>NC_044556.1:66935341-68262841 GCF_007565055.1 Rhinopithecus roxellana
CAGAGCTATCACTCATTTTAGCTTCGACGAGAGGTGGGACGTTTACAAGAGGTATCACTTTCTGTATTTGTTTTACTTTACAGAACCTGGACATGTAGTTCCTCCGATTCTTCTGGATGTGAAGTCAAGAATGATGTTGGTCACCTGGCAGCATCCTAGAAAGTCCAATGGGGTTATTACCCATTATAACATTTATCTACATGGCCGTCTATACTTGAGAACTCCAGGAAATGTCACTAATTGCACACTGACGCATTTACACCCATATACTGCCTATAAGTTTCAGGTAGAAGCCTGCACTTCAAAAGGATGTTCCCTGTCGCCAGAGTCCCAGACTGTATGGACACTCCCAGGGGCACCAGAAGGGATCCCAAGTCCAGAGCTGTTCTCTGATACTCCAACATCTGTGATTATATCTTGGCAACCCCCTACCCACCCCAATGGCTTGGTGGAGAATTTCACAATTGAGAGAAGAGTCAAAGGAAAGGAAGAAGTTACTACCCTGGTGACTCTCCCAAGGAGTCATTCCATGAGGTTTATTGACAAGACTTCTGCTCTTAGCCCATGGACAAAATACGAATATCGGGTACTGATGAGCACTCTTCATGGAGGTACAAACAGCAGTGCTTGGGTAGAAGTTACCACAAGACCCTCACGACCTGCTGGGGTGCAGCCGCCTGTGGTGACAGTGCTAGGACCCGATGCAGCCCAGGTAAGATACTGACTGTTCTCTCTCCTTTGCAGATTTAGGAATGTACCCTGGATTGACTCTGTGTTGAACAGAGCCATCTACTGACTAAACAAACACATTTGTTGTTTTAGGCATTCACTGGAGAAACTGGGTTTTGGCCTTTGGCCCAAACTATCTTAAATTCGATGTCAGTTTTTCATTTCTCCCTGTATCCCCTTAATTATAATGTTGAGATGCTTCCATTTGCCTCGCACACCTGAAATACTTTGAATGCCACAAAGGGATGCTTAGCTTAACCACCACGTCAGATTTAAATAGATCAGAAAATGAGAAGAGATGGGAAAATACGGAGGAATGAATTAACATATTAACAAAATTTTCCATTACCAATAGTCTGGTATTTTTTAATAATCAAAGAATCAAGTAATGGGGAAAGAAATAAAAATAGCATATTAACGGGCTATCCAGAAAGTGTTCAATTATTCACCTCATTCTATTGGGAATGAACTCTAGAGGAAAGGATAACTACCATTGTTTTGGCTGGCATACAAACTTCATTCAAGGGAAATTAGTGTAACCAAACAGGAGGGAGTTTTGTAGCTTAGAAGCCTCTTTTGTGTAAATACACACATGCTTCCATGGATTCAGTCTTGTACTACTGCCAAAAGCATTGGTACAGTAGCTTGCTCACCGGAGCACAAAACAAAGGACATTTGCATAACAGCAAAGTTCATCTGCTGAAATTATTACTTGGATCTATGTTGTGTGTTCTCTCTCCCCCACCAAAAGCAAACACTAGGTGATGCTAAACAATGTAAATTGTTGAAGAAATTTAATTTAACCTACAGTCTAAAAGTTACTTTTAAAAGTCTTTGTTAGTTTTAATATGAAGCTGGTCAAAGCAACACACATTTTTGATATAAATATAAGTGTATAGAATTATATTTATTAAGCACCAATGGGAAATGAATTTTAAGTACATGATATACAATGTTTATCGGATGAATTGAGCAATGTAAAGAATTGCTTTTGATTCAAAATAGAAACAAAACCAAAACCCAAGCCTAGAGTTAATAATCATTCCAGGAATGACTTTTTTTTCCATCCTGGGACAATTTTGTAAAACTTTGGTAGCACTACCAATCACTATGATGCAACAAAACAAACACAGTCTCTTTACAAAGGCAACACTCCATAATGGACATGGTTCAGTATTATTTCGAATAAAAATGTTATAACTAGGCGTTACTGATTGTGGCCGATCTGAAAAAGAGTAAGTATTTTTAAGCCAGGCGCGGTGGCTCAGGCCTATAATCGCAGCACTTTGGGAGGTCCAGGCAGGCAGATCACGAGGTCAGGAGATCGAGACCATCCTGGCTAACACAGTGAAACCCCATCTCTACTAAAAAATACAGAAATAATCAGCCAGGCGTGGTAGCGGTCGCCTGTAGTCCCAGCTACTCGGAGGCTGAGGCAGGAGAATGGCATGATCCCGGGAGGCGGAGCTTGTAGTGAGCCGAAATCCTGCCACTGCACCCCAGCCTGGGCAACAGAGCAAGACTTCGTCTCAAAAAAAAAAAAGAAAGAAAGAAAAGTATTTTCAGAAGAAGAACTCAGTGCACGATTCTACTTGACTCACCATATATAAACAATAATCAAAAGTATCAAGAACCTAGAGAAAGTTGCCTGGCTTTTTCTTCACATTTTTACCCTCTTTTGATTTTATAATATCATCCAGCAATTAAACAATATACATGGCTTGTCAGTTTGCTAGAGAAGTTTAGATTACCGTGGCTAGAAAGCTGAATCTCATAGGCACTCACCTGAGGCCACAACGCAGGAATCTAAATGTCTCTAAGAAGGTGTCTGAAATATATGAACATTGTACACTAGTAATATCATTCTAAAAACTCACACTTTTAATTCTCATCTTATAACTAGGAAATAGAAAGTTATCAATAAGAAGAATCAGCAGGAACATTCAACTGAGTCTAGTATTTAATGCTATATACTATTTAAATAGTATTAAGATAACATACCTGTCTTTCAGTATTATTGGCTCACACGTTCAGAACGATCTTAAGACTTTACCAAAGCAGACGTTCTCGTGATATAGCTTGGCTGGTAAACAGAGGTATATGACTGCTAAACAATGACTTCTCTTTGTAAAATATGAGATTTAAAAGTCAAAATTGCAAATAGAAAATATTTTATATGAAATAACAGAAGGATAGTCATTAATGCATTGGTTAAGCAATTAATTTAACTATTTATCATAGAGGGTTGTTCCAGGTATTAGGAGGGATGACGGAAATTGTCAACAATATTAACAACAGTAACAATAATAATTTCAGTTCTATTGACATTTACAGAACATCAGTACATGAGTGTATGTCTTTGTAAGTGCCTCTTTTAGGCAGTGGGGTCACAGAAGAGATCAAGATAAAGTCCCTAGCCTCATGGCAATTACATTTTAGACAGAATGCAAACAAATAACTAGGTAATATACCTGGAAGTGATAAGGACTTGGCAGAGAAGAATAAATTGAGTGTAGAGAAGTACGGAATACTAGCTGATAGGGTGGAAGATACTACAAGGAGCAGAGTTGGTATTTCACCTTAGTGTTACTCGTTTTGTGCCATGTGTTTTTTTTCTCCATACAATGCCACCTGTAAGAATTACAGTCCAACAGGGAAAGCAAGAGAGACAGCACATACTTAGGCCAACTAGAAAATAAATTAAATGTAACATATTAGCAAGTACTAAAAGAGGCAATATGACTTGGCATAAATATGAGCCTTGAGAAAGGTAAATTGGAGAGCACAGCAACATAGATGAAATAATATTCTTAAAATCTTATTTAATTACAAGAAAAATAAATATATAATGTCAAAGAGTTGTGTCACCTGAAAAAGTGAAAGCCATGCACTTTTATTTAATATTTAATCACCTAAGAAAATTTATTTCATTTTATAAGGTTGGTAAAAATGCCCTACTAAGACCTAAAACAGTTCAATGAAACTATAGACTAATTTCATATATGAATACAGATTCAAAACTTTTAAATAAAAGATTACCAAATTGAATTAAGCAGTATATTAAAAGAATGATATACCAGGACAAATTGATTGGATTTTAAAAATGTGAGGATGGTTCAACATCAAAAAATCTATCAACATATTTCTTACATCAACCAATTAAAGTAGAAAGCCCATATGTTTTTTTTTTTTTTTAATCAATAGATGCAGAAAAAAGACATGCAATTCAGAAGTCATTTCTAACAAAAAGTCAAAGTAAAATCAGATTAGGACCAAGGTACTTAAATGGGATAAAGTCAATGTATAAACTGCTGCACTGAAGCCTTTAATTGAGGACTGATAAGAAATAATATGTAAAAATAACTAAGTTGCATAACTATGATGCAGCCAAAAAAAAAAAAAAAAACTTCTTTTATGGTAATATCATGAGCCTCTAAACCCTGATGCCCCTGTCCACTTTTTCATAGGTAATGCGGAATAAAATAGAGTAACCCTGCAACTGTCAGCTCCTCTTATACAGTAGGGTCCTCACTCAGCTCAGGCTACTGAAGCCACCAGTCTTGGCAGGTGCGCCACAAGGAACAGTGTCACCCAGACCACAACCATGTGTAGCTTCCTTCCCTCTGCTGTGTACACTTAGGGTCACTCATTTATGGGTCTGATAATGAACCAAAGTTAAAGGAGTTGAGTCTTAGTCATCATCCTCATTGACTTTTAAAGATGGGCCAATGTTTGATGTCTACTTAAAATAAACCATAGACAAAATGTATAAATATTTCACAGAAGGAAATAAAATAATAATGAAAATATATTCATTGAGTTCATGTTATGTTCTAGAAATTGCTTTCATTTAATTCTTACTGCAACTATGTCAGATAAATGCTATTGCTGTTCCCATTTTACAGACAGGAAAACTGAGTATGAGGGATTAAGTAATCTGCATAAGATTACATAAGGAGTAAGAGTTGGAATTCACACCAAGGCAATAGGGTTCTAGAGCCCGTGCTCTTCTCTACTTCTTTACACTGCAACAAGTGGAAAAAAAGTGCAATCTTCCTTGATGGAAGGACTTAATTCCCTAACAAGACAATCCTTCCAAAGTCAACATATAAACTGAGCATCCTTCAAATCAGAATGCCAATGTTTTTTGTTTGTTTTATCTCAAAGTGGATAAAATTATTTTTTATTTTTTATTTTACTTTAAGTTCTGGGATACATGTATAGAACGTGCAGGTTTGTTACATAGGTATACATGTGCCATGGTGGTTTGCTGCACCCATCAACCCCTCATCTAGGTTTCAAACCCCGCATGCATTAGGTATTTGTCCTAATGCTATCCCTCCCCTTACCCCCGACCCCTTGACAGTCCCCAGTGTGTCATGTTCCCCTCCCTGTGTCCATGTGTTCTCACTGTTCAACTCCCACTTATCAGTGGGAAGATGCAGTATTTAGAATATGCAGTGTTTGGTTTTCTGTTCTGGTGTTAGTTTACTGAGAATGATGGCTTCATGGATGAAGCTGGATAAAGTGATTTTAAAGTATAAATAGAAGACTAAATGATTGAAAATATTATAGAAAATTGTGAAAGAATAGTGAGGTGGTACTTTCTGTAGTACGTAAACTTACTCTAAAGCCATCGAATTATAATAATATGGTATTGGCATTAAAAAGACAAATGGTCATTGCAACCAACTGAGAGTTTAGATATAGATATGAGTGTTTGTTGAAATGACTTATTGTAGGTAGAAGTTGCATTTTATTTCATTGGTAAAGAATGGTTTCCTTTAAAAATGATACCAGCCTGACCAACTATCCATGTGTAAGGGAAAAATAAATCCCTTTATCATATCATACTATAACTAACTTCCCGTAAGTTAAAAATGTTAATGTTAAAAAAGTAAAAATCTTAGGAAGAAAAGGAGAATATCATGAAATCTAAATGTAGGGGAGCACTTTCTAAAGAAAAAAAGAAACTCAGTAGCTTAAAAAAAAAGATAGCTGTATGTAGCTAGAAATAATCTGATTGATTTTCTAAGGTGTAAACTGCCCACACCCCACCAAAAAAAAGTTAACATCTAGAAGATAGATTGGGAAAGTACATCTGTAAGACATACTACAGACAAATCAATTTCACCTTAATATACATAGACCGTCTAATAATTTATAATACAAGATACTTTAATAGAAAATAATTTAGGTAAGAGAATATATTAGGTTGTTGTAAAAGTAATTGCTGTTTTTACCATTAAAAATTATGACAAAAACCACAATTAATTTTGCATTCATACCTCACATAAAGTCAAGGGAATGAAAATTAATTCAAGAAACAAGCAATACTGGCAAAAACTAATATCAGTAATTTCAAGAGTTTGTGGAGGCACAGATCATGGAAAATTTCATTGTTTGTGATAAAGTGAATTTCCCCAACTTTTTAAGAAAGTAGTACATCAATAATGATAAAAATTAAACATGCATTTTCCTTTCGACATGGCTATCCTTAGTAATCTTTTCAATGCGAAATAAACACAAGAGTACATATAGCATACATTTTCAAATATTATTTTTAGCATAAAATAATGTCAGGAGGATTAACAAATCATTTGTTTTCAACCATAAAAGGAATATTATGCAACCATAAAAAATAATAGGGTGTGTCCATAATCAATTAAGTCTGAAAAGCAAGTTGCAGCATAAGGGGTAGAGAAGATTTTTTTTCTGTGAAAAGTTTTTTAAAAATAGAAGAGAAAGAGAGAGAGAGACCTAGGATAAGCATGAGTGTATTTGCTTCGCTTGTATGAACATACAAAAAGTATGGAAGAATAAACTTCAAACTGTTACCTTTTCACCTGAGTGAAATAAAACAGAGCCACAATTAATGTTTCTTGTATATATATTTATACTCTTTCTCTGTCTGATTGAAAAAATACAAATAGAGTATTTGAAATTAAAAATTAAGATTAATACTTTTTAAAGGAAAGGAAGACTTTTTGAAAAACAGCTTGATTTTTATTTCAACAAATATTTCTTGCACATGTTATTCTGTATGAATTTTTCAGGGGAGTCCATCATAAGAGGAATTGCTACACTGTACAGAGTCAAATATTTCCATGTGATCTTTCTTTATGGTACATTTGTATCTTCTGTTGACAAAATACTCTGAGAATTATGCAATCTTATGTCTACATATGATGGCAAGGATTGTCTCTTTACATTAGACAATGAGGGTTCCAAGGCCCGGAGATGTTAAATGTTTTGCCTAAAGCCACACAGCTTTGAGACATTTGTCATCTCTTAGTCCATTCTTAACTCATTTATCAATCTTTATAAATGCTCTTATTCATAAAGTTCTTAAAAATAGTTTGATGGAGTTAAAGACGTAAGGAAGTTGCTTACTATGCTTTTGGATGTTACTCTTTTCAAGCCTAAAGCCAATCAACTAACCTGCATGTCTAAGTTTCTGCTTAAAATGGGGAACTTTGAAGGTGCCATGATTTTTTAGAGAGACTTTTCAGGGATGTAAAACAGCTGCTAAAAGTCAATCATTCCTTAAACACTTAACCAGCAATTTAGCTGTCCTATTTTCTGAAGACTTATAATAAATAAACAGAAAAAAATGGACATATAAATCATTAAGAACCACTCAAATAAAATAAATCATTATGATAGGAAAGCCATCTCTGAAGTAAACATTTTATTTCCAGTGCAAAACTGTAATTCTATTTAAAAGTTTTAATGTAATACTATTGTTTTAGAGAGCACATTTCTTGCTTATTCAGGCCAATAACACGTTCTTTTGTCTGAATTTTTAGGGATGTGACAATATTTCTTAATCTTTATTATATACAATGAATATACAAAAGGTCAGGAAATTAAACAAACTGAAAGTTTTAATCTCATACATTTTGACCACACATATGATAATAAATGTGGTCTTAAGCATAGAAAAGAATAGAATACAATATTTAGTTAACTGGCTCCTTAAAATTCTTGGACACGGGCCGGGCATGGTGGCTCACACCTGTAATCCCAGTACTCTTTGGGAGGCCAAGGTGGGTGGATTACCTGAGGTCAGGAGTTCGAGACCAGCCTGGCCAACATGGAAAACCCCATCTCTACTAAAACTACAAAAATTGGCCGGGCATGGTAGCATGTGCCTGTACCCCCAGCTACTCAGGGGGCTGAAGCAAGAGAATCGTTTGAACCCAGGAGGCGGAGATTGCAGTGGGCCGAGATCTCGAGTGGAGAGCACCAGGCTGCTGCACTCCAGCCTGGGTGACAGAGTGAGACACTGTCTTAAAAAAAAAAAAAAAAAAAAAAAGTCTTGGACACATTGATTGAGACAGAGTTTCACTCTTGTTGCCCAGGCTGGAGTTCAATGGTGCAATCTCTGCTCAGTGCAGCCTCTGCCTCCCTGGTTCAAGCAATTCTCCTGCCTCAGCCTCCCTCCCAAGTAGCTGGGATTACAGACACCTGCCACCACACCCAGGTGATTTTTGATATTTTTAGTAGAGGCAGGGTCTCATCATGTTAGCCAGGTGGGTCTCTAACTCCTGGTCTCAGGTGATCCACCTGCTTCGGCCTCCCAAAGTGCTGGGATTCCAAGCATGAGCCACCACACCCAGCCAACACGTTCATTTTTAATAATGGCTCCAGGGTATTTTCAGGAGGGTGATCAAATTAGATACCATCTCTGTTGGCCTACTGACTATAATAACGATATCCTTCTCTATATTGTTATAAGAGATTGTTTTATATAGTTCTAGAAATTTTCTATAGAATTAGATTCATTTCTTCTAACTCACTGCTGTCAAAAAGCTATATTTTTCTGGCCGGGCGCGGTGGCTCAAGCCTGTAATCCCAGCACTTTGGGAGGCCGAGACGGGCGGATCACGAGGTCAGGAGATCGAGACCATCCTGGCTAACACGTTGAAACCCCATCTCTACTAAAAATACAAAAAATTAGCCGGGCGAGGTGGCGGGCGCCTGTGGTCCCAGCTACTCGGGAGGCTGAGGCAGGAGAATGGCGTGAACCTGGGAGGCGGAGCTTGCAGTGAGCTGAGATCCGGCCACTGCACTCCAGCCCAGGCGACAAAGCAAGACTCCGTCTCAAAAAAAAAAAAAAAAAAAAAAAAGATATATTTTTCTAAGTTTGTAACTTTTAAAAAAATAAAAAATAGGTTTTAGATGGAAACATTTATAGTAGAAAAATAGGGTTTTTTTTTTTTTAGATCTTGAAATGTTTATCTGCAGAGTCATTATACCAAATCTCTTAATCTCTGCTGGTAGATATCTTATTCAAGTTTTATTTTCTGAACGCTCTTTCTCAGTCTCAATACCAAGTTCCAAATCAATTCGCTGTTAGCTCAACTACTAACAGAGACTATCTCCTAAGTATTAATTCTTTTTTTAAATATATATACTTTAAGTTCTAAGGTACATGTGCACAACGTGCAGGTTTGTTACGTGTGTATACATGTGCCAGGTTGGGGTGCTGCAGCCATTAACTCGTCATTTACATTACATATATCTTCTAATGTTATCCCTCCCCCCTCCCCCCACCCCACGACAGGCCCCAGTGTGTGATGTTCCCCTTCCTGTGTCCAAGTGTTCTCATTGTTCAGTTCCCACCTATGAGTGAGAACATGCGGTGTTTGGTTTTTTGTCCTTGTGATAGTTTGCTGAGAATGATGGTTTCCAGCTTCATCCATGTCCCTACAAAGGACATGAACTCATCCTTTTCTATGGCTGCATAGTATTCCACGGTATATATGTGCCACATTTTCTTAATCCAGTCTATCATTGATGGACATTTGGGTTGGTTCCAAGTCTTTGCTATTGTGAATAGTGCCGCAGTAAACATACGTGTGCATGTGTCTTTATAGCAGCATGATTTAGAATCCTTTGGGTATATATCCAGTAATGGGATAGCTGGGTCAAATGGTATTTCTAGTTCTAGATCCTTGAGGAATCGCCACACTGTCTTCCACAATGGTTGAACTAGTTTACAGTCCCATCAACAGTGTAAAAGTGTTCCTATTTCTCCACATCCTCTCCAGCACCTGTTGTTTCCTGACTTTTTAATGATTGCCATTCTAACTGGTGTGAGATGGTATCTCATTGTGATTTTGATTTGCGTTTCTCTGATGGCCAGTAAGGATAAGCATTTTTTCATGTGTCTGTTGGCTGCATAAATGTCTTCTTTTGAGAAGTGTCTGTTCACTTCCTTTGCCCACTTTTTGATGGGGTTGTTTGATTTTTTCTTGTAAATTTGTTTGAGTTCTTTGTAGAGTCTGGATATTAGCCCTTTGTCAGATGGGTAGATTGTTAAAATTTTCTCCCATTCTGTAGGTTGCCTATTCACTGTGACGGTAGTTTATTTTGCTGTGCAGGAGCTCTTTAGTTTAATTAGATCCCAAAACAGAGATATAGACCAATGGAACAGAACAGAGCCCTCAGAAATAATATCACACATCTACAACCATCTGATCTTTGACAAACCTGACAAAAACAAGAAATGGGGAAAGGATTCCCTATTTAATAAATGGTGATGGGAAAACTGTCTAGCCACATATAGAAAGCTGAAACTGGATCCCTTCCTTACACCTTTAGCAAAAATTAATTCAAGATGGATTAAAGACTTAAATGTTAGACCTAAAACCATAAAAACCCTAGAAGAAAACCTAGGCAATACCATTCAGGACATAGGCAATGGCAGAGACTAAGTATTAATTCTTTAAAGTGTTGTCAAGCTCTGACCTGAACTCTCAAAGTATTCTGGTCTAAGAGGCAAGAAAAGCCGTATTTTTCAGATTAGTCAGGTTGAATTTAGCTCTGATAGCTCTTATATTTTCATTTATGTTACAAATACCAGGAAGCCCTCTGAGTTGGAGTTTGACCTTGACTCATTTTTCAGGTCCACAGACAGCATTGCACCTCCAAAACAACCAGAGTCCTATGTCTCTTCTACAACCTTTGCTTGTTTTAGGGTGTTTTTAAAAATACTCTCCACATCCAGGCAAATCCTCTATGTTTACAAGGACCACATCTGAAACTTCTCTTCATCCCAGCCTCTCTTCTTAGAACTCTCCAAAAAGTTTTTTTAAGATTAACAATGATTTCATGCCCTGCAGTATAATTTGGTAGATATTGGCCTGTTGTTAATTATAAATTACCAAATTAATCATCAAGCAATTGCCCAGCTAACATGCGGTGAGAGCCCTTTTTGTCACCAATTATTAGTAAGACCACTCTTTAAAAAACCTCAGGTCATAGTCCTCCTGGATGAAACCTTTTCCCCTTGATTTAAGATAGAAAATTATGGTCAGTCCTTCTCCATTTTAATTTCTATATTGCTCCTCTTTGATTTGCATAGAGTTACGAATGTACATATAAATATGTCACCTTGCAGAAATCTGTCTCTTAAGGTTTCAAAATAACTGTATTTAGGGAAAAAATATAATCTAACAAACTATGACTACAATTCCTAACTGAACTCCACCTCTGTGCACATGGTACTAAGTGGATGTACAATTTATCCCTGCTATGAAGAAGCTTACGGACTGGGACATGAGATATACATCCTGGCATTTATATAAGGTGCACTAGAAGGTACCAATAAAAGAGATGAAACAGGATACATTGTAAACTAAATGATTTTTGTCATGGCCTGTGCGCATTTTTTTAGGATCTCTTTCCCCATAAGAACATGAGTGTGTTACCACTATGCTCCTATATAGTTTAGCAAGAAAAGAAAATAAACTTCAGACATTCTAGAATTCTATTACAAAATGTTGTTTTTTCTTCTGTTGCTCAAGTCCACGTTTTATCTAAGCACAAACATCTTTGGCTTCCCCCTCTTAAAAGCTTTCTATACATTTTCTTATCCCAGAGAAGAGGATGTGCTGTTAATGCCTTAATTGCTAAGTTATATATAAGTAAGATTCAGGAACTCAATTTCCCATCTTTAGAAAATACGAATAATGTTTTCTCTTTCCCTTCCTCCAAGAAAAAGTGACTTATTTAGCAGGCACACTAACAGTGCAAAGAAATGAGTTCCGATGTTTCATTTAATTGAGTTATAAACATGAAAACTATCAAATCCTATGCAACCCTATTGAAACATGTGGATGTGTGAATTTTCTCCATGTGTTTGCTCTGTGTCCTTCAGAACACCCATGGTGGTGATGAATCACTGAGGTGTGTATCAGTCTGACAGTCATAGAAAGTGGCAAGACTGAAAGCCAAACCCAGGAAACAGCATTTCATTTAGCTCCTGGAGTACTGCTAATTGATCTCAAACCCTTCATTACTGTCTAGTCCTAAGGACTCAGGAGAATACAGGTGTTTAGAAAATGACTTAACTGAAAACAAAATTCTAGGCCTTGTGAACTTCAATTGCTCTATTCCTGTATTATCACACTGATTCTAAGTTTATCTTTCATTTCAGGTCACTTGGAAACCCCCACTCATCCAGAACGGAGACCTACTTAGCTATGAGATTCGCATGCCTGACCCTCACATCACTATAACCAATGTGACTTCCGCAGTGTTAAGTCAGAAAGTTACTCATCTGATTCCTTTCACTAATTATTCTGTCACCATTGTTGCTTGCTCAGGGGGTAATGGGTACCTTGGAGGGTGCACAGAGAGTTTACCTACCTATATTACCACTCACCCCACCGTACCTCAGAATGTTGGCCCATTATCTGTGATTCCACTAAGTGAATCGTATGTTGTGATTTCTTGGCAACCACCATCCAAGCCAAATGGACCTAATTTGAGGTAAGAGAAGGTGACTATGATTTTCATTTTGCTATGGTCCTTATCTCTCCGAGAAGTGGGGAAGTGAAGGATTCACATACAGTGCATTTCTGTATGAACATAGAACTAACTTGGCATTGAATATCCACTGACTCATATCTTTCACACACTACCATACTGTACACTTCAACTTATTATGGAAACATCAAAGTTTATCAAAGTAGAAATATAATCATCATATTTGAAGAACTAAAGACCCTTGAAACCACAATCACCATTCTATAAGGATTTGCTACATAATCTGTCACTTCATTTTCAACATATACTTTTATTATATGTTAAGCAAACCTGATGTATGTTCTATATGATACATTTGCACAAATGTACCTCAAAATTCTAAGGCTAACACGTAATTCTTTGGCACATTATTAGCATATGGAAACTTGTGAGGAGTGTGGTCAGTGATCCAGATAAGATAAAAGAAAAGAGCTGTGAGTCAGAAATTGTTTCGCAACAACCCAAACTTCATACTTGGCTGAGAATACAAAGTTGATAATATTATCATTGTTTATAAAGTATTGATAGTCGTAGGAAACCATTAACTTGATAAGCTTTGTGTATTTCTACTTTGTGTAAAACTGGCAATAAAGATTTGGCAAATCTAACATAGAAGAAATCTAAAATGCTATCATTCTGGCAGATCATAGTAAAATGTGAATGCAACTGATTGTTCAAACTATTAAATATATGGAACTTTTTCCAGAAAAAAAAATTATCTGAAACAAAACCACATAACTGTAAACTTAAAATGTTGTTCTTTATGCTTGCACACATATATCACAAGCACATGCCACAAAACAGCCTGAGTTTTGGTAATCTCAATACTAGTTGAGCTAATCCTGATGTTCCTGCTTGTCTTTTGCTTTAGATATGAGCTTCTGAGACGTAAAATCCAGCAACCACTTGCATCAAATCCCCCAGAAGATTTAAATCGGTGGCACAATATTTATTCAGGAACTCAGTGGTTTTATGAAGATAAGGGTCTTAGCAGGTGAGATTACAAAAACTATAAAAACAAATGCTGGCATTTAGTTCTGGGCATGTTGAATAGTTCAAAGTATCTTAGTGTCTTCATTGTGTGAGCGTGTTATCAGTTATGCAATAAAACATGTTTGGTTATTATCTGTGGTATTGATCATCCAACTGTAACAGTCAGCATGTTTAATGTTTTCCATCTTAACTGCATGCTTAAAATAAGCCTTTTGAAGTTGAACTTGTAGATGTTCAAGCCTTAACCTATTGCCTTTGTCACAGCTCTATCTAAACATAAAATGTAATGGAAGAATTTGGAAATATTGAACACATACAAAATGGGGAAAATTCCTGGCCATTTGTAGAATGCTTGCTATTTCTAGAAATGACTTATAAATGAATTATAATGACTTATGATTGATTGTAAGTTATTGATTCAGTCTACAAAAAAATTTAGTGAGCAGGATTGGGACTCGAAATAATTCAATCTAGAGTTTAAAGACATTAAGTTAGGACTAATAGGTGATGTTAGAATAGGGTGCTACATGTGAGGGTTAGGAGATCTGGGCTCTGCTTTATCCCATGCTAGAGAACTAGCTTTGTGATGTTAAGCTACAAAGCTTCACTTCTTAAAAATCACTTAACTTCTCTGGGCTTCATTTTTGTTGTCCATCAAATGAGGTGATTTTATAGAATTAAATGACTTCTAAATCTTCATGAGTTCAAGCAATGTGATTAAATTTCCAAAAACATGAATGTTATTTTATGAAAACGCCTCGATCATATGTTTCAGTAACTTTTCTATCTGGGTCATTATTTTTCTAGACCCACCACTGGGTAGCTGTAGTCTGAACCCTGTTTACCACTCTAGCCTTGTCTCCCATCCCTTCCTTACCAAGGCCTCTACATTCCAGCCACATTTGCATTGCATTCAGTACCTCCAACATACAACACTTGCTCCTTCAGCTTTTCCCCATAGTTGGCTTTTCCTGTTGCCTGACTAGATCATCTGCCATGTCTTAGCCTAGAGGTTTCTTCCTCTAGGAGGCCTTTCCTGCCAACCCTCTTGCTGGTCTGATTCAGCTCCTCTGTAATATTTCCACAGGACATCCCCTAACATATCATTATTGCCATTGTAGTGTACTGGCCTGACTGTTTGTCTGAACACCACGTTATATTATCAGATCTACCATAAGGCAGGGCTGCAGTCCTCATGACTCTTTCTTCAGTTCCTAGCATGGTGTCTGGCACATAGCAGCACATAGTGCCCTGCACCTGAATGCTTCAAGGAAAAACATTTTAGCTCAATCAAGAATTACTTGACTTCTCTGCACCTTAGGAATGTTATAGCTGTAGTGTTGTGTCTCTGGGGAATGGCAAAACTAAGGAAAAGTCTCCCGTCCTCTTAAAAAGTTGTCATGGGAAAACATCCTAGTTCTTGTAAGATTCTCAGAGAGAGGCATAGCATAAATCTGATCAAGCCACAGAATGAACTATATGAAACTGCCACTTTTATAGGTGAAGATTGGTCAATTACTAGCAGATCCATGTTGCTCATCCTAAATTACCATGGTCATTATACTATTCTCAACTACTTTTGATTCATTATTTACTTGATTTGACATCCCTATATGATTTTCACTTCAGTAGAAGAAATTCATTTATTTTGCTTATTTTTGCTTACTATGTGCTGAGGCACTGTGATAAGGAACGAAAGATAAATACATTTTAGCCCTTGCCCTCAAACAACTGACAATCTAGTGGAGATACCCTTTCCGCCGCCCTCTCCGTAGAGAGTGTGATGTATATTAATTGCTGTCAGAGTTATCTACAGAGTCACCAATTCTGCCTAAAGAAGTCATTTCAAATAGTAGCTTCCTGTGGTCTGTGAACTCTAAGTGCTTAAATATAACTATTTCCAAAAATAAATAGAACCTGACTATTTAACATTACTGAATCTGAGTTTTAGCAATGAGATACTCAGTAAAAATGAAGAGAAAGTCTCCAAAAGTTAATTTTGTTTCTTTACTCAAGAAATGAAAACTTATTAAATAATTAGGACCAAAGCCATGAAGTGAGTTATGAATTTTTAGTGATTCCTCTAAGGATTCTTAATGAGAGGTTAAAATCTAAGATTTCAGGAAAAAATAAAATGAATTTCCACAACTTAAATTGAAATATAAATGACATAAACACACCCATGACAGCTGCTTCTGGAAGGGAAGTGTGCTGATAACAAAACTGTGTTGAAGAGATATTTTGACTAGATTCATAATGCCAAATGTCATTTTTTTTCTGGTAGTACTTGCAAAGATTGTTTTTATTTATTCGAATAACAGCTACAACTTACATACAGCTTGTAGAAAAAAGAAAAGCATTTCTTCTTAACATTCAGAGTAAGTAGCGTGAGTCTTTATGAGAATCTCTTTTTCTAGCCCTCTACCCTTTGTAAGTCCATAAAAAGTTAGGCGTGCCTTTAGCCCAAGGGGGAGTGTCTTACAAATAAGAGAGAAAACCAAAACTTGGTCACCTGGTGGGGGGATATTTTTCTGTTTAAAGGAAGTGATCTTGTTTGACCAGATGGTGCCTCTGGCCACCTTGGCAACATCTGGGGCTCCTTGTTCCTGCTGGTCTGCTAGTGGTCTCTCAAATTGCAGACGGGGATGAAGCTGAGTATTCGTCACGTGTTGGTTCACATCTGTGTTACAGTTTCTTCATGGCCCTTCCTTTGCCTACATTTGTTTTGCTGATTTATTTGTTTGGGCAGGTATGTTTTCTTGAGTTTTTAATTGAATTCTAATGTCTTTGGGAGGAATATGTAATTTCCTGTTCTCCCCAGATTCTACCATCCCGATTTCCTTCTTAACATCTGCATAAATAAAAGGAGCACTGAAGTGTTTCTTACCATCTTGACTTGACTATCACCATAGTTACATTTAGAATTAGCTTTTAAATGGCACTTCTCCTGATATAAAAAGTAAAATTAAGATTCACTAGACATCTTTTTATGAATATATTTGTGACAGTAAATATAAGTTGAAGCCAATTTCCTAGTTCAAGTGGTCTATTTTGGCGAAGTATGTGTTTATAATGTATAGAAAAGCACCAATTTAATTTAAAGCATCATATTTGGAAATTCAGATCATTCTAATAGCTATTTTTTCTTTTATATCTACATGTACAAAACAGTCTCAAGCCAATTATCCAGATAATTTAATTCTAACAAAAATACTTTTTGCTCTTATGGTTATCTTACATAAGGAGTAAATTTGTCTAAATTGCACAGCTAGTTGCCTCATTATTGAATTTTGCTCTGCCTGTGTAGACACGAACTCCGTATAACTACAGGTTTATACTGCTTGTCAGTTTTTAACTTTTCTTCCTTAATAATTCCTTGCAAAGTGACCAAGTTATGGTTGTTGGGGGAACTATAATTTTGGGTTTCCTGACATTTTCATCACTTGGAAAATCTGGTGAACGTGCTGTTATCACCTGGAGCTGCCGATGTGAGTCAGGCAGAGTTTAACAAGAGGGCGACGACCTCCTTCATTTTAAGCGTCAATCTACCCTTACAATTTTCAGCACCTAACAACACTGCCTTCGCTCCTGAGTGATCAGATAAAGCTGCTAAGAATACAATGAGCATGTTCTCCTTTTCGTTGTGGATTTAAAAAAGAACAAGTTATAAGAAAGAATAGGGTTATTTCACTATTATAGAGAAAATATTCACTTGCAGGTTGTAATTTAGATTTATAAATTAGCTTTCATTAAGTTTATGAAGGAAGGCATGTTCTAATTGCTATTCCTTTCAATTATTTATAAATTTCTCAGAGTATTTTTTTTTTTTTACAATGACTATTTGGATGGAGACCTCTATGTGATTCCTCGAGAATCCACTAATTGTATTGCATTTAAATTAAAACATTCAAAATTAACACATTTTCATTTTATTTTTCAAAGAAGGGTAAGACTTGTTTAAGATGTAAATGCTTAAGTTAAACATATCATAAATTCTAAGTTTAAATCTTATCGACATATATTTTCATGTATATTTTTAAACCTACTAAAATAAAGATATTTCGAGTCCTAAAAGAGATGCCATTTCTGTGGGGATAATTTTCAAAAGAATATAACTTTTGTTTCTCTCCTTTGTAATAAGATTAAATGTGTGTAGATGGCATCTTTATCTTTGCTAGTATGAAAGACTGGATCAGTTCCATGACACGTGTTTCTATAATATAAATAATTTCGGGTTGTAGCTATTAAGTAAAGAAGTTAACTTTGAACATAGAAAGGGCAAGTGAAAGGAAGGCTTCTCCCATGACTACCAAGATGAGGTAGATGCTATTAGTTTCTTCCTTAATAGGTGAATGTGAATAAAAATT
This sequence comes from Rhinopithecus roxellana, assembly GCF_007565055.1. NCBI lineage: Eukaryota > Metazoa > Chordata > Mammalia > Primates > Cercopithecidae > Rhinopithecus > Rhinopithecus roxellana. Next base: position 66,953,248 of record NC_044556.1, read on the forward strand.
GGGTCTAGGAATGAAAGCCAACTTCTGTCAATGCTGGTATGCCATCTCATAGCCATGTACTCAATTCAAAATGAGTAAACATGTATTTCACATTCAAATTAAATTGGTCACAGTGTTTTTTCCCATTGGATTTTTTTTCAATGCTTTACATTGCCCTCACAATGTCCTTTTCTGTGTTATCACATTAAGTGTTACCTCATTGTATTAGCCCATTTTGCATTGCTGTAAAAGAATACCTGAGGCTGGATAATTTATAAAGAAAAATTTACTTGGCTCACGGTTCTGCAGGCTGTACGAGAAGCCTGGTTCCAATGTCTTCCTCCAGTGAAGGCTTCAGGGAGCTTTTACCCATGGTGGAAGGTGAAGAGGGAGCAGGTATGTCACATGGCAGGAGAGGGAGCAAGAGGGCGATGAGAGGAGTGCCATGCTCTTAAACAACCAGCTCTCCCCTGAGTTAATAGTGTGAGCGCTCACTCATTACCGCAGCGATGACAGCAAGCCATTCATAAGTGATTCACCCCATGACCCAAACATGTCTCACTAGGGCGCACATCCAACATTGGTGATCACATTTCAACATAAGATTTGGAGGGGACAAATATCCAAACTATATCACTCATGAAAACTGAGCTGCTAAATCCAGAAGGATGTGTTTTGTCATAGGAGGTTTTTTCCCCTAGTGTTTTCTTAGAATTAAAAAGAAAAACTACTTTCATTGTCTGTGTTTCTTTCTCATGTTGATGACAAAGTAGAACAAAGATGGAAATTATTGCAAAATTGTCTGAGGTCTGATAATTCTGGTAGTGTAGGTATAGATAGCTACAGAAACATAACAGCTTCAACTTTCACTCATAATCTAAAATGTCTCACATTATAGTAATATTCAAGCATGATAAACATTACTCTTCAATTTTTGAAGCAAAGATCTTCAATACTATTTTTAGAATCAACAAAAAGATGTTTTAAAGTGCCTACCATCAACTGAAAATTTTAATAGCTATAGACTTAAGCAATGGAAACAGTATTGCGTTTTTCTTTGTTTGCTATTCCCACAAAAGATTTGAAGATGCAAGGAACAGTATGCTTTATGAGGTTTCTCAAATCCACACTTGTGTGATGGTGTACTCAAGCATACTTTGGGTTGTGGCAGAGATGAGGAAGAGTTAGTGGAAGAAGTAACTAAATAGCCTGCATTTTCAGAAGCATGATTTATATTGGTGACCATATTGACATATGAATTCTGTTAGGACATCAATAAAGTTGACACATTTTTAATTCTGATGAAAATAACCCCAGGCATTCTGCAGCTGCCCTGAATAATTTTATTGGTTTCCCCAAACATATCAGACCCTTCCAAGGTACAAGTCTTCACGTATTTTGCCCTGGACAAATGTCTTCAGTGGACAAAATACCACTTCTTATCAAAACCTGCCCCAAATGTTACCTCCTCCATGAAGACTTCCCAGATGGATATGGTTAAATTAGATGCTTCATCTGATGTGTGTTCAAAGAAAAAGGAAGAAGTGAATAAATACTTTAGATGCTCTCATTTAAAAACATATTTCTGTAAAATTTTATATATACTATGGCTCCAGGTGGACAGATAACAATTTTATTATTTTTAACATCTGGCATATTGGTAATATCCAATAAATATTAAATGAATGAGCAAAAGAATGAATGAAGTGATGTATTAAATATGAAAAAACAATATAATTTGTTTTCAAAATATTTTTAAAAGGAGCACTTTGCTAAGTTTCAGCAGAGATATTTTTCTATTGGACAGGTAGATTTTTATCTCACTAACCTAACAAATTACATAAGTGACCTGAAATTTTTGAGACTGAGTGCTTAAATAACTATGAAACATCTATTCATTCATTTATAATATTATCTATTCAGTAAATAAACAAATTAAAACTGCATCATTTAAACATAATCTGGTTTTTTAATTCATTGGAGTAATGACACCCGAACCTTAAAATGAATATTGTTCCACAAGTAAGATTTTAACACATATTGCTTTTTATGAGGAAAAATACGATAGTCATGTCTGTACCATAATAAAGTTTATAATTTGCTGTTTGGGGAGTGGCGGAGGGAGAAGCCGAAGCATGGTCTCAAGCAAATGAGGGAAAACCTATTGTAATAGTCCAAGTATTCCTAAATGGACCCACAAACAATTGATTTTACTAGCTACATCATACTGAGCTTAGACTCAGTATAAGTATTCACTTACTTTGAATACTTACATTGCAAAAACTTTTTCCTACAGAGTTTGAAATAGACGTTTTTCAAGACACGCCTAGAGAACACAGTTTGTGTTTAGAGAAGAAATCGGTTGGTACACATAGGTTTTGTCATGAGTATATGATGTTAACTGATCTAGCATTTTTGTTTTAAAATGTATTATTTTATCATTTGTTAAATGGAATGTCTCATTTAATGTCAACAATCAACACGTAAGTCCATTTGAAAAATGATATACATAGAGTGAATGGAAAACCACTTCAAGCTAACTAATACATTCTTTTTTGATATGAAGTGGTGAAATGTGAATCAATATATATACGTAGACAAGTCATAGGTATATATTCTTACTAAATACAGACTGGAATTCAGACGAAATGAAAACAGTATCTTTCAGCGTTTAAGAGAATTCAAGATCTTGTTTCCTCGGCCGGGCGCGGTGCTCACGCCTGTAATCCCAGCAGTTTGGGAGGCCAAGGCGGGCAGATCACAAGGTCAGGAGATGGAGACCAACCTGGCTAACACGACGAAACCCCATCTCTACCAAAATAAAACAAAACAAAAAAATAGCTGGGCAAGGTGGCGGGCGCCTGTAGTCCCAGCTACTCGGGAGGCTGAGGCAGGAGAATGGCGTGAACCCGGGAGGCGGAGCTTGCAGTGAGCTGAGATCCGGCCACTGCACTCCAGCCTGGGGGACAGAGCAAGACTCTGTCTCAAAAAAAAAAAAGAAAAGAAAAGAAAAAAAAAAAAATCTTGTTTCCTTAAAAATTTAACTTAACAATGAAAGTTAAAGAAAGTACAAAAGACCAATGTACGGCATCAAGTGAAATATCTACTCATTTCCCAATTACATTTTTTTAAAAAGTGGAAATAGTGGAATATTGGAAATGAAGAAACCCTATGTCCAGCTAACCCTATTAACTAGTTGTGAAAAAGTAGCAGACACTTTGTTATTTGAAGCAGATAAACTCTAAAGCCATCTCTTACTGTAAAATTTTAGAACCTCTTTGAAAACAGACATGTGACCTGAGTTTTGTAGATGTAAATTGTATATTTTGCCGTACCTAAATTACGGTGAAATCTCTTAAAGTATTGTAAGAACTAAAACCCTATAGAATTTATTTACAATCAACCCTTTTAGTGCCACTTGATATTGTTAATTCCACATGTAGAAAAGAGCCAGAAACATGGTATCACTTTAAATCCATAAAGATTATTAATTGTATAATAACATAGACATGTGGAAGAAAAATTTACATATTATAGGAGAGGAGACTAGGTATCCAGACTCTAGCTACGTTTCTTTTAAGTCATTTTATGAAGTAAAATATAATTATAAGTATTTTACCCAGGGAGAGAGCTAATGAAGCCAAGGTCACTGGTTCAATTCCCTTGTGAGCCATTAGCTTCATTTCATTCCATTGTCATAGGCTTGCTACCCTCTTAACCCCGGCTCACCATCCTTCATATTCATTCTATTGGTTGCAAAGGAAATTTGGCCAGACTGTTTGAATGTGCAAGAAAAAATCTATTCCCTCTGCTAGAAAAATAATACAAAGGTCAAGCCCTAGTGATATGACATCATCCAAGTATGGACAGAACAGATTATCATTCTAATTGTTATTATTACTATTATTATTATCATCACTATTATGTTGGCAGTTTAGCATCATGGTTAAAAGAGCAAGCTCTGAAATCAGACTGCCTATATTTGAATCTTAGTCCTCCTACTTATTATCTCAATGACTTGGATGAGTTATTTATCTCTTTGAGCCTTGTTTATTTTATTTTCAAAATAGGTATTATAATGGCACCTTATAGAGTTTTGTGAGGAATGAATGGGTTAATATCTATAGAAAATGCCTGACAGCTATTAAGTAACTATTATTATTTTTTAGTTGTCTGGATCATTTGGACTATTTAGCACTTGCTAAAAAGCATATGTATTCATTTTCCAGGGCTGCAGTAACAAAATACCACATCCTGGGTGACTTTAAACAACAGAAATTTATTCTCTCACAGGTCTGGATATAAGAAGTTGCAAACCAATTTGTCCTCTGGGCCAGACTCCCTTCCAAAACTCTATAGAAGAACCCTTTCTTGCCTCTTCTAACTTCTGGTAGCCCTAGGAAATCCTTGGCTTGTGACAGCATAACTCCAATTTCTGTTTCTGTTTTTACATGGCCATCACCTCCCTGTGTGTATCCATGTGTCTATAAAATGTCCCTCTCTTTTTTCTTCCAAAGACATCATCTTTGAATTTATGGTCCTCCCTAATCCAATGTGACCTCATCTTAACTTGATTACATCTGCAAAAACCCTAGCTCCCAATAAGGTCACGTTCACAGGGACCAGGGGTTTGGACTTGAAAATATCTTTTTGTAATATACAATTCAACCCACTGCAGCAGACAAAGCAGAAATAAAAGAGGTAATAAACACCTGAGAAGAGATGGTAAAGCAGGGAAGTGTAGAAAATCTGATGCAAGCACTTACTTAGGAGAAATAGATAATAGCCTCAAAAAGTCACTAAGTTTTACCTGTAATTACAATAGAGCAACATCCTTCAGTGTGGCTCAGGCAGAAACCTACAAACATATCTTTGGGCTATGAGTAAGAAACAGGATGAGTCAAGCAGATTTCTTCTACCTAGGTGGGAGCGAAGTGCTCTGAGGATCCTGATATAATTTTGGTCAAACTATTTAGCACAATCCTGCAAATGGCACCTACCCACCCACACCCCACCACCTTTGCATCGTCACAGCAAAGATTGGGACATACTGAGACAAATACTATGGGCCTTGCATTAGAGATGAGGTATCCTTGATCATCTAATAAACCCAAATTAGGTAATGATCTGAGGCGAGTGTTTGCTCATCCAGGACACGATGCCTCTGGGATGGTCGTGTGTTGCACTACATATTTAAGCAAGTATCTCAATCTAAGCTATTGTCCACTCATAGCCCAACTGTGTCTGTTTATAGCATTTTCTTAAACAGGCATTTCTGCAGCAAACAAAGGAAGCCTGATGGTCTTCTGCCCAAAATTGGTTTAAAAAAATGGTGGCTTTATCGTCAATTTAATAAATTACTTGGAAAGTCCTCCTCATATCACATCATCATGTCAGTTTTTGCCTTCTGCAAAGTAAGATTCAGTTTCCACTGTATTGACTCAAGTAAATATGTTCACACTGTGGCAAAATACAGCTCACTGTAGCAGAACTCTCAGCGGGAGAATGTTGTACACTTTGGTCACAGTTACAATTTAATTTAGGGGTTTATCTGTCTGCAATGAGATTATGGGAAGGAAGCATAGGTATAGGAAGAAAATGGTGATGAGGGATTCTGATATTTGAAAATGGATGAGTTTCCAAAAAGAAGAGCATAAAACTCTCTGGATCAAATTCAGATAGAAAGCTGGCAGGTTGCCTGATTTGTAATTGCATCTTGAATTGAGCTGTAATCCTCACCACTTCTGAAAACAATAAGAAAAAGAAAATGATAAACCACATTTGTTTTCAATACCAATATTTATTCAGCATTCCTAATAAACTATTTCCCTGATGCTTTGGTTAAGACTGGCAAGTCAAGAAGTTAACGATATGTGTTGTGTAAGAAGGGAAAATAAAATAATGTATTTTCTAGGAAGGAAAAGAAAACAGTATTTGGTGGAGGGATGGAAGGAAATCCTGTATTTTGTGAAGAGAAAGGAAATTATTTGTTTGAATTTTTGTTAAGTAGAAATTCATATACTTTTTTTTTTAACAAAACAACATTTTAGGTTTACAACCTATGAATATATGCTCTTCGTACACAACAGTGTGGGTTTTACACCGAGCCAAGAAGTGACTGTGACGACGTTAGCTGGTCTTCCAGAGAGAGGAGCCAATCTCACTGCGAGTGTCCTTAACCACACAGCCATCGACGTGAGGTGGGCTAAACCAAGTACGTAAGCTTCTCATACCCATGTTAACACTTTGTGGATTTTTAAAAGCATATTCTTTCTTTACTATGACCCTCCCCCATGTACACATCATTTTGATAGTGAAGTGTTACTGGTAAATTTTTACCAATCACAGATTGACAGGGCTAAGTCATTGAAAACTTTAGAAGGGCCATTTTTATTAGTACCCAAATAAATTAAAAATGGACACATTAAAACTAAAACCCTGAAGCCCCTGTGCCATTCTTGAGAGGCAAACTCTCTCCTACTTTAACATTCTTTTTGGACCCCCTGCTCTCCCTCTGTCATTTCCTTTGCATGAACAATGTAATTTCTATCATACCAGTCAGCTGTAATAGACATGTCCATGTATTAATTGGATACAGTGTGCTATTGTTCACCTTCCTTCAGAGAGCTCTGCCCTAATATCTTGTAACTCACCGCTCATTAGCAAGAACCATTTAATTGGATTGCAATAATGGAACAGATTCTTCCCAGTGGATCATCTTCAGACTGGCTATGGACAGAATTCCAGCTTGATCCAGTAAAAGAAAGCCTAGACATCACCACTGGATCCAGTTAAATAATGCAGAGTCGACCCTGGACCTGCTGGGAACACTTTTTTAACAGACATTTGGAGGAGTTCACAGAGTGATCTAATCTGTTCCTGCAACTTTAGAAACCACAGTAACTGAAATTTTACAGTTACTTGGTCAGTAGGGTCATATTAACATGTTAATTTGTTGTGATCTGTTAATTTGTGATGATCCCTTATGGCAATCAGAAAAAAAAAAAAAAAAACTCTGAATCTACCATGAGAATATGTATTAAATCATTCTTATAGGTATAACTTGAGATCTGGCAAGCAGTTTAATCAAAACTTGTTAGAATAATATCAAATATTGAGAAATATATGATCAGGAAAGACCCAGTTAACACATTGTATTTATGAAAGAACACTCTGCTCACTGGGGCAATCATCTATTGGTGATATAAAAAGACAAAAATCACTACTGTTTGGCTAATATAACCAAATGATTTTGATCCAGCCTTGAGTTTGGTTACAGCTTAAGAAGAGAGATGCTCCATTTAGGATACCTGAGTGATATCAATTGTGAGATAAAGCCAGAATAGAAGATATCAATTGTAGATTAAATTAGTAGGTTACATTTATCTGTGTTTCCACAAAATAATCCATTTTCACATACACAAAAAAACTATCATTCTTGGGTTTTTATAAGGCTGCAGATTTCTAATGATCTGTGACACTTGCATTGGGATCTCTTAAACCATTTTTAATGGAATAATATAAGTTAATTGATGCTTATGGTTACCCTCTGAAACACCTCTGGGAAAAATACAAAATTTTTTATCTGGGGATGTGTTTTAAGGTATAGTTCCATTCATCTCCCTCTTCTCTCTACTCCACCTCACTAACTGATTCATCTTAAAAGCCTGCTCATAAAGGTAGGCTCTCCCCCATCATCTGACATTTGAATACTTCTGTTAAGATCCGGCTGGTGAATTTCCACCAATATAGGTCTTTATGTTATAATTGCATTCCTGAAGTAAGCGTGCTTATAAAAACTGACAAACCTAATAGATCTGAAGCAGCTCACTGAAGTTTCATTACCTTGGTAATCTGAACCTCTGACCTTCGGGATGTAGGTAATGCAATCTGCTGTTATTTCCATTCATACCTTGGAAATTTTTCAGATAACTATTTGTGAGCACAAAGGTTAACTCTCAGAAGAGGGTCAGTCTTGCGAAAGCTTGTTGCATTATCATTTTCTTCTTTTGTGCAACTTGCTATCTTAAGTAAATTAACTAGTCAATCCTCTGTGAAAGGTCGCCTATTTTTTGCAATCTTAATTTTAAATTGTTGTCTTGATTGGATAGGAAAAACATGGCATACAGTCTAATACACTCAAAGGCAACAAACTATAGATTGAAAATATTTTGCAGTGGAAAATCATGTTTTAAATTTACAAATATTTGCTTATTAAAAATTACCTTCCAAAAAATACATATATATTTTTAAAAGCATGATCTTTCTCTATTATGACCCTCCCCATGTACACATGATTTTGGTAACAAAATGTTTCCGGTAAATTTTTATCAATCATAGATTGACATGCATAAGTTATTAAAAACTTTTGAAGGGCCAGTTTTAAACATTAGTATCACATACATGATATGTGAGATAAAAGCATCCTTGTGTTACTTCAGTTCATTTTTGGAAGGCAGATGTCACAAACTGGCAACACGGAGGCCATATTTCCTTCCTCCTCCAGCTTCCAGATACTGTTTTGCCTACAATATTTGAAAAAATAATATTTGCAAATATTTAAGAATTATACATAAAGATGATTTGGGAATTCACTTGACAAGTCAAATGATGGGGTGAAACAATACCCACATTTCTGGAAGGAAATTATCAGCTGGAACTGGCTGCCCTTTTAGACAGATCATGCCCTAAAAATCTGACCCAGTCCCCATTTTCCTGGTCCCAATAGACAGGAGGTATTTATCCCTGCTTTATATGATAATACAAAATATTTTGCCCTAAATAAAATACGCCAAAGATAAATTATATTGTAATTTTGAAAAATCACAGGTTTTGTAGGAAGAAAAATACCTTACTTAAATTATTTATACAATCCTCAGAGAAGCACAATGAGATAGAAACTGGCCCTTAGTAACTTACCAAAAATTATAGATAGAAAGTACCAGTTCCCAAATTCAAATTTAGGACTCAGGTATCAAATTTTCTGTTTCTTATGCATTTAGGCTTAACAATCACTAGCACTTTAACAAGAAGGATTTAATAGGATCTTTTTCGTTTTGACTGCTCAGTCTAAAATAGAAGGTAAAATAAGAAAATGCCCACCAAAGGGAGTACAGTGGAGAGATAGTGCCTCCTCTGAAGCTGATTCACTAAGGAAGTCAGTGGTGGCCAGAAAAAAGCAGTAAAACACTGCAGGGAGTGAGAGGGCAATGCTTTGTAAAAGAGGAAATGAAAAATCATCCAAATATTGTACACTTTACTGTCTGTCAAGAGCTCACCGCAACCTTCAGATATTCATATCTTGTACCATATAATCCTCCTGGTCTTGCTCTCTCCCTCCTCTTTTTTCCATCTTCTCTCTTTCTCTATTTCCTTTTTAAAAATGTTTTTGTAGAGACGGGTTCTCCCCTATGTTGCTTAGGCTAGTCTGGAACTAATGGGCTCAAGTGATCCTCCCTCCTCAGCCTCCCAAAGTGCTCGAATTACAGCCATAAGTGACCATGCCCAGCCATTTGTCTTATTTCTTTTCTTCTACCTTCTCTCTCTCTCTTTCTTCCTATTTTCCTTCCTTCCTTACAGATACATTTATCACTTCCTCTGTCCTGAGCACTCAGTGAACTCTCTGGAAAATTCATAAAGCATGAGGACATCATCATTAAGAGAGCAAGTTTAAAACCACAGAAAAAGCATTTGTCTCATCCTAATCTCTTAATCAGAAACTACCAGGTTTGATAGCTAGAAGAATATCTGACTTTGCCTGAAGTTATCTGATTAAGGTGGCAATATCTGTAACTAATTCCGAATCTCATCTCTTCTAAAAAGCACCTACCATTGTTGCCTCATCTTGTTCCTCTGTTCTCTTTTCCATCACTTTAATTATCAAATAGAAGAGACCACATCTGACTTTTCCATTGTCTTCTTTCTCAGTCACTTGTGCACCTGTTGTAATCTGTCTCTCTTCTCTTGTACTCTACATGGTTTTCTTAAAGTCATTAGTTATCACCTAATGACCCGTTTCAAAACTCTCTTCTCAGTGCCATCCTACTGTCTTCCTCTTGTATCCAGTACTGTGAATGATCCCTTACTGACTATAATTCTTCCCCAATAATCATTACTCCCCTCTTCTCACCAACTACTTCTTCTCATCCCTAAATAAAGATGTTTCTCAAAGTTCTTTCCTGAGTCTTCCTGTCATACTCCTATTCTCCTGTTGGTGATTCCATCTATACTCAGTGTTCAAATTCTTATAATTATAAAAATGACAACAGCCAACACTGTATGCAGTCATATGAATAAATAATTTTAAAATAGGCTTTGGGATCAGGGATACTTAAATTTGAATCCCAGTTCCAATATGTTTTGGCGCTATGACCTAGAACTTAACCTGAGTTCCAGTTTTCTAATCTGAAATATGAGGATAATAAGAATAACTGCCCTAAAATATATTAAGGGCTAAATGAAATAATATAGGTTTAACAATTTGTAATCACCTAATATTTGTATAAAGCATTATTCTATTTCTAAAATGTGCATGGTCCTTTCAATAACATTTTATAAAATGTATAAAAGGGGAAGTCATGTCTAGTAAAAGCTTGGAAGTTGATTTTGCAAGGCTATTCAGATAAAAGCATTTCTACAGTGAGTTGAAGATGTATAAAGAATATATATTATTTTATAATTACTTGACTTGGCTAAAAGATAGAAATTTAAAAATCTAGTTAAAATGTTGAAAACTTAGGCTGGGCACCGTGGCTCATGCCTGTAATCCCAGCACTTTGGGAGGCCGAGGGGTGCAGATCATGAGGTCAGGAGATCGAGACCATCCTGGCCAACATGGTGAAACCCCGTCTCTACCAAAAATACAAAAAGTAGCTGGGAGTGGTGGTGTGTGCCTGTAGTCCCAGCTACTTGGGAGGCTGAGGCAGGAGAATCGCTTGTACCCAGGAGGCAGAGGTTGCAGTGAGCTGAGATTGTGCCACTGCACTCCAGCCTGGCGATAGAGTGAGACTCTGTCTCAAAAAAAAAAAAAAGTGAAAGCTACTAACTATTGCATGGCATCCATTCTCCCCTTTTTCTTTTAGTGGTAGCCTTGTCCCTTATCTAGAAACTGCATTTACTAACCTCCCTTGCAATTAGTCATGGCCAGGTGAAATACCAGTAGAATGTGTTTGTGTCGATAGAAAGTGAAAGACAATGTGCGTCTTTTTGGGTGTTTTATTAGCCAGGAAACATTGAGTGTGTGCCTACTTGTTCTCTTTTAGCCCTTCCCCTGGACTGGAATTTGGACATGATCATGGTCTCAGTTTCAGCTATGTAGTCTTGTACAACACCCAAAGAGATCCAAAATCCACATAAGAGAAAAAGAACCTGGGTTGTTAAGTGACCACATGGAGCACAGTCTGTTTCAATCACTTTGAAGCTATTACATGAGATACAAATTAACATGGATTTTATTTAAGCTATTGTATTTTGGAGATTTTAGGTTTCACCAGTTTCACTAACTAACTCATTCCCTGTTTGCCCATATCAATTTACTTTAAAAGTAGAAATTAGCTATCCTGTTTTTGTAACTAAATATAAAATGATGAATAATTAATACATCTATTATACCATCTCCTTTAAATACAGTTTTCTCTGGCAGGCCCCTGATAGAAGCTGGAACACCATGAGAGACTAAAGGAGCGCTGGAGTTTCTAAAGTGCAGGTGTTTTGTTTTGACAGATGCGTAAACTAGAGAGAAGACAAGAGATATGTTGCTCAGAAAACTAAGGAGGCTGACTCAAAGGATTATTACCCAAGAAGATAATCTTTCCACTTCTTGTCAGCAGTGGTACCCTCAGGCAGAGTAAAGAATTTTCTCAAGAAGCAGTTTTGATAAGCTCAAATTTTCTAAGAACTATTTAGTTGGTGACACAGAGCCCTGCACCATAGAACTTGGAAAATTGAACTCTAATTTGGATAATCTGTGAGCAAGATCAAGCCTTCCATCATAAAATCAGCTTAACAAGGTCCCTCCAGGTTTTTACATTTGAGCAAAATTACCTTCCAAAATGAGCCTGCTAATGTGAGATGTCTGAAGAATTTAGTCCTAGACAAATAAATTAAGAGATCTAATAAATGACATGATTTACTATAATTGATCTGAATCAGTACCACAAACTTTTTTGTAAAGTGTCATATATAATGTTAGACTTTGAAGCCCACAGTATCTCTGTCTTAACTCAAATTTGCCACTGGAGCACATAAACAGCAATAAGATGATTCTGATTTTTAAATAAGCATGGCCATGTTCCAATAAAACTTTATTTTGGACATTGAGATTTGATTTTCATATATTAGGTTGGCACAAAAGTAATTGTGGTTTTTGCCATTGAAGTAATGACGAAAACCACAACTACTTTGCACCAACCTAATAAATTTCACATGTCATGAAATACTTTTTTTTCTTTTGATTTTTCCCCCAACCACATAAATGTAGAAACCATTCTTACCTTTCACGGGGTGGGTCATACTAAGCCAAAGGCCAGAGTTAGTTCATGTACCATAGTTTGCTGAAAAAAATATCTAGCAGACATGAGTGACATTGATAATTGTCTTAGTCTGTGTTGCTGTAACAGAATACCTGAGGCTGCAAAGTTAATGAGGAAAAGAGTTTTGCTTAGCTCATGATTCTGCAGACTGCACAAGAAGCATGACTGTACTATGTACTTGGTTTCTGGTGAGGGCTTTTGTGATGCATCAAAACATAACAGAGAAGGTCAAAAGGTGAGTGACCATGTGCAAAGATGCAAAATCCAAGGGATGCCCTGGCTTTCTAAAAACCCACTCTTAAGGGAACTAATTCATTTCCTCAAAAACTAACCCAGCCTTTCCAGAGCAAGACACCAAGCGATTCATGAGAATCTGGCCCCATGAACCAAACACCTCCAACTAGGCCTCATCATCCAAAACTAGTACATTGGGGTTCACATGAGGTTTGGTAGTGTATAAACCCTGAGCCCCCTTTGCTGGGAACCATGGCAATAATTTAAGGCCATGTAAGAAGCATAATCTAATTGCTGTTGCAGGATAACTTTCAACTAGTCCCTCTGTTATGGACTAAAGCCCTAATTCTCAGTGTAGCTGTGTTTGGAGATGGGGCTTCTAAAGAAATACAGTCATCCCTTAGTATATGCAGGGGATTGGTTCCAGGACTGCCTGCTGAGTATACCAAAGCTGTGCATACTCAAGTCCAGCAATCAGCTGTGCAGAATCCATGTATGTGAAAAGTCAGGCCCTCTACACAGGTTTTGCATGGGAGAATACTATTTATTTATTTATTTATTTTGAAGATCGAGTCTCACTCTGTCACCCAGGCTGGAGTGCAGTGGTCTGATCTCGGCTCACTGCAACCTCTGCCTCCTGGGTTCAAGCAATTCTCCTGCCTCAGCCTCCCAAGTAGCTGGGACTACAGGCACGTGCCACCACGCCCCGCTACTTTTTTGTATTTTTAGTAGTGTCTGGGTTTCACCATGTTAGCCAGGATGGTCTCAATCTCCTGACTATGTGATCCGCCCGCCTCAGCCTCCCAAAGTGCTGGAATTACAGGTGAGAGCCACTGTGCCGGCCGAGAATACTGTATTTTCAATTCTCGTTTGGTTGAAAAAAGTCCCCTTATAAATGGACCCAAGCAGTTCACACCTGTGTTGTTGTGTTGTTCAAAGGTCAACTGTAATTAAAGTTAAATGAGATTATAAGAATGGGACCTTGATTTCAGAAGTTAACACACAGGCTCGCTTGCTCTTTCTCTCTGTCTCTCCCCCAACCTCTTCTCTCCCTTTCTCTGATCACAGAGGAAAGGCCATGAGAAAACTCAGCAGCTAGAAAGTAGCTCTCCAGAAGCCAGGGAAAGAGCCCTCAGTGGAAACCAAATTTGCTGGCACCTTGATCACGAACCTCTAGCCTCCAAATTGTGAGAAGTAAGTTTCTGTTGTTCAAGCCACCAGCCTATAGTATTTTCTTAAGGCAACCTGAGCAGACTACTACATATCTAACTACTCTTAAAATTGTTTGGGAATTCATTATAAAGGAGAGGAGCCTGTTCTACATTTGAGAATTTGCTCCATCTAAGATCAAATTTCTGACCAAGCATTGGAGACTGCAACTAAAAATAACATCTAATAGCTTTCAGCTCAGTGAGATTGTAATAGTTTGTTCTCACATTGCTATATGGAAATACACGACACTGAATAATTTATAAAGGAAAAAGATTTAATTACAGTTCTGCATGGCTGGGAAGTCCTCAGGAAACTTACAATCAGGGCAGAAGGGGAAGAAGAGACAGGCGAGATAGGTGAGAGAGAGAAGGCACCCATAGGAGGAACTGTCAAACACTTACAAAACCATCAGATCTTGCAAGAACTCATTCACTATCATGAGAACAGTGTTGCGGAAACCACCCCTATGATCCAGTCACCTCCCACCAGTTTGACTTCCTCTTTACTGATTTGGATGCCCTTTATTTCTTTCGCTTGTCTGATTGCTTTGGTTAGGACTTACAGTACTATTGATATAGGAGTTAAATAGAAATTATTTAGGCACATAGTGAGGGTAAGAGAGTCCTCAGTAAGGTTTTCCTTTTAATGAAAAGCAGCCCCTAAATTATTTCTTTTTTAACAAAGAGCAACCTGATAAGTTGAGCTGCAGACATAGATAAGCAAGCTAGAAGTTTGCATGGGTGAATGCCAGCAGCTGCGCCAATAGAAAAAGGCTACCTGGGGCTAGGCATGTTGAATATAGTGGCTCCATTTGCCCTTTTCTTTGTCAACCACATGTGCAATAAGGAACAGACAACATGGCACTGGCCAGGTAGGGAACACAACTGCATAATAAAAGATTAGGATGGGGTGGCCAGGTTATTTGCGCACCGTATAAATGGCACACCTGGTCCAACCAATCTTTAGACCCTATGTAAATCAGGCACTGCCTCCTCAAGCAAGCCTATAAAACTCCATGCACTTTGTTGCGGACTGGAAGACCCACTTGGGAGCCCTTCTCTCTCTGCAGGAGAGACAGCTATTCTCTTTTTCTCTTTCTTTTGCCTATTGAACCTCCACTCTTAAACTCACTATGTGTCTGCATCTGATTTCCATCGCACAAGACGATGAATGTTGGATGTTTACCCCAATGATTCTGCTTCACTGTGTTGAATAGAAGTGGTGAAAGTAGGCATCTTTGTCCTGTTCCAGTTCTCAGGGGAAATGCTTTTGATATGGTTTGGCTGTATCCCTACCCAACTCTCATCCTGAATTGTAGTTCCCATAATGCCCACATGTGGGAGGGACCTGGTGGGAGCTAAGTGAATCATGGGGTGGGTCTTTCCTATGCTATTCTCATGATAGTGAATAAGTCTAACAAGATCTGATGGTTTTATAAAAGGGAGTTTCCCTGTATGAGCTCTCTTTTCTTGTCCACTGCCATATGAGATGTGTCTTTCACCTTCCACCACGAGTGTGAGTCCTCTCCAGCCATGTGGAACTATGAGTCCATTAAACCTTTCTTTTGTAAATTGCTCAATCTCCAGTATGTCTTTATCAGCAGCATGAGAACAGACTAATACAGTAAGTTGGTACCAGTAGAATGCGGCACTGTTGAAAAGATACCCAAAAATGTGAAAGCAACTTTGGAATTGGATAACAGGCAGAGGTTGGAACAGTTTGGAGGACTGAGAAGAAGACAGGGAAATGTGGGAAAGTTTGGAACTCCCTAAAGACTTGTTGAATGGCTTTGACCAAAATGCTAATAATGATATGGACAATGAAATTCAATCTGAGGTGGTCTCAGATGGAGATGAGGAATTTGTTGGGAACTGAACAAAGGTGACTCGTTATGTTTTAGCAAAGAGACTGGCAGCATTTTGACCCTGCACTAGAGATTTGTGGAACTTTGAACTTGAGAGAGATGATTTAGGATATCTGGCAGAAGAAATTTCTGAGCAGCAAAGTGTTCAAGAGTCGACTTGGGTACTGTTAAAGGCATTCAGTTTTATCAAGGAAGCAGAGCACAAAAGTTTGGAAAATTTGCAGCCTGACAATGTGATAACAAAGAAAATCCCACTTTCTGAAAACAAGTTTAAGCCAGCTGCAGAAATTTACATAATTTACATAAGTAATGAGACACTAATCCCCAAGACAGTGGGGAAAATGTCTCCAGGGCATGTCAGAGGTCTTCATGACAGCTGCAACCATCACAGGCCCAGAGGCCTAGGAGGAAAAAGTGGTACTGTGGGCCAGGTCCAGAGTTCCCATGCTGTGTGCAGCCTAGGGACTTGGGCCCTGTGTCCCAGTGGCTCCAGCCATGGCTGAAAGGGGCCAGTGTAGAGGTTGGGCCATGGCTTCAGAGGGTGCAACCCCCAAGACTTGGCAGCTTCCACACGGTGTTGAGCTTACCAGTGCCCAAAAGTCAGGAATTGAGGTTTGGGAACCTCCACCTAGATTTCAGAGGATGTATGGAAACACCTGGATATCCAGACAGAAGTTTGCTGCAGGGGCAGACATTCATGGAAAATCTCTGCGGGGGCAGCGCAGAAAGGAAATGTGGGGTGGGTGCCTCCACACACAGTCCCCACTGGGGCACTGCCCAGTGCTGCTGTGAGAAGAGGGCCACTGTCCTCTAAACCCTAGAATAGTAGATCCACTAACAGCTTGCACTGTGCACCTGGAAAGGCACAGACAATGCTATCCTGTGAAAGCAGCCAGGAGGGAGTCTGTACCCTGCAAAGTCACAGGGGCAGAGCTGCCCAAGACCATGGGAACCCACCTCTTGCATCAGCATGAGCTGGATGTGAGACATGGAGTCAAAAGAGATCATTTTGGAGCTTTAATATTTGACTGCTCTGCTTGATTTTGGACTTGCATGGGGCCTGTAGCCATTTTGTTTTGGCCCATTTCTCCATTTGGAACAGGTGTATTTACCCAATGCCTGTAACCCCATTGTTTCTAGGAAGTAACTAACTTGCTTTTGATTTTACAGGCTCATAGGTGGCAGGGACTTGCCTTGTCTTAGATGAGACTTTGGACTGTGGACTTTTTAGTTAATGCTGAAATGAGTTATGACTGTGGGAGACTGTTGGAAAGGCAGGATTGGCTTTGAAATGTAAAGACATGAGATGTGGGAGGGATGATATGCTTTGGTTGTGTCCCCACCTAAATCTCATCTTGAATTGTAGCTCGCAGAATTCCCATGTGTTGTGGGGGAGACCCAGCAGGAGATAATGGAATCATGGGGGTGGGTCTTTTCCATGCTATTCTTGTGACAGTGAATAAGTATGACGGGATCAGAGGTTTTATAATGGGGAGTTTCCCTCTTGTCTGCCACCATGTGAGATGTGCCTTTCACCTTCTACCATGATTTTGAGGCCTCCCCAGCAATGTGGAACTGCGTGAGTCCATTAAACCTATTTCTTTTGTAAATTGCCCAGTCTTGGGTATGTCTTTATCAGCAGCATGAGAATAGACTAATAGAGCTTTCAACTTTTCCCCATTCAGTATAATGTTAGCTGTGGTTTTGTCATAGATGGCTTTCATTACATTAAATTATGCCCTTTCTATGCTGATTTTGCTGAGGGTTTTAATTATAAGGGGATGCTGGATTTTGTCAAAGGCTTTCTCTGCATCAGTTGAGATGATCATGTGATTTTTGTTTTTAATTCTGTTTATGTGGTGTATCACATTTATTGACTTACATATGTTAAACCATCCCTGCATCGCTGGTATGAAACCTACTTGATCATGGTGAATTGTCTTTTTGATAATTGCTGTTGGATTTGGTTAGCTAGTGTTTTGTTAAGGATTTCTACATCTATGTTCATCAGGGATATTGGTGTGTAGTTTTCTTTCTTTGTCATGTCCTTTCCTGTTTTTGGTATTAGGATGATATTGGCTTCATAGAATGATGTAAGGAGTATTTCTTCTTTCTATATCTTTTGGAATAGTGTCAATATGATTGGTACCAATTCTTCTTTGAATGTCTGATATAATTCAGCTGTTAATCTGTCTGTTCCAGGACTGTTTTTGTTGGTAACTTTATCATTACCATTTCAATCTCACTGCTTATTATTGGTCTGTTCAGAGTTTCTCTTACTTCCTGGTTTAATCTAGGAGAGTTTTATATTTCCAGGAGTTTATCTATTTCCTCTAGGTTTTCTAGTTTATTTGCATAAAGGTGTTCAAGTAGCCTTGAATGATCTTTTGTATTTCTGTGGTATCAGTTGAAATATCTCCTATTTTACTTCTAATTGAGCTTATTTGGATCTTCTCTCTTCTTTTCTTGGTTAATCTTCCTAAATGGTCTGTTAATTGTGTTTGTATTTTCCAAGAACCAGGTCTTTATTTCATTTATCTTTTGTATTGTGTGTTTGCATGTTTAAATTGCATTTAGTTCTGCTTTGATCTTGGTTATTTCTTTTCTTCTGCTGGGCTTGGATTTGGTTTGTTCTCGTTTCTCTAGTTCCTTGAGGTGTGACCTTAGATTGTATATTTGTGCTCTTTCAGATTTTTGATATAGGCATTTAAGGCTATGAACTTTCCTCTTAACACTGCTTTTGTTGTATCCAAGAAGTTTTGACAGGCTGTGTCATTATTATCATTCAGTTCAAAGAATTTTTATTTTTCATCTTGATTTCATTGTTGACTCAATGATCATTCAGGAGCAGATTATTTAATTTCCATATATTTGCATCATTTTGAGGTTTCTTATTGGAATTGATTTCCAATTTTATTCCACTGTGGTCTGAAAGAGGACTTGATGTAATTTTAAATTTCTTAAATTTGTTGAGACTTGTTTTGTGGCTTATCGTACAGACTATCTTGGAGAATGCTCCATGTGCTAATGAATAGAATGTATATTCTGCAGTTTTGGGGTAGAATGTTTTATGAATATTTGTTAAGTCTATTTGTTCTAGGGTATAGTTTAAGTCCATTTGTTTCTTTGTGGACCTTCTGTCTTGATGACCTGTCTAGTACTGTCAGTGGAGTGTTGAAGTCCCCCACTATTACTGTGTTGCCCTTTTTAAACTCCGATGTGTCAGTTAAAGACAGGCTTTTTCCATCTAGTGAATCCACCATTCCCCAGGGCCTTAGAGTCCTACCTTAGATGGGAAAACTAGACCATCAGAGATGGCCAATTGCTCCTTCACATCTCAGTCCAGATGCATGGGGCCCAGAAAATGTAATCCAATTATTTGACAAGAAGAGAAAAACGTTGGTATTGGGGAGTTCTAGAAATCTTTGCCTTCAGATTACAGAAGATAGCTTTTATCTTCTGTACTATATTTTAAAGTTTAAATGGTATTGATGATATTGTTAGTAATGTCTTTATTTTTTCATGCCGTTCTATTTTATGTATAACAAAGAACTTTACTGTTACTTTTCTTGCCTTTCTTATCTGCTGTTTTCAATGTTCAGTTTATTATTGTTGTTGTTATGATGTAATATTTTACACAACTATTTTCTCTAAATAGCTTCAGTACTTATCAGCAATTCTTAAACTTTCCCAGCCTTGAGTTCTGGATCTTGATTTATCTTTCTGTCTTCTGAAGAAGATTATTGGATAGTTTTGTTATGAAACTTAAAAAAAACAATTAGTTAGTTTTATGTTCTCTAAATGTTTGGTGATACAAGAAAGTATTTCTGTTATCTTTGCACATTCTCCTAACTTTTGCCTAAATAAGAAATTATGTCTGTTGTTTTTACACGTAAGTAATCATTTAAATGTGTATAAAATTCTTGGATTAAACTATTTCCCATCGAAACTTGTTGAAATTGTTCCATTGTCTTTCAACATTTGACATTCCACATGAGAAGTCTGAAACTTATCTGATTTTTTTCCTCCTTTATAAATGTTCCTAATTTTTGGCTTACCTTTAAAATATTGCAATATTCCATGATATGTCTATGTTTGGATATATTGTGATTATCTTGGAGAAAACTGTATTAGTCTATTCAGTTGTAGACATAAGTCATTTTGGGTAAGGTTTAATGGGGCATTTCATATCCATAATTATTTATTACATTTATTTTTAAGGTAATTAGATTTTTTCTGTTCTCAATGTCTATAATAATTTTGACTTTCACTGATTTCCTGGTCATTTTCCTGTTAATTCTTTGATATTGTGCATTTTTAACTCCGCTTATTTCTGCTCTCAATGTACGTTTCAATTCTGTCATTGCTTTATATGTTTCATTGCTTTCCTTTCCTATTTAAGGCAGACCCCTTTACATCTCTGTCTTTGTGGGTCTCTTTTTATGATTCCACAAACCTACTTCATAGAGGCTTCTTTTTCATAAAGTCATGTCCCTTTTCATTTTTGGTACACCAGGCAAATATTTTATAAAACCTCCATCCCATTCTCATAGAAGTAATGTACACAAAACTTCTACCTTGGAAGGTTCTAGACAAGGTTTCCCTTGTCTTATGGTAGGAAGAAGCCTTATAACTTATGTTTTTCTATTTAAAAAAGGAGAGATACATTCAGGTCCAGCTTTTCTCAATAGATAGGGAGGGTGAAATTTACTTGCCTCTTCATTCCAGCTGTTTCCATGTTAATAGCCTTCCTCTCTCAGAGGTAAAATCAAGATCATCAGCCTTTAATTTTGTGCTGGTCTATTGAACTGAGGATGTATCTTGTTTTTCTTAGATGGTTCACTGACTTAGGAAGAGTGCATCGAAGTTTCAAGACCTTATTTGAGCAATGAAAAAGATGCTCCTATGCATGTACTGCTCCCAGAACTTCTCATGTAATAACCAGGAATATGTATAAAATTATATGTGTTTCTACATTTTTCTATGTTTTGGATTCCCAAGTGTAACATCCATATGAGTGGAGAACAAGTGTTGAAGCAAATGGTGGAAAGAGGGAGAATAGACCAGAAATCTGGTACTTGTTTTCCAGAAATGCTGTCTGTTTCTGATCTCAACAGCCTCCATAGCATGCAGTAAGACATAAACAATGGAATGGAATCACCATCTTTTCCTGTTGTCCTAGGTTCTGTTCTGTTTCAGAGGGGTTGACATATGGTGCATGGCTAAGAATGGACATTTAATGTGGTCTCATCCAGACATTGACATATGATCTTTGCTTGTCTTGAACTTGTGCTAGTGGCAATGTATTTAATGTATCTACACAGGTATATTAATTGGAACTGGATAGTGCAGATAACAGACAAATTTAATAACTCAAGTGAAATTAATTTATATATGTAAGTAAAGTTTGAAAGCATTTCATTAATATCATATCTTTAGGGCTTGACTTTATAATCAGCCTGCTCACTTAACAAACTAAAATTCAACATAAGCTACAAATCTAGTACACTTTGCATTATACCATAGCAGCCACAAATTAAGGAGTAACAAATAATTCTGTGAGCCAGTAGAAAATGATGCTAGTAACAGAATAAACATTTGCACTCACTATACCCATGACTTTGCTGTACTTGATGAATATTATCATTCAGGAAAATGTTAAGGGATTTTAATAGTCAGTTCCTGCCAATGATCAGTAATGACCTCATTATTGCATGTGCTTACATTTTTGTGACATCAGAGGAAAGAAACATTGCAAAACCCAGAATTTTCCAAATTCATTGCTAAAGGTCTTCCAATACAAACTCTTCCAACTACACTGGCACATCAAACCCTTTTAACTAGTTCTAGAGCTAAAGTGAAAGCAGTAGTGTATTTAGGAAAAACAAAAAGAAAAACCTAGTATTCAGTTTTAAAGCAAAATCACCAAGACTTTAATGTAAACGGGTCCTTTAAATAAACATACAATTCTCAAAGCTGTATCACTTTATATGGCCATATGCTGGGATCTCACATATAAATGAATATATATAAGGAGAAATGCCACTTTTTCCTCCCCATTCTTGGACTAATGCTGTTTAACTTTTTTCTTTTTTTCTTTTTTTTCCTGAGACATGGTCTCATTATGTTCTCCAGCCTGGAGTACAGGGGCACAATCTCAGCTCACCACAACCTCTGCCTCCTGAGCTCAAACCATCCTACTGCCTCAGCTTCCTGAGTAACTTGGACTACAGGTGTATGCCATCACGCCTGGTTGGTTTTTGTATTTCACGGAGAGATGGGGTATTGCCATGTTTCCCAGGCTGGTCTCAAACTCCTGAGCTCAAGTGATCTGCCTGGCTCAGCCTCGTAAAGTGCTAGGATTACAAGTGTGAGCCACTGTGCCTGACCTGAGTAATTTTTGATGCATAATTTGACATGAAATTTCAGAGGGCTGGTAAGCCAACACTCCACCCCATCCTAACAAATGAAGGTAATCGTTTCTGTTTAAAAGTCTCTGAAAATAATACTGATGTAAGTAGAGCAACATATAAGTTCCTACCTAAGAAAATATAGCTGTTTTCATGTTCTCTTGTTGAAGAATCGTTGTGGGCAGATAATGAGAAGCAGAGCCTAAGGAAAAGAATGGATAAATTGGGAGGAAGAGGAGATAAAATAATAGACTGGTCTTTGAAAGGATAAGGTTGAAGAATTGATGAGTTATATTTGCAAGACAGTTAGTGATTGATTTCGGTATCTTTTAAAGGCTTGTCTACATTATAGAAACACATTGGACTAGAAGAGAAGGATGAGAGCCCTGATAAAAATTTAAGTATTATCCTGAGCCAGTCCTTAAGGGGAGCATGCTATGTAGCCCTGTTACACTGACAGTGTACATAAAGGATATCTATCTAAGCATCCTTCTAGGTATCATTTAGCAAATGTTGTTAGCAAGTTAAAAAATTGTGTCTAGGATCTGTGTCAGGAAATGCCTTTATTTGTATTAGCCTAGTCTTCTCTCTAGGATTATGTTACTTATGAGCAGAAGTTGTTCCACGTATTGTATACTTTTGTTTTCATCTTAGTTCCCTTTCATAAGTGTTATATCAAAGTTCTGATGATTCATTGAATAATTATAAGTAGCAAAATTAAAATATTTAAAGGAAATTAAAAAGTTAATGAGATTTTTATAAGACTCATATTCCTATATAAGACTGCAATTCATTATGGGATTGGGAAAAAATGCAAATTATGAAAAAATAAAAACTGTCCAGATGCAGTTGCTCATACCTGTAATCCCAACACTTTGGGAGGCTGAGGTGGGAGAATCACTTGAAGCCAGAAGTTTGAGACCAGCCTGGGAAACATAGCAAGACCCTGTGTCTACAAAAAAAAACTGATAAAAATTAACTAGTGTGATGGCCTGAGCCTGTAATCCCAGCTACTTGGAAGGCTGAAGCAGGAGGATCATTTGAGCCCAAGACGTCAAGGCTGCCATGAGCCAAGATTGCACCACTGCACTCCAACCTGGGTGAGAGAACGAGACTCTGTCTCAAAAATAAATAAATAAAGTAAAAACTCTTATCACTAGCGCTACCAAAAAGAAGATCCCATAAGCTTTTTTAACATTTCCAAAACAAGGCTCTCTAAGCTTCTTTTTTTCTCATTCTAGAAAGCTAATGATAGAATTTTTTTTCCCCTGAAACCCTCAGCTACATTCACCGTGTCCTGCATTTGTTGTTGACAGCTGTTCAAGACCTACAAGGTGAAGTTGAATATTATACACTTGTTTGGAGTTCTGCTACCTCAAACAACTCTCTAAAAATCTTGCCAGATGTAAACTCTCATGTCATTGGCCACCTAAAGCCAAACACAGAGTATTGGATCTTTATCTCTGTCTTCAATGGAGTCCACAGCATCAACAGTGCAGGACTTCATGCAACCACTTGCGATGGGGGTGAGTCCAGATTCTAAAGGATATTTGCTTCAGAGATGCGAGTGAAATTGATTGATTCTTGCTGGGGTTGAGATCAGTCATCCCTCCATTATAAAATTTCCGGTGTAGGAGGGAGGAGGGTGGGGGCTGAAATGCTTAAGTGCTCACTGTCGTCAGTAGCAGATCAATAAGCAGTCCCATTGAGACAGAAGCACAAGCTCTTATAATGAGATATCAGCCCAGTTTGTTCCTGTTCTTTTCAGTGTATACTTATTTTAGAGCTGAGTTCACATCAATAAATGGTGACATTTAGAAACATTTTTTTTAAGATTTGCCCTCAGAAGCAGTATGTTTTTCAAAAAGACAGCCAAACACAGTGAGAGCCCTCCCTGAGTCACCAGAAATGGTAGGTGGAAGTTCAGCCTCTGAGAAAAATTGCCTATGACTCATTTCTAAGCCAGTTAGCAAGGGGGAGGAAGCAAGGGAAGCAACTTGTGAATCTGAAATGTGTTTGGAATGGTCTTTCTAATCTTTTTGGCTTTATAAAGTCTCATTATAAACATTATAATATCATTACCTCCCAAGCAAGTGTTCCAGGTCATTAGCAGAGCTCTTTAAGTGTGGAACCCATTTCCCTTTGTGGTGCCAAAGGTCGGCACCTTTTGTTTATAAAATAGGGTAGATCACAAGGACAATTCTTCAACTAGTTAAGATGGGTTCTTATGATAAAAATAGGTCTTTGCATAGTTATTTCTGACATGCTTGAATAATTATGTAATTTAACGCTAAGCAAGATTTTTTTCTTATGTTAGATTTCATCATTACCTATGATAATCAACATTCGAAATCATTTACATAATGACAATATTGCATTATTGCTTCATATTGCTTGAGTTACAAGCTAGTAACATCAAATTATTTTTCACGTTCCACCAGCCTCGTTGTATTTGAGTTTTATTTTTCGCTTAAGGAGCAAATTTTATTTCCTTCCCTCCCTCCCTGCACCTTGAAGGTATAGAGTGAAGGGACAGAAAAAAGACAAAAAATAGATATGTGTTAGTGGTGCAGATGGGTGAATAATTTATCATCATATCCCACTGGTCACATAATATTGAAGATTAGCACTATGCTGGTGGTACAAAGCATTTTACCACCAATTCTTAAGGTTTCTAACTGAGAGTATAATAAGCCAATTTACAGAGGACTACAGACTGTGATAACTTCATCAGCGAAAAGCAGATAAGCAACGAACCCTTTGCTAAACCTAAATACTAATCTGCATTTAGCTTAACATGTGCTTTTTCAGAGACAGCTGGAGTTTATTCAGTTTCTTCCTTTAATTCTAGAGCCTCAGGGCATGCTTCCTCCAGAGGTTGTCATCATCAACAGTACAGCTGTACGTGTCATCTGGACATCTCCTTCAAACCCAAATGGTGTTGTCACTGAGTATTCTATCTATGTAAATAATAAGCTCTACAAGACTGGAATGAATATGCCTGGGTCGTTTATTCTGAGAGACCTGTCTCCCTTCACTGTCTATGACATTCAGGTTAGAATATTGCTTTTTGATGGTCAGGCTTATGGATATGTTAAATAAAACGAGCCAGGCTATGTCTTCAAGTGGATATCTTCTGTCTTGGTTACAGATTATTTCTTTGGTGGGCAAGGGGAAAGAGAGAAGGGAAATTGATCAGAATTAAATCTGTGTGCTGTAGGCAAACATGTGAGTCTCTGGAGAGAAGATAATGATGATACAGAAAACGATGGTGATGAGGATGGTGATGAAATTCTCACTGACAAAATGAAGCTAATCATGTATTCTAAATAAATCTTGCTGAGCAGTTTACCTTTTCCCTGGATCTTTTACTGAAATTAAAATCAGAATCAGTTTATAAATGTGGAAATTTTTTTTCTCTTCCCATTTCTCCTAGTTACTAATTTAATATTTCCAGAGAAGTTATGAAACTTCACTTGGTGTCAATTTCCTCTTTTGTAAGGGCAATGGAATAGATGACTTAAAACATTCTAGCCACCTCTAGCATTCTGTGATTCTGAATGCAACAGGAAGACATAAATAAAAAATATAGCAGACAAAAAATATTAAAAGGTTTTATCTGAAGATGAAATAAATATATTTATTCATCACTCAAAAACTGTTCAATGTTCTCCGCATATGTGAGAGTAATTGTGGTTAAAATTTTTGCCATTGGACTTCTTTAAGAATCTTATGAAGTCAGTGTACTCTGCCTTAGAAAAATATTTATGCACTTGTATGACAAAATTTAACACACAATTTTAGAAAGTGCACTGATCACTTGAAGTCAAATTCATAGGCTTCTTCAGGGACTACTGGCCTTACAGGTAGAAAAAATATAGGTAATACTAAGGCATATAAAACAAGGAACTGATCTTCACGGAATTGGAAATCTTGTTGGAGTACCAAGACATAAAAGACAGCAAGGCTAAATGTGCAAATGAGTGATGGAAAAAAAAAAATCAGAGTGTTTCAGAAACCCCACATTTAGAGAAAGCTTGTAATTTACTAAATTTTTAAATGAACTATGCTACTTCTAAAATTCATAAGAGCTTCATAAGATAATTTTCAGAAGATATTAAGCACAGAAATTTTATCTGACCACAGAAACTTTTTATTGGTTCTATCCATTTAGTAGTATTACCTTATTCAGGTTTTCATCTCCTTTTCCTGACATTTGAGGTTAAGACATGCATAATCATCTGGCTACAACCAACACTTTAGTCTCCCCTACTGTGACTCATAGACCTAGCTTCCTAAGAAAACCAAATAAAAATATCTTTGAATAAAGAAGAAAGGTACATTAATTATTTTTCTTTTTTTTATTTAAATGTATTTTATTTTAAGTTCCGGGATATATGTTCAGGACTTGTAGGTTTGTTACATAGGTAAACATATGCCATGGTGGTTTGCTGTACCTATCAACCCATCTACCAGGTATTAAGTTCCACATGCATTATTAGCTATTTATTGTGATGTTCTCCCTCCCCTGATGCCCCTACAACAGGCCCCAGTGTGTGTTGTTCCCCTCCCTGTGTTCTCGGTGTACAGCTCCTACTTGTAAGTGACGACGTGTGATGTTTGCTTTTCTGTTCCTGTGTTAGTTTGCTGAGAATAATGGCTTCCAGCTCCATCCATGTCCCTGCAAAGGACATGATCTCATTCCTTTTTATGGCTGCATAGTATTCCATGGTGTACATGTACCACATTTTCTTTATCCAGTCTATAATTGATGGGCATTTGGGTTGATTCCATGTCATTGCTATTGTGAATAGTGCTGCAATGAACATATGGATGCATGTATCTTTATAATAGAATGATTTATATTTCTTTGGGTATATACCCAGTAATGGGATGGCTGGGTCTAATGGTATTTCTGGTCCTAGGTCTTTGAGGACTCACCACACTGTCTTTCACAATAGTTGAACTAATTTACATTCCCACCAACAGTGTAAAAGCCTTTCTATTTCTCCACAGCTTCACCAGCATCTGTTGTTTCTTGAGTTTTTAATAATCACCATTCTGACTGGCATGAAATGGTAACTCATTGTGGTTTTGATGTGCATTTCTCTAATCATCAGTGATGTTGAGCTCTTTTTCATATGCTTGTTGGCCACATAAATTCTTCTTTGGAGAAGTGTCTGTTCATGTCCTTTGCCTACTTTTTAAAATGGGGTTATTTTTTTCTTGCAAATTTGTTTAAGTTTCTTATAGATTCTAGATATTAAACCTTTGTCAGATGTATAGATTGCAAAAATTTTCTCCCTTTCTGTAGGTTGCCTGTTCGCTCTCATGATAGTTTCTTTTGCTGTGCAGAAGCTCTCTAGTTTAATTATATCCCATTTGTCAATTTTTGCTTTTATCGTAATTGTTTTTGACATTTTTGTCATGAAATATTTGCCTGTGTCTATGTCCTGAATGGTATTGCCTAGGTTTTCTTCTAGGATTTTTATAGTTTTGGGCTTTATATTTAAGTCTTTAATCCATCTTGAGTTACTTTCTGTATAAGATGTAAGGAAGGTGTCCAGTTTCAACTTTCTGCATATGGCTAGCCAGTTTTTCCAGTACCATTTATTAAATAGGGAATCCTTTCCCCACTGCTTGTTTTTGTCAGTTTCGTCGAAGATCAGATAGTGGTAGATGCACAGTCTTCTTTCTGAGGTCTCTATTCTGTTCCCTTGGTCCGTTTGTCTGTTTTTGTACCAGTACCATGCTGTTTTGGTTACTGTATCCTTGTAGTATAGTCTAAAGTCAGGTAGTGTGATGCCTCCAGACTTGTTCTTTTTACTTATGATTGTTGTGGCTATACAGGCTCCTTTTTGGTTCCATATGAATTTTAAAGTAGTTTTTTCCAATTTCGTGAAGAATGTCAATGGTAGTTTAATGGGAATATCACTGAATCTATTAATTACTTTGGGCAATATGGCCCTTTTCATGACATTTATTCTTCCCATCCATGGGCGTGGAATGTTTTTCCATTTGTTTGTGTCCTTTCTGATTTTCTTAAGCAGTGGTTTGTTTTCATTGCACACCATGATTCCCATAACCTACCTGAGTTGTCTTAGTATGGAATATGTGGACTGATGTTTATGTTCATGATTCTTGCAGTGAGTCCATGTATGCAGGTAGGCCATTCATGCAGGTAGGTAGAAATCAAGCTCCAAATAAATTAGAAATATAGCTATGTAAAAAAGGCTATCACAGGAAGGTGATGGAGGATTTGCTGTATTGTCTTCTTTTGACCCCTGTTCGAGAAAGCTCATTTTTCAAAAGACACCATATTCATTTGCTTTATCAAGACTTGAAATACAATCTAGAAGTGAGAACACTGTGTGCTGTGCATGGATGTGCAGCTCAGCTCTCTAACTCTGGATTAAGAGTTAATGTTTAAAAGTGTTTAAGTCCTATTCTATGGGGAAGGCTTTATTTATACCACTACTGGTTTGAGTCAGGTATAAATAACTCAAACCAGTAGGTATAAAGCTTCCTTTTCTGGTAGCCTGAAGAGAGTGGAAACAGATGAAGATGCAAAAGACCAAAGTAGAATCCAATAATAGAATTTTGTTATTAGTGACTAAGATATTGTTATTCCTGATTACTATATTTTTTTGTGAAGCTTTTTGCAGTCCAAGAATACTGCACTTGACATAGCTATTGCATTTCTGAAAATATGAACATCAAATTTCAGTGATTTTCATTATGATGTCAAAGGTGATTTGGTTTCATTTAAAATAAGCATTTAATTGGAATGCCTAATACTTTAGAATTAAGGCTCTCTATGCAAAGCCCATCTGTAAAATAGCTATTGATTTTAAAGCACATAACACACCCAAGTATCTACTTTTTTTTTTTCTGAGACAGTCTCACTCTTGTCACCCAGGTTGGAGTGCATTGGCACGATCTCGGCTCACTGCAACCTCTGCCTCATGGAATCAAGCAATTCTCATGCCTGAGCCTCCCAAGTACCTGGGATTCCAGGTGCCCACCACCACACCAGGTTATTTTTTGTGTGTATTTTTAGTAGAGACAGGGTTTCACCATGTTGACCAGGCTGGTCTCAAACTCCTGACCTCAGGTGATCCACCTGCCTCACCTTTCCAAAGTGCTGGGATTACAGATGTGAGCCACTTTACCCAGCCAAGTATCTACTTTTTGAATAATCCCTTTATATGTCCCTTTTACAAATAATCATTTCATTTTTATTCAGTTTTATCTCTTTTTAATATAAATAGAGTAAGCTTTATATTTGTGTTTCATTCACATGTTATACAATATAGTTATAGCACTAGAAATAGGTCCCAAAATGGAGACTTGGAATGTTAACATTAGTAAAAATTAAAAAATATTGGCACATTTCTCTAACATTTGAGGTTAAAACATATATAATCATCTGGCTACTACTAGTAGCCGTTGGTCATTTTCCTTTGACCAATGAATCAAAAGAAATGTTTTCTGGAGAAACATTTGAATATACCTAAGTAGTTTAGAGCTTAAAGTTATGTTAACATTTAGATGAGAAGCCAATAGGGTACAGTGGAGACCAACTCAGATATCCCAAATCTTACCAGCTTGATCATGTTCCCTTTCTTCTCTGCAAATTTGTTTAAATGGAGTTATGAGGAATCAATACAATTATTTGTGCTTATTTCCATTATAATATTTGGCACCTATTAGATACATAATAGATTCAGTTGAATTGATTCTGAGTTACTTCATTATGTATCATAGAATCAATTTTTTCCAATATGTATAAAGTTCATTTTCATTAATTATATTACAGCATTATATTTTAAGTTCATCTGCCTTTATTTCAGATTTAATTGGACATACTTAGAATGTATGCCCTTGATAGTTTTTAAATATCCACTATTAATACCTCAAAAGACAATATGGCGTCAATAAGTAACACAACTCATACAGCATTATGAACATATGCCTCAACTAACATTTAGGTACACTATTAATAAAACAGCATATCTACTAAATATAAGAATCCCATTTGCCTTTCCTCAACCATCAAAGGAACAATCAGATAACTGTTTCACATAGAAGCTCAGAATTAGTGTTTAAGATTCATCAGCACCTAGCTTGCCTTCTCCATTTATGTATTAGATACTCAAAGTAAATTAGCACTGTAAAAAGTACAGTTCCTCTTAGTTTTATCCTTTAATTGAGAGCAAAATGATATTGATTTGTAGATGTTCCCAATCTTTTGTGTATTCATTTCTCTCTTCCCTCTTGGTTAATGCGTTCCTTTTGTGTTACTAATGCTTGATGAACCCCATTTCTAATCTTCAGTTATTCCACTCTCCTCAGTTTTTATTCAGATTAGGTGGCAGAATTAAAGGGATGAATGATGATTTTCTGCTGTGATTAAGGTAAAAATACAATTGCATCTGGAATAAATGGATATAAAATACCTCAGCCATATTGGAAGGCTTCTCTAGGCCTCATTTTTCTTCCACTAGACATTAGCATTTAGGCTATTTGTTTTACAGTGTCAAGACTTCCAGAAGATATCATCGTTACACTACTTAGTTATAGATTTAGAGAACAGTAAGCAGTGATAACCTATTATGTTTGCAAACTGTCACTTGGGCATCTTCCATTCCTTGACTATGCTCTGAGTAGATTAATGTATTTTTCTCTTTCTGAATAGTTGAAACCAGAGAGTAAACATCACCATTCCCATCACTAAATCAATTGTCTTGATCCCAATTCTGTACTCTCCTCTGAGCTCATTCCTTTGGAGTCAGTTAACATCAAAAATGAATATTGATTAAACCTCAAGATGTTATAGAGAACTATAAGAGATTCATGTGAAATGAGGGAAGGTGGGATTCAGACTATTAGTATGTATTTCAAAAATGGTTGCATTTATTTTGTTCTAAACTAATGTTTGTAGGTTGAAGTCTGCACAATATATGCCTGCGTGAAAAGCAATGGAACGCAAATCACCACTGTGGAAGATACTCCAAGTGATATACCAACACCCACAATTCGTGGAATCACTTCAAGGTAAAAAATTTTGTGTCAGTTAATCTAAGGAACTCTGATCAGAAGAAATGAAAATAAAAATCAAGGGTATCCTCTCAGCCATGACTATCTCATTTAATGGGTTCTTACAACTACGTGTGTAAATCAAATTTTTGATATTATTTCACAGATGTTAATCTTCACTGGACATCCAAAGACATTTAATCTTTAATTTCCCTGATTGCCCAGCCTCAGATTTTTTATTTAGTAACCTGTAAACAAATACTGGAAATACATGTCTCCTTATTTGAATGTGTCCTTTAGTGAATCCTTTTGCAAAGCATAATACACGCTTAATTGTAATGACTACCTTCTAACTTAATCTTTTTGGTTAAAAAAAAAAAAACTGATTTATATACATCAGAGTGCCCTAAAGATAGAAATCTGTAAAATTAGTAGGGCAGATAATGTTTGAATAACCATTATCAATTTTGTCAGCTTCTTTGTAGAGTCAATTTATTTTTCTTTATTCTTTTGTTGCTGAGAAATGACCATAGTTTGAAGCAAGTCTCTTTATAATTCATAATTAGTAACAACAATAATAATAATATTTGGTGTTGTTTCCAAAGCTGAAAATAAGATGGTAAATTGTTCATCTGTTTGTATCAACTTGAGGCTGGGAAAAGAAATCTTAGTGCTTTCACATTATATTTTTTGCTTAAGCCAAATGAATCACCCTCACCTATGCATACAAACAACATACACACACAAACACACACACAGAAATAATCAGTCTATTATTAATATTTCAATTCTGAAGGATTCCTCTATGGCATGTTGAAATTTCCAGATCTTAAATCGGTTAAAAAAAATTAGCACTGGTTTTGGCAACCGATGGTTAAAATAATTAGAAAATCCCAACTAACCGGACGGTTAGCTGTTCTTGGCAATAATCATATCTTGTCTCCTTGAGTATATCTTCTCTCAAACACATGATAGATAATGATCTAATTTTTGACATACTAATTAGTTTATAATCCCCCCAGCAGATATCTCCCAACCTATTCACAGTATTGTCTACTATGCAGGGAGGAAATAGTCACATAAATGGGCATTGGAGACCTTTTTTCTTTTAGCAAATACATCTGTGGCCATAATAATATAGAAGGCAAAAGTAATACAAAAGAGCATAAGACATGATTCTAAATTTGCCAAGTTCCAGTACACTGTGGAAGATACTCCCCTAAATAAATGTTTATAGAACAATGTGAAAAACACTAGAGTAAGAGGTTTATGATGTGCAAAAAGAACATAAACAGAAAAATAGCAAACTTTACCCAGAATTGTCAGTGAAGGCGTCATGGAAGATGTGACATTTGAGTTCAGTCTTGAAAAGCTCAAGAAAGAATTATAGTTAGGTGGGTGGATGTTTTCAAATTCTTGTCTACTGGCATCCCCATGACTCAAGCCCATGTGAATGATATAACAGAATATGCCTCATAATACATATTTATTTATAACTAAAAATAATACCTAAGCTTTATAAGAAATGGAACAAATGTGACTGTGTCTCTAGGATTTTTTTTCCTTTAAGAAGATTATTACACATAATAACAGGACAAATATTTTTAGTTGCTATTAAAAGCTTCTTGTATCCAAATACATTAAATTGATGGCAGAAACATTAAAGAGAGTATTATACAACAAGAACAAGGAAAGTGAGAGAGGAGACAACAACAGAAAAGAGATTGCAACATGATTTTGTAAGCAATATTTGCCAGAAAGAGGCAAATGATTTAATACAGTGGAGAAATTTACAACCAAAATATTGGTTGATGAAAGAGAATAATGACAGGAAACAAACTGTTTTTTCCACAGAGAACTGGAGAGGCTGGGCACTTAGAAGTTTTAAGGATGTAAAGAGGAGGAGGGAGGGTAAGGTTTAAAGCTGAAATCATAGAGCAAGACACAACTGTTAACAAAGAAGTGTTTGGAATCCCAGGTTTCTTGCCTCTTTGCTATGCATCCAGGGGTCTATTTCTCTTCCTCCACATGACAAAGTACACCTACCAGGAGATTAGACATTTATTCTCTGGAGAAACTGAGGGCTACTAGGCACAGGGGAGCTGAGATGAGATGCAGAAGTAAAAACAGTGATAAAGTGAGACCACAACCTGAATGGTGCGCTTTTTGGCTAATTTTCCCAGTTCCGTCCTCTGGAGCAAGTAGCCAAGTCATAAACACCTCCAGATAGGAAACTGAACATTCTTTTCTAGAAAAAAATGAATAATCCAAAAAAAAGACCTCCAGACAATAGCATATAGGGATCCCTAACAGTAAAAACAACTTGCTCCCTGGTCACGCGGTAGGGAAGTATGCCAATCAACAAGGGTCACCTACCTGTAAAGCTTTTAGTCAGCCTTTTTTTTTTTTTTTTGGTGCGTCACTCTTAAAGATAAAAAGGGGACCAAAATAAACAAAAGACATGATACAATAGATTCAGAGACAATGCAGGTGAGGAAAAAAAATTATAACCTCAGACAGATAAAAGAAGATTCTCTAACCATAAAACGACACGAGCATATTGAAAAACAAACAAACAAACAAAAAAAACGTGGATAAAACCTCATGGAAATTGAAAGGGTGAAAAGCTGAATTGAAACTTTCGAAGAAAGTTCAAGGGAATGTCTTTGAAAGTGCAATGAAACACAAAGATTTAAAAGAGAGAGAGAGAGAAAGAAAAAAATAATAGAGAGCATCCAGGAAGTCTAATATTTGAATAATAAGAGCTTCGAAAGAGAATCAAAGGAAAAGAGGGAGAAAATTTTAAAAAGACAAGAAAATATCCTAGAACCAATGTACTATTGTGCAGATCAAAAGATTCCCCGGATACCAACAATATGACTAAAAAATGATTACATATAAAGGGATATTATCAGGAAATTGCAGAGGACCATGTTTAAAAAGCACATCCAAAAAGCTGCCAGGAAGAACAGACACTACCATAATCAAGATATGTAACAGCATCATGATGTCAGGCTCCTTTATTGCTAACCCCTCTTCTACCCTTCCTAACACTAAGCAAACACCACCATGTTTTGGTCTGTATAATTCTGCCTTTTCCATATTGTCATGTAAATGGGTCATATAATATGTAGCCATTCAAAGGGCTTCTTTTACTTAGCCTAATGCATTTAAGATTTGTCCATCTCATTGTATACATACTAGTAGTTGTATACATACTAGTAGTTGTCAGTTTTTGTTGCTGAGTAAGTTTCCATTATACGAAAGTTTTACAGTTTGTGCACAGTTTGGATCGTTTTCAGTTCTCCGTGACCATGATTAAACTTGCTATAAAACATCTATATACAGGATTTTGTGTAAATATATATTTTCATTTCATTTGGGCAAATAGCCAGGAGTTGGATGGCTGAGTCATAAAGAAACTGCTAGACTGATTTACAAAGTTACTGTAACATCTTTCATTCCTACTAGCATTGTATGAGAGCTTAAGTTGCTCTACATTTTTGCTAGAACTTGGGATAATATGAGGTGTTTTCCTCTTATTTTTTAAATAGTCATTTTAATAGATGTTTAGTTGTGTGTTATTATGGTCTTAAGTTACATTTTCCCTGATGATAAGCCGATAAGCTTTGCAATTGATTTTTGCACGCACTTTGGCATTTATTTACTCTGGGAAATGGTATCTCCAAATTTTTTGCTAATTTGTTAATTAGATTCTTTGTTTTCTTATTTTCTGAGTTTTGAGAATTTTTAAAATATATTTTGAGTTTTTTTGTCACATATGTGATTTACAAGTATTTTTTCTACCCTATGATTTGTCTTCAATTATCTTGTTTGTGTGTTTTTAAGAGAAAGAGTTTTAAATTTCAAGAGAGTTAGATTTGTTACTTTTTCCTTTATGGTTTGTGCATCTGGCATTTTATCTAAGAACTCTGCCTGAGTCAAGGTCACAGAGAATTTCTCTTGTCTATTTCCTAAAACATTTGTATGTTTACATGGTGAATTTATGTCTACGATTGGTTTTGTATTCATTTTTGTACACACTGAGGCATGGGTCAAGGTTAATTTTTTGGCACGTAAGTATTTAATAGTTTCAACAAAATTTTTGGAAAGATTATCTTTTCTTTATTGAATATTTTTAGATTTTCGTCAAAAATCAATGTAAACATGTTTTGTAGGCCAGTTTTGGACTCTTTTATGTTCAGTTTATCAATATGTATGTCTATACCAATATCGCACAATCTTGATTACTGTAGCTCTACAGTAGGCTGTCAAATCACATTATATGAGTCCTCCAACTTTGACCTTTATAAAAATCATTTTGGCCTTTCTCACTACTTTGCCTGTCCATATACATTTCAGAAACAGGTCATTGATATCTATAAAACATGTGATTTTGATTAGAACTGCATTGAATTTGTGGATCAATTGGTAGAGAATTGACATCTTAACAATATCAAATGTTCTGGTTCATGAACACACTATTGCTCATTTATTTGCATCCTCTCTCCTTTATTTTATCAGTGTTTTGTATAATCCAATATGCAAATACTGAATATATTTTATTCAATTTATACCTAATTATTTATTTGGGGGGTGCCATTATTAATGTTTCTTTAAAACAAATTTAAATCCAATTGTTTGTTTCCAGTGTGTAGAAACACAATTAATTTTGCACTAGTGAGCTTACATCCAGCAACCTTGCTAAACTCCTTATAAGTCTTAAGAGTTTTTTGTAATTCCCTAGTCTATGTAGATCTTCTGCAAAGAGAAACTATTTTTTTCCTTTCCAATCAGTATGTCTTTTATTTCTTTTTCCTGCCTTATTGCACTGGATAGTTTAATAATGTAATAAGAGCACATCCTTGATTTGTTCCCAATCTTTGAAAGAAAACTTTCAGTATTTTACCCTTAGATGTGATGTTATGTATGAAATTTTTGGCAATGCCTTTTATCAGGTTGAAGAACTTACCTTTTAATTTGCTGACAGTTTTTGTTATAAATGGACATGGAATTTTGTCAAATGCTTTTTTGACATTTTGAATTTGTACTATAATCAATTATATTTACTGATTTTAAATTATTGAACTCGCCTGTATTCTCTGGATAACCACAATTTGGTTGTGATATATTTTCTTCTTTATATATTGGGGGATGCAATATACTATTATCTTGTAGAAAATGTTCATCTGTGTTCATAAAATATATTGGACTGTGTTTGATTTTCTTGTAATACCTTTGCCTGGATTGGGTATCATGGTAATTTCTGGTCTCATACTAACTTGGGAAGCATTTCCTTCTTTTCTATTTTGTGGAAGAGATTGTATAAAAGTGTTATTATTTCTTAAATCTTGGTAAAATTCACCGGTGAAACCCATATTTGCCTGGAGTTTTTCTTTGATGGAAGGTTTTTTAACTCAGAATTCAGTTCCCTTAATAACGTATGATATTTTGGCAATTTATTCTCCAGTGAGTTTTGTCATCTTGTGGGTGCAGAAAATTCGTTAATTTAATCAAATTTGTCAAATTTATAAGCAGGAAGTTGTTTGTAGTATGTTTGTACTGCAAACAACAATTTGTTGGAACTGATTTGCACTCTTTCATTTCTGACATTGGCAGTAAGTGCCCTCTGTTTTTCTAGTCAGCCTAGAGGTTTATCAATTTTGTAGATCTTTTCAAAGAAGCATTTTGGTTTTATGTATTTTCTATATCATCTATATTATTTTCTATTTTCCATTTCAGTGATTTCTGCTATTTTTTCCCTTTTGCTTTGCTATTCCTTCTCTAGTTTCTTAAAGATGAAAACTTTCGTTATTGATTTGAGACCTTTCTTTTTTCCTCTCCATCCTGCTTCCGTGTAAAGCTCACAGATTTTGAAATGTTGCATTTCATTTCATTTGTTCAAAATATATTTTAATTTCTCTTGAGACTTCTTTAACCCATGGATTATTTACAAGGGGATTGTTTAATTTCCAAGTATTTGGGATTTTTCAGATATGTTTCTATCTGGGTTTCCAGTTTAATTTGATTATGATCTAGAAACGTAATTTTAGAATTTCAGTTCTTTTAAATTAGTTACAGTTTTTTCAGGGCTCAGAATATTATCTATCTTAGTGAATGTATATGCACTTTAGGAGAAGGTACAGTCTGCTGTTGTCAGACAGAGTGTTTTGTAAATGTCAATTAGTTCAAGTTGAGTGATAGTGGTGTTCAGATCATCTATATACTTACTGATTTTCTGCCTCCTTGTGTTATCAGTTATTGTGAGAATAGTGTTGACGTCTCCAAATATAACTGTGGGTTTATCTATTTCTTCTTCAGATCTATTAGTCTTTCTTTCATGTATTTTGACGTTTTGCTATTAAGTGCATACGTTTAGGATTGTTATGTCTTGATAAACTGGCCCTTTTGTCATTATGTGATAAGCCCTTTTACTTCCTGATAATTTCCTTGTTCTTAAGTTTATTTTGTCTAATATTAATATAGTCACTCCAGCTTTCGATTGCTTAGTGTAATTCTGGGTGATTTTTAGACTGATTTCTTCACATTTTGAATATTAAGTTATAAAAATCTGACTCCTGTTAAAATCCTTTGAAGAAAGTTAGAGTTCTTGTTTACTTTTTTCAGCAGGTTACCAACTGGTTAGCTTCAGACTCCAAATTCTGCTTTCCTTTGCCAGTGACTACAGTCAGTTCCTATTTTTTCATAAAGTAGCATAGCAAAGCTATGAACTTTGCTTTACTACTCTGTGTCTGCACAATGGCTAATTTGGAATTTGGCTGTGAAATTATGTAATAGTTCAGATCTCGAAGTCCTCGCTGTGCTGCTTGCATAGCCTATGTGTGTGAGGCAACCATAAATGTGCAGCTTAGAGTTCAGTCAGGACTTGTGTTGGTTCATTCATAAAATTGGCTTCCAGCTTTCTTCTCTCTGAAATGTCCCCCATCTTTCCAGCTCCTTTGGACTTCCTTTCCTGAATTTTTGGCTAGAATGATGTGATTTCTTTTGAAATGTTTGCCTCCCAGCCTGCCTCCAAGTTTGCATAACTAGAGTTGTTCTTAGGCAATGAGGTAGGAGGAATTAGAGAAAAAAAAATAGCAAGGACTTCTCCCACATTCTTTGGACTATAGAGGCCCCATTTCTTGATTTCTCTGGACTGAAAGATTTTTTTCCCCCTTGGGGCTTCAGATTCCAATTTGGCCACAGCTGCTGCCGTGCGGTTCCTTGACTCTAATCATTCTCAGAACATGGCCCAGAAGAAAGAAGAGAAAACAAAACAAAACAAAACAAAACAAAACAAAACAAAAATAGGAGTTTTCCCTACACTCTCTGGCTTGCAAGGCTTTTTTGTTGTAGATACTCTAGCTGGAAAAAAATTTACTTTCTCTAGGATTTTGCTTGCCTAGTTCACAGTTTCACACTGATACGGCCCTTGGGTTAAAGATGGAAAGTAAAGGACGGGGAGAAAAAATGGGAAACTCACCCTGTAACATTCATTCTTTTTTTTTTTTTTAATTTTTTAATTTGTTTATTTATTTTTTATGACTATTATTTTTTTTTTGAGATGGAGCCTTGCTCTGTTGCCCAGTCTGGAGTGCAGTGGCGCGATCTCGGCTCACTGCAAGCTCTGCCTCCCAGTTTCACGCCATTCTCCTGCCTCAGCCTCCCGAGTAGCTGGGATTACAGGTGCCCGCCACCACTCCTGGCTAATTTTTTTGTATTTTTAGTAGAGACAGGGTTTCACCATGTTAGCCAGGATGGTCTCAATCTCCTGATCTCGTGATCCACCTGCCTCCGCCTCCCGAAGTGCTGGGATTACAGGCGTGAGCCGCTACGCCCGGCCCGGCCGTGACATTCATTCTTAAAGTTTTGGCTCCCTTCCTGATCAGCCTGCAATTGTTAACTTTTCATAGTCCTCAGATAGTTACTTTTTATAATTTGT
The DNA here is from genome assembly GCF_007565055.1 of Rhinopithecus roxellana. Lineage (NCBI taxonomy): Eukaryota > Metazoa > Chordata > Mammalia > Primates > Cercopithecidae > Rhinopithecus > Rhinopithecus roxellana. The sequence goes on from NC_044556.1 coordinate 66,992,458, forward strand.
GTAGATTTTGAGTTGTAATCAGTGGGAGAGAGAAGCTGTAATGGGCTTATTCCATATTGGCCTGCATGGGAAGTCCCCCTCCACCACAGTTTTCTTTCTTCCAACGCCTTTGACAACTTTCCTTCCCCTCCCCGCCCCCCGTCAGAAGCCTAGCAAAAACTTGATATAAATCATTCATAACCAAATATTGGCATGTAAAATCTTTCCTTTCTTAAAATGATCCATAGTAGCAGAGTAACATTTTCCAAAGGCAAGACTCTAATGAGCAAGAATAGGCTGCCAAGCCATTAATCAAAATTATACCAACACCAAAGCAGTTAGCCTCCCGTGTGCATGATATTGTTTGTTTAATTTCATTATACTTCTGGCGATGTATATTTGTTAGTTATGTTTCTATTTTGGTTTTTAAAAATCTTTTATATTAGCAACATGCAGAATGAAATGTGAAATCCTTCCAGAAAAACATCAGCAGACGGGGTCTACTTCTCTAGCATTTAAAATGATTTGGTTTCTAAGAAGCCATAAATTTGTTAGATTCTTTGTTTATTTTTGGTGAAATTCAGAAGTCAGTAAAATTTAACTTTCATATATTTCAATAACATACGGATAGCATACCAGCCTGTTTGATTATATGTGTGGAGTGTACCGACTCATCTTCGTCTTTGGCCTTAACTTATGCCTTGTTTTTGACTACATCTTCAGCAGTACAAGCCCTTATGCATGTTTTTCCTCTTATATATAAACCAAAGATGCCATAGCACACAAATATAGAAGGATCAAATGGACCCTTCTAGTTTTATAAGCTGCTGCTTCAGAAACAAGCTCTGTTTCTACACTGCATTTTCCATACTTGTCATATTATCATCAGCTCCTTCTATATCCCAAAAGAATACTAACTACAGATCGATAGCCCGGACATGTCTGGCCATGGCCTACACGTGCCCTGAGTAGTTCATTTATTTGTCTTGGTGGATTTGCTAGAGTGGAATTTAATCAATAGCTAATTCATTAATTCTGGTCCTCAAGAATGTAGAGACTGAGCTGGATAAAGATAACTGGCTGGGTCTGGCTTTGATTGAAATATGACAAACACTGCAGCTGACAGCTTCACTGGGTACTGGCCTGACTATGAAGTTTAGTTATTTATTCCCCATAAATGGATAAACTAAGAAAATAACACAAATAAGAAAGATGTTTTATTACATTACTGCTAGTATTCCAAAATGCATCATTTCCAGGCATGAGGCTCAAGGGAAAGTAGAGAGAGAACTCAGATCATGTATTTTAATGTCTTTAATTGGAACCATGGCAGTTTTTTCACATCCAAATCAGTTTGGGGATGTGTTACTGAGGAGGAGTGTGAGGTATAAGGTCTTTGTAGCACTCACAAATAATTGTTTTAAGATTTGCTTCTAGATGCTGAATGAGATCAATAATATTTTTACACACCAACTTTCCAGAAATCTTTCTGATAGCAGCATAGGTTAGATGTCTCTAAATTAATGCTAAACCACTATCATCATTAATGAATCTCCATATATTTTTTTCCTTTGTTGTTGTTGTTGAGACAGGATCTCGTTCTGTCACCCAAGCTGGAGTGAAGCTCACTGCAGCCTTGACCTTCCAGTCTCAAGCAATCCTACCTCAGCCTCCTGAGTAGCTGGGACAATAGACATGTGCCACCACATCCAGCTAATATATTTTAAAAATTATTTTGTAAAGATGGGGTCTCACTGTGTTGCCCAGGCTGGTCTTTTGAACTCTTGGGTTCAAGTCATCCTCCCGCCTTGGCCTCCCAAATTACTGGTACTACAGATGTGAGCCACACAGCACCCAGCATCCCCCTATATTTTTAAATTACTTAATGTGGAGTTAAGTATGGCTCAAGAGGTCAGAGCTTGTGGAGAAAGAGGATTCTCCTTTTTTCCTCACCAAATTTTGTAAGGCATGCCATGATATACTTTTATGCTGTGACATTAGATATCAGGGAATCTCTTCTATCCTTGATTTTTTCTGCCTAACTTTTCTCAGTGAATGATAGTTTCAACTGAAGCAATGATTTTACAGTTTTGTAAAATTAAAAGAAAAAAATAATATTTTCAATTTAACTTAATTATCTAACATTAAAAGAAAAAATTAAAGCCACATTTCTGTTTGTTGCTTTAGAAGGCAGAGTGTTGGGCTGAAGGGTACAGAATGTCAAATCACTTTTTTTCACCTGTATACCAAACTCGCTTACCAACATGGGCAGTTGTAGACTATTTTTAACATGGACTAAAATTGTCTGCTTAAATCTTTAAAGGATATGGGTAGAACCTTGAAAGAGAGAATTTGGAGTACACTTAGTGCAATTTGTACAGATCCAATCAATAGTCTTATGGACCATGGCTTTTAGGAAATACTACTCATTTGGCAGCCATGAGTTCTGATTATCACATTGTGTTTAAGGAGACCTTAATAGAATAGAGTCAGAATATATAGAATGTAAACAGGATAGATAGAATATATAGAAAAGGGAATACTGGGCTTATTCTTGGGGCTCTGCTGTCACTATTTTCATTTCCTTACCTCCCTCTTCTTCCCAAACTCCTCCTAACTTCCTTACCTCTTGTAGCTCCCATAGAAACAACTTGGCCACTGAAGTAGCCTTTGAGTGCCTTTCAGCAAAATCCAGTTCTTCCTCCTAATTCACTTTAGCCCTCAACTGCTACTTTGTCCCTGATTCTCTGAACATTCATTGTTTTGTTTTGTTTTTAGTGGTTCCATTAAAAACCCACTTAGGAATTCTGGGTGTCCTCAGGAAAAAGACTCCCTATCTTGCTCAAGTAGTTTAAACAGTCTTGCAATTTTAGGCCATACTGATGTCTCAAAGATCCCTGGCCCTGTTTTCTCCTTAAACTCTAATCCCACCTATCCACTTGCCTATTGATTTTATGTCATGATATTCACCCAACACTTCCATAACCATGAGCCTCAAAAGTTAATTCTTGTCTGACTCATCATCTTTTCCAACACCCACTTCTGCAAATGCACCACCATCCTGCATATTATCAAGGACATATATCTTTGAAGTATTTTTAATCCCCTGAGTTTATTAAACATCGATTTTAGGACATTTTCTTTTGGAGCATCTTCTCATATATGTTACTCTTCTCCATTTATACCACTACCACCCTTGTTCATGTTTTCGTCGTTTAAGTTTATATAACCACTTTATGGAGCTGTCTTAATCCAATTAGATACAAAGAGAAAAAAATATCCCTTACTTTTTACCTGCTACTTGCTACCTTAACTACACTGTTTTGGCTATCCTTCCCTCAATCCTCAAATACCCCTCAGGAATATCTTATGGCTTTCCAATTATTTTTAATTATGAGTCTTACTTTGATAATTAAGGTTCATGATCAAGTATTAAAAAGTCCATTTCATCACCATCAAAATATTAGCCTCGCATCTACTTCAAAACTTCTATCATTTCTAAAGCTCAGGCCTAATTGTAGCTTGCTCTTTTCCTCCCCCTTACTCTTTCTTCTCTATTCCATTTTATCTAAATATGTTCCCTCTCAATATTATCATTTCACTGCCATCACTGGTTGACAATCACAGCTCTCCATTGGCAAGCGATGCTTTATTGGGCAATTGTATGTTTTCCTTGAGAGGTCCTCCTGAGAATCTTTGAATAGCCAAATTCCCTCACATAAGTGTTGCCCTTTATAGCTGATCACTTGTGGTGCCAAAAGAGCAGAACATTCCAAAGACTCTTCCTGCTGGAGTCTCCTCATGCCAGAAGGCCACTGTCCTGGACAATGTACCTTCAAGGTAGCTCAAGTCTAGCCATCTTGCAAGGCATTCACTTGGTTCTTGAGAAACTCATCCATCTATGCCATGCTATAGATTGATATTGTGGTATTCTAGGCTTAACCTTTCATTGCAGAACTGCTCTGGCTAATTTCTGCCACCATAATTCTCTGAGAAGCAAGCTTTATTTTCTGTGCTCTTATAGACTGCCAAATTTAAGAGTTCCCTGTCAAGCTGTCCCAAGATCTCCTCACCACATTTTCCTCCAGGGACAAAGGGAGGAAAATGTGTGTCCCTTTTTATTAAAAGAACGTGGATTTTGCATTTTGATTTTTTACCTACTACAATTTATAATAAATATCTCAGTAGGATAATTAAATATTCAATGACTTGACTTGAAAGCTAAGAATCAAATTTGTCATATTACATTTATTTAGTCTTTGTTAAGTGTTCTGATCATTTTTGATAACCATGATCTGGCATAATATTGAAGAACTTGAGTGTTACATAAATGATTGACAAAAATGACCATATTGATTAGAAAAAAGGCCTGTGTAAACATAATCAGAGAATCTAGAGCTATTTAATCCATAACAATTTAGGTTAATATCTTAGAGTCAATGAAGATTTCTTTTCTCTGGTCAAACAAAAATGTTTTGAAAAAATTGGGAAAAAATATTAAAATGAAATTTTAAAGAATAGTAATGTGAACCCTGACTCTTCATAAAAATTTGATCTGATTGCATCATTTTGATATTCACCTGTATAAAAGTAAGTGATAGTAAATTATTTTCCCTACACTCCTTTGTAGCTTCAATGGTACTTTGTACTTCAAGGGACAATTGGAAGTGATGAGATCTGGGGAGGGTGAAATGCACCTGTAATTCTAACTACTTCGGAGGCTGAGTCAGGAGGATTGCTTGAGCCCAGGAGTTTGAGTACAGCCTGAGTAATATAGCAAGATCCCATCTCTAAAAATAAATAAAGAAGAAAGTGATGACAACTGTGGGGGTGGTCACAATAGTATGTAGTAGTAACTAATAGAATAGTAATTCTGTTGACAATATGACATAATTAAAAAGAAATAACTCCAACTAGAATGGCTGAACACTTGATGAATTCATGTAGGAAAATATGTGTAAAGAACTTCTAGTTCCAAAATGATGACATAGAAGCAAGTTGGCTTCACTCCTCTCCACAGAAAACAGAAACAAATGTGCATAACTGAAATTATCACAGCAATATCCCAGAACTCAAATATGAGGAAAATACAGTTCCCACAGTCACAGAGAAGTGAAAATCTCTAAGCAGATGGCAAGAAATTTGGACTTTCGTATCCACAACGCCCATCCTCTCAATATATTCCGCACTGCGCTTGTGGAAAATATTTCCCTGACCCTTGATTTCTGCACTGGAAAAGTGCGATTGCAGTGGACAGTTTCCCGACCATCTTAGGTTATCTGGCAGGAGACCTTTACCTGCCTCAACCCACAGGAAGCATCAGGAGTGCCCAAAGGAATCTATCTCTGTGAGGACATCCAGAGACAACATGGGGAGATGGGACTACCATCACCAACCCTGGAAATTCTGCTCTGTAACTCAGTAAAAGGAGATGCCAAATCAGAGTGGCTGTTCAGCAGCACCACACTGTAGTAGTTTTGCTCCACAGGTTTCCTGGGTACCAAACCTCACCCAGCCTCCTCACGCTACCAGGATATCCCCGTTGGAACCTCTCCTATTTGGGAAAGGTGGTATTCTGATAGTTTACTGGAGACAAGGCAAACCTGGACCTGAGGCACCATCTAGTGCCAAAAAGGAGGCAGTGACCCAGGGAATTAAAAAACAAAATGAAAGAAAATGAACAGAAAAATTACAAAGAATCTCTCCAAACATATCTAAGAAAAATCAAAGCAAGCCAGAGAGAGAAAACTACAATAAATAACTAATCTTTCAATGCAAAAACATAGACATACATCCATAGGAAATGGAGAGAAGAGTAATATATGATAGGATGCTCCAAAAGAAAATGTACTAAAGCTGATGTTTGATAAACTCAGGAAATTAAAAATAATTCAAAGATACCTATTCTTGATAATATGCAGGATAGCAGTGTGTTTGTAGACATACGACCTGTTTCTTTAAACAGGGAAGCAGGATCTCCTCAAGCTGACAAAAGCAAAGAACAGTGACTCTCCCTGACAAGATGGTGATAGTTGAACTCTATGACCAAGAATTCAAAATAACAGTTTTAAGGAAACTCAGTGATTACCAAGATAGTACATAAGATAAATTCAGATAATTCTCAAAAGATTTAACAAAGAGATTAAAATGTTTCAAAAAACTAAAAAGAAATCTTGGATCTGAGAAATACATCTGCTGAAGTGAAAAATTCATTAGAGGCTTTCAATAGCAAAATAGATCAGAGGAAAGCATCAACAAACTTGAGACAGGCTATTTGAAAATACACAGAGGTGGGGACAAAAGAATGAAAACAAGTGAAGATCACCTACAAGATACATAGAAAACTACCTGAAAAGACCAAATCTAGAAATTATTGGTGTTCAAGAGGAAGTTGAACAACAGCAAGTGGTAGAAAGCTTTTTAAAAGAAAGACTAATAGAAAACTTTCTAAAATGTAAGAAATAGATAAATATCCAGATATAGAAAGGTCAGAGAAGACCAGATTTGATTAAAATAAGATTATTCCAAGGCATATAATAATCAAATTCTTAAAGGTCAGTGACAATGAGAGGATCCTAAAAGCAGCAAGAGAAAAGAAGCAAATAACATATTTAAAAGCTTCAATTTGACAGCAGTCTTCTCAACAGAAACCATACAAGCTAGGAGAAAGTGGGATGACATTTTCAAAGTGCTAAAGTAAAAAAAAAAAAAAAAAAATGCATATAAAAATACTGTATATAGTAAAGCTATCCTTCAAATATGAAAGAGAAATGAAGTCCTTCCCAGATAAATAAAAGCTGAGGTAATTTAACACTAAGAGACCCATCTTATAAGAAATACTAAAGGGAGTTCTTCAAACTGCAAGAAATAAAAAACTAATGCACAGAAAGAAAACATTTGAAAGCAAACCCACTGATAAATTAAGTATACAGACAAACCCAGAATATTCTAACTATGGTAATTGCAGCATGGAATCCACTCATCACTTCAGGATGAAGCCCAAAAGACAAGTTTATCAAAAACAGTAGTAGGCACAGCAACCTGTTAAGGGATAGATAACATAAAAATATACAAATTGAGACAGCATAAAGTCAAAATGTGGAGAAATGCAGTTAAATTTTAGAGCTTTTTCATTTTTTATTTGTTTTTATTCTTTGATTTATGATCTAAGATAAGTTGTCATTTATTTAAAATAACTTGTTATATCTATTTTTTTGTAAGCCTTATAAAAGATTCACTAAAATAAAAAGCAACGAATTGAAACATGTTCCCAGAGATAACTACTTAACCACAAGGAAGACAGTAAGAAAGGAAGAGAGAAGTTGCAACACAACCAGAAAACTAAAAGCACTGAATACAAATGGATACAATTCTCCAATTAATAGGCATAAAGTACTTGAATGAATCAAGGAATAAGACCCAACTATATCTTGAGAAATCCACTTCACCTATGAAGAAACACATAGACTCAAAGTTACGGAGTGGAAAAAGGTATTCCATGCAAGTGGAAACCGAAAAAAGAGCAGAAGTAGCTATACTTATAAAATAGATAAAACTACAAGTCACAGACTGTAAAAATAGGCAAAGGTCACTGTATCAGGACAAAGGGATCAATTCAACAAGAGAATATAAAAATTATAAATATCTATGGACCCAACATCCACGCTTCCAGATGCAAAAATTAATATATCTAAAGGAAAGATAGACTGCAACACAAAAAATAGTCAGGAAATTCAACACCTCACTCTCAGTAATGTACAATTCATCCAGACAAAAATTCAACAAAGAAACATCAAAGTTAAACTACACACTAGACCAAATAAGTCTGACTCTTACAGAACATTTCACCCAACTGCTGCAGAATATACATTTTTTTTCATCGGAACATGGAATATTTTCCAAAATAGATCATGGCTTATGTCACAAAACTCCATAAGTTCAAAAAAGTAGAAATTATATCAAATATCTTTTCTGACTACAATGGGATAAACTAGAAATCAATAACAAGAGACAAAACTTGGAGAATACACAAACACATGGAAATTAGACAACATGCTCCTGAGTGACCAATGGGTCAATGAAGAAGTAAAGAAAACTTTAATATTTCCCAAAAAAATGAAAATGACAATACAATATGCCAAAATCTATGGAACAAAGCAAAGGCACTATGAAGCAGGGAGTTCATATCAATAAACACCTACATCAAAAAAGTAGAAAGACTTCAAATAAACATGTTAATGAGGAACCTCAGGGAATTAGAAAAACAAGAACAAATCAAACCTAAAATTAGTAGGAGGAAATAAATAATAAAGATCAAAGCAGAAGAAAATGAAATTGAGACTAAAAAAATACAGAAAATCAATTAAATGAAAAAAGTTGAGGGGGGCAGAACAAGATGGCCAAATAGGAACAGCTCCAGTATCCAGCTCCCAGCACAAGTGAAATAGAAGACAGGTGATTTCTGCATTTTCAACTGAGGTACTGGGTTTATCTCACTAGGGAGTGCCGGACAATTGGTGCTGGTCAGCTGTTGCAGCCTGACCAGCGAGAGCTGAAGCAGGGCGAGGCATCGCCTCACTTGGGAAGCGCAAGGGGGAAGGGAATCCCTTTTCCTAGCCAGGGGAACTGAGGCACACAACACCTGGAAAATTGGGTAACTCCTACCCCAATACTGCGCTTTAAGGAAACGGGCACACCAGGAGATTATATCCCACACCTGGCCGGGAGAATCCCATGCCCACGGAGCCTTCCTCATTGCTAGCACAGCAGTCTGCTATCTAACTGCAAGGCAGCAGCGAGGCTGGGGGAGGGGAACCCGCCATTGCTGAGGCTTAAGTAGGTAAACAAAGCCCTGGGAAGATCGAACTGGGTGGAGCTCACAGCAGCTCAAGGAGGCCTGCCAGTCTCTGTAGTCTCCACCTCTGGGGACAGGGCACAGCTAAACAACAACAACAACAACAACAACAAAGCAGCAGAAACCTCTGCAGACGCAAACGACTTTGTCTGACAGCTTTGAAGAGAGCAGTGGATCTCCCAACACAGAGGTTGAGATCTGAGAATGGATAGACTGCCTGCTCAAGTGGGTCCCTGACCCCTGAGTAGCCTAACTGGGAGACATCTCCGACTAAGGGCAGACCGACACCCCACACCTCACACGGTGGAGTACACCCCGAGAGGAAGCTTCCAAAGCAAGAATCAGACAGGTACACTCGCTGTTCAGCAGTATTCTATCTTCTGCAGCCTCTGCTGCTGATACCCAGGCAAACAGGGTCTGGAGTGGACCTCAAGCAATCTCCAACAGACCTACAGCTGAGGGTCCTGACTGTTAGAAGGAAAACTAACAAACAGGAAGGACACCCACACCAAAACCTGCATCAGTACGTCACCATCATCAACAACCAGAGGCAGATAAAACCACAAAGATGGGGAAAAAGCAGGGCAGAAAAGCTGGAAATTCAAAAAACAAGAGCGCATCTCCCCCTCCAAAGGAACGCAGCTCATCGCCAGCAATGGATCAAAGCTGGACGGAGAATGCCTTTGACGAGATGAGAGAAGAAGGCTTCAAACCATCAAACTTCTCAGAGCTAAAGGAGGAATTACGTACCCAGCGCAAAGAAACTAAAAATCTTGAAAAAGAGTGGAAGAATTGATAACCAGAATAATTAATGCAGAGAAGGCCATAAACAAACTGACAGAGATGAAAACCATGACACGAGAAATATGTGACAAATGCACAAGCTTCAGTAACCGACTCGATCAACTGGAAGAAAGAGTATCAGCGATTGAGGATCAAATGAATGAGATGAAGCGAGAAGAGAAGTCTAAAGAAAAAAGAAGAAAAAGCAATGAACAAAGCCTGCAAGAAGTATGGGATTATGTAAAAAGACCAAATCTACATCTGATTGGGGTGCCTGAAAGTGAGGGAGAAAATGGAACCAAGTTGGAAAACACTCTTCAGGATATCATCCAGGAGAACTTCCACAACCTAGTAGGGCAGTCCAACATTCAAATTCAGGAAATACAGAGAACGCCACAAAGATACTCCTCGAGAAGAGCAACTCCAAGACACATAATTGCCAGATTCACCAAAGTTGAAATGAAGGAAAAATTCTTAAGGGCAGCCAGAGAGAAAGGTCGGGTTACCCACAAAGGGAAGCCCATCAGACTAACAGCAAACCTCTCGGCAGAAACTCTACAAGCCAGAAGAGAGTGGGGGCCAATATTCAACGTTCTTAAAGAAAAGAATTTTCAACCCAGAATTTCATATCCAGCCAAACTAAGTTTCATAAGTGAAGGAGAAATAAAATCCTTTACAGATAAGCAAATGCTTAGAGATTTTGTCACCACCAGGCCTGCCTTACAAGAGACCCTGAAGGAAGCACGAAACATGGAAAGGAACAACCGGTACCAGCATTGCAAAAACATACCAAAATGTAAAGACCATCGAGGCTACGAAGAAACTGCATCAACTAATGAGCAAAATAACCAGTTAATATCATAATGGCAGGATCAAGTTCACACATAACAATATTAACCTTAAATGTAAATGGACTAAATGCTCCAATTAAAAGACACAGACTGGCAAATTGGATAAAGAGTCAAGACCCATCAGTCTGCTGTATTCAGGAGACCCATCTCACATGCAGAGACATACATAAGCTCAAAATAAAGGGATGGAGGAAGATCTACCAAGCAAATGGAGAACAAAAAAAAGCAGGGGTTGCAATCCTAGTCTCTGATAAAACAGACTTTAAACCATCAAAGATCAAAAGAGACAAAAAAGGCCATTACATAATGGTAAAGGGATCAATTCAACAGGAAGAGCTAACTCTCCTAAATATATATGCACCCAATACAGGAGCACCCAGATTCATAAAACAAGTCCTTAGAGACTTACAAAGAGACTTAGACTCCCATACAATAATAATGGGAGACTTCAACACCCCACTGTCAACATTAGACAGATCAACGAGACAGAAAGTTAACAAGGATATCCAGGAATTGAACTCATCTCTGCAGCAAGCAGACCTAATAGACATCTACAGAACTCTCCACCCCAAATCAACAGAATATACATTCTTCTCAGCACCACATCACACTTATTCCAAAATTGACCACATAATTGGAAGTAAAGCACTCCTCAGGAAATGTTCAACAACAGAAATTATAACAAACTGTCTCTCAGACCACAGTGCAATCAAACTAGAACTCAGGACTAAGAAACTCAATCAAAACCGCTCAACTACATGGAAACTGAATAACCTGCTCCTGAATGACTATTGCGTACATAATGAAATGAAGGCAGACATAACGATATTCTTTGAAACCAATGAGAACAAAGATACAACATACCAGAATCTCTGGGACACATTTAAAGCAGTGTGTAGAGGGAAGTTTATAGCACTAAATGCCCACAAGAGAAAGCTGGAAAGATCTAAAATTGACACTCTAACATCACAATTAAAAGAACTAGAGGCCAGGCGCGGTGGCTCAAGCCTGTAATCCCAGCACTTTGGGAGGCCGAGACGGGCGGATCATGAGGTCAGGAGTTCGAGACCATCCTGGCTAATACGATGAAACCCCGTCTCTACTAAAAAATACAAAAAACTAGCCGGGCGACGAGGCGGGCGCCTGTAGTCCCAGCTACTCAGGAGGCTGAGACAGGAGAATGGCGTGAACCCGGGAGGCGGAGCTTGCAGTGAGCTGAGAGCCGGCCACTGCACTCCAGCCTGGGTGGCAGAGCAAGACTCCGTCTCAAAAAAAAAAAAAAAAAAAAAAAAAAAAAAAAGAACTAGAGAAGCAAGAGCAAACACATTCAAAAGCTAGCAGAAGGCAAGAAATAACTAAGATCAGGCAGAACTGAAGGAGATAGAGACACAAAAAACCCTCCAAAAAATCAATGAATCCAGGAGTTGGTTTTTTGAAAAGATCAACAAAATTGATAGACCACTAGCAAGACTAATAAAGAAGAAAAGAGAGAAGAATCAGATAGACGCAATAAAAAATGATAAAGGGGATATCACCACCGACCCCACAGAAATACAAACTACCATCAGAGAATACTATAAACACCTCTATGCAAATCAACTAGAAAATCTAGAAGAAATGGATAATTTCCTGGACACTTACACTCTCCCAAGACTAAACCAGGAAGAAGCTGAATCCCTGAATAGACCAATAGCAGGCTCTGAAATTGAGGCAATAATTAATAGCCTACCCACCAAAAAAAGTCCAGGACCAGATGGATTCACAGCTGAATTCTATCAGAGGTATAAGGAGGAGCTGGTACCATTCCTTCTGAAACTATTCCAATCAATAGAAAAAGAGGGAATCCTCCCTAACTCATTTTATGAGGCCAGCATCATCTTGATACCAAAGCCTGGAAGAGTCACAACAAAACAAGAGAATTTTAGACCAATATCCCTGATGAACATCGATGCAAAAATCCTCAATAAAATACTGGCAACCCAGATCCAGCAGCACATCAAAAAGCTTATCCACCATGATCAAGTGGGCTTCATCCCTGGGATGCAAGGCTGGTTCAACATACGCAAATCAATAAACGTAATCCAGTATATAAACAGAACCAAAGACAAAAACCACATGATTATCTCAATAGATGCAGAAAAGGCCTTTGACAAAATTCAACAGCCCTTCATGCTAAAAATGCTCAATAAATTTGGTATTGATGGAACGTATCTCAAAATAATAAGAGTTATTTATGACAAACCCACAGGCAATATCATACTGAATGGGCAAAAACTGGAAAAATTCCCTTTGAAAACTGGCACAAGGGATGCCCTCTCTCACCACTCCTATTCAACATAGTGTTGGAAGTTCTGGCTAGGGCAATCAGGCAAGAGAAAGAAATAAAGGGTATTCAGTTAGGAAAAGAAGAAATCAAATTGTCCCTGTTTGCAGATGACATGATTGTATATTTAGAAAACCCCATTGTCTCAGCCCAAAATCTCCTTAAGCTGATAAGAAACTTCAGCAAAGTCTCAGGATACAAAATTAATGTGCAAAAATCACAAGCATTCTTATACACCAGTAACGGACAAACAGAGAGCCAAATCAGGAATGAACTTCCATTCACAATTGCTTCAAAGAGAATAAAATACCTAGGAATCCAACTTACAAGGGATATAAAGGACCTCTTCAAGGAGAATTACAAACCATTGGCTCAGCAAAAGAAAATAGGACACAAACAAATGGAAGAACATACCATGCTCATGGATAGGAAGAATCAATATCGTGAAAATGGCCATACTGCCCAAGGTAATTTATAGATTCAATGCCGTCCCCATCAAGCTACCAATGAGTTTCTTCACAGAATTGGAAAAAACTGCTTTAAAGTTCATATGGAACCAAAAAAGAGCCCGCATTGCCAAGACAATCCTAAGTCAAATGAACAAAGCTGAAGGCATCACGATACCTGACTTCAAACTACACTACAAGGCTACAGTAAGCAAAACAGCATGGTACGGGTACCAGAAAAGATATATAGACCAATGGAACATAACAGAGTCCTCAGAAATAATACCACACATCTACAGCCATCTGATCTTTGATAAACATGAGAAAACAAGAAATGGGGAAAGGATTCCCTATTTAATAAACGGTGCTGGGAAAATTGGCTAGCCATAAGTAGAAAGCTGAAACTGGATCCTTTCCTTACTCCTTATACGAAAATTAATTCAAGATGGTTTAGAGACTTAAATGTTAGACCTAATACCATAAAAGCCCTAGGAGAAAACCTAGGTAATACCATTCAGGACATAGGCATGGGCAAGGACTTCATGTCTAAAACACCAAAAGCAATGGCAACAAAAGCCAAAATTGACAAATGGGATCTAATTAAACTAAAGAGCTTCTACACAGCAAAAGAAACTACCATCAGAGTGAACAGGCAACCTACAGAATAGGAGAACATTTTTGCAATCCACTCATCAGACAAAGGGCTAATATCTAGAACCTACAAAGAACTCAAACAAATTTACAAGAAAAAAGCAAACAACCCCATCAAAAAGTGGGCAAATGATATGAACAGACATTTCTCAAAAGAAGACACTCATACAGCCAACAGACACATGAAAAAATGCTCATCAACACTGGCCATCAGAGAAATGCAAATCAAAACCACAATGAGATACCATCTCACACCAGTTAGAATGGCAATCATTAAAAAGTCAGGAAACAACAGGTGCTGGAGAGGATGTGGAGAAATAGGAACACTTTTACACTGTTGGTGGGATTGTAAACTAGTTCAACCATTATGGAAAACAGTATGGTGATTCCTCAAGGATCTAGAACTAAAAGTACCATATGACCCAGCCATCCCATTACTGGGTATATACCCAAAGGATTATAAATCATGCTGCTATAAATATACATGCACACGTATGTTTATTGCGGCACTATTCACAATAGCAAAGACTCGGAATCAACCCAAATGTTCATCAGTGACAGACTGGATTAAGAAAATGTGGCACATATACACCATGGAATACTATGCAGCCATAAAAAAGGATGAGTTTGTGTCCTTTGTAAGGACATGTGTGCAGTTGGAAACTATCATTCTCAGCAAACTATTGCAAGAACAGAAAACCAAACACCGCATGTTCTCACTCATAGGTGGGAACGGAACAATGAGATCACTTGGACTCAGGAAGGGTCCTATCACGGGGAGGGGGAGGGGGGGGGGATTGCATTGGGAGTTATACCTGATGTAAATGACGAGTTGATGGGTGCTGATGAGTTGATGGGTGCAGCACACCAACATGGCACAAGTATACATATGTAACAAACCTGCACATTATGCACATGTACCCTAGAACTTAAAGAATAATAAAAAATAAAAATAAAAATAAAGTTGGTTTCTTGAAAAGAGAAACAAAGTGGACAAACCTTTAGCTAGATTAAATAAGAAAAAGACAGAAGTCCCCCCCCAAAAAAAATCAGAAGCAAAAAGGAGATACAACAGCTGAAAGCTCAGAAATACAACAAATCATTAGAAAGTATTATAAACAACTACACATACACACACACACACACACACGCATGTATATATATATATATATATACATATTCTAGAATAAACGGATTAATTAATTCCTGGACAAATACAATGTACCAAGATTGAACCATGAAGAAATAGAGAAACTCAATGAACCAGTAATGAGTAATGAGATTAAAGCCATAACAAAAATTCTCCCATCAGAGGAAAGCTCAGAACATGATGACTTCACTGATGAATTCTATCAAATATTTAAAGAAGAACTAATATTAATTTTATTCAAACTATTCAAAAAAAAAACGGGGGGGAAGGAATACTTTCAAACCCATTCTATGTGACCAGCATTGCCCTGATATCAAAACCAGACAAGGACACAACAAAAAAAAAGAAAACTACAGTCTGATTTCACTGATGAGCATAGATGCAGAAATCCTCAACATGATACTAGCAAATAGAATTCAACATCACCTTAAAAAATTATTTATTATGATTAAGTGGGATTCATTCCAGGTATAAGGATGGTTCAAAATGTGCAACTCAATAAACATGATACATCACATGAACAGAACCAAGTACAATGACCATATGATCATTTCAATAGATGCTGGAAAAGCATTTGATAAAATTCAGCATGGCTTTATTACAAAATCCCTCAAGAAACTGGATATAGAAGGTGCATACCTCAAAATAAAAGCCATATATGACAAACCCATGGCTAACATTGTACTGAACTGGGAAAAAATGAAAGCCTTTCCTCTAAGAACTGCAACAAGACAAGGATGTCCACTTCCGCTTTTACTTAACACAATACTGGAAATCCTGGTGAGGCAATTAGTCAAGAGAAGAAATAGAGGGCATCCAAATTGGAAAGGGATAAGTCAAATTAGCCTTGTTCTCAGATGACATCCTCTTATAATTAGAAAACTTAAAGACTCCACCAAAAAAACCTGTTAGAACGGATGAACAAATTTAGTAAAGTTGCAGAATAGAAACTCAACATACAAAAATCAGCAGTTATATATACCAACAGCAAGCAATCTGAAAAGAAATCAGGAAAGCAGTCCCATTAACAATAGCTACAAAGAATGTAAAATACCTAGGAATCAATTTAATTAAAGGAGTCAAATATCTGTACAAGTAAAACTATAAAATACTGATGAAAGAAATTGAGTAAGATACAAATAAATGGACAGCTATTCCATGCTCTTGGATTAGAAGAATTAATATTGTTAAAATGACAATCTTACCCAAAGTTATTTACAGATTCAATGTAATACCTATCAAAAGACCAATTACATTCTTCACAGAAATAGAAAAATATTTCTAAAATGTATCTGGAACCACAAAACACCAAGAATAGCTGAAGCAATCTGAGTAAAAAAAGACAAAGCTGGAGGCATTACACTACCTTACTTCAAAATATAGCACAAACCTAAAGAAATGAAATCAGCATGGTGTTGGCATAAAAACACACACACAAACCAATTGAATAGAACAGAGAACCTAGATATAAATCCCTGCATTTACAGACAACTCATTTTTAACAAAGGCACCAAGAACTTGCCATGAGGAGACAGTCTTTTTAATAAATGGTGCTGGGAAAACTAGATATCCATAAGCAGAAGAATGAAACTAGACCCCTATCTCTTACCACATTCAAGAATCAACTCAAAATGGATTAAAGACGTAAGTCTAAGACTTGAAACTCTAAAACTAATAGAAGAAAACATTGGGGAGATACTCCCAGACATGACCTAGACAAAGACATTTGTGTAAGATCTCAAAAACACTGGCAAGAGAAGCAAAAACAGAAAAGTGGGATTACATCAAGCTAAAATGCTTCTGCACAATAAAGGAAGCAATCAACAAAGTGAATAGACATGCCATAGGATGAGAGAAAATACTTGCAAACTATCTATCTGGCAATGAATTAATAACTGGGATATATAAATAGCTTAAACAACTCAATAGCAAAAAAAACCAAAACATCTGATTAAAAACTGGCAGAAGATCTGAATAGGCATTTCTACTGCCTATTGCCTATTCAGAAGACATACAAATGGCCAACAGGTATATGAAAAAAATGTTCCACATCACTAATCATCAGAGAATTGCAACTCAAAACCATGATGATTATGTCACCCCAGATAAAATGGCTTTGATAAAATAAAAAAGCAGGAAACAATGGATGCTGGTGAAGATGTGGAGAAAGGGGAACTCGATCTACACTGTCGGTGGGAATGTAAATTTGTACAGCCACTATAGAATACTGTATGGGGATTCCTCATGAAACTAAAAATAGAACTACTGTATAGTGCAGCAATTCACTACTGGGTGTATATCCAAAAGAAAGGAAAACAGTATATTGAAAAGACACCTGTACTCTCATGTTTATTGCAGTGCTATTCACAATAACCAAAATATGAAATCAACCTAAGTGCCCACCATGAATGAATGGATAAAGAAAGTGTGGTACATATACACAATGGACTCTTATTCAGCCTTAAAAAAAGACTAAACTCCTATTATTTACCGCAACGTGGATGGAACTGGAGGTCATTACGTTAAGTGAAATAAGTCAGGCATGGAAAGACAAACATTGCGTGTTCTCTTTCATATGTGGGAGATAAAAAAGTGAATCTTATGAAGATAAAGAGTAGACTGGTGATTACTGGAGGCCTGAAAGTGTCGTGGGGAGAGGGGGATGAAGAATGGATTAATTAATGGATACAAATTTACAGTTTCAATGAAGAGATAAGACCTAGTATTTGATAGATCAGTAAGGTGATTTATAGTTTACAATATATTTTACATATTTCACAATAGCTAGAAAGGAATATTTTAAATGTTGTTAGCATAAAGAAAAGACAAATATTTAAGGTGATGGATATGCCAATTACATTGATTTGCTCTTTACAAATTATATGAATGTATTAAATTCTCACATGTACCCTGAAATATGTACATCCATTATGTATTGATTAAAAAATATTTTTTTAAACTCCAGGCTTCCCCAAGATTGTAATCCACCTGTAATTTAACTGACTGCTAGTACAGCCTGTTACTTTCAGAGGAAGATAATTCAAGCTAGAGACTTTCAATGTATAATCCAATGTTGTGTGTATGTGGTGTGTGTGTGTGTCTGTGTGTGTGTGTGTGTGTGTGTGTATGAAGGAACAAGAAAATATGAGAAAATGTAACCCAAAGATTTGAGAGAGAAAAAATTGTGTGTAGACATGGTGACTTTTATCAGAAGTTATATTAAGGTATTTTAAATTTCAGTCCCTATTGCTTTAAAATCTAAGAAAACGATAACAGCTATTTCATGAGCAAATTTACCAAAAACACATTCATTCAAATATTTGCAATCTGTTTATATGTTTATGCATGAGTGCCCAAAAATATCTTCAGCTCTTTTTCTCCAATATTTAATATTTACTCCTGGGATTGAAGAATGTTCATTCTATTTTATTCTTAAACATCAAAGCCATGAAACTATTAATTCCGCTAATGATGATACGTATTTCTCAAAGATGCCTTTCATTTTCAGATCAGCAACCAAAGGAGTTTTCATTGTCTCTCCAGTTGTCTCTAATCAGAGATGTACAGATGTTAAACCCACTACTCTTCTTAATCATTTTCCTTCGTGTACTTGATTAAATCCTCGAAAGCAAACTGTTCATGTTCTCGCTGAAAATATAGGCAGTCTCACTGAACAGTTATGCTGCACAAGAAAGAGAAGTTATAATGGCATGGAAAGTGCTCTACATGGTATTTTCTAGACTTTACTAGTTCATGAGCTTTTGTGGATAAGTCAAACTCTTGAATGTCACTTAAATGTAATCTTTTCTGTAGTTGATTATGCAGAGAATGCAAAAGAGGTATCTGCAGAATGTGGAATTAATTTTGAAAGTTGGATAAAGACTTTAGAATAATAGATGTGGCTATACAAGTCACCTATGAAACTATTCTCTCATAGGTGACATTAATTTCTATCTACAGAGTTTTATTACTGAATGTGTTATGTTTGTACCCCTACGAAACTGAAATAATAATTTTCCTTTTTTTAACAGTCTATTAAAGTGTTGAGGTTTATCTTGACTGCTGCTTTTTAACATAAATGTTTGGGCCTAACTGAATTCCTAATGTGTGATGTCACTTGGAATTCTGATAGGGTCCAGTTATTTGGCCTCCAAAGACATATTTTGCCTTAAAATGAAAGGTATAGTTGAAATGTTATTTTACACAATAGCAAGAAAGCATCCAACATAAGTTGTGAGATTTTTATTGTTTAACTTTTGAAATAGAAGGACAAAGTTCATATGTGCTTGTTTTATTCCAAAGTATATATGGGAACGCTAATGCTTTATATGTAAAATGTACCCTATCTATATTTGTGATTAGTTAATTTTTGTGGCTAGAAATTCTAGAATCATTAAAAAAATCTAATCTTGAATGTCAGAGTTTCACTCATTTTTCTGAAAACGATGAGAACAAAAAATCATTATAATATTTATATTTACCTTGTGTTTCACAAAAAGGTTTTCTTTGCTGTGCTACACTGCAAGAATATGTCATGTTCAAATCTCTGGGGTTTAATTAAAAACTTTAACTATTGTCTTCTTATAGAGATTATTAAGCAAATACTAAAGATAGCATAGATGTGTGGTCTAGGCAGTATTTTTCTGGCAAGTAGACCTAAGTGCAGAATTTAAGTTCTATAGCATTAACCTAAGACTAAATCATTTTATTCAGGGTTGTCTCCTCTCTGAACAGCTTTATGTTATGACCTCATTTGCTACAGCAAATGAAATATTAGTAGATCATTGAAAATGCAGTAAAGTTTTGATCAGATGTTATACCTTCATTGTATACCAAACCCTGCCTCTCATAAAAACTTTCTACCTTGGTTTAAATTGAAATTATCACTCAATTTTTAAAAAATCAAACACTTTCTTTAAGAACATGATAATGTAAACATATTTCTTATGGGAATCTTTAAGTTCTATATTTTTGACCAAAAAAACATGTCTGACCATGTTAGTTAAAGAGTTATTGAAAAAAAAAAAGAATCTATTTAGGTGAGTAAAAAAATTAAGCAAAGTATATTTCAAATAAGTTAGTGACTATAAAATTTCTCAGTGTGGGCATTTATTTTGGCTAAAAGTAACAAAATGCCTGACAAAAGAGACTTAAGTAAATAGCTCTAGATATATAGTTGACTCTTGAACGATGCCGGGGTTAGGACTGCTGATCCTCACTCAGTCAAAAATCTGCATATAACTTTTGACTGTCCCAAAATTTAACTACTAATAGCCTACTGTTGACCAGAAGCCTTACTGATAACATAAAACACTGATTAAAACATAGTTTGTATATATATTTATACTATATTCCTATCATAAGTAAGCTAAAGAAATGAAAATGTCATTAAGAAAATCATAAGGAAGAGAAAATATATTTACTTTTAATTAAGTGGAAGTGGATCATCATAAAAGTCTTCATCCTCATTATCATTATATTGAGTAAGCTAAGTAGGAGAAGAAAGAGGAAGGGTTGGCCTTGCCATCTCATAGGTGGGAGAGGTGGAAGAAAATCTACCTGTAAGTGGATCTGCACAGTTC
Source organism: Rhinopithecus roxellana (assembly GCF_007565055.1). Classification (NCBI taxonomy): domain Eukaryota; kingdom Metazoa; phylum Chordata; class Mammalia; order Primates; family Cercopithecidae; genus Rhinopithecus; species Rhinopithecus roxellana. The sequence goes on from NC_044556.1 coordinate 67,013,077, forward strand.
AAATTTATTTTGTTCAAGAGTCCGCTGTGGATAGTTGTTGGCATTGGTTCAGCAATGCCTAAATATAATGGCAGCATCTTTGTGATTCTTGTGGCCTTTCTCAAATAACTGAAATATGATTGCTGAAATTGTAGATATCATGTTTAGCAGAAAGAAAGAGGAAAGGAGAAGGTGGCAGCTGTTTCAAGAAAGCTAAAATTTCGTAGGAACCTCCATAGGAATCCCATCATGGTGTTCCCGTGGCATCTTTGAGCAGTTATGGTTCACATCACAACTCCTAGGTAAGGCAAGGCAAAGGAGAAGCTGGTTAGAAGTAGGCATTAAGTTGCCACATGTTCTAATTGTCACCTCATTTACCAAGTCATGTATGTCTTATCTTTGCTTACCAAACAAAATGCTCTGATTTTCCTGATTAGCCATAGTGATATTTGCTTCTTAAACTTAAAGTGATAAACCACCTCATGCCATGTGTTATTCTTCCAAAAGCTAACATAAAATTTGAAAATATATTATATGATTTCATATATAAACATATATAATTATATATATATAAGCATCTATTGCTGCCACTTTTTACTTAAGACTGATAGCATCAATGTTAAGCAGTGTCTTTTCAGAAGTATTGATTATTCTACCTGTTGCAGATCTCTTCAAATTGATTGGATGTCTCCACGGAAGCCCAATGGCATCATTCTTGGATATGATCTCCTATGGAAAACATGGTATCCATGCCCTAAAACTCAGAAGTTAGTGCAGGACCAGAGTGATGAGCTCTGCAAGGCAGTGAGGTGTCAAAAACCTGAATATATCTGTGGACACATTTGCTATTCTCCTGAAGCTAAGGTAAGTCTTTTCAAACTAATCAGTGAACCATGTTTTTCTCACTCAAGACTCCAAGTGAAATTATTAGCTTCTCACACCATGGTGTATTATGATCAATATTTCCACTACTCTATGAAGAAGACTCCAAGGAAAAGAAAGGATGCTTACAAAAACTGTTATCACCCCCATGAGCACTTTTAGCCTTCGCATTTTTATTATCTTCACAAGAAATAAAAACTTACTACAATAGGGTACATCCCAAATTTGTATTTGATTGAGTGACTTAAAATTTTCTTTACAACAGATGTTTTCAGCTACAAATATGTGTTTGTTTATATGGCACTGATGAGTAACTGTGAGGAGGACATTTTATGATTTGTCAGAAATATTTTTGCATTATAGCCATTTGCAGATTAATGTTCATATTAGATGCTGTTTAGAAATCAGATCAATAATACAGCCAGACAGAGGAGTTTGTAAATGACTTTTATTGACAAACAACACAAAATCCTTAGTTTCAAGGTAGAATTTTATATAATGAAATAATGTCCTTATTTATCAACAACAGCATCACACATTCAATGGCTAAAGCTACTACTAAATTATAAGATTTACTGCAAAAGAACACAGTAATTAAGAAAGTGAGTTACTGAAGCAATATGGATCAAAATACAAATTATAACAGCTGACACAATTTTAGCAGTAGTTATCATCTAAGAAATGCGTAAAGCCAGCACTTACTAACTATGCATTTTTTGATACCTACACTCTAAAATTATCATTATGCCTAAGTTTGACATCATTTTATGCCATTAAGTATGCACATATTTAAATACACACATCTGATGGACATATTTGTATGAAATTAAATTTGGGATTTCTGAGAAGAAAAATACTAAAATAAATTTGCCCATTAAACATATCCTCCATTTTAAAAAAACTTGGGAAAATGTTGGCAAAATACAGAATTCACTTCTCAATTTTTTTCTTTGCTTTTATTATTTTAACATTTATTATCCGTTAAGAAGTGGACAAAGAGAGAATAGTTTATAGGCATATAAATGAATGACTTAAAGTTTGTGGAGTGCAGAAAACAATGTGTTTCATCAAAGTAAAAACTGATTCTGGCCAGAAACTGTCACAGTAGTTTAGGCTTGTATAATGGATTTGATAAATTTCAACCCTGTAACTTTAGTGGTAAAATCAAAGCTAAGTAAAGTAAAACTAGTAAAGATAATGTTTCAATTCAAGTTTATTGTAACAGATCAAAAGGTAGATGTTCTTAAAATGTCCATATTAAATTAAAATATACCTGTGATAGGGTGAAGAAAAAGTAATAGGATGAAGAAAAATATTAATAAAGTATTAACAAAATAATATTTACCTATGTTTAGGCTAAATAATTCATAAAATTACTTCTACCTTTCTTTATGCTGTGATTTCAGAAACTGCTTTTTGTAACTTTTGAAAAAATTTAACGAAGCTTTCTACCAAATAAGTGACTGGTTGGTGTAACATTCCTAAATTCAATGAATGACAAAGAACTGGTTAGTTTAATTTTAAATCAATTTAAAAATGATTAAGACAAATCTACTCTACAAAAAAAAAAAGTCATACAGGTCACCTTTTATAGAAAATAAATGTAAATTGAAGAATAGGGAAACAAAAGTTAGCCTTTAGAAAACAGGTATGTGCCAATCTAACCTCGTAGTCTTGAAAAGAAACATCACATTTGGTTATTCTTTTTTTTTTTTTTTTTTTTTTTTTTTTTTTTTTTTTTGAGACGGAGTCTCGCTCTGTCGCCCAGGCTGGAGTGCAGTGGCCAGATCTCAGCTCACTGTAAACTCCGCCTCCCAGGTTCACGCCATTCTCCTGCCTCAGCCTCCCGAGTGGCTGGGACTACAGGCGCCCGCCACCTCACCCGGCTAGTTTTTTGTATTTTTTAGTAGTGACGGGGTTTCACTGTGTTTGCCAGGATGATCTCGATCTCCTGACCTCGTGATCCGCCCGTCTCGGCCTCCCAAAGTGCTGGGATTACAGGCTTGAGCCACCGCGCCCGGCCGGTTATTCTTATAATGTAATGCAAATGTCACACATTATTACAATAAAATGAGACACACTATTTAGTGATGCCTTAAACAAAGTCTTATTTTTATTGTTGGGATTAAAGAGGCAACACAGGTATTGCAGTAAAAGAGAATAAAGGATGTCAGTTAAATTTCAAGAAAAAATTGTAAATTTCAGTTTGGGGCTAAGTACTAATATACATTTCCTAGCATGAAAGATTGAAGAGAAGTAGAAAAGAGACTTTTATTGAAGGTTTAAAGGTTTTTTGCCTAAATCACTGTAAACATCAATGTTTCCCAAAATATTTAAACAAGCCTTACCATAAAATTACAGCCATGGTTCACAAATCCCAGTTGACATAAGACTTGGGGGATTTAAAACCTAGGATCTCATAGCTCTAGTCCCAGAGATTCTAATTCAGTAGGTTTAGATTTGGCTTTGAAAATTTGCATTTCTAACATGTTCCCAGGTGAATTAGTACGTTTTCACAGTGCTACAAAGAATTACCTGAGACTGGGTAATTTATGAAGATAAGAGGTTTGACTCACAGTTCTGCAGACTTAACAGAAAGCATGACTGGGAGGCCTCAGGAAACTTTTAATCATGGCGGAAGGTGAAGGAGAGGCAAGGACCTTCTTCATGTGATGGCAGGAGGGAGAGAGAGCGAAGGGGAGACCTGACACACAGTTTTAAACCATCAGATCTCGTGAGAACTCACTCGCCTTTAGACCTACAATAAACATCTCTTTCCTACTTCTCTCCAGTCTTTCATGCTAGGAAATATATGTTAATACCTAGCCCCAAATGCAATTCACAATTTTGTTTAATTTAATTGACTTTCTCTATTGTCTTTCACTGCAATATTTGTGTTGCCTCTTTAATCCCAACAATAAAAATAAGACTTTGCTTAAGGCATTATTAAAATTTTACATAATAAAAAATGTATATATTTTAAATACATATATATTTATATGGTATATTTATATGTATTAAACATATATTTAAATATATTTATTTTATTATGAAATTTTATATAATAAAAGATATATATCTTATATATATCAAAACTGAAATACATCATATATATGGAAACATATATATTACATATATCGACAATTCAAAAACTGAATTTGATTAGGAAATTTTCTGTTTATGGAGAGAACTCCTAAGAGAAATAATCACTTGAAAAAGTCTCCTTTGGGACCCATCAATGATCTGAACCAGGGTGGCTTAGAAGAAAAGCATGTGTTTTACTTGGCTGAAGGAGCCCAAGAAAGCATTGATAATGAAAACATAGAAGTGAACCAATTCTAATGGCCCATCAGTAAGTAAATATTTGAAGAATAATTTCAAAAGAAGGTGATACGTACTGGATAAACTTGCTGAAATATTGGATGTGTTTTTGTCCAGAAACTAACTCTGTGTGAATGGGACTTTAATAATTGTTTTAAGATCAAAACACAAATGGCAAGATTTTAGGCCACCGTCATAAAACAAGAGGGAAGTGTGTGCTGTTTTACCTTTATCGTCATTCACAAATCCCACATAAAACCTAGAGAATATTCCTTGCTTAATTCTTAAAATGGGACATGATTTTGAAATTTGCTTTTCACACAGAAGATTTTGAAATTTACTTTTCACACAGAATATGGCAGCAAAGAGAGCTGTCACTTAATTTATCCTTGCAATTAGAAAAATTTTGAATCCTTATTGCCAGTAACTAAACCCAAAGAAAGAAATTCATTACAGTTGAGTTAGCAAGGCTGCCTGAGGACCACAGTGGTAGATTTTGAATTTAAGAGCTGAATGTCTTTGCTTTTAGATAATTTTTAGAAAATGAATGAAATACTAGACTAGTGGCTTTGTTGAAGACTTAGAACTTCTACATTCTACTGTTCTTTGTTGAATTGGTTCAAATGTTGGTGCACTTTGAAGGTAGCAATGAGAAAAAAGAAAAGTGGGAGACACCTCATAGTGGTTGCTTTTGCCTACCACAGGAAATGTCTAGCCAATTAATGTAACTTATGCCAAGTATGGGTTCTGATGCTATGTTTTAGCAACTATTCATTGTTTGATTTGTGGTATATACAGTGTGTCAGTCTCTCAGACCTCAAGTGAGTATGCAAATAATTATTTGATTGTTCAAGCACATAATTTTTTTTCACAGTTCCTAAAGAAAACAGAGTTAAAGGGGCTTTTCAAAATTAATTTCCATATAGATATCCTTTTTTAAGCTAGTGGCTTATGAGATATGTATATATACACATATACATGTAAATGTTGAAATATTGGACTCTGTTGTGATTGCCTTGTCTGAAGATTGGGTTCATGAATAAGTGATCATATAAATTACAAGAAAAAACACAATTTATTTTGAAAAAGGATTAATAAGAGACAATATCCATGGATGTGGTGTTTTTAAAATTAAACAATCATTTAAAAATATATATATAAATAAGAAGGAAATTGTTTATTTATAATTCTGAACATCTTTACCTCAGAAACACTGACATTCAAAAGACAATTCATATTTAGAGTACTGTAACAGAGCACAAAACATGGTTGAAGACTTCAAAAAAACTACATTCTATCAAATAACAGTTAAAAAATTTGAACGATCCTTGAAAATACATTTTTAAACCAATGAAATATCAGTAATATGGTCTCAGATCTTCTATGCCTTATAAGAAAATAATTATGTTACATGAGATAGAGTGACATAATACTGTTAACTAAACTGGTATTTTTTTAAAATTGATTTCAAACTTTCAGGTTTGTTGTAACGGAGTGCTCTATAACCCCAAGCCTGGACACCGCTGTTGTGAAGAAAAGTATATCCCATTTGTTCTGAATTCTACTGGAGTTTGTTGTGGTGGCCGAATACAGGAGGCACAACCAAACCATCGGTGCTGCTCTGGGTATTACGCTAGAATTCTACCAGGTGAGGATTTTTTCCAGGTGTACTCAAAAACTTTGGGAACCTGAAAACATAAACAAGTTGTTCATGTCAGTGAACTATTTCAAACACCTCCCCCTCAACAAAGATTGAACCACAAGCACATAGCCAATAACCTGCTCTAAATATTATTTATCCCTTCTGCCTTGTTAAAATATAAGCAAGGCTAAATATTAGAAAACAAGAGAACAGAAGGAATTTACAATACCTACTACATAAAGAAATAAATCTGGAGATCTGGTTAACTCCTTTTATCTTGTGTTTTTTTTTTTTAAATTAACATGACTATATATTTTCACTATTAAATCTGTGAATTGCTGACTGTTCCACTCCATGAAGCTGTTCTCCACTTCCTCCATTTCTAATCTGAACTACACATGCATTGTTCCTGGAGAGATTGTAACTGCAAATTTTATTTGTCTAAGAATTCTAGACCACTGGCAGTATTCTCTTGTCATTATAAGTCAGGCAAGGGAAGGAAGAATGCTGCAAAGGGTGGCAAACTGGATTTTTTTCCTTCCTCCCTTTTTAGTATCAGCCAGCTTAGCTAACTATTTTGCTCCAAGTTTCAACTACATAAAGAAATGCCTAGTGAATATAATTGGGAATGATGCTAATAACAACTGGCATTTTTAAAGTACCAAGTCTCTCGCAGGCTCTGTGTTAAAGGCTTTACATAGGGATACGTTACGGAATCTTCACAACTCTAGGAAATTGGTATGTTCTCTGCAGTTTACAAGTAAGGAAACTATTTTAGAGAGGATCAATAACATATCCAGATTTGCAGAAGTGAATAGAAGTGAAAGAACTAAAATGTGAATATAGGTATGTCTTTTCTAAATCTATGCTCTTTTGAGTACTTTACTGACTCTTTAACCAAAAAGTATCAACATGTGTTGACAATTTTTTTAAAAGGACTATTTAAGACTTCTAAACTTCTTCATTACTACCACTGTCGATTACAATTTATCCTGCAAAAGTAATTGAGAATACAAAAGTAATTGAGAATACAAATTTTTTCCTACTACTTAAGTTTGATACCGATATCTTCTTTAAAGAGCAAGAAATGGATATAGGAGAAAGACAAGAAAGCTACGTTTATTGGAGGCTGTAGGAAATCTGAATGCTTTTAGATATCTAGTTTAGGGTGAAATTTATGCCCAATATCTGGTTCATGTACCTTATGTTCAGTATAACTATATCCATCCAAGGCCATGTGAAATGAGACACTGTCTAACCCAGTGTCTTTTTTGCAAAATACTGGAACGAATATAGAAGGTGTGTCATCACCCGATGGGTTCATCTTGCCCATTGCATAGATAGAGCCAATTTACCAAAACAGTGGTACTACAATAGAGAAAAAGCTTAATAAATACAGCGCCAACTAAGCAGGATAGGAGCTTTTACTCAAAACACTCTCCCAAAAAATTCAAAACCTAGGGTTTGTCTGGGCACAGTGGCTTACTTACACCTGTAATTCCAGCACTTCAGGAGGCTGAGGCAGGTGATCACCTGAAGTCGGGAGATCAAGATCGGCCTGGCCAACATGGCAAAACCCCATCTCTTGTAAAAAAAAAAAAAAAAAAAAATACAAAAAATTAGCTGGGCCTGGTGGCAGGTGCCTGTAATCCCAGCTACTCTGGAGGCTGAGGCAGGAGAATCACTTGAATCTGGGAGGCAGAGGTTGCATTGTGCCAATGCACTCCAGCCTGGGCAACAGAGTAAGACTATGTCTAAAAAAAAAAAAAAAAAAAAAAGAAACCCTAGAGTTCTTTAGTTTTTGGGTTTTTTTGCTTTTTGTTTGTTTTGAGGTGGAGTTTCACTCTTGTTGCCCAGGCCGGAGTGCAATTGCGTCCGGAATTGGTGGGTTCTTGGTCTCACTGACTTCAAGAATGAAACCGCGGACCCTCGCGGTGTTACAGCTAGGTGACTCATCTGGAGTTTTTCCTTCCTCCCATGCGGAGTTGTTTGTTCCTCCCGTGCGGAGTTGTTTGTTCCTCCCGTCCGGAGTTGTCCATTCCTCTGGGTGGTGGGTTCGTGATCTCGCTGACCTGAGGAGTGAAGCTGCAGACCTTGGCGGTGAGTGTTACAGCTCATAAAGGCGGTGCGGACCAAAAGAGTGAGCAGCAGCAAGATTTATTGCGAAGACTGAAAGAACAAAGCTTCCACAGTGTGGAAAAGGCCTGGGTGCTAAGCCCCTCACTGCCCGGGGCTGGCAGTGCCAGCCGCCTCTCATAGTGCCGCCCACCGAGCCCGCGCCTGCCGGGAACTCACGCTGGCCGGTGAGCACAGTGCGCAGCCCGGGTTCCCGCCCGCACCTCTCCCTCCACACCTCCCCGCAAGCAGAGGGAGCCAGCTTAGGCCTCGGCCAGCGCAGAATGGGGCTCCCACAGTGCAGTGGCGGGCCGAAGGGCTCCTCAAGGCCTCCAGAGTGGACGCCGAGGCCGAGGAGGCGCCGAGAATGAGGGCTGCTACCACGTTGTCACCTCTCACAATGACTTGACCGCCGGCTCTCTGCAACCTCTGCCTCCCAGGTTCAAGCGACTCTCCTGCCTCAGCCTCCCGAGTAGCTGGGATTATAGGCATGTGCCACCACACCTAACTTTGTATTTTTAATGGAGACGGGCATTCTCCATGTTGGTCAGGGTGGTTTCGAACTCCTAACTTCAGATGATCCGCCTGCCTTGGCCTCCTAAAGTGCTGGGATTACAGGCGTGAGCCACCACGCCTGGCCCAACCTAGGGTTTTTTTTTTAGGATAGTGCAGTAGGCATAGGGCTAGGGAATGGGGGATGTTTATTGGTAGGGGATAAAATTATAGGGAGTCAGAGCTGTTTCCTCACCCTTAGTCAGTTCCTAGATGGGGACTACAGGATCAGATGAGCCAGTTTACTGGTCTGGGTGATGCTAGCTGGTCCGTCAGAATAAAGAGTAAAAAGTACCTTGAATACTAATCTTAGGTTTTACAATAGTGACGTTATCTATAGAAGCAGTTGGGAAGGTTAGGAATCGTGTGGCCTCTGGTGGCATGAACACCTGAGCCATAGTTTCTTGTGGCTAATTTGTTAATTTTACAAAGGTGCTCTGCCCCCCAAGCAAGGAGCAAGTTTGTTTCAGGAAAGGACTGTCATCATTGTTTCGAAGTTTAACGGTAAACTAAACACCTCCCATAGTTATCCTGGCCTATGCCGAGGAATGGACAAGTGTAGCTTGGAGACTAGAAGCAAGATGGAATTGGTTAGGTCAAATTTTTTTCACTGTCATAATTTTCCAGTGTCAGAATTTTCTTACTGTCATAGTTTTTGCAAAGGTGGTTTCAGGTGTCCTGATTAAATACTGCTCAAGTTTACTCAAGGCAGAGAACCTTCACTTATTATTTTTCCTTACAATTCATAGAAAAAAAACCATACATTTTTTATAGCAGTGCTGTTATTTCTCGATCAAAAATATTTCAAACTTGAATAAGTTATAGTAAACCAGATTTTCCAAGTTAGAAAAAGTAAAAATATGTATGGAAATAAGAGTTTTGTAGAAAACTGTTAAACTTCTTCATACTACAGCTCACAATGTCAACAATAGATCAAATACTGTTAAATGCTTTACTTTCTCAAAATAAGTTGCATTTGGGGAGTTTTCATGTATGGTTCATATCTGCCCTTGCTTACAAATAATTGCTATGAAATTATAATTACAGTGATGAGATGCACATTTTGTGTTGTTCAATTCCTACCATTCTTCACACCAGTAGACCAAGTTGATCATGGAACTAAATAATAGTGTTTTCATTTCCACATCACATTAAAGTTTTTGATGTTATGATTTGCAACCAACTATTCAAAGTCTGCAAAATATCCTCTGTCCCTTAAAGCTAATGAAAAATACGTATTTATATCTATCACTGCTACTAACTCAGGACACTTGCCTGTGACTTTCTCAATGCTAACACAAGTAGTCAGATTTTGAACTGACAGCACAATCTACTTTTGTTAGGTTTCAAAATAAAATTTAACATTTTTCTCAAAAATGAAATAACTCATGGAAGCTCAGAAGTTGTCATTGATATTATATAAGCCTTTTAATAATTAATTTTTAGACCAAGGGTTTTAAAAATATTTATTGTCTGTATCTATAAATACATGTTTCCGAACACCTAAAGCATTTTAATATTTACCAAACCATTGAGCATGCCCCAAATTTTGATTCTTTTTTAAGTAGTTCATTTTTCATAGTATTACAATGCCTACCCTGGTGAAGAGAAAAGGAAAAAAGCAATCTCATGAAATAATCAAAGAGTGTTTTGCTCCAATCATTAATCTCACTGTACCTAAATGAAGAGATTATTTTGTGACCTCTGCCCTCAGCTCCGTGGTCTTTGTTAACTAGTTTAACACTGGTTACATTGAGGGGAAAAAAGCACAATGGTCCCAAATCCTGTTGCATGTAAATGTGATTTAAATCTGGTCACTAGTCTGCCAGTTCAAGACCAAGATGGGTATAGGCATTTTGATATTTATAGATTAGTCTGAAATATTGATAAATATGTACTTTATTTTTTTTCTCACGGCTTTCTTCCATAACACCCCATAACAAAGAGCAGAAGAGAAAAGAATGCTCATTTCTCTCCTTTTTTTATAAACATGCTAATGACCTCAAGTAAATGTTAATGTGGGTCATTCTTTGATAAGAATAACAATTAACTGTTACACTGCATAGTAGTTTTTAGAGAGAAAACATTTTCCAGTCTGTCCTGAAATAGATTCATTTTGAGAGGTTAATGAGAAGGTGACTGATCCTTGTATCTTATGTCTAATAGCCCTTTTTTGAAGAAAAGAAATTAGTTTTATTTCTCATTGATATAATCCACATCTTTTTTTTTTTTTTTTTTTTTTTTTGAAGTCTTTTCTTCTGTCAGTAACTGAATAAGAGTCTGAGGGATTCAGAAAAATATGACTAAAATATCTAAACCAGTTAACATTTGTTATGCTCAAAAGAGGCTTTTAAAAAAAGTGTTGGCTTTCCCCATGTAGATGTGTACACTATGTTTCCTCTAAGATCACCATTGTCCTAAGTGGTGTTTAATTACCTGATGTTGCCCTGTACCATGGGATACATTATCTTAAAGTTTACCAAAGAGGGACATTATGTTCTCTGAATGTGAAGACAAAAAATATGGCAACTGCATTTCAGACCAAGCAGAGTTATTTTACCCAGAGGAACATAACAAATACAGTAATTTTACTGTTTCCAATAAGCTCATTGCTCCTTCATTGGTCTCTGGTAGCATCATCATGGAAACTTTTACTAAATTCCCTTTTACTTAGAGATACCATATTATAGGATCCTTTCAAAGATAATTGACTAAGCCAAGTGTCTCCTGAATTCTAGAAATTCGTATTTTGAGAAAATCCTGAGTATGTCTTGATCCCCTCCTGGATATTTACCCTAGAGAAAAGCAAATTTATGTTCACACAAAACCTGCACATGAATGTTTACCGCAGCTGTAATCATTACTGCCAAAACCTGGAAACAATTCAAATGTCCCTAAGTGAGTGAATGGGCAAACTGTGGAACAAAGGAATACTATGTAGCAATAAAAAAGAACAAAGTGTTGATAAGTGCCAAGAAGATATCATGCCCAGTGAAATAAACCAGTCTCAAAAAGCTACGAACTGTGAGACTGCATTTACATGACATACTATACAAGACAAACCATAGTTTAGGAGATAAAAGTCGACAGTTGCCAAGGGTAATGGATGAGAAGGGAATGTGACTATACAGGGATAGCATGAGGGTGTTCTGGGGGGTGATGAAACTCCTTTGTATCCTGGAGGTGTCTCTTCATTGAAATTCATGGAAGTGTGCACCCAAAAAGAGTAATGGTCCTGAAGAATATTTTTTAAATAAAATATTTTTAAAAGACTTTGCTTTAGAATTCTATTTCCATTTTACACACGGGAAAAATGGGACATAGAAACATGGCCAAGACACACAGCTAATCAAAATAGGAATTTTCGTGATTAAATTTTAGGGTGAGCTCTTAGAGATGGTGTGTTTTATAATAATGTGATGACTGTGTATGAGTGACTTAATATATTTTTCTCATATATTGGTAGAACAGAAAGATAGCAAATATATTTCCATTAAAATTACAACGAACATCCCTATTTTTAAAAGAAAGAAAGCAAAAGTGTCTTAGTCAGTAATGACTATTTCAAGTAATATTTCATGATCACATTCTTATGAAAGATTAAGTTTTGTGTAGTGTTTCAGTGGTTTGATGCTGAGTAATTAGTGGATAAGATATTGGTTCTGGAGTCAAGCTTCCTGGCTCCACATCCCATTTCTTTCACCTCTTAGTTGTTTGACCTTCATTAAGTAACTTTAGGAATATTAGCAGGATATTAATGTTTCTGATGTCCATTGGGCTGCTGAGTTATAATACCCAAAGCTAGCCCAATCTTTTATATCCAAATAGAAAAAACATGTTTAGTAATTGGGGAGCACATGAGTAAAGGGGACTAACAGGCCTCCTTTAAATGGCAAAGTTTCTAATGAATCATTTCAGAGCAAGGACTCAGGGGTGTCCACTTTCATCAGATCATATAAAGGGATAGCCAGTTCTCAAAAGCTAAGATTCAAACATCTAATGACCTTTGAGATCCTATGAAACCAAGGATCCTTGTTGATTCTATGAGGCCAAGCAATTCTCTAAGTTGACTTTTAGCAACTAGCCAGGGAAAGTCATGAAGAGCTTCCAAACTTTGAGGAGAAAAGGACTTTCCATTTTGCAAACTGTCACAGCCTAGAATTTAAGTCCTAGTAAAAGCACTTTGTGCTGACAAAATTGACACTTAGAGACTTTATGTCGATTGTATGCTACCACTGTTGACAAATAGAGGGAATCAGTTTTTCAAGACTATCTGGAGAGCATGACAGATGATCATTCACATATTGTACAACAGTTGAATCTTATAGAGGAAATTAAATATCACTCAGTTTGTTTCCTGTTGCTGCTATAACTCATTACCAGAAGCTTTTTGGCTTAAAACCACACAAACTTACCTTATACATCTCAATATCAGAAGTTTGAAATGGGTTTCATTGAGCTAAAACCAAGAAGTTAACAAGAGCTGCATTCCCTTCTGGAGGTGAGAACCCATTTTCTTGCCTTTTCCACCTTGCAGAGGCTGCTCACATTCTTTGGCTTGTGGACCCCTTCCATTTTCCAGGCCAACAATGACCAGTTGAACATTTCTCACATCATATTATTAAAATTAATCACATCTGTTGTCTTCTTTCCTCTTTGCCATGTAACATAACATAGTCACAGGCTCCAGGGATGAGGATGTGGATGTCTTTGGGAGGCCATGTTGTGCTTACCATAGTAAGGTAATGGTTAAGCAATTGTGAGAATTAAGAAGCCGTTGTTGTGAACTCTTGGGGAGTAACTGTCACAAATGAAACAAAAAAGATACTGTGAGCAGGAGGGCAAGAATATATGAAAAAAGTTCTAAGTATAGATCTGCTATAAATTAAGCAGCTGCCTCAGGGAGTTGCAGTAGGATGGTATTAGGATTGGGAACTACAGGGAAATGGGGGAGTGCAATCTTGTTAATGACACTTAAATCTTGTACAAAGTGATGACACTTAAATCTTGTCCAAAGTGGTACACAAGTCTTTTATCATTTTGATAGAGTGAACAGTGAACTACAAGCACTGGTACAGGGGATAATGAGGTATTATGCCAACTGAGGTAACTTTCTGGAGGTATGTAGATACAATGGACCAAGTTATTAAATATTGTTCTTTTTAGTAGATTTTGGGCCAGTTTCGAGAAATGCATAGCCAGGTTGATAGACATCTTTAAGGGGTTAGCATCCTGTATGAATCCCACATCTGAGCAGTTTTTGCCCCAGAGGATCTTGGAGACACATTCAAAGTCAGAGATGTTGATCACAAAGGCATCAGGTAATTAGCTGGTGGCACCACCAAATTATAGACCAGGCATTCTTCTCCTGGGAGCTACAGAAAGAGACTGTCAGGTTCACATTTAATGCTGGTATCTCATTTACAAAGTGGATCTCTTCTCAACAGATGAACTGAAGTGGAATTACTGAACAAAAAATGTGTTGATTCAAGAGAAAGAAAAATAAAGGCAGAATCTGAAAATTAATTGATATGTCTACCACTGAGACAGTTGATTATTCCTAGAAAGGGATAATGGAAAATTAAAAGGGTTTTTCATAGATAATATACCTACCCTCAGTATCAATCTTCTATTTTTACAATCACATAGAAATTTCTCTCTTTCTATGTCAAGGGCAGTTGTGGATAGATGAGAGCAGCTACTTTCACAGAGAGGTGCTGTTTTGTCAGTTTGTCCTTTTTTTTTTTTTTTTTGATTGTGTCTTTCTAAGATGCACTAATAAAGGCAGAGTAAGTGTTCTCCCAGTGTCCCTTACAATATTGAAGGTTGTTTTTGTGTAGACTAGACATAGAGGTGTCCTCATTCTTTGCTTTATCTAATTGCTTAATCCCAAAAGCTATTAATGTGGTCTAAATTTTATTCTTTTTTCTGAGCCAAAGTATCTTCTAAGTGTTTAGCAAGCTCTTGTAATTTAGAAGGAAGGGACAATCTACTGTCTTATCTTCAGTTTTATGGGAAGTTATGATACCTTGTTCACTCATCTTGAGACTAGAGTATTTCAGAAGGTGGTAGTAAAGTGATCTCTGAAGCCAGGCATGGATTTATTTTTCCCTTGTTTACAGGACCTTTTTATGGTGAAATATACACAACATAAAATTTATCATTTTAACCATTTTTAAGCACAGAGTTCAGTGGCATTGAGTACATTCACATTGTGGTACAATCATTACCACCATCCATCTCTAGAACTCTTTCATCTTCTCAAGCTGTTTCCATTAAGCACTAACTTTCCAATCCCCATTAGCTTCAACCTATGGAAACCACCATTTTGTTTTTAGTCTCTATGAATTTGACTACTGTAGGTACCTAATATAATTGCAATCATACAATATTTGTCTTTTTGTGTCTTGCTTATTTCACTTAGCACATTTTCAAGGGCCATTCATGTTGTCGTATGTCAGGATTTTATTCCTTTTTAAGGTCAAATAATGTCTCATTGGATATATGTAACACTTTTGTATTCATTTATTCATCAGTGGACATTTGGGTTATTTCTGCCTAGTGACTATTACGGTTAAAGCTGCCGTAAACATTCATGTATAAATGTACAAATTTCTGTTCAATCTCCTGTTTTCAATTCTTTTGAGTTTATACCCAGAAGTGGAATTGCTGGATCATATGGTAATTCTATGTTTACTTTTCTTTTTAAGAACTGCCATACTGTTTTGTGGAACATTCTAACATTTTATATTCCCAACAACAATGCACAAGTGTGTCAATTTCTCCATATTCTTGCTGATGCTTGTTATTTTATGTTTTTTATAACTACCCTAATGAGTATCAAGTGGCATCTCATTGTGGTTTTGATTTGCATTCCCCTACTTATTACTAATATTGAGCATATTTTCATGTGTTTATTGGCTATCTGTGTATCTTCTTTGAAAAAAGGTCTATTAAAGTTATTTGCCCATTTAAAAAATACGGTCTTTGTTTTATGTTTTTGAGTTATAGAAGTTCTTTAAACATTCTGTATACTACTTCCTTATCAGATATATGATTTTAATATATTTTCTCATGAGTTGCCTTCTCACTGGTTGATAGTATTCTTCGATGCCACAAAGTTATTAATATTAATTATGATTAATCCAATTCATCTTTTTTCGTTATTGCTTCTGCTTTCAGTGTCATAGCCAAGAAATCATTGACAGAGCCAATGTCATGAAATTTCCCCTTTACTTTCTTCTAAGAATTTTAAGTTTTAGCTTTTACATCTAGATCTTTGATCCATTTTGAGTTAGTTTTGGTATATGATATAAAGTAAGGGTTCAGTATCATTCTTTGGCATGTGGGTATTCAACTTTTCCAACCTTAAAAAAAAAAAAAAGGTCCTTTCCCCATTAAATGGTCTTGGCACCTTTGCTGAAAATCATTTGCCCATATTTGCAAGGGTTCATTTTTAGGATCTCTGTTCTATCACATTGGTCTACATGTCTGCCTTTGTGCCAGTAACACACTTTTGATTACTGTAACTTTGTAGTAAGTTTTGAAATCAGAAAGTGTGAGATCTCCAACTTTGTTCTTTTTCAATGTTGTTTTGACTATTTGGAGTTTTTTGAGATTCCATGTGAATTTTATAATGGCTTCTTCTGTTTCTGCAAAAAGCATTGGGATTTTGATAAAGATCGAATTGATTCCGTAGATCACTCGAGCAGTATTGGCACCTTAACAATATTAAGGCTTCCAATCTATAAACATGGGATGCTCTTCCATTTGGTTGTCTTCTTTAATTTCTTTAAACAACATTTTGTGGTATTTCAGTCTTTCACTTTCTTGGTAAGCTCATTCTTAAGTATTTCATTTTTTTTGATGTTAGTGTAAATGAAATTATCTTATTACTTTTATTTTCAGATTATTCATTCTTAGTGTATAGAAACATGCCTGCTTTTTCTATGCTGACTTTGTATCCTGATACTGTGCTGAATTTGTTTATTAGTTGTAACAGATTTTTTTTTTTTTTTTTTAGAATCTTTAGAGTTTTCTCTATATGATATCATGTTCTCTGAGAACACACAGTTTTGCTTCTTCCCTTTCAATTTGGAAGCCTTTTATTTTTTTCTCTTGCCTAATTGCTCTAGCTGTAATATCCAATATTATGTAGAATACAAGTGACAAAGGGTAGCATCCTTTTCTTGTTTCTGATTTTAGAGGAAAAGTTTTCAGTCTTTCACTGTTAAGTATGACATTAGGTATAGGTTTTTCTCATATACTCTTGATTATGTTGAGGTAGTTTTCACCTATTCCTATTTTCTTGATTGGATTTATAATGAAAGAGGTTGAATTTTGTCAAATATTTGTTCTTCATCAACTGAGATAATCATGTGTTTCTTTTTTTTCCTTTTTTCTATTGATATAATGTGTTACATTGATTAAGTTTTCATATATTGATCCATGCTGGTATTCCAGGAATATATCCCACTTGGTCATGTTGCAGAATCATTTTAATGTGCTTTTGAATTCAGTTTTCTAGTATTCTGTTGAAGATTTTTGCATCAATATTCATAAGAGCTGTTGATTTTAACTTTTTTCTTGTCGTTTCTTTGGTAAGTTGTATGTTTCTAGTAATTTGTTCATTTCATCCAGTGAGATGGATTTTTGACCAATAAATTTGGGCAGAAAAGATCTCAAGGATAGCTGCTAAGAGTTATTGTCCCATTTTTTATACTCCTTATATATCTATGTATAGTTCAATATAGTCCCATATTTTTATATCATTTTGGTAAATAGTACATCTTGCTTTTACTCAACAAATTTTAGGATATCCAGTGCTCACCCAAAGGTGAACTAATTGAGAAGAGGAAGTCCAGGACTACAAATCCCTAAGGCAGTCCTAAATTCTTCAGTGGATTTGTGCCATTTCTTAAGAAAGCTTGACAAGTCATTAATTGGATTATAGAAATCTTACCTGGACCATGGTTGAAGGCCATAAGACCCACCAGATTGATCATCATACTCACATATCTTATATAATGAAGAGATGTTGTCCAGGGGAAAAGATATGTTCAAGAAAGAATGGTAGAGAAAAGGGAAGAAGGTCTGTTGAAGGTCTAGGAAGAAGAGGAGGAACAGGACAAGAGAGAGAAGGAAGTCGGGGTTCGGAGGGCCACGAGGGAAGGGAAAATGAAGTTTGGATTTTAGACCCACCAAGTTTTTATTAGTTCTTTTGAAAGTATCCTTAAGGGAAGCCATTTACAAAATTTTCTGTCTTTTAGAGTTGTCTTTATACCAAACAAATAAACAAGCTAACTCTTGGTATTTAGAATATTTGAGTCCTTTGATCTTAAGGTACCAGGCAAAAGATTATCTAAGTCTGTTTTTTTGTTTGTTTGTTTTTGTTTTTTAGATATGCCCAGGCTGGAGTGCAGTGAAGCAATCCTAGCTCACTGCAAACTCTGCCTCCTGCCTCCTGGGTTCAAGCAGTTCTCATGCCTCAGCCTCCTGAGTAGCTGGGACTACAGGCATGCACCACCAAGCCTGGCTAATTTTTTTTATTTTTAGTAGAGATGGGGTTTCACCATGTTAGCCAGGCTGGTCTCTAACTCCTGGCTTCAAGTTATCCACCCGCCTTGGCCTCCCAAAGTGCTGGGATTATAGGCGTAAAGCACCGCATCTGTTGGATTATCTTATTCTTATATCAGGTTTCCCAGATCGTCATGTGAAGAGAAATGTAGCAAAATTCAGTGTGTGACATAATCCAAAGAAGTACTAGTACACTGACTTAAATACAGTATTTTTTACCTCCTCTCATGTAATTAACCTTCCCAATGGGAGTATTTTTGTTTGGTTGTACAAATATAGTTTGGTTTAGGAAATTATAATCATAAGCAATATAAATGTATCAATAGTTGGTTTTTGAATCCACTCTACTTTCCAAGAGAAAATTACTCAAAACAAAAAAGTATTCCTAGATGTTTTTCTATAATGCCACATAATCTATGTCACCAGACCTGATGGTGAGGAAATAGACAACATAGACTTATTTGTAAGTTGCCCTGTGTGTATCTGATCTGACACACGTTTATACACAAAACTTTGGAGTCATTTGGAAATTTTGCAGCTCCAATATGATAATATTCTCTCTAGTAATTCTGTCAATCAGTTGGGATCTGCAAGATGATTGTGATAAAAGTTAATTGTGAGTCATAGCATATTTTTTTAACTGATGTAATGATTATTATTGTCCTAAATTGACAGGTGAAGTATGCTGTCCAGATGAACAGCACAATCGGGTTTCTGTTGGCATTGGTGATTCCTGCTGTGGCAGAATGCCGTACTCCACCTCAGGAAACCAGATTTGCTGTGCTGGGAGGCTTCATGATGGCCATGGCCAGCAGTGCTGTGGCAGACAGATTGTGAGCAACGATTTGGAGTGTTGCGGTGGAGAAGAAGGAGTGGTATACAATCGCCTTCCAGGTAGGGGGCCCAGATCTACCTTTCAGTAGATGGAGGATCGGAGAAGCAGGGAGAGTGAGAAATTTGCCCTAGAAATAAAACAAATAAGTAATTAAACCTCACATGGTTATATCCAATGCAATCATTTGGAACATACTGTTTAACACATAACAATGTAATCTCCCAATTTTTACATGTATCTCATGTATTTCATAAAAACACATCAATTTTTTTCCTCTTGAAAAGGTCATGTCCACCAAAAAAAATCCCACACATGAATGCATTGGTTATGAATGAAAAGAATATTTCCTAGCAAATAGTATACAAAATTATTATAATGATATTGTGTTATAATTCTTTTATTCCTTATTCTACTGTGTGAAGCTAGCACTAATATTAATAACAATAAGTATCTTTGAATGAATACTAAGACACTCTGCCAATATTTTATATATTATTACCTCAAATAATCTTCACAATAATCTTACATGATAGGTACTATTATTATCTACATTTAAAAGTGAAGAAACTGAAGTTCAGACATTGGATATTAGATGTTAGCTTCCACTTGCTAAATACCACACAGTCAGATCCAGATTTTGGGAGGCCTGACACTTATGTTATTGGAGGTGAGGCTTTTAAAGACAAGAAAATTAAAATATGAAGTCAGTGTTCACAGCATCTTCATCAGGCATAGATTCCATCTCAAGAAGCCACTTTCTTTGCTCCTCCTTAAGAAGCAACTCCTCATCTGTTAGTTTTATGATTGCAGCAATTCAATTACCTCTTCAGGCTTCACTTCTAATTCCAGTTCTCCTGCTATTTCCCTACATCTGCAGTTATTTTTTCTTTTTGAGTCTAAAACCCCTCAGTCATCCATGAGGGTTGGAATCAACTTCCTCTAAACTCCTGTTAATGTTGATATTTTGACTTCTTCCCATGAATCATGAATATTCTTAATTGCATCTAAAATTGTGAATCCTTTCTAAGTTTTCAGTTTACTTTGCCCAGATCCATCAGAAGAATTACTATCTATGGCAGTTGTAGCCTTACAAAATATATTTTTAAATAAAAAAAACTTGAAAGTCCAAATGACTACTTGACCCATGGGCTGCCGAATAGATGCTGTGTTAATAGGCACATAAACATTAATCTTCTTTTATTTCCATCAGCGCTCTTGGGTGACCAGATGCATTGTCAGTGAGTATTGATATTTTAAAAGAAATATTTTTTCTGGCAGTAGGTCTCAATAATGAGCTTTAAAAACATAGTAAACCATATTGTAAACAGATACGTAATCATACAGCCTTTTTGTTCCATTTACAAGCACAGGCAGAATAGATTTAGCATAATTATTAAGGGCCCTAGAATTTTTGCAGTGGTCAGTGAGCATGGGCTTCCACTTAAAGACACCAGCAGCTTTCACCCCCCAACAAGAGAGTCAGCCTGTCCTTTGAAACTTTGAAACCAGGCATTGACTTTTTCTCTCTACCTATGAAAGCTCTAGTTGGCATCTTCTTCCAGTGTGAGGCTATTTCATCTACAATGAAGATCTGTTGTTTAGTGTAGCCACCTTCATCAATGATCTTACCTAAGTCTTCTGGGTAACTTGAGGCAGCAGTTTCTACAACAGCACTTGCTGCTTCACCTTGCAATTTTATATTATGGATATGGCTTTTTTTCTTAAACCTCATGAACCAACTTCTGTTAGCTTCCAACTATTCTTCTGCAGCTTCCTCACCTCTCTCAGACTTCATAGAATTGAAGAGAGTAAGAGCCTTGCCTGGACTAGGCTTTGGCTTAAGGGAATGTTGTGACTGATTTGATCTTCTATCCAGACCACTCAAAGTTGCTTCATATCAGCAATAAGGCTGTTTCACTTATCATTCATGATAAGTGAAATAGAAATCTTACCTGGACCATGGTTGAAGGCCATAAGACCCACCAGATTGTTTATCATGCTCACATACCTTTTAAGATGTAATGAAGAGATATTGTCCAGGGGAAAAGATATGTTCAAGAAGGAGTGGGAGAGAAAAGAGAAGAAGGTCTGTTGAAGGTGTGGGAAGAAGAGGAGGAGTATTTTGATTTTCTTCAAGAACTGTTCCTTTGCATTCATAACTTGGCAAACTGTTGGTCGTGAGAGGTCTAGTTTTTGGCTTATCTTGGTTTTCAACATGCCTTCCTCGATAAGCCTAATCATTCCTAGTTTTTGATTTAAAGTGAGAGACATGGGACTCATACTTTCACATGAACACTTAGAGGCCATTGTAAGGTTATTAATTGGCCTAATTTCAATATTGCTGTGCCTCAAAGAATAGGAAGGCCCAAGAAGAGGGAGAAAGATAAGGGAAAGGCTGGTCTGTAAAGCAGTCAGTACACACAGGACACTCATCAATTAAGCTTTCTGTCTTATAATAATAACAAAAAAGCTTAAAATATTGTGAGAATCATCAAAACGTGACACAGAAACATGAAACAAGTACATGCTATTGGAAAATTGGCACCAATACACATGCTTAATTCAGGGAGGCCACAAACCTTCAATTTGTAAAAAAAGCAGTATCTGCAAAGTGCAATAAATCAAACCACAATAACATGAGGTATGCCTGTGATACTAAACTACTATATGCCTTTTTAATTCTCATTCTTTCGTATGTGTACAGCAGAGCTTTACAGAGGTTACATGATGTGATTTGCAACAGATCAAATGCAGAATGAGAAAGAAAATTAAATTGCCTTCTCTTAACTGAACATTAAAGAAGCTTGCAAAAATATAACACAATGTCATTCTTCTCACTATTTCTTATTTGAAAAACATATTTATGCTTCATAAATATGTTAGCATGTTATGGATTTATTATATTTATGTTTAAATGCATTAATAAAAAAATTTCAAAAATTTCTGCTGTAAGTTTTAACACAGTACATATCAACAGGTAAAACCCATATAAACAAAAGGTATTTGGGGTCCTCAATAATTTGTAAGCATATAAAAGGATCCTGAGACCAAACACCCCATGTTCTCACTCATAGGTGGGAATTGAACAATGAGAACAGTTTGACACAGGAAGGGGAACATCACACACCGGGGCCTGTCGTGGGTTGGGGGCGGGGAGGGAAAGCATTAGGAGATATACCTAATGTAAATGACGAGTTAATGGGTGCAGCACACCAACATGACACATGTATATATATGTAACAAACATGCACATTGTGCACATTACCCTAGAACTTAAAGTATAATTAAAAAAAGAAAAATATATTTGTGCTTCATAAATATGTTAGCATGTTATGGATTTATTATTTTTATGTCTAAATGCATTAATAAATAAATATTTCAAAAATGTCTGCTGTAAGTTTTAACGCAGTACATATCAACAGGTAAAATCCATATGAACAAAAGGTATTTGGGGTCCTCAATAATTTGTAAGCTTATGAGAGAATCCTGAGACCATAATTTGAGAACCACTGCTTAAAGTCATAGTAATGTCTACCAGAAAATTATGGCATTTAATTAGTTATCCTGTACTGTAACTAACCTGTTGAATACCTCCTCCTCCTACTTTAGGTGAAGTAGCTAATACCAGGTCTACTAAAGATAGAATTAAGGTGGCAGGGAGGATGCAAAAGTGTTCCCCCCTGTATACCCTAATACATCAGAGTTTAAAAATGACAGCAAAATATTTGATTTTAGTGTGTTTGTTCATCTGTAGCTTTTTAAAAGAATTAGTCTACTGCCATACTCCTTCCTTTGTTAAATATGTATTATGTAATAACCATATTCAAGGTATCATTCTTGGTGCTTGGCAAGTGTAAAAATGGCCAAGATTCCATTTTTATCCTCAAGAACTTACAACCTAATCAAGGAGAAAAGTACCTACAAGTTTATACACAGGCCATAAGAGAGGGATGAATGCATGCATATTCTTAAGACTGAGAGATCACTCCAGTCAAAGTAATGAAGGGGGTTGTTCCATTGGATTGGAATCTCAAACAGTGAGTATGATTTCGGCAGGCATGGCTTGAGCTAAACTGTGAAATCAGCAATCCGTAAAATACAAATAGTAGTGAGGACTACAAGAGGTATACACCTTGTGTAAGGAAGAAAGGAGATAAATCTGAGTAGGCAAAAGGATTTGAATAGTAGGATTTGAATATTATTTAGCGCTCAGGGAAGAGTCAATATGATGATAAGACCTGTAGTTTAAGATTAAATTTAGGTGGCAGAACAAATGCAAAAGAGAAGGAAAGAGAAGTCAGCACACCATTGGCATAAAATAAAATGCATCTGTTTGCAGAAGGGGAATGGAGGTTACTGTCCACTAGGACAGTGGTTCTTAATTTGTTTTCCTTTTGAATCTTTTGAAAGTTACAAACCCTCACTCTGAATAATAGTGCATAGAATACACACAAAAATTTGCTTGTAATTTTATCCACCCTTGAACTCCATCCGTGAACTCAAATTTCAGAATCACTTTTTTATTTACTTCAAGATGATGCTGCATGCCAGTCAAACGTTTCTTACACAAGTGGTGACAGCCCTCAACTCCTGCGAATCAAGAAAAGCTCTAGAGTTTTTTATGGTATTCTACAGCTCTGCCAACTCTTATAATTATAGTGGACTGAAGGAATAATAGTTTTACAAAGGAAAAAAAAAATCTCTTTTTATTCTCTTGACCTTCCTTCCTGCAGTTTGCACTGAAAATAGACAGGTTCCACATGTATTTTTCCTCTCTCTGCTGCCGTTCACTCCTGTCGCCCCTAATGACTGTGACCTTAATGACCTTCCAGAATATCCATATGGCCCTTTTTCTCCTCAACCTAGCGACAAACAGCATACCTGCTACATACGGGTTTGGATCTCATAATATCATTCCTAAGCCTGGCCTCTCTCGCTGGCTGGCATTGTGTGCCTGCCACGAGACCGGGCTGGCTCGTAAAACATCTCTTTATGTACTTTATTACTTAAACTCTTTTATTTGCCTGCAGGAGCCCTTTAACAAAATCACATTGAATTGACTTTCTCACACCAAATCAAATCTCCCTGGTCCCAGTTCAGTTGTCTTTGTCAATATGTATTTTATAAATGGAGTGAATTAACAGATGCTGTTGGAACAGAAGTGCTGGGGTGGCGTTTATGTTTTTAGTGCTCTCTCTGGGCAGATGAGTTGTGTAGAAGTGTTACACAGGTATCTCGGGATGAAAGTCATGCGCGTCATTTCAGTAGATATGTATTCTTAGCCATTTTCTTTGAATAGATTTTAAATCCATTTATTACTCATTTTTTTCTTAGTGTTTGCTTATATGACTTTACCATTTATGCCATTAATCTTGGATTGGACTTGATTATATCCCTTAGTATGAAAAGGTGAAAATTAAAACCTCTGTTTCATTCCAAGAGTACAGATTTTTCTGTTAGCCATGGGAAACTGATCATGAGATGACTTTGCAATATATTGACTTATTTATATTATAAATTTTGTCCATGAGGCCTTTGATGTGAGACTCTGAGTTGAAATTGTTTCAGAATACAAGACTGAGTTTTCACGTCCTGGACTCTGACTTCAGTAAAACAAATGACTATCACTGTTTGTTTCATAAGATGGGAATTTGGGAATTTTGCAGAGGGAAGTATAATCACAGAAGTCCATGGTGTAAGGGTGGTATTGAAAAGGCATTTCCCTGGAAGATTTCCATATAACATAATGATTTTTTTTTTTTTTTTGAAAAGTGTAATATATCAACGCTATAAAATGTATCACAATGGTTTGGGGAGCGTTTTTACTCTACCCTCTCAGTTTTGTGGTGGTAGTCACAGAGCCATCTACTGGTGAAGACAAGCGTGAATTTCTTTTCTTTCATGCTCTGCCACAAATGTTATACATTTGTCCTAAGGATGACTAATCACAAATCTTGTTTTTTCTTCTAGGCCTAAAATATCCCTTGGCTTAAAATTTGGTCCCCATGAACAATCTCAGGGTTTCACAATGATTTGTCATATTCCAGACTGGATTTTACTACTGTATTATTTTTATCTCAAAGGCATGATACATAATTCTTGGTCTTCTTAAAAAAAAAAAAAATGGAATCCCAGTTTTGCAGTCTTAACTATTTAGAAATTCATCCAGCAGATATGTTTATAAATGCATTTCTTTTGAGACACAGATATGAAATAAGCATTGGTAACATATTTGAAGTATTAATAATATTGTGAGTAAAAATCTTTTCCTCCACTATTTTCCCAGTTGTGTCCAATCAATGGAAACCATTGGATGTATATACAGTTTAGAAAGACAATATATGCTTTTTGATTTGAAAAATAAACATCTACTAGTTTAATGTGTACTGTATCACTTTAATAACATCTGCATCTTGTTCAAAGACACGCTCCACCTTTGTACAAATTTAATGAAGAGGCTCTGGAAGAATGGACCAATCCATCAATAATGCATGACCTATTTTGTTTTTCTTTGGGCATATTTAAAATTGTGCATTCCATGTGTCAAAGTTCAAAAGTCAAGTGCTACATGTGATAAATTAGGTAGGGGTCAAAAGTTATTGCAATGCAGTTTCAGAAGATTGTCTGTCTCTGAATTTGCAGCTCATTCATGCTGAAGTGATGCACTATGGGAATTACTACCAAACTCTGCTCCGCAACATCTGCTCTCCCTAAGTGAGTTAGTGCACGTCAGACATCTTTATGTCAGAATATTGCAGTGATGGATGCAGTCTTCAGAAAATGCTGCATAAAAATCTGGTGTGCCGTTCTGGCCATTAAGTGAAATTACTATTTAAATTAATGGCACTGTCACAGTTTATCTGTGCAAAGAATGAACGCTGATTAGGGTATTAAGTAATTAGCAATTTATCACACTGGAACAAGGTTGATAATAATTAAAGAAGTAATGGTTTACCAAAGAAACTAGAAAGGGAGTCACTTCTTGTTATGTGAGTGAAATCTTGGCTGAAAATTTCAATTCAGTAATACAAAGATGAAGTTCTTTGTGAAAGAAGGCATCTTTTTGTTTCTAGTTTAAAAGCAGTTCATTATCAAAATTTTAGTTTACCTTTCAGAAGTCCCTCAGAGTGATCAGATGACTGATTAGGAGTTTCAAATTAGGTCAATGTCTGCATTTTTATTTTATACTTAAAGCATAGTGAAACCATGAAGTAATGTGGGAATGGGAGGGGGAGAATATATTCCGCTCCCTAAAAGACCAGTTTTCAAATTTTGATTGCTCTTTAAAAGAGAAACATGAATTGTCTTAAGAAAACTGCCAGAGGAAAAATTAACAGTAAAGAATCCACAGTTGTATTTAAATGTCTAATCAGAAGGGGCAGAAAAATGCCCAAACAATGTAAAACTTGAAGCTACGGATTTTTCTTTTTAGTTTATGTGCGTGTGTATACACACATGTATGTATATATTTATATGTATTTGTGTGTATATATATACATGCATCCCTACACACACATAAATATGTATATTTGTGTGTATGTACTTATACATACACACATACACACATATATACCCACCATAATCAAGACTCAGACTAAAATGAGCCCTGTTCTGTGTATTTATTTGAGATAACTTTTCCTGGAAATATTAAAACAACTAAAATTATTAATATAGCAGTTGATTTTTAAACCAATTACTTCGAAGAGTTATCATATTAGATAAACATGGTATGCCAAAACTCTGTTAGGATCAGTGTATATCATTAATCTTAAATAAGAGTTTTTAATATGAGGAGACTTTTGTAAGTAAAAAGATGAATGAGAGGGTTTTTTGGAGTCATGTGTGGATAAACATCTTTCTTAAGGCATGTGCCAAACCAATGTCTACATTCAATGACTTTTTTTTAAAGCACTTTTGATCTATGATTCGAGTGTCTTTAATAATGTAGATGTTTACACAGGACCAGATTAAACAATTCAGGACCCCAGGGTACTTTGAATTTGAGGTTCTTTATGTTATCAGTCGGAACTAATAATAAACAAACAAAATTCCAATTAAAATAAATCATTCATCACTTTGTGCTGCTATATAACTGGATATAAATTCTAATATAAAAACACTGTGACATGCAGTATAGGCACCTTGATTTCTAGCTTGGTCTGACTCAAGTAGCGTTAATTTATTCCTGCTTTAATGCTAACATTTCTGCCATTTCTCTTCGATGGCAATATCTAAATGGTGCAAATGCAGGCAATTAAACTGAATTTGGTGGGAGAAAATGTCTATCTGGTATCTCAGGTATATGTGTCTTTCATTTAGATGTGGGGATCAGTGATCCTCTCACAAGGTCTTTCTGCCACTGCCCCCAGCCTGTCACCCATGTCTGTGATGGGTCTAGAACAAAATGTGGCTCAAAAAATAGTGGCTGATTAGTGTACCTGATGAGTGAATATGCTCAGCTGATTTTGAATGAATACCAAATCCATCTCATCAAGAAAGAATGGTTACCATTGCAGCTAAATTCACGAGAAGCAAATATTTGTACCCTAAATAAAGCTAGGCCAAAACTTGCACTGCTCCTCCTGCAGGGCTTCCAGTTCTAGGATGGTGCTACCTTTCCACTCTGGCTGGGCTCTTATCCCAGAGTACTTGAGTGACCTTTTCTCCCTCACGAATTTCTAGAGCTTTCTCAGAGTCCCTATGGTTTAACTAACCTTCCTCTGCAACAAGATGTTATCATCACGAAATGCGCAGGCAGTTTTCATGACAGAAATCCTGTCTCTTTTTATGAAGCATGAGAGAAGTTTGGCCCAGCTGAATGATTTTCGAACACTTCCTCTTGTGTGTTCTTTTCCTAATTAGTGTCTAGTGCTCTTGGTAAGAAGGACCCTCACTGCACATTTAAATCACCTTGGTAGGGAAATGCTACCTTAGGTATTACACCATTTCAGCAACTGCCTGAGTCTGACATTTTTATACCAAACTTTATAGCAGCCTCAGTTTTCTTCCCTTTTTCTATTTCATATTCATATATAACATTTTATTGTTGCAGGGATGTTCTGTTGTGGGCAGGATTATGTGAATATGTCAGATACCATATGCTGCTCAGCTTCCAGTGGAGAGTCTAAAGCACATGTTAAAAAGAATGACCCAGTGCCAGTAAAATGCTGTGAGACTGAACTTATTCCAAAGAGCCAGAAATGCTGTAATGGAGTTGGATATAATCCTTTGAAATATGTTTGCTCTGACAAGATTTCAACTGGAATGATGATGAAGGTAATTGATAGAAAAGCTCTCAGAGGCGCTGATTTGACAATGGAAAGAGAAATACATTGTTCATAACTATTTTTCTAAAATAGGAATATAAAAACTCCTGTGTGCATTATTCATTTTCACATTACATCCATATTAATACCGAATGAGTTCGCTATGATTGATGTTATTGCAATGAATTCTAAAGGAATTAATAATGATTAGCTGTTCTCAGGGAAGCTTTACCCAGCACTTCAGATTAGTGCAGGACTGAAAGTCTGTGTGCCGCTGAAAGAGCCAGCACAGGTCGTCTGGGGCCTCTGCATGGTGCCATTTCATGCCTGGGAGCACTGTGGATGGAGACGGGAGGAAATTCCCGCTTCTTCTCCCTAGCCCACCAGCCATCATCCACCACCTTCCTTTGATAGAGACCTTAGATCCAGCAAATTTGCTTAGTTGCACTTATATCATATTCCCTTAGATAATGAAAGATGAGCAAATGCCTGTGTCAAAAGTGAGTGAATAGGCTTCTGGGTGTAATCACTTATGTTTTTGTATGGTGATGGTTCGTACACAGCCATGTCATGTATGTGGGTATTAAACTTGACCCAGGACACCAGAAACCTGTCAATTTAAGGAAAGGACCATGGACACTTTAAAAACAAACATGCTACCATGTTCTGTAGTAATTTGTCATCATAAGACCACTAAAAATGGGTGTCTTGGTCACAGACAATGGAAGGGCACTTGTTCAATGAGGCAACTACACAGTAATTGTGTGGACCACATACGCTTTGTACACTTTGGGATATAAAATAACTCATGAGATTGTTGGAAGCCCTGCAAGCACTTTGTTTCAATGAATGATTAATATAATACATAAGGTTGGTTAAATTATTATAATAAGGACAATATTTCTCCATGCTGAATCAAGTAGTGTGTTTTACATAATAATGTTCAGTCTGTAGGTTTTATTTTGTTTTCTGAAGACCTAACACCTGGAGACATTTATATCCTGTTCCAATCTGAAATGAATCACCATGGGATTTTTACATAGCTGGCCCATTAGGTCTTCCCTAAGCTGTCAACTCAGGAATTCCTTTCACCTCTTTCCTGTGTTGATGCCCCTGTTTTTTTTTTTTTTTTCTGTTTGTTTTTGTTTTTGGATTCCAAGTTACATTCCAATTCCATTTGGAGAATTAACTTCTTGTATATAGATGTATAGAGGGTAAATTTTTTGAGAGCTTAATGTATAAAAATACTATTATTTTACCCTCCAACAGGATTGATAGTTTGGTTGGATATACAATTCCAGGTTAAAAATTATGTCTACTCAGAATTTTGAGGCATTTCTGCATGTTTTAAGCTTCCATTGATATGTAGATTCCTATCTCTTTGTTGGTAACCATGTTTCTTTTCCTATGAAAGCTCTTGAAAATGTTCTCTTTATCCTCCTCCACTAAAATTTCATGACAATGAACCTCTATGTGGAAGTTAGGATGGTTTCTTTTTGCATTTTGCATTTTGTTTTCCTTTTTTGTGATGAGAGCATTTAGGATTTACTCTCTTAGCAAATTTGTTTATTTTTAAATTTTTTACATTGCAATTCATTATGAGTTAGGCGGTTGTCTTCCAAGTAACATCTCTAGAACCGAAGCCCCTTCCATCTTGTGATGCTTCACACGCAGCCCTTGGATCATAGTGGAAAGGGCGCAAGAGGGGACAATTGCACACAGGCAGTTCATACCTGGATATAGAGTACATCCTTTCTATGCACTAGTCACACAGACATATCTAGTCAGCTGGCTTCTACTGCAACCAGCTTTCAACATCCCATGTTCCCAGAGAGAAAAGGGAAACAGACATCACTGAGCACATTGCATTGTCTCTGCCACATTCATCTACTTTCCAGCTTCCAAAAAGGTATGCACTGTCTTGTGTGTATTATTTTCCTTCCTTTTTTCTTAGACTTTCAACATGTAAACCATTATTTTACTGTCATTTAGTTGGGCTTTTAGTGAATACACACACATGTGTATAGTGGGGTTCCATTTTTATAGTGTCATCTTGGCTCCCTGCAACCTCTACCTCCTGGGTTCAAGCGATTCTCCTCCCTCAGCCTGCCAAGTAGCTGGGATTACAGGTGCGTACCACCACGCCCAGCTAATTTTTGTTTTTTGAGTAGTGACAGGGTTTTGCCATGCTGACCAGGCTGGTCTCACACTCCTGACCTCAAGTGATCCACCCACCTCAGCCTCCCAAAGTGCTGGGATTATAGGCGTGAGCCACCACACCCAGACCCACTATATATTTTTGAATTTGTTATTTTGACCAACTTGGTAAGAATAATTCAACTTATTTTATGTAAGAGAGAGGATGAATGGAGATCAATTTTAATAGCAAATGGTATTTTAAATACATTATGCTACTTATATAAAGGAAAGGCAAAGTAGATCTCCACATTATAAAGCTATTACCTTATTTATATAGCTCCTGTAATTTGGGATGGTTAAGTATTTAATTTCCTTGGGTTAAAACAAAGTGGTACTTATAAAAAACCATAAAAAGTCCAGAAATGTGTCAGAGAAAATGTTTATAAGCATAAATAATTATAATTATAATGACAGTTCATGAAACATTTATATTTTTTAAAACTTGGATCAGTAATACTTCTAATGGGACTAACTTTTCCAATAACACAGGAAGTGTAGATTCTCAAATATTCTTTATTTTCTCTAAAATTCCATAGGAAAGTATCAAATAGCAAAAATAAAATATTTGTAGTGTGGATACTAAGTTTAAAGACTTATCGGTGTTATCTCATTTGAGTCACACAACAAACCTTGGTAGTAAATTTTGTCTCCATTTTTCCCACTGAAGAAGCCGAGGTTTTGCGAACATACGTGACTTGCTCAAGGTTACAGAGCTGGGAAGCTGCAAAACTGAAATTTTAATCCCAATCTGTGTCATTTCAAAGTCATTGTTCTTTCTAGTATACAAACTGCCTTCATTTCTTTTTATAAATTTTGAAATATTCATTCATCAAGTGGAGGAAAAAATTCATTTGAAAGTCATAAAGGCCTACCCTGTGTATGTCTAAATGAAATTTTTAAATACCCCTCTCTCTCTCTTCTCACCCCTACCACTTGATTCAGGAAACCAAAGACTGCAGGACCCTCTGCCCAGCATCTATGGAAGCCACAGCACATTGTGGCAAGTGTGACTTCAACTTTACCAGCCACATTTGCACTGTTATAAGAGGGTCTCACAATTCCACAGGGAAGGCATCAATTGAAGAAATGTGTTCATCTGCCGAAGAAACCATTCATACAGGGAGTGTAAACACGTACTCTTACACAGGTAACAGAAAGCAAGTTGTCTGCCCATGGCTTAATGGGGTTAGTGAGAAGCTGCTGAAAATGCAACTTTATTTCACTCTGACATCAACTCTCCTTAAACTGATATCAATACATTCCATCATACTTTGAAGCCAGCTAGTTACAAGGTAATTAAAGGCATAATCTGGATGTATTCAAAGTCAGTAGTTTAAAATGTGTTAAAGTCTAACTTTAGACAAGGTTGTGCTCCATATTAAGGTAAATCTGTGGAGATATCTGTGACCTTTACTGCTGTATCCAGTTAATTTACAATAAACCCAATTTTCTTTTTCAAAAGCTACAATGCAGCTTTCACTAAATGTATGGAATGAATATTGCTATACTCTCAAGCAGAAAGAAGGATGAACCTGTCTGATTAATAATAAAATCTAACAGTGCTATTCTGAGGACGAGGTAAACCCAAGCATGACGTTTCTCCAAGATGGCTGGTCATCTTGAAAACAATAACCTTTGCAGTTATTGTAAATATTAATTTCTATGTACCATCTTGACCCTGCTGAATTAGTCCAAAATGGTGATTCTTAGTTTTGGCTGAGCTGTGTGAGAAACACTGTTAAGTTTAGAATTATCTCTAAAATAGTTCTGCCATCAATTAAATTTGTATTATTCATCCATTTACTTAAGTCCCTACAAAATGTGTTCTTGTGTTTTGAAAAATCAAGTGTGTGTGTGTGTGCGCATGTGTGTGTATCATCTATCATTTTGATTAAATAGAATCCATTTAAGTGACATAATTTGAGCAAGCTAAGGTTACATAAACAAGCAAAACATTGCTCCATTCTATCATGAATCATCATTCTGCTTTATTCAACTAAGGGGCGATAATGGCCAACCTCAAGAGTGCAGAAAGTAAGGTAGGCTACTGAGATAAAAGAAGGAAGATTAAGAAGGGAAGAAAGAAACAGAGATAAGGTTGATTGAACATTATTTAGTCTCGATGTTATACTAGGTACTTTAAAACCTTATCTCAGTTACCCACAAAGCAATCATATAAATATGATCATTTAACAAAAGAGGAAACTGAGGCTCAGATCTGTAAAAGTAACTCGCCATGAGAAAGAAACATATTCAAATAATGCCATCTTCAAAAGGGACAGATTTTGAAGACTCCAAGTGGTGTAGGAGCTCCTTTCAGAGTGCTCCAAATGCGCTTCAAGCTGTTCTTCCACCTGAAATGTCTTCCTTTGTCATCCTACTCAAGGCCTAGGTCAAGATTCATGTCCTCAGTTCAGTCCCTGTGCTGCTATGGTGCATTGTTCACAAAGCTCACTAGCTTTCTCATGTGTCATATGGATTTGGACACTTGTTCCAACTCTTCTATTCGATTGAAACATCCTTATGAATAGGGCATTTTTGTTTACCTTTACCTCGTTATTTGGATTTAGAACACTATACAAGCAAAAAAACTTCTTGGAATGAATTTAATTAGGAAAGGCCTTAGATAAAGGACAATTTGTCCAACCTTCTATTATGTTCCCAGTCCCAGTTATAGATTTAAGTCATGGACTTTCATTTTAAAATTACTGAATTTCCATCTGAGAGAGTTCTCTACTTTTATCTGCCCCCTTGTAATCAAGATCAAGATTTTGAAGGGCTTTTAATACATACTTGCAATAGCCCTCTCCAGAAGTGAATAGATGTTTCCGCCTACTGATATAATGTTATGAGGGCTTTTAAAATCCTTATTTCAGATTGTTTTGCCTGCAGAAAACGCTGTAAATTGAATATCAAAAATAACAAACCGGGCTGGGCGCGGTGGCTCAAGCCTATAATCCCAGCACTTTGGGAGGCCGAGACGGGCGGATCATGAGGTCAGAGATCGAGACCATCCTGGCTAACATGGTGAAACCCTGTCTCTACTAAAAAATACAAAAAAAAACTAGCCGGGCGAGGTGGTGGGCGCCTGTAGTCCCAGCTACTCAGGAGGCTGAGGCAGGAGAATGGCGTAAACCCGGGAGGCGGAGCTTGCAGTGAGCTGAGATCCGGCCACTGCACTCCAGCCCGGGTGATAGAGCGAGACTATGTCTCAAAATAAATAAATAAATAAATAAGTAAATAAAATAACAAACCGTTCTTTTTCATGAAAGATGTTCAGTACACAAGTGGTGCTATGATAATTCCATTGAGAACAATTTAGACTAAGTCAGACTCTTAGAAACTTACACTTGAAAGCTGACGATACCAGTGCTGACAAAAACTTATTCGTTTATGCAATCATTTATTTATCAAAAAGTATTTATTAAATACATACTAATAACTAGTCACTGCATTAGGACTAGCAGCTATGATGACAAACAATAATTTTCACTGGGATTTGAACCTTATATGAAGAAAGAAGGAAGCAGCAAATGAGATTTGAAATGGTGATGTGGGCTTGAGGATACAGAATTACAGTCATTACCAATGAGTAGTTTAATTTGCTGTAGCAGAAATGTAAAACATATTGACCAGCTGAGGGTAGGTAGATTGTCTAGGCAACTGAATTGCACAAGGTCATTCAGGGATCCAGAATCCAGAATGGCAACCAAAGGTATGTGATTTTCTCTTTTAAAAATGATGCAGAAGTTGCCCATGTCTTTCTACACTCCTTCAAGTATTGAGATCTGAGTCATGTGACCACTACCAGCTACAAAGAAAACTGGCAAATGTGGTTTTCTAATTAGGAGGCCTCTGACCAGGATGGAAGGGAGAACTGGGGACCCATGGTAGCCATCACAGGCAACAAGTGGCAGATACCCTCTGAGCAGAGAAAATGGAAAAGGAAGATAATGCTTTATATTTGCAGATAAATCTGCATTTTATGAAGTTCTGCCCCATAATTTATTGCATTTTATTTTCATATTAATTCTATACAGTGGGCAGGGAAAGGTTTATTGTAAGGAGATGTATATAAGGAAAATGTGACCCAATTATTCCAAGCATAGGGACTGAGAATTAACTCCATGTCCAATGGAGATGAGCAGCTGACCACGCAGTCAAGAAAGAAGGCCTCATTTTCTGATGCTCAATCTGAGAAAGAGTCATCCAGAAGCTACCATACAAAAATACATACATACTCAAAATTCATCAAATTAGAGACATGGAAAATAAATTTAAATAATTAAACTTTCAAGTAAGTTTTTTGGGGGAAACATGTGGCATTGGTATTTCTGAAGTTATTAAAGTTTAAATGGATCTAAGACTTTGGGGACACCACTGAATCACATGAGTGTTCATCTAATACAATTTTTGCCAGTTTGGAAAGCTCAGCAGGCTTGGTTTTATTGTTTTAATAAAGTTGGTTGTTTGGTATTTTGGTTTTCAATTCTGGCTTTTGTGGAAGAAGGAAGGAACTAGATAGCAGAGTATGCTTTCATTTTTATTCACTATCATGGTACCATGATAAAAGTTTCAAATCCTATGTATTGTAATAACATTATAATCCATATGATTTAAAAATTTTTAAGTAATATTAACAAAGTAACAGAAAGTAATAATTTATAAGTTGTATGACACTAAAACTATAAAAGAATGTTGACAAACCTGTCTCATGTAGGAATCAAAAGTACATGAATTTGTGAAACATTAAATCTTATTATACATGATTCCGGGGCTTTTATTTTTCATTTATTTAATATATCCCTCTTTCTGCTCAGAAACAGGGAATTCCATTCTGTGTAATTCCGTATCCCTGCATCTAATAAACACTTTAAATGTTACTTATATTTAGAAAATAAAGATATTAGAGTTTTATTTATATACAAAGGGTTTAGAGCATTAAACATTTGTTTTTAAATGTCTGAAGTTTTTGATATTCACTTTTAGTATGATGGTTAAAAAATGAAAATAAGAGAAACCTGCCTGTCTATTTTTTCTGTTTCCAGTTGTGAACCTCAAGCCCTACATGACATATGAGTACAGGATTTCTGCATGGAACAGCTATGGGCGAGGACTGAGCCAAGCTGTGAGAGCCAGAACAAAAGAAGATGTGCCTCAAGGAGTGAGTCCCCCTACGTGGACCAAAATAGACAATCTTGAAGATACAATTGTCGTAAACTGGAGAAAACCTATACAATCAAATGGTATTGAGCTACCTTTAAAATACAAATGACAAAATCCCATAAATTAATAAGAAAATTGAAATGAGTATAATCTACATGTGATTGACCTATGCATCTAACCACTAGAAAAGTATGTTCTAATAAAAGGAAATTTAAATATGTGCCGACTAATCACTCACTTTGTGGTGTAGCCCTCATAAATTTTTAGCCTAAATAAATGAATAAAATAGAAGTAAAAGTTCCTTGAATACCAGAATATAACTGAGCTGCTTTCAAATAAGCAAGTCATATTCAGAGAAGGCAAAAGAGTTTTAATATTGAAAGTAAATTTGTTTCATAGTGAAAGGAAATAAACATAAATGATTCTTTGATCATCTATGTGAAGAATCCCTCTCTTCTATAATAGTATAATTAGGAACTGCTTGAGATAGCAATATAATAGGAAATTAAAATTAAATAAAGCTATAGTATTGCATTTCTTCCGAACACTAAGACTTGTAAGTTGTTTGCAAATAGATAAAATGATATGACATTCAAATGCAGTCATTTTTCTACTTTTTTTAGGTCCTGTTATTTACTACATTCTTCTTCGAAATGGAATTGAACGTTTTCGGGGAACATCATTGAGTTTCTCTGATAGAGAGGGAATTCAACCGTTTCAGGAATATTCATATCAGCTGAAAGCTTGCACGGTTGCTGGCTGTGCCACCAGTAGCAAGGTAACAGGAGTTTGCCTAAACTCTGGGGAAAGGGGTTCAGTGTGAAGATTATGTGAACATCCAGGGTGTTAACTAGGATGTTTATGTGTCCTCTTAACTGAGTGCTAATACCTAGGCCTGGAAGGAGAGATCATTGCAAGGGAGATTTATCCAAATATCAATCTTGTGTTAATGAAAAACAAGTGAAATCTTGAAACAGTACTATCTTTTCTTCCACATCCTTTCCTCACCAACCAATTTTAGGTCATCTATAAATCTATAAAAATGTCCAAATCATTATTCAGTTAAAGAAAATTTCTATTTAAATATGATATGAACAAAAATTGCCTGATTTTGAAAAATGAAGACAAGGGCAAAAAAGCCTGGCACGGAAAACAAAGTGTTCCAAGTCTTCTGCTAAAGCCTTGTCAAGAAATAATGAAGACCTGAATTCAGGCAGCAGAGGTCAGAACCGAGAATACAGAAAGATACAACAGACGTTGGGGATAAAATCTACAGAACTTGGTACTCAACTATATTTACAGAAATAAAAGGAAAGAATCATGGATATTTTCAAATATCCGCTTGAGTAATTTGTGGATCATGGTGTTATTCTGCAAGCAAATTTTTAAAAAAGAGAAAAATGTTAAAGGTAAAAGAATAAGATTCTGTTTTGTTAAGTTTCATAAAAAATATATTTAAAGAGAAGGATCAGACAGCAGAGTGGTGGAAGCAGATATACTTGCCACTTCATGTGAAAATATCTAGTCAGAAACCAGATATAGAAGTGACAGAAGTTTCTAGAAAGATCTCTGTGGGAGGTTGAAGTAATGAGTATAAATACGGACATGGAAGAAGACTAGAGAGACACAAATACGGAATACCGTGGATGATGAGCACTGGGGAATGCTGTCAAATGAAAAAGGAAGAAAAGCTCACAAAGAAGACTGGAAATAAACAATCAAACAGTGTAGGAGCAAACTAAAGAAAGGGACATTTCACGGAAGCCAACCTTGATAAGGGAAGCCCAGGAGGAAACAAACTTACACAGAGTAGCTCTAATTCTTTTCATATGCTTGAAACTTTAGAAGAGCAACATCTTTGCGCACTGTGCAAGAGCCATCCAGATGAAGCATTCAGTCACACTGCTCAGCCACAGTGCAAGAATGCAACATTTTGTTCAACAAAAATGTTGAACATTTCTGAGTGAACCTTTCTGAGTGAGCCACCATTTAGACAGATGGCAGCTGATTGGCCCAATCAAAAGTTATTAGTCCTAGAACAATTCCATGCTTTTTGCATAGGCACAACTCATGCCTGCTACTTGCAAAGCAATTGTTTACAAAGTGAAAAAAGTTAACTCTATGAAAAGAGATAGCCAATTTGTGTCCAAAACTATGTTTTGACAATATTGACTAAATAGTTGCTTGATTTATTTATTTTTTTCTTCTCACTTGTTTCTTTATTTAGAAAGTTGGTGCAGACACTGTAAAGTCATCCTAGGTATCAGGGGAAGAGTACCGAAATGTCTGCCCATTTATTCTGTTCAAAGCATATTATATGCAAGCAAGTTCAGATGTGGGTTTTGCTCCATATTTACTGGTGCTTAAAATGTATGAAATCAGGCTGTTAAAATGCAAAGACACTGATGGGCCATATGGAAGAGAGTTATCAAGAGTTCTCTAGTAAGACAGTCTGCCAGCCAGATTTTACTTGTTTAAACACTGAGGGCTGCACTCTGCCATCAAAATTGTTGTTGAACCTGTTGTGATAAATGGTACTGTGAGACTTATGTAATATATTCAAGGTCAGATTTCATTGTTTAAATAGGATGGGAAGGAAAAAAATGAAAAAAAGGGGACTGCTTCTCCAAACCCCTGCTAATAATATGCCAGGCCAGACAACAACATTTTAAAACAAAAGTGACATTCTCATTGATCAGGATAGCTAGTGGACTATTACAATAAATTGCTACTTAATTCCTATGTCTTCAGGTAGTTGCAGCTACTACCCAAGGAGTTCCAGAGAGCATCCTGCCACCAAGAATCACAGCCCAAAGTGCAGAGGCTCTGCGTCTGAGCTGGAGTGCCCCTGAGAAACCAAATGGCGTCATTAAAGAGTACCAGATCAGGCAGGTTGGGAAAGGTCTCATCCACACTGACACCACTGACAGGAGACAGCATACGGTCACAGGTGAAAAAAAAAAAAAAAAAAAGGAAATCCTACTGGAGGAGTCTGTCATTGTGGTTAGGGGGTCAAAGCATCCCAGGGGTGTGTGTTTGATATATGAGGTCACTTCGAAAGGACGTGTTCTCTTGACATATGGTCAGGTCCCACTTATCCATGCTAATAGAAGAGCCCACACTGGCAGCAATACGCCACAACAGCAGATAACTTCAGAAATAATTTATATTTGGCCTTGATATGCATTATGTGAAGGGTTTTTGCATCAGTACTAACTTTTTCTTTTTCAAACAAACAGTAAGATGCATTTTCATTCCCCAAGGATATATTCATAGACAAGGGGACTAAGATAGCCAAGAATATACTGGAAGACAGGGGAAAATCAGCCAGAGGTTAACATTTGTCTATCAAGTGGGTAGTTAATACACAGGACTAGTTGACAGTGGAGTCATTGTGACTGTTTGTTTGTATTAGGAATGTTAATTAATAGCAATTGTGTTTTTTAAATTTATTATAATGTTTATTATCATTAACTTTAATAATATACTATTAGTACAGTACAATGATATGTTAGGTAATTGCTAGTAGTGATTATGATAATAATTAACAGGTTTTAGCTTAAATGCCACTTCCGAAGGGAAGAGAATCATTTTCTGACTCACTTGGTTGAATAGCTTCTCTAACACACCACCACATCACTTTGTTTTATTTTCATCGTAGACCTCTCACTGCCTGATATTTTAGTGTTTGTTTTTTGTCTTTTTATGCCTCTCCACACTTGAATGTAAGCTCCAAAAGAGGAGGAACCTTATCTACTCGTTCAGTGTTGTACCTCTAGCACTTATAGTCCTGAACACATTAATAGGAGCTAAATAAATGTTTGGGGAAGAAATGAATTTAATATGTACCAGATACTGTCCTAAGCACTTTGCATGCACTATGCAATTTGATTCTCCATCACCAACCTAAGATGTAAAGTGAATTTACTACCTTCATTTTACAGAAAAGAATACTTTGAGAAGTTAAGTCATTTAGTTCATTATTCGAGTCTACTGAATCATCCCAAACAACCCTGTTAAATTTAAATTCTAAGACCATGGGCAAGATTGTATAAACTTTCCCTTTTTTCCCATTGTCAGACACCTCCTTCCAAGGCTTCCTGAGTGGATGACCTCCTTCCATTGAACTGCACTTTTTGCAGGGGGTGTTGATAGCACAGATAATGAAACTAGCAGAAAAGTGCAGAAAGGCCGTGGAAAAATGTGCCTGATGTTTTCTAAGAAGAGACACAGGTTACATTTACACAGGGTGGCAAAATAAATTCATCACTTTTCACTCTTAAATTCCACAATTCCCTAACACATAAGCAAGGATTCACTGGCAAAATCTCCAGTATTTTTCCAAAAGCGACGTAAACCTGCAGAAGGTGCTTAATACAACTCGTGGACTGGCACGTTGTATTCCTTATCTCAAGATCCTGGACTAAATCAATGATAATAGTATTGAGGCTGAGTGCGGTGGCCTGTAATCTCAGCACTTTGGGACATCGAGGCAGCCAGATCACCTGAGGTCAGGAGTTCGAGACCAGCCTGGCCAACATGGCAAAACCGCGTCTCTACTAAAAATACAAAAACTAGTTGGGCGTGGTGGCATGCATCTGTAATCCCAGCTACTCAGGAGGCTGAGGCGGGAGAATCACTTGAACCTGGGCGGCAGAGGTTGCAGTGAGCTGAGATTGCACCACTGCACTCCAGCCTGGGCAACAGAATGAGATTTTGTCTCAAAAAAAAAAAAAAAAAGATAATGGGGTTGGGAAAAGCCCTCATATTTAAATGATCAAATTCATTTCTCTTATCTTATTTTACTTGAAGTGGAAATCATCACAAGTGATTGAAATAATGGTGTTTTACATAATAAAACCTTACTTCTATGTGGTGCTTTATCATTTAAAGAAACATTTGCATTTTGACTTCTCTGACTCTCATCACATCCTTGTAAGAGATGTTTTTAATAATCATATTTGAAAGATGAAGAAGAAAGCCGACCTACTCAGCGTATCCAAGGCATTCACTGCCTCTATCTGAAAGGAAATCAGAATATCATTTCACTTTCCCCAAAATGAATTGCCAGCTTGCAGTTTTCCAGATAGTATACTAAGTGGTCTAAAATAAGACTGCTGCTCTTAAGATGCTCTCACGTATAAGGAAGACTGACAGGAAAATAAATAACTGAAAACAGAACTCTATACAGGATGCAGTGGTGAAAAATCAAACGAATCACTTGGAGTAAGCAATGGGATGTTAATTACAGGGTTTTGAAAACCAAGTTAAGGCATTAAGACTATACCAGTAAAGGTTTCACAATACTTGAGATATAAGGCTAAAGAAATTTCCTCTTGTAGTATCTATCAACTTAACCAGCATCAGCTTTGAATTGTTGCCACTGTATTGGTTTGCATTTTTTAGAAATCAGCATTTATACACCAACAGACTAAATTCAATTGTAATGTTCAAACCAATAGGATTGATAGCCTCATTAATTATAAAGTAATTGCAAAGATTTTTCTTTAAATAACTTCACCCTACCAGTTCTTCCTTTCATTGACATTTTTAATGGCTACTTTTATGTCAGAGTAGATTTCATACACATATCTTGGTGCCAGAAATCCTATTATAAGAATAAATATTTTAAGGTTTTTTAATATAATTTTTACTTAACGGTAAAAATCATAATCTGGTAAAAGTCTTTAGGAGTCATTTGACCAATCTCCCTGTTCTACTTTTGTTTTGTTTTGTTGTGTTTTTAATTTCTATGGATATTGTTTTAATTAGATTTAGAGAGTATTTCACTTGTCCAATACAGCCCTACATAGGGATTTCTTTGTAGAATAAAGAAGTATGTCCTCATTCAGCAAAACTTTACCAAGTGCAGAGCCTCCTATATGTAGTTCTTTGGGGACAGGAATGGTGCTAGGAATTAGATAATCTGAAACCTGAGATCTATATAATGTTACTCATCTGCCCAGGAAAATTCAGTTCCACGGTTAGCTGACTGACCAAATGTAGTACTGAAATATTTTATGGTGTGAATGACTGTTTTACTGAGTTCATGGAATGAACTAAAATAATCAAATTTATTTTCTATTCCATTTTAAATGTTTGATGGAAATGCTGCCTGAACTCCCTAGGATAAATGTTTTGATTTTCTCATCATTTCTAAAAGCTTGGCATTCCCTGAGCAACAGAGCACTAATAAAGCTGTAGCACTAGTTGTCCCGGAGCCTGAAAATCTAGGTCCTTAGGAATGACAGGAGGGAAAGGGAGCACCTTGCCTCAGCCCCATTGTCTCCATGCTTATTTTTAATTACCTCAAAGCTTTAGAAACATGATCCCGTAAATGCTTTGTGGGAATAGTGGCGAATGCACTCATCATGTGAAATCCATAAATTGCTTATAATCCTCTCAAGATGTTAAAAAAAGCATTAAGTAATTGAAGACAGGAAGTCCTCAGTTAATTATTTAGAGGTGTTATCAATGCTTTAAGTAAACTGAAGCGTTTTCTGCTATCTCACTGAGCTGAATACCATGGGGACGAAGGAGTAGCAGCCATCATCTTCTCATATTCGCTAATGCAAACAGCGCATGGCAGCTTGTCAATAAAAGACCTTTTCATATCATTTATTACTAAACACATCCACCATCCTGTACAGAACAATTTGGACATCAGTTATGGCATTGTTTCACTTTGGGCTACCTCTACATTATACGTGGGCCTCCTAATGTGAATTTAGGAATAGAAGAAAGGATTAACTAAATAATTAAGGCCACTGAGAAAAAAAATGAATTAGTTGTGTCCTGTTTAGCATCAAGTATAATAAGGGCCTATGTATCTCTTAACTCTGGGAAAACTATTTTCCAAAATAGTTAATTAGAAGTTACTCATCATTGCATTTCATTTAAAAGGAAAAACCCACCAGCATTAAATTAGCAAGGAAAGAATAATTTACTTTCCTTTCTCATCTTCCTAGAAGTTAATGAAAACTTTGTGTGCTAAATAGCATAAACTCTAACAATGCTGGTTGTAGCAGAAAATGTAATACTAATGTTATACTGAAACAGATACCTTACACCTCACTTTTGAAAAAGAGAAAACCTACTTTAGCCATCAATACAACAAAATGTAGAAATTCTTTATAAGGGATTTTATTCTTAGATAACTCTGCTAGGTGTTCCCGTATTATCTTTGCTCTCATAGTAATTATCACATTTTATTCTAATAGCCTTTCCACCTTTCCACTTGTCTCTGTTCCACAATTAGTAATAGGTAATGCATTTTAAGTACAGAGACAGTAGCTTCCTGTTTGCCATTGTGTTCCTGGTACCTATCACGGTACTTAATATATTCACAGAGTGTTTGTTGAATGAATAAATACGGAATAGTAAACTAGTATTTGACTACATTCTGTTTCAAGTGGAGATAAAAATGCCACTGTCAAGCATCCCTAAATCTCAGACAGATCTGGCAACAAAATTGTGGGGTCCAGCGCAAAATGAAAATTCAGGCCCCTTATTCAGAAATCATTAAAATGTCAAGACAATGAAAGCAGAGCATAGAAGTAAGCTCACATGCTTCCAAGCATGGTACCTTGTTTGATTGCACAGTCGAAAGTCCACAGATCCAACCCTGATCTTCACCAGTCT
The DNA here is from genome assembly GCF_007565055.1 of Rhinopithecus roxellana. Classification (NCBI taxonomy): domain Eukaryota; kingdom Metazoa; phylum Chordata; class Mammalia; order Primates; family Cercopithecidae; genus Rhinopithecus; species Rhinopithecus roxellana. The sequence goes on from NC_044556.1 coordinate 67,056,251, forward strand.
GGACTTAATTGCAGTATATTTCTGTAATTAAAACAGATAGCAAGAAAACTAGGATGGTGATAATGTCCTCAAAAAGCTTTGAGAGTTTGTTCTATGGTTGTGTGCAATGCTCCAGGCTGCATTCCCCTCAGTTACTATGTAACTACTGACCACCAAGTATTAGGGACCTGTGAAAATAGTGATGAGTTTATTTTCTTTTCATTTTTTCAACTCTGAGAACAACTAAATTTGTGCCTAACCAAAAAAGAAAAGAAAGTAGCACCAACCACTTTTTTTCATTTTAAAACCTGCCTATGGATAAAAATATTAAGGCCAAAGAACTATAATTGATAGCTGCCTAGACAATGGTATTTTTTAAAATTCCCCTTAAATCCCAGATATTCCAGTGTACTTTGCTGGATGCTAGTTCTGTTTTGTCACTCCAGTTCTAGCCATCCCCTTCCCTCTGCAATGTCCTCATTGTCTCATGTTTGAGCAACATCAGATTTTGCTGCCACCTGACATCACATTTTGTTTTTAGAGAAGAAAAGTCTGCCTGGAAATGCAGAGAAGAATCCTCAGTCTAGTATAACACTGAACTTAAGAGAGGAAAAGTATTTATTAAAATATTTATTTAATATTAATTAAAATACTGTCACTAAAATCAATATATATATATAATATAATTAATATCATATTTTTGTTGCTATATTTATTCCAGATAGACATCAATATTAAGACTATTATTTAGACACCATCAAAGAGAAAGGGTCTTTCCTTGGTGGTGTCTAAATAATAGTCTTAATGCTGATGTATATCTGGAAAGAGAGTCTGCCAAAGCAGTAACTTGTTAGGAAAGACGTCTTGGGATCAGGAAGATATTGGAGAGAGGGACCTAAGTTATGGCCCAGAATTTCACATGAAATATAGAATTAATAACGCAAGTTAGCTTATAGCAAGTAGTCAGAACTAAAAGTCATGAAGTGATCTTACTGGCATGTGCAATGAAAGAGGCTCTTTGTTTTGATGTTTTGATGTTCAGTTCATATGAGGTAGCAACTGAATTCGTAAAGCATGAATACAGAAAATGGACAGTATCAATGCTGCTCAAGTGGGGGGGACAAGAAATTGGCTTGGGTAAGAGGAATGGGCAGCTGTTGAGATTGTGAAGGAAGGTACCACCCAGAAAAGATGGCTTTAGCATGTGAGCTCCTGAAATAATCCTTAATCAAATTCTGTAAAACAAATTCTAGTTTAAAGGCACCTTAGATGTCTGTAAAGTAATTCCATGATGCCTTTGTGTATCAGTTTTGAACATCTAGATTTTCACAAATTATCAGATTGATCTAAGTAGAATGCTGATATGGCTCTATCCAGCACAGTCAAGATGACCAGTGGATGCTGGAGTTCCTGGGAATCTCAGTAGGCAGAGATTCTCTGAAAGGGATCATTTAGTGAGATCCCAGGCAAGTGAGGGCAAAAGGAAGCACCATCATTATAGTTGTCGGGGTATATACCCTGGGGCTCCTTGTCTTGCACCAAGAAAGAATTCAGGACACAGACACATGTGGGTGGGTTAAGGAGTGCAAAGTTTGATAGAAGAGAGAGGAGAGCAACTCCTTGCGAAAGAGAGAGAGAGAGAGAGAGAGAGAGAGAGAGAGAGAGAGAGAGAGAGAGAGAGAGAGACAGACATCCGAAAAAGTGGGGAGGCAGTGAATCACAGCAGATTTTATAGGCAGGCTGGAGAAGGCAGTGTCTGATTTACACAGAGCTCACAGATTGGTTCGATCACGTATGATAGTTACATAGTGTGAGGGGAAGGCTGGTCACCGCACCCTAATCTTATTATACAAATGAGCCTTCCAGTTGATTGGCTCCGTCTTGTCTGTGCCTTACAGTACAAGCGCTGACAAGGAGAAGGGAAGATGGAGCCGCCATCTTGAACATGTATAGTCCTTAGTTCCTGCCCACATTCACCCATGCAAGCACCCAGCTTGCTTGCCTTTATCTGCAGCTCGACTTTGCATGCTTGCCCTTTGTTAGAAAATTATTTGGGGCTTTTCACTAAAAAGAAAAGCCTTACCGAGGACTCCCATACCTTTACTATCTGCCTAAGTGCTTTCTTCTTAATTCCTGTATCATTAACAACAGAGACTGAATGTAAGTGTCCAAGGGGCCAGACCACACATCCAGTTTGGGTGAACTGGTGCCAGGACAGATGACTTATCCGCAGGATGGTTATTTACAATACTTTATAACCACCTAACAAAAACTTTTTAATGTAACTCAGGCCTCTCAGTGCTTGAGCTAATCACTAAACATGCTGATGGAGGAACTCACGGAATTACATATTCTTTAGGACTATTTGGTAGTTCTTTAGAACATAACAGATGACGCTATAGAATAATTGGCTGAATGTTTTGAAGTAGCACTTGCTATGTGAAATTATAATGGCTAAAGTGCCTTTTTTTGACCATTTATCAGGAGATTAAAAATTGGAAGCAAGCTGTTCTTTATAGAGTACATCACATGTAACTTTTGTAAACATGGGTTTTGTTTTCCAAATCATATTTTTATGAACTAAAGGCAGACTTTTTGCAGTCCCTTTTAGCACACATTTACTCTTGAAAGTAATGTTACTTGGAGGTGTAATTGTAATGAGTTTGGTTATATTATGCTTCTTTCCTTTAAAAAAGAACATGATTCCCTGTAGGGAAATTCAGGTAATTTGCAGCCACAGTAATCTTCACTATACTGAAATGTTAAATACTTGGCTTTTCTCCATGCATTTGCCTTTCTGTACTCTACAACTGCTATTTCCTACTCTTCTAATTCAATGCTGAGCACTTGAATGATGTTTTCTTTTCTCCTTCTACTCTTCGACTTCAGGATTAAGTTACAGTTGGAACAGTTCCTTTGAGACATCCCTTTATTTCCCTCTTCTCATCCTGATCAATTCATGAGTAGTTTTCAATTGGTGTGCCCTTTTCATTGCCTGTTACTAATATGTCATATATATCTCATTTTAAGGACTACCGATAGAGGCTTACTTAAAATGACAGCAAATTCCAGTTGAAATGTGTTCATTTTATTGAGTTTTACAGAGTCGTATATATGAAAGGTCATCAGGTTCATGTAAATCATCTGTGCCTGATGGTAGTTGATGCTTTCTTACAGATTATCAGAGCCAAGCCTATTAGTAATCCAATCCTCTAACAATATGGAAAATATAAAAACTAAAAGAATATGGTTTTAAATTTTCTAAATTATGGATTTAGATATTGCCTTCACTTAAATTAATCTGTAGACCTATTAAGCAGTCTCTACTATCATGCCTACAGTTTCTAGATATAGAAACTGAGGAACCTAGAAGCCAGAAAACTTCCTTGTAGTCAAGTACTTATTAAGTAGATAAGTATTAGAACCCAAACAACCTCATTTCAGACTGCTCTCTTAGCAGAGAACATGACTCAGTACCTCACTAAGTGACTCATAATAATATTTAAAATGAAAATATTAAAATATATAGTCCCACTTGAATTTTTTATATTGCTGGAAATTTCACTGGGCTTTGAGCTATTTATGTCATGGTTTTTATTATAAGGCTAGGAAGCCTGACCCAGTTGTTCTGGGCCACATTTCTCAGTGTAATGGCCCAACTTCCAATACTGGCTGGCTCTTTCTTTCTTTCTTTCCTTCTTTCTTTCTTTCTTTTTTTTTTTTTTTTTTTTTTTTTTCAGTCTCGCTACTATGTCACCCAGGCTGGAGTGCAGTGGCAGGATCTCAGCTCACTACCACCTCTGCCTCCCAGGTTCAAGCAGTTCTCCAGCCTCAGCCTCCCAAACAGCTGGGACTATAGGCATGTGTCACTATGCCTGGCTAACATTTGTAGGGTTTTTCTTAGTAGAGACAGGGTTTCACTACATTGGCCAGGCTGGTCTCAAACTTCTGACCTCAGGTGATCCACCCGCCTCGTCCTTCCAAAGTGCTGAGACTACAGGCATGAGCCACTGCACCTGGCCCCAGCCCTTTCTTATCTCTGTGATCATAGGCAATTTCTTCCAACTTTCTGTGCCTTAGCTTCCTTATCTGTATAATGAACAAATAATAGCATGCACAGCAGAAAGTTAGTGTGGGCATTGATTATATTAACACCCATAAAGTGCACAGAAGAGGGCCAAGTAGTAGTAAATGCTCAATAAACTTTTGCTAGTATGTCATTTATATAATCTTATAACTAACATCCTTTAAAATAACTGCAATTCTCATAAAATTATTTAGTTAATGTATAGAGTCCAATGAAAAGAGAATTAAAAACAGATCAACAAAAACAAAAACACCCTGAGTTTTGTTTGTTGGGTTTTTTCTTCCTAATTTATAGCTTTTGTGCTGGTGTTTGAACTAAATTCTTCTAACTTTTTTTTCATTTTGAGCAGCTACAATGTATACAATTATGACTTGCCAATTAAAATAATATTAATCTTAAAAAAGAGCAGCTGCAATGGTTTCTACCATTTTTTTGTCTTCTAAATGCTGCTTAATCTTCAGAGGGAAGGCAGCCATTGAGTAATTTAAATACTGTTAGTTCTAGCTCTTATGTGATGGGAGAACATAGAGCTTGGTGTTCAGGCTTGGGTCGTCTATACACTCCTCAGTCCAGATGAAGTCAACACTAAATAAAGTACAAAGCCTGATAGTGGACAAACGACTGGCTTATCCAAAGAAACTGTGAGTTTTGTTCTAAAAAGCAGGAACAGACCCTGGAAGGTAAATATGGCAGATGTGAAGTTTCCTGACACACATTAGCAAACATCTTTTGAAATGAGCCTAAGTATTTCTACATTTTGCCCACATGGTCCATTAAACTGGCCAGCATGTCTGCATTTCAAGGACAGACACAGCTCTTGAGGATCAAGTGCCAATGAATTAGAGTAAAACTGCCATTCTCCCCATATTCACTTGCAGACATGTCTCCCACTCTCATCCTTTTGGTTCTTCAATCTTGGTCTCCTTTCCTCAGTGCACCATGTTGACTCCTCTTGATTTGACCATATGTTTGAACTCCTCTGACTTCTTGACAAGATTTTCTGCTCAGTGCTGAGTTTGCCATTCCTCCTTGATTCTAGTACACCAGTAGCTTCAGGAGAAACATATTCCTTCCACCAGCCCTACCCCCATATCCTGCTAGGTGAAACTACCCCATTTAATGTAAACACCTGTAGCTTGGTGAACCTACCCCATTTAATGTAAACTCCTTTGATGCAGTTTCCTCCCTCTATCAAAAATCCCTAAGTTGCTGGATGCTATACTGTTGTACCATGCCTAAACACCTGCCTTCTCAAATTCTAGGCTGTAAGTAAAATGGAGACCACTCAACTTGCTGCAGAAAGGCTTTGTCAAGAAATGACAATTTATATTTTTATATACATTAATTTTCCTTTCAACTACAATTCTCGTTAGAAATACTCTTAATCCTCTAATCAACCTTAGCAAACCTCTGTGATTATGAATTTTCTTTTTTCCCTAATGCTCATCCTAAAATTTTCTTTTACAGTCACTGCATATCTGAAATCAGACCAACCAGGACCACGTTGAGGAAGATAACTGAGGCCATTGTTTTGGTCAGAATATTCCAGAAAAAAAATAAAGTATCTGTTTACTTTTAGCTACCATATTTACATCTGGCATTCAAGAAAAAATCTAGAATATATGTATGGCTCACAACTTATATTAATTTCTGTTATTTCATTAATATTCTGCAACTAAAAAAATCTCCGACTCAATGAAATCAATGCCGTGGGCAGGGATACTGATGGAATTATGAGGAAGGACCTTTTTGGTCAGGTCACATGGTGACAGACATCATAGCCTCGTATCCCTGCAAACCTTATGGGACAATATCGTGGGCATGCTCTTCCTTAAGCAATATTTGTTCAACACTGAATGCCTAAAAATGGGCACTATAGGGGAAAATGACCTCCCAAAAAGACTCACTCAGTGATGTCCTTTCTACTCTCAAAGGGCTTATATTCTAAATGGGGAAAATAAGATATTCAGGTAAAATGGTATCACATTGGTCAAGACCCTTTTTGTCAGTAGTGAGAGTAAAGAGGAGACATTGTCAAGCTAAACGAGTTTGCCACTGCAACCTCTGAGTTTCATTCTTGAATGTTCCCTTCCATTATTTTGAGCTCTATATTTTGTAATCTTAGCATTTTCCCATAAGCTTTTATCAAACATATGTGGCTTGCGTATGGCTTAGATCTTTAGTCATATTCTTCATCTGTAAATCAGGTAAACATCAAAATTATGTAAATCCTCCAAAGCAACCAAATGGAAGATTATAATCAAATAAGTGCCTGCATCTTATCACTAAGTTGATAAGAAAATACAAAAGGCTCTGAAGCTAAACCTTGGGGCAGCTCCAGCTGCAGAACATTATTGCTTTAGCAGAGAACCCAGACTACTGCTCTCATTCTAAATGAGTGAGATCGGTAATTTTTTCGTTCATTGAACAAACACACCTTTTGTGCCTGTCACAATCCTAAGGATACAGATAGGCAAAACATCTAAAGTGGGAGACAAATAACAAATAAGCAAGAGACACAGCAAACATCAGAGATGATTGAAGGCTATGAAATAAAGTTATGTGAGGTGATAAAAAGTGATGGGTGGGTTGTTTAGATAAAGTGGTCAAAATTTTTTTAAATGTAGCATTTGAGGAGAAATCTGCATAAACGGACAAAGTGACACATGAACATCTCTGAAGGAACGGTCATTCCACCAAAAGAACAAAATATGTGAAAATGTAGCTCAAAATACATGAAAAAATAAGCATAACAATAATTGGATTCATCTGTAACTTAGTTCAATTATTTAACAAATAGGCTAAGTACTATTGTTTTAAAATACTATTTTTTTCTCAAAGAGAGCTTTGGCATTGTTTGAACTTTCCCAAGAGTCAAGGGAGAGATGTCTTGTAAGCCTCAATATCCTCCTTGTTGAGTGCTACTGAGTTTTAAAGTTGCTTCTGCTGGAATGAAATACTACTTTGTGTATCCTATTTCATCTTCTCCTGTCTGCTAGGTGCTATAATGATTCCCCATTTTACAGATCAGTAGACCAAGGCGAAGAGAGCTCAGTAACTCTCACAAGGTCACCAGCCACGCACAGAGCAGCAAAATCTAACAATATACAACTTCTATTTTAGATGGATTGTCATTCTTTTCTCCCTGAAAACTGAAAACTTACGAACAATTGCCATGCTGTATCATATTCTGAATACGAAAGAAGTAATAAGCACCATCTCTTCTCCAAATTAGCCTTAATCTACGAGTAAAGACAAAATCAACACACCTCAAAAAAGAGGCACATTAGGTAGAGTGCAATGTTTAAAAACAAAAGTGTTGGTTGGCATTAATATGAGCTGAATATGACTTGGGGCAAGAAAATGTTAAATCTAACCTTCTTTTTATTTTCCTGCCCCTATTTATATAAGAAGCAATTGCAGAGACTGGGATGGTTAGCCTGGAGAAGAGAAGACTCAGGGGGTTTTGATAACTGTCTACAAACATTTGAAGAACTGTCATGTGGAAAAGAAATTAGATTTGTTCTATATGTCCCCAGGGGTGAAAGCGATAGAAAGATTTCATCACAATATAAGGAAGGACTTTTAAACAAAATAAGGATAACTCTAGGACTCTCTAAAGATGAAATGGGCTCTTTGGGAGACGGAGTGCTCTGATCATATAGACGGGACAGCCTCTTCAATGACATATTGTATAGGGAATCAAGAGAAGGGTAGATGGTTCACGTGAATTTTAAGGTCTCTTCTATGACTGAGAATTTATTAGTTTATCAGTGATGAATGAAATTTTGCTCAACACTTAACCTCTTATGAGGTTCAGACCTTCTTTAAAGAGTGTTTTAAAGAGTACTCTTAAATATTTTGGCTGTCATATCTACAACTCTGCATGTTACTTCTGGTGCTTAATTGATAATCAGTAACCTCTTAAGGTGTACTTTATTTCTTGATTGCTTTTTCTAGGTCTCCAGCCATACACCAACTACAGTTTCACGCTTACGGCTTGTACATCTGTTGGGTGCACTTCAAGCGAGCCTTTTCTAGGTCAGACACTGCAGGCAGCTCCTGAAGGTAATGAAACAATATCCATGGTTTGAGGGAAGAAATTTTCACACAGCATTTTGAGATAGAATCTGTAAATTCCTTCATAACAAACAAGGAAGAGGCAATAAAGTTGATAGGTACAAAATAAAATAGTATTCTAGGTTCCCATTCTTCAGGCTTGATTCATGTATGTGTAGCTTCCCAAGATCAGTTCGCTTTCAATTCTTTAACCTTTTTAGAGTTGACTTTCTGTGGAAAGAAGAATTACTGAAATTTTTCAAAAACTCAGATGTTAAACAAATATTTTGGGAGCATCTAATATTTAATAAGCACCATGCTCACTGCTGAAGTTATTTAAAATATTCTCTGCCCTCAAGATTGACAATCAAGTAGAAGTGATAGGAGAAAGATCTGTATGAAGAGAGAAAATCTGAAAGTTGATGTTAAGAAAGAACAAATGAATAGAGTGCTAAGGCTGACCTGAAGAGGAAGAGACAATAACCCATCATTAACATCAAGAAAGACTTTATGGAGCAGATGACTTCTGAGATGGACCACAAGAAACAAGGATTTTGACAAATGAACAGTGATGTACAGAGATGTACAACCAGACACAGTTTGAAGGAATATAAGATGGAATCATCACCTTAGATGGCAAATTGGAAATGTCTATTACATTTAAATTGTTAATTTCCCATGATACAGCCATTCTGTTTTCATCATTTATGCCAGAAACTGTGCCACACTGCTCAAGGAGGCATCCACCAGGATGTTTATTGAAGCATTTATTTTGTTTAATAGCAAAATGTTGGGAGCAATTTTAATGTTTGTGAGTAGGAGAATTGCTAAATAGAATCACTATCCTCATATTGTGGAATTTCATGCACCAATATAAAAGAATAAGATAATCAGTTCATACAAAGAGGAAGTTATGGAATTATGTTAATGTATAAGAACAAACTGAGAAAATGACATTTGTTGTTAATGGTTAATAAATAAATGCATTTAAAAATCCAGGAGGTATACATACCAACTGATAGCAATGGTTACCCATGCGTTGAGAGGTGGGATGGGTGGTGTCATTTACTTTCAAAAGAATAATATACTCAGTGGCATGTGTTAGTGATCAACTAATTATTTTGTTAATCTTCATTATCTGCCTATTTTTCATATGGGGAAACCAAGGCATAAATAAGTTTCTAAACAGAAATGCAATGTTAATTACCACCATAGACTCCTGAACTACTTGTCCATTACTCTTCTAATGAAAGGGATTGTTGTACCTCAGAATATTAGACCTGAACTTCCTACCAGTAAATGGGGAATAAAATGGAAAATTCCACATATGGGGCATATGGCTCCTCACCAGGAATTCACTAATGATGTTTTCTATATAAAGAATGTTTCATGTCAAAAAGCTTAGTGTTCCTTTGAAAGGAAGAAACCAGCAGTGGATTTTTTGGAAAGGTAAACTATCAAATGGATACTTTGATGATAATGGATAATTTTAAAGGATCTATCAACCAGATTTGGCTGAAACTCAAGCCTGATAAAATAACAGAATCTCTTGTTCCACTTCTTTCTACCAAATTCATGTATTTAAATTCATTGGAAATACACATCTATTTTCCCACTTTTCCCAACAAAATTTCTTGAAAGGACTTACATTTTATGACTTAAAAATTGTAGCTTTCAACAGTGAAGGGTAATGTGATATGAGAAATGCCCTTAATTTCTTTTTTTAACTGTTTGTACCTTTCCTTTAACACAAGCAACCATGCAAAGAAATGATAAACAAAATTGACTTTCCTCTGCAGAAGAAACACGGATTTAGGGCCATTTTCTGGCTGAATAAGTGCCATTTATATATAACTCATATATGATATAAATATAGTGTGAATGCTTAACTTGGGAACACCTTAGCAATCACATTAAGTTTTGTTGTTTTATTGTAAAGTGAAAACAAGTATACCACTTTAAATTATTCACCCAGATATAACTAATTATAAAATGCCATTTTGAAATACATAGGATATAATTTGAAGATCTCATACATGAATATTTTAAGTGAACATGGAGAGAATTAAAAGAAGTGTTTAGCATAGCCAATGCAACCTGAGCTCTTTTCACTTGCCTATCATTTTCAATCTAAGAAAAAATAAATGCACATTACAACCTCATTGATAAGTTGGACACAGTTCTCTACAGTTTTATCCTCATAGAAAACTGTGTACCTGTACCTTTAGCCAAATAATGGGAAGATTTTGAATGGAATTATTACTCTTCTTTTCTGCAATTACTGAAATCCAAGTGAGTTCTAATTCATTTTAGAGATAAACATGCAAAATTGCAGTCATCCTTTCCACATTGATAATGTGGAAAAGATAAGGGAAAAGAAGAACCAGTCTTTTTTCAGTTCCATTCTAGATTCCTCTTTCTCTGCCCTTCTTTTAACGTTTATGCGCCCTTTGTTTTTTCCTCTACTGTTTGCACTATAACTCCCAGGCTGTTCTGGAATTCTCAAGCACTAACTTTATCTCCTTATGGAGGGAGCTACCAAATACTAAAGCTACCCTTGTGGATTTAAATCCTATTTATTTACTGGTCTACTACGTGTTTATATTTAGGTGTTTTTCAAAAACTTTAACCTCAGTACTTCACCACTTAATTCTTCCACTCCACTCTACTCCTCAACCTGCTTTTCTTCTTCTCTCAGATACTACCACCTACCTATCACCTAAGCCCAAAGCTTGACATTCTTGATGGCTCCCTTTTCCATATATAATACATAATTCTTCATAAAATCTTACTCGTTTTAAATCTTAAGGACTTTTTAAAAAATTGTTCTTCTTTACCATCCATTTTACCACTACCTTAGTTCAGATCTTTATAGCTATAAGAAGAGAAGTTCTCTGGATCCTCCTAACTAGGTGTGCTTCCTCCAGTCATTTTTAGTCATTTTTCCTCTTTCTCACATCCCACATCCTAATTATTTTTCCTCTTTTAACAAAATAAGAATATGCCATATTAGTCACCTCCATAAAATCCCATTTCCTTCCAGGAAGACATACATCCATATCTCCTTAGCAAAGCAACATGGACCCCTCAAGTTTTAACTTCCATCATTTTTTCAACGCTTTCAGTCTTCCCCACATGCCATGCAATGCACCAGTCATGCCAAGGTATGTGCAGTCCTGCCATCCTTGCCCATATTTCTAGGACTTTCTGTGGGTTCCCCTCAGCCTGAACTCCCTTTCCCTACATCCTCACTCAGTTAATGCCCACCTTTTCAAAACTTGGTTCGCACATCTCCGCTTCTGAAATCTTCGACTACAACCACCTACTTCCTACCCATCTCCATTTCTCCCCACAGTCTATATCAGGTTACCCTTTCTAAGTGTTCTAACAGATACTGTGCCTCCTTCTCTTAAAGCATGTATCATACTGGAGTACAATTTTTTATCGACTCATCTTTATTCACCATGATACATGAACTCCATGAAGGGTAAGAGTGAGTCTTTATCTTCATATCCACAGTGCCCAACACAGAAAATGACACAAAGTCAGATAGAATGTTGAGTGAATAAATTAACAAATACTAAACAGTCCAGAATTCAGTGCATCCCTGACATCAGCTAATACAAAATTGGTTCCTATCACCAGATTTCACGAGAAAAACAATCCACAATAAATGTTGGGAATTTTGAATTGGAATGAAGATTTGTAGGGACATGAGAAGTGGGTAATATTGCATGCAACTCAAGATAAATTTAAAACAAGTACAGTACACATGTTATACTGGTTGTCATTGTGTAAAGAGGTCCACCAAGGTTTAATTCTACGTTTACCCTTTTAACCTCTCAGCTAGTTTACCCCACACCATTCTCCTAGGTTACTTTCCTCCCTACTATTCATTTCTTTCCCTTGAACTGCCTCAATTTGCTCCCTTATTATACAGAATAGGTTTTTCTGGTTTCACCTGAGACTTAGACTGGGGTTACATGGTGAAGGGGACAAATTCTCCACCTAGGACTCATTAATATATCTCACCAAACATCGTCTTACTCTAGCAAAGATTTCTTGCAGCTACTAAGATAATGATGTCCCCATATCACCATCCAAGTAAAAATGCAGCACTTTCTGGTTATGTATACATTTGAACTGCATCTTATCAATCAAATCAACAGACATGGAGTTATTACCAACTTGAACAGAGCTTTTGCCAGCCTGTATAAATAATAAACTCAACTTTTACTTAAAAGTTGAAACAAACCCAAAATTATGTTTCATTTTATTTTATTAGCTCCTCCACATCCACAGGCTTTATTGACTGGTTCAAATCAGAAACCAAGCAATAGCCATTCTAGTACCTTGGTGATTTTCAATACAACGTTCAAGATGAAAAAGATATAACTACAGGAAGCAGATTATGAGTTAAGACTTTATACTTTATCTTTTGAATCAACAAATTAATATCACATTTAAATCAGACCTCTGATTGGTTGAATCATCTAGCAGCCATTGGCAGAGAAACCCACACATAAATATATACTATGATTTGTCAATTTTTCCAAATATCTTGAACAGAGCAAACTCTCAGAACAAAATGAACTACTTTCTTCTCAGGAATATATTGCTCCTTAGAAAGCTGGGATGTTTGAGACATTTTTGAAATCTATCTTGTTTCTTTCAGGATGCTGCTAAATAAATTGCATTTTACTCTTCTGAAAATTTTTCTTCTAAAGTGTCAAAATCTTATCCAATTTAGAGTAACCTACACATTGAGATACAATCAAGCAAAAGCTATTGATTACAGGGAACCTAATATTGAAATGAGTTTTTTTTTAATCTCCAGAAGAGATTTACAGTGTCTAATCAGAGTATAACTCGATAACAACATAAAGTGGTAGGATTGAGCTTTCTCATTGCTGGGTTCTCCATCAATAGGTTTGTACATCTATAAGAGTATTTGAATGTTTGACATTGAATTACAGTTGTTTGTGTATATATTTTGTCTTTTAGACAGAAGTATAAGCTCCTTGAAAGAGTGAGCCACATTTTAGTTATCTTTGCTTTCCCTAGAACTGCCTGCAGTGCTTAGCATAGTATTTTGCAGGAGATATATTTACAATAAATCTATTCATTAAACTTGTATTAGGCATTGCGTTATCCATAGAGATACATTGACAAATAAGACAGAGAAGATCCCTGCTACCATGGAACTAATCTTGCATCAAAGCAGGAAAAAGAGTGGACTGTACTGTCATATAATGTAAAAATAATAGTACGTCGAAGAAAGAATTTTATTATGGTATTTTGAGTGTTAAGAAGGAAATAGAAAAGGCCATGCAATACAGAGAAACTAGGTTGGGACTCCATTAGATGGGGTTCAAGTTAGAGTTAAGAGAGTATTAAAATAAGGTCTTATCAATAAGGTGATAGTTACAAAAGTAACTGAACTATGAGAACATATGAGAACATTCTACATATAAGAGCAATTCTGCATATGAGAACAAAATTCAAAAATGTCATGTTGCAAGGGAACAAAAGTGTTCCAGGTCAAAGGAATGGAAGTTCAAAAGCCCAGATGTAGGAAATAACCTGAAGCATTCTAGGGATAGAAAGGAATCTGGTATGGCCACAGCTCTGTGAATGGTGGAAAGAACGCTGCCATGTAGGCCAGAGCCAATAAAATGTGGGACCACTTGGGTCATAATAAGAAATTGGGATTATATTATATGAAAAAATTCAAAAGGGTTATATGGTTCATAAAGATGACACTGGCTTACATATACACTTTATACACTTTTATAAAGATCCCAATGGAATACAGAAGGCCAAGATTTCAACATGAAGGCAAGTTTAGAAGCTATGACAGGAGTTTCTGAGAGAGAGAAATGTGGCTTGAACCAGGCGAAGTGAAAGTAAAGATACAGGAAAGTATACCTTATAGAATCTTCTGGGCTTGATGTTAGATTACATTTGGGGGTATGAAGAGTGAAAGTCTCAAGGATCATTATTTTTGTGTGTATTGTCCAAGAAAATGGATAGATGGACAAGATTGGGAGGTACATAGATTGTAGACAGGAAAAACAAGAGTTCTGTTTTGCATGTTTTTAGTTTTTGATATATCATCAGTCATCCAAATGGAGGTGTCAAGCAAACAGTTGGATTCTTGAGTCTGACACTCAGAAGAGAGTTTCAATCTAGACATATGCCTTTGGGGGTCTTCAGCATATGCATATTTAAAACCCATACTGAATGGAGATCACCTGGGAAGTCAGTGTTGGAAGGGAAGAGAAGAGAGAAAAAGAAGAAGAGAAAAGAGGAAACACAGAGAGGAGAGAGAGAACAGAGCCTACTGCTCTGAGGCATTACATCCTTTCAAGGTCCAGGAGGGGAAGAGATCCCAGTAAATGAGGCCAGAGGCATAGCCAGAGAAGAAAAGAGAAGAAAGCATCGCACTGATGGGCAAGAAAAAGGAAAAGTGCACTCATTTGTTGAATTGTATAATTCAGGTAAATATTCGATTATGCTTACTTTCACGTATTCCAGGTAAATCGTATTAAAAAGTTTGAAATCCCCAGATAGTCTCTCAGGCCTTGATTTAAAATACACTCAGAGTGACAACCAAGGCAGAGAAATTATCCACTGCTAGTTGTCTGAAATTCACTTTCCAAAGGCAATTCAAAAATAAAATAATCAAACTAGTAAAAATATATTTACACAAATTGTGTATTTTTGTTCCTTATAGTTAGATATTTTTTAAAATCAACAGAAAAAATATCACAGTTCATGGGGAGATAGTGTGACTTTTGATACACTGCTTATTTTATCTTAACAATGAAACCTCATTGCGTTATTCTTGCCAGGAGTTTGGGTGACACCTCGACACATTATCATCAATTCTACAACTGTGGAATTATATTGGAGTCTGCCAGAAAAGCCCAATGGCCTCATTTCTCAATATCAATTGAGTCGTAATGGAAACTTGCTTTTCCTGGGTGGCAGTGAAGAGCAGAATTTCACTGATAAAAACTTGGAGCCCAATAGCAGGTAAAACTAAAAGAAAACTTTACCAATCGTACAGCAAGATTTGTACATTTTTCTGGGTTGATAAGAAATGCATGTCCCACTGAAAGTTATTAAATTGTTTAATTAGCTTCCTCATTCCTTGGTCATTCAACAAATGATAAAAGTGCTAAATCATTTAGTCTTTAGACTACACGAAATTTCTTAAAAATATAAATAATTTGTCTTCTGTTTGACATAAAAGCATGAGAATTTTTAAATATACAAAATACATGAAGTATTAAACTTTAAAATTTACCAAATTGTCTTCAAAAACATGCATCCTTGAACTAGCAATAAAAGAGATATAAAGCATTTTGTTTTCCATCAACTCTCCTTTTTTCTTGTACAATGTTTCTCTACTTGCTACACTACATATAGTTGTGAGTAGTTTTAGAGGAAAAAGTTCCACGTATTTGCATTTCATTCCCATTCATTTCTCAGCAGAGACAAAAACATATCTTAAATCAACAGATGTTTTATTGTAGAAAGTAGAGATCAATTTCATTTTATTGTAAGGAATAGCAGATCAATTTAAAAACATCTTTCTCTAAACATATTTCCCTGAACTCCAATCCATTTAAAAATGGGGAAGATTAATTTGAATCCTCCACAATCCACCAGCACACTCCAAGACTTTCCTGAAATCTTCAAGAAAAGCTATGAATTACTAGCAGGTTAAAAATAAAGTTGAAAGCAGCTGAAATTACAATGACTTGGAGAGAATGTTGCCTGTGCAAGAAAAACTACCAAGTCAAGTTTCTGGAAAGGGAGCAAAGAATTTACAATTTGTCACAAGTGTAGGACTAAGCAATGGATACAAAACCCGGTAATCATTGTTCAAGTCTCTTGTGCATGACCTTATCACAATTCTTCTTTCTTTTTAAATATAGATACACTTACAAGTTAGAAGTCAAAACTGGAGGTGGCAGCAGTACTAGTGATGATTACATTGTTCAAACACCTATGTCAACACCAGAAGAAATCCATCCTCCATATAATATCACAGTAATTGGGCCTTATTCTATATTTGTAGCTTGGACACCACCAGGTAAAAAAAAAAGTGTGTGTGTATGTGTGTGTGTAAATAATTTAAAGGAATTAATTAGAGATAAGAATGGAACTATTGATATAGTAAATCAGAAAGACATAGTCGGTCTCCTGGATAAATACGAACAGAATCTAAACCACACTTCTAAGTGTATAGATGCATGAGTACACACATACATACATAGAGATACAGGTATCTAGATGTCAGTGTAGATGTATAAGTATATATGCCTTTCTGTGAAAGCAACACTTTCAAGTACAAGAGACTAAAAATCTGTCTTTTTGCTCATCTTTTTTTTTTTTTTGAGATGGAGTTTCACTCTTGTTGCCCATGCTGAGGTGCAAGGGCGCGATCTCGGTTCACCACAACCTCTGACACCTGGGTTCAAACGATTATCCTGCCTCAGGCTCCTGCGTAGCTGGGATTACAAGCATACGGCACCATGCCCAGCTAATTTTGTATTTTTTTTTTAGCAGAGACAGGGTTTCTCCATGTTGGTCAGGCTGGTTTCGAACTCCAGACCTCAGGTGATTCACCCACCGTGGCCTCCCAAAGTGCTGAGATTAAAGGCACGAGCCACTGCGCCTGGCTTCCTCTTCTATTAATACATCCAGTGCAAGTCATAGGTCAGAATTACCTTGAACGGTCATTTCCGTGTGACTCCTTAGACTGGATCATTGACATTATACCATTCCTTTTATATTATATCAGTGAATGCGGAGTTTGGAAAGACAGTTGTTCACTCCGCCCATGTACCTTGGGTTGTGACCACTTACGGTAGCTGCATTTTTCCTCTGTAAGCTGAATAGCCTTCACTGAGCCATTTAGTCATTATTGGGTTGCCTTGTGACTTAGTGCAATATTATATTTTGAAGTAAGCACCATCCTCAGGTAAAATCCTGACTGCATTAATACCGTGGAGTAAAGAGTAGAGTGAGATTTGCTTTCTCTGTCTTTTAACGTAAAGGACACATGGGGGACTTTTATTTCCAAGTAAAATTTAAAATTGATTAAGATGTTAAATACACTTCAAAAATATGCGACTTTATTTTTAATGTCTAGTGTTAAGATGAAATTGAGACACATCCTTTTTGTCCCTATCAGAATAAGTTTAGCTACAGTTCAACAAGGCACCAAATAGTTAGTTAACAGCCATTTGGGCCATCAGTAGATCCATTCCATAACATAATTAGCAGAGGCCTATTTTTATTGAATTGAACAGTCAAAACAGGTAATATTGTATAGTTATAAAGATAGTGTAAAGGCCTAATACATAAAACTTAAGTTCTTATATACCAACACCTTCTGCTATAATCTAAGATCAAAAAGGTTATTTTTCCTCCAAATTCAAAAGAAAGTTTACAAAGAGCTTTATAAGCAAAGAAAAATATAAATTGCTCTAAAATATTAAATGTACATTATTTCACCCACTTTTGTTTCAAAATAAATATACAACATATTAAACAAAATATAAAGGAATAATTAATAGTGGCAGAATGCATCATAAAGTGCTATAATCTTTATGTTTTAAGAGCATAGATATTCTTGAACTCTGTTCTTAATGTCAATAGAGGAAAAGACATATCTTCTGCTGTGGGAAATGTACAAATTTATAGCCCCTTTACAGAATTGATTTCTACTTTCATGGAATAGCATTGCTATCTTGTGATTTTTAAATTTTATTTATTTATTTATTTATTTTGTGATGGGGTCTTGCTCTGTCACCCAGGCTGGAGTGCAGTGGTGCAATCTTGGCTCACTGCAACCTCCACTTCCCGAGTTCAAGTGATTCTACTGCCTCAGTCTCCCAAGTAGCTGGGACTATAGGCACACACCACCATGCCTGGCTAATTTTTGTATTTTTAGTAGAGACGGGGTTTCACCATGCTGGCCAGGCTGGTCTCGAACTCCTGACCTCAAGTGATCCACCCACCTCTGCCTCCCAGAGTGCTGGGATTACAGGCATGAGCCAATGTGCCTGGCCACAATTTTTTAGTATATTTCTTCTTGGTATTTTTATTATGCTGTTGTGTTTTTGCACCACAAAATAAAATGAAGCTGGATAGAGCCAATCTAAGACCAGATTTAGCCTACTGACAAGAAAGTTTTAGATTCAGACCAGGGTCTTCTACAATCCAAATTCTCCAAGAACAATAAGGGAGTTTTCAGGGTGATGAGCAAAGTTGGTGATTTCCTTACCATATGACTGGGAAGTCCCATGGTTTATCAAAATATCTGTTATTTTAACATTATTACACATGTCAGTTGCCATTGCTAATCTGAAGACTTCATGCTCAGTACGGATTTGAAAATATCTTTATTTTATGACTATGAAAATAAGACAAATGAAAAAGCCAGGATTCATATCCCAGCACTGCCACCTATTAGCTGAACTTAAACAGTCTCTAGGTCTCAATTTTCTCCATCTGTGAAGTGGAGATAACAATAACACCTACATGTAGGCAGGTAGGCTTGCTGTAAAGATTAAACGAAGTAATTTATATAGTAAACACATTATCTAGTTCTGTATAATATTCTATAGATACCAATGGTGATTGTTTGAAGAATGATTTTTTTGTCTTTAATTGCTCATTTTAAAACATTCTTGTTCCAACATTTGCTGGGTCTCAAAGCCTCCATTTCGAAATAATAAAACTGCCTACTGAGGTTTGGACCTCTTTCAAATTTCCCAGCATGTGTCATTTTTTTCTTTGAATTCAATATCACACTTAAATGTTTAATGTATCATGTTTGAAAGGTATCATTGTGGAATAAAACACAACTTTCGCTTGTTTAATATGACCTTAACTCTCACGTACCTCAGGCTTTGTATAAATTGCTCATTCTGGTCCAGCCTAGGGGATATTGTAGAATACTTTACACACTAACTCTAACCATTTAACCAATGGTTAATAAATCTGTAATATTCAGACTTGTCAATCTTATAGTTTAAGATGCACAAAATCCATTTCAGAAACCATATAATATAAGGAAAGATTAAAATCTTAAATTAAACCTTTTTCCTGGTGCCTAGAAGGATTTTAAACTCAGTAAACAGTCAAATGATTTTGACTTGTGTATAATCTACAGTAGATTTTATTGGAAAGTACCTCACGCTGTGTTTTGATTTGGATAATAAAAACATTTTTCTATTCCTGAATAGTCACAAATATATATTTTAAACAGAAAGAAAATAAATTTGTAAGTGGAGATTGTTTATTTGTTCACAATAGTTTTCTAGGTATTCATCATACTCCCTGCCATTACAAAATGATTACATCACAGAGCTGAATAATGGGCAAAACAGTCCATGCCTGTAGTTCCCAAACCTGAACGAACATTAGAATCACCTAGGAAGCTTGTATAAAGACAAGTTCTCAACCCCAAATTTACTAAGAATCTCCTGGGATAGAGTCAAGAAATCTAGAGCTTTTAAAAAAAAACTCCACATATGACTTTGATATGCTACTGAGTGCTTTTAGAAATAGTAGCCCAGAGGACCAAGGAACAGACCTAGGTATTGTTGAAACCAAATGATTCTGGAAAAACGATGTTTTACTGGGTGTGTTAGTGGTGTGCCAAGACTACAAGAGGTAATTGTGGAAAATGGCAAGCCGCTGAAGGGAAAACAGCCACGTAACAATAATGATCTCTGCAGCATGAAGAAACTAGTAACTAGGAAGTTTTACCTACCCATCCAAATATCTAAAAGGACTAGACGTGATTTACCAAAAGCATGGATCACACTCACCAAGTGAAATTGGTGAATTACAATAATTTTTTTCTCTGAAAACATAAATCCACCAGTTTCTCTTGAATGTCTAAAGCAAGCTTGTCCAACCTAAAGCCCGGGATGGCTTTGATTGCCACCCAACATAAATCCATACACTTTCTTGGGTTTTTTTGCAATTGTGTGTTTTAGCTCATCAGCTATTGTTAGTGTTAGTGTGTTTTATATGTGACCCAAGACAATTAATCTTCTTTCAATGTGGCCCAGGGAAGCCAAAATATTGGATACTCATGGTCTAAAGCCAAAATACTGGCTGAATTTTATTTGATTTTTTCAATATGCACTTTGTTTTGTGGTTAATATGAACAGAGTAATCTTAGACAGGTAAGTTGCTGGGAGAAAAAAATGTCTTTGTGGTTACTTGGCAACCGAAAAATTACCTAGACAATTAACTGGATTTTCAGTTTTCAAATTATTGTTCCAATGCTATAAATAAACTAAGTCTTAGTACATGTTTATAAGTCCTACTAGTGAAAGGTAAGATCTAGGGAATAGTGACAATACCCAGTGGGAGAGTACCTGTGATACTGATAACAAATGTCGTGTACCTATATTCATATTACTTGGTGTATTTGCCATTTGTTAAACTCCTACTATGTGCCAAACACTCATAAGCTCTTTCTCTGCCTTACCTCAGTTAATTTTTATACAAACTCTAGGAGACAGGTAATACCATTATCCCCATCTTAAGGTAAGAAATTTGAATATCAAAAAAGTGATATAATAATATGCTCAACGTCACACTGCAGAGCCAGGATTCAAATTCAGGTCTACTGTCTGCTACTGCCTTTTAAGACTAGTTCCTTCCTGTCTTTGGCATAACCCTTAAATCCAAATCGACTTTTCATTTATTGACCAAAGTCTCTCAGATTTATGATGGATCAACTATGATGTTTGAAATAGTAGCTCAGAGGGCCAAGAAACAGAGCTGGGTGTTGGTGAAAACCAAATGATTCTGGGAGAATAGTATTTTACTGGGAGCATCAAAACCAGAAGAATTATTCTTGGAAGGTGGTGAGCTCCTGAAGGGGAAATATCCACATGGCAACAATAACGTTTTGCAACGTGAAGGAAGTAGTAACCAGAAAGCTTTACCTACACATTCTAGAAGGAATAGACATGACTTAAAACCAGATTCGCAGGTAAACCCTCATCCACTTTACCTTATTCTTTCTTGATAAATGTCAGTAGTAACATTGCCAAAACACTCCAAGCTCTAGAAAATCAAGATCTCTAGCCTTTTGAGTATCATTTGAACCTCTAAATCAGGTGACATACAAACAGCATATCCTTATAAAAATTTTGCTGAATTAATGGAGGAACACAATGGTGAGCGAGCCTCCACATCTATTATGCAGTCAAATGTAAATTGTGGCTATCCTGCCATTTAAAATTATTCAAACATTTGATTTTCTCTTAAAGTCATCCTTCCTCTACATTAACTTAAACAGACACACACACACAAAGAGAGGCAGAGAGACAGAGAGATATTTCTTCTTTAATGACAAACAGAGCACATACATGTATTTTCCAAAGACTGCCTCTTGTCTTATGGATGTGCAATTTTTTTCACCTTTCAGAAAAGGACATATTGTTTTCTAACACGGAATGGGCTCCACTATTTTGTTGTCCTCTGGCCTTGGGCAAGCTGCATGTTTCCCAAGTTCAGGTTTCTCATCTTTACAAGGGGATATTAAATGCCTACCTTATATTGTTACATGAAGTAAATGAGATGGCATGGTACAATTCCATTATTGTTTGAACCTTCATGTAACATAAACCACGTTAGTTTATTCCTAAACATTCCCTCTCACCTTTTACCAGCTCTCAACATTGGATCAGGACTTTTGTATTCATATTAAAGAGAGCATTTGTATTAAAGCGAACAAAGGATATATGTTACCTTAATAGGTTAAAAATTATGGAAAATTAAATAGCAAATGCTTCAAATAAAAATGGAGATAGATAACCCTGCTGTTTAGGAATCTAAACATTCAAAATTATTTAAACTCTGAAGGTAATAATGAGTCTTTCTAATTTATCAAGATGATGACTGTATTTTGAACTGTTCTAGCCCTTAATCATGTTCTAATTAACAATGCCATTGCATTAAACACATACTTTTTCTCACTAAGGATGGTGAGTCATTTAGGTTTAACACACAATATTGAAATACTGGTGCTTTTCCTTTAACATTAATATCTTACTCCATTAAAGAAGGAATTAGCAACAATTCACTGAGAAATAATTTTTATTAATATTGCTTTAGAAATATAAATGTTTTTATTTATCATTTTGATTAAAGGTTACCTAGCCATAATATGGTCTGTTTATGGACGTTAGACATCTTGGCATTCAGTTAACTCATCAGCTGCAGTGTATTATATCGGATACTATTCATTTAAAGTCAAAATTTACATTAGCTTTCTAAAGGATTCACGTTACATTAATTGGGATGATTCAACACTGACAGTTGTTTCACTTTTCTTAACTTATAAGTGCAATAACCAAATGACGAGGAGTGGTGAGTTTCAGAAGAAAATGTAAAACTCACTTCAATGGTTTGCATTTTATTTTGGATATTTAAAAATGTATCTTTCATTATTGAGTTTTAATATATGCTAGGCATTTTGCTAAGAGATTAACAAATATCTCATTTAGTGTTCATAATAACTTAATGTAGTTTGTCCTATTGTTTTTCTCATTTTACTAATGAAAAAGGTCAATTTAGACACTCCAAGCAATTTTCTCTAGGTTATTCTTTAAGTAGGTGTCAGAGCAGGGCTGACCTACCATGGGTCTGAGTCCAAGTGGGACTCAAAACTACTATTCTATATTTTCTCGATATTTTTCCACCTAAACAGTGCCTAAAGCAAATGATTTTTCATGAGTTCTACTGTAATCCCATTTAAAAGCTAAAACACTGATTTTTGCTTTATATATAGGAAGTATGAATGAAGACAATGTAATTCAAGATCAGTCCACCCAGTAACTCAATAGAATCATTTTATTTGTGGCTCAAAACTTCATGGGATGTAATTCATTTGCCTTTGGGTACATTGATTCCTCTATTCGTGTAACTAACATGGAAATGATTTCTGAGCCCCACTCAGGGGCAAAACATGGTGCTGGACACCCTAAAAGTTACAAAGAGGAAAAAGACACTGTCCCTCTTGTCAGGGACCCTACCATCTAGTAAGGTAGAAAAGACATAAATGATAAGTATTATACAACCAATGTTAAATTTCCATACAGTTGGTATGAATGAGTTCAAGAGGGTCCTGTTTCACTTCTGTTCCCCCCAAAAGGCCTAATCAAGATGCCCCTACCTATATAGTGCAGAATTTAGCTCGATTTGTTAAAAGCACCATGTTAAGTGCAACCAAGTGTTGTGAAACAACTGCCTCTATCAAACTGAATTAATAGTTTTTCCTCTTAGAATTTTTCCTGTTCCAGCTCCTAAAAAAGATTTAAAAAAGGATTATTGATTGACTTGTCCCATTGTAAAGTATGCACCTGCTGTGAAACGAAGCCATGGAGAAAAAAAAAAGTTGAATAATTTAACTTTTTTATTTGTAAAGATAATCAGGGTTTTTCTGATTACATCTTAACTTCATAAATGTTAAATAACCTATCAGCATCTAGTTGTTGTAAATTATGAAAAGGAGCATTGCAAGGAATATTAACCAACGAAATCCTTGTTCTTTAGTGAACAAGAAAATGTGTTATGGCAGCTTGTCATTGTGCGACTGGTAACTTTGACACCAAATAACAAAACTGCCATTTGCACTTAGGGTAAATTGGTTCACCTGAGCTTCTACTGCTCCTCTTGCTCTGACATAAATTTATGAACTCGGGAACTGACCAAGTCGTGTGGCTTCCCAGCTGACTTTAACAAATATGCCCATTTCATTTCATTTAGTCATCAGAATACCAGGAGGCTCAGTCGTTTCAGACTCATTGCAGATGGTATAGCGTTTGTAGGAACACAAGAGACTTTCGTGTCACAGTCCTGTAAATTATGACAGTGGAGGGGGCTCTCTTTCCTAAATGCATGTCAGTGTTTGACATGTTCACGGCTTAGAGGAGCATTTTCTGTTTCAGCACCTCATAGGTATACGTAAAGGACATTTATTTCTGATTAACGAAGAGGCGAAAAATACATTTTCTACGCTCATGGTTTGGCTAGCCATGTTTAAATCTGGATTAAGATTATGTTTATATTTGACATGCGGTAGAAGCACAGTTTTGTTCCCTCATCCCCTGGGAGTCCTGTCGTTTTTACAACAAAAGTTTCTTCTTGAGGAATGCAAGGCCTGGAAGCAGAACAGTAGGTACAGACTGAAGACATAAAGTAAAACAACCTCAGATGAATTCGAGGGAATGCCACTCCAAATTACTGCTAAGAATGAATAATACAATATTTTCATAGGAATGCAATTTGATCGTATCCAAGTACACATAAAAAATAAAACCAGATAACAAAATAGTGTTACAAAGACATTAACTTGAATGAATGTAACATTTATTTGTAGTTGGAATAGCAACTTTATTTGAAAGATGGATTCAAAAGTGTTTGAGGGCACATGAAAACAGTGCCATAGCTGTTTTTTGTTCTGTATTTCATTTTGTTCCATTTTATTTTGTAGAGATGTTGACCATTTATTAAGTACTTTCTATGTTATGAGAATACATTAAAAGGATTACAGTTATTTTCTAATTTAATCCTCACAACTCTCTATGAGGTAGCTATTAGTATCATCATTTTACACATGAAGAGACAACATTCATAGAGGTTAGTTAATTTGGCAGTGGTCGCTTGGGAAATAAGGGCAGAAGAAGGATTTGATCTGTCTGACACCACTCTGTGGTTTGTCTAGTTCAACAAGAATGATGGCATGTTTTTTATGAGTGTGTGTTTGTCAAACTTTTCTGTGAGAACTGTCCTAGGAACAAAGAAGACAGGATGAACATGCAATCCCAGGTGGTCTGAAAACAGAGCCTGAAGCAATCATCATTAGCTTGCAATTTCTTTAACGTCTTGCTTTTTATCTTAAAAATTCATGTAAATTTGCCATTGTATTCCAGTGTTTGTCTTCATCCAAAAAATAATACATTATACGATTTATCGTTTGGGAAAACATTTTCTACTAATCTCATTGGCTAAAGAGTGATAACACTGTTATATTTCAGGATATTAGGAAGATCTGAAGAAAACTAAGCCCAGTAACAGGTTCAAGGTCCCGGCAATTCTTCCCGTCTTCATTTTATAATAAATATGTGGGCTCACCGCGAGGCAGAGGTTTCAGTGAACCAAGATCGTGCCACTGCACTCCAGCCTGGCGAAAGAGCAAGACTTCATCTCAAAACAAAAACAAAAACAAAAAAACCCTGTGGTTTCAGACAACAGCTTTTATTACTCCCTGTTTTACTGCTATGGCAGGGTAACAATAGGGAGAAATGCCCAAAATGTGATATGGAACGCTTTGTCATTCCAGGATACTCTGGATGGAAATTTCCATAAGCATATCTTCCTGCTGAAGGTCAAACTGCAAACTGAGAGGGTCCCCAATTCCTTCTTCAATCTCTCTTACTACCTCAAGCAACATGCTCCAAAAAATATTCTTTGCAGAGAGGAAGAAGCAGCCTGATTACATTACTCTTTATTTTACCTCTGGCACAGTAGTTAAATTTTTCTCATCCATTAATGAACTGAGTCTCAGATGGTCTCTATAATCAATTCTCCTTATCCAACTCTCAAATTTCATTTTAATTATTACAGTCTTGTTGAGTAAAAACTGCCAGTTTTGTCATGGAGTGGTGAATTAGGACTGGAAGAATAGCCTTTAAATAGGCCTCTTATGTGTATTCACCATACCAGTAAAGAGAAAAAGTTATTTTTTAGGCATTTAATTTTTGTTATGGCATCTTTTCCTGTTTCTTTATGGAGAAAAATAGTATAGAACTCTTTATTACCTGAAACTAAGTGGAAGTGTCATGGGTCAGGCCAACTTTTCATCCCATGTCTAGGGTAGAAAATACACACTGAGTTCATTTTAAAGCAATAGCGAGAGACTAAAATTACATTGTCCTTTGGTTACAGTATGAACAGTTATACTTGTTCAGCACACTGGCACATCAGCATAAACATTTTCTTCTGTCCTACAGTTGGTTCATTCTGAGGTGACTATTACAGAGTCTTCAACTCTACAATTGGCTAGCAAAAGTTCTAATCATTCACCATACATATAATTTTCTAATCTTGAACTTTTAGAAAGAAAAACTCACACCCAATTTTAGTGAACAAAGAAACGGGATTCTGGTGGTTCCCCTTCCTCAAACAGGGAAATATATGTTTCCCAAATTTTCCACATCAAAGCGATATTCCAAAAAGAGGTACAGTAAGTCCTTAATGTCATTGATAGGTTCTTGGAAACTTCAACTTTGAGTGAAAAGATGTATAAGGAAACCAATTTTAGCTTAGGCTACTTGACATAAGCAAGATTTAAGTTGCAAAGCATATTTCTGGTCAGGAAAACATCACCAAACTGAACATCATCAAAGAAAGACCAAAACACTTCTAATATTAAACTGAAATAAATATGAGCTATACATACATTTAAGAAAGATTAACAGAAACAAGATCATTTTTAACCTAAGTTTTGGCAAATCAGCGAGTGACAACAGCCATAGGGATAAATGTTTTTGAGCAGAAATTAGAAGAAACTCCCCTTACCACCATGCATTAGTAAAAAGCAATCACAAATAGGGCAAGCCCACGGAAGGCTTTTGTACAGCATTGTTTATTATTATGCATCTATATGATAGTAAGACACTTAATGAATCTTTACTTTACAACTATTCATTCATTCATTCATTTTCTGACACACTTTTTCCAGTTCAGGGTAGGGGTGACCAGGGCCTAACCACGCAGCTCAAGGCCATTCCGTCACAGGGAACACACACACACACACCCACACTCACTCAGACTAGGACCATTCAAACACACCAATTAATTTAATGAGAACATCTTTAGGATATGGGAAAAAACCAGAGTACTCATAAAAAACCCACACAGACATGGGGAGAACATGTAAATTTCACACAGACAGTGGCTGCAGCTGGGAATCAATTTTTTTCCTCATCAATATTAATGAAACAATGTTGAATGAAACAACATTATTCGAGGACCTACGGTACTATGATTGTTCCTGTATTTGAATATACTTTGATATGAGCCCATAAATCTCCAGGGCAGGTGTATTTCAGGTTGGGATACTTGGTCTGCAGAACTTTAAATTTCTACCTATAATATGCTTGTTCCATCAGTAATAATTCTTACTTACCCATCATTTGTTTCCTTGCTTCCGAACAGTCTCCAAGAATGACTCTGCCTTACTGTACATGTTTTCTCAAACCTATCTTGTCATTTTTCCCCCAGGTGTCCTACTCTAAGATTCCATTATCAAGGAAAAGCATAAGTATAGTGATATAAGTGTTGCTGTCAGATGGGCCTAAGTTCAAGTCCTAGCTTCTCCAATTAATCAGTGTGCAATCTGAAAGAAGTTATTTAACTTATCTGAGTTTTAGTTTTCTCATCTTAAAAAACAGTAGTATTTATCATGCAGTATTGTCTTAAGGGTTCGTTCATTCATTCAATCAACTAACATTTATTGAGCTGCTACTTTGTGCTAAAGTCTAGGCAGTGGAACCACATTGGAGAAAACAAAGTCCTAATTTATACAGTTGACATTCTAGTAGTATTAAATGAGATAATGCATGCTGCCTGGCATAACAGAGGGATGCAATAAAATGACTCTTCATGTTCGTACTACTTCTGCAGGCATTGTAAGGACTTTCAAACTGGTTTCCCTATGTCTTGTCTCTCATGTTTTTAAGCCACTATTCACTTCCCAACAGTGCTATCATTCTAAAATATAGATAGACTCGCATCTTCTTGTTTTTACCTGCAAAGTCTCCTTGTTGCTGATTATATATAAAGCCCAAATTTCTCAAAGAAATAATTGATGAAATTTAGTGGTCACTTGAGTTTGGGAGTGAAGAAGGCAGGATCCACTCTAAAAGTCTTACTCTAAGATTTCCATCCTAGGAAAATGGGAAGATGGTATTATGACTTACCAAAAGAGGAAACCTAGGAAAAAGAACAGGCTTGGGAGTGGAAAATATAGCTAGTTCTGTTTTAGACTTGTTGAGATTATAGCCTCTGAGGAATATCCATGTAGAAATGCCTAGTAGGCTGTTAAAAATACAAAGCTGTAATACAGGAAAGATAGAAAGCTAGAAATAAGAGTTTAGGAATCAATGATAGAATGTTAGTAGTTTAAGCTACTAGAATAAATGTACCAGATAGTTTAGCCATCATGCTCTAAATTTAAAATAAACATTCTCAGTCTAGGTTGCCAAATTTTACGCAATCTAGCACCTTTCCTGAGGAAGCAATTGATCAGTACTTTTGAAGATGATCAATATCTCCTTCAGACACCTCTTTTTCATCTATCCTACACAAAATCCTGAGCGTCTTTGGTTTGTACCAGCCCTTCCACTCGGTAAATATACAGGCCACATCTATAAAAACCAAAACCACATTTCATTCCTTAGACTTCATCTCTCTTAGGTCATTGAGTCCTGTGCTTTCTCAGTAATGTTATCTGTAGATTCCACTGTTTCTAGAGTAAAGATAGACTTATGTAGGTACTACAGAAGTAAGTAACTAAACTCATAAGTGTTAAAAACTCTCAGATCAAGGAGAACATGTAATAGCAAATTCCATTATATTCTTCATTCAAAACTCATATCTTGTCCTTGAAAAAGTATGCCTGTTGTTCATGACCAAATAAAACTTAACAAGCATTTAATTATATAAATAGATTTTGATGAGGCTAAACTGACAAGACCTACTTTCTTTAGGAAGGAATGGTGAAAAATGGCAATAATTGAACCCAAATTTTCTATGTATTTAGGGCCATAAGTCTTACTGACAGTGAACTGTCCCGGCCCAATAATTAATGCACTGGGAATTCTCTAGATAGACCATGATTTGATATTTTATGGGCTGTTATGTCAAGGATCCATATCAGATAGGAGGCATACACAATGCTCGACAGAAAAATTATTGTCACAAGCAAAATCAGTGTTGTTTTTTATGAACTTTAAAAGTAAGTAAGCCTAGAAAAAATATACGACAACATAATTGCCTTATATGTTTTAAGTGAAATGTGCCTTCATTTTTATTTGCCAATAGAGTATATCTTTAAATAGAAATATTACACTTTTAAAAATAGATTACACGATTATGCACATTTCCTACTTTTGGAATACACAGTCTAATATTTCCCAACTTAACTTTTATGCAGCTTTTAATTGCTATGTTAAGAAGTATTTATTTTTCAATTACAACTTTTTTTTTTTTTTTTTTTTTTTTTTTGAGACGGAGTCTCACTCTGTCACCCAGGCTCGAGTACAATGTCACGATCTCAGCTCACTGCAACCTCTGCCTCCTGGGTTCAAGCGATTCTCCTGCCTCAGCCTCCCAAGTAGCTAGGATTACAGGCACACACCACCATGACTGGCTAATTTCTGTATTTTTAGTATAGACAGGGTTTCACCATGTTGGCCAAGATGGTCTCGATGTCCTGATGTCATGATCTGCCCGCCTCGGCCTCCTAAAGTGCTGGGATTACAGGCACGAGCCACCATGCCCGGCCTCAATTACAACATTTTAAATAGACATTATTTTTAAGAGACAAACATTTGTTGCCCATTCTGTATTTATATGTGTGTGTGTGTGTATATATATATATATATATATATATATATATATAATTTGTTTATGTTCTCTCTCTCTCTCTTTAAAGGGATTCTCATCCCCAAAATTCCTGTGGAGTACAATGTCTTACTCAATGATGGAAGTGTAACACCTCTGGCCTTCTCCGTTGGTCATCACCAATCCACCCTTCTGGAAAATTTGGCTCCATTCACACAGTATGAGATAAGGATACAAGCATGTCAAAATGGTGAAAGTCTTTCAGACATTTGCCCTGGGTGTTTATGAAAAAGTATTTCACTAAAAAATTTCATTAAAAAGGAATAGATTCTCAGTCCAAATACAAAGACTAACTTTTCATTTCTTATTTGTAGTGGACTGTTTACCCAGAAAATCACAGTCTGGCATCGAGTGAAGCATTATGCATTTCTGCACATTAAATCATGAATATTTAAATATATTAAAATGGTGGTTTGCAAAGTCTTGTTTTATAAGGCCCTTTGAAAGAAAAACACCTAGCTCATATAAAGGAGTCTCTGGTAATATAAAACACAAATGAGTATTCCAAAAATTTCACAGAAAATATATTTACCTTGGCTTTATTTAAATTTTATCCGGGAGGAGGAAGTGAGAAGTTATTTAAAAGTTGAATTATACCCAAATGAATCGTGCATATTTTATAGTGCTTCCTTGAACCCTACTTCATGTATACAAACTATCACCTTGTGTTTCATGGTTTAGGCTGTGGTCAGTGAAATTTTCATGTATCTGTGTTGTGTTAAGGAAAAGCCTCCCGCAATTCCTTTATCTCTCCAAATGGATAAATAGCTAAACATAAACTGAGATTTAGGATGGGAGAACAGGGAATCAAGAGAGGCATACATTATTTTATTTATCTCTTTTAAAGTAAGTATAAACATTAACAGATATGGATATATTATATATATTATATATGTGTATATCATATGTAACATGATATATGTGATGTCATCATACGTGTTATATAACATATAATACTCATTTGCTAAATAAAGTATGTAACTCACCTTAATACACAAAACATTTTGCTTCACCTTAAAGAAATTTATCAGACTTGATGTGCAGTTAAAACTCCTGTATTGAATGTCCTTAGGAATTTCTCTTTTCACACAGTGCTAGTTCTCATGGCGTTGGTTAGAATTATGAATCTGCAATTTTGCTATGCTGAACTCATCAGAAATTGCTAGTCGGTTTGTCCACTTTTCTCTAAAAAATAGACCATGGCATTTTTGTTTGAGGGATATTGCTTTCTCTGATCTGTCTTCACCTGATAAACATGAAAATAATTTTAAATTAATGTTTTATTGATTTAAGTGCAAGTCAACATCTGCATCTCCGTGTCCCTGAAACTATGCAATGGAGGTACAATATCCTTCAAATAAATTGTTTGATTCTTGTGTGTTTGAATAATGTCCATAAGTTTAAAATATTGGCAAAATAAAACATTATTAAAAGCATACAAGATGTGTAGGCCACACAAACACTTGTGAAATTCAAGTGTATTATCACTTTCTGGTTAGAATGACTACAATAAATAGAGAAACTTGAGCTCAGACAAGAATATGCCTTATTGTTTATGTCTATGTAAATATGTGGCTAATTAATGGGTTTTCCAGAAATGATTTTCTATTTAAATGTTCACATCCCATAATCTGAAACACATGTACAAGTATATATGCAAAAGCACAGGTGAAAATAATTTTCATGATATCAGTTCCCTTCTATATGAATATGTAGCTCTTTTCCTTGCTTGAAAAATTACTGAAGAACCTCAATTTATTTTCAAGGAAGTTGTGGAGTTAGCAGTAGGATGTTTGTCAAAACATCTGAAGCAGCCCCAATGGATCTTAATTCTCCTGTTCTTAAGGCACTGGGATCAGCTTGCATACAGATTAAATGGATGCCGCCTGAAAAACCAAATGGAATCATCATCAACTACTTTGTTTACAGGTAAGATTGGCTGTTACTATTACTTTTAGTTATTTAAGAATGTGTAATGCTCCAACACGGCAGAGTCAAGTGCGTTTTGTATTTCCATAAGAGTATGAATGGGAATTCATGTTTTGTTTTTGTGGGTTTTTTGTTTGTTTGGTTTGTTTGTTTGTAGCACCTAACAGTGGGGACTAAGACTGGTGCTCAAACTTTTACAAATTAACCAAGGAAAAAAGTCATAACTACCATATAACATTTTGGATAGAGATCTGTTTGATAACTGAGACCTTATAGCCCACATAGACTTATGTTTAGTGATGGGACAGAACAGCCCTCTAAAGCAGGGGTTCCTAACCCCCAGGCCACAGAGTCCGTGGCCCATTAGGAACCAGGCCACACAGCAGGTGAGTGACCGGTGAGCAAGCATTACCACCTGAGCTTCACCTCCTGTCAGATTAGTGGTGGTATTAGTTTCTCATAGAAGTTCAAACCCTATTGTGAACTGCGCATGTGGAGGATCTAGGTTGTGCCTTCCTTGTCAGAATCTAATGCCTGATGATCTGAGGTGGAATAATTTCATCTTGAAACTATACCCTCTAACTGCACCGCACCAGTGTGTGGAAAAATTGTCTTCCACAAAACCAGTCCCTGGTGCCAAAAAGGTTGGGGACCACTGCTTGACCAAGAAAACATAGTCTTTCCAGAGAGGAAACCAGATACAAGACAAGAATTCTAATATTTCTCATTACTTATTATGTAGAGATTAAAAAGGTTTTTCTCCTCCTCCAAAGATGGTGCTTTTCATAAGCAGAAAAAGGAGCTCTCCTCTCCAGTTTTTCTTCTATCTTAATAAGCCTCCACTCCACTGGTTAGATGGTGTTATAGCAGCTTGTTCCATCATGTGCAGAATTTATTGAGTGTACCTACCTAAAATAAAGAAAAGAGGGAATAGGGAAGAGAGGAAGAGAAAGATTGAGGAAAGAGAGAGAGACAAAGAGAGATTGAGAGAGAGAGAGAAAATAGTGGAAGAGAGAGGTAGACCATGAACATTTTGGTTTGAAGGATATTTTGCTCTAGTCTTCACCTGATCAACATGAACATTGCTTTAAATTAATGTATTATTTAAATAAATAATGAATGAGAAGGAGAAGGAGCAGGCAAAGGAGGAGCATGAGGGAGAGATGTAGGTAGGGTGAGAAGAAGAGAAAAAATAGAGAAAGTGAGAGGGAGGTGAGTAGAAAGTACAATGCAAAGAGCCAAGGGGGCAAATAACCTGTCAACTGATGGCTTGCTACTTAAGACAGAAAACACAATCATTGGTAGGCATACAGGATTTGCAGATTGAAAAACCCAATCCCATTCTGAAAGCAATGTATTTCCTTTGAGTGTACAAAGCAGAACACCTTTCTTCTCAGACCCTCATACCCTGCACCTCTTCAACATCCTTTGTTAGTGTCTCCAGCAGCCTCAGGCCTTCCCTTGTTTGGTCCTCTGCCCTGGAAACTTAGTGAAACTTACTTAGGCTCCTCTTATAACTGTAGATATTGAAATCATTTGATTCAGATCAGTCTTCAGTGATGAGCTAAGGGCTTATAGAAAAAATTACAAAAGGAGAAAATATTATTGCGTTTCTGGTTATGTAAATGACATTACCAAAAATGAGCAAGCCAAATTTCTTCTCAGCAAACATTAATCTGAAGAATAATATTTCTGATTCAAACACACATGAACACGTAAAAATGGCTAATGTGAATTTACATTTTACACTAAGCACATTAGTGCAGGCTCTAAAATGCCCACCCTCTTGAAATAGTTTTCTTTCATCTACTTAATGATAATTGCATGAGAAAAGCACATCAAATTCCTATTCAGAATAAACGGAAATAAAGTATCTGTTATAGACCAGGATGTGGCTTCACTCTGTTAGTTTTGTAAATAAAGCTCGTGATTACAGTGACTATTCCATGGCAGCTATAGAGAGGGAAAACAGGAAATATAATGCAGAAAGCCCGCTTCAATGAAAAATACTGTAAATTGAATTTGACAGCATTTGATGGCATCTGATTATTCTAGTCACAGCCAAACAATGATATAAAGAGTAATATGAAACAGAATGTGTTACTGCCTAGCAGACTCAAAAGCAATAAACCTTCCTCCAATGTGACACAATCACTTCACAATCATAATTGTAGCCTGTTTGATACCTCTGAGTACAGCAGAAGGGCACTGACTGACATAGATACATTTTGTTTTTTATTTAAAGTGAAATGAAAATGGCGCACTGGGGCTCCAGATACAATCGTTATATTCACCTACATAGGCATGAATCACTTGGCAGTTATTTCAGCTGAAGTTTAAATGTGCTTAGACAACAACAATATCAAATTTTTCTTAGATAGCTGCAAAAAAAAAAATCAGAAATTTGTAAGGACAGAAATAGAATGGAGACACATCGTTCTTTTTCATTCTGAGACTACACAGAGCCCTTTATATAGTTATAGCCACCAGCCTGCAGTATTTCTGAGGAGGTTATGGCATGTAATTTCAGCTTCATCATTGGCCTTCTCTTTCTTCTATCAGCACCAAAGGAAGTACATTTAGCTCAAACCAAAGATGGGGTTTGGCCTATGCAGATATTTTTATTAACTTGCAGGAAGTCCACTTGTAAATCTCATTTGAAAATGTTTGCCACTCTTTTCTCACCAAGCCCCTGAATCATTTTCTCTTCTGTAACTGTCCTTTATTGTTTAAATATTTCCTCTGGATATTATCCTATTAAAAATATCTGACCTAATAAAGACAGAAGATGTTTATGACTTCAAAAACAAAACAAAATAACCTAAATATTATCCTATTAAAAAGTGTCTGCCCTAATAAAGATAGAAGATGTCTATAATTTCAAAAACAAAACAAAGTAACCTAGTAAGAACAAGCTGTTAATATGATTCCCTCTGCTTAGTTTATCTGTTAATTTAACCTATTTTGTTGACTATATATAAGTCACAACAAAAGATTTGCTACAAAAAATTTTGTAAAGAATAGAGACAAACATTTACGTTAGTGTTTTGCAATCTGTTTGTTGACCACATGTAGACGAGACTATCTTGGACATCTGCTTCCTCCTCTCAATGAGTTTGGCTTGTATAATAGTGATTCTTCAGTATTCCCCCTTTATTTTATATCTGTAATCTTGCAAGTGGCAAAAATCTCATCACTTCTATCTACAAAATCCATCAAACACATTAAATTGAGACTTTACAAAACATGTAATAAAATAATCTCCTCCCATTAGGAGCTTTAATTTTAACAGAAACCAAATTTCATGGGGTTTATTATTCTCATGAGCTTTCTCTTTAAATAAATAAAAAGATTTGATCAATGTACATTGAAGGACAAAACTATATACAAACACCCTGTAAACACTGTGCAAATAGAAACAAATGATGGCACTTCCTTCTGAGTGTTTAGTAGTATTTTAAAGGATAAAATCTGAAATAGTTTTGAAGACTGTTTGATATGAAAAGGTTTTCAAAGTAGGAAAGTGAAAACATTTATAAAATGGATAATTAAGCTGATTGAGTTAACTAAGAAAAGATGAGCATTGAATCAAAGGCAAAGGAATTTTGATGTAATTCAATTTGTATTGGGTAGAAAGATGGATATAGATATGAATATTTATATAGATAGATACAGATAGACAGAAGACAGACATCCATCTGTCCATACATGTACATATCTACTGAGAGAGACACAAAGATCTATGAGACCTAAGCCCTTTCATCAATGATCTTCACTACAGTGGGAGATAGAAGACAAGCTAAATAAACAAACGAAAGCATAAAATATATATTGGAAAAAAATAAATATTTACCAGAAAATTTAGAGAAGAATTCTCTGTCTAGAATATTCATGGAACACTTCATCAAGTTCATGCTATTGAGACTAGGCCTTATAAAATAAAGATTTAATGACTATTTAAATTGTAAGAAAATACATTTGTTGGAAAAAATGTTTTAACGGTAGAGAAGATTACCAAGGTTATTATTCATTCTTATGATTTACTCATGGCATACATAATTTTCACTAATAGAAGTAACATGATTAATTTTAATATATTAACATTAATGTTTTCTATTTGTATTTTCTTCTTCATAAAAAGATTTATATTGTCCATATTGTTCTGCACACATACACACCTAATTTCTTTTAATGACTCATCAATATTCTGTTATATGGATGTGTATCATATATTATTTAGCCAGTACCCTGGTGATGGCAAGATAGGTGATTTTCAAGTTTTTGTTACCACAGCAATTCTCTAATAAATATTCTTACAGTAAGTATACAGAGAATTATTCTTAGTACTAGAAGTACTGGGTCAACTTTTTGTGCATTTAAAATTGTTGAGTATTCCTAAGTTGTCTTCCAAATATTTTATGTAAGACTTTCTAATTCTGAAAACTTTTAATACAGAGTCAATCTTCCAAATCTGTCAGCTCAATATTTTAACTGGTACATTTTTGTTGTTTTAATTCAAGTTTTGATCATTAGAGTAAGATTGTTCATTTACTTAAAATATTTATCTTCTATTTGGGAGGGGTGTGTATAATATATTATAAATTCTTAGACTAATTTTCTACTGGATTATTTCTTATTGTCTATATTCTTTCCACATTAAAGAAAGTCTCCCTTTAGTGATCATATTAAAAATAACACATTAATTATTTCTTCCAGCACTTTTATGGCTCTACTCCTTATTTCTAAATATAGAATTAATATTGTTATAGGAAATTAGATAAGAATTCATTTTCTTATAAAATGCTAACTAGTTCATCAACATTATTTCATAATCCACTGATTTGAAATGTCACTCATACAAAATTCCCATGTGCATCGGGTTCATTTTGGGACTTTTATTCTGTTTCACTTGTGGTAAATAGGGATTTTAACAAGCAGGGCCTGATGGTGAAGACATCATAAGTGAATAAAATAAATAGAACTGGCCGGGCGCGGTGGCTCAAGCCTGTAATCCCAGCACTTTGGGAGGCCGAGGCGGGTGGATCACGAGGTCAGGAGATCGAGACCCTCCTGGCTAACACGGTGAAACCCCGTCTCTACTAAAAATACAAAAAACTAGCCGGGCGCGGTGGCGGGCGCCTGTAGTCCCAGCTGCTCAGGAGGCTGAGATGGGAGAATGGCGTAAACCCTGGAGGCGGAGCTTGCAGTGAGCCAAGATCGCGCCACTGCACTCCAGCCTGGGTGACACAGCGAGACGCCGTCTCAAAAAATAAATAAATAAATAAAAATTAAAAAAAATAATAATAAATAAATAGAACAAGAAAAAATTCCAACAAGTAAGCATAGGATTCAAGGAATGGTCAGTTTGACTGGAGTCATTGCTATTAGTAGGGGACATTTAGAAGATCAGCTTAATGATAGATTTTGGATCTAAGGAGTTTAGGTTTTTTATTCAGAGGCAATGTGAGCTGCTAAAGGTTTAGGAGGTAAATAGAGAAGCGATGTAATATAGTGGAAAGAATGTGGCATTTGTAATCAGAAAATATGACTTTCAGGGCCTGGCTCTAACACTTACTAGTTATGTGACCTTAGGTAAATCACTGTGTTCCCTAATTTTCCATTTTTATGTGAAGAGAAGATAGTGAATATAAAAAATAATCAACCTCTTGGAATTCTGTAAGAATTAAAGGAAATAATATGTGTGAAATTACTGTTAAATGTGAAGCATGATAAAAATAGAAAGTTATCCTAGATATGTTGTCCAAAGCCATGCTTTAGAAAGATAAATCTATCTGGCAGTTGTAGTTGTACATTTAAAGTCAAGGAAAGAGGTTCATGGTTATAAAAGTAGCAGCTTGCATAACAGCATGCCTGGTAGGATTCTGCTTTCCTTTAAATATACAGTATATTTTTTACATGTATATGTATATAAAAAATGTCTGGAATATTAAACACCAAAATAGTTCTGGCAGTGCTTATCTCCAAATATTAGGCTATCAATGATTCTTTTAAATACGTCTACTTTTGTTCATCTGTGTTTTCTTATTAATTTTTATAATCAGTATATCATATGATCTACTAAAGACAAAATAATAAATTTTGTGAGCCCAGATGCAAATCTATCATCACTCTCTTTCCAATTTTCCTATTTCCTTCTTCATGTGAACATCACCATCACTTTCTGTAATAATCAAAGTCTGATCAAGAAAGAGGAACCACACTACTTACTTTAACAGAAGGAATTTAATATAAATAATTAGTAAGAAGTTATAAATTTTTTAACTAGGTAGCTAAAAGCATAAAAAGAGAACTCTAAGATATCATGGAGGTAACCACTACAGGAAACAATTAACACCTTTAGAAATGAGGGAACAAAAGGGGAGTTGTTAGAATTATTAAAATGTAAATACATAGAGGAGGTTGCCTATGAACCTGGGACTCAGACAGTTGAGGAGGGGCACCTGCCACTGGTGCAGTTGTCTGGAGGAGGAAGTGGGAAATTAAGTTGGTTTTCCAACCTAATTGCATACTGGAAAAATTGCATACTGCAATCACCTGCTCCCAAGGTACTTCTTTACTGCAACACAAAAACAGCCTAATATAGAAAATTGATACCAGAAGTAGGGTGTTGCTATAAAGATACCTGAAAATGTGGAAGTGACTTTGGAGCTGGGTAAAGGGCAGGGGTTGAAAGAATTGGGAGGGCTCAGAAGAAGACAGGGAGGTGAGGAAAAATTTGGAACTACTTGGAGACTGATTAAATAGTTCTCACCAAAATGCTGATAGAAATATGGACAGTGAAGACCCAGCTAATGAGGTTTGAGATGCAAATAATTAAGAACTAGAGTAAAGGTCACCCTTGTTATGCCCTAGCAAAGAACTAGGCTCCATTATATCCATGCCCCAGGGATTTGTGAAAGTGAGAACTTGAGAGTAATAACCTAGGGTACTGGTGGAAGATATTTCTAAACAACAAAGCAGCATTCAAGACTTTGTCTGGCTGTTTCTAACAGCCTAAAATCAGATAGGGAGCAAAGGAATGATTCAAAGGTGGA
The DNA here is from genome assembly GCF_007565055.1 of Rhinopithecus roxellana. NCBI lineage: Eukaryota > Metazoa > Chordata > Mammalia > Primates > Cercopithecidae > Rhinopithecus > Rhinopithecus roxellana. The sequence goes on from NC_044556.1 coordinate 67,095,098, forward strand.
ACTTTTATGTAAAAGGGAAACAGAGAGCAAAAGTTCACAAAAGTTGCAGCCTGGCCCTGTGGTGGAGACAGAATCCAAGCAGACTGTGGAGTGACCACTTTCAAGAGAGACTAGCATGACTATAAGGTAGCCAAGTGTTAATATCCAAGATAACAGGGAAAAGGCCTAGAAGGCATTTCAGAGATCTTACAGGCAGCCCCTCTCAACATAGGCCCAGAGGCCTAGGAGGAAAGAATGGTTTTGAGGGCCAGGCCCAGAGCCCTGCTGCCCTGTGTAGGTTTGGGAACTGTTCCCAAACCTGACTACTGTTGCTGCAGCTGCAGCTCAAAGGGCCTCAGATACATTGCAGGTAGGTGCTGTGTAGTGTTAAGTTAGCAGATGCACAGAATGCAGGCATGAAGGAGACCTTGGCAACTTCCCCCTAGATTTCAGAGGATATATGAGAAAGCCTGGGTGCCCAGGCAGAAGCCTGCCATAGGGGTGAAGCCCTTACAGAGAAACTCTACTAGGGTAGTACAGAGGGCAAGCGTGGTGTTGGAGCCACCATACAGAGTCTCCATCAGGGCACTGTCTGATGGAGCTGTTGGAAGGGGGCCACTTCTCTCTAGGTCCCAGAAACCATGGACAGCTTGAATCCTGAAAAAAGCCATAGGCATTCAACTCCAATGTGTGAGATCAGCCACAGGGGCTGCATTCTGCAAAACCACAGGGGTGAAGCTACCCAAAGCCTTAGGAGCCTAGTGCTTGCAGCAGTGTGTCCTGGAGTGGGACATGGAGTTAACGGAGATTATTTTGGAGCTTTAAATTTTAATGTCTTCATACCAGGTCTTAGACTTGTTTCAGCCAATTTCTCCCTTTTGCAATGAGAATGTTTACCCAATACCTGTGCCCACATTGTATCTTGGAAGTAAATAACTTGTTGTGATTTTACAGGCTTATAGGTGAAAGGAGATGAGTCTCCAGATGAGATTTTGGACTTGGTACTTGAGACTTTGGACTTTTGAGTTAATGCTGTAATCAGTTAAAACTTTGGGGAACTATTGGGAAGACATGATTTCATTTTGAAATGTGAGAAAGAGATGAGATTTGGGAGGCTAGTGGTGGAATAATACAGTTTGTATGTTTTTCCTCTCTAAATCTCATGTTAAAAACAGATTCCCAATGTCGCAGATGGGGCCTAGTGGGAGGTGATTGCATAATAGGGTCAGATCCCTTATGAATGGTTTAGCACCATGCCCTTGGTGATAAGTGAGTTCTTGCTCAGTTTGTCCATGGGAGATCTGGTTGTTTAAATGTCTAGGACTTACCCCCCTCCCACCCACCTCTTTCTTGCTCCTGCTCTCTGCACCTGATGCACTTGCTCTTTCTTCACCTTCCATCATGATTGTAAGCTTCCCGAGTCTCATAAGCAGATGCTAGCATCATGCTTTCTGTACACCCTGCAGAACTGTGAGCCAGTTAAATCCCTATTCTTTAAAAAGTAGCCTACCTCAAGAATTTTTGTAGCAATGCAAAAGTAGCCTGATACAAATTAGAAAAAAAGAGATAGCAGATAGAAGGATATGATAACTCTTATTGGAGAGAAAAGCAAGGAAAAGACTTTCTAGAAAAAGTGATATGGGGCTAGAATTTTAAAAGGTGTTGTAGTTAGCTTATAGAAAAAAAGAGAGGCTGGGTGCGGTGGCTCATGCCTGTAATCCCAGAACTTTGGGAGGCCGAGGCGGGCAGATCACAAGGTCAGGAGATTGAGACCATCCTGGTTAACACGGTGAAACCCCATCTCTACTGAAAAGTACAAATATTTAGCCAGGTGTAGTGGCGGGCACCTGTAGTCCCAGCTACTCAGGAGGCTGAGACAGGCAAATGGCATGAACCCCAGTGGCAGAGCTTGCAATGAGCCAAGATTGTGCCACTGCACTCCAGCCTGGGTGACAGAGCAAGAATCTGTCTCAAAAAAAAGAAAAAAAAAAAAAGGAGAATAAGCAAGAAGATGGGGAGGGGTATTGCCAGAGAATTAGCAGATACCAAAGCCATGGAACCATGAAATACAATGGAATATAAGAAACTATAGTCAAGCATTTGATGATGACTGAAGTATAACATGGGACTAGAAATTTCAGAAAGGTAAGTTCTTTTGAGAATCAGCAGATTAAGGATAAGCATAGGCCATTTTACATGGTAAATCTCTAAAGAATTTTTAAAAGGACTAAGTCTTAAAATTTTTGAAAGGTTTGTGATGTCTCTTCCCTCAGCAACAGAATGTCTACTCACACCAAAACTTGATGATTCAACATTCACAAAGCATTTTGTAAATCACCTGTGTTTCCATTTGTCCTCTCAGCAATCTAGTTCAGAGTCTGCCTTTATTCTTATATAAACTGTTGCGATGACCTCCTTGTTCAATGCCAGATGCCCATCATCTCCAAGATAACTTCATTCAGATCGTGCATTACATTTTACCCAATGATTTTTATGTTTTAATTTTTATAAGAATTTTCAGAGGTTTGTTGTACACTATGAGGTTGTTAACTCCGCTTTGCAAAATGAAATAGAAAGTAGAGGACACAGACAGGCAAGTTCACCCAAGGTCATTGAACTTAGTGGCAGAGCCAGGACCTCCAACCTATCTCCTCTGACTACAGATGTTTTTGATTATCTATTTAAATTCAGAATATTTTTAATATTCTTCATGGAATGGGGCTGGCAGTTTCATAACCTTAAAATTGTTGTGGTGCATTGGGTTCTAGGATTTTGTTTCAATTGCTTTTGAAAATAAGCAGTGACAATTGCTGGAGGGGAGAGAAGGAATAAGGAGCTCCTAAAAACATTGTACATTGAGACCACAGAAGTGTGAATGCCTTTAAAAATATATGGTTCCTAGTTTTTATACTTATTTTTGTTTTCCTCTTAGTGTTAGGCAACATTACACTAACTCTAGTTGGAAAAATACATTCCTGAAGTATCTTCCAAATGAGCTTGAGCAAAGAATAACCGTTTGGCTATTCAGAGAGAACGGAAAATGTGATTTCTCTAAACACAGGCTACTCAGGAGGAAACACTTCCAGTTAAATGAACAGGTGATGCCTAAATCTTAAATAGATTAGGAATAATTGTGGTCTACTCACCACTTCTGCTCAAAATGTATTCAGACATAAAGAGATTCTGTTTTTTAGCAGTGCAAATGGGACATTTACCTCTCCAAGATATTAATTTTTCAAGAATTCAATAGTGATAAGAAATACTTAACCAGGCTGCACCTTTAAATTATTTTGGTGGATAAACTTGAGACCAACAAAATACTCAATCTTTTAAATAGTATATATATATTTAAAAACCAAATTTTAGGCACATTTTTTAAGAATGTCAGCTTTACAGAAACCATGACTACATCTCAATTTGGGAATTCATGAGAGCTTAATAAAAATTAATTGAATTGTCATGGAAAGGCTGAAGCTAGACAAAATAGAAAATGTTACTTCCCCATAGACCGTCATAGGTTTGTTTGCTGTATTGTGATCCTAGCAAACACCTTTTTAAAAATCACTGAGAGGAGTCCTTCGCTATGAGCCCTGCAGTTCTCATTAGAATGGATCTCCCCCAATGACACACCTGGTATCTGATATCTGCAGCAAGTACAAAGGCCAAACCCTGCAAACCTTCACTGAGTGCAGAATCTGGTCCACGCATGGTAGCGAGCGATAATGAGGTGGGCTGCCGAACCATAATTGCAGGTCACTGAGAGGTGTCTATGAAGCCTCTATAGCTTCCAGCAGGATGCTTGTCATTGCTCATACTTAGGTCATCATGATTTATCAACTTGAGGATCATCAGATTCCCAAAGCCAAAGATTTTACATATTCTGAGTTTTTGTGAGAGGTACTGTCATTTACTTTGTCTTAATAACCCTTTACATTTTGATGGAGCTGGTTAATCTGATACGGCAGCATGTGAATTTTTCAGCTTCTGAAGAGTGTGTTGATTAAATACTCTTAACAGCCTGGAAAATATTGATGCATTCATCACTCTCTTCTCAACTAGAGAGAGAGAGCTGAAAGAAGAGGGTCAATGTCTTGGTTACTTTCTCCCCCAACCTAGAATACTGCCTTGATAGGAAATAAGAACTGATGGAAAAGAGGCAAAGATGCAGAGAAGTCATGGGATTACATAACTTTTAGCCTTTCACTTGAAAAAAAGTATTGAACACTTACTGGGCTCAGATGTTGGGAACACAGAGATCACAATTCCTCCAGAACTTCGCTTTCTATCAAACCTGCATCATGATTTTACCTCTGGATGAGGAAATAACTGTTCCAAATGAAGTATCAGATATATAGGGCCATCTCAACAACTGACCATTCCATTTCTCTTACTTCTATATGTAATGCTCTATATATTTAGTACCAAAAGAGTATGCATGTGGCCCTAGTTTTGTATCAACAAAATCTAAAGATTAGCCTAAACAATCCCCTTCTCAGACAGTTGAAATAATTTTGGGATCATACTCTGCATTTTACCAGGTTTTAGGGGAGACATTTAAAAGGAATGTGACTTTTGTCCTTTAAAGATCTCTAAAGCAGGCCAGACATGGTGGCTCATGCCTGTAATCCCAGCACTTTGGAAAGCCAAGTTCAGAGGCTTGCTTGAGGAAGACCAGCCTGGGCAACATGGCAAGACCTCATCTCTACAAAATAATTTCAAAAGTTAGCCAGGCCTAGTAGCACACATCTATAGTCCTGGCTACTCAGGAGACTGAGGCAGGAGGATCTCTTAAGCCCAGGAGTTTGAGGCTGCAGTTACATCAATGCACTCCAGCCTGAGTGACAGAGTGAGACCCAGTCTCAAAATAAATAAATAAATACATAAAATAAATAAATAAATAAATAAATAAATAAAACAAAAAACTCTAAAACCAATTCCTATTATATTACTTATCATGTTATTTTCATTAATTTGCACATAGCTCCAGCTCCTCTACTCAGCTACCTATTCCTTTAGGTAAGGGGTGTGTTAATCTTTTTGTCCTTGTTTCTAATACAATGACGGGCATATAAAAGTGCTTAATAAAGTTGTTGATGTATAACAACAATAAATGTAGAAAAACAGTGGTCTTGATGTATAAGAAACGATTGTCCATACTTTGAGAGGTTATGGTTTAAATAATGAAGAGAAAATTCAAATGAAGAGAAAGTAAATGGCATCAAAGAAGTGAATTTGAAATACTTTTTAAACATCCTGGGAACAAATGCAAAAGAGCACTGTGCTGCATGAGGGAAAATAGGAATTCTGGGCTTCCCTTCATAGTTCTTCATCTTCCAGTATGCAAGCCTGGGCTTTTTCACACAGTAATTTTATGGTCCTAAGAGCCACAAAACGATCATCCTCAATGTGCAAACACTTTTGAAGTCTCTGCAACCATCATATTTGCTACTGTCCCATTAGCCAAAAAAGTCTTATAGCCAAGCCCAGAGTGAGTTGAGGAGCATACTCACTAAAGGCGTGGATACAGGGAAACAAACACATTGGGACCCCAGCTGCAATCCATTTACCACAGAAGGGTAAGGATTCCCAATAATATCAGCCTCTGCTAATTCTATATCCTGTGGTTCCAGGTGTGTAAAAAATAAAACCTCGATATAACTGCATGCATACATGCACACACACACACACACACACACACACACAGATCTAGAAAATACATAAAAATGCATTAATAATGCTTAATATATTCTTCTGTATTTTAAAAAACATTTAAATTTTTTTTGTATTGCATATGTTTTTTGTTATTCAGCAAAAACATCTGGAAGGTAATAAAATGTGATTATGGATGAGGTTTCACCTTTTGTGCTTTTTATATTTCTTCTGTATTTTCCATGTTTTCTATAAAGCATATGCACTCTTTTATAATCAGTCAAATGTGTGTGTGTGTGTGTGTGTGTGTGTGTGTGTGTGTGTGTGTGTGTGTGTGTGAACTACACTTTAAAAATCATAGGAGCTAGGCCACTGGAGTACTTCTCCATCTGGTTTTTCTTTATTATGACACCAGGAAGAAACAGCTGAAAAGTTGAGTTGATAACAAATTCTAAACAAATTTTTTTTACTCCATCTACAAACTTTGTTTTGAAGTGTGCAGCTGTCACTGGTTGCCTGCTTGGTTTCCTTTCAGACGCCCTGCTGGCATTGAAGAGGAGTCTCTTTTATTTATCTGGTCAGAAGGAGCCCTTGAATTTACGGATGAAGGAGACACCCTGAGACCTTTCACGCTCTATGAATATCAGGTCAGAGCCTGTAACTCCAAGGGTTCCGTGGAGAGTCTGTGGTCATTAACACGAACTCTGGAAGCCCCACCTCAAGATTTTCCAGCTCCTTGGGCTCAAGTCACCAGTGCTCATTCAGTTCTGTTGAATTGGACAAAGCCGGAATCTCCCAATGGCATTATCTCCCATTACTGTGTGGTCTACCAGGAGAAACCCAACGATCCAACATTTAACAGCCCTACCGTGCATGCTTTCACAGTGATGGTAAGACCTTTGAAAAAATAACAGACATGCGGATTATCTGGTTAATATGTTGAAATTAATTTTCTTATCCAACTTCTCATTTTTCTTCACTTAGGGCTTAAATATATGAACATCTTTCACATGTGAAAAGTTGTAATGTAGTCATGGGGATAAGATACTGAACTGAGTATGAGGAGTTTTGGGGACCAGTTTGTAGACCACAACTAATTTTGATTACCTGAAAACCAATAAATACATTTTATTTATTCATAAAATTGCCTGATTTCCATTTTCCATATTTACTAAATGAGAATTTTTTTTTTTTTTTTGAGACAGGCTTTCATTCTGCCACCCAGACTGGAGTGCAGTGGCATGGTCTCAGCTCACTGCAGCCTCTGCCTCCTGGGTTCAAGCAATTCTCCTGCCTCAGCCTCCTGAGTAGCTGGGATTACAGGTGCCCACCACTGCCCAACTAATTTTTGTATTTTTAGTAGCGAGGGGGTTTCACCATGTTGGCCAGGCCAGTCTTGAACTCCTGACCTCAAGTGATCTGCCTGCCTCAGCCTCCCAAAGTTCCGGGATTACAGGCATGAGCCACCACACCTGGCCTAAATGGGAATAATTTAGTTTCTTGATTTCCATTTTCCATATATACTAAATGGGAATAATGTAATGCTTTCCTCCATACCTCATAGAAATCAGGTTCAGATGAAATTACATAGAATTATATATACACATATATGTAGTATGTGTATATATGTATGTGTATGTATGTGTGTATGTATATATGTGTGTTTGTATATATACATATATATATTTAAACATACACACACACACACACATAAAAATTGCATGCACTAGAGCTTACTAATGATTTTTTTCAGGGATGGCCTCCTCTGGCCCATAAAACAACTTAACTCAGTTCACCTGATCAGCTAGTAGCTCCTGAGTGCTTTCTTTATGTACAGCATAGCCTCATGGTCTATGGGAGATACAGAAACAGGATGGTCCTTGTTGCAGGGAGTGTTTTGTTTTATATCACAGAGATTTAATTGCACATAAGGGGAAAAGAAGAAGAAGCGGTTGAGTACAGCCTATAATGTCCACTACACTGGGACTTAGATCCCAAACTCCACTATCTACTAGCTTTAAACCACAGCACAAGAGAGAGTAACATCATATACCAAGTGTCAGGCAAGAAGTGCTCTGGGAGATCAGCTCTCAAACTGAAGATGCTTCATGGATAAGATTAAATTTTGTGGTCTTGGGAGTTAAATACAAATATGTGCCGAGACCTTATTAAATATGGAAAACCCTCAATAAGAACAAATAAGCAGACAAACTAAAGCATTCTTTAAAAAAATAAAAAGACTATGTTTCTATGCTTTAAATCCTGGAAGGCCAATTTATATGAAGGTTATCTTATGGAGTATAACATTTATCAAAATATTTAAATTACAGTGAGCAAATATATTTTCATAAAACTCCAGAAGAGCCTTTTCGAATTAATAGTTTAAAGTACAATGTTTTCCCACTGTCCTCATGTTTAATTTTCTCATATGACTAAAAAATAAGCAATATGTAAATGAAAAGATCATTGTTTTCATTTTTATCTGTTTCAGAATTAGTACTATGTTTTTATTAGTAAATTATATACTAGAGTCTTTTATATTACATCTTCTAGTTCCTATATGATAAGCACTAGAAGCAGTGTTCTTTTTCTTTTTTTTTTTTTTTTTTTTTGAGACGGAGTCTTGCTCTGTCACCCAGGCTGGAGTTCAGTGACCGGATCTCAGCTCACTGCAAGCTCTGCCTCCCAGGTTTACGCCATTCTCCTGCCTCAGCCTCCCGAGTAGCTGGGACTACAGGCGCCCGCCACCACGCCCGGCTAGTTTTTTGTATTTTTTAGTAGAGACGGGGTTTCACCGTGTTAGCCAGGATGGTCTCCATCTCCTGACCTCGTGATCCGCCCATCTCGGCCTCCCAAAGTGCTGGGATTACAGACTTGAGCCACCGCGCCCGGCCTAGAAGCAGTGTTCTTAAGTGTAAAAGGTATTTTTTAGTGGATATGTGATCCAGGAGGAAGTTGGTTACTTCCCACCATATCCTTCAAACTCGTGTTCTAAACTTTCACCCTTAAAGTAAAATGTTTATGAATATACTGAAACACCCTTGTTAATAGCTTTCTGAATGAGGCACCTTAATTTAAATATGCTTTTATTGAAGGCACTGGGATTGCAGTGATTAAACCTCTGATCTTTTAAAATACAAATTTCAGGGGTATGAGTCTAATAATCATTTAGTCTCCTGAAACACTTCTGTTGGAATTCCCTTGTGGAATATCTTGTAAGTCATCCCTTCATAACCAGCTTCATTTTAAAACACAAGATTTAAAGTATATGATGAATCCATGAACTCTGTTCTTTATTTAATCTTCTAGGCTATATTTTTATCACACTAAAAAGCTTCTGAAAAAGAGGCAAGCCTATGACCCCAAGCTTTAAGTGGCACCGGGCTCTTTGCACATGGGCCCTCCCTGACGTGGCCTTCATTTTGACAGTCCAGTACTGGTGCACTCTTCTGTTTTTCCAAAGATTTTTTTTTCTTGCAATGTCTAATAGAATAGCCAGAATAATTTTAAAAACAATACTTCTGTGTCCTATTTTTGAATGTGTATGTGTATATTCAAAATGGTCTCCCAAAATCAAAATCTTTGGCTCTCAGAATTCCAAGAGAAGGCTTCATTAGATTCACTAAGAAAGGTCCCACCTGATCTTTTCAAACAAACAAGGACATCTTCCACAAAGCAGTCTGGGCAAGTATTCAGATCTTCTGGCCACTGGACGACGTTTTCAGGGCATCAGGGCCACTATGATTCTTTATGATATGACACCTTTGAAAGAAGTCATCAGGAGAATGAACTAGTGTTTTTGTATTTCACTTATTCCCACAGTCCCTGTGTAGGAGATTGTGTTCAATATTTTTGTTTAAAAGATATCTAGGCTGAGCGCTGTGGCCCATGCCTGTGATCCCAGCACTTTGGGAGACTGAGGCGGGCAGATCACAAGGTCAAGAGTTCGAGAACAGCCTGGCCAACACAGTGAAATCTTGTCTGTATTAAAAACACTATTTTTAGTATTTTTACTTTTTGGAAGGCTGAGGCAGGAGAGTTGCTTGAACCCAGGAGGCTGAGGTTGCAGTGAGCCAAGATCCTGCCACAGCACTCCAGCCTGGGAAACAGAGCAAGACTTCATTTCCAAAAAGTGTAAAGGAAGTTCTATTCCTTATCCAATGCTCTATACTCCTCACCATCACAGAAGAATGTTTCTTTTATCTCAGACAAATCCTTCCTCCTATAATTTAAGTCTACCTCCCTTTGTCCAGAGCAGCATGACTTCTCCATAGTAGCACAATGGGCCTTCAGGGTCCAACAAATTATTGACAATTCCATCTGATTTGGCAAATAGTCATTGAGTACTATATTCAATATGCCAATATTTAATACCAAACTTAACTACTATGTTGTTGAAGTCTACTATGAGACTTGGCCCTTGAGCAGAGCAGAGGCTGTGAGGACAAATGAGTGATGAGTTCTGAGGCACAGGCTGTTACTGTTGGGCATTCTGGGTTTTTAAGCTTCTTGCAGATGTGTTTCTGCTGCCCATGTTTAGAAGACCCCATTTCATTTTAATTTTTGTATAAACTTAATGGGTCCCAGTGAAGTTTTGCTACCTGGATATATTGTATAGTGGTGAAATCTGGGCTTTTAGTGTAACCATCGCACAAATAACATACATCATACCCATCAAGTCATTTATCATCCCTCACCCCGCTCCCTCCCTCCCTCCCACCCTTCCAAGTCTCCAGTGTCTGTTATTCCACACCCTATGTCCACGTGTACACATTACGTAGTCCTACTTACAAGTGAGAACATGCAGTGTTTGACTTTCTGTGTCTGAGTTATTTCATGAGGATAATGGCCTATAGTTCTATCCATGTTGCTGCAAAAGACATGATTTCATTATCTTTTATGGCTGAGTAGTATTCTACAGTGTGTGTGTGTGTGTGCATGTATATATTCATATATGTAATTATATTCTATGGTATGTAAAATTATTCCTATTTAGTAAATATGGAAAATGGAAATGGAAATCAGGAGATAGATATATATCTATATATAGATATATATATGTATATCACATTCTCTTTATGCAATCATCCATTGATGAACCCTTAGGTTGATTCAATACCTTTGCTATTGTGAATAGTGCTGTAATAAACATACAAATGCAGGTATCTTTTTTAATATAATGATTTATTTTCCTCTGGGTAGATGCCCAGCAGTGAAATTGCTGGATTGAAGGGTAATTCTACTTTTAGTTCTTTGAGAAATCTCTATATTGTTGTCCATAGGGGTTGTAGAAGACTCCATTTTAAATCACTTTCCAAGTACTTTCCTAGATGTACTTACTATTTATCTAATTTCTGCAGCAGCTAAACAACTTTACTGTCTTCTTTCCTTTCTGTGCCTGCTGTAGGAAATTTTTCAAGTTTTTGTTTATTGGCCACTCTGGCTAAAATTCTTCAGGGCAAAGGAACTACAGTGCCTTCTCCATTAATGAGGCACAGAATCCGTCCCCACAATTGCAGGATTGCAATTCAGTCCACAGACTCGTAAGAGGTACTGCTAATGCAATTAGCATTAGCTAATGCATTAGTCCCTTGTTTATTGAGATCTCATGTCTGCCCAAGAGGCCACCAATAAATTGCCCATGTTGTGGTGCCATCACTAGCTTGCCCCAAGGTCCCCCCAGAGTTGTTTATAGACAGGTGGATGTTGCTGAGAGAGCCACATAAGACAGGTGCAATGGAGGCATGAATTCTGCTTGTGGTGGCAGTGGATGGAGAACTGGCAGTGGGGGCCCTCCATGGGGGTGAGAAGCGTATGTGTTGGCAGGAACAACAGCAGCGGCAGCAGCAGCAGAGGCAGCAGGAGCAGAGAAATGGAAAGAGTGTGGGTTTTAATGCATCACTAGCTGCTCTCCCAACCTCATGAAAAGTTTCACCTCCCTACTCATCTCTATGTAGGTCTTTCTAAGGAAGAAAGAGGGAGATCAAGATTCTTGGGGTCTCTTTAGACTGATACCTTCCATTATTGAAAACAGCGTTAGTTAGAAGGCCTCAAACTCCCTTCCCAATTAGCTCTGTGATGAATTGTGTGGTGTCAGGAAAGAAACTGTATTTAGCCTTGCTTGGCATGCAGGAGTTCCATGGTGGTATTTACAGGGAACACTCCTGGCAAGGTTGACGATATTGCTACCACCATTTGGGTTTGTTTGCTTTTTCTCACTGGCACCTGCCATTGTGCTGGCAGAAATAAATCTGAGAATTTGGGATTTTAAAGAAAAAGTGGTTTACCTATTATCTGTCCCCTAACTATATCCTTGCTTGTTACAGGGGGTTATAAAACGTCAAGTCCAGATCATGCATTTGCCCAGTATTCTGAAAAATAAATGGTGCTTCACTCTGTGTAGAATCAAGCATAAGGTGCTGAGAAATAAGCAAATTATATGGGTCACTAAAAATTGGCTTCCAATCTGGTAATAAAATCCAGAATTACTAACTCTAGTTTCTAGATTCTAGCTGCCAGACTTCCTTTCCCAATGTCAGGGAGGAGGTAGTCAAAATTTCCTCAAGGATTTGTTTCCTATATCTTTATCATTAAGTAGATATGTGGCAAAAATAATAGCAATAATAATAAAATAGATATTTCACAATTGCCATGTTATGAAGGGTGTGTAAGTAAATTGATAAATTTATTTTTAATCCCATTTTCATTTTGGCTTAGATAACATAAAGTATTACTGCTCTTTACATATGATCTTAAATTAGTTGCAGCTCTTTTTAATTTGATGATTCTTAGCCTTTTCTCCCCAGACACACTTATTAGACAACAAAAATACTCTGGGAGACGTAGTTTTCCAAAAGGACTCCTTTGGTGACTATCTTTCTAATGTGAATAAAAATTTGGTAATAAAAATAATTACCATATTTCCTGTGTCGGTTCTATAAACTGAGATTTTCACATTTTATAATAAGAAATACCTGTGTCATTCTTTTATGTAAAAGATACAAAACATGGATGAGTAAACATCACACAAAACAATGAATATTTGTTGGCATAACCCTTTTTTTTTTTTTTTTTTTTTTTTTTTTTTGAGACGGAGTCTCTCTCTATCCCAGGCTGGAGTGCAGTGGCCGGATCTCAGCTCACTGCAAGCTCCGCCTCCCGGGTTTACGCCATTCTCCTGCCTCAGCCTCCCGAGTAGCTGGGACTACAGGCGCCACCACCAAGCCCGGCTAGTTTTTTGTATTTTTTTTAGTAGAGACGGGGTTTCACTGTGTTAGCCAGGATGGTCTTGATCTCCTGACCTCGTGATCCGCCCGTCTCGGCCTCCCAAAGTGCTGGGATTACAGGCTTGAGCCACCGCGCCCGGCCAACCCTTTTTTTTTTTAAGAGACAGGGTCTTGCTCTATCACACAGGCTGCCATGCAGTGACACCATGATAGCTCACTGCAGCCTTGATGTCCTGCACTCAAGTGATCCACCCCACTCAGCCTCCCAAGTAGCTGGGACTACAGGTGCATGCCACCATGCCCAGCTAATTTCTTTTAATTTTTTGGTAGAGATTGTGTCTCACTAAATTGCCCCAGCTGGTCTCAAATTCCTGGCCTCAAGAGATCCTCCCACTGTGGCATCCCAAAGTGTTGGAATTATAGGCTTGAGCCACTGCCCATGGCAAAACTTTTTAGTTGTGATGGTATTTGGGGTTTAATATTAATGTTTCATTTACTTGCCTTACAAATTAGACTTTCAGACAAACATGTATTTGTCTGAAATTCATAAATACATATCAAGAATCTACCTTTTGCTCAACATTATTAGAGATGAAAACCATGTAAGTCTTTTTGAATTTTATGTTAATTACTTCTTTGAAAGAGCCATATTTTTCTCCAACCACTTTATCCCAGCAAGCTCCATCAGGACTCCCTTGCTCACCCATCAGTAACATCTAAGGCAGGTTCCATGGTTTTCCAGTCACTTTTCAGTAACAAGGATCAGTGCAACTGGTGATCAAGACTGATTTCAGGTGTTTTTTAAAAACTTCAGTCTAGGCCAGGGGCAATGGCTCATGCCTGTAATCTCAGCACTTTGGGAGGCCAAGGTGGGCGGATTACCTGAGGTCAGGCATTCAAGACCAGCCTGGCCAACGTGTTGAAATCTTGTCTCTAGTAAAAATACAAAAATTAGCCAGGCATGGTGGCTGGCGCCTGTAATTCCAGCTACTCGAGAGGCTGAGGCAGGGGAGTTGCTTGAACCCGGGAGGCAGAGTCTGCAGAGTCAAGATTGCCATTACACTCCAGCCTGGGTGACAGAGCAAGACTCTGTCTCAAACAACAACGACAACAACAAAAATTCCGGTCTAAATTAAAACCTGATTTGTTCTTAAGGATCTACAGTGGGGAAAGAGGGCATGGTCATTTTCCTCTTTCTTCAGTTCCCTCTTCTTCTCTTATTTATTTCGCCCAGGATCATGGCATAAAAAGAAAGAATTAGACAAAAAAGAACAGAGCTTTACTCAACAACATTGCTGTAATTAATCTTCTATTAATTTTGAGGGACCAGATGCCTCATGGTGGGTTATATAGGGGTCCCCATAGGAAATTCTATGCCTCATAGTCCACTGATGTAGGCAATACACTCTCTGGCTAATTTCTTACTATTTGTTATTATCCAAGAGGTCCACTCTACAACCTTTTTGGCCTCTGGGGGCCCCTCTCCCAAGCAAGCAACATACTCTCTGACTAATTTCTTACTATTTGTTATTGTCCAAGAGATCTATCCTACAACCTTTTTGGCCTCTGGGGGCCCCTCTCCCAAGCAGGCAGCCAATATCAAGTCCTATCATGTTGACAAAACTCATTCCTTTCTTGGCACCCACTAGGACTGCGGAAAACTTTGGTTCCATCAAATAATGAAGGTACAGCTTGTCCAGTACTATATTCTCTGCTTGACCTATCATGCTGGATGAGACCTAGCCAGTCTCCCAACTTTGGAATTCATTGACTAAGACATAGGTTTTAGCTTAGGTGTTAGCCTATTATCCCAAAACTCTGGGATCACTTAAGGATTACAGAAGACCCTTTCCACTCTAGTCATTGCATCAAAATTGTCCTATGAGTTTCATCAGTGCAGTAGGAAGCCTCTTGCCAAGACCAGACTGTTCATCTCACTTTTCTTGCAACACCCCCAGTTTCTTCAAGAGCTTCTCTTGGATATTCCTTGTATGCCTTGAAAGGGGAATGTGGAGAAATCCCATTCCCTCCCTGAAGTGGGAAGGATATAACCAAAGTCTCTTTATTCTCCGTTGAATCCCCTTCTTTATTTTATTTTTTTATGAACTTGGGTCTTCTCATATAGGTTGTCTCCATAGATCTTCATAGGAAGATGGAGCTGTTTTTTCCATAAGTCCTGCAGTGATACATCTAGCTGTTCCAGTGGAGTTACTTACCACCTATTTTTCTAAAGTATACTCATTATTCTCCAATACAGTTCTATGTCACATCCTGTTATATAACTAAATGGACCTATTCTCTTTCTAGTTGCGCAAGCCAGATCATTTTTGAGTCTTCCCTCTTCCTTACTTCCATATCAATTCTTCACTGAGTACTATTGATTCTATTTCCACACTATATCTTAAATCCTTCCACTTGAAGACAACATTAGGATCTTCACACACGTTAATCCCTCCTCCTGGAATGGTGGCTCATTCTATAATTCATCTGTCCTCATTCTTACTCGTCAAGTCTGAACTAAAATGTCATTTATCTCATAGGGCTGCTGCAATGACTAATAAATTAATGCATATGCAAAGTACCATAAATGGCAATATAAATAGACTATAAACCTTTAGCAGTCCTTCTATTTGAAAAAACAGAGACTGGAATAAATTAGCAAATGTAGATAAGGTTCTGGTCTGTCTAGGCAACTGTATAATTTGGTCACGAGTGAAAAACCTTATGTTTTATGCATTTTAAGTGTTCCTCACCTTGCAACAAAACTCTGAGCTTGCAAATTTACATGTTTCCTGATACCACATTGTCAATTTCCACGTAATTTTCCAAATACTGGATTAGGTTCTACTTCCTTTCTAAACTGCCTGAAGCAAGAACATGCTTTTTTTTTTTTTTTTTTTTTTTTGTCTCCTGAGGTTTATTACAGTCTTATCCCTGGCCCCCCTTCCCCAACAACATCACATACCTGCCAGTATAAGAGCCCTCCTCAGGAGATTTCCACCCCATATGTAGTTCTGTTTACCTGCCATGACACTCTTAGGACCCTGCCTTTTCCCTTAGATCTGGGATTATATCAGCAGAACATGATGAGGTATTTTAGTCACATACACACACACACACACACACACACACTCACACTTCTCAAATCATACAAATGGATTATGCCAAATTGGCATCTACCTACTTCCCCTATGCCAAATAGTAGTTCATCAGTACATGAAGGACAGTTAGTTGATGGGGAGACTGTTTGACCTGTGGGTCAAGTATGTTGCTATTTTCTGGCCTTTAACCAACTTGTAAGAAAACCCTCTTCAGACACCTAAGACTCCTGTGGAGCCTTGTCAAAAATGTGTGTGAAAGTAAAATGAACTAGTCCACATACTAACAGGCCCAGGCCATAAATTCAGAATACATGCCATTTAGCAGAGACAGCAAGCTGTAAATGGCAGTGAAGGGCAGAAGTTAATTGAACTACTCTGCTCTTGTCACAAATGGAAAGTAGCCACTACCTGAAACAAGATGGCTGCCCCTGAAGTACCCTATTACAGCCAAGAGATCATATCCTTAGCTCTGCAAGGGCTTATGGGTGAGGGGGAAATCATACACAGATGACCAATATTTTTATGGTTCACAGCCGATCAAAGTGAAATTCAGCAGCTGTTCAGGACAAGTGACCACTGTAACGGCTGTAATATAACCTACTAAATAGAGAGGGAATTGCATTAGAGCAAGAGGTTAGCTGTGATTATCGGCAGGTGAGTGCTTTATTGAAGTTGAAAGACCATTAACATTGATAGAGTAATTATTTCAACTTGAAAGTAATTACCTTGATGGGTGATAACTTCTCTAGTGTTCCCAGATTTGATTGGGCCAAACAATTGTGAGCTCCTGAAGCCTAGAAAAATATTACAACAATACTGTGATTTTTAAATTACTGAAACCACTGTTGGAATATTCTAATTATGCCGAACAGTGAAAAGATTTTGCCTTACACAAGCTAGTGACCTCTCATGTAGAGAGAGACATTTGCTTTTTAATCCAAATGCAATGACCCACACCCACCACCTGTGAATACATATGTGATGGGTTTGCAAATGAATCTTTTTATCTCGATATAATTTTTAAGGTGAAACATCTTGTTAGTGCTGTGCCCATACTAAGCTAGAACTGTTGGCATTTTTTATCATATCTATGGACTGGAAGGCTCCAGAATGGCAACTATCTTCTATCTTTGTCACAGAGGGTTTAAATTTGCATAAATTAAATATTTTGATAATGACTACACACAAATTAGGATTTCTGGATGCCACGTATTTTGGATCCCAAATTTCAGATATTATCTAGTTACATAATTCAGTTGTTTCAATAACTTTCTTGCCTGATGTTATGCAGCTCCACCACAAACACTCCATTGTCAGGGAATTTTCTGTTTACCTACACTGGACATCAGCAAACAAAATTAAAGTTGAAAATCAGGGCTATTGCTTCTCTGTAGTCTCATGAATATATGAAAATTGCAAGTTATTTGCAATTGAGGACCAAGACACATCAAATCTAATTCAGTAATCAAGACCAAGAAATACTGGGCCCTTCCATTAATCAGTTTTTCACCAAATTTCTCTTTTGAGAATCTACTTGGTCCAGAAGCTGTAACAGATACAAACAAATGAGAAATAGACTTTTCTCTCTGAAATTCGTCATGTATTTGGAGAAACAATAAGAAAAGAGACAAATTGCAATGTAATAAGCAATCATTTTGTCATGCATGGTATTGATTGTACTTATAAATAGTTCAAAGGACCTAGGAGGACTCTAGTGCATACTCCTGATTCCAAACCCAGCATTCATTCTGTGGAACCACAAACCATTGACAGAACAAACACAGGCATCATGATTCTTAGTCATGTTGTCAGAAAAGATGAATGTGACATCACCTTAACGTTCCTGGATGATTCCGTAGACCTTTCTGTCATCTTGGCAGGGTTTGATCAGATGATCAGCCAATGAATGACTATCTTTTTGGCAGCACTTCCCAGGAGTTTTTTCTAATCAAAATCTCAGACTCTCCTAGGGACAAAACAGGTTTCTACTTGTTGTCTAAGAGCCAATAAGGAATGTTTTACCAAGCAGTTAATGGGTTTCCTTCATCTCCCCATCTCGGCTCTGAATTCCTCTCCATAGACAAAGTCGTTTGGTCTCTCTTTCAGAAATTACCGTAGGGTGGGAATCTCTGCCAAGCCCAAAGACATTTGCCAACTGAAAAGTAATATAACGGGCTTGAATGTGGTAAAAGAGTGAAGGATTGAGACAAAAACATACCACTTGGTAAAGTGATAAAAATTTATGAATTGAATTGTAAATCTTGCCATTAAGCCAACCAAAGAGTAGCGAAATCTGACCAATCTGACAGCACATCAGAGTTCTTAGCACAGCAGGCTCACCGTGTGTCATATACAGCCAGACTAAAGATTGTATTAAGGACCCCCTTAGGTACTCTGAATTTAAAATAAGTGTAATAACTCATTTTTAAACATTTTATATGATACTTGAAGTATTAAATATTCACATTACAAAATCAGAGTTTTAATCCATTCAAAAGGGTGCGTTGTCTAACACTGAAAGATAATGGTCATGTCTAGATAGTAAAATTACAGTATATTTTTAACAGATGTAAATGTTACTTTTTGACAAGACACAAGTAATGAATTTTATTGTACAAGTTCCTATTGGGTGATTATGATACAGAGTTTTATTTTTGCTAAAGCAATTACTAATGTCATGGCTGGATACCTGTGCCCATTAGTGGCTGGTTCTGTGTTTTTTTAGGATGGTTATTGATCTCTTGCTGAGCTGAGATTCGGATTTTATGCCAGATAGCTTGATTAATGGGTTGGTTTCTATAAGTGGACTGAATGGGGATAGAAAGCAGGGTCAGCCTGCTCTGCCAACCCCAAATCCGTCAAGACGCATAGCTCATTATGAAACAGTTATCAAGGATACATGAAAAATTAATTGGGCTCAGTTTGATTCTGAAAAGAATCGGCTTTCTACTTGGCGGACTCCCCCCCCCACCCCACTCTTTCCAGATGTTGTGCACCAGCCCCTAGAGAAACAGCAAAGGGAGATGTATTAATACATTGTATTGATTAGATCAAGACCCCTGACAGTTATTTGTAGAGATACCATCTGGCTGCTGTTCGAATTCCTTCACCAAAAACAGGACGTGACATGTTATTAATCTCAACTCTCTAAGTATAGACAGTTGCCTTTTCTGCTAAACCGCATTTTACCATTCCGTAGGAGATGGAGGCAGACCTGAAGGGTGCAGAAATTAAGGTTATTACACAAATTGAGCCATATGGTCCAAATATTTCAGCAAGAAAATTGCCAGGCAATAAAAATTACTCCTGCCTTCCTAATGGTGTAAATTACAGTTTAACCATGGCTCTAATGATGTCCTTCTGCCGCGCTTAACTACTGTTACATGAAGGACATTGTTTTAAAAATATAAAAAACAAGTAAATGCCAGCAGCGTGTTTTACAATCTGTTAGTGTGTCATTAAGAACACTGTCAGAATTACATAAACATAATGGCAGGCAACCCAGCATACAAAGGAACTCGTATGGAAATAGAAAGTGTCTTGAAAACTCTTCATTATCTCTGGAATGTCAAGAGCACCGTCCCCTTTGGAAGTTTTCCAGGGAGAAAAGCCCTGTCCATCTAGTGCTTTATTCTAATTCTCATGTGTGTCCCAACAGCAGTGTTTTCTAAATCAAGTGTCGCAACTCATAGTGTGCCTAAGTACACATCTGGTACCACAACCCTGTCCATGTACAAAAAATGAAACAGATAAGGTGAGGAGAGAGCTAACGAATTCTAAACAAACTGATAGAAGTTAACCTTTTGAAGTATTTTTGTTTTTGGGGAAAACAGTTAAGACTCCACTATCTTCCTTAATGATAACATCAAGAATTAAAAGCATAATTTCTATCCTCAGCAAACTAACCCAGGAACAGAAAACCAAATACTGCATGTTCTCACTTGTAAGTGGGAGCTGAACAATGAGAATACATGGACACAGGGAGGGGAACAACACACACTGGAGCCTATTGGGGGGTGAGGGGAGGAAGAGCATCAGGATAAGTAGCTAATGCATGCTGGGCTTAATATCTAGGTGATGGGTTAATAGGTGCAGCAAACCACCATGGCACACGTTTACCTATGTAACAAACCCGTACATCCTGCATGTGTATCCTGGAACTTTAAATTAAATTAAATTTTAAAAGTATAATTTCTGCCATCCCACTATTTGGGGCATGATATTAAGAGGAAGCTTACTTAAAATAATCATAACTCTTTGGGAATTACAGTAAAGACCATTAATATTTGAGTAAGGCGTCAACCCTTCAAATATTTTTAGACCTATTACACCAGAAACACCTTGGCACTTAAAAATTCCATATAGGTCATATCAATGTTTTGTTCTCTAAAACTGCGAAATTCTCCAACTTTTTCGTCTTCTAAGATGTTACAAACACAATTTGTTAAAGTAAAAGTCCAGATAAAAGTTTGTAGAAAAATTTGAAGGAAAAACTACTTTTAATTCCCAGTGGAGAGTTGCCTTATCTTTAAGCCCTTTTTTCTTCTCCATTTCCCCAAAGGGAAGAAGACCAGGATATAATTTGTCCTTTAAACTAAAAAAGAAAAAAGAGAGGGAAAAAACCTAGGAAACCAAAAAAATTATTCTTTTGCATGCATGCATTAAAATTAATGAGAACCCATTATTATTTCCTCATGGCACAAAGGGCAGGGCTAGCAATCTTTTGACTAGAGCATCCTCTGCCTGGAAAGCTCTGCCCCAGGCGTCCCCATGGTTGGCTCCCACACTTTCTTCTGGTCTTAACTGAAAAGTTGCTATCACTAAAGCCTTACCTGACCTACTCAGCTACAATTTCACTCCCCTCTCCCTCACACACACTTTCTATTCCTCTTCCCTGCTTTATTTTTCTCTTTAATATTTAGCTTTTACTTCTGGTTTCTTGCTAACCTATAATCTTATTTCAGAAATTGTTTTTCAAATGCTTTGCTATGCTTCATATTTCACCTAAAAGGAAATCTGTATGTTCACAGCTAAATCAAACTGAGAAAGCGTCATTTATATATTCCAATTCCAATTTATAAGCTGACAACTTCCACATAAAACATATTGTGGGCACTTTACACATGCCATCTTATTTCACCTCAATAACCAATCTGTGGTGTATTATTACCTAAATTTATTAATGAGGAAATGGAAACTCAGAGAGGTTAAGTAACATACCCAAGGTCACACAGCTAGCTGCAGAGTTGGGTTTTGATTGCAGCTCTCTCAGTGTCTAAAGCCTTTTCTTTCTATTATCCAGTATTGCTTCTTGAGTTTCAGCCTAGAGGAATCAATTGCTATTTATGAAAAGCTAAACATCAATGAAAGCCACAAATTATAGTTCAACAGGACAAAGAGATGCTACAGAGCTTGATATGATTCATTGCCTAGTATAAATACAGAAAACAATTGATAAAAGATTCAAACAATTAAAAGTCACTTGGACTGGAAAATTTCAGAGAAGGCTTTTGGGAGAGGTCTGTGCTTTGAACAGTTGGTGAAATTCAAATAGAAGAAAAGTAGAACAGACATTACCTTATTCAGGCAAAGAAACAGAAGCCTGGTTTTGAAACATCTGATGGCAAGTCTCTGCTTCAGGAGGTCACATGGGGAACATTTTTCCAATATGCCCCCATTAATTGGGCTGATATTAAAACAACTGATTTAAAATATATATATATATATATCAAAATACTCCCAAGAGATGCCTAGCAAAGCTATTGGGTGAGGTGGTTAGCAACATGGGTTGGGGTCAGGAAACATGGATTAGAGACTGGCTCTGGCTTTTTTTCTTATTGTGTGACTTCAGGAGGTTATGCCTAATAGCGCACCCCTCAGAGAGGCAGCACCTCTTAGAGTCACAGGAACTGAGACAACACTCAGTAAATAGTGGCGAGTATGATTCAAAATAGGTTTTCAGAGAAGAAATCAGCACATGAAGATATCATGGTGTCATAGTGTGTTGACAGGGTCCTGTCTGGAGATACTACTCCAGAATTTCAAAAAAAGAAATTTTGGCCAGGCGCTGTGGCTCACGCCTGTAATCCCAGCACTTTGGGAAGCCGAGGTGGGCAGATCACCTGAGGTCAGGAGTTTGAGACCAGCCTGGTCAACATGGCGAAACCCCATCTCTACTAAAAATACAAAAAATAGCCAGGCATGGTGGTGATCACCTGTAATCCCAGCTACTTGGGAGGCTGAGGCAGGGAGAATTGCTTGAACTCAGGAGGTAGAGGTTGCAGTGTGCCAAGATCTGCCAGTGCACTCCAGCCTGCATGACAGCAAGACTCCATCAAAAAAAGGAAAGGAAAGGAAGGGCAGGGGAGGGGAAGGGAGGGGAGGGGAGGAGAGGAGAAGGGAAGGAAGGGAAGGGGAGGAGAGGAGAGGGGAGGGGAGGGGAGGGGAGGGGAGGGGAGGGGAGGGGAGGGGAGGGGAGAGGAGAGGAGAGGAGAGGAGAGGAGAGGAGAGGAGAGGAGAGGAGAGGAGAGGAAAGGAAAGGAAAGGAAAGGAAAGGAAAGGAAAGGAAAGGAAAGGAAAGGAAAGGAAAGGAAAGGAAAGGAAAGTTGGTTCCCCTTCATACCCTAATACCCCTTTCCCAAAAGTATGGATTTCTTCACTAAATATGTTAGTAGCAGAATGGTCTTGTGGCAGTTGACCCAGGAGTCCAGGTAGAGCAGTGGGGAAAGAAAAGACAAGGCCAGCCAAGAGGCCAAGCTCCTCCAAAGCTTGACTTGAGATATTAAATTCATTGAAAAAGTTACTCAATATCCACGGTGTTCTGGTGGTGCCTCACTTAGTCCTGGACAATGAATCACAGCCTGAGCTTCATCACTGAATTGGTGACACTGCCGAGGGCCAACTCACCAGCCTTCAAAAACGACAGTGCTGATGACAGCAAAGGCGATGAGGACACACATGAGCATCCGCCCACGAGATGCTGAAAGAGCCAGGAAAGAACTTGGGGGAAAGAAGAACAAATCACTCTTCTGATATTGATTATCCTACAAACTTTATCCTACAAACCAGGACCTATGCTGTCATCCTCCTTTCCTAATCATGTTTAATATCTGATTTATAAGAAACTAAATGTGTACCTAAAAGTAGCTTTCTAAATATTTCTGGGCCACGTTAAACTGTGACTAATTTTCTTCCTTCCTGGCCTACCACATTTTAGAAATATGATAGCATATTTGGGTTGAGAGTCCCTAAGGACCTCAAGAGAGTCCATCTCTTTGTCCTTTCTGACTAGGAAGACCCGGTCATCACGCCACAAGCCTTGGTGTCTCATTTTTAACAGAGCAATAATTATTTATTAGTGGAATATATGCTTATTATATCCAGAAATTAAAGTTGTTAGGGGACATTTGTGCATCCAGGTCCCTGTGGCTGGGTGATCACATCTGTTAGAAATAAATCACTTTAAGAAAATTATATTAGTCTCACAGACAGTCAAGAATGGAGCAAAGGGAGGGAAGTGTGAATAGGGTGAGGAAGCTTGATTTTAAATCTTGTGAAATAGAGTGTGGTCAATATGTTGTCAGCACATTACAGTGTGCAGACATCAACTCCATTTTTCCCCTCTTTTAACCCCAGGTGGCCAATTAGCAGTATATGCTATTTATTCATTACAAAATAGGCGGGATAAATTGAATGGTTAGAATGGCTAATAAGTATTCTTAGCAAGGAGTAAAATAAAAAATGATACATAAGGAGAGACCCCCAAAAAATCTTTAGGGATTTCCAGAAAAAAAAACTCTTGAGGAATTTTCCTCTTAAATATATCTAGAATTTCTACTGACACAAGGAAATTAAAATGGAAAGATTCTCTTTGAATAAATTTTCTTCCTAAAATATGTTCTCTTCAATTCCCTCATTTTTATTTCCTTAGAGTTTCTTTCCTTCCTAAAGCAGAAAGACAGTTATAAATTACTTCTAGCAATTATAAGTATCGTTAGGGTGTTTTGATGCTGCATTTTTACAACAAGCACTGTGCTTGCCTTCCTTATTTGTCTCTCAGTTCAACTCCAAGTCGCAACACAGGAAATGAAAACCTTGTCAATTGACTTAATCTTGTGAATACTCACTTTTGCAAATATGAAAGAACTTAAGAAGGGATTATAAAATACTCTTTATCTATATAATTAAAATTCAATTGAAATATGTGAATTCAACATTTTAATTCATGCATTTTATTTTGTGGCCATTCAAAGATAATATGCTTCTGTATGTCCTCCATTGATTCCTGTAAATAACATTATCTCTCTTATTGCAAAACGTACATCAGAAGAAGTTGGAAGAAAGTGAGGGCTTGAGGGGTGTTAAACTGAAGCAGTAGTGACTTACTATGCAGTGTTAGTAGATTGCATGCCTTGAGGATCTAGAAGCCGATAAAAGAAATGGAGCAAGCAAATAAGAAATGTCTTATTTCTTATTCCAGAAATAAGAAATTCTGAACTTTTACCTTCAAAGATCCAAAAAGACCATGCTAATGTTCTTTTTTTCTGACTTTTGAGTAACTTAGCCATTCTCGTTTAGAAAATTAAGGGTCTACATCTGGCAGCAACTGAAAGAAATGGCTCAATTGAGCACACCCTTGAATGTCAAATATATCATTTTAAAAGTCAATATTTGTTTCAGCTGTAAATGTTTCTGAAACGAACTGATGTTTTTAGTGTTTGTAGTCTAAGGAGCAGTTTCATTTTTGAATCCTCAAATTGAGAGCTCTCCACCTAGAGCACTAGGGCCCTTTCCTTTCAGTGAGGAGAGCGCCCTCTACTGGGTATGTTTACTTACCACGCATGACTGCTAAGACCCTGAGCTGAACGTATGAGCAGTTAAGATGCACCTAAGAAAGGGTTTTTGGAAAATCCTTGCCCCCTTCTTGTACTAGAATGATTGCAAGTGTGGAAGTAGCCATAGTTCACTGTAGTTTTCTTTTTACTGCTGTATTATTGCACCCTGTTGGGGGATACATCTGAGCATTTCATGTGTCCTACTTTTAAAATGCCCAGATGGTGGCTACGTGCTTTGGTTCAAATTGGGCAGCCCTCATCTTTCATGCTCTGTAGTCTGCCTCGTTATCAGAGAGACATGAGACAAGGAAAATTCTTCCATTTTTCAGCTCCTCTTCATCTGTTTCTAGTCACCCACAGTGAATGATGCACTTGCACAATTGTTAAGATGACAGTCACTGTGATAACTGAACATCACTTCCCTGGGATGGGGAGTTCCCTGTGTACCCATAGCTTCTTGATTCCTTCCCAGTACAGTACCTTTTGCAATGTAACTGATCACTTGCAATCTTGTAAGTAACACAGGAGTGAGAGGCAGTGTAAATATTTTATACCTTGCCAAAATCACTTGTATTTGCATCGTTCTTCTTCACTCTAGTCTTTAAGCTTAACAGAGATTTTAAATCCAATCATTCAACCCGAGAAATAGTCAGAAGAACTAATAAAATAAATGAAATGGTATAACTGGTTAAAATAGCCCCAGTGCATAATAGAGGTTTAGTATGATTTTGTGACATACACATTTTATAGGACTTTTGTCTCCAACTACATTCTTCAAAGTGCCATCTGGGCAATGACCATTGGTATCATTTTTACCAATAATAGTCAGCACTTCCCACTGGGAAATTAGTCAAGGGAATGAGATTTTATTTTTTTATTTTTTTATTTTTTTATTTTTTTACAAATTGTCATCAAGAATTTGTCTTCCAAAAACTATTACTGGACTTTGTCCATTACAAGGCAACAACCTAAGTGAGTTACTTGCTCTTATTTTAGAACTTTATTCATCATATAATTGTGATCAAATTCAATTTTATTTTCAAAGAGGAAAAAGATTTCACTCTGTTTTCCTTCTTAATAATAGGTTTGCTGAAGGAAGAACGTTAATACAGGTCAGCGATCTCCAAACTTTTTAGAACATTCACTTGTATAAGTAATAATTTGGGGAGCACACATCCACATAATATGTATATTTACTTATTTGTAAATTATAAAATATGTACTAGTTAAATAATATCATTTACACTACAGAAATAGACATTTTTAAAGGAGTGGAAATAGATAAAATTACCAAGAAAATATTTTATTATGAGCAAGTACTATCAATAATACCTCCAGGCACAGTACACGCTGAAAGATTCATCATTAATCATGCTGAATGTCAATCTCTTTCCTGAGTGTTCTTGAGAATTTCAAATTTTGTTGATGCTTCTGATCAAATACAATTAGATCATTCATGTTTATACCTCATACTGTGGTTGATAAGGAGCTTGAAGGAAGGAGAATCAGACTGGCCATTTATTTGTTCTTCATTTATATTTGTGTTGTTAGTGTTATAGTTGAATCACAAATGTGAATTCTAGGAATTTTGAAAGCCATTCATGTTGCCAAAGATAGTATACTTAAAACCAGATAAGATAATCCATAAACCCCTTTAGCATAGAACCATAAACTACAATATACCACTTGACACCAGGGATTCAGAACCCCAAGGACACAGACCAGTACTGGTCTGTGGCCTGTTGGGAACCAAGCCACACAGCACGAGGTGAGTGGAGGGCGAGCCTTACCACCTGAGCTCCACCTCTCCACCTGAGCTGATCTGCTCCACAGATCAGCTGTGGCATTAGCTTCTCACAGTACCAAACACTATTATGAACTGTGCATGCAACTGATCATGAACTGTGCCTGATGATCTGAGGTGGAACAGTTTCATCCTAAAACCATCCCCATCTCCCCCATCCATGGAAAAATTGTCTTCCATGAAACGGATCCCTGGTGCCCAAAAGGTTGGGGATCACTGCTTTGCTCTAAAAGCAAACAAATGGATGAATATTGCTAGTTCCTCATTGTAAAACTCCCATTCTTCCTTTTCCAAGGACAGATACAGAACTTAATTGATTCATTCATTTATTCATTCATTCATTCATTCACTCATCCAGTCAGTATGTGTATGCATCTAATATATGCCAACTGGGTATATGGCAGTGAATAAACCAGACAAAAATGCTTCCTTCTTGAAGCTATTACTCTAGTGGGAAGATAAAGACAGTAAACAAGATAAGCAAATAAAATATATACATACCGTACACAAGCTAAGGGCAATGGAGGAAAATAAAGCGGATACCAGAGTCTCCATTATAAAAAATACAACTTTCGCAAATTGGTCTTTAGTTCTTATTGAATTTAAAAGGGTGTCTCCCTCTCACATCCTTCTTCCTACTATCTTCTGGGATTTTTGCATCAGATATGATGGTCAAATTGCTTATTATAAATTCCCTTCTAAGATTCTATGAGTTTTCAATTTGTTTTAATTGTTCACACGTTGCATTGAATGATACAATGGTACTCTTCTAGCATGCAGAGCTGGTACATTTCTTGTATATTGATATTTAAAGCCTATCCTTTTATGGAGTGTTTTGTGACCACCAAAACCCATGATTTCTTGTGTATACACCTTCAGTGTTTGGTAACCTTGTATTTCTCTAGTGGTTTCAGAAATATGAGTTTTATATTCCTAATGGGTTACAGTTCCTAAAATCTAGGATGTTCATACTTTCTACTTTTATTCTCTTCCATTTAGTGTCTAGAACCATGCCAGAAAAAGAGACAATTTGACTGTGGATTTAACCATGAGATCACAAACCAATCTCAGTGCTTTATATTTCGCTGAGAGTTTTGAATAAAGTATAAAATCAAATTTAAACAATTATCCTTTGGAATCAACAGAACCGCATGTTTCCTTACCTTTCCTTAGCTGTTCCTATTCCCAAGGATCACATTCAGAGCACCCTTCTTGAGTGACAGTGATGTGCCAGGTACCTCACAGAGGTCATCTGGTTTAATTGTCATGAAAGCCCAAGAGAAAGATACTAACTGTTAGAAATCTAGCTCAGAAAAAGTAGATGATTTACCTAAGGTACCTCTAGTGTGAGTGACAGTCAGAACTTGAACTCAGTTCTTCTAAGTTGACTGCTGTTTTGATTAAAGCACCTGGGCTCTCAGAAGTTGACTCTTCTTGAGTGTTAGTCACAAGGGCTTCTTGGAGAATTTTCCTCCTACATATGAGACAGCAGATCATTTCTGCCTCTCTGCTAAGATAAGCCAAGCAAAATAATAGATTGTAGAACAATTAATAATGCATTCAAAATGCCAAACTCAGCACGCTTTCTATCCTCAGTGAAAAATTTTTGTTCCCATTTTGTCCAAATGTCTAATAAAAATGATTGTGTAAAATTAAAAACAATCTTTGATCTGCCTAGATGAAAATAAGAGCCACAACTTGTAGCTCTCAGAACAAATCGAAGTTGTTTTTATTTTTAATTAAGTATGCTAAGCTTAAGTACATTTTCTCTTAAGGTGTAACTACTAAACCGTGATCATTTCTTTTTGTTTATTCATTTAAAACGCAAATAAAAGCAGATAATCAATAGATCATAATCTAAAACTAGAGGATTTACAAGTTAATAAGCTTGAGTCAATAGATATTCCATAACAAAGCTTTCAAAGCTGAACCTGACATAATTTGCTTTGCACTAAGCTGGTTGACTTAATGCTTTAATTTAATTCCAATATTAACTGAAAAATCCAAAGAAAAGGGGAAAATTTAAATCCTATTATATCGAAATATGTTCAAAGCAACAACTCAATATATTCTGCCACAAATGCTGGCACCAAATGTCTGCCACCAAATGTCTGCCTGATCACCTGGTTTCTGATTGGTGATAACCAGTTAACCCATTTGGAGCCTGGTACCAGTGAATTGTGGAAGTTTCTCAGTGGTCCATTCACGCAATAGCTTTTCTCTTAGCCTCAACAGTCATCATATTTTCATCTCATAATGTCTGCTTTTCCTGACTTGTGGCCAAATTAGTGGAGTTGTTTTTATTTGAAAAGCAATCTCTCCTTGTCTCTTGAGATTACCATCCAGCCTGACCTCCCAAAAAGCAGAACAGTAGGCAGGCCTAGGTTAAAGAACAGAAGAAAGCCTTTCTTGGTTCCCTAAAAGGAAGATGTGAGAAGCTATCTGTATAAAGAAATGGCATTAGATGGCATCCATCATGCAAAGTCTGGTAGTAGTACTAGTAGAGGTAGTGAGAGGGATATGAGGCAATATCCAGCATACCTTCAAGGTTATGAGCACAGACTCTAAAGGCAGGATCCCCCCAGGCAAATCCTGGTTCTTCCCCTTACAATTATATGACCATGGACAATTTGCTTCAACTACCTTTTCATCCATTTCCTTATCTGAAAAATGAGGGTCATAATAGTGTCTATCTCATAAGGTTGTTTTAAGGCTTAAACAATTTAATATACATAAAGTACTTGAAAAGCACTCACTGTTATCGTCCTTTGAGATACTCTTTAGGCATAAGGAACTTACGCTAAGAATAATGTTGAGACCAGCAGCATCACTCACTGAATATAGTAGTCAGATGTGTCTTTCAGAAGAGTTACGTGTGCACGGCCAACGTCCTAAATATTCCATCTGTTAACATCCTTACAATATCATTTGTGAATTCGTAACTGGTTTTTGTTTTGTGTCATTGATGGTCCCACTGCAGCCAGGGTGGCAGCGTTTCAGCTGCCCTCTGCCATCTTCAGTTTTCTGGTCCCATTAGTGTTGTGACCAAGAACAAGTCAGTACCCTTCGCTCAAGTAAATGGGCTACAAGTTATGCACTGATCTTTTGCCATAGGGGACCCTTTTCTATTCTGAAAGAGAACCTAGAAAACAGAACGGAAATCTCATTGATTTTTATGATGAACATTTTTTCATATTTCTCCGTCTCTGAAATTGCGTGCATCTAACCATCTTACAGTCACTGTGGATGGCAGTTGTTACATACTTGTCATTTCTGTGCCTGCACAGACTCTCGTCACTTCACTTGAGTGATGTGCACCGTTGGTGCTACACACATTGAGTTTAATTGCCACTTCAAATGCCTTCAAAAAATCATACTATGATTTGGCATTAAAATAAAAAGTATACACAAAAGGCACAGAAACAGTCACTTCATATAAAATTAAAAAAGAAAACACAACCTATGCCCATACAAGTCTAAAGAAGTCTTTCAATAGGTATAAAATACACATCTAAGCGATAAAAGAATCACTGTATTCTTGTTGAATTAGCAGCGTATTTTTCTCTTTCTTAGGGATACATAAAATAGTTTTTTAAAAAAATAACAGTGTGTTTAAATAGATGAAATCCTGGATCCAAAAAATAGGTGTGTTTTATAATAAATGTTTTTAAAACAGCTAGCATATTGCCAATAAGATAATGTATTTAAATAAAAGATAATTTATTCATTCCGCAGACATCTATAGAGCACCCATATGGTGCCAAACATATTTTGTATCCCTAGTCCCTGTCCTCTAAGAGTTCAAGGTCTAGTGGGGAGAAAAGGCAGGTAAATAGATCAATCTAATATAAAAATGCCATAAACAGGAGAAAGAACAGAGAAGAGAGACAAGTAAATCAGTATGGGGAGTCAAGACACTCTTCCAAATGGAGATGACATTAAATTTGTATTTTCGAAGATGGACAGGAGTTTCCAGGCATAGAAGGGCATTCCAAGAAAAGAGGAAATAATGAACAAAAGCGCAGCCTCATTGAAGACTGTGTTGTAACTGGGTCTGAGTCATGATTCCAAGGACAGGGTGTGAATGAAAGAGGCAGACCAGGGAGTGGCTAAGGATGTGTCCAAAGAGACAGGGGCAGGAGATTTTGCTGCTAAGGGCTGGCAATCAAAATCACCCTGCTTCCTAACCAGGTCTAGGCTCTGGCAGCCCTCGGACTTTTAAATTAGGAAAGTTAGAACTTGATTCTTGCACTTGATTCTGTTAATGCATTAGGATCTAGGAGAGATGGTAAGTGATGCTGGAAAGCAGTCCAAAGTTCAGAAGCAACTAGCTATTTCCATCCAAGGGTGCCATGATTTCCTCTCCTGAAACTAAGTGAACAGGGATGGGTAAAAATTAACTGAAGGCAGGACATGGGCCTCTCATGTAAAAGCAGAAGTAGGGGATTCCTAAGCAAGATGGCCAAATAGGAACAGCTCCGGTCTGCAGTTCCCAGCAAGATCAACACAGAAGGTGGGTGATTTCTGCATTTCCAACTGAGGTACCTGTTTCATCTCATTGAGACTGTTTGGACAGTAGATGCAGCCCACAGAAGGCAAGCAGAAACAGGGTGGGGCATTGCCTCACCCAGGAAGTGCAAGGGGTTGGGGAACTCCCTCCCTTAGCCAAGGGAATTCTTGAGGGATTGTGCCATGAGGGACTGTGCTATCTGGTCCGGATACTATGCTTTTCCCACAGTCCTCACAACCCACAGACCAGGATATTCCCTCAGGTGCCTATACCACCAGGGCCCTGGGTTTCAAGCACAAAACTGGGCAGCCGTTTGGGCAGACACCGAGGTAGCTGCAGGAGTTTTCTTCACACCCCAGTGGCACCTGGAACCCCAGCAAGACAGGACTGTTCACTCCCCTGAAAAGGGGACTGAAGGCAGGGAGCCAAGTGGTCTTGCTCAGTGGATCCCACCCCATGGAGCCCAGCAAGCTAAGACCTACTGGCTTGACATTTTGCTGCCAGCACAGCAGTCTGAAGTTGACCTGGGATGCTTGATCGTGGTTGGGGGAGGGATGTCCGCCATTATGGAGGCTTGAGTAGGTGGTTTTCCCCTCACAGTGTAAACAAAGCCACCAGGAAGTTTGGACTGGGCAGAGCCCACCACAGCACTGCAAAACTGCTGTAGCCAGACTGCCTCTCTAGATTTCCCCTCTCTAGGCAGGACATGTCTGAAAGAAAGGCAGCAGCCCCAGTCAGGAGCTTATAGAAAAAACTCCCAGCTCCCTGGGACAGAGCACCTGAGGGAAGGGATGGCTGTGGGTGCAGCTTCAGCAGACTTAAACGTTCCTGCCTGCCGGCTCTGAAGAGAGCAGCGGGTCTCCCAGCACAGTGCTCAAACTCTGCTAAGGGACAGACTACCTCCTTAAGTTGGTCCCTGACCCTTGTGTCTCCTTAAAGGGAGATACATCCCAGCAGGAGTTCACAGACACCTCATACAGGAGAGCTCCGCCTGGCACCTGGCAGATGCCCCTCTGGGACAAAGCTTCCAGAGGAAGGAGGAGGAAGAAATCTTTGCTCTTCTGCAACCTTCACTGGTGATACCCAAGCAAACAGGGTCTGAAATGGACCTCCAGCAAGCTCCAGCAGACCTGCAGAAAAGGGCCCTGATTGTTAAAAGGAAAATTAACAAACAGAAAGCAATAGCATCAACATCAACACAAAGGAAAACCATGAAACAACTCCATCTGAAGGTCACCAGCATCAAAGACCAAAGGTAGAGAAATCCATGAAGATGAGGGTAAACCAGCGCAAAAAAAGGCTGAAATTCCAAAAGCCAGAATGCCTCTTCTCTAACGGCTCACAACTCCTCGCCCACAAGGGAACAAAACTGGACAAAGAATGAGTTTGATAAATTGACAGAAGTAGGCTTCAGAAGGTGGGTAATAACAAACTCATCCAAGCAAAAGGAACATGTTCTAACCTAATGCAAAGAAGCTAAGAACCTTGATAAAAGGTTATGGGAACTGCTAACTAGAATAACCAGTTTAGAGAAGAACATAAATGATGATGGAACTGAAAAACACAGCACGAGAACTTCATCAAGCATACACAAGTATCAATAGCCAAATCAATCAAGCAGAAGAAAGGGTATCAGAGATTGAAGATCAACTTAATGAAATAGCGTGAGAAGACAAGATTAGAGAAAAAGGAATCAAAATTAATGAACAAAGGTCCCAAGAAATACGGGGCTATGTGAAAAGATCAAACCTGCACTTAATTGGTGTACCTGAAAATGACAGGGAGAATGGAACCGAGTTGGAAAACACTCTTCAGGATATTATCCAGGAGAACTTCCCCAATCTAGCAAGACAGGCCAGCATTCAAATTCAGGAAATACAGAGAACACCACAAAGATACTCCTCGAGAAAAGCAACCCCAAGACACATAATCATCAGATTCACCAAAGTTGAAATGAAGGAAAAAGTGTTAAGGGCAGGCAGAGACAAAGGGAAACCCATCAGACTAACAGTGGATATGACAGCAGAAACCTTACAAACCAGAAGAGAGTGGAGGCCAATATTCAACATTCTTAAAGAAAAGAATTTTCAACCCAGAATTTCATATCCAGCCAAACTAAGTGTCATAAGTGAAGGAGAAATAAAATATTTTACAGATAAGCAAATACTGAGGAATTTTGTCACCACCAGGCCTGCCTTACGAGAGCTCCTGAAGGAAGCACTAAGTATGGAAAGGAAAAACTGGTACCAGTCACTGCAGAAGCATACCAAAATGTAAAGACCATCGACACCATGAAGAAACTGTATCAACTAATGGGTAAAATAACCAGCTAGCATCATAATGACAGAATCAAATTCACATATAACAAAATTAACCTTAAATGTAAATGGTCTAAATGCCCCAATAAAAGACACAGACTGGCAAATTGGATAAAGAGACGAGATGCATCAGTGTGCTGTATTCAGGAGACCAACCTCACATGCAGAGACACACATAGGCTCAAATAAAGGGATGGAGGAATATTTACCAAGCAAATGGGAAGCAAAAAAAGCAGCGGTTGCAATCCTAGTCTTTGATAAAACAGACTTTAAACCCACAAAGATCAAAAAACATATAGAAGGGAATTACATAATGATAAAGGGATCAATGGAGCAAGAAGAGCTAACTATCCTAAATCTATATGCACCCAATACTGGAGCACCCAGATTCATAAAGCAAGTTCTTAGAGACCTACGAAGAGACTTAAACTCCCACAGAATAATAGTGGGAGACTTTAATATTAGAAAGATCAACGAGACAGAAAATTAACAAGGATATTCAGGACTTGAACTCAGCTCTGGACCAAGCAGACCTAATAGATGTCTACAGAATTCTCCACCCCAAATCAACAGAATATACATTCTTCTCAGCATCACATCATACTTATTCTAAAACTGACCAGATAATTGGAGGTAAAATACTCCTCAGCAAATGCAAAAGAATGGATATCATAACAGTCTCTCAGAACACAGTGCAATCAAATTAGAACTCAGGATTAAGAAACTCACTCAAAACCACATAACTACATGGAAACTGAACAACCTGCTCCTGAATGACTACTGGGTGTAGAATGAAATTAAAGCAAAAATAAATACATTCATTGAAACCAATGAGAACAAATACACAACATACCAAAATCTCTGAGACACAGCTAAAGCAGTGTGTAGAGGGAAATTTATAGCAGTAAATGCCCACATGAGAAAACAGAAAAGATCTAAAACCAACACTCTAACATCACAATTAGAAGACTAGAGAAGCAAGAGCAAACAAGTTCAAAAGCTAGCAGAAGATAAGAAATAACTAAGATCAGAGCAGAACTGAAGGAGACAGAGACATGAAAAACCCTTCAAAAAAAAATCAGTAAATCCAGGAGCTGGATTTTTGAAAAGATTAACAAAATAAATATACCACTAGCCAGACAAATAAAGAAGAAAAGAGAAAAGAATCAAATAGACACAATGAAAAATGATAAAGGGGATATCACCACTGATCCCACAGAAATACAAACTACCATCAGAGAATACTATGAACACCTTTACATAAACTAGAAAATCTAGAAGAAATCGATAAATTACTGGACACATAAACCCTCCCAAGACTAAACCAGGAAGAAGTTGATGCTCTGAATAGACCAATAACAAGTTCTGAAATTGAGGCAGTAATTAATAGACTAACAATCAAAAAAAGCCCAGGACCAGATGGATTCACAGCTGAATTCTACTAGAGGTACAAAGAGGAGCTGGTACCATTTCTTCTAAAACTGTTCCAAAGAATAGAAAAAGAAGAATTCCTCCCTAACTCATTTTATGAGGCCAGCATCATCCTGACACCAAAACCTGGCAGAGACACAACAAAAAAAGAAAAGTTCAGGCCAATATCCATGATGAACATCAATACAGATATTCTCAATAAGATAATGGCAAACCAAATCCAGTAGCACATTAAAAAGCTTATCCACCACTATCAGGTAAGCTTCATCCCTGGGATGCAAGGCTGTTTCAATATACCTAAATCAGTAAACATAATCTATCACAAAAACAGAAACAATGACAAAAACCACATTATTATCTCAATAGATGCAGAAAAAGCCTTCAATAAAATTCAGCACCCCTTCATGCTGAAACCACTCAATAAACTAGGTATTGATGGAATGTATCTCAAAATAATAAGAGCTATTTATGACAAACCCACATCCAATATCATATTGAATGGGCAAAGCTGGAAGCATTCCCTTGGAAAACCAGCAGAAGACAAGGATGCCCTCTCTCACCATTCCTATTCAACATGGCATTGGAAGTTCTGGCCAGGGCAATCAGGCAAGAGAAAGAAATAAAGGGTATTCAAATAGGAAGAGAGGAAGTCAAATTATCTCTGTTTGCAGATGACATGATTGTATATTTAGAAAACTCCATCATCTCAGCCCAAAAACTCCTTAAGCCAATAAGCAAATTCTCAGGAGACAAAATCAATGTGCAAAAATCACAAGCATTCCTATACACCAATAATAGACAAGCAGAGAGCCAAATCATGAGTGAACTTCCATTCACAATTGCTACAAAGAAAATAAAATACCTAGGAATACAACCTACAAGGGTTGTAAAGGACCTCCCCAAGGAGAACCTACAAACCACTGTTCAAGGGAATAAGAGAGGACACAAACAACTGGAAAAATATTCCATGCTCATGAATAGGAAGAATCAATATCCTGAAAATTGCCATACTATCCAAAGTAATTTATAGAGTCAATGCTACCCCATCAAGCTACCATTGACTTCACAGAATTAGTAAAAACTACTTTAAATTTCATATGGAACCAAAAAAGAGCCTGTATAGCCAAGACAATCCTAAGCAAAAAGAACAAAGCTGGAGGCATCATGCTACCTAACTTCAAACTATACTACACGGCTACAATAACCAAAACAGCATGGTACTGGTACCAAAACAGATATATAGACCAATGGAACAGAACAGAGCCCTCAGAAATAACAACACATATCTACAACCATCTGATCTTTGACAAATCTGACAAAAATAAGCAATAGGGAAAGGATTCCCTATTTAATAAATGGTATTGGGAAAACTGGCTACCCATATGCAGAAAACTGAAACTGGACCCCTTTCTTAGATCTTATACAAAAATTAACTCAAGATGGATTAAAGATTTAAATGTAAGACCTAAAACCATAAAAACCCTAGAAGAAAACCTAGGCAGTACCATTCAGGACATAGACATGGGCAAAGACTTCATGACTAAAACACCAAAAGCAATGGCAACAAAAGCTAAAATTGACAAATGGGATCTAATTAAACTAAAGAGCTTCTGCACAGCAAAAGAAACTATCATCAGAGTGAACAGGCAACCTACAGAATGGGAGAAAATTTTTGTACTCTGTCTATCTGCCAAAGGGCTAATATCCAGAATCTATAAGGAACTTAAACAAATTTACAAGAAAAAAACAAACAACCTCATCAAAAAGCAGGCAAATCAGTAAACATAATCTATCACAAAAACAGAAACAATGACAAAAACCACATTATTATCTCAATAGATGCAGAAAAAGCCTTCAATAAAATTCAGCACCCCTTCATGCCGAAACCACTCAATAAACTAGGTATTGATGGAACGTATCTCAAAATAATAAGAGCTATTTATGACAAACCCACATCCAATATCATATTGAATGGGCAAAGCTGGAAGCATTCCCTTGGAAAACCAGCAGAAGACAAGGATGCCCTCTCTCACCATTCCTATTCAACATGGCATTGGAAGTTCTGGCCAGGGCAATCAGGCAAGAGAAAGAAATAAAGGGTATTCAAATAGGAAGAGAGGAAGTCAAATTATCTCTGTTTGCAGATGACATGATTGTATATTTAGAAAACTCTTTTCAAAAGAAGACATTTATGCGGTCAAAAAACATATGTAAAAAAGCTCATCATCACTGGTCATTAGAGAAATGCAAATCAAAACCACAATGAGATACCATCTCACACCAGTTGGAATGGCAATCATTAAAAAGTCAGGAAACAACAGATGCTGGAGAGGATGTGGAGAAATAGGAACACTTTTACACTGTTGGTGGGAGTGTAAATTAGTTTAACCATTGTGGAAGACAGTGTGGCAATTCCTCAAGGATCTAGACCCAGAAATATCATTTGACCCAGCAATCCCATTACTAGATATATACCCAAAGGATTATAAATCATTCTAGTATAAGGACACATGCACACATGTTTATTGTGTCACTATTCACAATAGCAAACACTTGGAACCAACCCAAATGCCCCTCAATGATAGACTGGATAAAGAAAATGTGGTACATATACAACACGGAATACTATGCAGCCCTAAAAAA
This sequence comes from Rhinopithecus roxellana, assembly GCF_007565055.1. Classification (NCBI taxonomy): domain Eukaryota; kingdom Metazoa; phylum Chordata; class Mammalia; order Primates; family Cercopithecidae; genus Rhinopithecus; species Rhinopithecus roxellana. The sequence continues at coordinate 67,132,593 of NC_044556.1, forward strand.
AGAATGAGTTCATGTCCTTTGCAGGGACATGGATGAAGCTGGAAACCATCATTCTCAGCAAACTAGCACAGGGGCAGAAAATCAAACACCACATGTTCTCACTCATAAGTGGGAGTTGAACAGTGAGAACATATGGGCACAGGGAGGGGAACATCACACACCGGAGCCTGTCAGGGGTTGAGGAGGGATAACATTAGGAGAAATACCTAATGTAGATGATGGGTTGATGGGTGCAGCAAACTAGCATGGCACATGTATACCTATGTAAGAAACCTGCATGTTCTGCACATGTGTCCCAGAACTTAAAAATACAAAATTAGCTGGGCGTGGTGGCTCATGCCTGTAATCCCAGATACTTGGAAGGCTGAGGCAGGAGAATCGCTTGAACCCGGGAAGCGGAGATTGCGGTGAGCCGAGATCATGCCATTGCACTTCAGCCAGGGCAACAGAAGCGAAACTGCATCTCAAAAAAAAAAATAAAAATAAAAACAGAAGTAGGATTACAGAAAATACAGAAGCCCAAAAGACTGGAACGTTAACTGACAAACACAACAATAAATTACCTGATTTTGCAGGCTTCTTTTGAAGTAAAGCTTCAGGAATATCTCAAAACCAAGTGACAGGGTGGTACTCAGATCCCTAACCAGCCTTTGCCAAGAGGAGGAGTCTTTCCAGAGACAACCATAGAGAGTAATCTTTGGTCATGTTATCGTCTAATATCAAAAATTGGGGCAGGCCAGGCGAGGTGGCTCACGCCTGTAATCCTAGCACTGTGGGAGGCCGAGGCAAGCAGAGTGCTTGGGCTTAGGTGTTCAAGACCAACCTGGGCAACATGGTAAAACTCTGTCTGTACAAAAAAATACAAAGGAAAAATTAGCTGGGCCTGGTGGCACATGCCTGTAGTCCCAGCTACTTGTGGAACTGAGGTGGGAGAATCGCTTGAGCCCAGGAGGTCAAGGCTACAGTGAACAGAGATCACACCACTGCACCCCAGCCTGAGTGTCAAAGTAAGACACTGTCTCAAAAAACAAAACAAAACAAAACAAAACAAAAAAACAGAAGGTATAATGGAAGTGTTTTAATATGACTACGGCATCCTCTCACTGAGATCTGCTACCTTTTATTTTATTTTATTTGTTTAGAGACAGTTCTCACTATGTCACCTAGGCTGGAGTGCAGTGACTCCATCATAGCTCACTGTAACCTTGACCTGGGCTCAAGTGATCCTCCCACTTTGGCCTCTCACAGTGCTGGAATTAGAGGCGTGAGCCACCATGCCTTCATTTGTAATTTAAGCTGATAAAGGAGAGCAGGGACACAAGTCTGTATCAGCTAACTCCTCAGCAACAGCTGACCCAAGGCCGGCAAACCCATTGCATAGCCAACAACCACCAGATCCTGTCTTTCTGAAGACACACAGAGACACAGTAGTTGGATGGTTATGACTAATAAGGCTGTAAGATTGTTTAGACTGAGAATTGGTAGCCTGCTGGGCACAAGGGAAAGAAAGAAAAGAGAAAGGGAAAAGAGAGAGAAGTGCCATACAGCCCCTGGGTGACAGAGAGAGAAACTCTAAGTTCTGACAGTTTTCCAGGTTCAAAACCCCAAGCTGTAAAGTTGACCCTTGAACAACACAGGTTTGAACAGGTCCACTTACCTATAGCTTTTCTTCTGCCTCTGCCACTCCTGAGACAGCAAGACCAATTCCTCCTCTTCCTTCTCCTCCTTGGCCTATTCAACAAGAAAATGGCAAGGATGAAGATCTTTATGACTTTCTCTTCCTTACGATTTTCTTAATAACTTTTTATCTAGCTTGCTTTATTGTAAGAATGCAGTATATAATACATATAACAAACAAAATATGTGTTTGTCGACAGCTTATGTTGTTGGTAAGGCTTCTATTATTAGTATCCTGTTAGTAGTTAAGTTCTAGGGGAGTCAAAAGTTATGTGTAGGCCAGGCACAGTGCGTCATGTCTGTAATCCCAGCACTTTGGGAGACTGAGACAGGTGGATCACCTGTGGTCAGAAGTTCAAGACCAGCTTGGCCAACATGGTGAAACCCTGTCTCTAAAAACAATACAAAAATTAGCTGGGCTTGATGGCACGTGCCTGTAATTCCAGCTACTAGGAGGCTGAGGCAGGAGAATTCCTTGAACCCAGGAAGCAGAGGTTGCAGTGGCTGAGATCATTCCACTGCACTCCAGCCTGGGCAATAGAGTGAGACTCTGTCTAAAAAAAAAAAGAAAGTCATGTGATATGTAGATGTTTGACTGTGTAGGGCATTGGTTCCTCTAACCCTTGCATTGCTCAGAGGTCAGCTGTATCTTCTGTACAAACTTGGGTTCTATGCTTTCCTTTTCTCTTCCTTATAAAACTAGTCAAAATGAGTTTCTCTTCCCTGTAACTAAATTTCCTTGACTAGAATATTGATTACTGCCAATTCCCACCTTTACTTTAACTGTAGGTTGTAAGTTTTAGAATCTGGTTGTTATATTTTTTATTGGGAAATACAATTGATTTTTGTATGATCCTAAAATTGCTGAACTCTACAATGGTTTATTTTTAGATTCTGTGGACCTTTTAGGTAGTTAATAACCATAAATCTCATGCTTCAAAACCCAGGTACCTTGTGTTAGAATAGGATAGGATAGGATAGGATAGGATAGGATAGGATAGGATAGGCTAGGCTCTGGTAACAAATAAAATTCCAAATCTCACTGCCTAATGCAATAAAAGTGGGAAACCCAAAGGTGGATTTGGCTGCCTTTCTCCACCTTGTATCAGTGTCAGATCATGATAGGGGTAGAGCATGCTGTGGAGTTCTGCAAGAAGCTTTTAAGGTCTAGACCTGAAAATAGCTGACATTCCTTCTTCCCGCATCCCATTGATAAGAATGTCTCATAACCTCTCTATTTAGGGTTAGGGAAACTAGCGACTGTGAAAAAAGTAAAATAAATGAATATTTGGTAAATTATAATTATCTCTGCCACATAACTCTTTTTATTTCCTTATCTTACGTTGCCTAGGATTACCCGTACAATAATAAATAGAATGCATCTGTCTTGTTGTATTAACAGGAAGACTGCTAAAGTTTTATCATTAAGTATGATTTTGCTATATGAGTGTTGAATTTTGTCTATTGAGATGATTAAATGTAAATCAACTTCTCTAAGGGCTAAATCCTATATGGTCATTGCTCTGCACTGAATGCAGTTGCCTACTCGCTTTCCAAATCCGTACAATGAAATCCTAACCCTCAATGTGATGTTATTAAGGAAGTGGTAAGGGGACAAACAAGTGAACAGACAGATATAATAGAGTATAAGATCTATCAAGTAATAAAGGTGGACCTGTGATTAAATTCAAACCCATTTTTCTCTCTTGAGTAGTCATGCTTATGACAAAGAAATTGTGAATGCCTTGTGGGTTTTTTGTTTGTTTGTTTGTTTGTTTTGAGACGGAGTCTCGCTCTGTCGCCCAGGCTGGAGTGCAGTGGCGCGATCTTGGCTCACTGCAAGCTCAGCTTCCCAGGTTCACGCCATTCTCCTGCCTCAGCCTCCTGAGTAGCTAGGATTACAGGTGCCAGCCACCACGCCCGGCTAATTTTTTGTAGAGACAGGATTTCACTGTAGCCAGGATGGTGTCTATCTCCTGACCTCGTGATCTGCCCGCCTTGGCCTACCAAAGTGCTGGGATTACAGGTGTGAGCCGCTGCACCTGGCCAGAAATTTTGAATGCCTTGTTTTAAACAAATAATTTTAATTTAAATTAAAAATAGTGTGTAGACATGAGTTGGGAATTTGTAATTCATTTGCAATTCTGGTATTGATGGATTGTTTTATCTTGTACAGGTCATTTGGGCCCTGTGGACTTTAGACTCAATAACAAAATCAGGCAGTTGGAGTAGAGTGCCAGTGACAATTTTTAGACTGTTTAACCCTAAGTGTCTTTCTAATAGGCCTTATTTATATGAGAATATTTTATAGTTAACCACAAGTATTTTGTCTGTGTTTATCAATAGTTACAAGCATAGCAGCCCTTTCTTTACTGAATAAAAGTTCAAACAAATCTGATTCATCTTTATTTGGAGCTGCCAATTAAAGTGGGATATAGTATACTTAAGCAGTACTCAACATGTAGGCCATTAATCTCCTAGGGTCCCAGACACTCTTTCAGAGACTCTGCCAGGGAAAAACTATGCTCATACTAACAGCAAGACCTTACATGTCTTTTTCACCTTCATCCCCTTCATGAGGGTGCAATGGAGTTTTCCAGAAGCTCCATGATGTGTGAGGATGTTGTCACTCTGCTGGCTAGTCGTATACATGTCTCAGTATTCTTTTCCTTTAAAATCTTCTCTACTTTAGTTTTCAATATGGTGACTATTGATAGATATAAAGATCAGAAACAAAAGCTCTTTGGGATCTTCAGTTGTTTTTAAGAAATAGGGGTCTTGAAATCAAAACACTGGAACCACTAATACATTTGACAAGTACATTTTAGCTCCATATAGCACAGAAGTAAAAATCATAACCCTGTCTCTTGTCAGTAGAATGACTCTGGATAAAACATATAACTTATCTAAACCTCAATTTCCTTGTGTATAATAATACAAATCTCCTAGCTTCATGTGAAGATGAAATGGAATACACCAAGTCTGACATAGTAGGAGCAAAAACTTTGCTCACAAATAATCCACCTTAGGAAGGATAGACAAGAAAATGGTAAACTGGTTGGATGCAGTGGCTCACGCCTCTAATCCCAACAATTTGGAAGGCTGAGGCAGGGGGATTGCTTCAGCTCAGGAATTCAAGACCAGCCTGGGCAACATAGTGAGGCCTTGTCTCTACCAAAAATAAATACATAAATATATATATATATATATATATATATATATATATATATACACACAAAAATTAGCTGGGCACGGTGGCGCACGCCTGTGGTGGCTCAGGATGCTGAGGTGGGAGGATTGTTTGAGTCTTGGAGACAGAGGTTGCAGTGAGCCGAGATCATGCCACAATACTCCAGCCCGGCCAACAGAGTGAGACTCTGTCTCAAAAAAATTTAAAAATGAAAAGAAAATGGTAAATGAATAGCTTTTGTTACCACAAGGGAGGAGAACTAAATACCTGGGGCATGGGGAGGAGATGGGGAACTTTTCATTGCTGCTGCACCCTTCACTTAGAAGGTCCAGTTTATCAAAAGTAATAATTTAGTTAAAACCTTAACAAATGTTTTTTAAAGAATTTCCCTGCTCCTCATAGATATAGCCTGGTAGTTTACATATCACTTCATTTTTTATGAAGTATTGTTGTTGCAAATTTATCTAGACTTGGTGTATTCCATTTCATCTTCACATGAAGCTAGGAGATTTGTATTATTATACACAAGGAAATTGAGGTTTAGATAAGTTATATGTTTTATCCAGAGTCATTCTACTGACAAGAGACAGGGTTATGATTTTTACTTCTGTGCTAAGTAAAATCAAAGAGCTAAGCATGCAATGATTGTTGCTGTGGGTATAAAATACTGCTTTGCTAAGGATGCTGTAGCTAACTCACAGTTAATTGGCTGAGGCCTGAGCACACCCATATCAGTTTCCCATATACAGATTTTTGGTTAACTTGGTTTCCATACACAAAGTGAGAAGAAAGTTCTAATTTTAAATATATATATATATATATATATATATATCTTTCTCTCCTGAGTCATAAATCTCTACCTCATTATTGAAAAATTGCCATCAATATAAAAATACACTCCTAGTATCTCCCATTTTTTAAATATGTGACTCCATGGGCCCCTCCAGCTACCATCTCCTGTTCCTGTTCCCCTTTACAGCCAAACTTCTCAAAAGAATACGTTAATATTCCCTGTTTCTACCTCTATACAACTGTTCTCCCTTCCACCCGCTCCAACCAGGTTTCTGTCCTTATCACTCCATTAAAAAGCTCATATCAAGACCACTTGCCACCAAATCAAGAGCTCTTCCTGTGCACAGCTTCCTGAACATTTCAGCATTATTTCACACTGCTTACCACATGTCCTTTAAAAAAGTACCCTCTTCTCTCAGTTTCAAGGAGATCACACTGTATTGGTTTTCTTCCCTTTATTGTTCTGGTCTCAGCTTCTATTACTGATTTCCTCTCTGCTGCTGTCCCAGTCAGCCTCATCCTGCATCTGCCACTGAGTTTGGTCCTGAGCCCTCTCTTCTACTTGACCTACACTCTCTCCTTAGACTATTCCTAGACTCATTCAAATCTACTTCTTCACTTCTTCGCCCCAGCCCTTCAGTTTAAATTCTGTCCATATTCACTGGTAACACAAACACTTTTGAACACTCACTCTAGTCCAGCCACAATTAGAGGCATTTGGGGTTTAGAAAGAATGAAATAGATGCAGGTCTTTGACTCTGTGGAGTTTATATTCTAGTGAGGAGAGACAGACAATAAGCAATAATCATAAAAAAATGTGGTATATGGTATGTTAGAAGGTGATGAGTGCTTTAGAAAATAAGAAAATAAATCAGGATAAAATGAATCAAAATTGGGAAGAGACAGGGAGGAGAGTGGGTCAGTGGCAGTTTTAAATAAGAGTGACTCATTGAGAAGATGAGCTGAAGTCACTTGTGCAAACCTATGCATAAAGTGGGTTGCAGGCAGAGAAAACAGCCAGTACTGAGGTCTCAAGGCACGAGCTTGTTTAGTATGTTTTAAAAATTTCAACAAGACTAGTGTGACTGCAGTGCAGTTTTCCCAGGGGAAAATGATAGGAGATGATGTCAGAAAGGAAGTAGAAGGGTGGGCGGAAAGAACAACAGGCTTTGATTATGAATAACTTGAGAAACTAGAACACGGTTTTGAGCAGAGGAGTGACATGATCTGACTTATGCTCAAAATGAACTCTTCTGTGTGGACAGTGAGGATTTAAGGTTTAAAATAGGCTAACTGGCTGGACACGGTGGCTCACACCTGTAATCCCAACACTTTGGGAGTCCAAGGCGGGTGGATCACAAGGTCAGGAGTTCGAGACCAGCCTGGCCAATATGCTGAAACCCCATCTCTATCAAAAATACATAAATTAACCTGGCCTGTTGGCGCACGCCTGTAGTCCCAGCTACTCGGGATGCTGAGGCAGAAGAATAGCTTGAACCTGGGAGGTGGAGGTTGCAGTGAGCCAAGATTGTACCACTGCACTCCAGCCTCAGTGACAGAAAATAAAAAAGGCTAACTGAGGCTATTGTAGTGCTGAGAGTGGGAAAGAATGGCTTGGATCAGAGTGATAGTAGTAGACGTGGTGTGAACTGGTAGGATTCTGGATGTATCTTGAAGTTAAATAAATCCAGTCCTATTTCCTAATGAGTAGAGTAGATGTGAAAAAAGAGAAAATGAATCCAAAGTTTCTGGCCTAAACAACTGGAAGAATGAAGTTGTCATCAACTTCGTGTGACTCCATAGGCCCCTCCAGCTTCCATCTCCTGTTCCTGTTCCCCTTTACAGCCAAACTTGTCAAAAGAATACGTTAATATTGAATATTAACATATTCAGAAGAATACAGGGGAAGCAGCTTTGCTGGGTACATCAGAATTTGATTTCAATCAGGGAGACTGAACATTATGGGTTTTGAGATAGAAAGTTTGTTATTATTGTTTATTAGAGACAGGGTCTTCTTATGTTGCCCAGGCTACACTCAAGCTTCTGGGCTCAAGCAATTCTTCCACCTTAGCCTTCCAAATAGCTGGGACTGAAGTTTTGCATCACCACACCCAGCTAAAGATGAGTGATTTATCCAGGAATTAGACCTTACGCAGTTGTGGCAATAGCTGGGAAAGTGAAGATTTGGGGAGGAGAGTAAGAAGATGGGTAAGGGAGTTGCCACCCTACCCATTCAAGAAGCCAAGGATGACTAGCCACCTTAGTGTTGCTGCCACAGATGCCTATGGAGAGGTCTATGGAAAGCAACTCCTCTGTGTAGCTACCATCTCTGTGGGGCCAGCACCAAGTGTCAGGTGGTAGACCTGGGCCACTGTTGGTTAAAGAGTCAGCAGCTGGAAAGAAGAGTCAGATTGGAGCAGAGGAGAATGAGGACAATCTGGAACCCACTTGCACCTCTGCATCTATTCGTCTTCACATCTAACTTAAACCAAGTTCAAAGAGTAATGGCCACTGATTTACTTTCATTCTCCAAATTGTACATAAATTTATTTTTAATCTAGAACCAGATAGAGAAGATATATTATTTACTGCTATATATAACAAAGTACTACAAACTTAGTAGCTTAAAAAAATTTCTACTTATTATCTCACAGTTCCCCTTTGTCAAGAGTCCAGGCCTTTTGTTCAAGGTCTCATGAGGCTACAGTTAGGGTGTCTGTTGGGCTGTGTTCTCATCTGGAGGTTTGAATGGAGAAACATTTACTTCCGAGCACATTCAAGTTGTTAGCAGAGTTCATTTCCCTTGTGTGGGAATGGGAGGAAGGCCCTGTCTTCCTGTTGGCTGTTGGCCCTCGTGTCCTAGAGACCACCCAGTTCCCCTTCACAGGGGTCCTTCACAGGTCCTCTCATAACATGGCAGCTTACTTCTTAAAGACCAGCTGGAGGATTTCACTTTCAGTCTGCTTAGATGGTGTCTGCCATATTTATGGCAGTGGCATCCCAGAGCTTTGCCATTTTCTATTAGTTAGCAACAAGGCATAGACCTTGACTGCACTCAGTGGGAGGGAGAATCACCCAAGGGCATGATTCATTGCAGGGGTCGCCTTAGGGCATGTCTCCCACAGAAGGAATTCCGAGATACGGATTTTCACCTTAACCAATTTGACATAATACAAACTTCAAAAAAGGGAAAATCAAGAGATCACATGGAGACTTGTTAAGTTTGAGATGTATTAGACATCCAAATGAAGAGGTTAATAAGGCAATTGGATATAAGACTGGATTTTGGGAGACATGTCCAAGGACCCTGAAATGTGTATTCCTAATTCAGTCTCTTCCCAAAACTCTAGATTCATTGGTCTGTCTACTTGATATCTTGAACTTAACAAGGCCAAAGTTTTTCCTTCCCTCTCCAAATCTGTTAGTGCTCAGACTTCTACATCTCATTAAATTGTACCATCACCTACCCTTTCTCTCAAGAAAAAAAACCCAAGAGTAGTCCTTCATTCCTCTCTTTCCCTTGCCTTCTACATTCAATCCATCATAATTCTATTGGTTCTACTTTCAAAATACAAATCCATCCCCTTAATTCTATGTCTACCATTACCACCATAGTCCAAGCCACTATTACCCCTTCCTGGCCTTCAGCAAAAGCCTTTGAATGTCTCCCCTCCCTCTCTTGACCCTTGAACTGGATCTTGTTCCTCCCAAAATGCATACATTGGAGCCCTAACCCCCAGGGTGACTGTATTTGGAGATAGGGCCTTTAAGAAAGTAATTAAGCTTAAGTGAGGTCATAAAGGTGGGGCCTTCATCCTATAGGATCAATGTTCTTATAAGAAGAACAAACATCAGAGATATCTCTCTGCATGCACACAAACATAACACGGGAACACATCCAGAAGACAGCTGTCTATAATCCAGAAGAGAGGCCTCACCGGAAGCCAACCATGAAGGCACTTTGATCTTAGACTTCTAACCTCAAGAATTGCAAGAAAACGAACTTCTGTGTTTAAGGTAACTCAGTCCATGGTTCTTTGCTATAGCAGCCCAAGTAGACAAATGCAATGGCCTCCATATATTCTTCACACATCAGTCAGAATGATTTATTTAAAACCTAAATTGTGTCACACCCTTGCTTATGGGCCTTCGATAGTTTTCCACTGAAATGGGAATCAGACTTGAACTCTTTACCTTGGCCTCCAGGATTTATACCATCTAGCTCCTGCTCATCTCTTTGACCTTCTCTCAGGCCATTCTCCTCTCCCCCACCCGGCTTGGTCACACTAGCTCCTTTCTGTCAACAAAAACACCAAGTCTTTTCCCATCTTAGAGTCTCCCTTCTGCTCTTGCTCTTGCCCAAAAATTTCTCCCCTGATTCTTCACACAGCTGATGTTTTTCTGCTCTCTTGCCTAAATGTAACTTCCTCAAGGACCTTTCTTACCCGCCCTTGTTAAATCAAGAATTTAATTCACTCTTCCCCACCACCTAATCCCAGACACTAATTAGTGCACCACTCTACCTATTCCCTTCATAATTTACCACAATTTCCAATTCTCTCTCTCTCTCTCGATATCTCTCTCTCTTTCTGTTTATGTATGGCCCATTTGTCCTCCTTTATAATGTAAAACTCAGGAAGGTAATGACCTTGCCTCCTTTGCTTTCTATTGTATCCTCAGAGATTAGGAGCATGCCTAGCGTATAAGAAGTTCTCAATACATGTGTGTTTAATCAAGACTTAAATAAATACAAAGCTATGGCCCAAATGAAAATTTTTATATGAGTTTTAGTACAGTTTTGCTACTATTTCCATAGAATAGCTTATCAGAGTGAAATTACTGGGTGACAGTGTATGCACATTTTTAATTTTGACAGATCAGAAGTACTGCTTTTTAATATTTAGTGTGACTGATTTGCCACTTTAAAATTTAATTATCACAAATTTAATTTTTTTTTCCTCTTCTCCTTTGAAAAATGAAGCATTTTAAAACCATTTTCTCCCCAATGTTTTTATGGTAACTGAAGCATCATTGTTCATTTTGCAATAACTCTAGTTTTTGCTTTATAGTTTAAATTGATACAGCCAATTTGTCTATAAAGAAAGTCTCTGTGAATTGAGTCTTCTTTCTGAATTGACCCCTCTGTTACAAAATGAATGATGTATTCTAAAGAGAGAGAGAGAGAAAAAAAAACCCTTCTCCCTTTTCACATATCATTCTTCTTTTCTGAGTGTAGAGAGTCATTGGAGTAAAAGCATTAAAGTGATCCCAGTGTTAACACATGAATCCTCCAAGCTGAACATTTTAAGTTTGAAATTTACAATTGTTATAACAATTGGCCCCTGCCTAATCCATTAGGCGACAGCATTAGCTAGAGCCCAGAGCTAGGAATGCTTTAACACTTATGAGTACATTTGAGTTGGCCTCATTGTTACCCAGTTGTCAATAGTATCCTTAACATTTCCAGCTGCCTCATCACTGTTTGACGTGTACAAGGGGCTGGGACAAGGGTGTAGAGGGTTCCACTCAAACGTGTCCCCAGTATCAGGAGAAAACACACTTTAGGAACACATGGTTCTGTTAGTGGGTCAGGACAGAAAACAGGAAAATTGGTTTTAATGTCATTCATTTGTTATGCTTCCTGCCTCAATTGAAATCAAAAGAAAAATCCTTGTTTAAAGGATAATTACAAATTTTGAAATAGAGCTAACATTCCACAAAGAAAATTTTAAATCTTTTTTCTAAGAAAATGCTTTCCTATTACCTTGTGCAAATGGCAATCTATACTTATTGGCTGAATAATAATTAAGTGAGTTAATTAATTAATTTCTGGCAGATTTATTATTTCATTAGTCACTGACCATGATCTATACCACGATAGGGTGAAATTTAAAAGTTCTTCCATTATTCCTTCAAATTGCACTGTAGAGCTCTTCACATGTAATTAATTCTTCAATGTTTTGCCTAATGTTACTTATTGTTTCCTAACAAATGCAGTTCAGAAACTTCAGGGTGACATTCACAGCCCTCCTCAGTCTTACCACAATCCCCTTTCCAGCCATAATCCCCACTATTCCCCTGCAACCGTTACACTTCTGCTACACACTGTTGAACTGCCACCCAAGTATCTCCAGAACTTTCTTCTGTTCCTTCTTCTAATTCTTCATCTATTTTCATCTACTCAAACTCTACATCTTTCCTGGCCTGGATCAAATGCCACATCTCAATTAAGTCTTCCCCAAGTCCTCACCCCCTTTCTTCTGCATTACAAGTATCTCCTTAGAGATTATAGCACTGCCACACTGATTTGTGTGTATGTATATACATTATTGATTTGCTCTATTAGATTATAAGTTCCTCAGAGTCAAGAGTCTGTGTTACCCATCTTGTATCTTCTATTGCAATTTTATAGAGTCTTTTGCATAAAAGATGCTCAAAAATGTTTAAAGAAGTAAACCAGCTGCTGAGAAACAATGCTAAATGTTTGCACTGAGCATTTTGGCAGCTGTGTCATCCCACTTGGTGATGCCGCCTTACACATACACACCAAAACAATAGGCCTGAACACTAAACGATAGGCCATGGTCCTAAAGGGTATTTTGTTCTACCTTTCTTGTATTGTGAGTTGATCTTTGATTCCAGAGCAACTCTGCATATATGTGAGTGCTGTCAAAATAAATGCCTTTTTTGTCTCACAACCTTAGATATATTTAGGTGAAGATGGCACTGGCAAAGGAAGTGTGCAGGTGAAATTCATGAAAATGTTCTGACAATGTTTATATTTTGCAGACTTGGAAGTCTCATGCCTAGTGAACCATGGATAAGTATTCAAGTTTGATATTTGCCTAATGTTTGGTAAAAAAAAAAACAAAAACTAAAAAACAAAAACAAAAAAAAACAGTAATTTCTGTATCAAGACTGATTTGATGGCCAGGGGCTGTGGCTCATGCCTGGACTTTGGGAGACCATGGAATTTGGGAGGCCCCAGGACTTTGGGAGGCCATGGTGGGTGGATCACTGAAATCCGAAGTTCAAGACCAGTCTGGCTAAGATGGCGAAACCCCATCTCTACTAAAACAAAAATTAGCTGGGCATGGTGGCAGGCACCTGTCATCCCAGCTACTCGGGAGACTGAAGCATGAGAATCACTTGAACCCAGGAGGCGGAGGTTGCAGTGAGCTGAAATTGCGCCATTGTATTCCTTGCATTCCAGCCTGGGCTACAAGAGTGAAACTTCATCTCTAAAAAGAAAAAAAAAAAAAAGAAAGAAAGAAACTGATTTGAATTTTGCAAAATAGTATTAGATATAAATATGTTGATCAACTTTTGGGGAACTTAAAGGTTAACTTTATAAATGGAGAGGAAAAATAGTCCTGCAGAATCCACGCCTCAAATTATCTGGCTTTCAGAAATCTAGAAAAATATTGCGTGTTGATTTGTCAGCATTACAACACATAAAAGCCATCCAATTGCCTGGATATACTGTATCCAAAGTCATGACTTTTAGATAACAGTTAATGGGAGCTTGAACTGCTTCTCACATTTTATTTGTAATCTAAATCAGAAACTCAAGGTCTCAGGTACAATCATTCCTTATCATTAAGACAGGTAAAATACAATTTATGATAAAGGATCTGGGCAGTTCAACTTAAGAATACAAAGGTTAATATACTTAAATCTAGATTCCTCTAAAGTTCTCTTTGTGCAAAAAGGTGAATTTTTGATGTGACTTATTCTCTGGTTCTTGGTATTCATGATAACTAAGGAGACAAGGGAACCCCATGACTTGGTTGGGATGCAGAAGCCAAAACTCATCCATTTCAGGATAAGGAGCCCAGGATAAGGAGAATCATAAATGAAAGACAAAGGCAGAAGAAATCCCACTGGCTTAGAATGAAGTTGATGGTGACCGGGAAGATTAACCCTTTCCAAAATATAATATGCACACATAATACTCTGTTGATGAACACAACAGTGCCTATACATCATTGTTTTAGTTCATTAGTGGGAGCAGGGTAAAAAGATTCCTAAGGGCTACGGTAAGGGAGCTTAGTGAAAACGCACCACAAAGACCAGAGGGAAAGCTCTGGAAATTGCTGGATCATCAGATCAATAGACTCAAAGATGACTAAGTTGGGAAGCTTTATGCAGTTTAAACATTTGTGCAGGGAGTATCCCCTCACAGTCTTTTATTGACAGCTACAGATCAATGGTAATTTTTGATCATTTTCAACCTACATAAACCTATTGACCCCATGGCCACCTTTGGGGCACTTCAAGTCGTCAAAAATAATCAGAGGAGATGGTGTAAAATTGTCAGACGGCTGAAGACTCCAAGTAGTTTCATATGTCCCCAGGAGCTGAGCTGAGAGGTTAAAATATAGTTCAAATTGCCAGCAGAACATCAACTGACAGAGTGTTCCAGAGAGTCTTGTCTATATGTCTCATAAAATGAGGCACTGATTTGTATCCAAACTCTGACCTTCATGCCTATAAAGTTAAAGAAGAAAAAAAGAGGCTGAATCCTATTGAAGACATTAGATTGCAAAGAATGGATTATTCCTAGTAAAATTGTTGCATCATCTTCTTCATCTACTGCCTAACAAAAGTAGCTGATATGCTTGCAGAATTACGTACAATATGGACATGGACGTGGAATGAACAAAGACAAAACGAAAGCAAGTGCAAGGTGGCAGGCCAGACGTCAGGGACAACAAAAAAATGTAGCTCAAATAAATCATTAGGAAGAGTGAAAGGAAGGAAAGAGCAAAATAATGGCAATGAAGGGGAAGAAGTAAGAGTATTGAATTAAGATAATCTCTATAGAGGAAAAGGAATGAGAGAAGATGGAAAGGGTGAATAAGAGGAAAGAGAAAGAAAGGAACGGAAGAAAGGTGAAGCAAAGGAGTGAAAGGGAGGAAAATCAATCGTCTTTAGTGATGACATTTCCTAGTCAGTGAGACAGAATGTTACATCTCCCAAAACATCTAAGATCCATGGTGCTCAAGCAAATATCCCGAATTTAAGAACAATAACAACCGAGTACGTAAATGAGAGCCAACCCAATCCACAGAGTGAACTGCATCCAAATTTTGCAGCAGGATTCTAAATTGTGAACTTCAATGTTGGAAATTCATTCAGGAGAGAATAATATAAATTATTTCCTAAAATGTCAAAGAATAAATTGGCAAGAATTGTCTTGCTATTTTTATGTTTTCTTCATTTTTTAATATAGCTCTTACTAAACATTGACAAAAACTATGTCTATTATTTAGATCTATTTAAGTAGTCTATATTTGTTATGTGTGTGTGTATATATATGTGTGTGTGTGTATATATGTGTGTACTATATAATATATATATAACTCTTCAGGAATAACAAATTAGCCAGATGCAATGGCTCTCACCTGTAATCCCAGCATTTTTGGGCAGCCAAGGCAAAAGGATGACTTGAGCTCGAGAGTTAGAGACCAACCTGGGCAACATAGTAATACCCAATCCCTAGGAAAAGAAAAGAAAAGAAAATAGGGAGGGAGGGAAGGAGGGAGAGAGAGAGAGAGAGAAAGAGATAGATAGAGAGAGAGAGAGAGAGAGAGAGAGAGAGAGAGAGAGAGAGAGAGAGAGAGAGATAGAGCAGAGAGAGAGAAAAGAAAGGCACAAGAAAGAAGAACGCAAGACGAAAGAAAGACAGCAAGACGAAGAAGGAAGGCCGGAAGGAAGGAAGGCATTAGGAATTATGCAGGAAGGGAAGGAAAGACAGAGACAGAACGAAAGAAAGAAGGAAAAAGCGAGAAGAAAAACACCCTACAGAAAGAACCATACAGCAAAAGGAAAAAGAAGAAAGACAGCACCGACAGACAGAAGAAAGAAAGAACGAGTAGGAGAGCAAAGAAAGCAGAGGAAAAAAGAAAGAACAGAACGCAAAAGGACGGAAGTCAGAAGGAGGACTTCATAGGAGGACCTCAGGACGTGCCGTCAGTCCTCACGGAGAAGGGAAGAAGGGAAGAAGGGAAGGAAGGGAAGGAAGGGAAGATTTATTTTAATTAGCCACATGGTAGTACATGCCTGTAGTCACAGCTACTCCAGAGGCTGAGGCAGGAGAATCATTTGAACACAGGAGTTCAAGGCTGCACTGAGCCATGATCATGCCACTACACTCCGGCCTAGGCAAAAGAGCCAAAATAATAACAATAATAATAATAAATAAAATAAATAAATAAATAATGTAATATGAGAACTTGTCCTTGGTGTAATTTCATGATACAGAAATTCTTTTTTACATCCCAACATGTGGTTATTTCTCTCTTTTTTTATAAGGTACATATAGACCAGGTTAGGCAAAATAACTGTCGTAATGACCCTTTGTAGGAGTATACCCCTAAACTTTTTCCGTGCCAGGCATGCATGAACTTTAACTTGCAACCTACGGGCCATATTTCTATATAGATGGTGGAGGTTTTGAAGCTAGGGCATTTTGCATACTTCTGTTTTCAAGGATCTGAGCCATAAATGTTTATTAAAAGATTATGTAATGAAGTCAGAAATCAGTTTTGTTATTTTTTTAATGGTTGCCTGGAGTGTGTTGGATGACTGAATGCCAGTTGTTAATCATTAAGTACTCATGTTACCAAAAGTGTTTGATAGTATTGCCATCTAGGGGCTGAATGGAATTCTCAGCTCTGAAATAAACTATAATTGAGCAGGTGCAGCTATTGACAATATACATATGTTTTTGCTTTATAGCCCACATGCTTTTCATGTTTCTTATGACAAAAGCTTATGAAAAAATGTCCCCCAGCAGCCCACCTTTTTTATATATAATCTGTTAGAGGTGATTACTATTTGCTTTGGAGCGTATGCTTTTTTGGCATCTATTACTGAATATTCTGAACAAAGAATTATTCTTTTTTGCATTATTAATCTTGTCCATGTTTGCCTTATTTCCACAGAAAAGGAATCATTTATCAGAAAAGAATGTTTGTAATCGGGACTTGTAGCATCTTCAGATTTAATATTCATTATGGTCACTCTAGTTCTGTGCTATATTTATCTAAAAGGCCAATCCAATGTTGTGGAGAAATAACTTTTTAAATATTTATGATCTAACTTTTAATATTTTAAAAAAGAGAAATTAGTATTTCTGTAAAATTTGTTTCAGAGTCTGGTTGCTCAGCAAATGTTTAAATATTAAAAGATTTCAAGAGGTTAGCATGTAATATCATAATGGGACTTATTGAAATAGGAAAATTGACTTTACAAGTTTTTGATATGTGAGGGAAATTGTATTTTCTCTGCCTATGTTTAACACATAACAAGAAATAACACAGGTAAAATGTATAGCCAATTATGTCAGAAAACAGCACCAAAACCTATTTCAACATTGTTTTGTTTTTGTCTAACCACTTTGTTTGGAAAACAATTCTGTTTTATTTTGTTGTCTTGTTTTAGATTTTATCCAAAATGATATTTGGATTTCCCCAAATTAAGGATGATTTCCTTACACATAATTTTTTCTGATGTTCTTGGGTACTACTTTCAGAAATAACTTTCACTACTCCACCTTATATTCCTCCTCCTCCTTGTTCAAAGACCAAATTCTCCAAGCCTAGCTAACAATTACTTTGGTAGGTTTCATAGTTTTACTTATGGTGCTTTTAACAAATGAAAATATTTTTATATCTATAATAATAATAGACTTCTCTAAGGGTGTTTGTACACGTATAGTTGAACTGGCTTGTTATTGTTTTCTTGTGTTTATTTGTTTTATTGAATTCATAAGATATACATACATGCCAAGAGAATGAGAGAGGGAGACTGGGAAGATGGAGAGTCTTGTGTACAAACAGATAGTGTTGGGGATTTGGAAATTAGGGGTGTTCAGATTAGCTCTCCAAACCCTTAATATTAACCTGGCAGGCAATAATCCCAGTCTCTGACATGCAACTTAGTACCACTGATTTCCATTTTGAGCTGGATGCAGCACTGATCTGAAGCATCATGGTTTTTCTTTTTTTTTTTTAATGTTTATATATCACACGCTTTGGGTTGCAAGCACTGAAAAATCAAGGATCCTATCTGATCCACTTTCTGAGTGTCTGAAATCATACAACATTGGGTAATATATTCAAGGTGTCAACAAGAACAAGAAAAAATGCATCATTTTCTTAATGATAATTCAAAACTCTGCCATAGTGTTTGCGCTGCTGTTGCCTATGTGCTTTGGCCATGAGGTTCAGAGAATGACTTTACAGCAGTATTGTCAGTTTCAAAAAACAAAAAAGAAAAAACAACTTACCTTGTTAACTTTCTTACAGGGAACAAGCCATCAAGCCCACCTGTTCGGGTTAGAACCATTCACAACATATCTCGTTGGTGTTGTGGCTGCAAACCATGCAGGAGAAATTTTAAGCCCCTGGACTCTGATTCAAACCTTAGAATCTTCCCCAAGTGGACTGAGAAACTTTACAGTAGAACAGAAAGAGAATGGCCGGGCATTGCTACTACAGTGGTCAGAGCCTATGAGAACCAACGGTGTGATTAAGGTAATGTCTACCCTGCGTAAGAAATTATGCTTGGTGTTCTCCAGATAAATAGATGAGCCCTGACATGCCATCAGGTCACTGTGGGAAAACTCCCTTCGCAGCCTGTTTAATTCCTCTTGATAGCTCCTCCAGGCACTTAATCATAGATCAGAGAAAACTAGCCCAGATGTATGATGCTTCCTATGAACCCAACACTGGGCTAAATGCTCTCCATGGATTATCTCATTTAATCCTCACATCAACCCTGCTAGGTGGGTACCACTAAACCTCATGAGGCATATGTAGGCTAAATAACGGCCCAAGCCTACACTGTGAGTAATTGAGTTAGGATTTGAAGCCAGGAACTCACATCGGAACTGAACTCTAAATGACTATGTTCTTACGGCCTCCTGAATTATCCTATCCAGTTATTTGCTTAAGACTTGCCTAATTTATGCTTCAAACAGAGCTCACCAAGCAAGTCATAGGTGTCTGCTAACTTTCCAACTTCTGTATGTAGCCATGAGAAACAGTGTTATAAATGTCATATACATATCTCAAGCTCTGCCAGCCCGTGAGTGCAGGGGAGACTGTATTTTCATGAGTAGCCTGCATTTTGATGATTTGAACCTTCAGCCACACAAAAGCCAGCCCTCATCTACCTCTCTGATGTTCCTTCCCAAGGATGGTGGCAGACATACCTGTTAGTTCATGCTACTGCCTTTACCTCCAGTCTCTCTTGGCCTTGGTCCATCTCTAAGGCCCTCATAAACTACCTTCTGCAGGCTGGGACAGCAGAGACCCCCAGCCTGCAGTTGCTATAGATACACTACCCTTTTGTTTGCCACTCCTTCTCCAAGAGGCAAAGATTCCCACATTAATTCCACATCACAGGGTTGAGACTAAGCTGTTACTTTTAATAAAGCCTCCCTGAAAACCATAAGAGAGGGATGACAGCAGGAAATTACGTGCAGCAATAACTAAGAACTGTAACTAGAGCTCACAGACCCAGGTCCATCCTGTGGGCCTCTCTGTGGGCTGCCTCTCTGCCTGGCTTCAAGGCCTGCTGCAAGTAGCAGTAACAAGCTGCTTCCCACCAGCCTGCCTACATGTGGACAGAAGCCAGACTTCTACCCCCTGGGGCAAGAGGCTTGAGCCTTAGGATTCATGACCTTAAAATCCAAATCACGGCCCCAAGGCACCCATCAGAAAAGAAAGCTCCTTCCCTCAAAGCATTTCTCCTTGTGGGTATTTGGAGCCATGACAGCATCTGCTTCTTCCTGGCATGATTGACAATAAGAATATTGACTCCTTGGACCTTTATTTACTTTTCACCAAATATTAAGCAAATATTTGGTGAAATACTTCTACTAAGTGCCATATACTTATTCAAGAGTGAACCAGACAGTCAAGTTCCCTGATGTTACAGACCGTGTGTGAGTGCACGTGCATGTGTGTGTGTTTGTGTGTGAATAAATGTGGCAGAGTATATGAATGGTGGGGGTACAGAAAAGCAAACAATAAGCTAGTAAATAAATAAGCAAGGGAATTACAGAGAGCAATGAATGCTATAAAGAAAATTAAATAGAATCATGTAATTAGGCCTGCTCAGGCTATTTTAGAATGGAATATCATTTGAATCAAATTGACATTTGAGCTGAGACCTGAATGACAAGACAGAGTTAGTCATGTGAAGATATGGGGGCAAAATGTTCCAGACTAAATGAACAGCAAATGCAAGGCCTGAAGCCAGGAATGAACTTGGTGTATTCAAGGAAAGAGAAGAAAGCTAGTGTGTATGAAGTATTTGGGGGAAAGAAAGATGGCACTAGAAAAGGTTGGAGGGACTAATAGGAGATAGATTGTACCCAACCTTGTAGACTGTGGTAAAGAGTTTAGAATTTGTTCCAAGTGTAATGAAAAATTACTGAATGCTTTAAGCAAAGGAATAGCATGATCAAATTTGTTTTTAAAAATCACTCTGGCTACCCTGTGGAAAATGGACTATATAAGGACCAATGGAGTTTGAGAACTATTGAAGATTTCAAGGTAGAATTGAAGGTGGCTCAAATTAGAGTAGCAGTTGTGAAGTCATGCACTATAGGTGAATTGAAGATAAATACAGAAGATAGGATGATGAAATGTGTTAATGAGCTGAATGAGAGTTGTGAAGGAAAGGGAGTGCTTTAGGATGACTTTTGGGTTTAGGCTTTGGGCTATTGATGAGGAAGCGGAGACTGGAAGACGAACAAGTTTGAAGGGGCAAGCAGGTAGTGTGAAGTACAAGTCTAAAACTCCTGAGAGAGTTATTTGCTGGGATAAATATTCAGAATCCATTAGCAAGTGGATGTCCTTTAAACCCATGGTGCCAGAGGAGATCAGCTATGGAGAGAATGTAACTCAACCTGTTGCAAGTCTGGGATCAAGGCCTGAGGCATAAATGTGGGGGTCAAGAGGAGGAAAGAGAGCCAGCAAAGACTGATAAGAGGGAATTAGGCTAGAAGGAAAAGTATATGAGTGGAGTGTCCAAAATGAGAAGAGAAAATATGCCAAAATGCTGCTGAGAGCACAAGTAAAATGAGGGCAGAGAAGCCACCCTGAGTATAGGAATGAGGAGGTCACTGTGATCTTGACAAGGAGAGTAAGCGGTAGAATGGGAAACCTGATTGGCATGGCTGATTGAGGAGAGAATGGTAAGGGAGGAAATTAGGACAACTCATTAAAGCCATTTAGATGAAAAGAAAAGCAGAGAAATGGAGCAATAGGTGGAGACTGTGGGATGGGGAAGTTTTATGTAAAATCATTGAAAAATACTAGAGTACATTTAAACAGAATGGAAATAACCAGTAGAGGGAGATAAACTGGTGACGTAGGAGATATTGAGAATAACGGCAGTAGTGAAGTCATGGGGAGGGAGGAAGGGATGGGATACAGTGCTCAGGAGGCCTTTAATAAGGACAGAGATATTTCATTCACAGCAAAAGGAGGAAAGGCAAATCATGTAAGTCTAGATTCACATGGATGCAATGGTCACAATATATAACATGGAAGCATTCTTCTCTAACTGCTTCTATTTTCAATGAACTAGGTGGTTATGTCAACAATCAATCAACGGTGAGGGAAGGAAGAGGGTGTTGGCAATTAGGGGAAAGGAGGAAATATGAAATAATCACCTGGGAAAATGACAGAGCAAAAGCATGAGGGAATAAAGTAGGATTACAAATTGGTAATCATCTATTTTAAATGTGTGGTTAAAAGTTTAACGTGGGACTGGTAAAAATGTTTGGGTGTTTTTCTACAAACCCATTCAGAACTTGAGTATAGAGGGAAAGCTAAATTTTACACTAGTTAGAGATTTACCAGGTGAATATCAGGGGCAGCAAGGGGTGCTGGGGAGTCACAGAGGCTGCAAGCTGGTTATGGAACCTACGCTCCCTTCAGAAACTATGGCAGTCCCCTTCCCTCATGGGGGTGGTCTTGCCCTGGGTCCCCAACCAGAAAATCACACCAACATACAACATTCCAACATAAAGAGATTTCCAAACATCTAGGCTATGCAATCTTAGGGAAAAAATGGAGTATATTAACAATTTAGTCTAAATTAAGCTTGCCCAAGAACCACTCCTGGGAATGTTTCAAGGGTGTGCCTTCCAAGGGCTGTAGAATGTGTTCTGTCCCCTCTTGAGAGTCACCATGATAGGGAGTCATCGCTAGGAATGTGTCATCTCTCTCAGGCTTGTTGGAGCAAGAAAAGGTTGGAAAATCACTGTTCAAAAACACCTGCATTCAGATTAACTTACTTCCCATCCTTCAAAAAAAATGAATAATACAAGGACAAAAACTTGCTCTACATTTGTACAGTATAATAAGCACTCAGATGTTTTTTTCCAGAACAAAAGAATACTTTGCCCCCAAAGGAACAATCAATTCTGCCATGGCCTGCAAGAGAAAACAGGGTGTTTTTTTCCATCTCCTAGTCATAAAGATCTATATATATGTATATATGTACAGGCATATATATGTATGGATATTTGTACTTATGTATAATATATAGGTGTCTGTGTGCCTAAACACACACACACACACACACACACACACACACTCTCTCTCTCTCTCTCTCTTTCAGCCCTCCCACTCTGTAACAACAAATGATTAAGCATTGTAATTCTATTTCCCAGCAAATGCCGTGGAAGGTAGACCCTACTTACTCTAGTCAGTGTGAGATCAGAAGCAGTTCATATCTATAAAACAGGAGATTTGAACACTATTCTCTACTTTAAAAAAAAAAAATGCAAGTAGGAGAAACCTCGTGAGTACCATTTAAGTCAAAGAATCAGGTTCAATAGCCCTTAGTTTTGAAATAAATGCTTACATATTGCCCAAACTGAATAAAAAAGGCAAAGAAAAACATTGTTTGTCTCTCTGTGGGCCTTATATTAACTGAAAAAAAATCACACTTTCCCAACTAATATCAGAATACTTCTCTAAATTAGGGCCATCAAAATAACGAATAAGGGGGTAAAGGTTAAAAAGGGACTAAATAACTACACAAAGAAATTGTATGCTGCAGGTTATCCCTTTTGCTTCTGTCCTTCTGTAGACATACAACATCTTCAATGACGGGCTCCTGGAGTACTCTGGTTTGAATCGTCAGTTTCTCTTCCGCCGCCTGGAGCCTTTCACTCTCTACACACTGACCCTGGAGGCCTGCACCAGAGCAGGCTGTGCACACTCAGCGCCCCAGCCTCTGTGGACAGATGAAGCCCCTCCAGACTCTCAGCTGGCTCCTACTGTCCACTCTGTGAAGTCCACCAGTGTTGAGCTGAACTGGTCTGAGCCTGTTAACCCAAATGGAAAAATAATTCGCTATGAAGTGATTCGCAGATGCTTCGAGGGAAAAGCTTGGGGAAATCAGACAATCCAGGTGGATGAGAAAATTGTTTTCACAGAATATAACACTGAAAGGGATACATTTATGTATAATGACACTGGTTTGCAACCATGGACGCAGTGTGAATATAAAATCTACACTTGGAATTCAGCCGGGCATACCTGTAGCTCTTGGAATGTGGTAAGGACATTGCAAGCACCTCCAGAAGGTCTCTCTCCACCTGTGATATCCTATGTTTCTATGAATCCCCAAAAACTGCTGATTTCCTGGATCCCACCAGAACAGTCTAATGGTATTATCCAGTCCTATAGACTTCAAAGGAATGAAACGCTCTATCCTTTTAGCTTTGATGCTATGACTTTCAATTACACTGATGAAGAGCTTCTTCCTTTTTCCACCTATAGCTATGCACTCCAAGCCTGCACGAGTGGAGGCTGCTCCACCAGCAAACCCACCAGCATCACAACTCTGGAGGCTGCTCCATCAGGAGTCAGCCCTCCAGATCTTTGGACCGTCAGTGCCACACAAGTAAATGTATGTTGGTCACCGCCCACAGTGAAAAATGGAAAGATCACTAAATATTTAGTTAGATATGATAATAAGGAGTCCCTTGCTGGCCAGGGCCTGTGCCTACTGGTTTCCCACCTGCAGCCTTACACTCAGTATAACTTCTCCCTTGTAGCCTGCACGAATGGAGGTTGCACAGCTAGTGTGTCAAAATCTGCCTGGACAATGGAGGCCCTGCCAGAGAACATGGACTCTCCAACACTGCAAGTCACAGGCTCAGAATCGATAGAAATCACCTGGAAACCTCCAAGAAACCCAAATGGCCAGATCAGAAGTTATGAACTTAGGAGAGATGGAACCATTGTGTATACAGGCTTGGAAACACGCTATCATGATTTTACTCTCACCCCAGGTGTGGAGTATGGCTACACAGTAACTGCCAACAACAGCCAAGGGGGCATTTTGAGTCCTCTTGCCAAAGATCGAACCAACCCCTCAGCACCCTCAGGGATGGAACCTCCAAAATTGCAGGCCAGGGGTCCTCAGGAGATCTTAGTGAATTGGGACCCTCCAGTGAGAACAAATGGCGATATCATCAACTATACCCTCTTCATCCGTGAAATGTTTCAAAGAGAAACTAAAATCATACACATAAACACAACTCATAATTCTTTTGGTACGCAGTCATATATAGTGAACCAGCTGAAGCCATTTCACAGGTAGGTAGCCATGTCTCGGTTTTCTGAGTGTGCCACTGACCTTTCTATTTCTGAGCCCTTGGTCAGTTCTAATGAAGACTCTGAAAATGTGAAGCATGGTGTCCCCAACCTCCATCCACCTAAACATGCATAGTAGACAAAGCACATCCTCATCCAAGCAAAGCCTGCTTGCATAACCTCCAGAGAGCAGATTCTTGTAGGTGATGTTTTGAAAGCCAGTGTTTCAGAAAGGTTTACAATGCATCCTGGTATCTGAAATAAGTAGGAGGGAGATGAGGCTAGTCCCCCGGGAAATATGCAGGCCCCTGGACAGTTCTGACAGCCCCGATAGGGTCATCTGACTAGACTGTGAATAAAATGATGTATTATTTTAAGGTTAAAAGATGCCAATCAATGAGCGCAATTACCAGCCAGAGTTAGACTAAAACAAAATTTGCTTTGTGAAGAGCCTTCTTATCAAATCCAGCACTTCCTCCAGGAATAATAAGGCTTCTCTTACTCTACTTTCTTATGGTTTCTCAGGACAATGCCACTTTGCTAGCTCATGTTTTCCTAGCGGTCCTATCTGGACTCTGTGACATGCATGGAAGTGCGTTGTTCTCCACACAAAAGAATCTTGCCCGTTGCTTAAATAATTGTTTGGCAGTTTTCCCCATCACATTTTGAGTAACTTACATCCCCAGAGAGAAGGGTAATAAAAGATATTTTATGCTTAAAATTTGGTAAAATGAACAGAATCACTTAAAAAAATTAAAGGCTGAAAGAGTGTTGATTTCCAACTACCACAGGTAAAATTCAGCTATTATTATAATCTAGTGATGTGTAGATTAGATCCTCCTATAATTACCTCTGATATATAGTGCTGTTTAAATGAAACATTCATGGTCTTATGCATCTACTCATGACAATTATTTAGGGTCTATTAAATATTAAACAGTAATTAAAACTTCCTCAGGTATTCTCCACAGCTAGTCCACATGCTGTGTGAGTTGGCTTTTATATTACCTTACACTGATTCAGGGCATAAAAAAGGCCCACTGTAGTTGCAGAGCTGTGTATTCTAGACTGGCTTCCTCTTTACTTGACTGTACTTCCAACTTTCAAAAATCATATCAATTTGCTCCCTTTTGAAACTCTTATTTGAAAAATCTTCTAGAGGTGAAGCAGTTTGTCCAGGCACGAAAGCAATGCTTTTTCCAGGCTGGAAAAAAAAAAAAAAGTTTGATTTATCTGATAAATTGCAAGGCTATTTAAGAATGTGAGAGAAATCTCTTCATTATCCACTCTAACTGAATCTATAAGTGACATTGACATAAAACAGAGTATCACTTCTATATGAAGTTGGAGTTCATGCATGCTTCTTGTTTTTGTTTTTAGTGGATTAATGTTCACTGAATATTGCAAATGTGTGTGTCCTCCTTTCAGCACCCCCAGCTGGTCAGTAAAAAGAAATAGCCTGGGAACGTCCTAATTAGCAGAAGGAATCCGGCCCAAAATTTAAAAACTACCACAGATAACCCAGAAAATGAATAATCTTCATGTGGGAAATCAAAATTGACCTCACAGAATTGCTTAGAAGTCAGATCTACCATACACAGCTATGGATTTGATCACCAATAAACTGGTAGCGCTGTCATGGTGGAGATGGACATGAGAGAAGAACCAAGGGAGGAGGAGAAGAAAGTGGGAATAAAATAAGTCACAAAGGGAAAAAGGTGTAATTAAGAAAGCAAAAACACAAAAGAGAAAGAGCAAGTAAAAGAACAGAAAGCAGTGATTCAAAGAGCAAAGAGGGGAGGTAGAAAATAAAAGAGGAAAAGGCTAGAACTAAAAGCAATAAAGGTAGAAAGAAGATAGCTGGGTACCTGAGGGAAAATTGAAGGTGTCATAAAATCAATGGTGGTTGGGAATAGAGAAAAAAGTGCTCATTTGCAGCCATAGGCACTAAATACTTACAAAAATTCATTTTGTTGGAAAGGAGAAGTCCCTGCTATGTAAATAGACCTTTTCAAGTAGCAGAGACGGGCTATGAGGCAAAACATAATTGATTAGTTGAGTTTAACTGGATGGTGATAAGGTGTCTTCATGATTGATAATCTGGTGTGTAGTTGAGTTAACTTTGGCCCCACAAGGTCTTTGTGTCATGTAAGGGAGCCTGTTTTAAGATGTTAGGTATTAGGTGAGGGGATTTATTACCACTGAGACCTTAATTCCATGATGTTCCTTCATGACCTGGAAACATTCCTGGGGGATCATTTAGCTCTAGCTTCAAAGGTAGGAGGAGTCCAGGACTGCTGAGAACTGCTTCATACTTTCCAAGGTCTGCATTCTTCATTGCTATGTTAAGTAATTCTGAAGAGTACTGGAATTTTCATGCTGGAAAGAATCTTGAGAGTTATTTATTCCATACATCCTTGTTTAGGGGAAGAATTGTACTCACCCCTTTCAAACAGTTAAGAAACTTTAGTTTAGAAAGCCAGGGGGATTTTAATAGTTCAAAAATTTCCATGGAAATATAAATATTTTTTGAGACGGAGTCTTGCTCTGTCGCCCGGGCTGGAGTGCAATGGCACAATTTCAGCTCACTGCAAGCTCTGCCTTCTGGGTTCAGGCCATTCTCAACTTTGTTATTCTTAAGAGTTAGCTATGAATAAGAATACATGTAAACTTGTCTTTCTTTTTTTTTTTTTTAAGGCCTGGTGTTTTAAAGATTCTTCCCATGAAAATCTATTTTGCTGAAAATCACTAATTTCTGCCTTATGTCCTGAAGGTATGAAATACGAATTCAAGCATGCACCACCCTGGGATGTGCATCAAGTGACTGGACATTCATACAGACCCCTGAGATTGCACCTCTGATGCAACCCCCACCACATCTGGAGGTACAAATGGCTCCAGGAGGATTCCAGCCCACTGTTTCCCTTTTGTGGACAGGACCGCTTCAGCCAAATGGAAAAGTTTTGTATTATGAATTACACAGAAGACAAATAGCAACTCAGCCTGGAAAATCCAGTCCAGTCCTAATCTATAATGGAAGCTCAACCTCTTTTATAGATTCCGAACTACT
Organism: Rhinopithecus roxellana; assembly: GCF_007565055.1. Classification (NCBI taxonomy): domain Eukaryota; kingdom Metazoa; phylum Chordata; class Mammalia; order Primates; family Cercopithecidae; genus Rhinopithecus; species Rhinopithecus roxellana. Next base: position 67,159,957 of record NC_044556.1, read on the forward strand.
GCCTTTCACAGAGTATGAGTATCAGGTAAGAAATGTGTATTATCAACAATTCAAGTTGATTATGTGCACTCATCAGCACCTGCCTGTAAAAATGGTGCTCAATTTGAAAGGCACTTAAAGAAATGTGGGACTTAAGGAGAATAATAATATTCCTTAAAATTTTTTAATTGGTAAATGAGGAAAAAACATGTTCATTGCCTTTTTCATTTTCTTGGTTTTTGAGCCATGTTATATATGTTGTTTTTCTTAGGTAGATTCCAGGTGAATTTCCTTTTCTTATTAATAGAGTGCTTTCTGCCATTAAGATTCCCTCTGTCAGTGTTGCCTCGGTAGGAGATACTCCTTGTTAAAAGATCACTTTGAAAATAACTCATCACTTGTACCAAAATAAAATCAAATAGCAAACATCTCTAGCCTTGGTGCTCAAGAAAGATACAGAATGTTGAAAAAAGTCTAGAAGAGTGCAACTAACCTGCCCATGACGATTAATTAAGTTTTCTCTAAGGATGGCCTAAAAAAATAAGACTGTGCATTCTTCAAAAGCCAAGAATTAAGAATACTATTTAGAAAACATCGTGAATTCTATGGAGGACTTCTGTTAGGTTTGTTTAGTTTTGCCATCAGAGTCCATTTGCATTCTTCTTGTAATAACAATCTCATTTCCTGTGGGAGAATGCTTCCCCCACCCTTTGCTCAGGCTTGGTGGGAGTGTCAATCAATGTGTCAGGCTGTCTCCTAGCCAAGTGGTGGGCACGTGAGCCGCTCAGCCCCTCAGATTTGCCTGGGGCTTGATCTTCAGCAGAGTGACTCAGAATTTTAAAAGGTGGAGGTGAGAAGTCCTGTTAAAATATCCCTAACCTCAATCTAAAAGGTTTTCTTTTCCCTGCTATTTCCAAGCACGGTTCTGCAACCCTTCTTTTAATTCCACATACTCAAGTAAATTCTCGTCTGCTTAAGTCAGAATCAGTGCCTCTTGCTTGCAGCTAAGGAAAGCTTACTGATTGATGTAAGCACTTAACTGCCAGGCACAATGCCAACAGAAATTTTCTAAAAGAGAAAACTGAGCCTTAAAAAGCTTATTATAACATGAAATAATAAAACTAATGAGTCACCAAAAAAAATAGTGACCAAATCAATGAGTACAGTGAATACAGGGAACATTTTAAGCATTAAAAGAATATTTTAGGAGAATAACATATGGGACAAATTACCGAATTAATAAGATTTGAAAATACAAATAAATTCTTGAATGGTTTGGAAAAATACACAGATATAAATCCATAATCCCTTGTTTGCAACTCCAAATCTTAAAATCTCTTAAAAGCATTTTCTTGCTTTGCCACAGGTCATTTGGCAACAAAACCCAATCTAAACAGACTTGAGACCATTTCCAGTATTTATTTATCCCATTTAATATGAATACTTATATGTTTCACTACAAAAATATTGCTTTATTATAAGATGGCTAACAAGATCATGCTGTGGATATTATAAAATATATAGTATATACATTTTATCCTATTTCAAAATGTGAAAACAAAATTATTTTAAAACACATCAGGCCCCCAGGGGTTTACCATAAGAACTGGATAAGAACTGTGGTTTACGTCATGAAGGAACAAAATACTGATGCCACCATTGGAAACGTAACACTGTTAGAAACAGCCAGAACCTATGTGCCTGCCCTTTTGTTCTTTTCTCATTACCTTTATTCAAAAGTGTCACGCTATCAAAGTTATCAATTATCTAGTCTCCCTTACAAATAAAAACGGTACCCTTAGTGAGGGAGCTGGATGAAATCAGCGTGAAATCTTCACCGCTAATTAGACGCAACTTAATGACCCATGTGTAAGAGACACAAACTTTCTCTGGTATTGTGTTGTGTCATTGGGTTAAGTTCTGGTCACATGATCTGTAGAAGTCTCATTCCAGTTTTTGTTTGTTTGTTTGTCTTAGACAGTCTCGCTCTGTCACCCAGGCTGGAGTGCAGTGGCGAGATCTCAACTCACTGCAACCTTTGCCTGCCAGGTTCAAACGATTCTCCTGCCTTAGCCTCCGGTGTAGCTGAGATTACAGGCGTGCAGCACGACACCAGGCTCATTTTTTTTTTTTGTATTTTTAGTAGAGACAAAGTTTTGCCATGTTGGTCAGACTGATCTTGAACCCCTGACCTCAAGTGATCAGCCTGCCTTGACCTTCCAAAGTGCTGGGATTACAGGCATGAGCCACCACGCCAGGTCCCATCCCAGTTTTCTATAAAATGGAAAGCTCCAGGAATGTGTCTTGTCTCTAGTCAGATTTTTCATCAGGTACTAAGGATGACCAAGAACCAAGCGACCCACATTTCAGAGGAGAGGCAGGTTAAGAACCTTAGGCTGTGTGGTTTCTTTTTAACTGTTACTATCGGCTCTGTGTTACACTCCTCCTCCATACTCATCTCACTCAAATGAAAGTATTTAATTTGGTTTTTGATCTCCAGCTTGTATTTATTAGCTAATCTCATGTAGTTACAACATAAGGATAGAAAACAAAAAAAAATCAAAATCTAGCTTAGCCCAAAGGCCGAGTTCTTATGGAAAATAATATTTTGAAAAGCATAGATTAACTACTGAAATAAATGATCAGAAAATATTGGTTTCATTTAGCCTGCGTAAACACTGAGTCTATGTGGACCCTGAGTAATCCTACAGAAGTCATTTAGGAAGTTATATACTAAAACAATTTAGTTTTCTTTAACAAAAGAGCATTTTGTATTTGTGATGAATTTGCATTGCTCTCAAATCCACTTGAGGGTTACTTCATCTGCAAGTTGCCTTTGAAAATACCTTCGTTGTCCTACACACATCTGCTCACCCAACAACTGACGGTGATTTGACCCTTCTGCAGAGGAGTATATTTTTGAGGTAATTGTAGATTGAAGGGAATAGAAACAAAGAACTGAGAAACTTTCTAGCAGTGTGGAAGGATTAATCAGAAGATCGTGAGGATGTATATTCGTGGAGGTTACCATCCACATGGTGTGCCCTGCAAGGGTCCCCACCACCTTCCTATATACTACGTTACATCATTGTACTCATTTCTGTTTTTGAGTTAAATCATTGAAGGCAGTTGTTAAAATTTAGTTATGTGAAAAGAACAAGACAGTTTTCACTAGTCTAAATCAACTCATTCCATCAGTTGGCCAGTGATAAAAGAGGGTATCACATGGATAAGTTTTTTTTTTTTTTTTCCTGTCGTCTTCTTCATTTTGAGACACAGTCTCGCTCCGTCGCCCAGGCTGGAGTGCAATGGTGCAATCTTGGGTCACTACAACCTCCATCTCCCGGGTTCAAGCAATTCTCTGCTTCAGCCTCCTGAGTAGCTGGGATTACAGGCGCCTGCCACCACACCTGGCTATTTTTTTTTTTTTTTTGTAGTTTTAGTAGAGACAGGGTTTCACCATCTTGGCCAGGCTAGTCTTGAACTCCTAACTTTGTGATCCACGCACCTCGGCCCCCCAAAGTGATGGATGAGTTTTAATGGGCAGGAGGGTCATGAAATATCTGGAGAAATGGATACTTATAGAGAGTGGGAGAATTACTCACTGCAGAAAACCTAAGAGGGAAATTAAATGAGCAGCAAATCTCACTCACCTCACCACAGTTCTTGTAACCAGCTTGGTAACTAGCTCCTTTGAAGTTGAGCAAAACCCATGTGATATCACAAGCACTTTCTAAGTGTTCACTAATACTTCAATATGGAATGCCCTAAAGGTAGCATCCCCACTGTTTACAGTACAAGTGGAGGACCTAAGAGCTTGTTCAAAGGGCAGATTCCTGAGTGGAATGGGAAGGGACCCTAGCAACCCGTACATTTTTTTTTTTTTTTAAAGACAGCATCCCGCTCTGTGGCCACGCTGGAGTGCAGTGGTGTGATCTCGGCTCACTGTAACCTCCGACTCCCTGGTTCATGCAATTCTCCTGTCTCACCTTCCCAAGTAGCTGGGATTACAGGCACGTGCCACCATGCCCAGATAGTTTTTTGTATTTTTAGTAGAGACGGGGTTTCACCATGGTGGCCTAGATGGTCTTGATCTCCTGACCTCATGATCCTCCCACCTCAGCCTCCCAAAGTGCTGGGATTACAGGCGTGAGCCACCACTCCCAGCCTAGCAACCTGTATTTTTAATAAGCAGGTTGGATGGTCCACAACCCACTTTTTTTGGAAATACTGCCTCAGAGGATACAACATTGCTGCTGTGCTACTTAAGCCTGATTTTCCAGTGGTGATTTTCTGAATCAGCGGTTCTCAGCTTTGACACCATGTTAGAATCACCTGGGGAAATTTCACAACATTATGCGTGCTGATACCCAGGCCCCACTCTCCTGTAGTTCTGATTTTGGGATGGGTTCGGGCATCCGTGCGATTCAAAAGGTTCCCAGGTGATGCTCAAGTGCAGCCAGGGTTGAGAATCACTAGCCTAAACTGTTATAAACAGATAGCCCAAATAAGTGAAGCCATCTCCCCACAAATGCCTAATGTACATGATGATCATTGATGACAGCCTATTGGCGTTGGTCTATCCTGGCTTTCAAAAAGAAGGGTCCTATTGTTTTGATGTGAAACTAGAGAGGAGAACAGAATATATTATCTATGAAGTCCATGTCTCAGCTACTCAAATAATTTAATTTTCTTCATGGATTTTATTTGGCTTTTGTTATTGTTGTTTTGTTTTCTTTTATTTCTTACTTGGGAGGTCTGGTCTTTGGTGGTAAGAGTAAAGTTCACCATCATTTAAAACAGGGGATTTTTCTAGTTTGAGTCATTTCAGCATAGCTTCCAGAATTCTGGGATTCTAAAAGATAACACTCTGGAGGATTAGCTTTAATAAAGCCAGTGAGATCTAAAATATGAATCAAAAATTTAGCAAGATTTTTTTTCTTGTTTTCCACAAGAATGGGTTGGTGGCTTTACAGAGTGCAGGGCAGGTTTCCATTAGAAAACAAACGTTTTCTGGAAATTTTGAATGCAACTTAGTTTACCAAAATCTAATTCTCAAACAACTCTGTAAATGTATGTTCCATGCATAAATGAGATGCATCTGTACTAAATAAAATTCTTCCATTGCACAGACCTCTTCCTTAAACAGAGATCACAGGCTTGCTCGTGCTACAGAACATTTACAAATCCAAGAAGATTTTTTTAAAGACAATAGTCATTTCTATCTTCAACCCTTTCAAAATTTTGCTATTCTAATACATGCAATGTGAACCTCCACATTCTATGTGGAGCAGTTCTTAATGGTTTAGCAGCAAATTAAGACAATATTTTTCCCACAGGCTACAAGAGGGACCTGGGTGTGAGTCTACTCCGTTAAGACATTTTGGGTTTTACCTTTGGGGAGTGAGCCGAGGCTAATGAATAGCTCTCAGTAATTGTGCATTCATATTCATACTCTTGCTTAAGGCAATGACTCACCATGGATCTGATAGGGCCCGCCACCACCCCGTTTCACTGAATCATGCTGTCAGTGGCTTAATTAGTTTTCCTGAAACTTCCTCACTTTGACAGATTTTTGCGGTAAGCGCCCACTCACACTCAGGGTCTCTGAAGGCTTCTGGTGCCTCGTGACTGGGTGACTGAGAAGCAACAGGTCAGCCTTAGAGGAAACTCTGTGACTCATGGCATGGGATCTGAACTTAGGGCTAGTGCTAAAGGAGCCCATGCAGAATGGCAGTCTGCTGCTTTCTAACCGACCAACAGCGTCCCCAAACAAGCAGATGGAAAGAAGGGCTATGGAGGAAACACAGAAGGGGATCCTCACTGTTGCTGCCAGTGGCAGCTGCCTGAAGACTGCCAGGTGTACTGTAGAGGCCTTCCCCGCACCAGCCCCCACCATAGGCTACCAAATTGTTGGCAATTAGTTAGAAGTGGGAGGGAGACAGGCCAGCATCTTCTACTCCTTCTCTCAGTAATTCTGGATCCTTGAGCACATTAACCTCTTTGGGTGTTTCCTCATAATAGAGGTTAGGCCTGCTGTGATGGAATATCATAGACTGGGTGGCTTAAATAACAAACATTTATTTTCCACAGTTCTAGAGACTAGGAAGTCCAAGGTCAAGGCACCTGCAGATTCAGTATCTGGTGAGGCCCACCTTCTGGCTTGCAGATAATGTTCTTCTCCTTATATCCACATATGGCAAATGGAAGGAGATGGAGAGGAAAAGGAAGGAAGAGAAAAGAGTAGGGGGACTCCCTCTCGTCTCTTTCTCTTCTTGTAAGAACACTAGTCCCATTCATGAGGGCTCCACCCTATGCAACCTAATAACCTCCCAAAGGCCTCCATATCATCATATTAAAGATTAGCCTTCAACATAAGTATTTGGAGGGGACAAAAACAGTCAGTTCAGAGCACTCATCTATAAAGGGAAGCACCCTCCAGCTCTATATTCTATGGGCAGACTAGTGGTAAGCTACAGGCATATAATTTTTAGAAATTCTAACCAAACTTTATCTTCTCTTGATTGGTTTTTGTAATCTACAGTTTGTAAAACACAACAAAATAAATTCTGACCCAAAGCAACAGAATTTTCTAATGGTAGTTAGCTTTAAGTTGTGTTGATGCAAGGGAATGTATGATATCAGCTTCAGACAAGAAATGGATATATGGTTATTCATCAACAAGATGGACATATGGAAATATCATTAGTTGTGTCTCTCATTGAAACCCAACATATTTATTTACTAATATATTTTTTAAATTATAACTATATTAAAAATATAAATGTAAATACATAATAAACTAATTTTCTTTAGTTAGCTACCAATGAGTCTCACTTATGTTCCTGAGAAAACCCACACTATCAAAAAGTTATCATGACTATTTCACTACAAGTAACAGAAAGCCAATGTAAACTAAGTTAAACAGAAGGGAATTGTTTCGGCTCTCACATCTGGAAAGGGCATTGAAGGAATCTGTTGAAACCAAAGAAAAGATATGAACATCAGGCCCTGGAAAACTGGGATGCAGGACTCAGAGGCTGTAAGATTCATTCATTCTCTCCCTCCTTGCTCCATCTCAGCTCGTCTGTATTTGGCTTCATTCTGCACACTCTCACCAGGCATCTGAGGAAATCACTACTAATATTCCCAGATTCAGGCCCTTTCTGTGCATCAGTTTTCTTATCTTCAAAATGTGAATAGATATAGCACTGGATTCATAGGCTTGCTTTGAGGTTAAATGAGTTAATATGTGAATGTTCTTGGAACAGTGCCTCATACATGGAAATCACTTCACCCATATAACAATAATGATTATTATTATTGCCCATCCACGTTAAGGACTAGAAGTCAACCAAGTGCAGGACTCTGACTGATCCTATTGCACTACCCGCCCTCCTGTGAACCAAGAGAACAGAGGACTGTGATTGAGCAGGTGTGGTCGCAGGGCCCACCTCCTACAGGCAGGGCTGTGTGAGGTATGTGGGAAATGCTTCCAGCCAGAAGCAAGAACTGCCCTAGTACACTACACACACCAACTAGGGGAACAAGTACTCCACAGCTGTGAGATATTGACAATCCTTGTGCCCTTTCACACTGGATGCTCACACCCTTCCTGTTTTCCAAATGAAGAAGCTGAGTGCAGATCACATAGCTTGTGCAAGAAAGATACTTAATTTCTGATAACTTCACTTTTCTCATTAAAAAAAAATGGGTGTGTTATGAGAACTAAGAAATCTGTGTGTCCAGTAGGATGCCTGCTACTTAGTGGGTCCATGCCACCATCCGATCCCCCTAGGATTGCACTAGTTAAAAGGAGAAACTTCCATTCAAGACCATAAAAAAGCCAGGTTAAGACATACCTTTTGTCTATATCAACAAGTCATTAATAAAATGTTAGAGTGTAAAAATTTCTAATCAGGAGTATAGTTGCCTCTAAAGGTGTGATACTCCTTCCACTAGGCAGTTCAACCCTCCCTGTCCTTGCCATTTCTCTTCTCAGGAAAATAGTAATTTACCCACATACCCATGACTAAAATTCCAAATTCTGATAGTCTGACTCCACTTTTCTGCAATTAGCTACTTGCTTTGTATTGCCTGTTTTCTATTGCTATCACCCTTATCCCATGCTTTTTCTATATCACATTTAGAGAAAACATATTGAGCAGGTTTTCTGTTTGGTTTTGGACTGCATTTAATTAGGTATTAATCTCACTAACATATTTCTGACCAGCATAGAGGTTTTTGTTTGGTTAATTTCTCCCACAAGAACTAAGCTCCCCACGCCCACCCCAACTCCCACAGCTCAAGGTTTTAAATGATTTATTGATATTGTCTGACTCAGACAGTGTATTTATTCTAAAACCTTAGGACCTGAGTGCACGCTTAGACTGAAGGCCACTGGGACATTTCCATGTGTAGAAAACTGAAGTCTGCCACTAGGCCTGGGGCCTGATCATTTTTCGCATCAAGCCCTTCGTTCCCACAGGAGATCACTTCTACCTGTTGGTGTGAGCACATTCAGGAGCATGCTCTAGTTCTTTTTGTTCTTGTTCCATCTCCTATGGCGACCCTTAGGACTTTATTCTAAAGCTCTATTGTTGGCAGTATTTATGGCGCCTTTGGGACAAGTTATCCATGTGAAGATGGGTTGGTTCTCACCCTCATGCAGATGCAACTCAGATTTATGTTTCATTTAAGCTGATATTGATCTTCCTGTCTCTGTGTTGGAAGCTTGATTGGTGGAAATAAAATGTGAAACACAACAGAATGCTCTTCAATTGAATGTAGATAATGTGTAATTCCAGCCTGCCCTCATGGCTCTTCAGATGGCCATGAAAACAAAGGCTCCCAAAGTCACCTGAAACTTAGGTCCTGTAAAAACATCCAGGAAAAGATGAGATGTGTTTTGCTTATTTTCCTTTATCCTGTAAATTGAGTATTTAATAAACTCTTCTTATTAGGCACCTACAATGTTCAAAGTGTATACCTAGTTACTAGGATTGAGGCAGGAAGCTAAAATCCATGCACTCTCCCCTTCAGGGACTTAAAGTATAGTTGATAAGATAAATAAAGATGTCCATGAATAATGTATCCATAAAAATATCTCTAGGAGCGTTGACGTTTGCAAGATCTGAGTGATGGCAAAACAGATCCAGGGAGGAAGAAGCAGCTTCTTTATCTTCAGGGACAGCATGATTTCCACACCAAACTCTAAAGGCCACTCTTATTCTACTCTCTGGCCAGATGGTTTTGTGCAGCACAGGTGGCACCTTGATACTAAAGAGCTACTGGACTAAAATCATTCCACAGACACAAGAAGAGGCACCATTTCTCTGTTCCTTCAGTCTTACTTTTCCTAGCCAGGGGAACTGAGACACGCAACACCTGGAAAATCGGGTAACTCCCACCCCAATACCGCACTTTAAGCAAACGGGCACACCAGGAGATTATATCCCACACCTGGCCGGGAGGGTCCCACACCCACGGAGCCTCCCTCATTGCTAGCACAGCAGTCTGCAGCGATCTAACTGCAAGGCAGCAGCGAGTCTGGGGGAGGGGCGCCCACCATTGCTGAGGCTTAAGTAGGTAAACAAAGCCGCTGGGAAGCTCGAACTGGGTGGAGCTCACAGCAGGTCAAGGAAACCTGCCTGTCTCTGTAGACTCCACCTCTGGGGACAGGGCACAGATGAAAAACAACAACAACAAAAAGCAGCAGAAACCTCTGCAGACGCAAACGACTCTGTCTGACAGCTTTGAAGAGAGCAGTGGATCTCCCATCACGGAGGTTGAGATCTGAGAAGGGACAGACTGCCTGCTCAAGTGGGTCCCTGACCCCTGAGTAGCCTAACTGGGAGACATCCTCCACTAGGGGCAGCCTGACACCCCACACCTCACAGGGTGGAGTACACCCCTGAGAGGAACCTTCCAAAGTAAGAATCAGACAGGTACACTCGCTGTTCAGCAATATTCTATCTTCTGCAATCTCTGCTGCTGATACCCAGGCAAACAGGGTCTGGAGTGGACCTCAAGCAATCTCCAACAGACCTACAGCTGAGGGTCCTGACTGTCAGAAGGAAAACTATCAAACAGGAAGGACACTTATAACAAAACCCCATCAGTACGTCACCATCTTCAAAGACCAGAGGCAGATAAAACCACCAAGATGGGGAAAAAGCAGGGCAGAAAAGCTGGAAATTCAAAAAATAAGAGCGCATCTCCCCCTGCAAAGGATCGCAGCTCATCGCCAGCGATGGATCAAAGCTGGTCAGAGAATGACTTTGACAAGATGAGAGAAGAAGGTTTCAGTCCATCAAACTTCTCAGAGCTAAAGGAGGAATTACGTACCCAGCGCAAAGAAACTAAAAATCTTGAAAAAAGAGTGGAAGAATTGATAGCTAGAATAATTAATGCAGAGAAGGTCATAAATGAAATGACAGAGATGAAAACCATGACACGAGAAATACGTGACAAATCCACAAGCTTCAGTTACCAACTCGATCAACTGGAAGAAAGAGTATCAGCGATTGAGGATCAAATGAATGAAATGAAGCAAGAAGAGAAACCAAAAGAAAAAAGAAGAAAAAGCAATGAAAAAAGCCTGCAAGAAGTATGGGATTATGTAAGGCCAACATTCAAATTCAGGAAATACAGAGAACGCCACAAAGATACTCCTCGAGAAGAGCAACTCCAAGACACATAATTGCCAGATTCACCAAAGTTGAAATGAAGGAAAAAATCTTAAGGGCAGCCAGAGAGAAAGAAACGCCTTTCTAAATCTCCATCCTTATGTTTAGAAGCCTCTCTTAGCCCACCTACTATTATTGGTACCTGTGTAATGGTTCAAAATGTTCTCCACTGCATCAGTTGGGATCTCAACAGGAAGTATATGGCACATTCAAAGGGTATTTGAAGAAAATTTAAGGAAGAGGCTATTTATGGAGATGTGGGCAGAATTAAGAGAATCAATAAGGGATGTTAAAGTACCCAGGAAGTAGGAAGAGTCCGAACCTGTAACCTCTAGGCCTGCAGGGACAACAGAAGAATCTGGGACACTGAAAGGAAATTCAGCCTTGTCGACCTGCAGTGCCAAAGAGAGGAGCAGGAGAAACAGAATCTGAACTCTCTCTTCCCTTTGATCAAACCCTAATGGAAGAGAGCCAGTGAAGAAAACATTCCAGGTGAGGCAGTCTGATGAAGTCAGCCTTCCAGGGTACAGAGCAAACCAGAGAAGGGCAGAGAATGGATCTGGGGAAAAAACAGCTCATCCCCCACACTCAGATTGATGCTGCTCCTCAACCAATATATAACAATGCCTTCACCAGTAGAATCCTTTCTGGACTAGAGGATCACCTGGCCAGCTTTGGCTTGTCACTCTGAGATTATTGATAAACCACTAAGTAAATTTGAAGACTTAAGGAGGATTGTACTTAAGTACTTGAACCAATAGCATATTACCATTAAACTGTAAAGAAATCTCTCAGGATATATGAAGCAATCCAATCTGCAGGTGGAAACAAAAATGTTAACACATGCAAATAAGTTAGATGCTTTGAATGGTAGTTTTTAAAAGCATAGTTGAAACCTCTTCTTGTTAATTGATTTATCTATCTGTTTATGGATCTGATCATTACTAAGATGCCTATAAGCATCTAGAAAACTGCACAGTTCTCTCTTTGATTCCTATAGGCATATTTCTAATGGAAAGCAGTAATAAAATTCTTTTCTCTAAAAAATCCATTGAATTGCTCTGATTTTTCCTTTTGTTCATGCTTGGGGGCTTTTTGAGAAATTTTAACTAATAATAAGGCAAAGTAAATAAGCTGTCCAATTAACAAGTTTCAATGTAGAGCAATATTTTTGAAAAGCCAGGCTTTTGTTTACTCTAACCCTCAAAGCTCTAGAGTACAGAAGTACCTGGAAGAAAGATACAGAGGGAGGTGTGGGCTAAATTCCAAATGCTGTGGAGCGTTTTCCAGTCTTATTAATGCATAACAACTAACTAGAATCCAGAAGTGAGTTGCAGAATTGCTATCTAGTCCCACTAGATCCCCAAAACTGTTAAGTCACTCTCTCCTGTCTTTTCACACAAATAATTTGATAGTAATCACTATCATTGATTTAGGGTTTGTTATGTGCTAAGGGCTATGTTAAGAACTGCATGCATATTAGCTAATTTAATCTCATACAACCATTTGAGATAGGTGTTATTATTGACACTATTTTACAGGTGAGAAACATGAGGCATTGAAAAATTAGGTATCATGCCCAAGGATATAAAGTTGATAAGTTGAAGGACTCAAATTCGAACCTTAAGCTTCAGGTTCAAAGACTGGTTTCTTAAATTCTACCCCAACAGTTACCTCCAAATTGCATTTGCATGCAGCTTTGGGACTTTCAAAAATTGATGAAATATTTATAAATATATTCATCCCCACCCCATTCCTCAGAAATTTCTAGAAACATTATTGCATGTAAATCTTAAAATAGTCCTGTGGGGTAGGTGGTGTTAGCTCTTAGCATAGTCAGGAACCTGAATAACTTAGCAAGTTACCTAGTCAAAAAGCAATGGAGTCAGAACTCAAGTCCTGACTTTCTGACCCCAAGTACAATGGTGGCTCTGCTGAACTGCAGCTTCTTCAAGTTACCTTCATCAGGAGCACAAATTCCTGACCCTGTGAAGACAGACTGATTAGGGTTTCAGTCTGGGCTACATGAATTACCAACTCTGGATCCTCAGCTAGTAATTTGAACTCACTAAACCTCAGTTTTCTTATCTGTAAAATTGAGATTAAACAAACAAACAAAAAACTTACCCCAGGAAGGTTGCTGTGAACTTTAAATAAGTTGACTTCAAAGCTAAGGTATTGTCACTTACAAAAAAAAAAGTAAGATTTAATATATAAATACATAGAAGGTGTTCAGTATCCAGCATTCCTGTAAAATGAAAATCAAATAAAGTCACTCTCCAGCTGCAAACCCTCCTTCCTCCATTCCATAAAATGCAAACTCCTCTCTAGTTCCATGAGGCCTTTCATGGTCTCACTTTTGTCCAGTTCTGTCCTCATTCCATTGCTCTCTGGCTCTTACTCACTAAGGTCAGCCACACTGGCCTTCTCGAGGATCTAGCCCTAAGGCCTTTGCACATGCTCTTCTTTTCCACAGAATGCTCTTCCCTCAGATCCTCATCTGGTGAGCTTCTGCCAATTGTATCCCAGCTTGATGGTCACCTGTTGAGAGAACCTCCTAGACAAGCCAAACATTTTCTGCTATATCACCTTATGTATATCACCATACAATATCATCATTTCTTTTCTAGCTATATCCTTACCTGCTTATTTTATTTGTGTTATTATTGATTGCCTCCCCTCACCAGGATGTTAATGCCAGCCTTGTTCACTGTTGTATCCCCAGCTCATAGAACAGCATCTGGCATATAGAAATGGCTCAATCAATATGTGTTGAATTCATGGATGATAAATAGTCTTACCTAATTTACTATCCTTCATGGAGGTATTAATCATAATTGGTGATTGTGATCTTAGCTTCCTCTAGCAACTTATTGTGGATAAAATATATTTTTTAATGCTATATCCATTAGGGTATAGTTATTATTGTAGAGAACATAATGGAATTTCAATGCATTTACACATGTTTGAACAGGATGAAATATATGAGTAGTACTTGCTTCTGTGTAATAGGCAATATTGCTCAAAGCATGATAAGTGGCAGCAGAGATGGATGTCACATTGTTTGTGATAACTTCCACTGTCCCACTTTTAGGCTACCCTCCACAGAAAAAGCCAGTTGATGCAGGGCTCTCTGAAAAGCCCAGGGCAGCAGCCCACCATGTCAAAGGTGTATACAGGCCTTCTTTTAATGGCCTTATGTAGGAAGGGGTAAAGAGTTTGGGTTTTTAGATCACCTATCTGTATTAGAAGGCCAGCTTTATCACTTACCAAGTTGCATAAATTTCTGTGTTCCTCAGTTTTCTCATGTGTAAAGTGGGGATAATAATACCAACCGTATAGGATTGTCGGGAGGAAAAATGCAAAATTAGAACATAGAATACACTTACAAAAGTGTAAGTGCTCAATAAATCCAGTAGCTACTTTTATGTATCCTCCATGAGAGCAGGATGGGGCTGGGTTCCTGTTTCCTCTTAGGGAGAGCATATATAAGCAATAAAAAATAGCATGTGATAACTCCAAACTTTCATTATTTAGTTTTATTGATGAAAGTGAATCAGGGCTAATTTCAGTGTTTCCCACTGCTAGGTCAGTTTTCCCTTCTTCAGATATTAGAGAAGAACCATATTCACATGTAGTAAATGACTCCAAAGAGCAAGATGGTATGAGGAGCAGTAGTGATAAGACACCCATTTCTAGCATGGGGAATGTCTTGTAATTTTTCCAGTAGCTTCACGTCTCTGAACTTCAAAAGTGCTCATGGAAAGCAAGACAATGTCCTGCTGTACCCTCTTCCCCTGGGTCCCAGAATTCAATTAAAATCAGGTTCTATCTTGCCTAATCCAAGGTGTTTTAGATGAAGGGAACCTGGAATACAGGGACTATATCTGTAAAAGTGTGACTGTATTGTATCCAGCAAGGTTCTATGCAAATAGAGGTGCTGGAAAACGTCCATTTGATGGTGAAAGAAAATCAGATAGGTACACAGTTAAATAAATAGCTACATAGAGCTTTTCAGCACATTATTCCTTCATAACTGGAGCCTGCAGGGCTATTCATGAAATAAAACAATCTTGTAATCATGTAATTTCAAATTCATTGCATTGTCTCTTTCGCCAAAATTCTTTAACCACGATTCCGGCAAAGAAGATTTTGGCATATTGCTATTCAAACATATTCAAAACCTATTACAAGCGCTACCCTTTAAGAAGGCATTAGCGTGAGTGCCATGGGAAAATATACTCCAAGGTTGTAGATGAATTGATATGATTTCCTTGATTGTATCTTTTTATTTATGAGGCATAATTTATGAGCACTGGAAAGCAAACTGCAATGAGTGATGACTAACAACAGCCAAAGTCATAAATCAGGAGCAGTGGAAGAAGTAGTGATTTTGATCGAATCTATTGAATTAGCTGTTGGCCTTAGCCAATACAGGTATTGGAAAGACCTTTTTAATATCTATTTGTCCCCTCATGGGAATGTGATAACAATCTCATTACATGCCCCTAGGAAACAAATAATTTAATTGTTTGCCCATTAACATACAACCTGTTTACTCTACTTATTAATTACTGGCATAGCTGTTCATGCTAGATTTTTTGTTTATTTCTGATGTGAATTGTTACAAAATTATGTTCACATTCCTTAGTTTTTATAAACAATTATGTCTCCTTAGAGCTTCTTGATATAAATTTGTCCTCAGAATTGTTGAAATGCTTTTTTTAATCAAACATTGTCATCATCCCACAAGGAAGTATGTTACTGTTTCACAGAAGTTGCAGAGAGCTCAGATATTCTTCCCTCTCTTAATCCTCTGAGAGTTAACAGTTTTACTAGTACAGCTCTTATCATAAGCAGCCTGGATAAAGAGCAAACTCTCAAATTGCTCCAAGCACAAAGACAGTCATCATCACTTACATTAGGAGTTAACAGATTAAAGATCTTTTGGAAAAGACTAGTCGACTGAATTTGGTTACTCCTGTATTATATTTTTATAAGGAAAATAATAGCAAATGTAAGACCAAATAAACATCAGCTTGGTGCTGACCCATATACAAACCATCCAGGAACCATATATTATGAAGTATGTTCCCTGGATTTGAACAAGACTTGTAGCATTTCCTTGGCCAAAAGAATCATAAAATATTTTCACAATTTAGGGGTTTTTCTTAGGATACCATAAAGGAAAAATGCATCAGGAACCCCCTTGAAATTTATATTAATAATTTAGCTTTGCTCTAAGACAATACTTGGAAAACATCAGTCCCAAGGAAGGTTATTTCAGAAAGATACGAGACATTGAGCAAGACAAAGCATTCAGGTGAAAACTACTTTGTTTAGCCAATACAGGTGTTGGAAAGACCTTTTTAATATCTATTTGTCCCCCTCATGGGAATGTGATAACAATCTTAACAACAAGTTAAGTGTGGAAATTGTGCTAAAGAATAACTAGCACAGGCCGGGCACGGTGGTTCATGCCTATAATCCCAGCAGCACTTTGGGAGGCTGAGGCAGGCAGATCACGAGGTCAGGAGTTCAAGACCAGCCTGGCCAACGTGGTGAAACCCCATCTCTACTAAACTACAAAAAATTAGCCAGGTGTGGTGGCAGGTGCCTGTAGTCCCAGCTACTCAGGAGGCTGAGGCAGGGGAAGCACTTGAACCCAGGAGGCAGAAGTTGCGCTGTTGAGATCGCTCCACTACACTCCAGTCTTGGTGACACAGCAAGACTCTGTCTCAAAAAAAAAAAAAAAAAAAAAAAAAAAAGGGAAAAAAGAATAACTAGCACTGTAGCAGAAGCATCTAAAGGGGCCACCACTCTGGGAGATTTCTGATACATTTCCCCTTCTCCCATCTTCTGTAGACTGGTGATCCCTTCTCTTTCCCATTCACAAAAATTATTACAATGCTTCTGTTCACAAATGTTTGCTTTCCTCCTAGAATAAAATTAGAAGGAAAAATGTTGGGTTGAGAGAAATTGGGAGCATTTAGAATAATATTCCTCTGCACTAAAAGAAAAATAGACTCAGCAATTTCTAGAAATATCAAGGTTTCAATAAATTATACCTTAAGTGAAAATTAGGAGGCAAGAAGTGGTTCTACAAAGTCAGTAAACTCTAGTTCTGTTTGGAACTATGAAAAAATACCGTAATTAATTCTGTGATGATTATTGAATTGTAACATATTCCAAGATACATTTATTGTGTTTATTTGAATGACCGAAGGTAATGACAAAGGTAATGCAAAGTATAACTCTAAAGAGACATAACATAAATAGAAACTGAAAATGTACAGTGCCTATATTCCGTACGTGGTTCTATAAAGAATAGACCTCTGTGTTTTTCAATAATATTGGGTGTAAAAGTCACTCGGAAATATGTTGAAAGGGCAAATTCCAAGGTCCTCTCACCAGAAATTCTGATACAGGTACCCCAAATCATTTTGATGACCATGGCTAGGGAATATATTTTGACAAAGACTTCTCTCAAAGAGGCAATTTTCAAAAGAGAACAAATGATTAAATTCGTTGTTTTCACAGCAACGTGATTATGGCAGCTTAGTGGCAGATGTTGACACTCCATGTAATTAAAAATTTTTAAGGCAAAATACAGTAATTAGTCCTTTGGGGTAGGAAAGAGTAAATAAAAGAACAATTTCATTTTTTTAATGAACAACAAGCATAAATATGGTAATAGTCTCTAGTTGGATTGAAAAGTGTATTACATTGAAAACAGAAATTCCATTGAAAACTGACATATTAACCTACCATTTTGCTAGTTAATTAAAGAATTTGTGCCTAAACAATTATAGTTTTTATGCTTATTAAATGTAATCTATGTTTTCTATGACATTTTACATTGTAACTTTTTTCATGGTTACAACAGAAGCCTTAGAGAAATAAAACAACCAAGTCAGTCAGTCCTAACTTTACACTATTAACAGTTGGGGAAGTTTCTGACTCTACAGTGATAACTGTGTGTGCAGCCACGCATTCACATGTGAAAGTGTTCGCCAAACCCAAATAATAATGTATTTCAGCAGAAACTTTAATCATCCTTAATCTTTTATTATAAAAGAATAAATATGTTCAGTCTATGAGAACACATGGACACAGGGAGGGGAACATAACACACTGGGGCCATTGTGGGTGGAGGCCCGGGGGAGGGATAGCATTAGGAGAAATACCTAATGTAAATGACAAGTTGATGGGTGCAGCAAACCAACCAACATGGCACATGCATATCTGTGTAACAAACCTACACGTTGTTCACATGTACACTAGAACTTAAAGTATAATAATAAAAAAGAATAAATATGTTCAGTCTAAACACTGTAGGAATAAAGATAATCCTGAATAAATCAAAGATGAAGAACATCTTGGCTTTTTTTCTCTTGGCCATGGAATTTATAAGCCTTACTTGCTTTTCTTCCCCAATAATAACTCTTTCATTTTTCTACGAGCTCACACACTAAAGAAAGAGAATACACAGCTGTTTGATCACAAGATATTTTATTTATTGATTTTTACGGGTTCATTACAACTAAAAGATCAGGACATATTGCTAAAAAATTTTCTCTGCAGGATCTCTGCTGCTTCTTTCTCCGCCCTATAAAGACAGACTCAAATCTTGGGGCACTGTTTCTCAGTGGGAATCATAAACATTATCTGTTAGTATTTTTACCCTGGACCCTGAACTACACTTCAATACTTTTATCTCTTGCTTAGCCGGACATAGACAAAAATCCACAGTGATATTTTAGACAAAGAACGTTTTTGCCTCAGCAGAGATAGAGACAAAGAGAGACAGAAAGAGACAGAGAAAATAATATTATTCACAGGTTCTTTTTTCCTTTTCTCCTAGTGGTTTGATATAACAGAGACACTGCCTCGTGGTACAAGTTTTGTGAAATTCATAATGCTTCATTATCTCAGTCAGCTTTCTCTTCATTCTAACTGTTTTCATTTTCACAGTTGCTCATGTAAATAGGTTGATCCTGCTTTGCATAAGCATGTTGATTTATATGAATGCTATTTTGATCTCAAATTGATTGAATAGTAAAAAGAAAGTCTAGGAAAAAGAGTAATGTATTATGAAGGACTCCTGCCAAAGACAAAATAGCCTATGTACATTCCCTATTAGTGATGGGGAATTTTGAGTTGCCTGGTTTTAAAAGGGAATATTTCCAAGAAATATAGCAAAACACTGTAATACTGAGGCCCAAGTGTTTTTAAAATCCAGGGATTAAATCCTGTTTTGGAAATAGAACTCCACCTAGTAGAAGTTCACATAACACAGGAAGGCTGAGATTTAGTACGATCTACAACACTACCATTAAAAAGCCTTAATAGTATTTATGATTCTATATCTACATTGAAAATGAAAGAAAAGTTAATGTTCATAAGCCAGAGCTAGAACTGTGCTGAGCACTTTCTATGAATTATGATTATTTCATCTCATTTTCTTTCAACACCCTATGCCTGTACTACTTCCATCTCCTATTGGTGCACAGTAATTAATTGGCAAGTTGTTGAATTTTTCTTTTATTATACCTAGTTGCACTTTCTCCCTCATTTTCTTCCCCATCCATTGTAACCTGACTTTAAATTCTGCCTGCCCTTAAATCACCAATCAAAGTTCTGCTGTTGGCAAAAAAACGTCATATCAATATTTGCACCTTACTTTGTATTCCTTTTTCAAGAATATTTTTTCAAATCTTGTCATTCATTGTGTAATAATAGGTGTCCCCCACACCACTTCCCCAGAAAGATATTTGCAGTAAAAGTGGTTGTTCTGGGGCAGAGTGAGGAGACAGGGACCCTCCTCACCAGCCCTGAAATCTGACTTCTTCATGAATAACCTCCACCTCCCCTCCCCATTGTAAGTCTGACCTCACCCATTTCTGAGGGGACTCTGAGAGCAGCTGCAGTTGTATTCTGATGGACTCTAACTTTCATGAAATCTGGCTCTCCCATTGCTAGCTCCTTACTTCCCTATACTTACCAAAATAAACCCCCCTCACCTAAGACAACTTGTAAATGTCTAGCCATCCTTGCAAGCTAAGACACCTTACCTAATCTAGAATTGCAGGTATTCGTCTATGGACAAGACATTAAATTTTCATGATTCTGAGTATTTTATTTATGCATATGGATGGCATACGGAATCAAAAACCCCGCTCATTGAAACAGGCACTGGAGAGCAGAATTCTAGTTTCAGTGCTTGTAACTTTTGTCACCTTGAACAAGATAGTGAAATTTTCTGAGCCTCAATTTCTTCACCTTTAAAAAGGGACTAGTAATACATTCTCCACTCACCTTACAAGGTTGCCATTGTAAGGACTAAATAAGCTGACATAAGTTAAAGTGCTTTGTAAAATGTAGAGTTTATACAAATGTGAGTGATTATTATGCAAATGACGAGAGGATGTATCCAAGCTCTAAAAAGAGCAGGTGTGTCTATGTAAGTAGGTTAGTTGTCTCTTTTTAAAAATGAGGCTCCTGGCAATCCTATCAGCAAGGGGCTGGAGATTTGCATTTGACAGCAACCTGAAAACAATTCAACATCAGAAAATTTACTTTCACAAAGGAATCCGGAAAAAAAGAAAAGTATGAAAACCACTGATAGGATTTGACCTAACTACTAAAAATCTCTCTAATGTTTCTTCTCTTGAAGATATTATTGATGCAAAAGCAAAGTAAACAAAAATGAAACTAAACTCTCACTGCAAAGTATTCTGACAGTTTTATTTTCCCCACAAATATCCCCTATTTTGAACATTCTGCATGCTTTTTTTTTTTTTTTTTTTTTTAATACTGAATGCCTGGAATGTGTATACTGTAGAATCAAACAAGTTTTTCAGACTTGTCTTTAAAAGCTCAGGGGCAAATTTTTAGAAAATACATAGTGTAGAAGAAATGCAATGAGAAAAATTGTCCTGAAGTTAGACTTTCACCTGAAAGCTTACTAAGGAACACTACTACTCCTAAACACGCAGACAGTCTTCTTGTATTGCCATTTAGATCTATCATTCTGATTGATCACTGTGTAGTGGGCTATTATTGGGCCTAATTTAACCCTATACACTCACACATCCATCTACTCTGTCTATTGTACCTGACATTCTACAAATTACTTACTCATGCAAATGACGACCTAAGGCAACCTTTTAGGATATTCGTGTTTAATTATACAAATGGTTCTTGATAAATAAGATTATACATCATTCCATATGTTTATTCCCTCCTTGATGAAAGGAAATTTAATTTTCATGCAGATTTGGTGGGGATGATGTTTAAGAATTGCTGAGTTTTATGTAGTCTGCAGATCCATCCAGTTTGCAGAAGCTGACAAAATCACTCCACTTCCCACACAGAGATGAGCAGTTTTTTCATTAGGCTTAAATCAACCCGCTGCATTCTGAAATCCTACATGGCCTTCTTTGTGTTCACATGGTCAAAGGTAAAAGGCAAAAAATAAAAATAATAAAGGAAAAGCCTGCTCTCCTGTGTGATTACAAAGTTGCAAGATCAAAGTTAATCTTTTCCTGTTGTGTTGCTTTTGGTTGCCAATTCCTTTTTTTTTTTTTTTCTTTTTTTTGCCCCCCAGCCTGAGGGTATCTTGCTTTTGACAGTCTTGTTGATTTCTCTTTGGAGGTCTGGGCAGTGAATTCTGCAGGAAAAGCCCCCAGTAGCTGGACAAGGTGCAGAACCGGGCCAGCCCCACCAGAAGGTATCAGAGCCCCTACGTTCCATGCGGTCTCTTCTACCAAAGTAGTGGTCAACATCAGTGCCCCCAGGAAGCCCAACGGGATCGTCAGTCTCTACAGGCTGTTCTCCAGCAGCACCCATGGGACTGAGACAGTGGTGAGCAACAGAGCTAAAAACCCAGGACTGGTTGACTTTTAAAAATCATTACCATGGAGCCCTTGTGTTTATGTTTTTGTTTTTCTCTCCATCTTTCTTATCCTTCTATTCTGAATTGCCCTATGGTGAACTTAGTAGCACAAAGATCCCTCAGAGAAGAAAAAGTGAACCCTGAGTAAACATACAGAAAGTATGTAAACTCTTAGGGAGAGAGATGCTAAAAGTGGTATTAAAGACTCCACAAACATAAGAAACTAAGACTTTAGAAAGAATCAAACTAATTTAATTGAATTAGAAAACAGATCAACCACTTAACAGAGTGGTGGCACATAGTAAGAAGTCGGCAAATTGTAATTATTGGTGGTGTAAATGTTAGTATGAAAAAGACAAAATAGAGCAAAGAATATCCTTGGAATCTCTATTTTGACATGCACAAATCTCTAATAACACATGGAAAACTCATTCCTCTGGTGAATTCAAGAAAGTTCTAACCCTTTAGAAGAGAGAGCAGAGCAGCTCCATCAGCACAGCCCTAACTCACTGTTTGTTCATTAACACGTTTGAGGCACATTGGGAGACAGGAGAGATTGCTCAGGGGTCTTTCACATTGTGCGTTAGCCAAGCCACTTCCTGGAGGCGATGTTAAGAATCAACTAGACCAGTTCCTGCATTATTTAAACGAAGAGACCAGCAGCCAGCAGGATGAAGACCCTTGTCTCTGTGATATAGCTTGTGTCACTCTCAAGTTTCTCATGAATAAGTGGAGATTATAATACTTTGTTCACACAAACATTGTATAGAGATTGTGCAGGTCCTGGTATTACACTATAAATTATTTAGATCAATTTAGGGAACAATTTGGGCAAGTGTGGAGAATTCCTCTGAGACCACAGTGTCAGGTATTGAAACACAATTTCAACAGATAACTTAGATACAGGGAGGCTTGGATTGAATGTTAAAGGAATATTAGCTCCGCCTCCCGGGTTGCCGCCATTCTCCCGCCTCAGCCTCCGAGTAGCTGGGACTACAGGCGCCCGCCACCGCTCCCGGCTAGTTTTTTTTTTTTTTTGTATTTTTAGTAGAGACGGGGTTTCACCGTGTTAGCCAGGAGGGTCTCAATCTCCTGACCTCGTGATCCACCCGCCTCGGCCTCCCAAAGTGCTGGGATTACAGGCTTGAGCCACCGCGCCCGGCCGCATATTTTCTATAGGGCTTTGTATTCAATAAATATAGATGATGTAAATACAATCAACCCTTGATTATCCATGCTTATAAAATGATAATAAACTAAAATAATTTATATTTGGAGTGCATTGTATGCATTTTTAACAGCTCTTCTTAATCATACATTCTTTTTGTCAACATGAAAATTAATTTCCAGTTTCTGAACTCTTGTTCCAAAGAGTACTTATTAAAACCACAATGAGGTTAAAAATTTGCTGAAAATAAACCAAAAAGTTGATAATCCTACAAAGATGATTGAGAGAAGACTACGATATTTTGTAAAAACCAACACCCTCAGGGGAAGAGATTTTCAAGTTCTCCAATACTTATACCTGATTTTAATGTAGATATAAAAGGATTTTTTGACGGAGAAATTGCATGCAAGTAACCATTTGCGGAATATGGACCTTGGTGAATGCTGCTAGACACATAATTGAAAGACAGATTTTGTTTTTTGAAAAGACATCACTCAGAGGGTCACAGACTTTGATCAACACTTTGTGTGTTGTTCCATGCCATTTTCTAATACCATTCTAAAGTGATAGATAATCGATAATATTATGCCTTGTGATTTCCATCCTGCTACCTCAAACTTCTATTTAATGGTTACATTATCAAACTTTTCACCTATTTGTCATACCTCTCTAACACGGTTGGTAATTTTTTGAGGATAAATGCCATGTTTCGTCTCCCAGAGTGCCTGGTGTGGTACTCCATTCATAGGAGGTGGGATCCGATAACATTTATCAAACACCTCTAATGTTTGACACTGCCTCATCTAGCCTCTTTCCTCCCACAGCTATCCGAAGGCACGGCCACCCAGCAGACTCTCCATGGCCTTCAAGCCTTCACTAACTATTCTATTGGAGTAGAGGCCTGCACCTGCTTCAACTGTTGCAGCAAAGGACCGACAGCTGAACTGAGAACCCATCCTGCTCCGCCCTCAGGACTTTCCTCTCCACATATCGAGACGCTGGCCTCAAGGACGGCCTCCTTCCAGTGGAGTCCCCCCATGTTCCCCAATGGTGTCATTCACAGGTAGTGGGTCAGGCGGAAGGATGAATAAACTAACAAGGCATGCATACAGACTTATGAACTCATGGTATAACCTACTCCGCACCTAGGCTACAAACCCGTATAGCTACCCAGCACTCCCCAGGGAGGACTTGCTTATTGAACAGATATCTATAGCAAAGTAGACAAATAAATTGATCTGAGTGGTAATGTTACCTGTGATATATTTAAATCATAAAAGCAGCTAATGATAGAAAGGAGAACAACAAAATAAGCTTTACATTAAAAAGACAATGCAATGTGTTTGTATTCAATATCCTCCTCCTAATAGTTTTCTGGAAGCATTCCTTCTACAAGCCTTCACTGGAACATAAGACACCTCCACAGTTAAATCAGAATTGCCCTGATCTAATTTAAAATATTGTCATAAACCACTGTTTGAAAGAAAAAAGAAGACACTTGACTCAAATCATTTAGAAAAAAAAGTCTTTATTCGAAAAAGAGAAGAACCATTTATGTCTCTCCTCTTAAAAGAGGGAAATGTCTTAACTCTACCAACAAAGATCGCTAGTTGCTGGGTAAACAGCAATGTGTGTGTAGACGGTGACTTCTCTTATCATTTCTCTAGTTACATCTGCTGCTCGTTTCCAATAACATTACATGAAGTGTTTCTGAGAGCAGTTTTCTGCAAATGGAAGTTTTAAAGAGCCTGTAGTCTATGAAAACAAAATGTCTCCTCACAAAATAGAACCAGTTTTAAAAGAGAGAGTTAAACTAATTCAATTACCCATCTTCACTCTGTGTATCCATTCTCATTTTAGCTATGAACTCCAACTCCACGTGGCTTGCCCTCCTGACTCAGCCCTCCCCTGTACTCCCAGCCAAATAGAGACAAAGTACATGGGGCTGGGACAGAAAGCCAGCCTTGGGGGTCTCCAGCCCTACACCACATACAAACTGAGAGTGGTGGCACACAACGAGGTGGGCAGCACAGCTTCCGAGTGGATCAACTTCACCACCCAAAAAGAATGTGAGTACAAGTGGCTGCTACCATAAGCCAGAGAGATTGGAAGGCATTCAGGAGAAGCTTGTCCTGAAAATTGGGGAAGCCACTTTTTAAAACAGATTGAGTGGGCTCAATAACACTGAATGTTACTGAAGCATTGATGAGGATGACTACTGAGGAAAAATTCCTACTGGATTTAATAATATGGAAGTCTAGGGCAGATTTAGGAAGGATTTTCATGTGGGGATAGGGTAAAAACAAATTTAGGGGAGTTAAACGATCAATGGGAAGAAAGAAAGTGAACAAACACTGATAGACCATGTTTATAAACAGTTTTGCTACTCCTTTTCTTTGTAAATTACGTGGCATAGTCTCTAGTATGTACAGAAAGCATTGAGACATAGCACTATTAGGAAAAGCAAAAGGGCAACTGAGTGAAGAAAAGCGCAATCAACTAATTAATTGGGGGCTTCCTTACATTTTTCTGTAATACAGTCATGCATCGCTTAACGATGGAAATATGTTCTGAGAAATGCATCATTAGGTGAGTGTCATGAAAATATCGGAGTGTACTTGCACAGACCTACATGTTATAGCCTACTCCGCCCCTAGGCTACAAACCTGTATAATCATGTGACTGTGCTGAATACTGCAGGCAATTGTAACACAATGGTTATTTGTGTAGCTAAACATAGAAAAGGTACAGAAAAAAATCTGATATAAAAGACAAGAGGGACAGGCGCAGTGGCTTAAGCCTGTAATCCCAGCACTTTGGGAGGCCAATGCAGATGAATCACCTGAGGTCAGGAGTTCGAGACTAGCCTGACCAACGTGGTAAAATTCCATCTCTACTAAAAATACAAAAATTAGCCAGGCATGGTGACACACACCTGTAATCCCAGCTACTCAGGAGGCTGAGGCAGGAGAATCACTTTAACCCTGGAGGCAGAGGTTGCAGTGAGCCGAGATCATGCCACTGCACTCCCGCCTGGGCAACAGAGCAAGACTCCATCTCAAAAAAATTAAAAAAAAGTAAGAGGTGGTACAGAGCAGCTCCATTATAATCTTATGGAACCACCATCATTTCTGCAGTCTTGATCAAAATGTCATTTTGAGATACATGACTATAACTTAGATTTTATAAGGTATATGCTTTTATTGTTTAGTAATGGCAAACACAAAAAGGATTAAGAATAAAATAAGTACTTATCAGAACCAACTACATAATTTATGGAGTCCAGTGGAAAATGAAAATATGGAATCCTTTGCTGAAAAATCATTAAGAATTCCAAGACAGCAACAGTAGAGCGTCACGCTAAGCCCAGGACTCTTCTGCGTCACAGGCCTGTGCAGCAGCACAGTTCACATGCCAAGAAAGCTGGTCCTGCTTATTATCCACCGACCCAGAGGCAACTACTACTAATATTTTGGAATAATCAGTTCCTTTAATCTCCTTTCTATGCATAATTTTTACTATGTGACTGAGATACTATAACTAAAATTTCATAATCGGCTTTTTGTTTGACATTATTGTATTAGCATTTCCCATGGCATTAAAAAAACTCTTTAGCCACCAATTTTAATGGCTATACAATAATCCATATATAAATTAATTGGGGCATTTGGGTTGTTTTTTAATTTCCCTTTAATAAATATGATGAAAAAAATCTTTGTGAACAGATCTTTGAATGTCCGGTTATCTTCTTAAATTAAATTTTGACAAACAGAATTTACTATTAATACATCAAATATTTTAATATTTTAAGGCTTTGAATACTAATTTCATGTTTTCTTTCCAGAAAGATTATGTCAGATTATCATCTTACCTAAAATACTCTATCTGGCATTGAATATTATGCCAATTTTAAAAGCAAGAATTATGCATTCATAAAAGATCAATGTCTCACACAAGGACCTTAATGTGTCTGAGCAACAACATGGCAGGATGTTAGTAACAGATCACATTTACAGAGGACTTGTTTGTTCCTGGTAGAATTTTAGCATTTTACAAATACTTATTACAACAGGCCTATGAAATAAGTACTATTATTATCCAAATTTACAGATGAGAAAACTGAGGCAGGACTACGAACTGTGCACTGCAATTCCAGGATACCATTCATATAGACTGTGATCTGAACTGAGGCTCTTGGAGTTAGACAATGAAGTGGCCCTCAACTAAGGCCAGAGCTTAAGTAACCTGGCCAGTTTCCACATCTAGTTAGTGCAGTAATTACTCTGAACTCGTGATCACTGAGCTTGGCTGCTGTCTCAGTACTACTCTTTCCCTGATCAGTTAATTTCCTACTCTCTGTAATCAAGACTTCAAACCATCTCCACCTTCGCCAAACCTCCCTCTGCAGCTCACCCTTTCTCCCTACATGCCCACAACCTGGCTCACCCATTTCTCCCTTTACTCTATGTAGAACTCCTTGCCTTGTAATTCTCCAGGAAAAGAGATGTCATCAGTCAGTAATTTACTCCTATTCCCCCTGCAGACAAACCTATCTGCATTTACCCCATTGCTGTCAGTGACAAGGAAAGAGTGGTCCTTCTTCCGTCTGAGATAAAATTCACTGCCTCCCGTGCAGTGAATTTCATCCCCTTCACTACTCACCATCCCTTCAAGAGGGTCTCCTTAATCTTTCTGTGTATCTCACTTTTATTCCAAGTTCCTTCTATCTTTCTAATGTTAAAGCAAACAAGCTCCACTTCCCCTGCAGTGATGCTGGCTCTCCTCTCTCTGACAGCAAAACTTTCCTAAGGAACGGTCTGCAGATGCTTTGCGCATTTCCTCTCTTCCACTTACTTTTCAACTTCCTCAGCACTGGATGAAAATATCTTCCTAAGTTTGCTCTTGGCCTCCATATTGATATATCCAGAAGGCATGTATCTACAGGAGTCACCTTCACTGACTTTCCAGTAGCATTCAATGCAACTGAACTTTCAATTTTCCATCCTTTTTTAAAAAGTGGTTTACCCTCATTTTCATGGCAACCCTCTCCTGGTTTCTTTTCTACTTTTTTGGATTTTCATTTTTAGTCAACTTTGTTGGTTGATCTTCTTCCACTGCCCAAATCTTAATCCTAAACCTTTTAACTTTGTCCCCTTGCCCTTTCTCTCCTCCCTCCTTTCCTCCTCCCTCATCAGGTGAGGTCATCTGATCCAAGGCTTTGGTTCCAAAAGCCAGACTCCAGTGGTTACCTCCTACCCAAGTGCTCTGTTTTGAAGTGTATACCCCTGCACCCAGCTTCCTCACAGACATTTCCCTCTGAATTTCTCATAACTAGCTTACATTGGACAGGCCCCAGACAGAGCTTGCAACTTTCCCCTTCAAGCTATGCTTCCTGTAGTCCTCACTTTCTCCATTTTCATCTCCAGCACTGGACACAGTATCTTAGATTCCAATAAATGTTGCTTAATGAATGAGTGAGTGCACCTAACACTGCGTGTTTATTGTTGACACTGCTCAATCAGCATTTTTGTCACTCATACTATATTCAAAGCAAACTGTAATGATTTTTAATGTGTGCTGTCTGATTTTGTAATCTCCTTCACAGTACATCCAGAAGCCAATTTTGCTAAATGTTGTAGTTTTTTTGTTGATGTGGCCAGAAAACCAGAGAACAGCTAGGTGAGCTTTGTAGTTCATAACCAATGCCCTTCTGAGTCATGAAGCTGAGCTTTTGCCGATTTTTTTTTCTTACGCTTGGAAGAACAAAGTGAACTGATTTAAGATTTTCTTCCTGTGGCACGGCATGCTGGCTCATGCTTGTAATCCCACAGCTTTGGGAGGCCAATGTGGGAGGATTGCTTGAGGCTAAGAGTTCAAGACCAGCCTGGGTAACATATCAAGACTCCCACCTCTACAAAAAAAATTTTTTTTAAATAGCCAGGTATGGTGAGATGCACCTGTAGTCCCAGCTACTAAGAAGACTGAGGGGGGAGGATTGCTTGAGCCCTGGAGGTCAAGGCTGCATCGAGCTTTGATCATGTCACTGCACTCCAACCTGGGCAACAGAGTAAGACTTTATCTCTGAGAAAAAAAAAAAAAAAAGATTTCCTTTCTTTGTGTTTTTTCATATTGGAGAAGCAGCTGGACTAGTACCATAGGAGAAAAGGTTCCCTTAATCCACTACTGGGTCAATAGATATGGAAAAATACAAGAAATGATTATGATATGGGTTCTAAAATACCATTTATATTACTTTTAACTCATTATAAACACTGGGAGCAGGAAAATCTGCACCAGATAATACAAACCAGAAAATAATTTGGGGCTGAGTGTGGTGTCTCATGCCTGTAATACCAGCAATTTGGGAGGCAGAGGTGGGCAGATCACTTAACGTCAGGAGTTCGAGACCAGCCTGGCCAACATAGTGAAACCCATCTCTACTAAAAATCCAAAAAAATTAGCCAGGTGTGGTTGCACACACCTATAGTCCCAGCTACTTGGGAGAACGAGGCACGAGAATCACTTGAACTTGGGAGGCAGAGGTTGCACTGAGCCGAGATAGCGTCACTGCAGTCTAGCCTGGGCAACAGAGCAAGAGTGCATCTCAAAATAATAATCATAATAATTTAGAAATAGAATATGCAGTTTTATATAAATGTGATCACATGTACATTCAGCAAAGGGTCTGGAGATGAAGCCTAACAACACCTGCAGCCCCCTCTGCTTGAATCCCCCTTCAGTGGAGAGAGAGGTGAGATATAAATGTTTAACAGCTGGCCTGCTTGAGGGACAAATGGCCTGATTTGAAGTGCTTGTCAGTTTCCATTGTGTGAATACCCCCATTACTGCTTTCAAGTGACCAACACGACGGCACTGAACAGGGTTGGGAAGGGATGAGTAGTAGCTTATAATTATATAATATTTCCACCAGTCAGATAGAGTGGATGTAAATGACCTCAGGCACACAGACAGTAGTAAAACGCAGTGAAACAATTAAAAAGTTATGAATTTGGAGTATTTATAACCTTTGTTTGAATATAATTATTTGTTTATATAATTTAATTTTTAGTAGTGGCCAGATTTAACAACAACTTGCGAAATTCCTGAGCTTCAGCACACCACTGGAAAGCACCCACAGGGTGACCCAGTAAATTCTGTTCCTTTCAATGGATGTGTACCGATTTTAACAAAGTAGTATGGGCCTTAGTTTAAGCAAGCCTAGGTTCAGCTCCTTGGTCTCCTACCAGCCACTGACATAGAGCAAGATATTTGACCTCTCTGAACCTGAGTTTTCTCACCTCAAAAATTAGGAATCAATCCTTACAGGATTATTTTGAGGATTAAATGAGATAAAGTATGTCAAAAGCTAGGAGCATAGTGGTTCTTATCACTTTTTCAGTCTTCCTTGGGGAGGATTCGTAAACTCATTATTCTCGATTATTTTAATTGCTTACTCTTTTTCCTCAGGAAGGTCTCCAAATCCTACAGGACAAATAAGACTCCTATCTTTCTATTTTCTTGCTAGTTACAAGTCGTTTCTTTATTTGTGCTGTTATGATATAGGGAAAAAGTGAAAATCTACTGAACTACGGTGATAGAAGTCATAGACAAATAACAATAGAGCATTCCTTGTAATATTAGGCAGAATTAATGTTGGAAAAGCATTGAGATTTAAAGAGGGCTTGATAACTCTTGTTTTGGTGTTTGCAGAAAATTTTTCTTATGGCTTTATGAAAATATCTTATTTTGAAAGATAACAGTCAACTATGTCTTTATGGTTGAATGTTATAATTACAAAAGCATAATTATTCCTTCTTTTGTTATATTTCCTAACATCAGAAATAGATGGATTGTTTTTTAAAGAAAAAGAATCACATTCAATTTCTCACTACTCACTCCTTTCTTTTCTTAAAAGCCAATTTGGTATGTAGGTGAATCTTAATGTTTTTACAAATATATTGATTATTTTGTAGAAAACAAGATCTCATGAAATAAATCTCTTCTGACTTGACAAGATGATATGGTATCCCTTCATTTGTTTCCACAAAAATTATCAATTTAGAAGATGAGCCCCAGTTAAGGATTTTCTTTTTGTTTTAGTAAGGAGCTGAAAAATCAAAAGAGACTGTGCCTGTGAAATGCACACAAAGTTGCTTCTATATGTGATATAATACTTAGGAGACCTAAGCTTGATTATATACTAATGTACTATGCTATTGATTGATGAGTCAGGGCAATGAATTATTATACTTGAATTGCTGTTTGCAAGGCTTTTTAACTATCTCAGAAAACAAACTAACGGTTTGAGAAAAAGCTTTAACAATAAATGGGTGCCAAAAGGACATAATTCACCATCTAAGCAGTTTGGTTTGGAGAAAAAAATATATTAACTTCATCTAGTCCTTGGGGCTTTGTGGCAATAAATATTGATTTGATATGAAAAATAGCTATCTACTGTAGTTAATAGTGTTAAGGATACTTTACCTGTTAAAAAGAGGGAAAATGCAACAAAATATGAGCTCCAGGGTTATGTTGGTGAGCAGATCCATTGTATGTTAATAGTTTTATTTATAAAACACCACTCTGTATCGATTTTTTTTTTAAAGCAGGCATAAAGTTGCTGAGAAAGCATTTCATACATGTTCCCATTGGTTTTCTTTTCACCCCGATACTGGTTGTTTCGTAACACTGAGGAAAAAGTGAAGGATTCTAACAATGTTGGTCTTCTTTCTTTTTTTTTTTTTTTTTCTTTGGATTGGTTTGGTTTGGTTTTGCTCATACTTTTTTTTTAAAGCGCACACCTGCACCCCTTCAAAGACATTACCCTTTTTAGAACCTACAACTTTCTCCCCACAGTGCCTCAGTACCGGGCCCCATTTTCGGTGGACAGCAATTTGTCTGTGGTGTGTGTGAACTGGAGTGGCACTTTCTTCCTGAACGGCCCACTGAAGGAGTACGTGTTAACCGATGGAGGGCGACGTGTGTACAGCGGCTTCGACACCACCCTCTGCATACCGAGAACGGCGGACAAAAGTTAGTTTCTGACTCCTGTTTCTTAGTGTGGAAGGCGCTCTGTTCCCCAGCTTTATGGGATGTTAAATCTGAAAGCTGACCAGCAGATGCTCACCATTAAAACATCCTGGTTTAAGTGTCCACTTCTTGTGGAAAAGTTACCGCTTAGGATAAATAAGGTTTTCTTTCCTTCCCATTTGTAGCTTGACAGCACTGCAGTTATAATGTGGTTCAAGGGGAGAGTGCTGCCTCCACAGGACTGGAGGGTCCCCAGGAAGGGATAAGACCGAAGGGCAAGTTGGGGTCACAAAAGAAATAGCACCCATACATAGTCAATGACTACCCTAAAATAATACACTTCTAGCGACTTCATAGATTTTCTTGCTGTATCTCCAGTCTCCAAACAGAGCCCTATCAGGAAATAACTATCTCCAACTCATAAGGATCTGAGTAAGGGGTTTCCTTCACCTTCCTTGATATCAGCCCCTGAAAGAACCATCTTGTCCCTCTAAGATGGAGTTCCTTCTTCCTGTTTACTTACATGTCCCTTTTCTCTTCGCCTTGTTTTTAAATTGAATTAAGAAAATGCTTTACAAGGCACTAAGTATTTTCTAGTGATCAGCACGCTCACAGGACCAATGCTCACTATACAATGTAGTGATTAATGAGTATTTTATCTTGGTGTAAGTTAGAGGTAAACAGTGAGCTCCAGCATTGCATGTATACTCATAGAAACTTAATAAAATTTTTACAAAGATTCAGCTACGCATGTTCATAGTTACCGTTCATGGTCACCTGGGCAGCTCATTGGGAAGGAAAGGTGGCCTGATAGTTGGCAGACACAGGTTCTACCTGGCCCGGCCTCTAACCATCTGTGTAACCTTGCAAGGGTCACTTCCCTCAGGTTCCTGGCCACTGAAAGAGCAATTTAGACCATGTGATTTCTAGGATCCCTTTTGAGCTCTCCTGTTCGGTAAGAAACTCTAGGTCATTTAGTGGAAAGTACACCTGTAAATTTCAAAGGAAGGGTTTAAACCGTGTGCAGAATAAGATGCGCTTTGTGTATATCCTTTACTCCTCTGTTATTCTTTTCCTTTGCTGTATAAGCTCTAATTTTTCTTAGCTCTATTACTTATGGATAGGCTATTATTACACTAATGATAGCTTTTTTCTTGAGCATTTTACAATTAGAAATAATTTTGAATATTATATAAAACATTCTAACTTGCTCTGAAATCCTCTTTTTCATGCTATAATGCATTGCTCTTTTAAAAGCATGTGCCCTATTTGTAGGTGTTGAATGAACAAGTCATTTACCAATTCTTCCTTTTGTCTAGCCTTCTTTTTCCAGGTCATCTGCACGACTGATGAAGGAAGTGTTAAGACACCATTGATCCAATATGATACCTCTACTGGACTTGGTAAACAACTCGTATTATACTTGGTGTAACACCTATTCATTTTCCTCAAGAAACACACATATGTTTGTTTATACATACTTGGGGTCTTAGCACCGACTATGTATGTATTAGCACCGACTATACAGAAGAAATTGTGCCAAGTGTTGTCAGAGATTTTTTTTTTTTTTTTTTTTTTTTTTTTTTTTTTTTTTTGAGACAGAGTCTTGCTCAGTCACTCAGGCTGGAGTGCAGTGGTGCTATATCGGCTCACTGCAACCTCCACCTCCCGGGTTCAAGCAATTCTCCCGCCTCAGCCTCCCAAGTAGCTGGGATAAGGCACGCACCACCGCACCCAGCTAATTTTTTGTATTTTTAGTAGAGACGGGGTTTCACTGTGTTAGCCAGGCTGGTCTCAATCTCCCAACCTCGTGATCCACCCGCCTCAGCCTCCCAAAGTGCTGGGATTACAGGTGTGAGCCACCATGCCCAGCCAGAAATTTTTTAAAAAGTCCTCATGGAACTTATATTAGGCAAGGAGTAACAACATACTTTTTTTTTTTTTTTTTTTGGACAGAGTCTTACTCTGTTGCCCAGGCTGGAGTGCAGTGGTGCAATCTTAGCTCACTGCAGCCTCCAGCTCCAGGTTCAAGTGATTATCCTGCCTCCCGAGCCATGCCTGGCTGATTTTTGTATTTACAGTAGAGATGGGGTTTCACTGTGTCGGCCAGGGAGGTCTCGAACTCTTGATCACAAGTGATCCACCCACCTTGGCCTCCCAAAGTGTTGGAATTACAGGCGTGAGCCACCACACCTGAATATACTCTTAAATATACTCTTAAAATGCCAGAATATACTCTTAAAATGCCAAACATTGAACTGTAAATATGGAAAAGACCAGAGAGCTCCAACTAAATTTTTCTCCTAACCACAAGCCCTGTCAATAAAGTATTGTATGACTTCATGTACATAAAGGTGATTTACAGAGAAAGTTAGAGGAGAGATCAGAAGAAGAAAGAAAATATTCAGCCAATTCATGTTGATGATAATGTTAATATTCTGGATTCAAAGCCTAGAATGATAAATTTGAAAAGTGTCTTTTATCCTCCATAAAAGAGTATGACTGACTGTTGATATCAAGTAATTTAGCTCAAGGGATACAATTTTAATTTTTAAGGAGCATCTTTTAAATTCAGTTTCACTCATAGTCTCTGAATCTAACATTTGTGATACTTTATAAAAGCAAATTAGAGAAATGCCAAATCTTTTCCATTAAAACAGATTTGGAATTGATATCCTATTTTAAATTCCAGTAGTTAATGACATATCAAATTTGCATTTATATATAAGATTTTTTTGAAAAATAAGTGTCCAAAATTTCTGAAACACAATAAAACATATATATTATTGTCGAAGATAGTTTCAATTTGTAAAAATAACATATTATTCTATGTTTCCAAACTTTACATGTCTGGATGTCATATAAAATTTCCTACAACACTTAATTCCTCTCATATGGCTTATTTCATTTAATAGCAGTGGTAGGATAGAACAGACCTCATTCGGTATTCTGTTAGCAACTCCAATATTTCCCCAAGTGGACAAGTGGAGGTCTAAGGGACACAGGAATTTATCCAGGAATGCTCTGCTAGCTTGTTACTGGGATGAGAACACCAACATGGATTTTCTATTGACTTCTGGCCTGGGACCTTTTCTTTGCAATGGTTTGCCAAGTTAAGTACACGTAAGAATCACCCCAGTGTGCTTGTTTATTATAGTTTCCTGAGCCTCTGGCAGAATTCAGACTCAAGGAGGCTCAGAATCTGCTCTTTCCTGCCCAGTGATTCTGACACAGGGCTCAGGACCATGTACTGAGTGATGCCGGAAAACCAAGGTTGCTCACCTTCTAAGCCCTGCCAGTCTAGTTTCCTTGGTGAATAGGAAGTGTGTTGTTCCTGAAGGCAGGCCATCAACAAAGAGGGATTTACTCTGACACTGGCTGTGGTTTCAGTTTTTCTTTGGATCTGAGGCCCAGTCACCAGAGTTTCAACCCCTGACAGTGAACCTCCCATGTGATGCACAGGTGGAGTCCCTTGAGGTGAAGGGGTACTTTGAAAAGACAGAAGGGAAGGGATAAAGGGACTCCATCCTGATCTCGAGGTCTTCATAAAAAGGAGAAATCCCTGGTTGGCTCATGAACAAGAATTGAGGGTTTCCATTGTGTCTGGAGGCCAGGCTCTGGGCAGAGCAGAGGGAGGGAACTCTGAGGATT
Organism: Rhinopithecus roxellana; assembly: GCF_007565055.1. Classification (NCBI taxonomy): domain Eukaryota; kingdom Metazoa; phylum Chordata; class Mammalia; order Primates; family Cercopithecidae; genus Rhinopithecus; species Rhinopithecus roxellana. Next base: position 67,195,370 of record NC_044556.1, read on the forward strand.
GCGCAACGCTCTGGCAGATTCCAAGATGTGCTGCCCAACTAATATCCGTCGTCAGTTCTAATTTTCATGGTGTAACTTTGAAAAACACTCTTGTTCGCTTGCCTGGAGGCAGCCTCCAAGCAGGAGAGTGGCGGAGACCTCATTTTCCTCTGACTGTTCTAAGGGCTATTTCTCTTTTGAGACTCCCCTCAGGCAGGCTGCCCTCCCTTCCCCTACGGGCTGTGGAGGAAGGCGCCCACTGGGCCCATCAGATCAGTTTCTGGAGTTACAGCCAAAGAGTTTTTCCGCTCTGTGCCACATACAGAGGAGACAACTCTTTTAGTGTGCCACCTAGGCTGGTTTGTTTTTAATCAAACGACACACGTTGGTTCCTAATTAGGGGAATTTCGACCTGCTGGAGCTTGATTGGAGTGTTGACTCAACCCTTTATTTTAGAGATGGCAAACAAAGGTCAGAGTCCAGTATTTAATCACAGAGCTGATCGGCAGCAGAGTTAGGGTTGACAAAATTTAGTTTTAGCCACTTTCTCTTCCTGCCTTTAATATTTTCACCCCAGTTCTGAACTTTTTCCTTTAAGTCTTTCCCTGGGAGTGTGAGTGTGAAGTACCAGGCAGGCCCACAAAGTTCTAAGGGAGCTGAAAATGGGGAGATTTGTCCAGTGAGTGAGTAGGCTTTGCAGTTGGGTCTATTTGTTTTTCTGACCTGGCTGTAGGTATTAGATTTAGATGAGCAGCTCTCTCACTCACAGCTCCACACCAGCCTGTGTGGCCACTGCATTGGATCCACAGGTTTCTGTGCTGGCTCCAGCAGTGGCTAGATGGGAGCAGATCTCTGGTCACCCCACCCCCACCCCTGCCACACCCCTGCTTAGCTTGCCAAACTGACAACATAATTTCACTGCCTTTGACTGTCCTGCTCTGATCCTTGTCAGCCTCTCTCCTATCTTCCCCACAAGACTTAATAAACCTGCCTGGCTGGGCGCGGTGGCTCGTGCCTGTAATCCCAACATGTTGGAAGGCCGAGATGGGTGGATCACGAGGTCAGGAGATTGAGACCATCCTGGCCAACATAGTGAAAACCCATCTCTACTAAAAATACAAAAATGAGCTGGGCGTGGTGGTGTGCACCAATAATCCCAGCTACTTGGGAGGCTGAGGCAGGAGAATCACTTGAACCCAAGAGGCAAAGGTTGCAGTGAGCCGAGATCACACCACTGCATTCCAACCTGGGTGACAGAGCAAGACTTCATCTCAATAAATAAATAAATAAATAAATAAATAAATAAATAAATAATAATAATAATCCTGCCTACCCTTCATCCCTGTAAAGACCTAAGCATAGGGCCTGGCACCAGGTACATTATTGTTAAACATGAGCTACTTTTATTAATACTAACCTCATGTGCAGAGACTCACATCAACTGAACTCTCAATGTGTGAACACCAAGCAAAGGTAAGCGGCCCCAGTGCTAAAAGATTTCTTTCTATAGGAAGCTTTCCCAGTGCATTTGGGTGACGGTTTGCAGAGCTTTTGCTCTTTAACAGAGAAGCCATGTAAAGACAACATAGAAGAAAACACAGGCTGTTAATATCATAATGGAAAATGGAATCTGATGCTTCAAAATCCAGTTTACACAAAATGTCAGGAATGGGACTGTTACATGAAACAAGGACACCTCAGGCCTCCAAGCACTGATTTTGTTTGTGACTCTGCAGCAATAATAGTAAGGGTCCCAGTCCCTCATGAGAACCCAAGCAAGGACTTTGCTCCCAAGGCACACAGTTATGAAACAGGTAACCCTCAAGGTTACTTTGGTAACCCCTTTTAAAAATTGCTCCCCACACTCCCATCTTTCCCAGGGATTTGCCAAGGCAGTGGTGATTTCCAACCTGAGCAGCAGAGCCAGAAGTGTCAGCAAGGCCTCTCAAGGGCTGTAAGCATCTCGTTATAACCCAGCAACCCACTGAACCATTACCCCAGCCTGCACACAAGTGCAAACAAGCACCAAGAGACAAACTGCTTTCAACTCCTCTCTAATTTACTATCAAACAGCAGGGCCAGAGACGACAAAATTGCTTTCTGAAATAACACTTCCCCTTTCTTTCCCTGGGTTTTGCAGGCTTGGTCCTAACAACACCTGGAGAGAAGAAGGGATCGCAGAGCAAAAGCACAGAGTTCTACAGCGAGCTGTGGTTCATAGTGTTAATGGCGATTCTGGGCTTGATGTTGTTGGTCATTTTTCTGTCACTGATACTACAAAGAAAAATCCATAAAGAGCCATATATCAGAGAAAGACCTCCCTTGGTACCTCTTCAAAAGAGGATGTCTCCATTGAATGTTTACCTACCTGGGGAAAACCATATGGTATGTCTGTAGAAGTGTGGCCCCATTTCCCTAATTTCCCTATCACTGGACTAGAATGCTTGTTTTCCTTCTGAGAAAAATGTGTCATAGCCATAGTAACAAGGAACCAGATGTAAGTTATGTTTCACTAAGTGTGGGGACCAAGAGAGACTGACCCTAGAACAGCTTTCTCAACTTTGGCTGCACATTAGAATCACCTGGAAAGCTTTAAAAAATATCACTGCCTGGACTTCATCCAAGAAATTCTCATTTCCTTTGTCTTGAGTAGGGCCTGAAGATCGGTATTCTTTTCTTCACTCCAAAAGTGATTTTAATGTGTAACTAGGGATGAGTATTTCTGCCCTGTAATTGTAAGCCAGGGCCTGGTGAAGAAGAGTTGTACGTTGAGATTACCTGGGGAAATTATAGGTTGTATTGCTGTGTAATTTGGTGGGGGGAATGGGCATAAAAAGGGGGAGATGGGGAGGGAGGGACTAAAGTGTTAGCGGTGCTCAGTCTGTCCTGTGGTCCTGACACCCTGTGCCACAGGGGATGGATGGCTCCTCTTAGCTCTAGACCACTCACTCCCAAAATAGGAGGTCCAGTAAAGGTCTAGTGGGAGAGGGCCCCATCACTTAGTAGTGCAGGACAGTCATTGCCCAGAGCACTCATTGAAGAGTAAAAGGTGATTTAATTCCATGGTGCACTCTGCTGTGGGGCTATGTCTACCTGGAGGAGGAAAGGCTGCGTTTTCTAATCCTCACCAGGTACGCATCTATTCCCCAAAGCTGTGCGCCCACAGGGCTACATCTTTCTGAAGAGGTGCCTTTTTTTCCAGTTTGCACTAAGGTTCTGTATTAGCTAGTGGCTACCCTTGGCAGTACCAAAATTAAGCACAGAAGCCTGGTCAAGCTGCTTACAGTTCAACATTTAAAAAAAATAGCGGGGAGTGAACGCAGCAGCATTGTTTGCCTTCAGACCTCTTCACTTTTCCAGCACTCAGCGATGAATGATCACTGGTTAAGCCCCAACATGGCTGGATCAGACCTAAGTAGCAGGAGTGCTGGGGGCACAAAAGGGCAGTGGGCCCCCTGAGGTCCGTGGTTTGTGGCTGGTGTGGGAAGTAGCAACAGGACAATGATGTGGTGGTGGAGAAGCAGAGAAGGCACTGGTCAACACCACTGGGGCCTTGGCTGTCTCTCTAGTCACATCTGTCCCACTCCTCTTCTCACTGATCCTCCTCGGAGCCTCCTTCCTCCCTCAGCCCATCAGACAAACTCTAAGCACAGGGCCATTGCTGCTGCGACTCCTTGGGTGACTCACATTCTTGCTTCACTCACATCTCTGCACAAACGTCATCTCCCATTCTATGGAAAATTTCCTAGCCCCTTAACCCACTTCTTTTCTTTTCCATAGGATTTATCACATAACACTAAATTAGATATGTTTGTCTGACTCCTGAAATAGAATGTAAGCTCCCAAGATCAAAGATCTTGTGGGCCTCTTCCTGTTGCATGTGCCCCAGCACCCAGAACAGTGCCTGGAATATCATAGGCACTCCACAAATGTTTCTTGAATGAATGAATGTCAAGTGACCATTTCGAACCATGGGCCGTTTGCTCCTGTTCAGTGAATAGTCATTACGAGATTCTCACTGAAGAGCAGATACTTCAAAATTTTTCCTTGTTAAAGAATAACTTTCTTTAAGGAGCCCATGTTCTTCGAAGGTGCACTGCTGCTGGAGGAAGGCAGTGGAAGAGAGAAGAAGGCAGGAGAGATCTGTTTAGCCTGCGAGATGAGCTAAATCGAACCTGGGGTCTGTGGAGTGCACAGCGTAGTGAAAGGAAAGTTCCCAAGCACTGCTGGGCACGTCTACTGTATAATGTGAGGTGTGGTTACAGGAAAGCATACCCACATACCAGCAATGTCCAGAACTCATTTCAGTGATACGTTATCCTGTCCTTCGACCCAGTCCCTACAGGCAGGCACCTCTGTGTCAGAATCCTCCATGAAGAGGAACACTGTCTTCCTTACTTGGTTAACTTAGAGACCAGAAGACACTCCCACTCATTCTTGTGGGGATGTTATGTTACTCTGGATATAACCCCATAGCTCAGGGTTTTAATGAGTCTTGTTAAGCTTCGTTTTGTCAAAGTGAGACCATGAACTGTCTGCATCAGCATCACATAGGAGGAGCAGGACCTGAAGTTCTGAGGGAGAAACTCAATAAGCTGCCATTTTAACTGGAACTGCAAGAAGTCTGGGCTGGGCGTGGTGGCTCACGCCTGTAATCCCAGCACTTTGGGAGGCTGAGGTGGGCAGATCACGAGGTCAGGAGATCGAGACCATCCTGGCTAACACAGATGAAACCCCGTCTCTACTAAAAATACAAAAAATTAGCCAGGCGTGGTGGCGGATGCCTGTAGTCCCAGATACTCAGGAGGCTGAGGCAGGATAATGTCATGAACCCAGGAGGTGGAGCTTGCAGTGAGCCGAAATCGTACCACTCTACTCCAGCCTGGGTGACAGAGTGAGACTCCGTCTCAGAAAAAAAAAAAAAAAAAAAAGTCTGATGCATAGCAAAATTTGAGAACAGCTGAAAATGAAATAATAATATAATACAAATCCTGTATGCAGTGTGCACTGTTTGATAACGAGTAGAAACAGGTGGGGGGAGGGGGCTGGTTAAACCTTGCAGTCCTGACACCACACAGGCTAAGCCACCTCTGCGGACAGACGTAGGCTTCAGCTGGGAAAAGCAGACAAAAGAATGTAAACACCTTGTTCCTGCACACCCTTTACCATCAGGGAAATATACAGTGGCACCCAACTGATTCTTTCACTGAATGGCCAAAACTGAGTCAGGTGTGAGGATGGGAAAGCATGGAGGGACTGGGTGACTGCCAGGGCTCTGGTCTCAGGGAACTGGCTCATCCTGAGCAGGGAGGCCGTTCATTGCAGGCAGGTCTCAGTAGAAGTGAAATCTGGGGTATGCCAGGGCACCGGGTGGAATTCCCCTGAGCCTGTTGAATCATAATTTAATCCTATTCAATTGACAGAGTGTACTTGCAAGTCTTCTTCTGTGGCTTTTTAAAAATATTTTGAAACCAAACTGCTCTCACAAAGTTGGAGACCATGAGAGACATTGTCAAAAATTAGCCAAACTAAAAAGAGTACAACTTGCATTAGTAGAGCAAAATGAAGTCCTCGTTGGTGACTGTGGGCTCCTCATCTACTCAGATGGGAAAGAATCCACTCAAGGGGAAGAATCTGAATAGGAACAAGCCAGATTTACCTGCTCAGTTTTCCAGATTGACTGTCTTTTCACTTGAGTAGGTCAATGAGCTATGCCCCTGCAGCACACACACACACACACACACACACGCACACACACACACACACAAACACTTCTCCCCCTCATTTGACAAGCTCTGGTTTCAGTGCTGGCGTGACCCTCTTCCAAGCACCTCATGTCTTGTGAACAGGTAAGATATCCTTTGAACATCAGTCCCAAACTGGCAAAAGGATTTTAGGCTATACTCTGAATGGAGAGAAATAGGCAGAGGTGCCAGGGAATGAGAGTGTCTTTTGTATTTCATCAACATTTTTCAAGACCACACAGTATACAATACAGCTAAGTTTAAGCTCAAGTTTTGCTTGTTATTTAATTACTGGTTTGAAGATCCTTTCGTTCTCTGCAATACTAAACAAATAATGGCAGTGGTACTTACCTTAGAAACTAATCAATTAATTTCCACTCACCAAGGGTTTTTATTATTATTATTATTTCTTTGTTTTTTGAGACAGACTCTTTTTCTGTCATCCAGACTGGAATGCAGTGGCGCAATCTCTGCTCACTGCAACCTCCGCCTACTGGATTCAAGCGATTCTCCTGCCTCAGCCTCCTGAGTAGGTGGGACTACAGGCGCCCACCACCATGCCCAGCTAATTTTTGTATTTTTAGTAGAAATGGGGTTTCACCATGTTGGCCAGGTTGGTCTAGAAATCCTGACCTCAAATGATCCACCCGCCTCGGCCTCCCAAAGTGCTGGGATTACAGGCATGAGACACCGCTCCTGGCTTCACTATGAGGTTTTAGTTGCAAAACCCCAGTTTCTCTCTCTCTCTCTCTCTCTCTCTATATATATATATATATATATATGTGTATATATATACGTATATATATGTGTATATATATGTATATATATACACACACATACACACATATACATATATGCATGTATATATCATAGGCTATATATATATACACACACACATACATCAGAGCAGTATTACATATGGGTATGACAATGCTGTTTTTGGAGAAATGCAAAGAATGTGTTTAAAACTGTTCCAAACATGGACTGATGTTGCCATTTGTTCTCAGTTTGACTCTGTGGCTGATATATCAGATGTGTCAAGCAATGTCACCCTAAAAAGTTACACCATGCACTTTGAGGTACCTCTGTGTGCTGCATGAATGCATGATCTTTTGCATGGTGTGTTGACTGCACAGTGAAAAAAGCAGGAACAGATCATCAATGACTTCCATATATCCATTCCTTGGAAAGCTGAACAACATGAGTGAAAACTCTATTAAAAAAAAAAAAAGAAAGAAAGAAAAAGCAGGAACATTTCATTGATTGGACCAGCTAAATCAGAGCCCTCAGATATTTAGAGCAACTAGATTTTATCTTACGGCACATTCTAGGTCTCAATTATGGAGTGACTTTATCTTTCTGATGTTAATGTTAATATCAGACCTGATTTAATTTGGAGACTGGAATCCTAAAACAAAGGGAGGAATATGGAATGAGAAATGAGGGAGGGAGGGAGGAGTCAATTTCCCTACACAAATCCAGGACTTTTAAAGTGAAAGACAAACGGAGTTCACATAGTGGACCAACATAATATTGCTATCTTTGGCTGCTTTGGGGGAGGGGTGTTCTCAAGAGGGAGGCTCTGTGCTGACATGTATGAAGAAGATACCTTGTTCACCCACCATCTGTCTGCCTTGCCCCACCACTTTGCAATGCAGAAAGCCCTTGCCCCACAGGGAACAACAGCCAGAGCACCAGTGTGTGAACTCTCTAGGTGCCAAAAACACTGGCCACCTAACTTGAGTATTAGCTCATCATCTCATCATTCTTACCAAGAAACCCGGGGTCACAGTGTTCCGGGTGCTCATAGCTGCTAAATTCTGTGGGTAACAGGTGTTCCCTTCATTGACAAAGTGACAATTGTTAGGAGACAGTCGTTCCCTTCACTGACAATGTGTGAGCCACAATCCTCTGTCATATTTCAAGCCCATATTCCTTATATGTGAATCACTCACAGCAACTTCCTTCTCAGGGATTAGCCGATACTAAAATTCCCCGGTCTAGGACACCCGTGAGTATCCGCAGCAACCGGAGCGCGTGTGTCCTGCGCATCCCAAGCCAAAGCCAAACCGGCCTAACCTACTCCCAGGGTTCTCTCCACCGCAGTGTCAGCCAACTCATGGATGTTCAAGACAAGAAAGTCTTGATGGACGACTCGCTGTGGGAAGCCATCATGGGCCACAACAGTGGACTGGTGAGTTGGTTTCCTCATACGGGGCCTTTGCTAAATATCCCAGAAAAATACTGGTATGGAACTGCCTGCACTTTGCCGAATGCAGCCCCATGGCACTCGCCTCTGAGCACTTACCCAGTGAGGTTTTAACAACTGGTTTACTAGCGTTACTACAATTGTTTGATAAGCAGGGTAGAAAATTTGTCTTGTTCTTCTGGTATACAATAGATGCTTAAAAATAAATGCATATTGGTCGGGCATGGTGGCTCACAGTTGTAATCCCAGCACTTGGGTAGGCCGAGGTAGGCAGATCACCTGAGGACAGGAATTTGAGACCTGCCTGGCCAACATGGTGAAACCCCATCTCTATTAAAAATACAAAAATTCACCGGGCATGGTGGTGCGTGCCTGTAATCCCAGCTACTTGGGAGGCTGAGATAGGAGAATTGCTTGAACCTGGGAAGTGGAGGTTGCAGTGAGCCAAGATTGCACCATTGCACTCCAGCCTGGGCAACAGAGTGAGACTCTGTCTCAAATAATAATAATAATAATGATGATGTATAAATAAGCAGCAAGCAAGTTATACTTCATAAACTTGGAGCAGGAGGTGACTGGAAACATTGGAATGGGCTTAAAACAAGGCATAAAGTACAAGCACTTGTTTTACTAAAACAAAAAATGTTAGTATGTCCACCTTTTACTATTGGTGTATGGGTGGACGCAAAAATAATATTTTGTATCAACAGGTGAACATGATTGCTTTCCAAACACTTAGGAAATGATGACAAATGAGGCTGTTACTATTTATAAGCTTCATCTTTCATAATTTCAGTCCAGTGGGTACAAATAATTGGCTCTTTGAAAGGTAATCTCTTCGTAATATAATATTTATTATCAGCCTCTGAGTGGTTGCAATAACAAAAATCTTAGAATTTTTGCCAACCATCAAATTTCATTGTGCTGTCTTCTTAGATGCCTGCTGCAGTACCATTCCACTGGGCCAGTGAGAAAATAAACAGATAACCAGCTAGGAAGTTAGCTCCTCTGTTTACTCCTCTGGGGTAAAATTATCCACCTCCATTTCTTTCAATCATCTGCTTCTGTTTTTTGGATTTACACTCGTCTTTCTCCTCCGAGTCCTCACTTTTCCTGCACTGAAAAGTTGATGACTTCCATGAAGCCTTTCTTGACTAATAGCAAATAATAAAGGGAGTTCCCTGGATCCAGGTTCCCTAACACTACAAAAAAATGTACAGTCCTTCTTGCCTGTTCAGAATGATTATGTAATATATACATATATATAATCTGCATGATAAAATTACAGGCTGTTTGATGTTGTTGTAATCTCAATTACATTATTTCATTTCAGATCTAAAGCTTTTAAAAGGCAGGGATAATTATATTTGGTTGAAACAAGGAATTGCTAATTGATCATTTTTTACATGCAAAACAGCAATTGCTATACATTCAACATAATACATTGAAAGTTCAGATGAATTATTTCACCTAATCTTCACAAACTGTAGGAAGTAGGTTCTATTGTCATTCTCGTTTTTTTACAAAAAGAATTGAGGTTTAGAGAGGTGAGTGATTTAATGAGAGATTACACAGCTAGCAATTATTTTCATGGGTTTGGGTTCTTAAAAACATAATCTGACTACAGAACTCCTATTTGTAACTATTATACTGTATTGTCATTTTTGCTTGCTTTTCACAGTACTAATAATGGGCAATGTGCAACGGGACTCAGTACAAGCTTTTGAAGGTGCCAATACTTGGCAAGTTATCTCTTTATTATAACATTGTAACCAACATTACTAATCCTATTTGATAAATACAAAATACAGCACAAGAGTGGGAAGAAATGGAACACAAAAAGCTTGCATTCTGGCTCTTCCATTTACTATTTGAACTAAATCTTTATATATGTGTGTATATATATGTGTATATATATGGATCACCTGAGGTCAGGAGTTCAAGAACAGACTGGCCAACATGGTGAAATCCCGTTTCTACTAAAAATACAAAAACTAGCTGTGTGTGTGTGTGTGTGTGTGTATGTGTGTGTGTGTATATATATATATCCCACTCTACAGATGAGTAGACTGAGGTTTCTGAGGCTTAGAAAGGTTAAAATATGACACAATATAACCCTCAAACCAGATACACATTTTGAATTAGTCTAAAGTTCATATGTGCATGCGATGTGATCCTTTCAATGAGAAATTTAAGGCAAGGACTGTTGCAGACCTCACCATAGTGTTGAGAATAAAATGTTAAGCCTTTAATACTTATTACTTTTTACATATAATTGATATAACTATAAACTGATAGCAAATACTATTGATGGCAACTATTGTAGCCAATGATGATTGGCTTATTTTTCAGTATGTGGATGAAGAGGACCTGATGAACGCCATCAAGGGTTTCAGCTCAGTGACTAAGGAACACACCACATTCACGGACACCCACCTGTAAAGGATGGAAGCCCGGAAGACGTAACCCTGGAATGAAACCTCTGTACCCCTTTCCTCCTGGGTTATCACTGACATGTCATAAATGCTGAAAAGCCATTGTTTATTATCCTATAATTATTTAAAGAAATGACGACTGTTTTCAAAAGCATTCCTTCTTAATAGAGGTCTAAGAAATGATATTTTTCTGGTTGTCTGAAATGAGAAGTAATATTCATATAAAAATACTTGGTTTGCTCTTATTTTGTGGAAGATAAAGTATGTAATTGTCACTTGGTTCTGTTTGGCAGTGATGCTACTGGTTAACTGAATAATCAGTGCCAATTTCAAGATGGCCTACAGTTGTCAGAAATAGTAAGTTAGTTACTGGCTCAAAAACTAAATGATTCTATTGAAAGGATGTCACTGCTGTTCATTTCTATCTGCCATTTCTGTCAGGGTTGACATAATCTTGCAAGAACAGTTATTCTAATGATCACAGCTGCTAAATGAAATCCCAAACTTTGCACCAGGTCAATAAACTTTGCTGAAGGTTCTATTTATTTACAATACATAGGGTTACTCACCAAACTTTTTGACAAGGCAACATATAACTTACACATAAATGTCTCTGTTCTTGCATTTATGAAGTTTCCAAAAATCTAAGGAGTAAAATGCTTATTTATACATTTTGAAGAGAAAACAAAGTGTTTCAATAGGAACACCTCTACTTGAACCAATGTTTTTATTTCACATATTTTATAGTTTTGAAACTCTAGTTTCTCTTAAAATTGTGAATTCACTGAATATCAGAGAATACTGACATCTTCAACTTAACACATTGCAAATGTAAACTACTGTTCTATTTGCAATATTTAATTAGGCTGCATGAAATTTTAAAAGGAAAAATGTATCTGTTCCTTCTAGTATTAACATATATACATGTAAAGACAAGACTACACCTATGTGTATATATATCATGTATATATTACTCTGTACTATATCCCTTCTTTTTGGAGAACTACCCATTATTTTAACCATAGAATGATTAAGAACAGATGATATGCAACAGTACCAATTCTCATGGTTCAAAAATGTCTATCATTTGCTCTAGTTGGATTACAAAGTCATTGGTCCAAGTCCAATGGCAAGAAAAATTTTCTTGCAAATCATCCACATAAAATCAAAGATATTTGAATTTGTTCTTCATGGAAAACAGAATAAGAAAACTTCTCGTCTTCCTTCATCCTTAAAGGTCTTATTGACCCCAGGAAAATATTATGACTCTGTCTAACACACAATACTCACAATACTTTGTGAATCTACACCCAGAGGCAGGCATAAATTTGTAAAGGGATAGTCTTACTTACTCTGCCTGAAAACAATGAATTACCCCAGGGCCCAACAGTAAAAGATTGTGGACTTTGGGGGTATTGAGATTTCATCCAGCTTTGTGAGAGAGCAGCTCCTCAGACTGACCAACTCCTAGACAGTTTGCCAACCATAAGTGTCAAAAGCACAGGCCAGTATTAAGCAGAAGTTCTACCACCTTATTAGAACTGCTATAAGCAAAAACATCTGAAATAAATGTGCATATCTGACAGTGACTGTACATAATATGAAATATATAGTTCTCGCCAAGTTTTTATACTTTCTGAAATGAAAACATAGGATTGATTAGTTTACTGATTTTTATTCCCATATGCCGATTCTGGGACAATTAAGTTAAGGCTGGCACAAATAAGCATTAACCAAGGTTGTGTCCAGCTCCTGTGAGCTACTTAAGGTATATAGGGAAGGAGTGGTCACAAACTTGCATCCTAATCCTTGGTGGACTCTTCTAAGAATAGTTTGCTAGTCACAAAGCATAGTCTACAAATACGCTTTGCTAGATTCAGAAGATTGAGCTTATCCTGATTTTTGAAAAATTAACCAGGTACCTTTATCGCTGTGTATTTTTAAAAGCACAGTATAAACTTTTGACAGCACACACAAAAAAATACAGAACTGCAGGAGATTTTATCTTGGATCATTATCCATTTAATCATCGAATTAGACATGAACTCAGCTGAATCATTTACATTTTGACTCCACAGCTTAGGGCAGACAGAAGCCTGTATGACTTCTGCCCAGAACACTGTCCCTTGCTACATGCCTAAGTTTACTTGTATTTATACATTTCACAGAACCCTAAGATGTTGCTTTGCTACTTTAAGTGGTATTGCGTGCCAAGCATCTATTATACGAACTGCAGACTCGCCCCTAGAGATTCTGATTCGGTTGGTCTAGGGTGTGTGGCTGAGGTATTAGTACTTCTTAAAGCTTCCAGGTGTTCTCATGTTGAGACCCACCTGTCTGGACGGAGGGAGAGGGAAACAAAGAACAAAGGTGACTAAGATGGCTTACTTCCGGGTTCTTCATCACCAAATTTCTCGCGCCCTGGGAAGGCACAGGTCAACTGCGCAGGCGCAGCATGACGTCCGACCGAGGAAACCGAAACCTACCTGGCGGCGCTAACCACACGGCCCTCTACCGGCCCGCATCCCGCCTGCCGCCCTCCCACTCACAGGCCCAAGACACAAAAGCCGCTCCCGGCAGGAGCGCGGCGAGAACTTCCTGGGCCCTCTTCACATGCGGACCCAGGAACCTTGCCCGAGAAAGCCGGAGCGACTTCCTCGGCCTCCACCGCCGGAGACCAGTGAACTTTGCCCTTTCTTCCTTCACATTGGCTAGTTAATAAAGTTTCTTTTTACCTTGCCTACTTGCCTTTTCTCTGGCGCCTGCTCTGGTGGTCGCATAAAACAAATCACCACTGATGTTCCATAACCTGGAAGAAATCATGTACAGGAATAATATACTACACAAAGGAACTATGCTCCTTGGCTCACCACTTCTCCCTTATAAACAGTGAGCAGTTCTCGATGAACCTCTTTCAATTTAAATCCCCTGACTCACGTTTTATCAATTGTACATGCCACATTCTCAGCTTAAGAACTACCATGTTTTGTTATTCTTAACTGTTTGATAAGAGTAAACAGTTGTTTTTTAATAAACTCTAAGAAATGTGTTTATAATCTATTGTAATTTTCACTAAATGGAACCCAAATATGAAGCTGTTATGGTATCATATACTGATGTAAAAATCATGCTGGCATCCATGAACAACCAGTAAATAAAACATTGTCCAGGTGGAAGAATTCATTAATAAGGAACTTAATTATTTCCCAGTTATCACAAATAAATAGTTGATTTCCAATGCACAGATATCATGTAAACTAAAGATGGTTTGCTTAATAAATATCTAAATGTGAACTAATTCTGGCTTAATATATTTATTAAAAAATACTCTTAACAGCTCTGAGTTACACATAAATGATAAAATTACACCTATTTAAGAAAGTAGGATGTTCTGGATAATTTCTCAACCAACAATGTACATTAGAATGAACTGTGTACTATTATGTATCAACCAGCAGATTCAAATTCAGCAGGACTGCAGTGGGAGTGAGGCCTGGGCAACTATATGTGTCTTAACAAACCTGGATAAGAGCCAGGAACAGGACCACAGACTCTTGAAACAGGAAGACTTGGGTTCAAAAGTTGGCTCAGTAAGTAACAAGCTGTGTCACTAAGTTATTTATCCCCCGTGGGTCTCAGTGATCTCATCTGTGAAATGAGGATAACATCACTTATCCTATTGGTATGAAAATAACTTCTTTCCATGAAAATTACGATTCTGTTTTCATTTTTCATCAATCACACAAAGTACACAGATTCATTTCAACTTTTTTTCTTCCCACCAACAGCAACCCTAACGAGGTAGGTATAATGAAAAAATTTAGGCATAATGGGGTCAATCTGACAAATTAAGTGTCAGAGGAGACATAAACCACTGCTCTAACATCAAGGTTCAATCTCTTATAAGCAAAAGAAACAAACAAGATTTGACTTGTACTATAATGCAATCTAGTATAGTCAGTTTCCTTTTTATGTGATTCTATCATGTAATAGTTACTACCTTCTTTTTTTTTTTTTCTGAGACAGAGTCTCGCTCTGTCGCCCAGGCTGGAGTGCAGTGGCCGGATCTCAGCTCACTGCAAGCTCTGCCTCCCGGGTTTACGCCATTCTCCTGCCTCAGCCTCCCAAGTAGCTGAGACTACAGGCGTCCACCACCTCGCCCGGCTAGATTTTTGTATTTTTTAGTAGAGACGGGGTTTCACCGTGTTAGCCAGGATGGTCTTGATCTCCTGACCTTGTGATCCACCCGTCTCGGCCTCCCAAAGTGCTGGGATTACAGGCTTGAGCCACAGCGCCCGGCCTACTACCTTCTTTTTAATGGCCTTTTATTCCTGGTCACTAGTCTACTTCCTTTCATTTTCTTACTTGCCCACCCAACTTCCACGTAACTGTGATAAAGAGGAGGAAGAGTGTAAGATCATTACAATCTTAGTAATTTTGAAATTATGCTTTGCCTAATACTTTCTTTCATTGATAATATAACTTATTTTCCACACATATTAACTTCTCCCTCCCCCCATTTTTTTAAATTACGGGAAGAAGCAAAAAAATGAACAAACATATACAGCACACTTTAAACAGAACTGTTCCTGAAATAACTGAAAACACATGCTCATAATCATTTTTATTTGATTTAATTGATAAATAAATACAAGAGAACTGTTGTGAAACCACTGGCAATATAGTAAACTTTAAAGATTTTATTTCAACTTCACTCACTTATATTTCTTGGAATGGGGATATATACATTATTCACCAATAAATGCTAATGCTTTAAATTTACAATTACCGTATTTGTAGAAACCTGAAGATCATTCCAATTAAATGAAAAAAAAAATTGTACAAAAAAGTTCTTTTGCTCTTACAATTCAAAATACATTCAAATTCACATTCTTACAGCAGCCAAAACCTTAAACCCAAAATTCAGAACTGCAGTTCCACAAGTGAATAAAGTAGTGTTTTAATTTGATTATCATGATTGTTAATTAACACTGAAAAAAAAAACATATGGTGGTTCCTAAAACAAGACAGGTTAGCAACTGGTATGACTTTCCCTTCTGGGCACTCAAAGCCTTGCCCTTGATTATTATTTTTATTTCATCTTTTCAAACACAGACAACTGCTCCAACTTGAAAGTTTCAATGGAATTTTGGCATTGAATATTGCTAATGCTTGCTAAGATTTAAGAACTCCCAATGATGAGAATCAGAAAATGACGCAAGACTAAATTAAAATCATCCTAAAAGACTTACTACATAGTGGTATCTGGTATTCAATATCAATAGTGTTTTTGAATAACATGACATGTTTTTCACAAACATAGCACCTCATCAAGTATCTGGTAAACACTCTGCAATCACAATAAGGGTTGGGAGACCAAGTTCCAAAGACAATTATGTGATTCACTTAAAGGTAACACTGCAAGACAAGTCTCAGGCATGATGAAGATTAGGAATGCAGTCTGCTGCTTCCCATGCTCTAAAGGGATGCTCACCTATATGGGCACCATCCTATTAAGATGTGGTACTATGTTTCCAAACCAATAAAAGTAGGTAAGTGTTAAAATGGACTCCTGCTTTATAAATGATGTTAAATGTACTTGTAAAATTAAAAAAATTTCCAAAATGTCAAAAGAGATATGATTATTGTCTCTCATTATCCCAAGTAATTCTGTTAAAAAGATATTAAATAAAGTCCAATTTTATCTTGTAAAGTTTTAGTGTAAAAACTAATGTATTGAAATTCAGGAAAGTTTAACTTTCATCTAAATGTAACAAAACAACTATTCATTTTGGTGAGTTTTCACAAGCTGTACTCCTGACCTGAAGAATCACTTTTTTTATGCCGAGGAGATGGAGTAGTCTTTGTAGGAGATGGGGACGCAGTACCAGGGGAGTCAGTTCCTCCATCAGAAGTACTTGGTGATGAGACCAGATAGGGAACTTTCTTTCTTCCAAGGAATCCTCCCCCTTCAAATCCTCCTTTCTTCCTAAACTCTATTTTATTTTCATTTTCGTCTTCTGATGACCTTTTCTTGGATTCTGAAAAACCTTCAGCTATTTTATACACTTCCAATCCACTATCCAATTCTCTCAAACTTTTTATTTCCACTCCAGGAGACTTTCTCTCAGATATATTACATTCCCCTGTCGCCCCTTTCACTTCAGCTTGTATTGGACCCAAGTTACCATTTTCAGGGACAGCTCTTTCTACATTTCTGTTCAAATTAATAGTCTGGAAGTCCCTATAACTGTGAAAGCTCTCAGTCCTTCTTGCCCTTGCTAATAAAGGACTTTCTCTGTAAGGCCTCATGGAACCATAAGTAGCTGCTTCATGGACGGTATCATGGTGCTGAAGCTGAAGGCTGAAATACAGTTTTTAAAAATGACAGTTCAGATTTCACTCTTTGATTTTTCAGGAACATATTAATTAAACAACCAATAAAACATACTACATAAACATATAAAGTGTATTATATCCATATTTCTCTTTATAAAATATACTTATCAAGTACTCTTTATTACATAGACGGTATATAAAATTACTAATGCAAATAATACCATCATATATTCACAGACATGCTGAATTTTTGAACAGCTAAAAAAAGATGGGAGGAAAAATCCTTGAAACTAATATGAAACCAACATAATTCAGTATTTAGCCCCTGGTTCTTCAGACTTTGGAATTTATCAATATGATAACTAAAAAGACATTACGGAACTTTATATTACAAGTACATAATGTTTAAATGTAAGACTAGACAACATAATAGAATCACAGATTAATACTGTCCCTGAGACAGGACAATAATTAAAGCTTCACATACTAACTAAGGTGACATGTGATTTTCCTAATTTCCTTTCCTTTGCTGCCAATTTGGCAGCAATTCACAAAATAAGTTAAAAGGCAAAAAATATTTTTCTATGAAAAGAAACAGATATGCCTATCAAGAAATTTAGTAAAACTGTTAAAAAATTAACATAATGTCTGAATTTAAAATGTACCTTGAAAAGTATGGCTTTCTAGAACAACTATATGATTACAGTATTTCAGTCAATTTCCCCAAAACAAATAAATTTTGTTTATAATACCCAACTCTTTAACCTACCTAGAATTTGATTCTCGTAAGTGGCTATGCTGAACTACAGAAGTTGCCGGACTGATGTTAGGAGTAGCACAGCGAGATGTGCTCAGATCACATTGATCCAGTAATTTGAGTAGCTCTTCTTCAGTTGGACCACCTACATCTTAGGAGAACAAATAGTCGTCATAATCGCTTATGTGAAAAGCTTAACCTTGTGACAAAAACATCTTTCTGCATGAGAACCTACCCTTATCTTCACTTTTGTTAACCATATCCATAGCAGTGGTCAGATCCCACATTTGAATGCTGCCATTTGTATGGCCTGTGAACAAGTAACGCCTCGGTCTCGAGCCCATCCTACTGGATCCTTCACATTCCCTCACTGTAAATGAAGATATTGTAGTACAGTCAACAGCCTGGATCTCACATATTCTGCAAAAGAAAAGCAGAAAGAGCCCTGATGGGAATGAGCAATTATTTAAAAAGAAGCTATGAAACTAAAAAGGCAGAAAGAAATAAAGCAAGCAAACATGGTATACTAGAAAAGACTTTTAAAAAATCGTTTAAAATTTATGTGTAAATTTTAAAAATCTGAAACCAGAAGAAATATACAGCTCTATGGAGATAGCCCATATTGTATCCATCATTAGGATAATACTCTTAACTTTAAAAAAAGATTTTTATGGCTATTTGATTTTCATAAAAGATAAAAAGAACCTGAGAGAGAACAATCACTATTCACATTAACAAATGAGGAAACCAAGGGATAACATCAGCAAATGATTTTTCCAAAGTCATGTAAGGGCTACCTGAATTGTACTTGGCTGAATTAGTTATCCCAGCCTACTTCAGAGTTGAGGGAGTTTATTAAAAAAGAAAAATCGGTACAGGCAAACGCAAAGTCAAAAAAATAGACAAAGAAAAAATACCATCCACATGAATTTGAGAAACATACAGGAATAGAGTATGAAGCTTAGATGAGCTTCCTAGTAGGCCGAACAAAAAGGAGGGAAAAAGTTAATTCCTACATGACCACATGTAGTGATAAAGACTATCCTAGTCTCATTCTTGATCTCAAGGTTTGTGAATACAGGAATAAACAAACCAAAGTATTTTTCCTGTACTCTCATGCAACAATCAACTCTAAGGAAAGTGAAAGTTTACCTCCAAATGCCCTTTAGTTATGTGGGCTCTTGGCTGGATCTAGAAACCAAACTGACACCACACAGACTGACGAGAGAGAAGTATATAGGTTTTATTAGTTTTATATGTACATGGGAATCTTCACAAGAGAGTGAGGTCCAAAGAAGCGGCCAAAGCAAGATGCTTTTACACAATTAGACAAAGAATGATAAACTGGAGAACAAATGACAGGATAAAGAAAATCTGACTCGAGGCAGTACCTTTCTAACGGAGTCACTAGAAGATATGTATATATTATACATATACATATATATATATATATATATATATATAGTGGGACAATGCAAAGCTGGTGGACGGTAAGCATATTCACTCAGGTCCACTGCAGCCCCCAGTTCCCACTCTCTTGTCCTGGTACAGGGAGGATAACACTCCCAGAAAATCTTTTGGCTTGCTGCATGTAAAAAAAGAGAGAGGTCAGCTATCTCCTTCTGAAATGACAATTTCTCCAATGTTTTCACCTCAAAATAATCAATATACCAATTTGGCATATTTTGGAGTAGAATGTCCTTCACTACTTCCCAACAAAAAGGGCTCTGTGACCAAATGGGGTGGAGGGGTTCACCAAACACAAAGCAAGCAATCGATTCTCCAGCAGACACCAGCTAAGTGTCCTCTAACTCAATTTAATTCTGACACTGTCTGTCATATCAGCTAGTGTGACAGGTAGAAGACTCAGTCTCACAAAGCTGAGCTCCACTTCAGAGGCTGATCACAAGCCTCAGGTTATTTTGCCTGTGCTTCTAACTGACTGAGTGTAAATCAGGGTTCCCACAGCCTCCTCCTTAGGTTCAATTAATTTCCTAGAGTGGCTCACAGAATTCAGAGAAAAACTCACATTAACTGGTTAATTACAAAGGGTACAGATGAACAATAGATTCCCAGGGTAAGGTGTGTGGGAAAGAGCATGGAGCTTCCATGCCCTCCCTGGGCACGCCACCCTCCAGAACCTCCAGGTTTTCAGCTATCTGGAAGCCCTCTGAAGTCAGTTATTATTATTATTTTAATGGAGGCTTCATTACATAAGCATGATTGATTAAATCATTGGCCACTGATGATCAACTTAGCCTTCAGCTCCTCTCCCCTTCTCAAAGGTTGCAGGGTGGGGCTGAAAGTGCCAATCTTCTACTCCCATCTTGGTCTTTCTGGTGACCTGCCATCAGTCAACTCACCGGCATACAAAAAGACACTTATCATTTGGAAGACTTCAAGAATTTTTGAAGGTATATACCAGGAAGCAGAGACAAAGACCAAATACATATTTCACAATATCACACAAAAGAAGTTTTTAATATTTTGCCAATATAAAGTTTGAAAGAATTATTTTCATGGGCATTATCAGATTTTTAAATTCCCCCTTTTTTTAGTTGCTAGGGTTTTTAAAAATCATAGATGATGAATTGTCAGATTTTATTCCTGTATCTATCAAGATGATCATAATTTAGTTAATTACATTTATTTTTAAATAATATCTGTAAATTGATTTAAAATGTTCAACAACCCCCTCTTCAGATTCCTGTTAATGTTACAAATAAAACAAATCAACATTTGTATGCATATGAAAACTTGGGTCTCAGAAAATACCCTCAGAAGCAAAGTTTCTCTCTGACCTGCAAGGCAAGCCATAGAGACAATCTTCTTTTTCCCCAAGGTGGGTCAGAGAACCCAGAACCCTCTTTCCCCAAAGCTAGCCATGAAGCACAAAAATATTACCCTAACAGTTCCCTATCTTTCTGTGAACAGCTGGCCATCAAGAAATTAAGGCCCTCACTACAGAGGGGTTCTGCCCCATCCCTGGGAGAAAGGAACGCCACACGGAGACAGTTCCTGCAGGATTTCTCTACTCAGTCTATTTGTATTAACTTACACTTTTTGTCCAGTCACAGTTCTACATGGCTGTCCTTGCTTTTTCTAACCTAAACGTAAAAATGGACACTTTTCCCTCTGTCTTTGGGTCTTCATTCTGAAGGCTCTCGTGCCATATGAAAGTATAATAAAATCAATTTGTAATGTTTTCTCCTGCTAGCCTATCTTTTGTCATAGGGGTATCCACTGTGACCCTAATGCTTCTACAAAACAAACATAATTTTGCTCTTTTTTTCCCCTATGGAATAGATTTTGTAAAACTCCTTTATATTTAAAATTTTCTACAAGGTTTTTTTCCTGCTTCCTTTAAATAAAACCCTTTCATTTCACTTCTCACTATTAGGAGCCTGAACTGTCCTTCAACAAAATCTTTGGTTCACTATAGCTTTATAAAGGGCTGATTTTCTATTCAATTCTACAGAGTAATTTCTGCATGTTATTTTTGTAACTATAGCTTTTCCTTTGGAATCATAAACTTAAAAATTATAAAATTTGATTTATCATGCAGAAATTGTAGTTGATTATAACACACTGTTACTGTTAGAAATAACTGAAAGGGGAATATTAGAAATAACAGAAGAGGGGATATTAGAATTAAATAAGTAAATATGATATACTACATTGTTAGAGAATGTTACGATACCAGTTTTAAAAACATTTGGCAATTTCTTCACTGAATATGCAGAGAACACTAAAAATCACAGTAATTTAGGGAATCTGAGATAATGAATTTTAATGTAAAAAATTCATCTCTCAAATAATTTATTCATCAAAATATTAACAGAGATGTTGAAAACGCAACCATAAAATTTTAAAATCAACAGGATTAGTAACATTAAAATGAAAATCAAATGATTCTATACCTAGAAAACCCCATAGTCTCTGCCAAAGGCTCCTAGATCCAATAAACAACTTCAGCAAAGTTTTAAAAAACAAAATCAATGTACCAAAATCAGTAGCATTTCTATACAGCAATTACCATTAAAACTGAGAGCCAAATCAAGAGTGCAATCCCATTAACAATAGCCACAAAAAGAATAAAATACCTAGACATACAGCAAACCAGAGAGGTGAAAGATCTTTACAACAAGAATTACAAAACACTGCTCAAAGAAAGCAGACAACACAAACAAATGGAAAAACATTCCATGACCATGGATAGAAAGAATTAATATTGTTAAAATGGCCATGCTACACAAAGTAATTACATCAATGCTGTTCTTATCAAACTACCAAGGATATTTTTCATAGAACTAGAAAAAACTATTTCTAGGCCAGGCACAGTGGCTCATGCCTGTAATCCCAGCACTTTGGGAGGCAGAGGTGGGTGGATCACGAGGTCAGGGGATCGAGACCATCCTGGCTAACACAGTGAAACCCCGTCTCTACTAAAGATGCAAAAAATTAGTCGGCGTGGTGGCATGCGTCTGTAATCCCAGCTACTCAGGAGGCTGAGGCAGGAGAACGGCATGAATCAGGGAGGCGGAGCTTGCAGTAAGCCGAGATTGTGCCACTGCACTCCAGCCTGGGCGACAGAGCGAGATTCCATCTCAAAAAGAAAACAAAACAAAACAAAACAATTCAAAAGTTCATATGAAACCAAAAAAGAGCCCAAATAGCCAAAGCAATCCTAAGCAAATGAACAAATCCAGAGACGTCACACTACCCAACTTTAAACTATCCTACAAGGCTACAGTAACCAAAATAGCATGGTACTGGTACAAAAACAAACACACAGACCAATGGAACAGGATGGAGAACCCAGAAAACAAAGCCACATACTTGCAACCACCTGATCTTCAACAAAGCTGATAATAAACAATGGGGAAAGGACTCCCTATTCAATAAATGGTGCTGGGATTACTGGCTAGCCATTTGCAGAAGATTCAAACTCAATCCCTTCCTCTCACTACATACAAAAATCAACAGAAGATGGATTAAAGACTTAAATGTAAAACCTAAAACTGTAAAAACCCTAGAAGGAAATCGAGGAAATATTATTCTGGACATCAGCCCTGGCAAAGATTTCATGACAAAGACTCCAAAAGCAACTGCAACAAAAACAAAAATTGACAAGTGGGACCTTCCTTACCAAAGTAAAGAGCACTTGTGCCACAAAAGAAACTATCAACAGAGTAAACAGACAACCTACAGGATAGAAGAAAATATCTGCAAACTATGCATCTGACAAAGGTCTAATATCCAGCATCTATAAGGAACTTAAATCAGCAAGTAAAACACGACTCCATTAAAAAGTGGGAAAAGGACATGAGCAGACACATGTCTGGAGGTTGCAGTGAGCCGAGATCGCGCCACAGCATTCTAGCCTGGCAACAGAGCAAGACTCTGTCTCATTCATAAATAAATGAATAAATAAATACAATGAAAACAATAACCTTCCTAATGGACTCTTAATAGGAATTTTACTTTTTTCATTTGTTTGACATGCAAAAAACTTTTTCCCTGCAACTTTTAAGTTCTGGGCTACATGTGCAGGATGTGCAGGTCTGTTACATAGGTAAACATGTGCCATACTGGTTTGCTGCATAGATCAACCTGTCACCTAGGTATTAAGCCTGGCATCCATTAGCTATTCTTCCTGATGCGCTCGCTCTCTCCATCCTCCGTCACCCCCAACAGGCTCCCTGTTGTCTGTTGTTCCCTCCCATGTGTCCATGTATTCTCGTCGTCAAAAAATTTGTTTTTAAAGCAGAGAAATGTTGAAGTAAAATCTGAGGTTACAAATAATAATTTTAAAAGAAGTAAAATTTCAGTCAAAAGGAAGAGGAAATTAACTTCTACTGTACATCTATTATGGTTAGGTACCATGTAAGATATTACATGTTTGAAATTTATTTTATCCTATGATATCCTGCCAAAGTCGTTGAACCTTATTTTATAAAGAAACTGGGCTAAGGGAAATAAAATAACTTGAGTTGCATTTACATAGCTAGTAACAGGAAGTGCCAGAATTAGTTCAGCAAAATCACTATGTTCTTTAAGTTTGAATAGAAAAGACTAAACAGAGGAATACTGCCAGTGCCATATAATGGAAGCATAAGGGCAGCATTCACATACAAATACTGAGGAGACCGCATAAAGACAGGAATCCTGCTCTCACGGAGACAGATAATTTTTCTCCATGTTAAAGTAGACAGAAATTAGTTTAAAATAGAAAATAAAACATGGGTGCTATGTTGTAAGCTGTGCCAAGATTATGTACATTAGTGTTAATGATCAGTATTTGTCATTTTTATTTTAAAAGAGGATACTTAACGTCAGGAAATCTGTAATATGTTTTATTTGAGAAACATAAATAATGTATACAGATTTATATGGGATGGAAAATAAATTCAAGTTCTAGGTTTTTTAAAGAAAGAAACTGCTTATAATAACAAAATTAATAAGTATTTATGTTTGGCCATGAAAAAAAGTTCACTGTGTTTTTATTCTACCACTAGTCCCTCCTAACTGTCCACAGCATCAGTGAAACTCTTAAATCCCAGAAAGTAAGCATAACGTATACTGTCTTCATTTTGAGTTATGATTATGAGATAATAGACTTCTCTCCCAACAATTTGTTTCTACTAGCACTCTTTGATCAATATGTCAAATTATGCCATATGTTTTGTAAGACAAAAGGTGGCTTCTGAATACAAATATTTTTACAATAAAGTGTTACCTTTTTCCAGTAGATGAGAGTCTTACAAATAGTTTGTTGGTGATGGGAACAACTTTCTGGATAAACACCTGTTGATCGTCTCGCTCTCCAAAAGGTCCTTGATCAGAAAACAAAAATGTCAAAAAATTAAAATTTTAGTTCTTTCATTTTACAAAAGGAACATTACTCTTAATACAAGAAAAGAATTTCTCATACATACCAATATGGTATCACATTTCAGCTCACAATCAGACATGGAATAAATGTATACAAGTACTTCAATTTGCATTAAAAAATTTTTAAAGAAATACACAATTATTTCTAAGTTATATTTTACATATAACTAAGGCTGTAAAAGCTAAAGGAAAAAATGTCCTAAGGTGCTACGTTAACAGTACTAGCCGGAGACCTGTTAAGATATTTACTATCTTTGCGGATGTGCTTAGATTCTTATAACTTAAAAAAGGCATATACATTAAGTCATTTCATGTACTGATTTTACTTTTTTGAGAAGACAACACACAAAATCTTAAAATATAAAGTGAAACTTCATCAGATGGAATGTAATTAGTTGAAGCTTCTGTTAACCACATTTCTTCCCTTAGTATTTCTTCTTTTTAAGGGTGCAAATTAAAAAAAAAACACACAATTTTATATAAGGTAATTGGTAAACCAAAAGAGAAAAACAAAGTACAGTATGAAGACTAAAGTACAGCATAAAATTTACTACTGGGTTGCACCCTGAAGCTTTTCAATCTAAAATGAAAGATTCAATTATTTTCACTTTATTGTATTTGGCAAGACAGATAAATAGCCTATTATATTTTAGAAAGATCCTGAACAATAACATAAAAAAAGTTTTTGTTTAAAACTTAAACATAAAATTTTAATAATTCTCTTTTCCCATTATACATAGTAGCTAAAACAGTATCAACTTACAATTCATAAAAAGTATTGTAAAAAGTTTTACAATAAAATTTTTAAAGACAATATATCCCAAGTTATGTTACACGAATCATGCATGTACTTAATAAATGAACCAATGTCATCTTTATTATTAGTTAGCAAATACTTATACTGTACTTAGCATGTGCCACCGTAAATGCTTTCCAAATATAAACTCATTTTAATCACCATAATAACCACTTAAGGGAGGTGCTATTATTTACTATCTCCATTTTACAGATGAGAAAAATAAGGCACCAAGAGATTAGTTAACGAAAGATCTCATAGGTCTTTATATGACGGAAGTGGAATTCAAACAAACCTAAGCTGTCTGGCTCTTCACGGTACTACGCAGTTGCTCAATTACTGGAACTTTCTGATCTCTAATTTTATTAAAATGAAATGACAGTCCTCATTCAATAACTCATTAACAAGGTTAAAATAGTGACCATGAATAAAATAACTCAGAATAAAATAACTAGGAATAAGAAGACTATAGAACTGTATCTTCTCTCCCCTTGAACCTCATATTGACATGAGACTGACCCATAATCTATTCTTCATAGCTTAATTCTTTGCCCTCTCTTTCCCCACCTCCCTTCCCAAATTGGCTCCTTTCCTTGGAATACAAAATATCCCCAGATCTTTCCTAACTTTAATGAGGGAGAAAGTTGGAGGAATAAAAAATATGACCTTCGACTGCTTCTCGGCCTTTTGGCTAAGATTATGTGTAAAAATACGACCTTTGAACTTCCTTGCCTTCCAACTAGCTCCATTACTTCTTTCTTTCATGGACACCTCCAATATCTATTACCCCATTACGCACTACAATGTAGATTCCACCTTTACCACTCTACTGAATCTGGACTCTACGCTGTTCCACTGATCTATATGTCCAATTATCTCTGAGGATATATGTATTTTAAATACCACTGTAAAGAGGAATGAAAACCCTCCCTGTCCCCTTTATCTTACTGGGTTTTATAATTAATTCACAGGGCTGTTTATAAATATCTTTGTATTCACAATACACATGCTCTCCTTCAACAATACATCTACTCCTGGGGCTTTCAGGTGCTTCTTATATGCAGAATACTCATAAACATAACTTCTAGTTAAGGTCTTTCTCCAGAGACCAGGTATATCTTCACACCACAGAATAGTATCCATATGTATTATCACTCAAAATACACAAGTCTGAATTCATCTTTGTTTTCAAAATAAGTTCTTCTTTCTATATTTCTGTATTTAGTAAGTAATACTCAGCTACTCCATTTCCCAAGAATCCTTAGGGTCACTTTAGACTCCTTCCTCTCTCATGCCTGCCACATCTAGTCAATGACCACCATGCACTTTGCTTAATAAATTCCTCCTTTCTGGTTTCCTTGTTTCACTCTCTTAAGTCTTCACTGTCAAGTTTTCTTGCATGCTCTTGAAAGATGAATTATATATATCACAAATCTAGTATCAATCTCAAAATTCTTCAAAAGGTCCCCATTACTTACAAGATAAAATCTAAATTTCTTAGTTTGATATATAGATGCCTTCCATGATCTGGCACTGGCCTATTCACTCAGTATGTCTTACTATTCTTACCCACATGTCCTATAATCTAACAATTAATGACCTTCCTGACATTTTCCAAACTTGCCAAGTTCCCCTGGCTTCTACCCTTTTAACCTGCTGTTTTCTCTGCCAGGAATGTTCCAACTCTAGAATCTTACACACCCAACAAATGTCTATCCTTCATGTTATCAGTTCAAACATTAAAACCTCTATGAAGTGCTGTCTGAATCTCAGCTTCCGTCAACACTAAGTGGGGTATCTACCTCCTAAATTGTCAAGAAGATTAAATGAGAGCATATATTACAACCTCTAACACAGATCCTGGCACTGTCTCCTCTGGGTTCTTTTTGAACTATGCCTTTAAGCAGAGTTGCAAAATACAATTGTTTCATTTAACTCCTACTGCTCACTACATCGTAAGTTGATGTTCACTGCACTTTTTTAAATGTCTAGTATCTAGAACACAAGCACTCAATAAATATTTGTTTAATAAATAACAATATAAACTTCCAGTGCCTAGCATCATGCAGAGAACTGGGATTACATAACAACTGTTAAAACTGGTAACACTGCATATTTCTCTTTCTAAAAACCATAAGGCTGTGGTAGTAGAATTCTCTTAAGTGGCTTATAAGGACAGTAAGATTCTTTCAAATGGGGCTGGGGGTGGAATGATCTCTATGAAGACTGTGTATGTGTATGCACACGTGTGGATGTGTGAGTGTCCATGTGCACATGTATGTATGGTGTATAGAGAGAAAATCTAAACTAAACTTATACACCTTTTGCTGAAATCAGAGAACATCAATGGAGACATGCTACGTTGTCTCGTAATGAATATTATGATGTCATCAAAATGACTCATTATATAGGAACATTTTCTAGCTTCAAATTTTATTTTCAGTAGATTAACAAAAAAAATTTCAAATATCAAATGTACACAGCTATTACAGTTTTAATCATAAAAGTAGCTAACATGTGAAGATGACATTCTTTAAATGAGGAAACATTAATAAGAAAAATGTGCTCTCCTAACATTTTAATGAAAAATGCTGCAATAAAATAATTTCATGAATTTATAGAATTTAATCAGAAAGATACACTAAAATTCTGTTTAGAATTTCAAAATTAAAATAAAAAATTTGTATTTAAAACTCGTTTTTATGGTTTTATTAGTTGATATGCTTCTTCTGAACAGCTAATATAGTACCTAAAAATGCCCTAAAATAACCTAACTCACCTATGTCATTTCCAGAGGAATAGCTACCATGACTTTCTGTCTCTTCCAGGGAGAGTATCTTGAATGACGCTAAAGGAGTAGAACCTGGTTGAGTAGAGATCATTCCTCTGAATCGTGTTACTGTCCACGTCCGGACATGATTATTATCTGCACAGACTAGCAGAGAAAGAGAACACAAAAGAATGCAAAATTACTTTTAAAAACTCATTTTAACTTTTTTCACTATCATCTACATTAAACAAATCAGAGTATAAGTGGCAAATAATATATTTATCTTAAAACCATACGTAATTTGTATCTACTTAACTGAGAAAACTGAGTATGCTTTACCTTGCTGAAAAATATAAGGTATGTCAAGTAAACCTACAGATCCTCATAAAAATAGCTTGTAGGGTATAAATGTAGTAAAGGTTAAAAATAATGTGTGTGTAAGAAAAAAGATGCTGAATATTGTCCTGTTCTGTGGCTAAACTACATAGTAAACAGTTTCCTAGTTTATTTTTCCTAACTATAGAAACTGCTGCTGCTTATGCTACTCAAATATTAACCTAGATCAGGACTTACCGAAAAATTATTGGCACAAATGACATTTGTCAAACATCTTAAGCAATCAGCTATTTATTGCCCACTCATCGTTACATTAAGGAAAATTAAGATTCTGTACTAAAGCTGAGCAATATTTTTATATAAAGAAAGTCTGCATTTAAAAAACATGCTCCAATTAGTTTTATTATGCTAACAGAATATTAACTGAGCATATACTGAAATGTCTCCTACTCTATCTCTACTTTTTTTTGTCTGAGTAGATACTCTGTTTGAAAATATACACCATAAAATGTATTACTAACGCAAAAACTACTTTTTTGGCATGCTTTAATAAAAAATATACTAATTTTGCCACTCATGATTTTAGAAAATCTGCTATTATTAGCAATGAGCTATGAACTCATCCGTAAATATTAGGAAAGTATCCAAAATTTCTTATATACACACACACATAATATTTACTACCAGGTAAAAATGTGTTACATATTTTACAGTTACACATATTTTAAACAAAACTTTAGAAATTTAATTTTGGCAAATAGATATAAGTAACAACTGTGTACTTTCTATTCTTATGTAACAAAATTCTCAATTACTAGACTGTCAGTTTTCTGGTGAAAAAGGAGACATTTTGTACTAGGCTATTTAATTTCATGGGAAATCATTTCCTGATTTCACTACTAAGCTTACTAGGATTCTGAAAAATAATTTAAATATTGTTAGTTGATTCAATTGGACAACTACGTCAATTTTGCTAATACCAGTCATTATCTAAAGTTTTTCTTTAAGGGATCAAACTGCACTATAAGGAAAACAATGTCATTACATATGTGTTAATATCCACCAGGTGGCAGAATAACATAACTAAGTATACATAAAATACTCCAGATTTTTTCTTAAAAAGGATATTTCTCTTGATAAACTTACATAAGTTTCAAACCTACATGAAATATCTGATGTTAAAATACAAGTTTTACAAAGTAGTTTCTTGGTATCACATCCCACAATAACATTATAACCACAATAGCAATTATTACAGAGTATCTCTATACGTTACCATCGAAACATCACAGTAACCCTGCAAAACGGCCTATTTTCCCAGAGCATTGAGTTGCCTTATCTCATAACATTTATTCAGCATCTTTTATGTGTCAGAACTATGCTAAGTGCTGAGAACAGAACAAAGTTTCTGCTATTGGAAAACTTCTCTAGAAGACAGAGATAATAAACAAGCAAATAAATGATTAAGTGATAAAGCTATGAGGAAAACAAAGCAAGGTACTGTTAGAGAAAGTTACTGTTGGATAGAGGTTTGGCTAATTTAATTTAAAGCAGGTGGCCAAGGAGTCTTCATTGAGAAGGGATTTGAAATGCCACCAGAATGACAAGAATGCAGCCAAACAAATATCTAGGGGCAAACCATTTCGAATAAAAAGAACAAACGCAAAAGTTCTCTAAGGCATTTTTAAAAAATAGAAAAGCCAAAGGTTAGAGTGTTATCAGCAATGAGAAAAGTGACATGGGAGTTGGGAAGAGATTTTAAAGGTAGGTAGAATCTAGAATAAGAAAAGCCATATAGGCCATGGTAGAAATTTAAATTTATTCTAAATACAATCAGAAGCCATCAGGAATCAGACTTGGTTTGCATTTCTAAAAGATACTTCCGGCTGCTGTGTGGAATATGTACCACAGAGAGGGAAAAGCTGAGAAGTTACTAGTCATCTAGGGGAAAAAGGATGATGATGTGAGATAATAGACTGACAGCAATGAAAAGTGATTGGATTTGTGACATAATGTGGCAGCAAAGCCAACAGGACTTACTGGTGAATTGTACTATGTGGGAGGTGAAAGAAAGGGAGAAATCAAGGATGATTCCTAGATTTTCAGCGTTAGTAGATAAGTAGATGGTGATACTGCATACTAAGATGGCTTTTGAGACAGAAATCGTTAAGTTCCATTTTGTCCAACTTAATTTGAGATGCCTATTAAACATACAACCAGAGATCCAGACACTGGATGCACAGGTTTGGAACTCTTTGGATGGTCACAGGTGGAGGAAAGTTTGGGAGCCAATGACATATAGTTACCTACTATTCAAACAACCGGGAAAGTGCAGATAAAGAAGAATAGAGAGTACAGGAAAGAGCTCAAGGGCAATCCAACACTCACCAATTGGGCAAAAGAGGAGGCACCAGCAAGAGTTAGAAACTCCTCAGTGGGGGAGGGGAGTAATGTTTTATGAAAACCTAACAGAGACTGTTTTAGCAAGGCCTACTTATACCACAAACAATTATACATTCAATAAAAGCATAATCAGTCAGCTATGGACTGAATTTCAGCTCCACATGGTGCTTAAATAGATTGAGAAACTTTCACTACATCTTTCACAAAAGATGCATTACCTTCTAGCCAGCCTTCATAAAAACAAATCTGATACATGAAAATCACGTTTGTAAAAGTTTTAAGTTGGGTAGGAACTGCTCTACAAAAGGAGTTAATGTAAGACTCCTCTAGAAAGCAAGCTCTACTGACATACCCAACTCACAATGCAACTTTCACAAAGCCTTTTAGAAATCATCTTCCATACACAATTAATTTCTTCAATAGAATTTTACTTTGTAATCGGAAAGTACTACTTGTTAAACTTGAAAATTAGTATTTAATTTTTTATGTATCCAATTAGTATTTAAATTTTTAAAAATTTTATATGACTATAAAGAACTACAAACCCATGAAAAGGTTATTTTCTTCAAATAATCTCTATAATTTTAATTTTTATTATTTTTATGAGATGACAAAATATCAAAACACACATTTAAATCCACAGTTTTAGCATTAAACCATAAGATAACCCGATTTATATTAAAAGTAAAACTTGAAAAATTTAAAAAAAATTCCTCTTAGCAGGGTCAAAATAAATATTTTGCAATAAGATATACTGAGAGACAAAAAAAAATCACATCTCCTAAATTTATGTACCTTAAAACCAGGCAAAATAAAAACCATCTTTTTTTTTTTCCTCTTTTTTGGTAGAAACGGGGTTTCACCATGTTGCCCAGGCTAGTGTCGAACGCCTGGGCTAAACCAATCCACCTGCCTTGGCCTCCCAAAGTGCTAGGATTTATAGGCGTGAGCCACTATGACCAGCTCAAAGAAATCTTTAAAAGACAATCATAATTTCCTCAGTTATTAAACTTTTCTAGTACTTCTTTTAGTATATTTTTCTCACATAAACACTGCGTTTTCATTCTTTTAATTTGCACGGGTACAGAAAATAACACACAAGGCCAAGTTCTTTACCAGTACTAATGAAATTATTTTACCTGATACAAGATGCTTCTCTGATAGCATGATTTTTGTTACGGGACTTCGGTGAACTGTGAAAGTCTGAAAAAGCTGAGGACCTGATCCAACTGTCTCTGGGTGTTGTACAATCACTCGTACTGCTCCAGAGCTCGTACCATAGGCGATCTCAATCCAGTTACCACTGACACCTATATCAAGTCGAGTTGACAGGTGATATATTACTGAATGATAATAAAAAAGCTACCCTTGCAAAGCTTCCCTTAGGCAGAGCCGGATTCACTGTTTATATCAGCCCTAAATCCAGTTCAGTAAAAAAAAAATCTTAAGACTTCTCGGGTCATCTTAAAATCATTATTTCCTTGACAAATCTTTTCCTAACCTCACTTCAAGATGTAACTACTCACCTCCTGCCTTGCACTATTAGGTTCTATCACAGCAATTATAACACATTATTCTGTACTTATTTATATGTCTAGCTACTTCTACTCCTTATTGACAAAGACTGAATCATAATCATCTTTTTATCTGTCACCTTACAGAGTACCTGGGACATAGTAGATACTCAACATAGTTTAAAGAATTCATAAATCTGCCATGCCAAGAACACTACATAGTATCCCAAAAGCAATATTCCTTATTATGCATAGTATCCCAAAAGCATAGTATCCCAAAAGCAATATTCCTTATTATGTGTAGCCTAGAATTACCATCTGTTCTACTTAAACTACAATACTAAATCATTCTCAAATGGTCAAGCATTAGATATAAATACTATATATATAAATACTATTGAAGTTTCAAAACACTGTGCTAGGGAATAAACAGATCCATTACATTGCTTCCATCATACTTACAATATGTTGTTTCTTCTAATCATCTAAGGTTCAGCAGTGTCTTTTCTTTCCTTTTATTACAAAAGTGCCCAGTCCCCATCGTAAATTTAGATAGGAAAAAATTCAGCAACCTATACTCTTAAAAGCTTCACAGATAGAGAACCTCTTAGCTTTACTAGCTGTTCTAGTTTTACTAACTGATTCATCTGAAAGTACCTGAATCAAAGGAAAAAAAGCATGTCATGAAAAACACTTCCTATAACCAGAAAGATGACTGCATTTTTCATGTCTTAAAATCCCCCGCCACAACAAAAGAAGTGCTTTGATTTGTAAAACTTTCCCAGTTTTATGCCTGCTTTTTAACTAGATTAAAAAAAAAATCCACATCTCATTCTAGAGCAGGGGTTGGCACACTTTCTGTAAAGGGCCAAGTAGTAAACATTGTAAACTCTGCATGCCACACTGTCTCTGTCACAACCTCTCAATTCTGTCATTGTGGCAGAAAAGCAGCCAAAGACAGCTGGTATCAAAAAGAGCCAGCTTGGCTAGAAATCCATGGTTTACTGAACCCTATTTCTAGAGCAATACAATTTAAGTCCTACTATGGTTTCAGTCAAATTCATGGGTATACTCTTGAATATTTCTTTCATACTAAAAATTATGGTTTCCTTTGTTAATTTAAATAAAATGATGACTTATATAAGTAGCACATCCAAACCTATTATTATTACTGAATATATATTGTTTATTAGAACTCCTTTCATTACAGATAAATTTTAAATTTCCCCTTTGTGTTTCTCTCTTACTCCTTTACAGAACTAGTCTGTTACTTTCATTGCAATGGCCTCTAAAATGCACTGAAAGTTATAAAACACCTTTTTTCTACAGCTTACATTTTTAAATTCCCAAGAAAATAAGCTTAGTTTCCAGTAGTAGTCTAAGAACTTTTTATTTTTTAAAAAGTTCCTAATTTTGATGTGAAAAATTAGTTATTTTAATAGGAAGATAAATGTGCATATTTTTTTTGTAATTTCAGCTAATATTATAATAATATGGCTCAACAAATGCAATTCAGCAGAAGTTCCAATTTTCCGCCTCAAATTATGTTTGTTTACTAGTCATGTTTGACTTCAGTATAAAACTGAATACAAATTTTAGACTTTGTAGAGATGAAATCCTTAGCACTACAATTCTCAAAAAGAAAGACACCAGTTTAATTTGACCTAGTCACATAATAAATTAATGAATAAAAAGATAAAAAGTCAAGAATGTATATAATTGGCCATGTACTAACTTGTTTTGGGTGTGAGGTAAACACTCAGAGCAGTAATAGCATCATTTGAAGGATCATGATACAGTTCAGTTACAAGAAGATCATTATCTTTCATCCGCAAGGGGAACTTCTGCATATCTAAAACATAGACAATTTAAACAGCATTAAAATAAATAGCATATCTATTTAAAACTGATAGGTAATGTTTTCTTGTTCTCATTTAAAAAATTACATTAAGCAGGAGCATTTTAAGTGACTGTACACTTACCTATGTAATATATCGATCCATTGTTACATCCCAGCAGAAGGAATGATCCAGCAGTGTCGTAACTAGTTATAGGAACAACATCTTGAACCTGATGTAGTAAGAGTATTATTAGATGTTAGATAGTAATTATAATTTCTGTTTTCTGGTCAATTTCCTCAAAACTTTGATTCTTCTGGTACAGAGGCAACCAACACCCAAATTTAGTAGGGCTTAGGAAATAAACTTTCTATAGGTGCATACATGCACACACATATACACAAACACGCTATAGAGAACCCACCAATATACTTCCTTCAAAATATTTTTTTAATTGTATTTCCCACAGCAGTACTTTCCTTTCTCAATTTCAGTGGGTTGTCTCCTCTTTTTTTGCATGTGATCACCAGATCGCAGCCCACTGGAACTGAAAGGCCAAGTCTGACCAGCTCCCTCTCTTTTCCCCTTCTCATACAAGAGATTAAACGACCTGTCCAAAGTCACACAGTAAGCAAGTGATAGAATTAGAACTAGTAAACAAAGCAACTGATTTCCAGAAAGTACTTGGTCCCTTGATAATTTATTATTTCTCTGAAAAGGTGGTATTCTCTATTTTTCATTCTCCTTATTAAAGATTACTTGCTTTCTAGGAAATGGCAAGGCAAACAAAGTCTCATATGCATTTATTTTTTTAAAGTACAGGAATAAAAAAATTAGTTTTTCCAGGAAAATCAATCTAGTTTACAAATTAATACCTTTCCATATTTGCACTAAAAGAAACAGCAAAGGGCTTGAATTTTACCACAAAACAAAACAAAAAGCAAACAAACAAAAACCATAAAAAGTGTGGGCGTGGTGGCTCACGCCTGTAATCCCAGCACTTTGGGAGGCCGAAGCGGGCAGATCGCCAGAGGTCGGGAGTTCAAAATCAGCCTAGCTAACATAGTGAAACCCTGTCTCTACTAAATATACAAAATTAGCTGGGTGTAGTGGCGTAAGCCAGTAATCCCATCTACTCGGGAGGCTGAGGCAGAAGAATCACTCAAACCCGGGAGGCAGAGGTTGCGGTGAGCCGGGATCGTGCCACTGCATTCCAGCCTGGGCAACAGAGTGAGACTTGGTCTTCAAATTAAAAAAAACAAAAAAACAAAAAAAAAAGTGTTTGCTAGGATAGTCGCAATACTATTTTAGTAGAGTACTATCCTACTCTTCATCACAATTGATCTTTCCTGTTTAGAGCCAGGCCAGACATGCCTATTAAGCTTCTTCATAGATGGCACTTAAATGAATTATTAGACACCAAGTTTTGCTTCCAAGTCTAAAAAATTTCCAATAATTTAAAAGTTAAAAATGTTAAGGGACTTTTACTTTCATATACTATATCTGGCTTTCATTTGAAAAGTTAAAATCTAAACATTATCTGCTTAACATTTAAGTACTTTTTATGTACCACATATTATCCAAGAGAACAAACACTGAACTAGAGATAAGGGATGTGGGGTATCTCCTTGCTCTCTAGGAGCTGGTAAACTTGTGAGAAAGAAAAATAACAAACAATTGTAGTGTGTCAGGCACTACAACAGACTAAATACAATCAGAGGAGAGAGGGGAAGAATTGACATCTCAATGCTGGTGGGTGAAGAGCAAAGATCAAGGAAGGGTTCACAGAGGAAGTGAAGCTTGAACACTGAAGTCAACTATGAGTTAAGTAGGGCAAGGGGAAAGGGAATATCTGAAGAGCAAGTGAAAAAGCACAGAATCTAGTTTCATTCTAATTAAAAACAGGAATAACTAAAACTTGGAAATAATGATTCCTCTAAGCTCTTCCTGATATAACCCTAATTTCTCTATGCACCCTCTCAATGTCATGCAGTTATGAGTTACACTAGAAATATCTCAAAGAACTCAATTGTCATGCCCTATCCTGAGGTCAGGCTTTTAATTAAAGCTAATGCCAAAACATTTTATACCAGGTAAACATTAAGTACTTTTCAGTGATATCAGTAAAGATGTCTAAAGGATGGAGGGGAGACTGCTTTACACACCACTAACCAATTTTCTTACCCAAGTTAACTAAATCATCTTAGCTCTAGCACTAAAGGAAAGGGCTTAAACTCCTACCCCAGAATCTTCATGGCAGGAAAATGGGGACAGATAAGACCATGAGATTCTTCTCCCTTTGGACACTTTTTTCTTTTTTTCAATGAAAGAGCAGGAGAAGCCTAGCACTTCCCAAGGCACAAAGGCAAACATTTTAACCATTTATTCTCCGGGAGGATGGGCGCTAGGATTAAAGCCTTGCTACTTCTTTTTCCGTAACCCTTAATCATGATCTGCTTTTCTTTCCATGTCTACCCCTCAGTACAGGGAGAACAGAGAAAGCAGAGGATAAGCAGAATCACAGTGAGTTAGAACTGCCGAGTTCTTCTCTCCTAGCACAAGCAAGGAAGCAGCCACTGTGTAGCCTCCTCTTCTTTATCCTAACAACTTCATGGCAAGAATCCAAGAAACCATACTGATTAGTATGCATGGTTCAGTCATGTGGTCACAAATAAAATATGCAAGTGGATTTTTCTCTTATAAGGTAGCACACAGTGATTACCACTAATCTCTACATGTAAATTTAAATGTTTTACAGTTTTAAAATACCAGTCTATCTTCCCATATAAGGCCCCTAGAATCTTTTAACTACAATCTCTATACCTGTAAACTCATCATTATTTTTTACAGGATGTTTTAACCTTCATCCATTAATTTTCAAATAATCACTTATCTAAATTTACCATCGTATTTACCACTTCCCAATTTCCTAATCACTGCTTAATGCATTCCATTTCTTCCCCTTCAAATACAACCTTCTTCTCAAAAGGCATTTTTCTTTAGTAGTCCTTTCATTGAGGGTTATTGAGTGAGAAATTCTCTCTGAAAAAAACCCTTCTCATTCAGGTAGTTTTGCTGTGTATAAAAACCTAGGTTGAAAGTTACTTTCTCTGCCATTTGGAGAATGGCCATAGTCTTCTTCTGGTGTCTACTACTGGTGATGAGGAATCTGCTCAAAGTCTAATTACAGGCAAACTGTCACTATTCTGTGAATACTTTTTATCGTAATGTATCTTTTATTACAGCACATTTAAACATTTAGGCTGCCAAGACTTGGTACATTTCTTTAATCAATAAATTCATGTCCTTTTTCATTTCTCCAAAATGTTAGCCACTGTTATCTTTTCCAATATGGCTCCTCTAGCCTGTTCCTACATGAAATACTTTCTCACTTTTTCCTCCTTTTTCATATTTTCTATCTCACTCTCTTGGCTAAACTGGAAATGATTTTCTCAGATGTGTCTGTCAATTTACTAATTTTCTTTTAGCTCTGCTTCTATTTAACCATTAAATAAATTTTTAAAAAATTTTCAATGATCTTTTAATTTTTAGTGTTTTATTTCCCTCCATTTTCTGATTTGTCCTATTCCTTCAATACAGCAGCTTTCTAATTGTTCCATTATTTCCAATTTGGGGATTGCAAATTTTTTATGTTTGATGACTTTTCATCATTTGTTTCCATGTGAAGTTTATAAGTTTTGGGAGGTTATTTTAGTAGAAATTACTCCTTTGACAGGATTCTTGTGTGCTCTCTTTCGTGAAAGTGTTCTAACTGGTGTCATGTCTGTATATAGAAATGTAATTGGTCCTAAATCAGTTTCTCAAATTGGAGCTCTCATACAACAAAGGCAAGTCTTTGTGCTTCAATTCACTCCTAATTTGAATATGTTGGTTTCAGTTTCTAATGGTTTACTCTTGCATCTCCATTTCCCATTCCAAGACACCAAACACACATCAAAC
Source organism: Rhinopithecus roxellana (assembly GCF_007565055.1). Taxonomy (NCBI): domain Eukaryota; kingdom Metazoa; phylum Chordata; class Mammalia; order Primates; family Cercopithecidae; genus Rhinopithecus; species Rhinopithecus roxellana. The sequence continues at coordinate 67,233,344 of NC_044556.1, forward strand.
TTTCTTGTTCCAAGACTACTGGGCAAACTTTTCCCAGTGTTCTCAGGGAATGAGAAACTTAAACCTTCAGATTTTTGCAGGAGGCTCAATTTCTACTGTCCCATGAAATCATGCCGGCTTTTGCTAAAATCCCAGATCCCAGAGACTTTACTTTGGTATGTGGTATGCAAGTGTGTATAAACAAACTAGTCAATTAACATAATTTAATACATAGTATAACAATATACATTGTTTCAATATTTGTATCTAATATTTCTATGTATAAGTTTAGAATGTCTAAATCTAAGTAAGAATCTCATATTTCTTACTATAAATTCTGTAAGTAAGCAAACAGATCATACTTAAGAAAGCAGTCAAGACATCATACTGAAAAGTCAATCCTCTCTCTCCCCCAACAAAATGTGGACCCAGGATTCCAATGCCTGCCTTATTCCTATTTCTAATATGCGGAGGTCTGTAAACCTATCACACACACAAAAAAAGTTTGCTTCTAACAGCAGTGCTACAGGTGCCTCACAACAGGAAAGAGAGAAGCTAAATTAAACAAAACTCCCAAATTCTTGTCCAGCCTAGTCCATCAGACCACAGAAATTCACTTTGAATTCTTCTTCCCAGAACCAGTATTTCCTCCCCAAACTCAGCCTCCACTGTGTACTTAGAGGCTAGGCTATCACTCAGATGGTACTATGGCTGAAGATCTCTATTTCTCAGAATACACATAGAGTTACCTGATTCTTTAGGAAGTAAAGTAGATAAGGCCTTTCTAGAGCTAACTTCCAAAGCTCTCTGCTTCGATCTGAGAATGAAACATGTATAATCATGTTTCCAATACAAATCTAAATTTAAAATATCAACTTGGGAAATAGTGCCTAAAAATTGCTCTTATGCTATGTAACAGCCTAGGCTACCTACTTGACAATACCAATTAATTCCTTATTAATCTTCTTTTGTAACATAATTTTGTGTGTGTGGGCGGGGTGGGGGTGGAATTAAACAAAAAAAATGGAAACAAGAAACAGAAACATTTCTTTAAATTTTTTTTTTTTACTTTTATCTTACCCGAATCAGACTCAATGCTTTTATAACATTTTCATTAATATTTTATTGAAACTGTCCTCATGATTTTGCAAAAAGCTTTTAAGATTACATACAAACCTGGTTCATCTGACTCAAATACTTAAAATCAACCTTGATTATGTAACTAAAGAACTACATGGAATCCCAGGTCTACTGCAAATATACTATTTATAATCTCTGCAGTACTTGATAATAGTCTTCAATGCCTTTCTCTTTACTCCTTCCTTACCCTTCTGTCACAGAGAAAGAAATGTCTCTACTCCGTATGGGGTCAACCCTTCTAACTGTGCTATAGATTCCACATACACTCTTCACTTTTATGGGACCAGAAATAATCTCCATTCTTTCAATCTTCAGGTCCTTCCAGCAACTCTTCTCTCTAGCTACAAGTGTGCTCAAGCCTGTCCTAACCTAGAGGAAAAATAAAGCACCAAGTATCTTTTTTTTCAAACCAGCATTGATCCTTAAGCCATCACTTTGATTCTCTGCTTTCCTTCACCACCAAACTTCTTGAAAGGTATTTGAATCTGCTGTCTCCTTTCTCTGATCTTTTACTTCCTCATTTCCTGCCATCTAGCTTTCTTCCACCAACACCTAACATCTATATTTGAAAATGAAATCTACTGCCAAAATTGATGTCATTTCTCAATCATGTCATGTGTCTTTGGCTCTTCGTCGTCTATCCTGTCCCCTTAAATGCTAACGTTCCCCCAAAGTTCTAATTTGGACTTTGCTTTCTTTCTATATACCCACTCAATGGAAAATCTTATCAATTTTCTTATCACATAAATATTATGGAATCTAAAGATTTCTTACCCTTTCTTCTTTCCTAAATTCCAAAGGAGTACTTCCAACTATATAACTAACAGCTACACTTGAATAATCATAGGAATCTCTAAGTAAACGTATTAATCAATTTGACCATTCTTCACCCGACCCACCAGCCTATCTGCTTCTCTTCCCACGTTTCCTATCAATTCAAAATACTACCAGCTACTGGATTGTCAAACTAGAAACCCAAAAATAGAAATATATTTCTCTTTCTTCAATTTCCCACATCAATCAGATAGCAGACCTGTCATTTTAGGAAGGTCTATGAAATATTTTTCAAATGTACTCATCTTTGCCACCTCGACCACCACTGCCATTAGTTGAAGTGCTCTGCCTCTCGATTGCGGTATTGCTGTAGTAGATTCCCTCCTGATCTCCAGTCCACCTTTCATTTTAGCAACCACTGTTATCTTTCCAAAACATGGATCTGCTTATGTCACTCCCTGCTTAAAGTCCTTAATTCTTCCTCTTTCCTTTAAGAATCAGGTATTAACCTTTTTAAAGTCTTACCTCTTTCTTACTCCTCTCAAGTACTTGAGAATATTTAGCGTGCTATCATCTCTGAACAGATTATGGGTTTTCACACAGATCTGTGCTCCTGTTCAGGAAATAAAATTTGCCTGGACTACCATGCTAAGGCATTGAACTTCGAACATTTAAAATAAATGGAGAAATGCCAAACCACAGTTTAAAAAACTCACTTATTTTCCAAAGTAACTTAAACTCTTGAAAATATGCTCAAATATGCATCTAGTAAAAAAATTGACCACTACATTTATTCAATATTTGTATAATCGAAACCAGAAACAATATTCTACAAGGTAAAAAAGATACATAATCAGCATACGTTTCAGAAATATTTTAACTTCTGTAATATGCTTTAGTTAAAACTAACCTGCCAGTGCTGAGTGACAGCATTCCACACTCCCACTTTCCCTGTATGACTCGTGGCCACCAACTGGTTACCAATAAAGAAGAGAGCATCTACAGGAACACCCAGGCTGAACACTCCTTAAATGACAATAAACAATGAAAAGGTTAATCAGTCACCATTTTTATAATTAATCAAAACCTGGATTAAAAACATCTTAAAGGTGACTAATTTAAACCTATTCTCATTACTACAAACTATGTGCTATACGTGTTTGGGGACCAGAAATAAGAAACTCACAAGCTCTTAAGCAGCTTACAGAACTACTAACGAAAGGAAGAATCTGCCCCAAGCCATCTCACAGTGCTCTAACACCTTATCCTGAAGCTTGGTTCCTAACCTCAGTTGATCATCAAAATAACCTGATTGACAGATTTAAAATAAACAAAACCAAACAAAAAGGATGCTGGGATCCATGCCAGACTCACTAAATCAGAAAACCTACTGTACTGTTACAAAATCCATAGGCGAGTTAGATGCAGCTTGTCCATAGACCCGATATTTAGGAACTAGTGATCTGAACACACAGACTTGGCAACCTCAACTATCCACAATGTGTCTAAATTCTGGAAATAAGCAAAAAGGAGAAAAAAGCAGCAAGAAGGCAGGCAATACTAAAAACAAACATTTGGGCCTTTTACTCAGAGCTTATTTTAAACCCCATGTTTTCCAGCACTGCAATCTCAATTTAATTAATTCAAAAGACACTACATTAGGCTTTAGGATTAAAAAACATAAGAAGACGAGATGTTACTAAGAACTTACACTTTAGTAGAGAAAAAAATGCAACCAATTATAATTTGATACAATAACAGAAGGATGCACAGGGCACAATAGTATCTATGGGGTAAAAGAGGACATATAAAGGTGGTTGAAAATATATCTTAGAAAAGAAGCCATCTGAGTTGGAGTTTTTGAAGGTTAATAGGAGTCCATCTAATTGGGAGACTGAATAATGGCAAGCTCAGGGAATCTGAGCAAACAGAAGATAAGTGTAGGTGAGCGAGGTTGTAATGAGCACATATCACACATCAACAGCAAAAGACCCAACAATGCCTAAGCAGAGAATTCTAGGCTCACCTTGGTATGGCATATTGGCCTTATACAGTTGTCTCTCTTTAGCAGAGTACTGCAGTAGGAGTCAGGAGAACCTGGGTTGGGATCCTGGCTCTCAGAGTACCTTTGTTTGCCACTTTTTTGGTTCTTATCTCAACTACAAAATAGGGTTTAAGCTAAATGTTTCAATGATCACTTGAGCTTAAAAATGTTATAACTGGCCAGGCACGATGGCTCACGCCTGTAATCCAGCACTTCGGGAGGCCAGGGAGGGTGGATCACTTGAGGTCAGGAGTTCAAAACCAGCCTGGGCAACATAGTGAAACTCCATCTCTACCAAAAATACAAAAATTAGCTGGGTATGGTAGCACATGCCTGTAATGCCAGCTACTGGGGAGGCTGTGGCAAGAGAATTGCTTGCACCCAGAGGCAGAGGTTACAGTGAGCTGAGACCACACCAGTGCACTCCAGCCTGGGTGACAGAGCAAGACACTGTCTCAAAAAAAAAGTTATAATCGAATTCTAGCACTTAAATAGCATTATCTTAATTATTTGAAAAACACTTTATGGGAAATATATTTTTATCTAATAATGCTGGGAAATAAGTCTCACCTCTAAAATACTATTTTATATAGATCTTTGGCTGCTTCAAGTATCAAGTTTATTTATTTTTAAAAAGTACCTGTGCCAATACAAACAACTTCGTCAGCATTTAGCTGAGAAAAAAATGCATGAAACCTTGAAGCACTCATGGGAAAAACAAAGCAACTGAATGCAATTATAACATGCTTTAAAAGCATAAGCCAGAAAGATTACTGATTTCTTTTGAATCTTATGCTAGTGCTAGGTATTCTCTTTTTGTTCAGAACTGTACTATACAGAAGACCAGTGACAAATAACACCTTGAAAACTTTTAATCAGTCTTGTAAAAGCAAGGCATCTAGCAAGAAGATGATACATGACAAAAAGAAACCAAACAAAAAACCTGCTAAGTATTGCCAGAAATATATTTTATATAAACATTTTAATTATATGTATAAAATCCATAATTATACAAGCATGCATATGAAACACATTATCTCAGCCCAAAAAGCTAGAACAAAATAAAGTACAACACACACACACACAGAGCTAAGTCCTTTGCCCAGAATTGGTTAAGAAATGAACCTGCCACTTCAAAGCATAAAGTCATCAGTTCACATTGTATATACAATTTTAGGGATTCTACATAATAGTACTTTACTGATGATAACAAACAAAGTGAACATGTTTTAGAACATGTGAAGCCAACTGTATTCAGTATCATAGGCTATGTGAAAGGCAGAAATGAAAACAGGAAAACCAACTAACATCGATTACTCCAGAGAAGGATGAGGTTCTCGGAAATCAAGGAAGACACTCTGAATGGTCTCACGAAATTTAAAATGTCACTCCTGCTTAGGCTCAACAATCCTGAGCACCAGTGACAGGGAAGACTACAGTATAAATAATGACCAGTTCCTGTCTTAAGGGGCCCTCTTGGTAAAATATTGCTTATAGCAGCAACCCAGTAACTCTGTCTTATCTAAGTTATAATGAAGGGAGTTCAGCGTCTGGGAGAGCCCTATCATGGATATACCACCCCTAACAATTTTCTTTGGATAGTGTTGTCATGTTCTGAAGAACATTTGTTAACAACAAATGGCTTCTTTTACAAGGCATGAACAAATTACTACTGTACCAGCTCATAACATAGCTACCTATCACATTAGCCTTTGAACATTAAGCAAGTAATAAAATTTCCTTCACTTATTGGTATGTTTCCAATAGTTACTTGAAAAAGGAAAAAGAAATCATAACTAGTTAACCTTCTGTTTAATTACCAGTGTATTATAATTTCAAAATTGTTTAGTTACTTTTTTTTTTTCCCTAAAGTTGTTTAGGAGGACTTAAGCTGTCGACCATGATAGAATAAATGGCACCCAATTATTCTCCACTTCAAAACAACAAAAAAAATTGGACAAAATACATGAAACAATTGTTTTTAGGTATTGGACAACAGGCAGCAGAGGACCTGAGAGACGGAAACACACTGACAAGCCCCCACATTCCCCCCGGCTTTCTGCATAAGAGTACTTTCTATCACAGCATAGAAAGGTGAGACCCAAGTGATACGGTTTGGTTCTGTGCCCCACCCAAATCTCATCTTGTAGCTCCCATAATTCCCAGGTGTTGTGAGAGGAACCCCATGGGAAATGACTGAATCATGGGGACAGGTCTTTCTTGTGTCGTTCTCGTGATAGGGAATGGATTGTCTCAAGAGATCTGGTTTTAAAAACAGGAGTTTCTCTGCATAAGCTCTCTTTGCCTGCTGCCACCAACGTAAGATGTGACTTGCTCCTCCTTGTCTTCTGCCATGATTGTGAGGACTCCCCAGTCTGTGGAACTGTAAGTCCAATTAAACCTCTTTCTTTTGTGAATTTCCCAGTCTTGGGTGTCTTTATCAGCAGTGTGAAAACGGACTAATACACCAAATAAAGAGAGATGATTTCCCTGAACTGAGGAGACAAAGAACTTGAGGCTAGAATTTGTAGGTACAGTACAAAAAGGAAGGGAACCGTGCCACAGTGTGGAAGGGGTGGCATAAAAGTTGCATAAGCGTTTCCCTAAGACCCTGGCTAAGGCCACACTGCACCTGGGCAGGGCAAGAATCTCCAAGGAAAGAAAGGCTGCTGGCCGGGTGCAGAGGCTCACACCTGTAATCCCAGCACTTTGGGAGGCCGAGGCAGGCGGATTACGAGGTCAAGAGATGGAGACCATCCAGTCAACATGGTGAAACCTGTCTCTACTAAAAATACAGAAATTAGCTGGGTGTGGTGGCACATGCCTGTAGTCCCAGCTACTTGGGAGGGAGGCTGAGACAGGAGAATCCCTTGAACCTGGGAGGCGGAGGTTGCAGTAAGCCAAGATCGCGCCACTACACTCCAGCCTGGCAACAGAGCGAGACTCCGAAAAAAAAAAAAAGAAGGAAGACAGGACAGGACAGGACAGGACAGGACAGGACAGGACAGGACAAGACAAAGACAAAGACAAAGACAAAGACAAGACAAGACAAGACAAGACAAGACAAGACAAGACAAGAGAAAAAAAGGCAGGCAGGCAACTTTAGGCCTAAGAGGTAACTGGAGATATCAGATATCACAGATCATGTGTGGGTAGATCGAGTAGTTCCAAATCAATACAAGTAGAGAGTTCTTGCTGAGCCCCTCAGGCATTCAGTTAAATAAGATTCCAGAAAAGCAACATCTTAAAAATAAGGACTACACCCTTGAAAAGAAGCCCTGCCCTAAAATTAAAAATAAAGCTAGAAGAGGCTACCTACCCCTAACAAAGTACTGAAACAAGCCTAACAGGTTCAAGATCCTTCCGTAATTTAATTGCCCACCAGAACAAAGCTCACAACTTTTAAAGGACGGCAACATGATTCATAACCCTACAAAATGTATCACACACACGTGTACAGCACATAATCAAAACTCTCTAGACATGTGAAACAGGAAAATGTGACCCAAAATAAAAACATGATAACCAGATATTGATATCAGCAGACAAAAACTTTAACAAATTAAATATCTATTATAAATACTAAAAAGTGAGCATAATGAACAAAAATAAATCTTAGCAGAAGAAACAAACTAGAAAATGGAATCAAAAAATAATGCTAGAGTTAAAAAGTCCAACATTTCAAATGAAAATTCACTAGATGAACTTAACTGCAGATTGAATACTGCAGAAGTATAAAAGACATTAAAGGTAGATCAATAAAAGATATCTAAACTGAAGAATAGAGAAGAAAAAAATGAAATAAAAAATCAGGGCTCCCACAACTTCAGGTTAATAAAGTGATCTAGAAAGCTCAAAAGTAGGAAGAGGGAGGGAGCAAGGGAGAGATGGAGAAAAGAGGAAGGAGGACAGGTACAGGCCTCCCTCAACTGTGTCAACCAAAAATAATGTCTCTAGACATTTCCAAATGTCCCTTAGTGGATAAGATTTCCTTAGTTGTGAAACATAAATCTAGAATATGTAAAAAAAATTTACAAATAAGTAACAGGATGACAACTTCATCAAAAAGGGGGCAAATGATTTAGAGACACATCTCAAAATATACAAATGGTCATTAAGTACAGGAAAAGATGCTCAATATTATTAATCATCAAAAAAATGCAGTTAAAGCCACAATTAAAAGCACCGAACCATTAAAATCCACAGTGATGGTTCAAATTAAAAAGACTGACAATACTAAGTGTTGATTAGCATGTGGAGCAGCTGCAACTTTCACACACTGCAAGTAAAAATGTAAAAAGGTACTTTTGGAAAACAGTTTGGCAGTTTTTTGTAACCTTAAACATTCACTTTCCATATGACTAAGAAATTCCACTCCTATATATTTGCCTTAAGAAAGGATATGTCCACAGAAAGACTTCTACTTGAATGTTAACTGCAGCTTTATTCATAGTATCTCCAAATTAGAAATAAGCCAAGTGTCTATCAACAGGTGAATGGATAAACAAATTCTGCCATATTGTTTCAATGGAATACTACTCAGCAATAAAAAGGAACAGACAACTGATACATGCAACAACATGGATGAATTTCAAAAGCATTAAGTTTAATAAAAAGCCAGGCACAAAAGAATACATACTATATAATTCTACTCCTGAAATTCTAGATAAAGGAAATCTAACCTATGGTGACAAAAAGCCTAAACTGCATAAACAATGCAGCTTACGTTGAACACTTTCTTTCCTTCTGGGAATCTGGAATCTCGATACATACTAGGCAAAGGATGCTGACATAACTGGCCTCTGGTAATGATCTGGAAAACCAAGTTTCTAGTAAGTTTCTCTGACAGATATTTCACAAGTATTGTCACAATTTGTTGCTGTAGGAATTAAGCACATCCTGAGAGACTCCACTAGAAGAGAACTCTTAGAAGCTTGCTCCTGGTTTCCTTCAGACTTTGACCCATGTGTCTTTTGTTGTTGTTGATTCTTTGTATGCTTTCATTGCAATAAATCATAGCTCTAAGTACCTCTATACGCTGAGTCCTGTGAGTCCTCCTAGCAAATCACTGAATCCAGGAGTGGTCTTACGACTCTTAACACAGATATAAAATTCTGCAGTTCAGTTAAGGGGTCCACATTAGATATATAAACATGCAAGCCATCGGCATATAGAAAGCATTCACAAAGGCTTTAAGATCATGAACAGAATAAATACAAAAGATGGAGTCCAAGGACTGGGCCCTGAGGTACGCCAATGTTGTGTGGTCAGGCAAATAAGGAAGAACTATCAAAAGGAACTAAGAAGAAACACAGAACTAGGATGAAAATCAGTACAACAAGGTGTCCTGGAAGGCAAAAGAAGAAAGTCTTCAAAGGCAAAGGAGTAATTAAGCAATATAAAACATACCAAACAACAGCTCCAGTAAGAGAAAGACTAGGATTTGATCATGGGATTTAGCAGAACAGAGATCATGGGTGACACTATCAATAGTTTTATGGATTGGTTGAGGGGAAAAGCACAATTAGTGCAAGTCTGAGAGAGAAGATGACATGGAAACAGTAAGATGAGATAACTACTCTCTCTCTACTGGTGCCTTGATACTGGCCTACTCACAGCCTTTAGAACTGTGACAAATAGATTTATAGAATAGATCTATCAGCCACCAAGAATACGTTTTCGTTACAGCAGCCCAAATGGATTGAGGCCCACTAGCTTTAAGAGAAGCAAAAAAAAAAAAAAAAAAAAAAAAAAGGAGGAATTTAGAAGAGAATGTAGGGTAGTCTTTGTTATTGCTTTTAAGGCTGAATTACTGCACGAATGTATGCTGATGAAAATGATGCCACAGAGTGGGAAATTTTTATTGATTTAGGAGAGAGGGGGAATTGCAATGTACTCGAGGAGTGAGGGGAAATAGCATCTAGTAGACAACTGGAGAAACTGGCCCTAGGTAAGAGCAGAGAAAATTTAATCACAGTAACAACAGAAACAATGGAAAATATCAGAACTGATACACATGTGACGATAACAACTTAGGGAAAATTTCTCCTGGTTTTCTCTATTTTCTCAATGAGAATGAGAGAGGTGTTGTAAGTTTACGGAGAAAGAAAAAATTATGAAGTATCACCCAGGAGAGTAACAGAGAGAACCAAAAAGGATTATATAGTAGGATTGCTGGGTAGCTTTAAAGGCACACTTGAGAATAGAGGTCAGGAATTGAGACAGCATTGGTGTGTGTGTGCATGTGTGGACATGTGCACGCACATTTCTTTTTCCCAGACATAATCAGCCATAGGGATGGACAGACCCAAGAAACTCGAGGCTCTGTGCTAAAGAGTGATTATAAGGACAGACTCCACATCTGACAAAAAGGGGAAGTGACCAATAAAGAGAATCCAGTGGGGTTGAAAAATTCAATCAGGGAACTGGAGCTTATAATAACTTCAAAGGAATGAAGGATAGTAACCCAGAGGGCAGCTGAAGGCTATGTCAAGTTTAAGTCTAGAAGGCATGAGATCCAAAACCAGAAGGGAGAGAAGGAAGGCTGGGAAAGAAGGAAAGGAAAATGGTCTAGAACAGTGGTTTTCAAAGTGTGGTCTTGGAAACATGGTTAGCTAAGACCCTTACCAGAAGTCTGAGAGGAAAAGACTATTTTCATGGTAACATGAAAAAAAATTTGCCTTTAAAAAATTTTTATTCTCTAAGAGTATACAGAGGAGTTTTCCAGAGGCTACATGACACGTGATGAGGTCACCATTAAGACGGCTAACAGAATCTGCAAATATATTTTTATTTTTTCCATAATTTTCTATAGTGGTGGGCTTACAGTATAACTAAACTTCCCAAGATTAACATAGTTTGTTCTAAATACTTCTAGTATGCTCTTATTAGCTATCTTCAGTTTATATCTGCTATAATCTCTGCAACCTCATTATTGTCCAATAAATTATTGTGAAATTCAAGTTTTCATGCACCTACAAAGAAGTACAAGAAATAAGTAAATACTGCTGTGTTGTTCTGCAATATTAGTATTAAAGATGTTTTGAAAGTTTTCTAAATTTTTATATTTTACCGAAAACTATTAAAAATTTTTTGTTCCACAATTTTAAAAAATATATTCTTACACGTAGTGATGGATCACTGGCTTTAAAAAGGAAAATTAGAACACTCGCCTGCTCAATCCATAGGTGCACCACCTAAGTCTAAAGATGCTGACAAAGAAAAATATGACAAATCAGAATTCTTTGACTCATAAAAGGAAAGACTCAAACAATTGAGCAAAACTGTAAATTTTTTTTTTTTTTTTGAGACAGAGTGCCATTCTGTCGTCCAGGCTGGAGTGCAATGGTGTGATCTTGGCTCACTGCAACCTCCGCCTCCTGGATTCAAGCGATTCTCCTGCCTCAGCCTCCTGAGTAGCTGGGATTACAGGTACATGCCACCACGCCTGGCTAATTTTTATATTTTTAGTAAAGATGGAGTTTCACCATGTTGGTCAGGCTGGTCTCGAACTCCTGACCTCGTTATCCGCCCACCTCAGCCTCCCAAAGTGCTGGGATTACAGGCATCAGCTGCCATGCCCAGCCAATAAAAATTTTAAAATAACAAAGACTATTTTTCCCTCAAACTTTATAGATCTTAGCAACTTAACGTTATTGTGCTTTACGTAGCAAAACATTTTTGAATAGTATCATGTCAGTTGTAGGTTCACTGAGACTGAATACTCAAGAGTTTAAAGAAAAACAAATTGGCCAGGCACAGCGACTCACGCCTGTAATCCCAGCACTTTGGAAAGCCAAGGTAGGACGATCACTAAAGCTTAAGAATTTGAGACCTGGGCAACATAGTGAGACCCCATCTATACAATGATTAAAAAATGATAGCCAGGCATGGTGGTGTCTGCCTATAGTGTAGCTACTAAGGAGGCTGAGGTGTGAGGACTGCTTCAGTGCTTGAGTCCAGGAGGCTGAAGCTGCAGTGAGCTAGGATCACTTCACTGCACTCCAGCCTGTGTGACAGAACAAGACCCTGTCTCAGAAAAAAAAAAAAAGGAAAGAAAAGAAGAAAAAGAAATTAAGTATTTTAAATAAAGATGTAAAAAACTCATTTAATCCAGAAATTGTTTGGTATAGACCTTCAAACTAGAAATGAAAAAGCTAATGAAGGATCTCAAAGGTAAGTTAAGACATCACAGTGGCTAGAGAAATACAACCAATTGCTAAGAGACTAATAAAGCCTTGAAAAGATGACAATGCTGAATGCCTGCTAGATGAAAAGTCCATGAAGAAATAACATGTTAACTTTTCAATACAGTAACTTTTCAATCTGAAAATCTGGCAGAGAGTCAATCTCTTGTCTGTAGAATTGTATTTTTGTCTTGCAAACTGATGAACATATAGATGTGGCTAGACCTGATATTTTACTTGTATCCAGCTGGTACTAGCTGGACCTGGTGTTTTACTTGTATCCATCTGGTATTAGCTTCAACTGATCATTAAAAATCCTTTATGTGAATGCACAGCTATAAACACAGGAAGTGCTGAAATAGTCAAAGTGGCTATTTCATGGCTTATTCGAGAACATCTGTGTTGACATTTACGCCGATGATGCAAAGCAATGTTTGGTAAAAACAGCAGGTACCTTACTTAGCACAAACCAGGACAGTGGCACTAAACTTTACTAGTGACCACTGCATTCTTCTCTGCCATTGGCTTTCACGAATATAAAAGGCCAAATCAAAGATTTAAAGATTAAATTAAAGATTAAAGATTTGGCCTTTTGTGTTCTTGAAAGTCTGTGGCAGAGAATGTAATGGTCACTAGTAACTAAAGAATGTCCTTGATGAAGCAGTAAAAATGTGTATTGACCAAAACTTAATTTCAATTATATATCTTAATATTCTGTGTGACTAAGTACTATGGCTATGTCAAGGAAAAAGCACCTTCACAATTGCTGGAGCAAAGAGCTACACACGCTGCTCTGTTCATTAAGTACCATTTTAATTTGAGATGACTATGGTTATTCAGAGTTGGGTGGCTGGCAGAACTATCCTCAAAAAATAAACAAAGTAAGCCTATTATTTGAAGGAAAACAACTGATGTTATTTGTTGCCAATGATAAAAATTCAACGTTTCAAGTGAAAATCTGCAGTTTGGAAACTTTTATCTGCCACAGTGAGTGTGACAACTCCCTAACACATAGTCAGCAGGGACACTGAATGAAGACAATTTTTTTCATATTATACAATGAAAGGTATCAACATTTGGAAGATCTACATAACTCAGCAAACCAACAATTTCCAAATGCCCAACACGCTATAAAATCATGTATGGTAAAAGATTCACTCAAAGTACAAAATAGTCTGATGGATTTTAATTTAACAAAATATGAAAAGTTCACTGATATGATTTCAGAGTTTTGATAATCAAAGAAGACTATGCACAATTTTCTGAAAAGACTAAAAAAAAGTTTTTTCCAACTACATATCTGTGTAAGATCAAGTTTTCTTCATATACTTCAATCAAAACAACATATCACAGCAGATTGAATGCAGAAATAGATATCACAGTTCAAAAAGAGATTTACAAAACTGTAAACCCATGCCATTATTTTTACACATTTTTGGAAAATGTGGTTATTTCTCATTAAAAAAGTTACTTAAGTTATGCAATGGATTATTATAGCTATATTAACATTTGTAAAAATTTCCATTTTAATTTCTAATATAGTAAATACTGACAGAAAATAACCTACACAAAGGCCAGGCACGGTGGCTCACGCCTGTAATTCCAGCATTTTGGGAGGCCGAGGTGGGTGGATCACAAGGTCAGGAGATCGAGACCATCCTGGCTAACACGGTGAAACCCTGTCTCTACTAAAAACACAAAAAAATTAGCTGGGCGTGGTGGTGCGTGTCTGTAGTCCCAGCTACCCGGGAGGCTGAGACAGGAGAATTGCCTGAACGCAGGAGGCAGAGGTTGCAGTGAGCTGAGATCATACCATTGCACTACAGCCTAGGCAGCAGAGCGAGACTCAGTCTCAAAAGAAAAAAAAAAGGAAAAAAAAAAAAAAAAGAAAATAACCTACACAAACAAAGACCTGGTACTAAGTAACTTTTTAAGATTAAGGGGTTCTGAAACCAAAAAGTCTGGGAATGTCTGGTCTAGAAGCAACAACTAGGAGCAAGAAAGTAACTTACCCCACATTCAGGTTCAGTGGTTTGAAAGAGGTGGAAAGAAAACAGAGAAAACAGCCACCACTAAGTGGGATTCAGGAAAAGCAATATTCTCATAGAGCAGCCAGGTTTCACTTAAAGTGGTGAAAAGATGCTCCCCATGTCTTTTCTAAAACATCATTTTTCCTTCATTATCAGATCTTTCCTCCCATAGTAAATACTGTGGCAGCTCTAGCTAAGTGATAGTCCAGGTTAATTTCCATATTCAGTGTCAATCTCTTTTATAAACTTCAAAATATTAATATCATCAAATTACAACATAAACAAGATTCTTCCTACCAATTTCACTTCCACTTCCCCCATCCTGAACACTCCACAAGATGATGCTACTCTCTGAGGCAACAGCAACCATTTTGTCTTTGTCTCCATGTGGCCCTCCAACCACCTTTGCATTTAAAGCTACTCGTTCGATAGTCCAATCCAAATATGGGCTCGTAAACACTTGCTGCCATCCTGAAGATTCTTTGATTCTGTTAAGGAAGAACAAGCACATAAGGTAGACTCGGTAGCAATTAAGCAAATACAATACACATCAATGCACCAAAAACAAAAAACAATGACAAAAAACAAAAAAACACTAACCAGTTACCCATCCACCTTCCTATTACAAATAAAATTTCGTTGATATATATCGCCTATGAAGCCACAATATTATCCTTGGGGTATTTTATACCTGCATACATAGGACATATAACGACTTGAAAGAGACTACAGTTCTATATTTCTCCAAAGAATAATTTAGTAAGTCTTCTAAATTTTAAAAAAATTCAAAAACTTTAAAAAAAGATGGTTTTATCTTTCATGTTTCTCTACACATACACACACATACACATACACGCACACACACAAATGATACTGTCATCTTGTGAGTACAATCAGCAAAAATCTGAATTTCAGAATTATTATACCTTTCAGTTATTAATCAGCTTTTCAGTGTTTATTAACTGAAACGACACACACTGAATCTCTTGCTTTTTGTGCTTCAGATGGACAGTCAATCCAGAAACACTAAGATAAGTGAGTGCATCACATGCATTCCAATACCTTAGCACTATTATATAAAAAAATGAGAAGGTGCAGAATACCTTGTGAAGACTAGTTTTTAAAGGTCTAAATGCAAAACTGTATGGAACTATTGATTACCCAAATGTCAAAGTTAGTGTATTCTTTAATACCTAATTTCTCTATTAAATATTCCTGTCAGTTTTTAATAATTCTTTCTGCCCTATATGCATTTAGGTTTTAAAGACATGTTTTCTATGTGATTATATGTATAGCAGCCTTCATACATTTAGAGCTTTAGCAGTTACGTAATCATAATAATGAATGAGTTGAACTATGAAGTATCTATTTTTAAACTAAACAAATGATGCAAATATAACTATAAAGCTTCTCTTTTGTCTTACCTAAAGAGAATAAATAGAAGATGAAAGAAAAGAAGTGTTCTTTTGCAAACTACCTGACATTCACTGCAAAAAGCAAACTTAGGTATTCATAAATGATAGTCACCTAAGGGCCTAAATGGAAACACATCAACTTCATGTTCCCTTAAATATGTATGCCAAGTAATACAACTATAATTCATAAGAATATACAATTGAGCCTATTAATTTGAAGAACTAATGATTTCCTTAAACTTCAAAGCAACAGAGAAAAATGTATCAATTTTTCCTAAGCATTGTATAATTTGTAACGATCCTCTTCAGCCACCAGATGGGATTCATTTGTTAAGATAAACAAATGAAAATACTTAAATACTTAACCTAATAAACACTAAAATTTGCTGACATTCTCTTATCCCTTTACTTTCTTAATGAACTTGCTTCCACTTTACTCTAAGGAATTACCCCAAATTCTTTCTTTTGAGAGATCCAAGAACCCTTTTTTGGGGTCTGGATGAGAACCCCTTTCCAGTAACATCTTCCTGGGAAACCATGAAATGAGATAGTGGAGAGACCCCTGACCCAAAGGAAATAGACTGCAGCACCAATTAGCTGAAACTTTGGAGTCAAGAACACTTTTCTTTTGAGATTTTGCAGCTTTTAACAATTGAGTAAAGTATACTCTTAGAAACAAAATTTGAAGCATATTTCTTTCTCTCTACCTGATCTCTCCAGAATTTGGAAACTATTTGTGAGTATTCTTAACTTACGGCGATATATAACTGCAATAAGAGTCTGTTTTCTTTTGTAACAGAAGACAATTAGAGAAACTGGTTATTCTACCAAGGCTTTGACTGGAATAGCATACTTTCAGATATGGACTTGTTTAAGGAACCAAATTTGACTTATAGTGCTGATAAAAGCCCCTTGGGAAAACTGGCCACATACCTTGTCTACATGGTCCCTGTACAAGGTTCCTGACCTGTCTGGGGTAAGTAAAGAAAGTCACTTTCTGACATGACCAGAAGCCCCAAGTTATCATGAAACCTCAAGAGGAAAGAAACTTATCTGATTCATATAGGTGTTTGCAGGCAATGATAAATCCATGGCAAGGCTCAAGGCTTTAAGAAGTCTAATTTGAGATTCTTTATGGATCAAAGTTTCATCAAAGTCAATTTAAAAAGAGCCTACATAGGAACTAATCATTCTTGCTGCACTTTATACAAATAATCAGGCCAAGTATAATAAGACTAAAGTTTATTTTGCAAATAAATCAGTCCTACCACGACTTGTCTTTAGTAAAAATGAAAGACTGAAGAGAGGAAAATTGTTTCAAAAATTATGGTATATCTTTTATTAGATTTGTCTCATCAGTGGTTTTTGAGTTTTTTCTGCAATTTGGACTCACCCTGCTTATTCCTGTGGACCAAGCGGTGATCTGTGGCTGCTGTTCAGAAGAAACAAGAGGCATGGGTAACACAAAAATCTGGATCAGTATTCTAACTGTGAGCATGTATTGGAATTGGCTAGCATATCAGCTTGGTTCCAAGTCCGTATCAGCTTGGTTGCAACAATTTCCCAGTTCATGAAAAGCCTTCTTATTTAGTTTACTTGGGATAATTTTACTTATTTTGCCGTGCTACTGTAGAATATATTGCTGTTGTTCTCTTTGTGTAGGAATGAAAGATAAGCTTACTCAGTGCTTTCTTATATTGAACACTTATTAATTTTCCAGTCATCACTTTTTGTCAGAAATCAGAGTTCTCACCATACTGATAGTTTCTGACTGAGCATTCCTCTACTCTGAATGCAGAAGACCCTAATAGGCAGAAATATCATCATCCCTATTCGACTGCAGAAGTTACAGAAGATGAATCTTCTCCCTCTGCAACCCTTAGGATTAAGAGTACCCTTGTAAAAGGGAAGGGGAAAATATGTCAGAGGCGTTCAAACCAGAGTTGAATGGAGACTGGGTAAAATAAGGCTGAGACCTGCTGGGCTGCATTGCCAGGAGGTTAGCATTCTTAGTCACAGAGTAACAAAGGAGGTCAGCACAAGGTACAGGTCACAAAGATCCCGCTGACAAAACAGGATGGAGTAAAGAAGCCAGCCAAAACTGAAACCAAGATGGCAACAAAAGTGACCTCTGCTCGTCCTCACTGCTCATTATACGCTAATTATAATGCATTATAATGCTAAAAGACACTCCCACCAGTCCCATGATAGTTTACAAATGACATCTAGTGTCTGGAAGTTACCCTATATGGTCTAAAAAGGGGAGGAACATTCAGTTCTGGGAATTGCCCTCAGGGCTGCTCTGGCTAAGGAGTAGCCATTCTTTCATTCCTTTACTTTCTTAATAAACTTGGATTCACTTAAAAAAAAAAAAAAAAAAAAACTATATAATCTCATCTTTTACAGAGATATTACTTCTTCTAAGTTGTTTTTCTCTATAGTAATTAGGGTACTACACAAAAAAGATATGTCAAAAAAGGGTAAAAGAATCAGGACAGCATATTTAAAAATGACTATAACAACTACAGAATTTAACTCTTAATAAGATATGTGAATTCACTTGTTTTTTAAAAAATTACAAAGAAGGTACATATTTGCCCTATAATTTTCCATACAAGTAATCCATTCAAAATACGTAGAACAAGGCCAGGCACAGTGGCTCACGCCTGGAATCCCAGCGCTTTGGAAGGCCGAAGCGCGTGGATCACCTGAGATCAGGAGTTTGAGAATAGTCTGGCCAACATGTTGAAACCCCATCTCTACTAAAAATACAAAAGTTGGCCAGGTGTGGTGGTGCACACCTGTAGTCCTAGCTACTCAGGAGGCTGAGGTGGGAGAACTGCTTGAACCCAGGAGGCAGATGTTGCAGTGACCTGAGATCATGCCACTGCACTCCAGCCTGGGTGACAGGGCGAGACTCTGTCTCAAAATCTCAAAAACAAAACAAAACAAGTAATAATAATAAATAAAAAAAATATGTAAGAATATGCTCTGTTATTTCACCTCTCCATCATCTTACTGCTGCCTAGTGAACCAACCCTCTGAAGTTAAGACAGCTATGCGAAGAATGTGGTTATGTCTAGTTATTTCCTACGTGAAGACCTCAATAAAATACAGTAGAGAGGACATGCCCTGTGAGATTTTGAAACTTACTATGAACATACTTCACCTCAAATTGTATGAGAATAGACATATTTCATAAGGACATGAGAGAACTGAAAAACAGATCCAAGTATATACACACACATAAAGCAAGATAAAATGGGCTATCAGATTCACTGACAAAGAATGATTTACGTAATAAATTGTCAGAACATAATTACCTATCCACTGAGAAGAAAATAAAATAAATCCTTAAATCTCATACCACATACAAAAAGTAAACTCCACAAGGATTAAAGATCTAAAGTGGAATATACGCCCCAAGGGGGCAGCAATTCACACAACTACTCTTCATTAATAGAAATAACACTGTCATAAACTCAGCAAGAAAAAGAGACATAAACATAAAGCCTAACCATGTAGAAAATTAGTGAAGCTAGGAGAACATCCTACAGGTCTTCACTGTACCACTCTGTTTTTAAAGGTTTTGTAACTTACTGATATAAAAACTTGAGGAAAAACAACTTGTAGAAAAGATTACACTTCTAGTTTAAATATTTTTCTTTCTTTTGAAATCTTTTTATTGCCATTGTGCTGAATGATTTAACTATATGTGAGGCAATCCAAATATGTCCTCAATTTTCTTCCTTCGTCGTTTTGCATGAGTATATTGCTCTGAAATGTCAGACACTTGGTGAAAGCAAAGAAAGATCGTGATCAATGCAAACACAAAGACTGGAAAATGTAATAGCATCATCCTGCTTACAATTATTACCCAGTGAGTAATAATTTTGCGTCATAATGTGGTGTTTCCGGAAAAGAGCAATCTTCAGTATTGTGTACAATGACAAAATGAAAGTTAGGCTGTTACACTTCGATTACTTATTTCACAAGCCTTCTGGAATTCGTTATTGACAAAAATACATACATAATATGTAAACAAGAGTCTACAAGTCATCCCAATTCAAATACATAAGATGATAAATTCAAAACAACGCATCCTAAAAAAAATACCTTTACCAAATTAGCCTTGCCTCATACAAAACCATCCCCAAAAAAATTACGCAAAAAAAAGTCCATGCTATTTCATAATTAAAATTAGAAATCTACAAAACACTCTTTCTTAAAAAAATTTATTTACTTATTTATTGAGATAGAGTCTTGCTCTGTTGCCCAGGTTGTAGTACAATGGGGAGATCTCAGCTCACTGCAACCCCCACCTCCTGGGTTCAAGCGATTCTCCTGCCTCAGCCTCCTGAGTAGATGGGATTACAGGCATGTATCACCACACCTGGCTAATTTTTGTATTTTCAGTAGAGATGGGGTTTCACCATGTTGGTCAGGCTGATCTTCAACTCCACCCACCTCGGCCTCCCAAAGTGCTAGGATTATAGGCGTGACCCACTGTGCCCCGCCAAAACACTCTTAAAACATAAAGTCTGCAGTGCTTAATCATTACTACAAGGAAAATATAAACCTGAGATTACTGATATAAACAGCACTACCAGACATGCCAAACCTTTCATAAATTCAGATTAAAAATAAATACATCTGGGATTCTTTAAACTATATCTGTAAAGTTTAGAAGACATATTAGGTATTTTTCGACTTATCATGACTATTTTTTCTTAACTGAACTCAATAGGGATAAACAAATAGTTTATATATCTTTGATTTTTCTGCAATTAAATGAAATAATAATCTAAGCTAGTATATTCCAACCACTTTTGTGCTTCTACACCATTCTCTGTCATCAACATTTCTCAATGAATACAGTGATTTTGAACTAAGAGTCCCAACTGAAAAAAAAAATTAACCGGTCTACACTATTCTTCATTGCTTCTCAGGCTCTGAGAATGTAAGCATTAGTAAAACCAAACTACTTCTTTGTAAGTTTCACATATTAGATATTAAACTATACCACTTGTGCAACAACTGCCCTGTTTTACTACCTCACTTCCCAAAATGTGGTAATTATGACCAATGTACTCTCCCTTGCTATAGAATACAAAACACTGAATCATTAGAGGTAGACCATCAGGGAGCTCACATTAATAATCCTGTTTAACGTCATTATATACTACAGTCTCAGAAGCTAGGTATAAGCAATAAATAATACATCAAGATATCTCAGTTTTATGACAGTCCACACTTGCCTGTGAAATGTTTACAACACAAAAAGGCTACCAGAAATATTTACCAAATTAGCTGCAAAAATAAAAGTAAACTAAACCTTAATCAGATGACACAGACATGAGTAAAATATGCAGGCAAAAAACTTGATGACTGAAAAAAATAGCTTTTCAATCTAAAAATATAAAATCACAATTAATTTTAAAACTACCACCTCTAAAAGCAAAGCATTATTAATTATACATTACCTGTAACACACAGCAAAATGGGCATATGCAGCTACAATCCAGTTGTGATGGCCAGCTACTATTAGCACCTTTCGTGGATCCACAGGAAATCCTGTTGATTTTGGAAAAAGAAATATTTTACATTCTAAACTGGGGGTTGGAAAATTACAGCCCCCAGGCCAATTTCAGCCTTCTGCCTGTTTTGGTTAATAGTTTTGTTAGAATCCAGCCATGCTTACTTGTTTACATATTGTCCACTATGTGCTCACGCTATAATGGCAAAGTTGAGTAGGTCTGACAGAGAACGTGTGGCCCACAAAGCCTAAAATATTTAATTTCTGGCTCTTACCAGATACATTTTGTCAACGCTGTTCTTAAGATTCAGAGAAGACAAAAGATTACATAGTATTTTAAATAAAAATTAAGCGTTAAATGAGACCTTTCCAAGATATAAATGATAAATCTGGATAAAAAAGGAGATGAGGCAAAAATCTTTAAAAGTAATTACTCAATATCACCTAAAACTAAAAATATACATATTTTTCTTTTTCAATTTCTGTAATCTTTGCTTACCTAGCCTAACAGTTTCTTCTCCCGTTCCAGAGAGAACAGGCTGTGTACCATTTCCCCGGGCTTCACCTTCTGTAGAATTAAGTCCATTCCTAGAATCAGCAGATCTGACTGTGCTGTTTATTTTACGACTGGGAATCCCTATAAAAAGAAGAAGAAGAAAAATACATTCCTGAGTTCACCTTTCAAAAATTAAAAATATCACATTGTAACAAAGAAACATAAAAATGTGAATTTCATTAAAGCCGAAATACATCTTCCAATATAGCAAATTATTGCAAATAATTTCATTACAATTAAAAAATAAAATGAAAATGAAAAAAACAAAGAGAAAGACAAAATTCTGTCAACAGATTTCTGCTACTGCCATACTGTCTACAATAAATAAGCTTTAGGTTACCGAATTAATGGGTAATTAATCCAGTCTGTCAGCCACTCTTTACAATTATGGTACAGGTATTATGTGTTAGGTACTACGCACTAATTTAACTGATTTAGGACTGAATTTCCCTATACTTTCAAACATTTTTTTATTTGACGGGGAGCATTTTTTAAAATGAAATCTTGCTCAGAAGTACATTATAACACAAGTAAAAGCAGGCTCTTCTAACTAAACTGGGGCTGAGGTGACAATGACTTATCCTGCAGAATTCCTTAATTTTGCCAAAAAGCAGTTTGACAACCAGTGCTCTAACATAGAGGTCAGCAAACTATGGGTCACGGAAAATCCAGCCCAATGCTATTTATGTAAATAAAGTTGTAGTGCTTACAGTTACACTTATTCTTCATGTAGTATACACAACCGAGTTAAGTAGCTGTCACAGAGATCCTCTGGCTCATAAAATCTCTCTGGCTCTTTACAGAAAAAGTTTGCCAAATCCCTGCTCCAATATATAATGTGACTTAATCTCTGTAAAAATCAAAAGTTCTTACCATTTCTAGCAGACTTACAGATAAAAAACTCAATAATCAAGGAATAGTTTTTCCTATTCATATGCTTATACTTGCTTCATGATAGAAGGAATTTTTAAAAAGATTAAATAAAGTAAAAATACCTGGTGGAGGCAAGTAACCATGAAAAAGGACACTGCCACAAGAGGAACGCTCCAATTCTTCACATAAGAGAAGCCTTCTTACTAAAAACATTTCAAAGCAAACTTGTCAAGAGTACATGCAAACAGAAAAACAGTACTCCATTTTTATTTTCTCTAGTTCAAGAGGATAAGGAAAGAAAAGGAAAATTTTAATTAAGTCACAATATCTTTTTACTATGAAAATCCACAAAAACTAAGCACTGAACAAATCCATCAAAAATGAGGACCTGATATAAATACAATTCATTTAGGGCAAGTTTCATACATGAGTCAAATCAAATATTAACAGAGCACATAAACACCAAATATTAAAAGAGCACATACCTAATGGGGTGATCCCGTAAAATTCTGCTTCATGCCTGAGAACATTAATACTCACTCCCCTACAAAGAAACAAATGATACAAATTCTCTAACACTGGAAACCTGTATTATTGTCTGAGGTGAAAGTAAAAAAACTCTAAGTTCTTCATGTATACAGTCATAAGGCTTTAAAAATTATTTTTCTCCTAATATTCTTTATTTCTATTATCCTTAATCATTAAGAAGTCTAAATAAAAACTGCATGTGAAAAATATTCTGTTATCTACTTAAAAACCATTCATATATATACATATATATGAACTGGGTCACTAAAGGAGAGATTAGGGCTCTATCAGGCTGGTACAAATAAATTGTCTAGAAGGCAAACGACAGAAATGGAAATCATTCTTTTATGGCATTAGTTGCTTTTAACTTTTTATCATAATCATTTCTATACATATTTATCTTAATCTCCCCAATTACACTGTAAATTCCCTGCAAGCATGATCTATTTCTGATGTATACCTCACAGTGCCTACCATAGTGCTTATATAAAATAGTTATGTAATAAATATTTTTTGAATAAAATAGAAAAAAAAAAAAAAGACTAGCCTTGGGAAGGGCTATGTTATCCAGATGAAATGATGCTACTTCATAGTAGTAAAGTTAAGTAACATGAAAATAAAATTTAAAAGAAATGGAAGATTCAGAATTTATAATACTAATGATTCATTTTAGGTTTCAGTTGGAATTTGTCCTTATTTTAAAAATATTCCCCAGCCTTAATAAACACATACAATTACTACGTTAAATTGTTTTTATTTGTGAAACTGGTTATAACTAGTTTAATATCAAAAGTGCTTAAAACTTTGTGTCTGGGGGTGGTGGCTCACGCCTGTAATCCCAGGACTTTGGGAGGCCAAGGCAGGTGGATTACGAGGTGAGGAGATCGAGATCATCATGGCTAAAACGGTGAAGCCCTGTCTCTGCTAAAAATACAAAAAAATTAGCCGGGCATGGTGGTGGGTGCCTACAGTCTCAGCTAGTTAGGAGGCTGAAGCAGGAGAATGGCATGAACCCAGGAGGTGGAGCTTGCAGTGAGTCTGGGCAACAGAGCGAGACTCAGTCTCAAAAAAAAAAAAAAAAAAAAAATGCTTGAAACTTTCTTATTCTATTTCAAAACTATTTGTGCTAATAGTACAGCAGTACTGGCCAGAGGCATGATCAAAGCTCACTGCAGCCTCAAACTCCTGGCCTCAAGGGATCCTCCTGCCTTAGTCTCTTCTCCAGAGCAGCTGGGATTACAGGCGTGTACCACCACATCCAGTTTCAGTGTGAGGAAACTTTTAATCAAAGTATTAGTAAAAAATAAATAAATAAATAAATAAAACCTTTTCTGGCTAGGCGTAGTGGCTCATTCCTATAATCCCTGCACTTTGGGAGGCTAAGGTGGGCAGATTGCCTGAGCCCAGGAGTTCGCGGCCAGCCTGGGCAACACAGTGAAACCCCTTCTCTACTAAATTACAAAAAATTAGCTGGGCATGGCGGCATGTGCCTATAGTCCCAGTTACTCAGGAGGCTGAGACAGGAGAATTGTTTGAACCTGAGAGGCGGAGGTTGCAGTGAGCAGAGATCATGCCACTGCACTCCAGCCTGGGCGACAGAGCAAGACTCTAACTCAAGGGAAAAAAAAAAAAACAAACAAAACAAACAAAAAAAACTTTTCTTTCATAAAATATACTAAAAAGACATATTTCTCTGTAAGAATTTACTTTAAAAAGAGTGCATTTCTTACCTTAAGTCTAGTTCTTTTGTTCGAAGAAAATTTAAAATGGGTGCAAATGCTGCTGGATCTCTATCAATAAATATCTGTAAAAAAGAGAACTGTTTTATTTTCAAATCGCAAATTAATCTTTTAACTTTAATATCTGTAACACTAATAGGTAACAAAGTCTGAATTATTTAAATACTACATTTCCTTGTTTCCACTCTTAAATTTTAATGTTTCTAATTGGAATGTAGTTCTGTGTGCATTTCATGAGATGGTGTATTTTTCTTGCCCTGAAGAGTTACTATTAAACTGATATTTTAATACGCAGAAAAAACCTTACTTAAAAATCACTTATATTGACACCTTTGGTAAAAGTGACACCTGAGGAAACATTTTTATCTGAAACAGTCTAGAATTCAATTAAGACTTTGAAAATATGAATACATAATACTTTCTCATATTGTTCAATAGTTAAAACTACAGTGTACTTTAATAATGCACACAGGGGTAACTGAGAAAAGTACTGCACGCTGCTGTCGAAAGTAGAAAAGAATACTATTCTCATAACACTTTTACTAATCTCAATTTCCTTCAGAGCTAGGGAGAGGTAATGACAATTTTTTTTTTAAATAAAGCACCACAAAATACATAAGAGGAAAACAAATTGCTTAAAAATGTAAAATACATAATTGGTAACTTTTGTTTGTTTGTTTGTTTTGACACAGCGTCCTGCTCTGTCATCTAGGCTGGAGTGCAGTGGCATGATCTGGGCTCACTGCAACCTCCACTTCCCAAGTTCAAGCAATTCTCCCGCCTCAGCCTCCTGAGTAGCTGGGATTTCAGGCACCTGCCACTACGCCAGCTAATTTTTCTATTTTTAGTAGCGAGGGGGTTTCACCATATTGGCCATGCTGGTCTTGAACTCCTGACAACCTCAGGTAATCCACTTGCCTCAGCCTCCTGAAGTGCTGGGATTACAGGCATGAGCCACCTCACCCAGTCCATAATTGATAACTTTTATGGAAATGTATACCAACACCTATTTTGAATCATTTACAAAAGATCTGGCCATAAAAACTTAACTTTTAAAACTTATGTAAATCAACTAGAAAGGGAAATGGCAGCCAGTAATAAAACTCTGCCTACTATGATCAACTATATATATACAATCAACGAGATTCTAAGCTTTATAAATTATTTCTTTTGTTTTCATTAGAGCAGATCAAAAATTGAAAAACATCACAGATTTGTGGAGATCTTATCACTGATAACTTTTTATAATTTCACATGGACATATCTGCCTTTGTTGCCTTATTTCATCTGCAAATCTCACCACAGTAAATAAACACCATTCGTCACTTTGTTGCCTTCAAATGGATAAACCAATTTTTTGCACTGAAACTTTACAATTCTTTCCTTCCCTCATTGTACCAATGGTGTACAAACAAATTCACAAGATTATTATCCAAAATAAAATAAAAAACTGTAGGACTTTACTAATTTAACCTCATATTCTAATATAAAAACATTATAATATTTACATTTATCCACTTACTGTTAAAGTTTCAATTATTGATCTAAAAAATATTTCTTCTAATGCCAATGTAAGCTCACATTCTACAACTGCTCTAATCATGAATACTTAAATTGCCATATATAGTATTCCCTATTTAGGGATCTTCTCTGATTATAAAAAACTATGTATGACAAGAAATAAAATTACGCCACTTTCATTCAGTGATTATTAAAATATTAGTTTTCCTATATTCTTAGAGTAACTATATATTAGGAACAAGTACTATAAGCATTAATTGAGAAATATGTATCAATGATTATTATACTCACAGCACCAGTTTCATCTCGAAGTGTTGAAATTCTCCCACTCAGCAAACTGGAAGTCATTAATAATCTAAAGTTAGTTTTTAAAATCTGAGTATAAACAAATGTGATAATTCTTTATCAAATGTTAAAGACCACTAAGAGTACGTTATCTATCTTCCAAGTTAAAATATATATATATATATATATATATATATATATATATATATATTTTAAGAGTTAACCTTTTCTATTAAAAAAAAACAATTTAACAAAAATTATATTTTGGTAAATAAATGTATTAAAATATACACTAAAGAATTATAAGACATACCTGGAAAAAAACGAATCTGGAATCCACATAAGAGTTTGTCTTGAGGTACTAAATCTGCAATTAAAAATCATCTGATATTATAAGTAAGAATATGATTTGAAATTTCAGTATTAGTTAATTTGTTTTCATATGCTGGCTAATGATTTACAAGATGTTTTATAGTTATAGCTGTAACAATATATTTATTACAGTTAGTATTTTTAAATGTTGCTACTTTCAATTCAGAGTTAAGATTATACAAACAGCTCTCAATAACAATAAACAACTAGTTATCTGCCATATAATGCATTTTAAAACACTACTTTCCAATAAGCTGATCTCTGCTGAAGAATCAACAATTAGCCCATCACACCAAGTCTCAACTTCTCAGTACAACATTCAAAATTACCTTCAGGTTCCATCTCATCTCTCCAATACAAACGCTGGTTTTCCCCTCTCATACGACAAAGCTTCTTCATATCCCAAAAAACTTCATGCTTACTACCATTTTGGTATCTTTATTCAGCTAGATCACCCTCCTCATGTCCAATAATTCAAGATCCATCCATCTTTCTTGATACCACTCAGGCCTTACCTTCCAGGTAACAGCTTTTGTAAATATCCTATTCTGTATTATCTCTTTTTAAGCTCATAGTAATTTCACTGTAAATTACTCTTTTAACACCTTCTTTATATGCAGTCTTGGGCTATTTGCAACTGCTGACTTCATTCATTCAAAAATCATTCAGCCAATACAACTGTTCTGAGGTTGTCATTTGATCAAGCTTGTATATTACCACCAATTCTGGGAGGATCTTTACCAAAGTACAGTATAATAGACTGGGACAACAAACCAACAATTTATGTAAACTGATATGGCAAACAAAGCAATATAGTACTTGCTCAGTCCAGCCCTTCTCTGAGTATTTTCATTTTAAGATATCACCTTGAACTACAATGTTACCTCACCCAGCCTAGTAAACCTCTACCTTCACTCCACATTTATTTTCTGGCATTATATGAAATCCCCAAATTTATTTTTATCTTTCATACTTAAACTAAACAAGGTGACTGAATAGTGGCACTAGTTACCATGCACTATCACCAGGAAACAAAGGCCAAGCCCCAGCCAAAATGACTAAGGGATGTTTCCCAGACTGTGCAGGTATATACTGTATCACCCCTCTATTGTCTGCCATTACCTAAATTAGCAGCCTAGAATTATCAAAAACGTGGAAGGTGCTTACTTTTTGCTCACTTCAGCATAACCTCAAAATGCATCCTACTTCCCACTCCCATCTTCTAAGTGGGATATTAAATAGCACTGGATTGCAGGCCAGGGTGAAAACTTTGACTACCAAGGCTTATATAGAGCAGTGTCAGAAGTCTCATGGATCTCTCAACTTTGCAAGTCCATCCAGGCACCTGAGGCTACATATCTTGATAAATGGATTATCTGTACATTCACCTTTCAAACTCAGCTTCAGAAATGGATTTTGTATTTAAAAAGTATATGTTGCTTTTTCTTAAAGCCAGAGAGGATGACCTAAAAGCATTGTTCTTGGCATCTAGCACACGCTCAGTAAATGTTTATTGAAACTTATGTGTGATAAACAGAACCACACTCTATAAACTCAGTTAAATTGTTCTGTACAAAACGGAGACTTGATTATTCTGTACGATCAGCATTTTGCGGTTACAAGAGAGCACTTTCAGAGTACACTAGTGTTGACAAACAGATGTCACTAAACTGTCCACTTAAACCATTTAGCAGTTACCAGTCTCAGTGTCAGTAACAGCAGAAGCAGTGTATGCACTGTTCCATAAAAAGTGCCTTAGTCTCTAAAAGAAATTTTCTTTTATTACCAAAACATGCTTTCCAATCACAATTAAAAGTTTATCATAGCTAGGCGCC
Source organism: Rhinopithecus roxellana (assembly GCF_007565055.1). Classification (NCBI taxonomy): domain Eukaryota; kingdom Metazoa; phylum Chordata; class Mammalia; order Primates; family Cercopithecidae; genus Rhinopithecus; species Rhinopithecus roxellana. The sequence continues at coordinate 67,262,157 of NC_044556.1, forward strand.
GTGGCTCACGCCTGTAATCCCAGCACTTTGGGAGGCCGAGGCAGACGGATCACGAGGTCAGGAGATCGAGACCATCCTGGTTAACACAGTGAAACCCCGTCTCTACTAAAAATACAAAAAATTAGTCAAGCATGTTGCCGGGCGCCTGTAGTCCCAGCTACCCGGGACGCTGAGGCAGGAGAATGGCATGAACCCGAGAGGTGGAGCTGGCAGTGAGCCGAGATCGTGCCACTGAGCTCCAGCATGGGTGACAGAGCGAGAGACTCTGTCTCAAAAAAAAAAGTTTATCTCCACTTCTTCCCACTTACAACTTAACAATTTGTAAGGAAAAGTATTCTTTCATTGGCTAACTGAAGGAAAGACAGTAAAACAATTCATTTATTAAAGACATTTAAATGTAAACTACAGTAAAGGGTACTTTAGGGAACACATAGAAGTTGACTACTAACGAATTTCATAGGTTATGGACAGTCTAGGTGTTTTAAGTAGTTCCTATGCCCATTTATCTGATTAACAAAGAAGCTACTTTATTTAAGAAAACACTGAATATACTTCTAAATGCATTTCTTAGTAGACTCTCAAGAAAAAATAAAAAATACACAGATTACCCCAGTCACAGAAAACTGACTTGGTCCAAAATCAAAGCAAATCCAGTCAGTGGTAAATTGAAGGCTCCAAGGATTCACGACAATGCAGATTCACTGTTTTGGAGGCCATCAAATTCATTCCAAAGGAGGACAGCTTATAACTTGCAATCTTTCATATTTACCACTGATTCAGCAATTGTATTCCAAATAATTAAAAGTATGTACTACTTAGAAAATCACAAAGGTCTACTTAAAATCATATTATCAGTTTCAATTTTAATCAGTATTTTGGGGAAAGGTTAGTAACCTGAAATTTCTGGGCAAAGGCATCCTCACCAATTTTTTTAAAACATCTGGCCCCAAAACTAGTCTCAAATATAACTTCATGAAAACTAGCACACTTAAAATTACACATGATGAGCATAATCATTTGAAACATACATGAAAGCCTTTTCTGTTTTGATTTGTTTTTTATCCCATACCCACAGTGTCTCAAGAATAGGGTCAGGTACAGTCTGGTCTCAGCAAAAGAATTACTAAAGAAATCTGCATATCCACAGTTACACTTCATGCAACTTGCCTCCTACTAAATTAACTTGGAAGCAATCTAACTAGTTATCTATTCTGCACTGTAAGTAGTGATAAAGACACTAACCCTTGCATTTCACATTTATTACTTCAAATTCCTATAATAATCTGACAAGGTTGGTACTGTTGTCTGTCACTTTACATTTTAATAGACTAAGCATCAAAATATTTGTCCAAGGTTGCTAGGCTAGTTAGAGATAAAGCCTGGGAACTGAAAACATATACCTGACTCAAAAGCTCTTTGTCCTGGAGTCCTCAACGGCTAGTCCCAGCTCTCTTGCATGAGGCCTAAAATCACATTTACCCATAACACAATTAATCACAAATTCAGTCAGTGAATTCACTTCATTACTTTCTGTAAATAACAAATATTAACAATTCTAAATGAAACTTCATCTTCTCTACTTTCTGAATCACCCACAAAGTATTAAACTATAAAATTAGTCATTTCTGTAATTCCTTTCAGTATATTCATTCTCATGTCTATTCTCTTGAGAAAAAAAAAAAAAAAAAGACCTTACCAATAGCATATGCTTCTCTGCTCCCAACAAACTCCTTTTCAGTTTGACTCTATCACTTCAGAACTTCAATGCTATGCCACAGCAGTTCCTGAACTTCAGTGGCAATCATATCAGGATTTTTCTCTTACAATGGCTTAAGTGACTGTGTGACACTGTGTTTTGTACAAGATACAGATGACTTCTAGAAGTTACCTAGCTCTAAAATGCTGCACGAGTGCATGATTCAAAAGCAAATCTAGAAAGTATTTTTAGAATATGGAGTCAGATGTTGTTTTCTACAGGCCATACCATTACTTATTTTATAAGCTATTTTACCTTAACAATTTTCTGAAGTTTTTTTTAATGTTTCCATTCCCACTAACAATTTTATGTCTTCTCAACTGTTCAAACCAGTAATATATGTATTGTTTTGTATCTTTGCTAATATCACTTAGAAAAAATTAGAACCTGATAAGCTCAAGTTCCACAAATAATATAACACAAGATAAAACATTACAGTGCCAAGATAACCGCCTTATGAGTTAAAACTTTTAAATGAATTCTGCAGTCTTTAATAAGAGTTCACTCAGTATTAAGCCATCCATACAGTAAATAACAATACTGCTTAATTTTTATAATAATACTGTATGTCCTTGTGAATGTCTGAATAGAAAGATATTAACTATCGGCCAGGCTCGGTGGCTCACGCCTGTAATTCCAGTACTTTGGGAGGCCGAGGCGGGAGCATCACGAGGTCAGGAGATCGAGACTATCCTGGCCAACGCAGTTAAACCCCGTCTCTACTAAAAATGCAAAAATTACCTGGGCGTGGTGGCGCGGGCCTGTAACCCAGCTACTCGGGATGCTGAGGCAGGAGAATCACTTGAAACCGGAGGCGGAGGCTGCAGTGAGCGGAGAGCGTGCCACTGCACTCCAGCCTGGCGACAGAGCGAGACTCCATCTCAAAAAAAATAAAAAATAAATAAAAAAAGAATAAAAGAAAATTAAAGAAAAGAAATATATTAACTATCAATAGCAAGTAGAAACCAGTATAGGGATTTTAAATTATTATACTGCTATTCTTCAGTATAATCAACACACATTGCAGGCCTCCTCTTTCGGAGTATTCCACAAGTTACCAAACTTCCAATATTTTAACGTGAATTTAGGAAAAACTCCATTTCTTACATTAGAAGACATAAATCTCCATAAGACTGGTTTCTATACAACTGCAATAATGTTGTAAATTATCTAAGTTTTGATTTAGGGGAAGAGGAAAAAACCCTAAGAACGAACGAAGTACCACGGTTTTCTGTGTTAAATTCTAGAAAGCTATCAAATGTATAGGATTAAAGCACTACAGTAGACACTTTGGCACTACGGTTCCAAGACATTAAAATACTGTTAAAATGCTAGTTGAAAATCATATTCTTAAGCACAGAAAAATACACTGTATTCCAGAGCATTTCCTTGTTTATTTCCTACCCAGCCTAAAACTCAACTAACCCTTCTTTCAAACAGCTGGCAAACTCCCTTTTCTGAGAGGAGTGACTCATAAGTTACAGGAAATCCACAAAAACTATGTTTTTTTTTCCCCCAACAAACTTAATAACAGGCACAGAAAGAGGGGCGGAAGGCCAGAAAGAGGACAGAGAAGCGCTTTCAGTCTGTTTACTCCAAGGGCGCGCCACACCGTGCCAATATCCAGAGCTTCCTAAAAGCAAATGTTCAAACTGCAGTTTCTGGACACACTGTCCTAAAAGTTGAACAGATCCTTCAAGCCCATGCACCAAGAAATTCTGAAAATAAATAACTAGGTACTGCAAATCTACTGCACTCCCATTACAGCAATCTTTCAAATTACAAATCCCCTAATAAGGCGCGGAAAAGAACACCGTACTCAACCCTAAGAAAACCGACACCTTTTTGACCAAAGAGAAAGGAAGGCAGGTTCATCTCCAACATCCAAACCACAAAGCCAGGCTTCTACTAAATAAATTCCTCAAATACACTCTAATCTGAGATGAGGTAAGGAAGACTATGTAATGGTCCTCCTTGCCTGATACCTTAGGGGGAGGGGCAAATGTTGGCATTCTAGGACAGCAGCTACTAAGCCACATGGGCCTGGTCCTCGGTGATTCCAAGCGGCCCTTCTGCCCTTCCCTTCCCAGAGCAGATCCTTCACCAGCTCCAAAATTCGCCCAACGTTCTTCCCGCCTGGAGGCCCCCACGTTCCCCTCCAGGCTTGGCTCCCACGCTCGCCCTCGTTCCCGCGACTCTCAGTCCCCGTCGAGACCAGGAGGAGGAGGCCGCCGCCGCATCCCCAATGCAAACCCCCTACCCGCCGGCTCACCTGGTCCCCCCCACGTTCAGTTGGACGATCTCGCCGCTGCCGGCCGCCGCGGCGGCGAAGCTGCCGCAGTGCCCTCCTGCCATCTCCGGCGGCTCTGGGCGCGCTCGCCGCCCTCCTTCCCCAGCCGGGACCGCCGAGCCCGGGGCTGTAGCCCGAGGCAGCGGCGACGGCTGCAGGGCCAGCAGGGCGGCGGCGGCCGGAGGGCGGGGGTTGCACGGGGCTTCCCCCACCTTCCCGGCGGCCGGGAGGGGCTTGCTAGCTTCTGCCCGTCCCCCGTCAATCCTGCGGCGCACAAGGGCGGCCCGGCCTCCACCTTTCGCGGCCTCCAGGCCGCCGGGCCGCCCGCCCGGGCCCCTCCTCCGCTTTCGGCTGCCACCGACGCCGCCGCAGCCTGCCTGAGAGGAGGGGTCACCGTTCGGGACAAAATACCGCAGCGCTCACGCTTCGCCCGCCACTGCCGCCTAGAAGGAGGAGGAGGAAGGAAAGGCCAGGGAGGAGCTTCCCAAGGCCGCGGGGTCGGCACATAGGGAGGCTAGGGGAATGTGCTCCTGGCCAGCCGCCTGCCCGCGCGGGATTCCATTTTTTCCCTCCTCCTCTGGGGCTCCGATCCCAGCCCCTCTCGCTTTTACATTTCAGATTTTCTAAAACAAGGAAGCTGATTCGCAGATTGCGGGCAGATCTGGGCAAACTATCTACGGATCTTTATGACCCACTTTGTCCACATGGATTGGGAAAGGAAAAACTAATCCTAGAGGTAGTAAAAGTTGATGCCTAAATGTAGGCAGTGCAAATGCAGGGAACATTTGGGGATTTTAAAACCTTATAGCGTTTACCCCAGAAAACTGCTTACTTTACCCTCTTTAATTTAATCCCCAATCTCCCAAGCAGTTTTTTGGGTTTTTTTTTTTGTTTGTTTGTTTTTGTTTGTTAAACAGGAAGGAAACCAAAGGACAAAAACCCCTAGGCTGTGTAATGCCCAGCAACCTATTTCTGGAATATAGTAAGCACTCAACTAATGTTAGACACACACGGATAACACACAATTTTATGCACTTGTTTATTTATTTGTTTTTGCTTTAAACGGTATATATTCAAACCCAAAACCTTAGTGGCTATTAAAATATTTTTTAAATCGGAATACTGTAATACCTGATGCCCTGCTAACAAAGACTAACAAATATAGTGCGTTATGTTTCAGAGGTCATTAGTTTGTGGTACTAAATTCTTAACATGAATGGTGTTTTGTTATAGTTGTACCATAATAATTCAAACTGATACTGTATCTGATGTTAAGTTTTTATTCTCATTGTCATAATTTTCACCAAAACATAAAAAATGGTTTCTGGCAAGCATACCAATGATGTGATATACTCTATCTAGATTCGAATTGAAAGAGGTTAGTAGTACATATGCTTGTAAGATAAGTATTATTTATCCCAGTTGATGATAAGATTAATAATAGCTAATTTGTGTTTATCATATACCAGGTGGTTTAGATATTTTGTCATCTTTCTTCTTCACAACTATTGTTATAATTATTTTTTAAAAAGGAAATTCGGAATGAAAATGATCAGAAAACTTGCTCAAAATTACATAGGTAGCAAGTGGGATGGCAGGAATTTCATGGCAAGTAGTTTGAATTCAAGGCCACTGTTCCCCACCCTTAACACTACATTGTACCTCATTATCTTCACCTTGGACAGGGAAGATGAGTAACAGTTCCGATTAAAGTAGCGGCAAACTAGGAATCTAAACCAGGGTGTCCAATCTTTTGGCTTTCCTGGGCCACATTGGAAGACAAATTGTCTTTGGCCACATATAAAATACACTAATACTAACAATAACTGATGAGCTTAGAGAAAAAAAAATGAAAGAAAGTTCATGAATTTGTGTTGGGCCACAATCAAAGCCTTCCTGGGCTGCATGAGACCCATGGGGCTGCAGGTTGGATGAGCTTGCTTTAAACAGTGTTAACTGCCTTTGCCCTAACACATAATATCTGCTTCTATCAGGATCTGAAACTTTGCTTTAAAATTTGCAGTAGAGATTTAGGTGGTAAAAGAGCCATTTAATTTTCCTTAGGTTCAAACCTTGGAAGAGTATGAAAGAATACTTGCTAACAGCTTTTGAATCCAAGAGGCAACTTGGAGTTAGAATAAGGCCTTATAAATTAAAATACATATATATTTGTGAAAAGGCTTCTTATTTTTCCTGAAATAAATGAAACTGTGTTCATCTTATTACAGTGTACTTAACTATTAGGAGAACATCTCTTCAAGAGAAGGAAAAGTTCTCAGTATTTTATAAAACAAATGGTCATGACTTCTTGATATGTCCAGATCAATATAGAAATATCTGAAGGCATTTCTTGCTCATAAAACTTAAAATTAGGATATGACTTAATTTTTAAGAATAAATTGGAACACCATTAACAAAAACAAACAGTAGAATGAGAAAAAATATTTGCAATATATATCAGATGACTGAAAATCTATAATATCTGATCATATATGTATACATTCTACAAATTGAGAAAACAAGTAATAAAAAATATGGAAAGAATATCAACAGGCAAATGATAAAAACACTAAAATGCTTATTAAAACAACAGAAAACCGGGTGTAGTGGCTCCTGCCTGTAATCCCAGCACTTTGGGAGGCCGAGGTGGGCGGATCACCAGGTCAGGAGTTCGAGACCAGCCTGCCCAATATGGTGAAACCCCGTCTCTCCTAAAAACACAAAAATTAGCCAGGCATGGTGGTGCGCGCCTATAGTCCCAGCTACTGGGGAGGCTGAGGCAGGAGAATCACTTGAACCTGGGAGGTGGAGGTTGCAGTGAGCCGAGATCACCCCACTGCACTCCAGGCTGGATGACAGAGCAAGACTCCATCTCAAAATAAATAAATAAATCAGAAAAAAACGTATTTTTACTTATGAGATAAGCTAAAATCGAGAGGTTTGATAAAATCCAGGGTCAGTGAGAGTGTGAAATGATCACACTCATGCATTGTTGATTGAATTCTGAATAGGTACAGAATTTTTGGAGGGCACCTCAAGAATATCAACATTTTAAATGTAAATACCCTTGACCCAGCACTTTTCTTCTAGGAATATATCCTATAAACATTTTGCACAATTGGAAAAGGAACATGTGAAGAAGAGCATGTTCATAGTAGTAGTGTTATAATAGCAAAAACCTAGAATCAATCAGAATGTTTAACAATAGGGGGATGATTTTAAAAATTATATCGGAAGTTATAACTGTTTTGGGGGCAACTTCATGTGACCTGACCAGAAACGATCTCCAAGTATATTATTTAGTGGGGAAAAAAATCAGGTTACAGAATAATACATTATAAGTATAATCTCATTTATTTAAATAATGGAAAAACTAAAATCATGTGTCTATCCACTTATATTTCTATATAAAAAAATGTATTAAACGATGAAGAAACATACATATATATATATTCTATTAGTTCTGTCCCTCTAGTTCTGAGACTGGGTAAACTCCCTTTATAGATAGATAGATAGATAGATAGATAGATAGATAGATAGATAGATAGATATTCCATTAGTTCTATGTGTGTGTGTGTATATACACACACACACACACACACATATATGTATTCCATTAGTTCTGTCCCTCCAGTTCTGAGACTGGGTAAACTCCCATTTATATATATATAACTTTATATATATATACATACCCCATTTATATATATATATAAACTCCCATATATATATATGTATGGCTGAGGCAGGAGAATCACTTATGTCACTATATATATTATATATCTTCCATTTGTTCTGTCCCTCCAGTTCTGAGACTGGGTAAACTCCCCTTTATATATACATATATATAACTTCCCTTTATGTATACATATAATCATAAATGCCCCTTTATATGTATATATTTTTATATATGTACATATACACATACATATGTGCATATACATATATAAATATATATACATAAAAAGGGGCGTTTATGATTATTTGTATATGTAAAGGGGAATTTACCCAGTCTCAGAACTGGAGGGACAGAGCTAATGGAAGATATATAATATTTATTGTGACATAAGTGATTCTCCTGCCTCAGCCATACATATATATATATGGGAGTTTATATATATATATATATATATATAAATGGGACTTTACCCAGTCTCAGAACTGGAGGACAGAACTAATGGAATATATATATATGTGTGTGTGTATATATATATACACACATAGAACTAATGGAATATCTATCTATCTGTCTCTCTATCTATAAAGGGGAGTTTACCCAGTCTCAGAACTAGAGGGTCAGAACTAATAGAATATATATATGTTTCTTCGTCATTTAATATGTATTTTTTTTTTTGAGACGGAGTCTCGCTCTGTCGCCCAGGCTGGAGTGCAGTGGCCGGATCTCAGCTCATTGCAAGCTCCGCCTCCCGGGTTCACGCCATTCTCCTGCCTCAGCCTCTCGAGTAGCTGGGACTATAGGCGCCCGCCACCTCGCCCGGCTAGTTTTTTTGTATTTTTTTAGTAGAGACAGGGTTTCACCATGTTAGCCAGGATAGTCTCGATCTCCTGACCTCGTGATCCGCCCGTCTCGGCCTCCCAAAGTGCTGGGATTACAGGCTTGAGCCACCGCGCCCGGCCTAATATGTATTTTTATATAGAAATATAAGTGGATAGACACATCATTTTAGTTTTTCCATTATTTAAATAAATGAGATTGTACTCTTAATGTATTATTCTGTAACCTGATTTTTTCCCCCACTAAATAATATACTTGGAGATAATTTCTGGCCAGTTCACATATGTATATGTACATATATATGTGTATATATACATATAAGGGGGAGTTTATTATTAATTCACATGATCACAAGGTTCCACAATAGGCCGCCTTTAAGCTGAGGAGCAAGGAGAGCCAGTCCGAGTTCCAAAACTGAAGAACTGAGAGTCCGATGTTCCAGGGCAGGAAGCATCCAGCAAGGGAGAAAGATGTAGGTTGGGAGGTTAGGCCATCTCTCTTTTCACATTTTTCTACCTGCTTATATTCTAGCCAAGCTGGCTGCTGATTAGATTGGGCCCACCCAAATTAAGGGTGGGTCTACCTTTCCCAGCCCACTGACTCAAATGTTAATCTCCTTTGGCAACACCCTCACAGACCACTGGAACACCACCGACAAATAGCTCATGTTGTTGCATAAGGCAACCATAAATTACTATAAAAGTTTCCAAGCTCGGGCAGGCACTGTGGTTCACACCTATAATCCCAGCATTTTGGGAGGCCGAGGTGGGCAGATCACCTGAGGTCAGGAGTTCGAGACCAGCCTGGCCAACATGGTGAAATCTCTTCTCTACTAGAAATACAAAAATCAGCTGGGCGTAGTAACATGCTCCTGTAATCCCAATTACTTGGGAGGCTGAGGCAAGAGAATCACCTGAGCCTGGGAGATGGAGGTTGCAGTGAGCTGGGATTGTGCCACTGCACTCCAGCCTGGGCCACAAGATGAGAGTCCGTCTCAGAAAAAAAAAAAAAAAAAGGTTCCAACCTCTTACTCTCATTTTTGTGCTTATTTCATTGCAGACTGGCAACAATTTGTGGATGGGCATCAGTTCATGAACCACACTTAAGTGGCCACACTTAAAGTAGAATTTATTAGCACTTAAGTAGCACACTTAAAGTAGCATTTACTTGTAGTAACCACACTTAGAGTAGTGTTGTATTAAATGTTCAAGTAAAATGTTGAATAAGCAGTTGTATAAAGGACCTAGAAGTTTCAGAAAGAGAACTAAGCCAAAAATTATCTTATTTTTAGTGAAATAAAACTTTGAGAATGAGTAGTATATAGATGGCTGTTAGAGCCATGAAACTGCCTAAAGTCATAAGGAGTTGAGTGTGGAATGAGACAAAAATAGATATCAGGATGGAGCCCTTGACTATCCAATATTAAAAGACTGAGGGGGAGTTCCAGTGAAGGAAACTAGAAAGGAGTATCAGCCAGATGGGAGGAAAACCAAGGGAGCATGGGGTCCTATGAGATCACAGGACAAGTAAGATAAGAACTAAGAATTGACCTTGGATTTAGCAACATGAAGAAAAATAGTATGGTGGAAGTAAGGGCAGTTCTAGTGCGGAAGTGGGAGAAAAACCATGATTAGTGGGGTTATGCTATAAAGAAGAGCTAAGAAACAGACAGTAGCAAGATAGGGAAGTAAGGCCAAGAGAATGTTTTGTAAAGATGGATAAAAATAAATAAATAAATACATGTTGATGAAAAGCAATCAGTAGGTAGCAAAAATCTGACCATTCAAGAGAGGCAGTAGATAATTATTGGAGTAGTGTCTGAGTAAATGAAGGAGGATATCTAGTCATCAAGTAAAGATAAAGAAACTGAGCCACAAGGACGATCAGTAATTTGCCCAGTGTTTATTGTTGCTGCTATTATTGTTATCTTCTAACCCACTCTATATTTAGATACACCCATTATTATTATTATTATTATTATTATTATTATTATTATTTTGAGACAGGGTCTCACTCTGTTGCCCAGGTTGGAGTGCAGTGGCACGATCTTGGCTCACTGCAACCCCTGTCCCCTGGGTTCAAGCAATTCTCCTGCCTCAGCCTCCCGAGTAGCTGGGATTACAGGTGCCTGCCACCATGCCTGGCTAATTTTTGTATTTTTAGTAGACATGGGATTTTACCATATTGGCCAGGCTGGTCTTGAACTCCTGACCTCAAGTGATTCACCCACCTCACCCTCCCAAAGTGCTAGGATTAGAAGCATGAGCCAGCACCCCCGGCCTATTTTGAGTGTGCCTCTAATGATATACCCTGCATAAGAGCCTTTAAAACCACAGGCTTGAGATTGGGAACAAAAATAGGGAAAACTTCCTGCCACAGAATAGTCAATATTTAAAGGCAGATGTTGTCAAAGAGGAAGAAGACTAGAAGGTTTGCTGAATCTCGTCTATCAAACCTGAACATACGAATATACATTTCTAATCTGATAACACAGTCACCAAAAGGTGTAGATTTGGGAGAGGCGGGAAAGACAATGAGCTGAAAGTAACAGTGAAAGGCCAGTGTACTATCTGTCTTCCAGGACAATGATATAAAGCTCATGGGAAAGAAAACAATTGAGAGAGAAGAAAAGAATTAGTGTCCACAGGGAAGTGCCAGCTTCCAGTCTGTACCTGGAACATTCAGAAAAAGAGTATGAAGATAGAGGGAATTTTTGTAATAATGAATCATGAATCTCAAAGGGCACATTGGAAAGCTCATGCTTTGGAGAAGGAAAGAGAGTGATGAATGAGTGATGACCTGAGTACTGGACTTTTGCACAGAACATTATAAAATGGGCAAATAGGCATAAACAGATTAGTGCAGAGGTTCTATTAGTCAGATCGTGATGATGATTCAAAAAAATCTTCATTTTACTTTGTGGGAGTAGGGGTATGGTGGCAGCCACCTTTGCTTGAAGCAATGGAAGTTCAGAAAACTCTTTTCCCCCAAAGACTTCTACGTGCCCAGAAATGAGCTTGTAGCCAACCCACAAACTCCCAATCCCTCTCTACTGTCTTCTCTCTATGTTTATTCCTACCTCTCTACTCCATTCCAGGCACAATGGTCACCTGCTATTATTCCACAATGTCAAATGTACTTCTGCTTCAGGACATTAAACTTGCTCTTCCTTCTATCTATAAAGCTTTTCGTTGAGACAACCAAAGAGCTTGCTCCTTTACTTCCTTTAGGTCTTGTTTAAGTACTACCTTATTAAAGAGGTCTTCATTTTTCTAAACCATCAAGGTAACAAAATGGAATTTAAAAAAATCAAAAAGAAGGCAAAAAAGAGGAAACTCAGAACAAAGAACATGAGCAGCAAAGAAAACAATGAGCAGAATGATAGATGTAAACCCATCCATATCAATAATTACACTAAATTTAAATCGTGTCAACACTACAATTAAAAGGCAGAGTTTTGCAGGCTGGATGAAAAGGCAAGACCTAAGTATATACTGCTGTATTCATCCATTTTGCATTGCTATAAAGGAACACCTGAGACTGGGTAATTTATAAAGAAAAAAGGTTTATTTGGCTCATGATTCTGCAGGCTGTACAAGCATGGCACCAGCATCTGTTCAGCTTCTGGTGAGGCCTCAGGAAGCTTTTATTCATGGCACAAGGCAAAGGGGAAGCAAATGTGTCACATGGTGAGAGAGGGAGCAACAGAGAGCGAAGGAGGTGCCAGGCTTTTTTTTTTTTTAACAATCAGATCTTGTGAATTCACTCATTATGGAGAAAACAGCAACAAGCCATTCATGTGGGATCTGTCCCTATGACCCAAACATCTCCCACTAGGCCCCACCTCAAAGATTGGGGAATCTCATTTCAACATGAGATTCGAAGGGGGCAAAAATTCAAAATATATACCTACCTAAAAGAGAACCTGGCCGGGCACAGTGGCTCACACCTGTAATCCCAGCACTTTGGAAGGCTGAGGTGGATGGATCACCTGAGGTCAAGAGTTCAAGACCAGCCCGGCCAACATGGCGAAACCCTGTCTCTACTAATAATACAAAAATTAGCTGGGCGTGGTGGCACATGCCTGTAATCCCAGCTACTTGGGAGGCTGAGGCAGGAGAACCACTTGAACCTGGGAGGCGGAGGTTGCAGTGAGCTGAGATTACGCCATTGCACTCCAGCCTGGATGACAACAGTGAAACTCCATCTCAAAAGAAATAAAAAAAAAAAAAAAAAGGGAAATCTTTAAATATAAAGTCACAAATGAATTAAAAGAATAGAATAAAATGAGTCATTCTAACACACATCAAAAAAAGCCTGAATAGATATCTTAATGTCAAAGAAAATAAATGTCAAAGCAAAAAATATTATCAGAGATAAAAAAGGTCATTTTATAATGACAAAAGCACCATATCCTTCAGAAAACATAACAGTCTTAAACATTTATCCCTTTGATAACTGAAAACTTTAAAACACAGGGAAAAAAACTAGTAGAACTGCAAGGAGAAAAAGACAAATCCACAATTATCGTCAGATGTTTCAATATCCCTCTCACAATAATTAATTGAACAAATAGAAAAAAAAATTAGTGAAGATATAGAAGAGTAGAACAACGCAAATAATACTAATTGTTACTTTTGAAGTTTACAGAACATCCCACCCAACAACAGAATACATATTCTTTTCACATGCTCACAGAACAATTTCCAAGATAGATCCTATTTTGAGCCATAAGACAAGTCTAAATAATGTAAAAGGATTCAAGACATATAATTATGGTATCTGACCACAATACAATTATATTAGAAATACATCTGGAATATCCTCAGATATTTAGAAATTGCATAACATAATTCAAATAATGTATAGATTATAGGGAAGTGTAAAGTGTTTGAAAGTGTTTTGAAACAACACAAAAATGTATAGGTATAAAAAATGTATGAGATGCTACTAAGGTAAAACTTAGAAGAAATATTTAGCATTGAACTCATCTCTGAAAAGAAGAGAATTATAAAATAAATTTCCTCTGGGGAAACCTTTAGAAAATAGAAAAATAAGAGCCAAGTAAACCCAAAGTAAGCAGAGGAAAGAAAATGACAAAAGTCTAAGTTGAAACCAATGAAATAAAAAACAGGAAAAAAAAAAAATCCAAAAACCTGGTTCTTTGAGATCAATTAAATTGATAGACCTCTATCCAGACTGATCAGAAAAAAGAGAAAGGGTACAAATGACCAATCTCAGGCATGAGGTTGGTGACATCACTACTGATTATAGAAATATTAAAGAAAAATAGTAAATGTTATGAACAACTTTATGACAATACATTGGACAACTTGGATGAAATGGCCAAATTCCTTGAAAGAAACACACTACAAAAATTCAAGAAGAAACAAATAACTTAAATAGCTCTATTTCTAAAAAATAATTTGAATGTGTAGTTTAAAACCATCCCAAAAGAAAATCGCAGGCATAGAAGACTTCACTGGTGAAGTCTACTAATATTTAAAGAAAAACATTGTATTCCTTCTATAAAACTCTTCCTTAAAATTTAAGAATAGGGAAGAATTTCTAACTCATCCTCAGTGATCAGTATTACTCTGATGTGAAGATCATAAAGAGACATTGTATATAAATTAAAAACCAATATTATTCACGAAAGTAGACACACAAATGCTTAGCAAAATGAAATCTAACACACACAAAAAGAATAACATATTCATGACCAAGTGACGTATATCCCAGGAATGCAAGATTGGTTTAATTTAAAAATAAATCAATAATACACTATATTAAGAAATTAAAAATTTAAGTCATTGTTTATGACACATAAAAAGCATTTGAAAAAAATCCAGTATGGGCCAGGAGCAGTTGCTCATGCCTTTAATCTCAGCACTTTGGGAAGCTGAGGCTGGAGGATTGCTTGATCCCAGGAGTTCAAGACCATCCTAGGCAACTTAGTGGAAATTCTGCCTCCACAAAAGGTAGAAAAAATTAGCTGGCCATAGTGGTGCATGCTTGTACTCCCAGCTTCTCAGGAGGCTGAAGCAGGAGGATTGCTTGAGTCCCTAAAGTTGAGCATACAGTGAGCTGTGCCACTGTACTCCAGCCTGGGTGAAACAGCAAAAACCTGTCTCAAAAAAAATTATTAAAAATCCAATATATTTTCCTGGTACAAACCCTCAGTAAACTATGAATATGAGGAAACACCCTTGACTAGATAAAGGACATCTATGAAAACCCAGCTGTTATCATATTAATGGTAAAAGATTAACTGCTCTCCTCCAAAGGTCAGGAACAAAACAATGATTGTCTTTCCTCACCACTTCTACTCAGCATTGCACTGGTAGTTTTAGTCAGTATAATAATGCAAGGAACAAATACAAAAGGCTCCCAGAATGAAGAGAAAGAAATAAAATGTTCTTTGTTTAGAAAAGCACAATCACTCACATAGAAAACTAAAGGAATCTATTAAAAAGCTACTAGAATGTATAGGTGAGTAAAGCTACTAGAATGTACTGGTATTTGAGAAAAGATGGGAAAAACTTGTGTTGGTAGAGGGGCTTCAAGATGGCTGACTAGATGCATCTGGTACTTGTGTCTTCTATGGAGGAGAAACAAAATAGCAAATAGATAATCATAACTTAAATAGATTACCTAAGAGAGAACATTGGCATTCTACAGAGAAGTGCTGGGAAGCACTGACAGCATGGAAGGAGAGGTCAGCCAGGTAGCCTGCTTAGCTGGGATTGGCTGGGATCCTGGGGAGCTCCCTAAAATGGGGAAAAGGTAAGAGAGAGCCCTCAGTGGTCCACATTCCTTTCATGGACTCCTATAATCCTTGCCACTGGAGGGTCCCTCGACCCTCACAGGCCCTGAATTTAACACAGGGAGCTTCCTGGAGACTACAAAATGACAATTCAAAGAGACAGCCCAGGTTGAGTCCCACAAATCCCTGAGTCCTGAACAGTTGCAGCACGGTGCCTTTTTGAGAGCCCAGCTCTCATCAAGCTATGTTCTAACCTACCACCACAAACCCCACATCTCCATATCCCTGTAGCCACAGTGACATTCCCTTCCTGCAACTGCTGCCACCAGGGCTTAGGTGGGAGCCACTGGCTGTTACCTGACACCCCAACAGAGGGGCAGCCATGCATTTTCATGTGCCCTGAGGACAAACTCCACTGCCTGCAGCAGCTGCCACTGTAGGCTGCAGAGGGGCCGAGATATGAGCAAAGCATGCCCCTGATAGCTGCCTGTCTATAGATGCTCCCACTGAAAACAATGCAGCTCTCCTCAGTAGCAAGGCTGCAGCACACCCATTGCTGCTACCACCAAAGCATTCTTCTGAAGGCCAGGGAATCACCCCACCTCTGCCTACCACAGCCAGTGCATCCACATATCATATCACCAGGGGGCCTAAGGACAGGCCCACTCAGCCCAGCTGTGTCCCTCCCCTACACACAGTACAAGGGCATGCCATTTAGGCCTCTGGGAATTGCTCCGCCCGGTCCAACACCGTTGGCAACTCAGCATTTTTCCAGAGTCTGAAGTCAGGCTCACCCAAACTATCACTACAACCACAGCTTGCACCCACCCACATGTGCCACCTGCAGGCCTGGGAATTGACCCGCCTAGCCTATTGCAGCCACTTACAACACCAGGACTGACAGCTTGGGTCCCAGAGCATTGTTCCACTACTGCAACTGCCATCACTCACACCATGCCTACTACGGAGGGCTCAAGAATCTACCCACCTGCCCACCCCATTGCTGCCATTTCTGGAACTCACACAGGCTCTCTGGAGGCCCCAAAATTGACCTGACTAGATCTGTTAAAACCAGTTCCAACCTGGGACACAAAGACAGGCACACTCAGCTCACTGATGCCACTGCTGGCGCCTGAAGACTAGACTACATGGCATCCCAAAATGTTGCCATAGCCTCCATTAACAACACCTTACCCTGAGCCACCAAGGAAATCACAGACACTACTGACACTATTTATAACCAAAGAAATCATGCAGAGATTGCAATACTGCACACACCCAGAATATCAAAGCCAAAGTGCCCTACCCATCCAATACCATAGGTACACTTTTAGGAAAAAATTCTCCCCTAAAAAAGCAAATTCAGTTCAGGCATGGTGGCTCACGCCTGTAATCCCCACACTTTGGGAGGCCCTAGTGGACGGATCACGAGGTCAGGAGATCGAGACCATCCTGGCTAACAAGGTGAAACCCCGTCTCTACTAAAAATACAAAAAAATTAGCTGGGTGTGGTGACAGGTGTCTATAGTCCCAGCTACTTGGGAGGCTGAGGCAGGAGAATGGCATGAATCCGGGAGGTGGAGCTTGCAGTAAGCCGAGATCGCACCACTGCACTCCAGCCTAGGCAACAGAGTGAGACTCCATCTCAAAAAAAAAAAAAAAAAAAAAAAAAGAAGCAACTGTTACTACCAGAGGCATAGATATTAACAAAAGGACATACAACACATGAAAAAAAGAAAATATGACACCTCCAAAGGATCACATTAATTCTTCAGCAACAGATCCCAATCAAAAAGAAATTTTTGAAATCCTAGTAAAATGACTCAAAATACTGATATTAAAGAAACTCCAGTGAGATACAAGAGAATACTGAAAAGAGATACCAAAAAAAAAAAAAAAAAAAAAAATCAGAAACACAATTATGGATATGAATGAGAAAGTAACCATTAGAAAGAACCAAATAGAAATTGTGGAACTAGAACTGAATAATTTATTGAATGAAATGTATTTGAAATATTCAGCAATAGACTAGATGAAGCTGAAGGAAGAATCTTTGAACTTGAAGGTCTTTTGAAATAACCCAGTGAGACAAAAATAAAGTGAAAAGTATGGGCAAGCCTATATGACATATGCGACACCATAAAGTGATCACGGTTTTGAATTTTCAGTGTCCCTCCCAAAGGGTGAAGAGGAGACAAAGGGTTAGAAAACCTATTTAACAAAATAACAAATGAAAACTTCCCAAGTCCAGCAACAGGTTCAGACATCCAGACACAGGAGCTTCAGAGATCCCCAAAGAGATTTAATTCAAAAAAGATCTTCTCTATGGCATATTTTAGTCCAACTGTGAAAAGTCAAAGACAAAGAAAGAATTCTAAAACCAACAAGAGAAAAGTGTCTAGTCATTTATAAAGGAACACCAATCAGACTAACAGAGATTTTCTCAGCAGAAACCTCGTAGAGCAGGAGAGAATGGGATAATATATTCAAAGAGCTGAAGGAAAAAGAAAGTCAGCCAAGGATATTATATCTAGCAAAGTTATGTTTCGTAAATGAAGAATAAAAAAGTCTTTTCCACACAAGCAAAAACTGAGAGAATTCATCACCACTAGACCAATCTTACAAGAAATGCTTAAGGGAGTCCTACGCTGGGAAGCAAAAAAATGATATCTACTCTCATGAAAACACACAAAAATATAAAAACCACTGATTCAGCAAATACTTAAATAAGGAAAAGATTCAAATGTTACCACTACAGAAAACCACCCCAAACTATAATGATAAGGAGTAAGAGAGAAATAAAGGAACAAAGGATATATAAAACAACCAGAAATCAATTAATAAAATGACAAGAATAAGTCCTCACATATCAACAATAACATTGAATGTAAACGGATTAAACTTACCACTTAAAAGATATAGACTGTGAGTGGATAAGGAAAAAAAGGCTCGACATAGAAGAAACTAATCTCACCTATAAAGACACATAGACTGAAAGAAAAGGGGTGGAAAAAGACATTCCATGAAAATGGAAATCAAGAGTGAGCAGGAGTAGCTATACTTACATCAGATTAAAAGAAAGACTTTAAGTCAAAAACAGTAAAAAGAGACAAAGAAGGTTATTATATAATGATAAAGAAATTAATTCAGCAAGAGAATGTAATAATTCTAAACATATATGCACCTAACACTGGAGCACCCAGATGTATAAAGCAAGTATTATTAGACTTAATGGGAAAGACAGATTCCAATACAGTAATTGCTGGGAAATTCAATACTCTATTCTCAGCACTAGAAAGTTGATCTAGAATATTAGCAGAGGAACACTATTTAAACTGCACATCGGACCAAATGGACCTAACAGATATTTACAGAACATTTCATCTGACAGTTATAGAATAAATATTCCTCTCATCAGTATATGAAACATTCTCCAGAAGAGAGTGTATGTTAGGACACAAAGCAAGTCTCAACAAACTTAAAAAATTGAAATCATATTGTTTATTCTTAGACCACAATAAAATAAAACCAGAAATCAATAACAAGAGGAACTAGGGAAACTGTACAAATACATACTAATTAAACAACATATTCCTGGGTGACCACTGGGTCAAGGAAGAAATTAACAATAAAAGCAAAAATGTTATGAGACAAATGAAAATGGAAACACAACATACTAAGACCTATGGCATACAGCAATAGCAGTGCTAAGAGGGAACACAATAGCAATAAGTACCTACATTAAAAAAAACTAGAAATATTTCAAATAAACAATCTAACAGTGCACAGAAAAGCAAGAACTAGAAAAGCAAGGAACTAGAAAAGCAAGAACAAATGAAGCCAAAAATTAGTAGAAGAAAATAAATAATAAGAAGAATTAAAGAGACTAAAAAATAATAGAAGGGATCAGCAAAATGAAAAGTTGATGTTTTAAAAGAAAAATAAAATTGATAAACTACTTGATACGATTAACCAAGAAAAAAAGAGAAAAGATCCAAATAAACAAAATTAAAATGAAAAGGGAGACATTAAAATTGATCCCACAAACATAAAAAATCTCATTGAATATCATTATGAACAAGTATACATTAACAACATGAAAATTTAGGGGGAAGGGATAAATTCCTGGACACATACAACCTACCAAGATTGAATCAGAAATAATTAGAAAACCTGAACAGATCAATAAAGAGTAATGAAATAGAATCAGTAATAAAAAGTCTCCAAAAAATGGAAGTCCGTGAATGCATGGCTTTACTGCCAAATTGTATCAAACATCCAAAGAAGAGCTAACACCAGTTCTTTTCAATCTATTCCAAAAGTTGAAGAAAAGTGAATTCTCCTTAAGTCATTCGATAAAGTCAGCATTACTCTGATACCAAAACCAGACAAAAAAGAAAAGAAAAGAAAAGAAACCCACAGACCAATATCCCTGATGAACATATATGCAAAACTCCTCAACAAAATAGTAGCAAATTGAATCCAACATATCCTAAGGATGGAAGGATGGTTCAACATATGCAATTCAATAAATATAATACATCACATCTAATGCTGAAAAAACATCAGATGTTGTATAAAATTCAACATCTATTCATAATAAAAACCCTCAACAGACTAGGCGTAGAAAGAACATATCTCAATGTAATAAATGCCATATATGACAAACACACAGCCAATATTATACTGAATGGGGAAAAGATGAAAGCCTTTCCTATAAGACATATAACAAGACAAGGGTTTCCACTTTTACCACTCTTATTTAACATTGTACTGGATGTCTTAGAACAATCAAGCAAGAGAAAGAAATAAAAGGCATCCATATTGGAAAAGAGAAAGTCAAATTGTCCCTCTTTGCTGATGATACGATATTATATCTACAAAAATGTAAAAACTAAACCAAAATACTTTGATCTCATAAATAAATTCAGTATAGGCTGGGTGTGGTGGTTCACACCTGTAATCCCAGTGCTTTGGGATCTGTCCGAGGTGGGCAGATCACGAGGTCAGGAGTTCAAGACCAGCCTGGCTAACATGGTGAACCTCATCTCTACTAAAAATACAAAAAATTAGACAGGCCTGGTGGCAGGTGCCTGTAATCCCAACTACTCAGGAGGCTGAGGCAGGAGAATCGCTTGAACCCAGGAGGCAGGGGTTGCAGTGAGCTGAGATCGTGCCATTGCACTCTAGCCTGGGCAACAAGAGTAAAAAACTCTGTCTAAAAAAATTAAATAAATAAATAAATTCAGTATAGTTGCAGGATACAAAATCAATGTAAAAATATCAGTAGTGTTTTTATACACTAGTAACAAACTAGCTGAAAAAGGAATCAAGAAAGCAATCCCATTTACAACTGCTATCCCCCCCCCCCCCAAAAAAATAACAAAATAGCAAACAAACAAAAAAATATACCTAGGAATAAATTTTACCAGGAAGATGAAAGATTTCAGCAAAGAAAACTACAAGACACTGATGAATGAAATTTAAAAGTGCACAGACAAATGGAAATACATTCTATGTGCATGGATTATAAGAATTAATATCATTAAAATCACCATACTGCCTTAGGCAATCTACAAATTCAATGCAATCCCCATCAAAATACCAATGACATTTTTCACAAAAATAGAAAAAAACTATCCTAAATATTGTGTAGAACCAAACTAGAGCTCAAATAGCTTTACCTAAGTAATCTTAAATAATGAGGGCAGAGCCGGGTGGGGTGGCTCATGTTTGTAATCCCAGCACTTTTGGAGGCCGAGGCAGGTGGATCACAACGTCAGGAGTTTGAGACCTGTCTGGCTAACAATGGTAAAACCCCGTCTCTACTAAAAATACAAGAACTAGCCAGGTGTTGGTGGCGCGTGCCTGTAATCCCAGCTACTCCGGAGGGTGAGGCAGGACAATTGCTTAAACTCGGTGGTAGGGGTTGCAGTGAGCCAAGATGGCACCGCTACACTCCAGCCTGGGCGACAGAACAAGACTCTGTCTTGAGAAGAAAAAACAAGAAAAGGAAGGCAAAGCTGAAGCATCACACCACCTGACTTAAAAATATATTACAAGGCTATAGAAACCAAAAGAGCATGGTATTGATAAAAAAAAAAAAAAAAAAAAAAAAAAAAAAAAAAAAAAAAAAACAGACACATTGACCAATGAAACAGAAAAAAGGATCCAGAAATAAACCCATATATTTATAGACAACTGATTTTTGACAAAGGCACCAGGAACATGCATTGTGGGGGGAAAAACTCACCCTCTTCAATAAATGGTGCTAGAAAAATCAGATATCTGTATAAAACTAGACCCCTATCTCTCTCTACCCCTATCTCTCACCATATATAAAAATAAACTTATCATGGATTGAAGACTTAAACATAAGACCTAAAACTATAAAATTACTACCAGAAAACATAGGGAAAACACTTTAAAGATATTATGGCTAAAACCTCAAAAGCAACAACAACAACAAAATTGATAAATAAGACTATATTAAACTGAAAAGTTTCTGCAAATGAAACCATCAACAAAATGAAGAGACAGCCTGTTGAGTTGGAGAAAATATTTGCAAACTATTCATCCACCAAAGGACTAATATCCGGATTATACAAGGAACTCAAACAACTCAACAGTAAAAATAACAAATAATCCCATTAAAAAGCGGGCAAAGGACATGGATAGACAGTTTTCAAAAGAAGATACACAAATATCCAACAGGTTTATGAAAAAATGCTAAGTTTCACTAATCATCAGAGAAATGTAAATCAAAACCACAATGAGATATCATCTGATCCAAGTTAGAATGACTATTATTAAAAAGACCAAAAAATAAAAAAATAAAACAAGATACTGGCCAGGATGCACCAGGATGCAGAGAAAAGGGAAGTCTTATACACTGTTAGTGGTACATAAATTAGTACAGGCACTATATAAAACAGTACAGGGATGTCTCAAAAAACCAAAAGTAGAACTACCATATAATCAAGTAATCCTACTACTGGGAATTTATTCAAAGGAAAATAAATCAGTATATCAAAGGAATACCTGAACCTTCATGTTTATTACAGCACTATTCACAATAACCATGGTATGGAATCAACCTAAGTGCCCATCAATGAATGAATAGATAAAGAAAATATGGTATATATACACAATGGAATGCTATTCAGCCATAAAAAGAATGAAATCATGTCATTTACAGCAACATAAATGGAACTGGGAGTCATTTTGTTAAATGAAATAAGCCAGGCACAGAAAGACAAATATTACATGTTCTCACTCAGACATGGGAGTTAAAAAAGTTGACCTTATGTAACTAGAGAGTAAAATAATAAATACCAAATGCCAAGGGCTGGGAAGGGTGTGTGGGTGGGAGCAGGGATAAAGAGAGGTTTGAAGAATGGGTACAAATATGTAGTTAGATAGAAGGTATAAGCTCTACTGTTCAAAAGCAAAGTAGGGTGACTGTAGTTATCAACAATGTGTTTTATATTTCAAAGTAGCTTGAAGAGAGAACTTGGAATGTTCTCAACATGTTCCCAACATAGAAATGATGCATACTCAAGGTGATGGATACCCCAAATACCCTGAATTGATCATTACACATTTTAGGCATGCAACAAAATATCACATGTGCCCCATAACTATGTAAAATATTCTGTATCAGCAAAAAAACTTGTACTGATAATTATAAAACACTGTGGAAAGAAATTGTAGGGGACCTAAATAAATGGCTAGATATAGCAATCCCTCTCAATATATTAACTCTCCTGAAATGGATGTATAGATTCAATGCAATCTGAAAAAAAAAATACTAGCACACTTCTTCGTATATATTGATAAGCTGATTCTAACATTAATGTGGATGTATAAAAGTTCTAGAAAAGCCAAAAAAAAAAAAAAACTTTAAAAAGATAAAACAAAGTAAGTGACTAATACTACCTCATTTCAAGACTTAGTTTTTAAAAATGTGAATATAAAAATATGTGATATTCATGTAAAGATAGACAATTCAACCAATGGGACAGAAAAGTCCAGAAATAGACACATAGATTTTTACCAAGGTACAAGTTGCAAGGTGCCAGGTGCAAGTTTTAAGTAGAAAAAAGGTCATTGTTTTAAACTAATTATGCTAAAACAATTTGATATTTATACACAGCAAAAATAACTTTAATCTATTTGCACTAACAAAAATTACTCAAAATTGACCATAGACCTAAATGTAATCAAAGAATGTAAAATTTTTTGGAGAAAACATAACATGAAAATTCTGTGACCTTCATGTAGGCAAAGATTTTTTTTTAATACACCATAAAACACAAGTTGATAAATTGGCATTAATCAAAATTAAAAACATCTGAATTTTGAAGTAAACTTTTAAGAGAAAGAAAAGGCTACCTACCAATCGAAAGGACACATTGCAAATCACATAGCTGAAACAGACTTGTATTCAGAATGTATAAAGAACCCCCTGAAGTCAATAATAATACAGCAAAACAAAATTTAAACATGGACAAAAGATGTGAATGGACACTTGAATGAAGAAAGTGTATCGAAGGCAAAGTAAGCACATGTAAAGATGCTCAACACTGTCAATTGCTTAAAAATGCAAAGTAAAACCAGAGTTAGTTATCTCTCTACATTCCTAATCTACTGGCTAAAATTTAAAAGACTGAGATACCAAGAGTTGGCAAGGATGTAGAATAACTAGGACTGTTACACAGTGCTGATGAGAATATAAAATGGTGCAACTTTATAAAAAAGACTTGGGCTGTTCCTTAAATAGTCAAACACGTATCTGGCATATTATTCATTCATTTTACTCCTAGATATTTACCCAAAGTAATGAAAGCATGTTGTGTTGTCTCCTATAGCTTCCATATCAAATCACCACAACCCTGGTGGCTTAAAGCAACAATAATTTATTCTTTCACGGTTCAGAAACTAGAAAATCCAGTTCAGAAACTAGAACTTCTTCTGAGGGCTGGGAGGCACTGTTCTGTGCCTCTCTCCTAGCTTTTGGTGGCTGCAGCATTTCTTGGCATTTCTTGGCTTATAGATGCGTCACTCCAAACTCTGACTCTTATCTTCACATGGCCTTCTGCTCACTCAGACTGTGTCTTTCAAATCTTCCTCTCTTCTCTCTTATAAGAATACCAGTCTTTGGATTTATGGCCCACCCTAAATCCAGGATGATCTCTTCTCAAGATCCCTAACTTAATTCTATCTGCAAAAATCCAATTTCCAAATAAGGTCACATTCACATTTGTTTGGAGGCTAATACTAAGGCATATGTTTTGGGGGATCAATATTCATTCACCCCACTATACCTATGTTCCTACAAAAACTTCCACAAAAACATTCATAGCAACTTTATCTGCAATAGCCAAAACCAGATAAAACCCAACTGTTTATCATCAGGTGAATGAATAAATAACTTCCACTCCTTATGATGAAATATTTCTCAGCAACAAAATAAAATGAAATATCTCTACACACAAGAACCTGGATGAATCTAAAATAATTATGCTAAGTATAAGAAGGCAGACAAAAAAGGAAAATGTACTGTACCGTGTGATTCTACTACAATTCTACTACTGTACAATTCTACTGTACTGTGTGATTCTACTACAATTCTAAAAAATGTAAACTAGCCTTTAGTCATAGAAAACAGGTAGATCAGTGGTTTTCTGGGGATGAGAGATGGAAAGTATGGGAGGGAAGTTACAAAGGGACATTAGGAAACTTTTCCAGTGATAGATATGTTCATTATCTTGATTGTGGTGATAGTATATGGATACACATGTATGCCAAAACTTATAAAATTGTTTACTTTGCATAAGTGCACTTTAATTATGCTTCAATAAATTTTAAAATAACACTTCCTCATA
Source organism: Rhinopithecus roxellana (assembly GCF_007565055.1). Taxonomy (NCBI): domain Eukaryota; kingdom Metazoa; phylum Chordata; class Mammalia; order Primates; family Cercopithecidae; genus Rhinopithecus; species Rhinopithecus roxellana. The sequence continues at coordinate 67,287,369 of NC_044556.1, forward strand.
CTTCTTATTATGCTCTTTTAATCATCAGTGATCACTCCTGGAAATAATACTGAGTCACCCTTGCACTCCCCAATTTATTCTCTGACTTTTCTTCCCTTCTATGTGCCATGGGAAACTGTTATAGGCTTCCTTGCTCTCTGGCTTCTAATTTGTGTCAGCCAATGGGAGGTACCAGCAAGAGAATACAGGACACATGGGTGGGGGCATAGTGGTCAGAACATTTATCGTTCCATGTTTCTCCACACTTCTGGAAGTGCCTGTGGGCTTCTATGGCCACATATCATGTAAGGTACCCCTCTTGGAATTCTAGCTCTGACCAGGCTCCTGCAGAACACGTCCACCCCTAATAAAGGGAAAAGAGTTTCCTGTTGTTCCCAGATCTTGTGTACTTCATCATCACTTAATGGTCCTCTCAAATCTCCCCACACATCTCTGAACAGTGCCTTTATTTAACTGTCTGTAGTTAATTACTACTCTCTCTTTCTCTCTCTCTCTCACACACACACACACATAAACATACACATACACACACCTCCTAAGTTGAAACAAAATATTTTCAGTGATAATACTTATAATAATGAAAATATTATCTGCTCAGATTTTCCATGGAGATAGAATTTTAAAATTGTTAGGTAGACCTATTTCAATTTTCCCTTCTTTATGTTCTTGTTTCTAGACCAGGAGTCAGCAAACTATGGCCCACAGGCCGAATGCTGACTCACCACTCTTTCATAAGGAAAGTTTTATGGGAACATAAAGTTGTATTGGAATATAGCCACACCAGTTTGTTTATGGCAGTTTTTGAAGCAAATGGCAAAGGTGAGTAGTTACTACAGAGACCATATGGCTCTTGAGAGCATAAAATACCATTTGGCCTTTTAGAGAAAGAGTCTGTTGATCTAGCTCAGTGGCTGCCAGTCAGTAACGGATGAGGCCCATGATTGCAACTTTCCAAAGAACAGAGCTATTGCCATCTTTAGACAAATAACTGGTAGAAGCTTTGAAGTAAAAGTTTGTATTTACCTTCAATCAATTTCTTAGGCAGAATTATTTTCCACATTGTCACCATAAATAGAAAAGAAGCAATATAATTCTCTCACTTTGTTCAGATAAAACTCTCTGGAATCAGTTTGTTTCCTCATTTACTTCTTATTCTGTGCTACATTATATAAAAAAATGTGTGTCGGTTTATTGTAATAAGGCACAGTAGATTAAAGAGGCTCATAGTCCTTAAAACCTTAAACATAATCAACTGTAAATATTTGGTTCCCATTTATACAAAATTAAGCGCCAACTGTTGTAGAAAGCATAGGAAGAACTAAAAATGAAGACTATTTTGGCTACAACGAAATTTCTGTTTTGGAAAAATCTCTTTGATGAGTATGTTGATTCATATATTTAATATATTATTTTAATAAATCTCATACTAGTAATAAACAAAAGTCTTTCAAAACCATTAATTTATATATATTGAGTTTTCATTAGAAGTCAGTAAATCATTATAATATATAGAAGTGCTTTGAAAACAAAGCTATAAACCCAAATCCTATCTTCAATAGGTTTGAGAAAAAGGGGAAAGATTCTGAATAATTCAAGTGTTCAAATTGTAACCTTTTCCTCTATAATCTAGTTTTTCCCTATAAAAGCACCAAATACAGAAACATTACTCCTGTAATTGATAAGATTCCCTATTTATCACTTAAGAGGGCATTAGTTTTACTGTCACATTATTGGAAAAAGTATTAACAAATTTTATTATTTCAGAGTCATTGCTTTTTAAAATATATCTGCTAAAGGCTTTTTGTGATGAGGGCTACTTAAAAAAACAAATAACAACAACAAAATATATACTTCCTTATTATACCTTATTTATCAGAATATATGTGAACCAAGAAATCTGTATAGTTGTGTGGTACATGAAATTTTGAGAAAGCACTTCTTAAGTCTATGGTTTAGATAGGAAATAATATCACTGTAATTTGAAGCTATGGTTGCCTTTTTTTCTGTCAGAAATATTCTTTCTTTAAGTCTCAGACTGAGTTCATATGATGAACAGAAAAAGTGAATAAAATAAATAAGATTTTGTTAACATATCAACCGAAGTGCTAGCCTACTTGAAAGAATAAATAGATCAATGCTAAATAGAATTTGACTATCAGAAGTTTTCATGAAATCTTTACTCTATTTTATCAGAACCATTATTTGAAAACCATTAGGTATAGCGAAGACTATTACTTCAAACCTTTCTCCACTCATTACCTCCTAATTATTCTTTTTTGGTTGACTAAATTGCTCAGACTTATTATAACTTTTATTTATTGTAATATGATAGATAGTGATGCTTTTTTGAGGTTTCTAAAACCCATTGAATAGCCATTTTACAGATAAGAAAATGAAACTTTCTCCAAATTTACTGAGTGTTAGTAAGTGATAGATTTCAATCTATTTAATATTTTCTCATCACAGGGATCATCATTTACATGAGTATCATATTCACTTTATTCTGTCAATAAGATAAAAATAATTTGTCTCTGCCAAAAGCTGTGGCAGAGATTAAACAAATAATTGGCACATCAAACAATCTAAGTTGCACTGTAATTCTCCATTCATTCTCAATACAAATGGCCTTTCTCATGTATCACACATGAGATCTGGGTGGTAATGAGAGGCCACCATGGTTCAGTGAATTCTGGATTACATCTGGTTTGTGAACAGAACTATATCTCGGATATTGTAGTAAAGGTTACATACATGAGCTTCCAGGCATCATTATGTAACATGGAGATGACAAAACAGAAGTGACACAATGGTTTTTTATCTGTCTTGTCCCAACATTTTGCACCTCTAGAGATGATACATTCCCTTCCTATCTTTGGCATTTGGGTCATTAGAGAACATTACTCAAGGTCTCACTGTCCAGTAATGTGCTGTCATCACTAGTGTTTATTATAGTTTACACACAAATTCATTGCTTTGTCTTGATTTCTACCAAACCTGGCCACTGACCTTTAAAAACAGAAGATGTTATAGTGATTAAAATATCCAACAGTTTTTACTGGGGTGAGGGAATAAGAAACTCATTACTGGCATTATTGAAGGGAATGGTACTCCATTAGAGTCATTATTCAGTAACTGTTCAATTAGAGATTTGCTATCTTTCCAAACTGGTTTCTAGCCCTAGCCAACTTCTGGGCAGGTGCCCACAATCTGCTTTCCATCATATCCAGACAGCTGTTTTAGCAACATATCATCTTGATTTATGGTCACATATAGTGCAAAAGCTCTGCTGCTCAGTGTCATCTCCCCTATCCCATTTATTGGCAGCAATTTTGTCATGCCATCTAAAAATAACCAGGTGGTAAGTATGATCTGGAAACAGTGAATGGAGTAATAGTTGTAATTGATTACCCATAAATGAAACCATTAGTGGTGCCGTATCTCCTTTTTTATCCATGTTATGCAGGTAGAATATTTAGGTAGAGCTTGTAGAACACCAGACATACAATCTTCGTTCTCTGGAGAAAGTCCCAAGGTTTCTCTCAACACTGGTTATTAGCTCCAAATCTTGCTCATAAGAAATGTATCTAGATGGGCCAAACTGATAGATAATTAACTCCCCAAACCTTTGTCTGATCATTTGTTTGGAATGGTGATTTTTAGTGCAAGATAGAAACATGTCTCCAGCTCCATGACTTTTCACTCTTAGGAGAGTAAAGTGTGAGAATATTGCAACCATTTTATTGATTAAATTGGTGCAGAATACTTTAGCAGTCACCCAGTTCATATGTTTAAATGGACACAACTAAATCATATAAAATGTTTAATCTACCCGAAAAAAGAAAGGAACAAAAAATAAAATAACTAGCTAATAAGAAACAATTTTCCGGAAAACAACTGGAAAAATAGTAGGGTTAAATCTAACCCTATCAATATTATATTAACTGTTAAGTGGCCTAAATATATCTGCATTTCCACTAAATATTTCCTGCTCCCTTGCAGGGCAATAGCTTTTGCTTCTTTCAGAATCAGCAGACCTTTCTCTGGGTTATGGGGGAAAAGGGAGAGTTTCCTGCACTTCCTACAGAACATCAACAAGAGGTACTCTCCTCCACCTTCTCCTTTGCCCCCAGAATTTATTAAAAGGCAGAGATTGTAAGATTATATACAAAAAAATTAAAACCCAACTACATGCTGTCTGTAAGAAACTGACCTTAAATAAAAATCAGAAGAAAATAAAAAATTTTAAAGTGAAAAAAGACATACTATACTGTCATTTATTAATCTATTGCCTCTCCATTCTAAATGTATATTTTATTGCATTATTTGTGAAAATAGATCTGGGCCATTAATATACATATTTTTGCCAAATGTTATAACATTAAGATTTTTATCAATAGAGAGCAGGAGGAAAGGGCAAGGTCCTGGAGAGCTCGTCTTTTCTGCACTTCTCAGCTAATGCAATTTCTCTTGTGAGGGTTGCCTGCTGGGTGCAGTTTTTTCCAGGATTTCCCTGTATCTTGGGCTTTTGCTAGCTCTTGATGCAGGCAACAGTGGCATAGCCAGGAACCCCAGATAGTGTGACCTGCAGTCCCTGCGTGCCACTACGCAGAGATAACTTTTATCCATGCACTTGCCCCTCCTCCAGCAATTGGTTGCTGTTTTTTTGTGGGATTATAGTGAAGGGCATGAATGATCAGTTGCCCTGATTCAGCCTCAGTCATAGGCTAGCCTCGTACTCTTGAACTTTTGGGGTGGAGTTTTGTCAGTATTCCTATCACTTCCTCATTACAGTACCCAACTCTGCTATGTTTCTGTGAAAGGTTTTGAGCAGTAGAGAGTTTCGCAACCTCCCGCTTCTCACTATTCCTGCCAGCATTAATAGGTTTTCACTTTGTAACTGCAAGGTCCTGAGCCCCAGAGATTTCCCAGAGGTTTTCTGCACTTCCTACAGAACATCAACGAGAAGTACTCTCCTCCACTTTCTCCTTTGCCCCCAGAATGTATTATAATCATCCATTTGAGGCCTGTGCAAAAGAACTTGTCAGCTGGTTATTTCTGGAGCTCCTAGTAACTGCAAATTATCACATTTGCCTCCACTCGGCCTTTAAGAGATTTTAAAAATTTCAATTGTTTTCTTTTTCCTTGCTTTAAGGTGGCTTTTAGAACAACCGCCTCATCCTTTCCTGCTCTACCGCAAGTGACACTGTATGTGGGTCACATTCTCTCTTCATAGGGCTTTTCATGCCTTCGACTTTAGCTTACCTAGTTGCTTTGTGAACTCAGCTCTCTGATGGACTCTACAGAAAAATATTACCCAGCTTTTTCTCATTGTTAGAGTGGGAGTAACATTATCTTGTGGTTCTTTACATCCTATGTGGAAATGGAACTTAAATGTTACTTGAATTATAATATCAAATTTTATATTCTACATTCCTTAGGCATCCTTCTATTCTTGATTTCTCTATTCATTCAATACCATTTTGAGAGGACAAGTCAGTGTTGGTTCATAATTAGCAACGTAGCCAATCTTGGGTAACCTGGGAATACTCTAGGTTAGAAACAAAAAAGAAAATTTACTTTTATAATGCAGAAGTTGTCGATTTTTAATAGGATTTGCTGGCCAGAGACAAGATGAGACATCTTTCTCCCCAACAGTGATCAAATTAATCAAATTAATCAGTCATTTTTATAGGACGGTGAATAAAAGATGAAGAATTCTAAGAGATGGGCATTAGTCAGAAACCTCAACAAAGTCTCTTTATGTTTTATTTAATATAATATTAGGAATAACCTTATGATAGCCACATTGTTTTTATGCCTTCCACTGATGAGGTGTTTTTCTTTTAACCTTTTAGTAGTCAGGGCAGAACTAGAAAGCAAATCTCTTCTTCTTACCTTAGGCCAAAAAGATGTTCATTCATGATCAAGCTCTGTGGGCACATTCTGGCCATTTGGTCATTCTTTCTCTCCTTTCAAAAATCCGGTATCTGTAACATGCAAAATAATTGATAGTGGTTACTCTACTGGCAATGTACCCTTCTCATTCAGGGCACTGAGAGGTCAGCTTCCTTCCTTCCCTGACAGAGGTAATCAGGCATTCTGAATTTCCCATGACCGAGTGGGAGGTATGAAAAGTATGAAACACCTCATTTTTTAATTCTCTTTACTTCTTCTAACTTATTTAGATTATCCCATGAGGGTGGATTGGCCAAAGCCATTTCTTTCTATCAGCCTGTCTGCTGGTAGATGAAGGAATTATTATCTCATGCAAATGGACAAGGAGCAACTGACTTCCTGGGGTAAGGTTGTTCAAGTCCTTGGTGCAGAGACTCACAGAATTTGAAAGTCAAAGTAACTAGTGATCCTGTAATGAAACATAAGGACATTCAGAGTTACTGAAAGCCAGGAAAATAAGTGTTCAAAAGTTCAGAATCAGAAGCTAAGAGCACCACAGGAACAAAAGAATCAAAGCAAGGGAAGAAAGAAAACAGATTTGAGGTTCTAACCAAGGAAAATTGGTTTTGAGGCAAATATTTATCTCAGAAATATCTCAGTCAGAAATTTCTTTCTTTAATGGGCTTTCTTTTGAATTAGAGGCCAATTCCAAGTCATGGCTAACCCAGGATGCTTAATGATCAAATCAGAGTAATTGGGTTATCCATCTGATACCTCTCTTTTTTGGTATAGTGCAGTATTCTTATCAATAGTGCAACACAAATATCTAATCAAACTCTTGGTGGTAGCCAAGCACACAGCTCCTAAGTAAGAAAAAAGAGGCCTTTTACAATTAAATGGAATGCTTAAAAAACTCATATTTCATGGGAAGGTAAAGGAATTAGTTTGAAATTAAGAACTGCCAAGAGCTTCACGGCTATCACATTTCATACTTTAACTTTCTGAATTTTCTTTGCTTCTACAAAAACATGATTTAATATTTGAGAGAAAAGCCCCCAAACAGACCTTAAAAGTAGCTTGAGAGTTGAAATAGCTCTTATGAAACAATGTTTTCATTAATTAAGTTTCGCTTGAAATGCACATCAGTACCACAACTGCACAATGCATTATAAATCTGGAAACTGTTTATTGATTTCTTAGAGTAAACACAATAAGCCTCTAATCACAATAAGCAACACATGAGCTACTTATCTTCCTCATATCTATATTACACACACATGCACACACGTGCATACACACATCTGCATACAGAAATGGTCTCGATTCTGTAATGCAATGATATTGTATCACCTTTGATGCTAGAGTTGTGTCACCACATTAAGCCAACACCTTTAAAATAAATAGATTGAACATTCAGAGAAGGTTTAGTATTAAAAAAAATAGAATGTTGGATTTTTATAAACTTAAGTTATTCTCCAATGTGTAATCTATGGGCTTCAGAAATGATGCCTTCATGTCAGGTTCTGTTTTAGAATTACATACTATGTACTTAATCATATTAGCTGTGTCAGCAGTGCATACAAATGGGATAAAAGAGTAAAGATGATCTCCCTTCTTACGCTTTCACGTATGTCCAAACAATATCTTTCTTTAAAGAAATACTGTGCTGTGATGGGTCCTCCACCAGCTTACTTCCGGGTGTATTTCAACCACCTAAATCTTGAAGCCTGGGCAGTGAGCCAAGGCCATGGTACCCAGCCGAGGAGCAGATGTCCCTGAGAACCCAAACATCCTGGAGAGTATCTGAAAATCTACCAAGAAAAGCAGTCTCATTGCTCAAACACCATAGCAAAGAGTCAGAAAACTAGCTTAAAAGCAGTTTAGAGAAGGGAGGTGGCACAGGTCTCTAGGGCTGTCCTGCCGCTAACCAGGAATGTCCTATATGTTAAGTCCTAACAAACTCATCTATTCATCATGCTGGATTTGCCTGAATGATTCTTTGGTCTCTCAGTTTCTTCCCAGTTTGTGGGGGGATGTTACAGTCCCAAGCTTTTCTCATAGCAATTGGTATTATGAACAGGATCCAAGAGACCAAATAACGAGTCAGGAAGAGCTATCTGTGGGAGGAATCCCAGAGTTACTGGCAACACGCACGTAGGGTGGAGTTGCCTGACTGCTCAGCCTTTGCGGAATGCCACATGAGTATGGCGATGCACAGAAAAACCTGGCAGGAACATATTAGAAGAAGCTAAGATATTAAAGTACCATAAGGGTAGCAAGCACACTGTTGTTGCAGTAAGACTAGCTACTGAGAAATAATTAGATCAAGAAAAAGAGAAAAATCAGAAACTTCTGCAGAAGTTCAAAAGCATCCCAGCTTTTCTAGGACTCCAGATAGTACATATTTTGGCCCATTCCTGTGCACATTTTAAAATCAATGGACAAATTATAACAAGAAACACTTAGAGCTCAAATGGTTGGCCTGTAACTATAGTTATGTAAAGTCTTCTAAAACTCTCACGTATTTCTTTATTTCCTTTGTGCCTGCTTTGAATCTCTTATTATTAAGCTATGGTATTTACATAAAAATCAGTTTATGGTATTGCCAGTTTAAGGCCACTTGGACATTTTGCTTTTTGAATACAGTTCAGCCAGTTCTTGCCAAAATGTAAACATTAAAAACTAAATGAAACTGAAGGGGAAAGAAGGGTAAGGATGTTTTGTAAGATAGAATTTCTATAGAAACTGCTTCACCCCAAATTTTGCTCTACAGACATCATTGGATTACCTAACAGTGCAAACAAAATATAACCATGTGAGCAGGTCCCAATTGTATCATAAATAATTTGGACCCAGCTGTCTTTTGTAAAATAATGAGCTCGTTATACTGTCTCATAGCTAGAGTTCTGGGGTAAAAACTATTGGATTTTTGTTTGTGTGTGTATACGTGTTTAAATGTGTTTGTGCCTGTACATGTATTATGTTATATGTTGTGTCTAACATGCTACCAAATTGGCTTATAAGTAAATGACTACTCATAAATTCAGTCCAAATGCTTTTCACATTCATGTGAATTCAGTAATCTTTAATAAATCAGCTGGCTTTAAAACTATTGGTGAAATAAAAATAGAAATGTCTTCAAAATTGTCAGCATACATTTTTGTCTGGGTTTACTGATTAGTTAAGTTTTATATTTGCCTCTGCTAGATATTTTAAGGTATCTGGGTTTGACTTAAAGATTAAGAGACAGGGGAAAAAGGGGAAATATACAAGGACCTGGCTGGGAAGTTGTTTCTCAGCAATGAATCTACATTGATGGGAATCACACATATTTGGTAACATTGAGCTATCTCTGCCACAGGAATGGAAAACAAATGTTCATGGATGAGGGCATATTATGTTTCTTTTAGTACTTTAAGATATTGTTCCTTTGTCTTCAGTCTTGCTGTTGTCATCTTTATTTTTATATGTAACGTGTCACTAATTCTCTATCTTTAAGATATCCTCTTTATCATTGATTTTAAGCATGTGATTATGATGTATTTCAGCATGATTTCCATTGGTTTATACTGTTGGGAGTTTATTGAGCTTCTTGAATTTGTTGGTTTGTAGTTTTTATCAAAGTTGAACAGTTTTGGCCATTATTTCTTCAAATATTTTTTTTACCTCCTCCATTTCCTTTTCTGGGACTGTAATTATATGCATATTCAAACATTTATGTTGTACTACAGGTCTTTGATGCTATGTTCATTTTAAAAAGTTTTTTCTTAAGTGCTTTATTATTTATTTATTTATTTTTATTATTATACTTTAAGCTCTAGTGTACATGTGCACAACGTACAGGTTTGTTACGTATGTATACATGTGCCATGTTCGTGTGCTGCACCTATTAAGTAGTCATTTACATTAGATATATCTCCTAATGCTATCCCGCCCCCCTTCCCCCCACCCCACGACAGGCCAGGTGTGTGATGTTCCTGATCCTGTGTCCAAGTGTTCTCATTGCTCAATTCCCACCTATGAGTGAGAACATGTAGTGTTTGGTTTTCTGTCCTTGCGATAGTTTGCTCAGAATGATGATTTCCAGCTTCATCCATGTCCCTACAAAGGACATGAACTCATCATTTTTTGGGGCTGCATAGTATTCCATGGTGTATATGTGCCACATTTTCTTGATTCAGTCTATCATTGATGGACATTTGGATTGGTTCCAAGTCTTTGCTATTGTGAATAGTGCCAAAATAAATGTACGTGTGCATGTGTCTTTATAGGACCATGATTTATAATCCTATGGGTATATACCCAGTAATGGGATGGCTGGGTCAAATGGTATTTCTAGCTCTAGATCCTTGAGGAATCGCCACACTGTCTTCCACAATGGTTGAACTAGTTTACAGTCCCACCAACAGTGTAAAAGTGTTCCTCTTTCTCCACATCCTCTCCAACACCTGCTGTTTCCTAACTTTTTAATGATTGCCATTCTAAGTGGTGTGAGATGGTATCTCACTGTGGCTTTGATTTGCATTTCTGATGGCCAGTGATGATGAGCATGTTTTCATGTGTCTGTTGACTGCATAAATGTCTTCTTTTGAGAAGTGTCTGTTCATATCCTTTGTCCACTTTTTGATGTGGTTGTTTGATTTTTTTCTTGTAAATTTGTTTAAGTTCTTTGTAGATTCTGGATATTAGCCCTTTGTCAGATGGGTAGATTGCAAAAATTTTCTCTCATTCTGTAGGTTGCCTGTTCACTCTTACGGTAGTTTCTTTTGCTGTGCAGAAGCTCTTTAGTTTAATTAGATCCCATTTGTCAATTTTGGCTTTTGTGGTCATTGCTTTTAGTGTTTTAGACATGAAGTCCTTGCCCATGCCTGTGTCCTGAATGGTATTGCCTAGGTTTTCTTCTAGGGTTTTTATGGTTTTAGGTCTACCATTTAAGTCTTTAATCAATATTGAATTAATTTTTATATAAGGTGTAAGGAAAAGATCCAGTTTCAGCTTTCTACACATGGCTAGCCAGTTTTCCCAGCACCATTTGTTAAATAGGGAATCCTTTCCCCATTTCTTGTTTCTCTCAGGTTTGTCAAAGATCAGATGGTTGTAGATGTGTGATATTATTTCTGAGGGCTCTGCTCTGTTCCATTGATCTATATGTCTGTTTTGGTACCAGTACCATGCTGTTTTGGTTACTGTAGCCTTGTAGAATAGTTTGAAGTCAGATAGCGTGATGTCTCCAGCTTTGTTCTTTTGGTATGGATTGTCTTGGCAATGCAAGCTCTTTTTTGGTTCCATATGAAATTTAAAGTAGTATTTTCCAATTCTGTGAAGAAAGTCATTGGTAGCTTGATGGGGATGGCACTGAATCTATAAATTACCTTGGGCAGTATGGCCATTTTCATGATATTGATTATTCCTATCCATGAGCATGGAATGTTCTTCCATTTGTTTGTGTCCTCTTTTATTTCATTGAGTGGTGATTTGTAGTTCTCCTTGAAGAGTTCCTTCACATCCCTTGTAAGTTGGATTCCTAGGTATTTTATTCTCTTTGAAGCAATTGTGAATGGGAGTTCACTCATGATTTTGCTCTCTGTTTGTCTGTTCTTGTTGTATAGGAATGCTTGTGATTTTTGCACATTGATTTTGTATCCTGAGTCTTTGCTGAAGTTGCTTATCAGATTAAGGAGATTTTGGGCTGAGACGGTGGGGTTTTCTAAATATACAATCATATCATCTGCAAACAGGGACAATTTGGCTTCCTCTTTTCCTATTTGAATACCCTTTATTTCTTTCTGCTGCCCAATTGCCCTGGCCAGAATTTCCAACACTATGTTGAATAGGAGTGGTGAGAGAGGGCATCCTGTCTTGTGCCAGTTTTCAAAGGGAATGTTTCCAGTTTTTGCCCATTCAGTATGATATTGGCTGTGGGTTTGTCATAAATAGCTCTTATTATTTTGAGATACGTTCCATCAATACCGAATTTATTAAGAATTTTTAGCACGAAGGGCTGTTGAATTTTGTCAAAGGCCTTTTCTGCATCTATTGAGAATATCATGTGGTTTTTGTCTTTGGTTCTGTTTATATGATGGATTATGTTTATTGATTTGCATATGTTGAACCAGCCTTGCGTCCCAGGGATGAAGCCCACTTGATCATGGTGGATAAGCTTTTTGATGTGCTGCTGGATTCAGTTTGCCAGTATTTTATTGAGGATTTTTGCATCGATGTTCACCAGGGATATTCGTCTAAAATTGTCTTCATTGTGTCTCTGCCAGGCTTTGGTATCAGGATGATGTTGGCCTCATAAAATGAGTTAGGGAGGATTCCCTCTTTTTCTATTGATTGGAATAGTTTCACAAGGAATGGTACCAGCTCCTCCTTGTACCTCTGGTAGAATTCGACTGTGAATCTGTCTGGTCCTGGATTTTTTTTGTTTGGTAGGCTATTAATTATTGCCTCAATTTCAGAGCCTATGATTGTTCTATTCAGGGATTCAACTTCTTCCTGGTTTAGTCTTGGGAGGGTGTATGTGTCTAGGAATTTATCCATTTCTTCTAGATTTTCTAGTTTATTTGCATAGAGGTATTTATAATATTCTCTGATGGTAGTTTGTATTTCTGTGGGATTGGTGGTGATATCCCCTTTATCATTTTTTATTACATCTATTTGATTTTATCTCTTTTCTTCTTTATTAGTCTTTTTAGCAGTCTATCAATTTTGTTGATCTTTTCAAAAAACCAGCTCCTGGATTCACCGATGTTTTGAAGGGTCTTTTGTGTCTCTATCTTCTTCAGTTCTGCTCTCATCTTAGTTATTTTTTGCCTTCTGCTAGCTTTTGTGTTTGCTCTTGCTTCTCTAGTTCTTTTAATTGTGATGTTAGGGTGTCAATTTTAGATCTTTCCTGCTTTCTCTTGTGGGCATTTAGTGCTATAAATTTCCCTCTACACACTGCTTTAAATGTGTCCCAGTGATTCTGGTATGTTGTATCATTGTTTTCATTGGTCTCAAAGAACATCTTTATTTCTGCCTTCATTTCATTATGTACCCAGTAGTCATTCAGGAGCAGGTTCTTCTGTTTCCATGTAGTTGAGTGATTTTGAGTGAGTTTCTTAATCCTGAGTTCTAGTTTGATTGCACTGTGGTCTGAGAGACAGTTCGTTATAATTTCTGTTCTTTTACATTTGCTGAGGGGTGCTTTACTTCCAACTATGTTGTCAATTTTGGAATAAGTGTGATGTGGTGCAGAGAAGAGTGTATATTCTTTTGATTTGGGGTGGAGAGTTCTGCAGCTGTCTATTAGGTCTGCTTGGTGCAGAGCTGAGTTCAATTCCTGGATATCCTTGTTCACGTTCTGTCTCATTGATCTGTCTAATGTTGACAGTGGAGTGTTAAAGTCTCCCATGATATTGCGTGGGAGTTTAAGTCTCTTTTTAGGTCTCTAAGGACTTGCTTTATGAATCCGGGTGCTCCTGTATTGGGTGATTATACATTTAAGATAGTTAGCTCTTCTTGTTGAATTGATCCCTTTACCATTATGTAATGGCCTTCTTTGTCTCTTTTGATCTTTGTTGGTTTAAAGTCTGTTTTATCAGAGACTAGGATTGCTATCACTGCTTTTTTTTTGTTTTCCATTTGCTTGGTAGATCTTCCTTCATTCCTTTATTTTGAGCCTATGTGTGTCTCTGCATGTGAGATGGGTCTCCTGAATACAGCAGACTGATGGGTCTTGACTCTTTATCCAATTTGCCAGTCTGTGTCTTTTAATTGGAGTATTTAGCCCATTTACACTGAAGGTTAATATTGTTATATGTGAATTAGATCCTGTTATTATGATGTTAGCTGGTTATTTTGGTCATTAGTTGATGCAGTTTCTTTCCAGCATCAATGGTCTTTACAAGTTGGCATGTTTTTGCAGTGACTGGTACTGGTCGTTCCTTTCCATGTTCCAACAGGAGCTCTTGTAAGGCAGGCCTGGTGGTGACCAAATCTCTCAGTATTTGCTTGTCTGTAAAGGATTTTATTTCTCCTTCTCTTATGAAATGTAGTTTGGCTGGATATGAAATTTTGGTTGAAAATTCTTTTGTTTAAGGATGTTAAATATTGGCTCCCACTTTCTTCTGGTTTGTAGAGTTTCTGCCAAGAGATCTGCTGTTAGTCTGATGGGCCTTCCTTTGTGGGTAATCTGACCTTTCTCTTTGGCTACCCTTAACATTTTTTTATTCATTTCAACTTTGGTGAATCTGACAATTATGTGTCTTGGAGTTGCTCTTCTCGAGGAGTATCTTTGTGGCATTCTCTGTATTTCCTGAATTTGAATATTGGCCTGCCTTGTTAGGTTGGGGAAGTTCTCCTGGATAATCTCCTGAAGAATGTTTGCCAACTCGGTTCCATTCTCCCCATCACTTTCAGGTACACCAATCAGATGTGGATTTAATCTTTTCACATAGTCCCATATTTCTTGGAGGCTTTGTTCATTTCTTTTTACTCTTTTTTCTTTAAACTTCTCTTCTCGCTTCATCTCATTCATTTGATCCTCAATCGCTGATACTCTTTCTTCCAGTTGATCACTGGTACCCTTTCTTCCAGTTGATTGAATCGGCTACCGAAGCTTGTGCATGCATCACGTAGTTCTCATGCCATGGTTTTCAGTGCTATCAGGTCATTTAAGGTCTTTTCTACACTAGTTATTCTAGTTAGCCATTTGTCTAATCTTTTTTCAAGGTTTTCAGCTTCTTTGCAATGGGTTCAAACATCCTCCTTTAGATCAGAGAAGTATGATTGTCTGAAGCCTTCTTCTCTCAACTTGTCAAAGTCATTCTCTATTCAGATTTATTCCGTTGATGGCAAAGAGCTGCATTCCTTTGGAGGAGAAGAGGTGCTCTGATTTGCAGATTTTTCACCTTTTCTGCTGTGTTTTCTCCCCATCTTTGTGGTTTTATCTACCTTTGGTCTTTGATGATGGTGACGCACAGATGGGGTTTTGGTGTGGATGTCCTCTCTGTTAGTTTTCCTTCTAACAGTCAGGACCCTCAGCTGCAGGTCTGTTGGAGTTTGCTGGAGGCCCACTCCAGACCGTGTTTGCCTGGGTATCACCAGCGGAGGCTGCAGAACAGCAAATATTGCAGAACAGCAAATGTTGCTGCTTGATTGTTCCTCTGGAAGCTTCATCTCAGAGGGGCACCCGGCCATGTGAGGTGTCAGTCAGCCCCCACTGTGAGGTGCCTCCCAGTTAGGCTACTTGGGGGTCAGGGACCCACTTGAAGAGGCAGTCTGTCTGTTCCCAAATCTCAAACTCCTTGCTGGGCGAACCACTGCTCTCTTCAAAGCTGTCAGACAGGGACATTTAAGTCTGCAGAAGTTTCTGTTGCCTTTTGTTCAGCTGTACCCTGTCCCCAGAGGTGGAGTCAACAGAGGCAGGCAGTCTCCCTTGAGCTGTGGTGGGCTCCACCCAGTTGGAGCTTCCCAGCAACTTTATTTACCTACTCAAGCCTCAGCAACGGCGGGCACCCCTCCCCCAGCCTCACTGCCGACTTACAGTTCGATCTCAGACTGCTGTGCTAGCAAGGAGTGAGGCTGCATGGGCGTGGGACCCTCTGAGCCAGGCACGGCATATAATCTCCTGGTGTGCCCTTTGCTAAGATCATTGGAAAAGCACAGGGTAGGAGTGACCTGATTTTCCAGGTGCTGTCTGTCACAGCTTCCCTTGGCTAGGAAAGGGAATTCCCTGACCCCTTGCACTTCCCAGGTGAGGCGGTGCCTTGTCCTGCTTCAGCTTACTCTGTGTGGGCTGCACCCCCTGTCCTGCATCCACTGTCCGACCAGCACCAGTGAGATGAACCCGGTACCTCAGCTGGAAATGCAGAAATCACCTGTCTTCTGCATCGCTCATGCTGGGAGTTGTAGACTGGAACTGTTCCTATTCAGCCATCTTGGAACCTCTGGCTCTTTATTTTTTATTTTTATTCCCATGTCTTCCAGTTCACATTTTTTGCAGTATGTAATGTGTTATCAATAACATGAACTATAGTTTTCATGTCAGATATTGTATTTATCTTCTCTATAAGTTTTATTAGATCTTATGTTCATGTTTTTCTCTACTTTGTTGAACATTTGGAATAGTAATAAGAACAATAATAGCTGTTTAATATATTTGTTTGCTAATTCTATCATCTGTGCCATTTTTTAGTTTGTTTATAGTGAGCTTTTTTTTGCCTCCGTGTTACACAGGTCTTGTTTTTCTCCTTTTTGCCTATTTGGTAAGTTTAGATTGGATGTTAGACATTTTAAATTTTATGTTTTGGGGTGCTAATTTTTTTGGATTCTTTAAATAGCATTGGGATTTTTTTTTTTTTTTTTTCTGGGTTGTAGTTAAATTGCTTAGAATTAGTTCCATCCTTTCAAGGCTTACTTTAAAGTTTTGTTGGAATAGTTCTAGAGCAGCATTTGGTTTAGGCCTAATTTTACTTCACTATTAAAACAATATCCATGTAAGGACTGTACTCAATGTACCTGTGTTAGGTTATCCCACTCTAGCTGGTAGGAATACAAACTATTCTCAGCCATATCTGAGTTTCAGGGATGGCTCTAGGTTGTTTCCTTAGCTGCATGGGAAAATCAGTACTCAGCCGAAAAGTCAGATGGAGAGACTCTTTGGCAGATTCCTGGAATTCTCTCTTTGCAACTCTCTCCTCTCTGGTAATTTTCCCTATAAATTCCACTCACATTGGCCTTCCCAAACTCTAAATTCTGTCTCCTCAACCTAGCAAGACCAATGCATTTTGTTTGGTCCCCTCTCTTTACAATACAATTTGAAAATTCTCTCCAAGCAGTAAGCTGGAACAATCACAATGCTTACTTTGTTTATTTCAGTTATCTCAGGAATCTCTTTCCTGAGCTCTCTATTGTCCAATGTCTGATGAACATTGTTTCATATATTTTTTCAGGTTTTCTAATTGTCGTTTTTGGGCTAGGGTGGGGGACTTGTCCACATACTCTATCATATTCAAAAGCAAAGCTAGGGCAGATTAAATTTAAGACACAAATTTCAATTAGGCTTTGGGTATATGAGTCTGCATTTCAGAAAAAAGATCTAAGTGGGAGACATAAATCTGTAAATACTCAGTATATTAACAGTAAATAAAGCTATGCAAGTGGATAAAATGAGAGACACACAGAGAGAGAGAAGAAAGAGAAAGAAAGAGAGAATAAAAGAAGATAAGATATGAGATAACATCCTGATCAAAATTATCATTTCAAGATTAAGAAGCACCCAATTCAGTAGTGGCCAGAGAAGAAGCAAGAAACTTGAAGAAAAGCATGTAGTTATAAGAATCAAGAGAAGAGAGTACGTTATACAGTGTAAAGGTGATATCTCTTGCAGAAAATTCCTACCTTCTTAATCTATCACATTTATCTAAACGTTTCTCTTTTGAATTCTCCAAACATCCTAGAAATGCTGCAACTATAAAATTCATAAAAGTAATCTCTGATTTTCTTCCCTGTCTTGTCTTCCTCAATAGTCTAAAAGATCATGGGATGCATCTTCCTTATATTATTATATTATAGGCACTCAGAAAATGGTTGTGAAATAGACGATTCTTAGGGACTTCACCATCAAAACAAGGTGGCCCACCCTAGTTACCTCTGGGCAACCTGCCTGCTTCAGACTTCAGTCTCCTTTTAATTCCTACCATGACTTCTCAATTTGTATAAATGGGCTTCTCTCTGGTTAACGAGTTGCATTACATCGCTACACTCTGCTGGGGCACTTCCTTAAATTTTGGCCCATTTAAATAGGGGATGGTAATCAGCTTAATTTTTGCCTAACTGAACTTGGTTTGTTATCCCAGCTATTAACTGAGATCCTTTTGATTGAATCCACCTGCTTCCCAGGTGCTGCCTCCTACATACTGTGAACACCTCCGTATATATTAGCTCTGCCCCAGAGACTCCTGACCCATTTGAACCTGGTGATACCCATGAACTCCATTTCAGAATGACTTTACATGATAAAAAGAAATACATAAGATTGCAAAATAACTAATTATATTAAAACAAGCTGTTGACCAGGTGCGGGGGCTCACACCTGTAATCCCAGCACTTTGGGAGGCTGAGGCAGGTAGATCACGAGGTCAGGAGTTTGAGACCAGCCTGGCCAATATTGTGAAACCCCGTCTCTACTAAAAATACAAAAAGTAGCCAGGCATGGTGGCACGCACCTGTAGTACCAGCTACTCGGGAGGCTGCGGTGGGAAAATCGCTTGAACCAGGAAGGCAGAGGTTGCAGTTAGCCAATATTGAGTGATTACACTCCAACCTGGGTGACAGAGCAAGACTCTGTCGCCAAAAAAGAAAAAAGAAAAAAAAAAAAAAAACCCAAGGTATCAAAATATTAAGGGAGCAAATTTTTGAAGCAGCTATATGCTTCCTTATTAATACATTTAACAAGATCCAGCAATGGTTTCATAACTACAGAAGTTTTGGAGTAGTTATGAATGTAACCACTATATTTAGATATCTACAACAACCTTGATGTAATATGAAAAGACCTGTGATTTCTATTGGTGACAAATTGGTGATTCAGATTGCTATAAACTTAAAGATACCAAGATGAAGACCCATGTGTATACTCTATGGTCATAAAAAGAAGAAAAAACATTTATGTGTTTTGAAATGTGAAGCTAATTAGGGTGTATTATTAAGCAAAAAAGAAAAGTAAGGCTGGGCATGGGGGCTTTCGCCTATAATCTCAGTGCTTTGGGAGGCTGAGGTGGGAGGATCTCTTGAGGCCAGGTGTTAGAGACCAGCCTGGGCAGTGTAGGTGAGATCATTGTCTCTGCAAATATCTTAAAAATTAGCTGGGTGTGGCAGCATGTGACTGCAGTCCTAGCTACTTGATTGACTGTGGACAAAGGATGGCTTGAACCCAGGAGTTTGAGGTTGAAGTGGGCTATGATTGCGCCACTGCTCTCCAACTTGGAGTAACACAGTGAGAGTCTGCTTAAAAAAAAAGCAGGTCATAGCAGTATCTATAAATATCCAATTTCTTTAAAAGCACATTTATATGTACGTAAAGCATATATATATATACACATACACACACATGCACACACACACACACACACATTCTGTATCTAGAGAAAAATCTGTATGAAGGTATACCACAATATCAGCAAAATTATTTTAGTAATGCCTGAATTAGGAGAAAGAAATTTGATCAAGGGAGGATTTCATTATGCCATGCTTCTGTGTGTATGTGCAAGTACTACTTTTGTAATCAGAAAAATGGGTAAATATCAGAAATAAGATATAAAATAAAAGTGATTAATAGAAAAGATCTTAATTGTTACGGTTAAATATTTCCCCCCCTTTTTTTTCTTTGAAACAACTTTTTTTTTTCAGCTTTCAAGCCAAGATGATTCTCCTACCTCTCCAGCCACTACCTTCTTGGTAAAAACCCACTCCTCAAAACATGACAGTGGTACTCAGAAGAAAATGCCTAATGTTCCTCTATAAGGTCTTGCATGATCTGGTTCCAGCTCTCATCATGTTGCTCATTCCTCTCTCCCACTCTCATGCTCTGGCCACACCAGCTGTTTCTCAGATCCTTGAAAGGATATTAACAATGTTTGGTCGCATAATCTTCATTCACGTTGCTGCCTTTAGAGCACTCTTGACTCTTTCCTTCCTCTGATATCAGCTTAAACAATTTCTCTTCAGTAACATTTTACCTCCTCCTCTAATTTCCTAATCTGAATATTGAATCCATCTTTTTTCTTACCTTCACAAACTGTATTACACTTTATATTTGTTTAGCTATTTACATAATTATTTTGACTTTGTATCTGTCTCCCTTTCTTGCAGCTAAGCGCCCTCAGGACCTAGCATGTAGCAGATGCTTAACAAGTATGGTTAACTGAATGTGCAACTGAATGCTTTACGAAGGAGTGGACCAGAAGCCTGCCGACTCATGTGTTAGCTCCTGAAGGAGGCTTTCCCTGACTTAAAAGAGTTCCTCATAGGTCTATCCTCCTTTCTCTTTCGATATTTTGTTTAGAACTATTTGTTTTGTGTATACCCTGTCTCCTATTAAAATGTACACTTGATGAGAGTGAGGATCTTGCCTATTTTCTTCACTGACAGATCCTTCTTTCCTAGTGAAGCAGGAGAATAAGGTCTGGAGGCAGGGAACCTAACGCCAATTCACATTGCCTTCCTAGAACTGAATCAAAACGAAAATCCCACCTCCCCACACCCAGGTAACAGAAGGACCAGAGCCTACTCCCTTTGCAACACCCCTCCCCACCCAATTTTTTCCACAGTGTGGCGGATGAAAAATGGAAAGTGCCTCTGATTGGTCATCTCCTATGACCAATCAGACTGGTCGCAGGCCAAGTCTTTATTTGCCTAGGGTGTAACATTGGAAATTCACTTCAGCCTCTGATTGGTCACTTCCCACAACCAATCTGATTGGTCACTTCCCACAACCAATCTGACTGGTCATGAGCCAAGTCTTCATTCACGTGGTGCAACCAATGGGAAACCTCTAGAGGGTACTTAAACTCCAGAAGATTTACAGCTGAGGTTCTTGAGCCATTTGCTTGAGCCAGTTTCATCTCTGTGGAGTGTACTTTCGCTTCAATAAGTCTACGTTTTTGTTGCTTCTTTCATTACTTTGTTCTTCTGTTGCATTGTTTGTGCCTTTGTTCAAAACGCCAAGAACTTTGACTTGTAGTCAGATTGGTAGTCAAGACCCTCCACCAGTAACACTAGCACAGTGCCTGGCACATAGGAGGAGTTTAATATAATGTTTTTTGAATAAATGATCAAATGAATAAATGAATAATCCGTCATTTATAATCACAGATGACCTGGACTGAATGGGAAATTAATCTCAACATAGACGAGTGTTGAGAATAAATAGCTTTCTTCATTTTGTTTGGCTTAAATCAGTTCTATAGCTCTTCTGTGCACATAAACATTTGAAACAGATCTCATGCAAGCTTCCCTGTGGAGTTTTCCTCCCCATTTCAGAATATTTGCAGATGTACATTAGTAATTCAGTAGTCCTTAGTAATATCACTTTCATGTTTTCAGGGTCTGAGGTGCATTTCAGGAGGCAGAAATGGATCTCAGGTGCATATGGCTTTGAACATATTATTCCACTTCAATTATAGTATTATTACTTAGACATAGTCTTGATATTTGCCCTTGAGCATCATTTGCTAAAAATGACTGTTAGGTTTTCCTACATCATCCATGAAGCACCCCCAAACCCCATCCAGCCCAGCTGACCTCTCTTCTACAGGAAGGGAGTCAGACATTCTTGGCCAACAAGATGAGTACTACACTAATGCCTTCCCAGTCTGGCCCCTAGAGAATTTGGTACTGTTCTTAACCAGAGCGACCTGTATGCTTAAGTTGGTAAGGACATCTTCTGAATGTTCAGTCATCTAAATTTGATTGAAAATCTAGTATTACTATGATCAAACGTCTCTTACTATGATCTTGGGTAAGAAAGAGCTGTAATTTTTTGCAGAGAAGTTGAAATGCAATGTAGTGTGGGTCCCTTGGAGAATGATAGAGAGAGGGAGTTAAGGATTTCTCCATTTGCTAGATACACATATCCAAATAAACACCAGCCAGATCTTGTAACCGCCTAGTGTTCAAGGAGTAGGAGCCTCAGAAATACCAGTAGGAGGGAGCTTAACTCCTCTAGCCCTATAACTGTAACCTGCCCCCTGGATTTCTTTCTTCATGACATCGGTAAACAAACCCAGGTTACAGTTAAAATTTTTTTAATATGGTAAAATACACATAAACTAAATGTATCACCTTAACCACTTTTAAGTGTACGTTCAGTAGTGTTAAGTGCATTAGATTGTTGTGCAGCCCAGCTCATCTCCAGAACTCTTTTCATCTTGCAAAACTGAATCTTTGTATCCATTAAACAACTCCCCATTTCCCCTCCCCTCAGCCCCTGGCAACCATCATTCTATTTCCTGTCTCTCTGAATTTGACTACTCTGGGTACCTCCTATAAGAGGAATCATACAGTATGTGTCCTTTTCTGACTGGCTTATTTCTCTCAGCATAATATCTTCAAGGCTCATCCATATCGTAGCATACGTCAAAATTTGTTTCCTTTCCAAGGCTGAGTAATGTGCCCTTGGGTGATATACCACATTTTGTTTACCTATGCATCGGTTGATAGACACTTGGGTGTCTTCCACCTTTTGGCTATTGTATATAATGTATTATGAAACTAGGTGTACAAATATTTATTTGATACTCTGCTATCCACTATGTTGGGTATATGCCCGGAAGTGAAATTACTAGATCTTATGGTAATTATAATTTTAATCTTTGAGGAACCACCATAGTGTTTTCCACAGCAGCTGTACCACTTCCACCAACAGTAGACAAGTGTTCTAATTTCTCCACATCCTCCAGAACACTATTTTCTGTTTTTTTTTTTAATCATAGCCATCCTAATGAGTACAAGGTAGTATCTCATTATAGTTTTAATTTGCATTGCGCTAATGATTAGAGATGTTCAAAGGCTACATTAAGAAAGTAATTATACTTTATATTTCATCTGGTGACCACTTGGGCTGTGAAAACACATTTTTAGGGATAGGTACACTGATTCTAAAAGTGCTATAGCTGCTCCACAATATTGTTGGCATGGGGATAATACATAGATGACTAACAGTATACATATTCTTTTAAAGAACATGTATAAAATAAAAGCTCTTTGTCATTAAGAAATTTATGATGTTATTTTGGAGTAAAAAAACAAATACAAAATACTTTCAGAATTTCTGAATTGTATGCTAATGATGATATAAATTCAGAAAAGGGGAAGATGAGTATGGGCTTGAAAATTTAGGGGTGGATTCATGCATGACAGCAGAGTTGGAAGACAGTCTAAGTCAGAGTAACTGCATGAACGAAGGTACAGAGATAAAACAGAGCTTTGCTCATTTGGGAGCCATGAGATAACTTACCACTAGCTAGGAGAAAGTGTGTTAGTCATTCTGCCCAGCTGTTTATTGGGGCATATTACTTACATGTAGGACTATGCTAGATGCTGGCAGAAATAAAAGATGCAGACAAACAACTTTTCTTCATAATACATGCTATGTTGTGGATAGGGCAAGCCACAACTAACTGCATTAAGAGTCAGAATAGCTCAGAGCTTGCCAAAGGGCACAGGCCTTGGAGTTTCCCTGACCAGTTCCATCACTCTTGTGGGGTGACCTCAGGGAAGATAGTACTTCATTTCTCTAAGCCTTGGTTTCCTCATCTGCCTGCACAGTTGCGGTTAATCTCAACTGGTCTGGATTGATCATGCACTTATGCAGGGAGCTTCTGACCCTTGGCCAATGCTATAGTACTTATTAACTGAAGACAGATGGTATTCTGTATGGGTCTGAGAGTTGTTCTGGAGCAGGATGTATCAGTTTGTCATCATTGTTTAGAAATAACTGGATTTATGATTTGCATCTGGTTTCAGTAGAGGTTGGGAGCCGGGGGTGATGTTTCAACAGTTGAGGCTGGTCACATAGCTGAGATGTGCCTAGTGACCAGGTTATGGTGAGAGATTCCTTACCAAGAACAGACT
This sequence comes from Rhinopithecus roxellana, assembly GCF_007565055.1. Classification (NCBI taxonomy): domain Eukaryota; kingdom Metazoa; phylum Chordata; class Mammalia; order Primates; family Cercopithecidae; genus Rhinopithecus; species Rhinopithecus roxellana. Next base: position 67,310,883 of record NC_044556.1, read on the forward strand.
TTGGACTTCCAGATGCTGGTGGTGTTTGAGACCTAGAGACTAAATGAAGCTGGTATGACCCCACCCGGTGGAAAGAGGACAAGGAAATCTGTGCCTAATATTTTGGGACCCTTTTGAATGCATGTCCTTCTCCTGCCATTGTCATACGTATCTCTTGCCTGATGATGATAAACAGAACCTCGAGTGCTTCCCACAATCAGACCCTTATGATGATTAATGTATAATTAATGGACTGAAAAATAGTAATAATAATAATCCCCACATTATATTGTTGTGTTGAGAATGAAATAAAACGATCGAGGGCCAGTTCTTGGATTTATGTCTGGCATGTTGTAGGTGGTTAATGAGTGACTGTTATAATATTTACCAAATAATGTGTTTGGGATAAAACACATTTTAAACATTCAGAAGCAAAAACCAATCCTACAAATTATAGTGGTAATGGGAAATTTCATAGAAAGGGTGAAATTTCATGCTGGCTTTGGATAATGTGTAGAATTTATGTGCAGAAAGAAGTGTAGAGGCACATGGACAGAGAAAAGAGGAGCAAAGTGAAGCATCAGGAAATACAATGGCATTTTTAAGAGACCAATGAGGATATAAGCTTGGCCAGAAAGAAAATATTATTAGGAGATGAATCCCCAAAGGTACATGGGGATTCTGATATTGTTTACCACAGCAAAATTGGAGAAAATCCCAAATTCACATCCCCAAAGAGAGTAGATGAATGATCTGTGATAGTCACACAAAACACTCTAATGCAACACTCCGTAAATGAACTATGATGACGTGCAGCAACACAGAGAAGTCCTAACGTAATACTGAGATAAATAACTAAAATAAAAATATATGTCTTTAAGCAATAGATAGATCAGATAAAACCATGCTAAAGGAAAGGGAAGGAAAATGCACACCATATTTAGGATGGTAGTTACCTTGGGAAAGGGGTAGCAGATAGAAGGGATGGGGACCACACAGCTAGATGTGACTTATTGCCAAAGTTTGAGCTTTCATATTGGCTGTTAGGTCCACAGGTGCTTGCTACATTATTAAAACACACACATACATACATGCATAATTAATGGAGGAGAGGCATGCAGAAACCATCAATAAGTGCGCCATGAGCCAAGGGTTAAGATTAATACAGTTCTGTGATCTTGAGGTCCTTCAGAGAAAAAAATATAAATAAAAGCAAAAGCAAACCAGATGCAATGCTTATGCCTGTAGTCCCAGCACTTTGGGAGGCCGAGACAGGAGCTTAAGATTAGCCTGCACAACAGAGTGAAACCCCTGTCTCTACAAACAGATTTAAAAATTAGCTGAGTGTCGTTGTGCAGTACCAGCAGTAGTCCCAGCTCTTCGGGAGGCTGAAGCAGGAGGCTAGCTTGAGCTTATGAGTTTGAGGTTACAGTGAGCTATGGTTATGCCACCGCACTCCAGCCTGGGCAACAGAGCGAGAACCTGTCTGAGAGGAAAAAAAAAAGCAAAAGCGCATGAATGTTTTGCTAACCCACATGATCCAAAATATTTGTACTTTGTATACTTTAAACTTAATATTTGAAAAAATATTTATATACTTTAACATGTTTAATATTTGAGAAAAATGGAATTTATCTCTGCAGCAGAGCATAATCCTCCCCAAACCTTCAATATGCTACCCTTTATTTTACATTTCCCTTCAGCTAGGCCCATGAAATTCAATTGGAAGATGATGAGTTTATTGCTGAACCAAAGTGCAAAATAAACTATCATGTTAAACTATTGAGATTTAAGAGTTGGATTTGTTACCCCAGCATTAAGTAGCCTGTCCTGACTAATGCATCTACATTATGAACACCTTATGCATTTCAAATTCCAAACTTAAAAAACAGATGTTATTGACATCACATAAAGAACTTACAACTTCATCAACAGAGTTAATGATAAAATAATCATCTTTAGTGCATCGAGAGAAAAGAACGCTAGAACTGAAGTCATTCTGACAAGTTAATTCTTTGCATGGTGGTCTTAGGTGAATTACTGACCCTGTTATGTTTCCATTTCTTTATATATAAAATGGTATAATACTAAAAGTTTTTATTTTTTTACAGTGTGGCTGTGAATATTGAGTGAGACGAGGTGTATGAAAGCTTTAACAGATACGGCCTTCTTTTCAGGATTTTATTTTTCTTTAGAGAAACTACCTCCTTGAGAACCAACACGCCAAATAAAATTAAATTGTTATATCCTCCAATAGTTAAAGGTAAATGAGAAATTCTTAACTGTTAATGAACAGAAACATATTGATTTGATATATAACAGATTAAGAAATATTTTTAAGAAATATAATAAATACATGTAAGTGAATTTCTCAATATCACCACTAGATGGAAGCATTCTCCCAAAAATTGTTCAACTTTCTTCAGTTTGTCTTACTAATGCAAATACAGTACCTCTCCAATGGGATAGCTTGAAGACACGTTTACACTTAGGAATGAACACATCATAGCATATCCCTGGATCACAATAATGTAATGCGTGATTTTAAAAAAGTGATTCCATTATTCTTTTCTTTGTTTTATTTTCTGCTGCAAAACACTTTAAAGACACACAATAACAAAATAGAGTAATGGAAAAGACATAATGGAAACCTAGAAATGATCTACCAAACACGCTAGAGAGAATCACCTCCCAGTTTCTAACATTTTTTTCAACCACAAAGGTGTGGTTTACTTGTTATCCTTGGGTTTGGAATTTCTTGAGATCCTGTCTCCCAGGTGCTACCTTCTTGGTTAGGTCTTCCACTTCCCCTTTATCCTAAGGGCAGAGAAGACCATCTCCTCCGTGATTCTTCCCTGCATCTCTGCACCTTTTGTGCACATCTCCATTACAGCACTAGCCCATTGTCCAATAGTTCATTTATGTATCTGTCTCCCAATCTCTCTGGGAACTTCTGAGTACAGGGAATGGGGTCTTTAGCCTGGCAGAGGTACCTGATACATAGAGGGAACCAATAGTGGTTTGCTGAATGAACCTTAAACTTACCTGAATATGTATAAACACCGCTAGCCGTTGGACTAAGATATTGTCTGACCGGTCCAAAATGTATCAACAAAACTGTCTTCTTCATCCTCTCAACACCTTTCCAATGTTGCCCACACCCACCCACATGCAAGTGTTAAAATAATCTTTAAAGACAAAATTTTAAACTTCCTGAGTTAATTACATTGTTTTTGTGAACGTGGAAAACCTTTTTAAGTTTAAAATAATTATGCTAATTTTATGACAATAATGTAATATAAAATATGCAGACAATCTTACTTAAGAATTTTCTAGAACCTATTTTATGGTTAAAAACTAATGACATAAGCAAAACCAAATATTGTGAGTTATGGAAATTGAAGAGCATCTGAAAAGTGCATGAAATATACCGCCTTGATTATATGTGTGTGTGTGTATATATATATATACACACACATATATCTATATATGTATATATTTTTTCCTTTTTTTTTGAGACAGGGTCTCGCTCTCGCTCTGTCGCCCAGACTGGAGTGCAATCGTGCCATCTTGGCTCACTGCAATCTCCACCTCCCAGATTCAAGCAATTCTCCTGCCTCAGCCTCCTGAGTAGCTGGGACTACAGGTGTCCACTATCACACCGGGCTATTTTTTTGTATTTTTAGTAGAGACGGTGTTTCACCGTGTTAGCCAGGATGGTCTTGATCTCCTGACCTCATGATCCGGCTGCCTCGGCCTCCCAAAGTGCTGAGATTACAGGCATGAGCCATGGGGTCCAGCTCTTGATGATACTTTTAAGAACCTCTTATAAAGTTAGAATTTTCACCTACCTCACAAGAGGTAGTTTTCTTTTCTTTTAGCCGATTTTAAAACGCAAACTAATCTAAGCTTGTTACGATGCTAAGTACTGTGAGCTATCTTGATTTCATCTGTATACAACATCTGAGCGTTTTTATGAAGATCTATCTTAATATCAGTAATTACTATGAAATTATATTTAAAAGCTACCTATTTGGGAATGTAAATTCGTTTGCCATGTGGAAAGCAGTATGGGGCTTTCCCAAAGAACTTGAAACAGAGCTACCATTTGACCTACAATTCCATTATTGAATATATATTCAAATGAATATAAATCATTCTAGCATAAAGACACATGCACCCGTATATTCATCCCCATGATGTCACAATAGCAAAGACGTGGGATCAAGTTAGGTGCCCATCAATGGTGGATTAAAGAAAATGTGGTACGTATACATCATGGAGTACTATACAGCCATAAAAAGAATGAAATCATATCCTTTGCAGCAATATAGATGGAGCTGGAGGTCATAATTCTAAGCAAATTAATGCAGGAACGCAACACCAAATACCTCATGTTCTCACTTATAAGTGGGAGGTAAACACTGAGCAACCATGTACATAAATGTGGGAACAGTAGACACTGCAAACTACTGTGGGAACAGTAGACACTGCAAACTACTGGGGGTGGGGGGGAGGGCATGGGTCAAAAACCACCTGTTGGGTACTGTGCTCACTACATGAGTGCAGTATACCCATATAACAAACCTGCACATGTAGCCCCATATTTAAAGTAAAAGTTGAGGATAAGGAAAAATCTCCTACACCACAGATTCTGTTTTACTACATGTGAAATACATAGATTGTATATGGTAAAGGGTCTTCACTAGACTAAGAATATAAATTGCATCCTTACATGAGCGTATATGAATAAGAAATTATTAGTATTTTTCAGACAGACATAAAAATCCCAATTTTGAATGAATAAGCAGGCATTTTAGCTTAGGTTACAGTTACAGTGTTTATTGGATTTTCTTTACTCCCAGTAAGTCTTAGTCTCTTACGGAAGCATTTTCATATTGTGGTGGTAGCAAGGAAGTAATAAAAACACTAACGTTTATAGTACTTCCGAGTCTGTAAAAAGCTCTGTTATGGACTATATTTCATTTGATTGACACAACAGTCTCCAAGATAGGCAAGGCAAATACCACTTCCTTTTTCTATTTATGAAAAAGAACTAGAAACTTACAGATTTAAGTGACTTGCTTAATAGCACACAGTTAATCATGTGACAGAACTCCGTTGGCGGCCCTGGACTTCTGACCCCCAGTCCCACATGTTCTTGTATTCTCCAAGATGTACTCACAAGGACCCAGAAGCTGAAGGTTTAGTCTCATCTCTGTCATTTAAGAGCCATATAAACATTAACAGCCAGATAGTACAAATTTCAGTTTTTCTTGTTTAAAAAATGAAGGTTTTAATATCTGTCCCTTCTATTCGACAAGATAGCTGTGAAGTACTTTGTGAGCCACTAAAGTGGTCTATTGAAAATATATGTGTGCAATATAATTGATCCTGTAGACCTGTGAAGCCAGGAACATTGATATTGGTAGAGAAGGGAGTTTTTTAGATTACAGAAGTCTTAGCTTGCATTATAGGTTGATGAAATCATGCGAACTGAAAGAAATTATCAATTGTAGCCACACTGTGGCACTACTTACTCACGTAAGATTTTTCATTTCACATTTTCTCCATAAATTGAGCTTTATAAAATGGAATATCATATTATGCCTGAGGAATTCTTTGTTTACTTACGTATCTCTAAGTATTTTAGTTATTTACTACAAAGTTTCATAAAGATTAACATAGTAGTTCCAAACAATTGAAAAGTCAAAAATTATCATCTTGATATTCTGATATCAAATTCAGAAAACATTGTAGCTTCTTGCTTTGATTGTGTTAGAGTGTGCGTGCACATGTATGCCCAAAGCTACTGAATAATAAAAGTACAAACTTAAGACTTTAGCAAACTGCTTGAATAATATTCCCTTTAAACCTGGTATTACAACCAGCTGATTTGGTTCCCAGAGGTGCACTGCCCCGGTCATATGCTATAATGAGTTGTCAAACGCATGACTTACCAGGAACAGAAACAAAATGATAGGCTTAACTGAGGAGACATGAACTCAAGCAACAAATAAAACTTACTGAGGGCCTATTGTATTCAAATTACTGGAATACATTACATTCGCATGTGACCCAAAAAATCCTGTAAATGAGAGGCTGCTTAGAAGTAGTTCAAGTTTTCTTTCTTTCTTTTTTCTAGAGATGGGACTTGGGGTGGTTCTTGCTATGTTTCTCAGGCTGCCAGGCTGGTTCCAATGGAGACTCTTAATTAATTACGTGGAAGAATAGACAATGGCACTGAGAATGTCTAAAACATTCTAGACAGGAAGACACACAGGTTTGTTTGAGGGTGAACCATCTTGGAGACTGACTTCCTTGGGAAATCTAATCTAGAGATACCCTGGTGGGATGGAGAGGATGAAGCAGGCCACCATGTCCCTCTTTGCCTTGCCAAATTAAGGGAAGGATGGAGAAGGATCATGTGGGTTTATCTGGCTCTGAAACAACCCACAGACGCCTGTGAGACCCAGTTGCTCACATCCTACACATTTATTGAGCGTCTACCTTTTCAGACACAGACCATCAGAAAAATTACCTGCTTGTAGTTGTAATCTCAAGGAATACACGCTCTTGAGTGAATATAGACACAGGCACAAATAACCATCATGCACATCTGACCATGGAAAGTTCCTTAGAGAACATAATAAATACCTGTTGAGTCTGAAATTATTTCATCAAATGCTTGAGCACATGATATAAATGTAAATTTATAAATTAAAAATCCTATTATATATTTACTATTTGCTGGATATCATAAGTTCTTTATACTAACAATTGTAATTTTCACAAAACTTCTAAAGGTAGATATTTTCATCCCAATTTTACAACTTAGAAAAGTAATATTGACTGATTTGTCACAAACTGAGGTCTGTCTGATTTAAAAACTCATGCTTTGAAAAATACAATTTCAGGCTGGGTGTGGTGGCTCACGCCTGTAATCCCTGCACTTTGAGAGGCTGAGGCGGGTGGATCACCTGAGGTCAGGAGTTCAAGACCAGTCTGGCCAACATGGTGAAACCCCATCTCTACTAAAAATAGAAAAAATTAGCCAGATGTGGTGACATGCGCCTGTAATCTCAGCTACTCAGGAGGCTGAGGCAGGAGAATCGCTTGAACCTGGGAGGTGGAGGTTGCAGTGAGCTGAGATGGTGCCACTGCACTCCAACCTGAGCAACAAGAGTGAAACTCTGTCACAAAAAAAAAAAAAAAAAAGAAAAGAAAAATAGAATTTCAGATATTCTGACTTCAACTGCAGTCCTCTTTTCATGACCCAAAGGACAGAAAGATCACTGTGTACAATTAATTACTTCTGACTCCAGTGGTAGGAGAAAGGGACACAGATGTGGAAAGTATATTCTGGAGTGAAGGAACAATGGCACAATGAACATAGTTCTTCAGGCTTCCTTCTAATTGTCAGTGTTGTTTATGAATAGAATACGATTGACCCAGGCCTTATATGTTGGGCTACACCCCGTCATTCATTCATTCCCTAAGTATTTGTAATTGCATAATATATTTTCAATGGCTCTATGCTTGGGGTAGAGCCAAAGCATCCACACAACATGATCCTCAGCGCCCAGCAACAAAATCAGCAGGGCTTTATTAAGGTGACAAAAGATTTGATGGATGAGACAAACTTCAGCAGAATTGATTCACCAATCAAAGAGATGCTCCTCTAATGATTTCTATCACACTCTGAATCACACCCAGTGGCCTAAAACCATCACATGACTGGGCTACTTCTTTCACCACATTTCCTACCATATTGTTCCTAGGCATGTTCTCCTCCAGCCACTCAATGAGGAAGCCTAGAAAGTCCTCTCTTGCATGAGAACCTCTGCACACGACTTTCTCTCTGCCTAGAGTTCTCCTCACTCAGATACCTGCTTGGCTAGTCCTCTGACTCCCTTCAGGTCTCTGTTCAGACAGCACTCATCAGGGAATGTGACCATCCTATGTAAAGAAACAACCACACCACTCCAGCCTGCTCCCTTAGCCTGCTTGGTTTTTCTCCATAGCCCTCATCACTATCTCACATAATGTACTCTATATTCACGTATTTGTTTGATGTCGGAAGGTTCTGAGATGGCAGGGAGTTTGCTTGCCTTGTCCATTTTAGCAATCATGGTGCTCAGAACAATAAATATTTGTGGATGGAATGAATGCTATTCTTTTGCTAATAGTGTGGAATGTATGTGTGTTTTTTCCAAGTCTCCATTAAAAGTTCATGGGGTATTCAGTTAAACGAATAAATTTTGAGCACTTTGTGTTCATGCTAGACACCATAATAGGTGCCGGCACAACAGCAGTGATCAAGACTGAGTCCCTTCAAGGACTTCAGGTAACTATAATCAATAGGTAATTACAAGACAGAAGAATAAGAGGATTCATTCCCAAGGTGCTCTGCGAGACCATTGATGGGCACCTCGCCCAGGTCTAAACAATCAGAATAGACAGCTAAGAGAAGCTGCCATCAAAGCAGAGATATGAAGGACAAGTAACAATTAACTGTTAACTTAAAAATCACACAGTCTATACATTTGGGAAGGAGACGTTTTTTAATAAAGGGTTACTGCCTGCAAGTTGTCCATCCTGAGAGGCTGGGAAGCATAGCTTCTGGCAGAAGCAGTTAGCAGGCACTTTGTGGGAGGAAAAGGTGGAAGAGGGATTTATGCTGATGGGTTTGCTAAGTATACATACTCAACAGGTTATAGGAGGAGCTATAAATGAAGTGGGTCCTAATACATGCGTACTGAAATAAACATGCATTTGCATGCAACCCATGCTCATTTTGAAGTGGAGACAGCATTTAAATGTATTACAATTAGGCCTATACATTAAAAGGTGAAGCAGGAACATGAAGACACTCAAGTGGGCAGCCTTTGTAAATTGGCCAGACTAGTCCATAATCAGTGTTCTTCTTATCAGGATAAAGTTATTAAAATTAATGTCTTGTCCAATCAAAGCTGCAGGTATGGCTTGTAGAAGAGGGAGGTCAGTTAATCAGTGTCAGTAGTGGTGAAATGCAATGGCTTCAGTGTTGCTCATCTCAAGGCCAGTGCTTATTTAGATGATAGAGAAGAAGAAGAAGAAAAAACTCATGGAAACTAGAACATAGCTTATTCTTTCTTTCTTTATTTTTTAATTTTTTTTTGAGACAGAGTGTTGCTGTCACCCAGGCTGGAATGCAGTGGCACAATCTCGGCTCACTGCAACCTTCCCCTCCTGCGTTCAAGCGATTCTCCTGCCCTAGCCTCTCAAGCAGCTGGGATTACAGGTGCATGCCCCCACACCTGGCTAATTTTTGTATTTTTAGTGGAGACAGGGTTTCACCATGTGGGCCAGGCTGGTCTTGAACTCCTGACCTCTGGTGATTTGCATGCCTCGGCCTCCCAAAATGCTGGGATTACAGGCATGAGCCACTGCACCCAGCCCATAGTTTATTCTCTAAGTATAGGGGTGCATCACTTAACCATTTTCTGTTGTGGCCTTTGGTCCTGTTTATAATTTGGTAAATTATTGCTACAAGAGTCCATTCTGTCTGTCTTATGATCTCTGTTTTAACATTAATGCTGGTCAGTTGTGTCTAAACTGCAGAGGGTGGGAGTGTAATGAGGCGTGTCTGACCTCCCATCCCATCATGGCCTGGAACTCAGTCTTTTATGGTTTCTCTGAAGTCCCCTTGGCCAAGAGGAGGTCCATTTAGTCCATCGGGGGGCTTAAGACACTATTAGTTCTCATAACTAAGAAAAAAGAGAATAATATTGCAAGCACGTGTAAAGACAAGTAGTTCTAAACTGAAATCTTGTGAAAAATATAATATTCTTAATTATATTGCCACTTTCTATTAAATATGGTAATTATATTTTTAGTAACTAATTTTAATAGATAGTAGGAGCAAATTTTATCTTAGATCATCTGTCACTGACCATTGAAGAGGCCACTGAACTTGGTGGGCACATGTACTCCAGTTGCTGAGGACTGTGGCTCTGACCACCAAATTTCATCAACCCTAAGATGCTATCATCTGTAAGGTATGCTAATGTTTGCTAAGTTGCACTAAGAAAAAAAACTGCAAATAAATGCTTTTTCAAATAACATTCACTTTTATACTTACAAAAGATATTTTAAAAACTTATTTAAACGTAAACTTTTATTACATATTACTCTTGTACAGAGAAAAATGTAAGTGAAATAATTGCTTAAGGCATTCCTAAAACCTCTTCACCTTTACAGTTCATTTTTATATTTTTTTTTATCTCAAAGTCATTAAGATCCATATCTCCATCAAGACTTCACTATCGTCAGTAAGATTTTCTTTCAAGCTGCTGTGGAAAGTATTGGTGATGAAGCTTTCTTGATCCGACCAGGAAGTCCCAAAAGAAGGTTTTTAGATGTCAATCAGGAAGGATACACATTCTTCAAATGGCCCTTAAGTGATTTATCAGCTGAAGCACTAAGGGGTTGCAGTTATTCAGTCATATTGCAAGGAACAACAACCGTGTTTGTGGGTAGATAGTTAATAATAGCTGGATCATGATTGCAACTTGGCTGACGGTAATGTATGAGAAAGCACATGTTGGTAATATACCAATTTTAGGAATCCTCAAATTTGAAAAAGTGTGCCTTAAAAATGATGAACTATGGAAAGTAAAACAGCAAAAACAACAGTTTATCAGCCTATTCCAGATAGAATATTGCTTATAGCTATATAATTTATTCTACATGCCAAGGAATATGATTTCTTCTCTTTCAAACTTTGATGCCAGGAAGGTGGTCCTGCATTGTAGACTTGCATTTTATAGTCATTAGAAAGATAAGTTAAAAAAGTGCTATCAGCTGACACATTCCAGTATTTAACATATGATTGATACTGCTTTAAGTGCTTTTAAAATATTAACTAATATCATTCTCACAACTACTAGGAGAGGTGTATATGATTATTCTCATTTTACAGATGTAGAAACTGATGAATAGAAAATAAGTTGCCCTATATTACCATACTAGTAAGTGGCAGAACTTGGATTTAATCTGAGGGAATCTGGTTCCTGAGTCTGCACTCTGGTGTAAATATGTTATAAATGCAAAAAATTAACATTTACAAATCTATTTATATGCGAGATAGTATGCCACAACATCTGATCTGGCTTTTAGTCCTAAGTCTAGCTTAACATCTGACTCCTATTCTGTCCCTGGATTTGAGTTTAATTCCTTGGTAAGAAAACAACTTCCTGTGAATAATATAATCTGGGAACCAGTGTTGAGGTTTCTCAACTTCCGCACTATTGACATTTTGGGTTGAATAATTCTTGTTATGGGGGCTGTCCTGTGCATTGTAGGAGGTTCAGCAGCATCCTTGGTCTCCACCCACTAGATGCCAGGAGCACTCCAAGCTGTGACGATGGAACAGTCTGAAGACATTGCCAGGTAACACTTTAGGGAGCAGAATCACCTCTGGTGGAGAACCCCTAAGTCAAAAGTACAGAGTATTTTTCATGGGTCTGTCAATTGATGGGGAATTTCTTACACATGTTGTGTATGATTCTGACTTTGCAATGACTAAGCAGAAGAGAAGGGTTTATACAATCTATATAAGTATGTGTTGGTATAGATTTCACCAGTGAGGAAAGGGGAAGAGGGGAATTATGATTCATGCTAACAGATGGGGAAATAAACAGAGAATTGCTAACATTTTCCTGCTGGACTTCTGCAGTATTTGAATATATGAATTTTTAAATATTGGAGTTCAAAAAAGAGTTTCATAAAATTGTGATTTCTTTTTAAATATTTAATCAATTCATTAATTTATTATAGATATTTTTGAATATCTCATTTGTACATAAATGTGCAAGTTTTCAGAATATAGAAATAAATAAAATATGATCCAAGCCATCAAAGATGCTGAACTCTAGAATGACAAAGCATAACCTTGTAGCAATGAGCAATTTTTCTAGTGAGTGCAGAGTCCTACTTTTCATATCACAATGTCACTGTCCAAAGACATACAAAATTAGATAATGTTTGAAAAAGCAAAATAAAAAATACGGTTAGGTGAAAGAAATAGGATCTAGTGTTTGGATTAGGATCAAGATCTAGTGTTAATTACAGGGTAACTATAGTTAACAATAATTTATTATATATTTCAAAATAACTGAAAACATGAAATCGAAATGCTCCTAACACCAAGAAATGATAAATGCTTGAGGTGACGGATATCCCATTTACCCTGATTTGACCATTGTACATTGTATGCTTGTATCAATATATTATTACATGTGCCACATAAATACATGCAACTATTATGTAGCCATAATAATGAAACATTAAAAAATAATTTATTGTGAAAGGCTATTAACTCAAGGCATCTGAAAACTTCTTGTATATCCCTATCATAGAAATGGCATTTGTTTGAGTTTGGTGCTAGGAATATGGGGCTGTTTTTGCTTTTTCAAATGAAAGTCTGACTTCTAACTTGGTTACCGTGACAAAAGGAAAAAATTCATCAAATTTCATTCTTGTCAGTGGAAACAGACAATAATTCTTGGTAATTTAATTACATGTCCCTTTAAAGAGCTCTAAATACATTAGAATAAGAGAATTAAATAAAGACAAGTAGATTCATTATCATCTTTATGATAGACTCATGAAAGAATATATATTGCTAAACTTATTGACAAAATAGTGCTTAATAAAAGTAGCATATACTAGAACCTTTCTAGTATGTTTCATTTTTAATCTTTTATTTCTATATGTTTAAAATAACCTAAGGTAAGGAAAGAAAGTAAGATACCATTAGAGGGGACATTATGATGGACCTTTCCAATGGGAAGGTACCCCCTTGTTAACAGTTAAACACTTAGCCTCTGGAGTCAGAATCTGTAGGTTCAAACTGTGAGTCCATTTCTTAAAAGATAAGAAGTCTCGGGCAAATTACTTAATCCTTATTCATTTCTGATATCGGGATAATAATAAATACCTACCACCATAGTGCCTTTGTGAGAATGAAGTAAGAAAATTATGTACAGCTTAAAATATACTGTTTCTGGCATATAATTACATGTACACAAATAAAAGTTATTATCATGACTGACAAATTGATATCGTCAGCCTTAAATGAGTTGGAAACAGAGTAGATTTCACACCAAATATCTAGTAATTTATTCCACCCATTATCTTCTGACCTGCCTAAATCAGGGCTTCTTCCCCCTCCTCAACCACGAAGTTTCTACTAAAAATGTTAAATTGTTCACTTTTTTCCAGTATCTTTTCTAGAGTTTTCTCTTGGGCTTTTAAGTATGCTTGGTGGTCTGGCCCTATCCTACCCTTTTATCATTATTTAAGCCTACCCTTCAACAAATATTCTCTGTTCTAGGCAGTCCTATTTCCTTATTATTTTAAAAACAAATACAATGTATACATTACTTCTTCCAGAACTTTCCTTTTCTTAAATGATCTTCCTTCTTTCTATCTATTCACATATTCAATTTGTACACTTATTTCGAGTCTCACTTTTTCCTGAAGATTCTATCTCCGGTTTTTTTTTAATTTTTTTTTTTTTTTTTTTCTGAGATAGGGTCTTGCTGTATCACCCAGGCTGGAGTGCAATGGCACAATCTTGGCTCATTGCAGCCTCCGCCTCCTTGATTCAAGCAGTTCTCCCACCTCAGCCTCCCGAGTAGCTGGGATTACAGGCATGTGTCACCATATCTGGCTAATTTTTGTATTTTTAGTATAGATGGGATTTCACCATATTGGCCAGGATGGTCTCGAACTCCTGACCTCAAGTGATTCGCCTACCTCGGTCTCCCAAAGTGCTGGGATTACAGGCGTGAGTCACTGTGCTCTGCCCTTAAATTTTTTTATTGATACATTACGATTGTACATGTTAATGAGATACATGTACAATTATATATGTACATGTAATATTTGATTACAGTGTACATGTAATATTTTGATAAAGCAAATATTTTGTAATGATGAAATCAGGAAAACTGGGATATCCATCATCTCCAACATTTATCACTTCTTTGTGTTGGGACATTTCCAATCTTCTCTTCTACATATTGTTAAACATATGATAATTTATTGTTTAGGCTCACCTTAACTGCGCTATCACATACTATAACTTATTCTTTCTATTTATCTCTATGTTTATGCCCATTAACCATCCTCTCTTCACCCTCCCTGTTTTCCCAGCCTCTGGCAACTATTGTTTTATCCTCTACTTCCATGAGATCCACTTTTTTAGCTCCCACATATGAGTGAGAACATGCAGTATTTGTCTTCCTGTGCCTGGTTTATTTCATTTAACATAACGTCCTCCAGTTTCATTTTTTTTCTGCAGATTACAGGATTTTATTCTTTTTTATGGCTGAATAGTATTCCATTGTATACATACCACATTTTCTGTATCCATTCATTTGTTGATGGACACTTAGATTGGATCCATATCTTTACTATTGTGAATAGTATTGCAACAAATGGGAGGGTTCAAGTATTCCTGTGATACACAAATTTCCTTTCCTTTGGACAAATACCCAGTAGAGGGATGGCTGGATCGTATGATAATTCCATTTTTAGTTTTCTGAGAAACTTCTATATTAGTCTCCACAATAGCTGCATTAAATTGCATTTCCGCAACAGTGTAAAGGAGTTCCCTTTTCTTTGCATCCTCACCATCATTTGCTATTTTTTGTATTTATGATATCTTACTAGTTTTAATTCACATTTCCCTGATTATTAGCAATGTTGAGAATTTTTTATATACCAGTTGACCATTTGTATGTCTTCTTTTGAGAACTGCCTACTCGTATCCTTTGCCCACTTTTTAATGGCATTATCACTATTATTTTTACTATTGAATTGTTTGATGTCTTTGTATATTTTGCATATCAGCCTCTTGTCAGATGAATCATTTACAAATATATTTTTTCCCATCCTGCAAGTTGTCTCTTCACTCTGTTGATTGTTTCCTTTGCTTTGAAGAAGATACTTAGTTAAGTAGAGTCCCATTTGTCTTTTTTTTTTTTTTTGGTTCTTGTGCCCATGAAGTGGTAGTCATAAAATCTTTGCCTAGATAATGTCCTGTAGCATTTCCCCTATTTTATTCTTGTAGTTTTATAGTTTTGGCCCTTACATTTAAGTCTTTAATCCATTGAGAGTTGGTTTTTGTGTATGATGAAAGACAGCAGTCCAGTTTCATTCTTCTGCATATGGATAGTTTTCCCCTTATCATTTATTGAAGAGAGTATCCTTTACCCAATGTATGTTCTTGGTACTTTTGTCAAACACCAGCTAAGTGTAAACACGTGGATTTATTTCTGGTTTCTCTGTTCTGCACCATTAATTTATGTGTCTATTTTTATACCAATACCATATTGTTTTGGTTTCTATAACTTTCTGGCATATTTTGGAGTCAGATAGTCTGATACCATGAGCTTTGTTCTTTTTGCTCAGAATTGCTTTGACTATTTGGCATCTTTTGTGATTCCATACAAATTTTAGGTCTTTAAAAAATTTCTAGGAATAATGTCATTGATTTTTTTATACCATTTTCCTTGAATATGTAGGTTGCTTTTAGTAACGTGGTCATTTTAACAATATTTTTTCTGATCCATGAGCATGAGATGGTTTTCCGTTTGTGCCTTCTTCAATTTCTTTCATCAGTGTTTTGTAGTTTTCATTGTAGAGATCTTACACCTTCTGAGCTAAATTTATTCCCAGGCATTTTATTTATTTATTTTTATAGCTATTGTAAATGGAATTGTTTTCTTGATTTATTTTTTCAGCTAGTTTGTTATTGGTGTATAGATACACTACTGGTTTTTATATATTGACGTTATATGCTACAATGTTACTGAATTTGTTTAACAGTTCTATGAGTGTTTTGGTGGCGCCTTTAGGCTTTTCTATATATAAGATCATATCATCTGCAAAGAGGGACAAATTGACTTTCTCTCTTTCAGTGTGGATTTTTAAAATTTCTTTCTCTTGCCTGATTGTTCTGGCTAGGACTTCCACTATTACGTTGAGTAAGAGTAGTGAAAGTGGTCATCTTTGCCTTGTTCCAGTTCTTAGAGGAGAATTTTATTATTGATTCAAGCTCATTACTCATTACTGGTCTGTTCAAGTTTTATATTTCCTCTGGTTCAATCTTAGTAGGTTGTATATGTTTAGGAATTTATGCATTTCCTATAGGTTTCTCAATTTGTTAGTGTGTAATTGTTTATAATAACCTTTATTAATCCTTTTATTTCTGTAGTATCAGTTGCAATGTCTCCTTTTTCATTGTTGATTTTATTTATTTGGGCCTTCTCTTCTTTTCTTGGTTAGTCTAGCTAGCAGTTTATCAATTTTGTTTACTTTTTCTAAAAACCAACTATTTGTTTTATTGATTTTTTGAATTGTTTTAAAGTCTCTATTTTGTTTGTTTCTGGTATAATCTTTATTACTTATTCCTTCTACTACTTTTGTGTTTGCTTTGTTCTTGCTTTTCTAGTTCCTTAAGGTGCATCAAGTTTGAAATTGAATTTGAAATCTTTTGAATCTACTTTTTAAAGCAGATATTTATTGTCATAAACTTTCCTCTTAGCACTATTTTTGTTGTGTCCTATAGGTTTTGATATATTGTTTTCACTTATATTTGTTTCAAGAAACTTCTTGATTTTATTCTTAATTTGTTCATTGATCCAACTGTCATTCTGGAGCATTTTGTTTAATTTCTGTGTATTTGTACAGTTAGTTTCCAAAGTTCCTCTCATTATTGATTTCTACTTTTATTCCATTGTTGCCTAAGAAGATACTTGATATGACCTTGAGTTTTAAAAATGTGTAGACACTTGTTTTGTGGCCTATTTTATGGTCTATTTTGGAGAATGTTCTGTGTTGATGAGAAGAATGTATAGTATATAGCTGTTGAATGAAATGTTCTGTAAATATCTGTTAGGTCCATTTGGTCTATAGTACAGATTAAGTGCAATGTTCCTTTGTTAATTTTCTATATAGATTATCTGTCCAATGTGGAAAGTGGGATGTTAAATTTCTCAACCGTTATTTTATTGCGGTCTACCTCTTCCATTAACTCTAGTAATATTTGCTTTATATATCCGGGTACTTCAGTGCTGGGTGTGTATGTATTTATAGTTGTTATATCTTCTTGCTGAATTGCTTCATTTATTATTATATAATGATCTTCTTTGTCTCTTTTGTATTTTTTTGACTTAAAGTCTGTTTTGTTTGGTATAAACATACACACTCCTGCGTGCTTTTGGTTTCTGTTTGTGTGGAATATCTTATCCATTATTTCACATTTAGTCTATGTGTCTTTCCAGGGGAATTGAGTTTCTTGAAGGTAGTATATATTGTGTCTTATATTTTTAATCCATTCAGCTAGTATATATGTATTTTAATTGCAGAATTTAAACCATTTACAGTCAAGGTTATCATTGTAAGTGAAGACTTACTCCTGTCATTTTGTTAATTTTTTTCTGATTGCTTTGTGTATCCTTTGTTTCTTTTCTCTTTTTATTGTTCGCCTTTATACTTTGGTGGGTTTTGATAGGGATAACTTTGACTTCTTTCTCTAAGTATTTTTCCTACCAGTGAGTTTTATGCTTTTGTGTGTTTTTATGATGGCAGATATTATCCTTTTGCTTCCAGGTGTAGAACTCCCCTAAGCAATTCTTGTAGGTCCAGTCTCTTGGTAATTAATTCTCTCAGTTTTTTCTTGTCTGGAAAAGATTTCACATTTCTTTCATTTTTGAAGGATAGCTTTGCTGGGTATAGTATTCCTGTTATGACTTTTTTTCTTCTTTCTACACTTTGAATATGTCGTCTTCTTATCTCCTGGTCTGCAGTGTTTCAGTTGAGAAACCAGTTTTTGTCTGATAAGAATTTTCTTATATGTGACTTGATGCTTTTATATTGTTGTTTTAAAAGGTATCTTTGTCTTTGAATTTTGACTATTTGACTATAATGTTCCTTGGAGGAGATCTTTTTGGGTTTAAGCTATTTGGGAGTCTTTGAACTTCCTATACCTGGACATCTATATCTTTTGGGACATTTGAGAAGCATTCAGCTATTGTTTTTCAGACAGGTGTTTTATTCCATTTCTCAGCTCTTCTTCTTCTGGAAGTCCCCAACTTTGAATGTTTGGTTGCTTTTTGATGTACCATATGTCATACAGGCTTTCCTCATTCTTTTCTTATTCTTTTTTCTTGTCTGACTGGGATATTTCAAAATATATTTTTTCAAGTTCAGATTTGCTTTCTTCTGCTTAAACTAGACTGCTGTTGAAGCTCTCAATTGTATTTACTATTTCATTCATTGAATTATTCAGTTCCAAGATTTTGTTTATTTCTAAAAAATGATATCTGTGTCTTCATTAAATATCTAATCCAGATCAAAAATTGTTTTCCTGATTTTTTTGTATTATTTATTTGTGTTCTTCTGTCTCTCACAACATTTCATTAATATCATTATTTTGAATTCTGTTTAAGGAAGCTCATAGATTTCCTTTTCTTTAGTATCTGTTGCTGCAGAATTGTTGTGTTCCGTTGGAAGTGTTATGTTTCTTTGCTTTCTCATATTTCTTGGATTCTTATGTTGGTATCTGTACATCTGGTATAGCAATCATTTCTTTTAATTATGTGGATTGGCTACCTTAAAGGAAGACTTTTTCCTATAGATCTACCTATAGTTTTGGCCTGGTAGAGTATTTTTGCTTTGATTTCTGGGTGTGCACAGTAGTATAGTCTTCGTATAATTTCTTCAGCTGTAGTCAGCATCAGTGGTCTCTGTGGGTTCCTCAGTGGTTTAGGCTGTGGTTGTTAGTGGAGGTCCTTCAGTGATTTATATGTTTACTGGCTGCCTCCACTCTTTTATATCTCTTCTCTAAGTGGGGTATTTATGAAATATTATTTGAACTTTTTTTTGCTTTATTGTTTGGGTTTTCTCTTCTTTGGGAACTCCAATTATGATCAGGTTGAATATTTTTGCTTGTCTTTTTAAAATATATACTTTAAGTTCTGGGGTACATGTGCAGAACGTGCAGTTTTGTTACATAGGTATATATGTGCCATGGTGGTTTGCTGCACTCATCAACCCATTACCTACATTAGGTATTTCTCCTAATGCTACCCCTTCCCTAGCTCCCCACTCCTGACAGGCCCCGGTGTGTGATGTTCCCCTTCCTGTGTTCATGTGTTCCCTTTTTCAACTCCCACTTATGAGTGAGAACATGCGATGTTTGGTTTTCTGTTCTTGTGATAGTTTGCTGAGAATGATGGTTTCCGGCTTTATCCATGTCCCTGCAAAGACATGAACTCATTCTTTTCTATGGCTGCCTAGTATTCCATGGTGTATATGTGCCACATTTTCTTTATCCAGTCTATTATTGATGGGTGTTTGGGTTGGTTTCAAGTCTTTGCTATTGTGAATAGTGCCACAATAAACATACATGTGCATGTGTCTTTATAGTAGAATGATTTATAATCCTTTGGGTATATACTCAGTAATGGGATTGCTGGGTCAAATGGTATTTCTAGTTCTAGATCCTTGAGGAATTGTCACACTGTCTTCCACAATGGTTGAACTAATTTACACTCCCTCCAACAGTGTAAAAGTGTTCCTATTTCTCCACATCCTCTCCAGCATCTGTTGTTTCCTGACTTTTTAATGATTGCCCTTCTAACTGTGTGAGATGGTATCTCATTGTGGTTTTGATTTGCATTTCTCTAATGACCAGTGATGATGAGCATTTTTTTTCATATATTTGTTGACTGTATAAATGCAGATATCACCTGCTTCTGTATCAATCTCGCTGGGAGATACAGACAGGAGCTATTCCTATTTGGCCATCTTGCCAGCAATCTATTTGAACATTCCTTTTAGTAACTAGAAGACTTTTCAGGTTTTCTCATCTTTTTGTTTGTTCACACTCTAATCATTTCATACAAACGTATCTACTTCTTCTAGGTTTAAAATTATTTAGACATAAGCTTTTTAATAATATTCTTTTACCTTTTTAATTTTTGTTGCATCTATAGTTTTTAGTCTTAATGTTATCTATGAGTTTTCTCTTTTTTCTAGAATAGTTTTGCCAGAAGTGTTTTGAAATTGATTCAAAAGCAATTTTGGAATTCATTGATCCTCTTTGTCATCTTAGTTTTATCATTTACTTTCTTTTTTTCCTTTGGGCTTGTTTTCTAACTTGTTCAATTGGATGCTTAGCTCATTAATCTTCAGCATTTCTTTTCTAATATAAACATATAAGACCATAATTTTCTCTCTACCACTTCTCCCAAGTTCCTGCACAAATATGTGTGCATACAACTTAAAAATTATTTCATTTTAGTATTTAAAAAATTATATTATGATCCATTTTCTTACCACAGTTATTATTAATGTATTTTTCTTTTCCCAAATTACTGTTTTAAAATATTGTCTTTTGTAATTTATAATTTTTTTTTATTTGGTCAGAAAATACATTTATTTTCAATTTTGTTTTATGACTTAAAGAGGCAAATTTGTATAAACGTGTGTGATAAATGTTTAATCTTCAGTTTGAGAATACAGAATTCTATGTATATCAATTAGATTATGCTTTTAGGCCAGGTGTGGTGACTCATGCCTGTAATCCCAGCATGGGAGGCTAAGGCAGGCGGATCACTTGAGGCCAGAAGTTTGAGACCAGTCTGGCCAACATGGTGATACCTCCTCTCTACTAAAAATACAAAAATTAACTGGGCATGGTGGCATGTGCCTGTAATCCCAGCTAATCGGGAAGCTGAGGCACAAGAATTGCTTGAACCTTGGAGGTGGAAGTTGCAGTGAGCCGAGATTGCACCGCTGCACTCCAGCCTTGGTGATAGAGTGAGATTCAGTCTCAATTAAAAAAAAAAAAAGGATTATGCTTTTAAATCACGGATTAAGATCTACATATTTTTTCATGTTTTGGGTGATTGATTAATCACTTATTGAGAGAGATGAGTTGTTTTCCTGCTTTGATGTCAACATTTGTCAAATTTTTCTTATAGTCCATGCAATTTATCCCTTACATATTTTGAAGTTATTAGATGCACTTAAATTTAGGTGCTTAACTGAAAAATTAAACATTTTTCTCAATAAGTAATTATTTATAAATTAAGCCTCTAACAATGCTTTTCACTTTATAATATCCATTGTCTCATAATAATATAGACACACTGACTTTTCTTTGGTTAGTATTTGTTCAATGTATACCTTTTCATTCTCTTACTGAAAGCCTTTCTTTATCCTTATGTCTCAGGTACATCTTCTGTAAACAGACCATGTCTTGATTTTTAAAAAAATAATTCTAGTTTTATAACTTCTCTGGAGAAGCATTTCTCTTCAAATTGCTTATGATTATTTACGTATTTGAATTTCTTTCTTTTATTTTATTTAGTGCTTTTATTTGACCCATGAAATAATATATATCTGTCTAGCTGTCTGTGTATCTATTTATCTATGTCTATCTCTGCCCCTACTCACTGGAACATAGTTCTTAAAATTTTCGTAATGTCCTAAGTGATAGGTGGGCTAGGAGAATCTTTTGTTCTTTTGGTCTCTGATCCAGTTCTTAAGATAGAGCTCCCAACACCATTATAAATAGAAGTGGTAGGAGACGCTTTTATTCTATTATTTGGTCTGTACCCCATTTTCTGATTTGGAGCTGTTAAGACCTTTGTAATATCCTGAGTAATAGGAGCATCTGATGCAAGCTCCTAAATTTCTGGAATTTTCTGTGATCATATGTGATAGGAGTATCTTTTGGTCTAATGAGGTGACTTTGGTGAGCTCCTGAATGGGGGCTGGTCACTAGAAAGATCCAGCCATGATTATACGCTTGGAGCTTTCTGCCTCAAACCCCATTCTCTGGAGAGTGGGGAGGGCTGGAAATAAAGTTAAGAATCAGTCATGCCTATGTGATGAAGACTTCAATAAATCCCTAAACTCTGAAGTTTAGGGAGCATTTAGGTTGGGGAACACATTCATGGGGTGGAAGAGTAGTGCTTCCTAACTCCATGAGGACACAAGCTCCTGCACTCGGGACCGTTCCAGACCTTGCCTTATGTATCTCTTCATCTGGTTGTTCATCTATATTCTTTGTTATAGTCTTTGTTATTAAACTGGTAATTAAAAGTAAAGTGTTTCCCTGAGTTATGTGAGCCACTGTAGCAAATTAATCAAACTTGAGGAGAGAGTTACAGGAACTCCAATTTATAGCTGGTCAGTCAGAAGTACAAGTCACAGCCTGAGACTTGTGATTGGAAGTAGGAAGCAGTCTTTTGAAACTCAGCCCTAATCTATGTGATCTGATAGGTACCTCCAGGTAGACAATGTCAGAACTGAATTGATTGGAGGGCATCCAGCTGGTGTCTGCCAGGGAATTGCTTGGTGTGTGGTGAACCCCCTTCCAATATCTTGTGTCAGAACAGCTATGCTGAGTGGTGAGTGATAGCAGGAAAAACACTTTGGTTACTTTTATATCTCAGAGTCCCTTCCCATATTTTAAAATTCTATTTTTCCTTATTTTATTTTTTTTACTAATTTAGTTGTTACACTTTTCTATTCCTATTCTTTTAGTATTTACCCTATAAATGTACTTAACAAGTTCTAAAGTTAATTAATATTTTAACCATGCTTTCAATAAATACAAAGGCCTTAGATCTTTGTACACCAAAAATGTACTTCTCTAAATTTATACTCTTCTTGTCAATAATTTTTGTCTTGCATATTAAACATTTTGGTTACTGTGTTATGTAGTCAACTTGTTAAGCTTACATAAGTTTAGCACTTCTTTTTCCGTTTCTTTTTTTGCTCATATTATTCATAGAATGTTTGACCTTGCTTCTAGGATCATTTTCCTTCACTCTTTTATCCTTGAAGATTCTTTTGGAAGCTTTTTTTGGGCACTTTTTCTCAGTTTTTATTTACTTACTTTTTGAAAATGTCTTCATTTGAAATGTTATTGGAAGGCAGTTTCCATGAATATGAATTTCTAGGTTGAAAGTTACTTTATCTTAGCATTTGAATATACAATTTTTTTATATATATATCCGGCTTTCATTGCTGCCGATGGAAAGTCAGCTGTCAGCTGTCAAGCTATTCATCACTTTTTTTTAGCCACTGGGATGCTGCACAAAGCTTCTCAGAAATAGCATTGCTCAATTCCCAAGGACACCATTCACATAGACCATAAATGACTAGTACCATCTATAGTAGTGTATAGCTTGCACAAATGTATATGGCAGCCCTCAGAATTTAACTTTTCTTTCTACTACTTTTAAGATTTTCTCTTTGTCTTTGATTTTCTACATTTTTAATACAGATAACTTATTTAAAAGTTTCTTTTTATTTACTCTGCTTGAATTCATCCAAGTGCCTAAATCTAAATACTGAAACTTTTTTTATTTTGACAATAACCACAGACATTCCTTCTTCAAATATTGCCTTTCCCTTATTTATTCTTTTCTTCTGCTCAGAGCACTGATTAGATTTATATTGACTTTTCTTCCTCTAGCCTTCATTTCCCTCAATCTCTTTTTCATGCATTATTTTTATCTCTCTATGCTGCATTTTTTGGTAATATCTCCAGATTTATTTTCCAGTTTATTAATTTTCTCTTTGGCTTTGTTTAGTCTTCTATTTAACATAGGCATTGAATTTTGAATATTTTCAATGACAGTATTATTTATTTATAGAAGTACTCTTTTTTGGTATTTGCTTGGTTAATTTTAATATCCTTTTAAATGTAATCATATTTGAAATCTTTTTTCTTTCTTTAATTATATCAAATATATTTACTTTATATTCTATATTTGATAATTCTAATATCTACGATATTTGTTTGTCTGACCCTGCACTTTGAATTTCTGCAGATTCTTGCTCATGGTGCCTTGTTTCTCAGGTGTTTAGTGAATTTCCAAATTGTAATCTGTTTGTTCTGTCTTTATATATTGGAATTTTAGTGATCTAATAACCTGGGAGGATTATCAAACTGAATCTACTTCAGAATAAACTTTGATTTGTAGTTTTTTAGTCCACACTAATAAAATTTGGTACATAAGTGCCAACTAATGGTTTATGATGCTACAGAAAGATTGCCTTTTCTCCCAGTGCACCTGGAGCCAAATTAAAGATCAGTAAATCATCTTTGGGAAGCATTTTACCTGAATCTTCCACTGAGTGTGGAATACCTTTGAGCATACCAGTTTTACACAACAGTCTTATTTGAATTTCTACCAAGTCGGACCCCTATGTTTGTGTGGTTTTATAATCTCAAGCCATCAAGAATTAGCAGATTTTCTTTTGTGGTTTTATAATCTCAACCACCAAGAATTAGCAGATGTTCTTTGGGAAAATAAACTGCGTTCTTCTTATTCCTATGATAGGGGATAGTTTCCTTTTCTTTACCACAATCCACTGCCCACTGATCAGCACACTTTCTCTGTAAGGTCTTCTTTGAAACTTCTCTTTAAGTGTGTCTCAGAATTAATCAAATACTCCCACCTATTACCCTTACTATTCTTTTCATCATGTCTCTAAAAACTTGTAACATTTATTTGTTTCCTTGTATTTTCTCAATTGATGACGAGTCCTTTACAGAGACTGTGTTTTGTCCATCTCTGTACTGCAGTACCTCATACTGTATCTGCCTTATAACTTGTTGGTGAATAAATGAATGAATTAATGAATGAACACCATTCTTTTCTGCTTCCATGCCTTTGCTCTTGCTGTCCGTATGTTTGAAAGGTCCATTTTTAATAATATCTTTCTGGTTTATCATTAACTTAGATTCTGTGTCTTACAACCTTATTTGGCAGCAATCTGTTCTTTATTGTTGTGGTACTCAATCGCTTTCCATTCATACAGTTCTGTACCTTTATGCCTTATCCTATAGTGACTATGTTATTTATTTCTATATTCCTTACAGTGCCTGACACAGAGATGTACGTAAAATAGGTATTCAATAACTACTGTTTGATTGAGTAGAAAAGTAGAGTCATCTTAAGGGCTCATCTCAGGGTCAAATTCTGAACTCCATTATATAGACAGTTTGTTTGACTTCTGTCCCAAATATCTTTTCGTCCACCCCTAAGTATTTTCAATTTGTTAGAAGCTGAAACTCTTACAATTATGTACACATAGGAATTGGCTCATGTGATTATGGAGGCTGAGAAGTTCCACAATATGCCATCTGCAAGCTGGAGAACCAGGAAAGCCAGTGGCGTAATTCAGTCTGAGTCAGAAGGCCTGAGAGCCAGTGGAGTCAATGGCATAAGTCATAGCCCGAGTCTGAAGGTCCAAGAACCATAAATGCCAATGTCCAAGGGCAGAATATGGAATTTTCCTTAAAAAAAGGAAAATTAACCCTTCCTCTGCCTTTTTGTTTTATTCAGACTGTCAAGAGATTTGATGGTATCCATCACATTGGTGAAGGTGATCTCTTCCAGAAACACTCTCATAGTTGCATCCAGAAATAATGTTTTACCAACTCTCTAAGTTTCTCAGCCAAATTGACATGTAATATAAACCATCACAACAAGTAAACTATAATTAAAATCAAATTCAAAAAATAAAAAATAATAAAAATACTAACAAACAAGGGTAAAAACATATATACTACTAATAGGGGTATAGAAGAGAAATAACTAAACTCCCAGGAATATAAAGGAAGGTTTGGGAGAGGATAAAATATTTTAACTGAATCTTAAAGAAATTATTCAGTAGGAGATGTAGAAAGTCATCCTTGCAGAGGACTATTATGGTTTGTTTTTTGAAATAAAACTTTATTTATTAACACTGAAATTTAAATGTTTTATAATTATCAGGTGTCACAAAGTATTTTTCTTTCTAATTTTTTCCAGTCATATACAAATGTAAAATAAATCTTGGCACGTGGGACATACAAAAACAGATACTGAATCAGCTTTGGCCTGCAAGCTATAATTAAATGAATCCTAATCTTTTTGCTCCAAATGCTTCCGTCTCCTAATTTTATATTATGGGTTGTTTTGAATGTAGCAAATTTCCAGAGGGAGAAATGTATAGGGATGGGGGGAATCAAAGAGAAGGATATTGTTTGCAACCATTATAAATTAGATTTTAGCACTCCTTGGTCTCTTCCACACCTTTTCACTTGTTCCTTCTTCTGTTTCAGGCACTCTTCCCCCACTATCCCTTTGGCTAGCTCCTTGCATTTTAAATTTCCATAGTTAGATGTTAGATTAAAAGTTATTTTTCCAGATAGACCTTCTTTGGCCACCATAGATAATTTAATTTCTCCTCCCCAATCTTTATCTTCATCCTGTATTTATTTCTGTAATTTTGTATTTTATTTTGTAACTGTCTGTTTATATGTTTAAAAGTCACCTTTGTCTGTATCCTTTCAAATGGAAGCTTGAATGTCTTGTTTACAATTATGTCTCAAGCATAATCAGTGGTTATTAATAATTTTTTTGTACTATGGCTCACTTTGACAGTCTGATGAAACTCCTCAAAGTGATGTTTTTAAGGGCATAAAATAATATATACAATATTATAGAGGAAGCCAATTATATTAAAACACAATTATTAAAATACTAGAAAATCAAATTCGTGATACAGTAATACATGGAATTTTTCAGCAATATCTAGTGGTATATCTAATAACTACTGTACATTTGAAATTGTGATTAGCATAAATGAAATTTCAAGGTTTCTACAACTAATGTAATGTGAAACAAAAATATTTGTGACCTTTTATTGGTGACAAAGTAAGAGGTATTGCTAATGATTGTGCTGGAAAGCCATTTAAGCAATGGTGACATGATCTACTTTATCATGGTTTGCAACACCGTGTTGGTCTTGACACCATCTTTGCAGGGATGCATAGAGCTCTTTGCTCAAGGCAAGATCTGCCTTATCTCCCTAGTCCCTTATGCCATTAGGCAGGGAGGTGAATAAATATTATCCTTTCTCTCTTTAAAAATTCCCAACTCTTTTGAATCTTGTGCCAGTAGATGACACCAAACATTCCCAATTATTGTTTTATACATTTATTGAATTATTTTGGAATTTTCCTTTATTTCTTGAAAATTTTAGATAATGGCACCATGTTTTTCTTTCCAGTAATACTTCTGTTACAATTTTTAATGATGTCAATATGTATGTAGATGACTTTCTGATACTTTAGGATCTTGATTCCTTGACCTCTTCATCCTCAATGAATTTGTACTCCATGTCACTTCAATCATTCATTCACATCGTCATAACCTTGCTTTGAATAGCAAAAATACCCTCTCATTAATGTCTCTGAACTCCTCATCTCCTCCCTCAAATCTATAAGACTGCAGTGTTAGCTGGTTTGGGCATTCAGGGAAATGTTTCCAAGCAGGAAAACCACCAACTTGTAGTTCTTCCTTGATTCAGAGGCATTCTTTCAGTTCAAGTTTCTACATTTGTTTTTATGCTTTTGTCCAATGTTTATTAATTTTTTCAGGATGAATCACTAGACCCCTTCATGTTGCCATTCTTTCTATTAAATTGTAATTTCAGTTAGTGTATTTTTCTATTTCTAGAATTTCTATTTGTTTCTTCAAATCTAAGTTTTAACATAGTTTTAATTAAAAGTATTTTCCCATTTTTGCTCATATTTTCAAGCTTTTTATTAATTTCTTTATATAAAGTGAGAATACCTTGTTTTACAATTTGTGTTTGACAATTCTAATTTCAGAAGTCTTTCTGGGCCTGTTTCTGTTGTCTGATGTTTCTGTTAGTTCCGACCCATTATGCTTTGATATATTTTACACACACACACACACACACGCACACGTGCGCGCGCGCACACACACACACACACACACACACACATTTGGTGCTTGGTTAGTTTTAACTTTTTTTTTTAGACAGAGTCTTGCTCTGTAGCCAGGCTAGAGTGCAGTGGCACTGTCTCGGCTCACTGCATCATCGACTCCCAAGTTCAAGCGATTCTCCTGCGTCAGCCTCCTGAGTAGCTGAGACTACAGGCACGTGCCACCACACCCAGCTAATATTTTAATTTTTAATAGATACAGGTTTCACCATATTAGCTAGGCTTGTCTCCATCCCCTGATCTCAAGATCTGCCCACCTCGGCCTCCCAAAGTGCTGAGATTGCAGGCATGAGTCACCGCACCTGGTCAGTTAGTTAATTTTGTGGTGCTCATTTACTTGATAAAATGTTCATGAACATTCTTAGAGGCCTTAATAAAGACATATTTACTAAAGAGATTATTTGCATTTACTTCTGGTAAGAGACTAGTTGACTACTTACCTGAACCACTCAAAACTGAAATAATAACTTGAATTTTTAAAAATAACCTAAATGATGTGGATTTGGGCTCCAATCTGGGCAAGGTAGATTTGTGGTTACAACTCACTAGTGATAACTTCTCTCCATCTGCTTCCCAACCCCTGCTTTATTGAGTGCCAGGATAACTCTCCTCGCAGTTCACTGGAGGTGAGGCATAGATGAGGTTTATCTGTACCTTTCTAGTGTAGCCCTTAGGCTACCAGCTTTAAAGGGGTAGATCTATCAAATTTTCTACCTCAATTGGGCATTACTTCCTGTGAAGCTATCAAAAGCCAACTGCCAAAGATCAAATTCCTCTGATTTGGTGAAAACTTTGACAACAAAAGCAGCTTCAGTTCTCTGAATTCCTTTCTGGCTTCTGCTTTCATTTATATTTTCAACTTTAATTGTTTACCATCTTGTTAGCTTTTTAATACTCTTAAGGTTTTTAAAGTATCTATCTTTTATAATATTTTAAAGTTTTTTTCCTGCAGAATTATTGGTCCAGAAACTTAGCCCTCAATATTCATTTTCTGCCTATGCTTTTTCTGTATTTAAATGCACAATCAGCATCTCAAATTTAACATTTCAAAATATGCTTTAGACTCTTGGCCCCAAGGCCAAATGAGGTCCTCCTCTAGAACTTCCCATCTCAGTAAAACCAGCTCCATTCTGAAGAACCTCAGGTAAAGCTCTTGGCTTCATCCTTGAATCTCTCATTATCTTACACTTCATATCTAATCCAGTAGCAGGTCTTGTCAGTCATGTTCTCAAAATAGACCCAGAATGTAACTAACTGTCACCAGCTCTGCTACCACTACTCTGACCACATTATGGTTATCTTTTACTGAATTCAACATAGAAGCCTCTTATTTGGTTCTGATGCTTCTTCCCTCTCCCAACCACTCGAATCTCAATGAATCAGCCAGAGTGAGGATCCTTTATGGATATCATTACTCCTGTTATTCCTCTATCCTAAAATTCCCAGTCTACAGACTACTCAGCTTACCTAGATTAAAGTTCAAAACTCTTCCAGAGCATGCCAGGCTTCCACGATCTACCTGCCCACTAACCCAGAGGACTTGTCTGACCTTGTAAACTACCACTTCCTCCACCCACCCCCAAACTCTTCTCTGGCTACACAAACCTCCTTACTGCCCCTCCAATGTGCTTCCACCTCAGGGATTTTATACTTTGTAGCATAAGATCACATTGGAAATAGGTCTTTGCAGGTGTAATTGATTAACAATCTTGAGATTAAGTCATCCTGAATTTTGTGTGGGCCCTGAATTCTGTGAATGTATTCTTATGAGACAAGGAAAGGAAACAGAGAGACACTAGATAAAAGAAAACCGTGCAAAGATAGGGGGAGAAATTGGGGCTATGCTTCCAAAAGTCACTAGAAGCCAGAAGAGGCAAGGAAGAATTTTCCCCTACAGACCTCAAAGAGGGCATGGCTCTGCTGACACCCTAATTTTGAACTTCTTGCCTCCCAAACTGTGAGAGAATAATTACCTATTATTTTAAGCCAGTGAGTTTATGGTACTTTGTTGTGGTGGCCCTAGGAAACTAATACTTCCTGTTTCTTCTGCTTGGAACACTCTTTCCCCATGTGTCCCTACTTGGCTTAATCTTTTGATTTCTTCAGGTCTCTGCTCAAATATCATTTTAGCGGAATGGCATTTAGGACCACGCAAAATAAACAGCACCCTTTTCAGTCACTTTCCATCCGTTGCTCTGCTTTATTTTTTTAATGGAACGTATTACCATTTGATGTACTATCTTTATTCTGTTTGCCACCTATTCATTTTCTGTCTCCTTCCACTAGAAAGCAGGAGCACAAAAACAGAAATTTGTCTTTCTTGTGCACTGCTCCATCAGCAGCGCTTAGAACGGACTCTGGTACCTCACAGACCTGCGGTGAATACCTTTGCTATGTATGAATGTGCAGTATGGCTTACTTGTACAAAATCGTTTGGTGAATAAGCTACCAATAAGTCAAAATATGTTAAAATATAAAATACCAAGTCCCAAATATTTAAAATATGCTTAAAATACCTATATCAAACAAAACACAGAATACCAAAATATGTTAAAATTTCACATTTGAAGTGTTTTTTGCATATGACAAAAAGAACATGGGCTTTGAAGTGAGAAACACCCAATTTCTAACATCAGCTCTTTATTTTCTGACCCTGTGATCTTGAGTAAAGCAGTTAACCTTACTGAGTCAAAAATTTGTAAGATAATCTTTACCATGTAGAGTTGCTGTGGACTATAAATAATGAGAAAATTATATGTAAAATACCTAGCCCTGTGCTTTTCATACACAGAAGAAGCTCATTGAATGTTCTTTGAGAATGATTATATGAAAATAACAAAACCAACCCCAAGCAAAGCCATGACAATAATGTCATGGACATACATTTTGTGTATGTCAAATACACACCAGACACACACACAGATGTGCATCTACATATAAAGGTATATGTATGTACACAGATGCACACATACAGAGAGATATATATGTGTATATACATTTATGTGTGTAAACATATTACTCACATATACCTACATATGTACAGAATTTTGTGTATGGTCTATCTACAGAGACTGAGACTAGATTAGTTAGAAAGGATATTGACTTTACAATGTACCTTGATAATTATACCTTTGAATTCTTATGGTAAAAATGGCCCACACTGAAATGTGTTTCTTTGTTTACTCAATGATAAAAACAAAATCACTACCTCATAAAACACATATCTTAAAGTTCCTGCCTTTAATTTTGTGACCTCTACATGTCACATAATTAAATCAATGTTACAGATTAAAGAGATATTTTCTTTTGAAATATAGTGTGCTAACATCATCACAATAAACAAGTTCTGGCTTGGAATGGAAGTCATATGGTGAAATAGGAACAGAAATGGAGTGGAAATCAACTTCATATTTGCATTTGATGAGTGACTTTAAGTAAAAACTTCTCTGTATTTTGGTACCCACATGTCTAAAATTAGAAGACTATTCTAGCTTCATGGAACTTTTGTTCACCCAAAGAATATATTTTTATAACCTGCTTCTTCTTTTGTGAAATGAAAGCAACACACACTATTTTTGTGAGAATTAAAGTAATGCACTTGAAAAACTCTAAAACTGTGTTTGGCACGTGATAGGTACCAAAATAATCCTTGTCGAGTTTGATCTGACACAAAAATTCCTTCGTTTCTGGAATCCAAATTCATCTTCAAACTTTTAGTCTCACTGAGAGTTTTTTTTTTTTTTCCTCTGAAAATGTGAAAGCTGATAAGAGGTCTGTTCATGACCACCTTCCTCAATGACATATTACTTATCGACTTCTGTGTTAAGGAGGTATATTGAACCACTAATCTTATGTAAACAAATTGCTTTATTTTGGTAGAAGTCTCATAGTAGGAGCGCCAACTAAGCCAAATAATTTGAAGATAAACGAAACTCTTCAAAGAAAATATAACAGCACAGCATAAATCTATACAACTATAGATCCTTTCTCCCCCAAAGAGAGCACTTGAAAAACAATAAATAAATCAATTGTCTTTATTCCTTGCTGAAATTCAACCACTGGCAGAATAAAGAGCTTTGAGCAAAATTGGTTTACGAAATTCTCAGCAGGATAATTTGCTTCTTTTGTGTCCTGGGTACTGTCCTAAGCTTAATGGAGACATACACAGAATTTAGTATATATGCTCCCACTCCCTTGAGTACGCCCCTTGGGGTCTCACCCTCATGCTAAGCTGCTTATAAACATATTTTCTAAAAATACGACTGGGATTTTTTCAAAGAATTCCAAAATGAATTGCTAAGAGAAGAATGTTTTTGATTCTAGTGTAAGCCAAAGGGTTTTTGGAGTCTACTGCTTTTGTGGCACATTGATTAAAGGAAACATAAGCAGGATCAGCACTAGGGCAAGGCTTACATTTATTTCATTACTGGTATGTGTTATAAATCTGATTTTTTTTTTTGTCACAGAAAAGGTTCTAGATAAAATTATACGTGGTATAAAGGAGACAATAAGTATTTCATAAATGAGTCAATTAAAAATAATTTGTCAGTTGGAGGTATCATACCCTCTTTCCTCTTCCACATCTCAGTCTATTCTGTTCTGTCTTGACCTCACACTTCATGCTTTGCTCTCTTTTCATCAAGGTTTGTCATCACCTTGCTTCTCATCGTTGACCCCACTAAAACTTCCAAATCCAGCCTGATGTTACTCCTGGACCTGTAATACAAATTAATTAGTCAAAAAAACTCCCCTTTATGAAACTGCAAATGATATTTTAGTTATCTGATCACTCCACCTCTACTCTTTCCTGCTCAGTCCAATAATAACTAAATCTATAAGACCATACAAGCTGGTGGGGTGATGTTCTGTGGTATACAAGTTTTGTAGTCCCTTCCAAATCTCATTTACTTCACTTTCAAAAAAGGTTAACGAAGTTCACTACTTTAATAGGGTTCTGGCAGAAAAATATTGCAATAGTAGGGGTCTGAGTGCTAATATGAATGTTTTGCTTGCTCTAACCTGTATTAGTAATGGAATGGCTTATTACACATTAAAGCCTCCTCTGAAACCCTTTTCTAGCACCTTAAGGAAATAATCAATATGGTCTAATTAAAAATGACTGTTTTTTCCTCTGCATACAACTTGGGTTTGTGAATAATGATTTTTAGTTTTAGTTTATGGGTTTTTCAAAACGCATGTATAGTGCTTATTATCTGTCAGTCTCTGCTCTAAATATTTACTAACTTGAAAATTAAAACAATCCTATCAGATAGACACTGTTACTCTGCTCATTTTACAAACATGGAAATAGAAGCACAAAAATTACCTAATTTGTTTAAGGTCGTTAGGTAGTAAGTGATATAGCTGGACTGTGAATCCAGAAAACATGTTTCTCAAGTCCATACTCTTAATATCGTGCTCTGCTTCTCTTAGAAGCAAGAGAAGGTTCTATTCTCCTCAAGAAGATGCCGGGCTAAAAACGTTGATCTCATGGAGATAGAGAGCAGAATGATTGATACCAGGGGCTGAGAAAGGTGTGTGGTTCGGAGCAGAAGGGATGAAGAAAGGCTGGTTAATGAGTACAAACATACAGTTAGATACAAGGAATAAGTTCTAATATTTGATAACAGAGTAAGGTGATTATAGCTAACAACATTGTGTTGTATATTTCAAAGCAGCTAAAAGAGAGGACTTGACATCTTTCCAAAAAATAGAAATGAAAGCACTCGAGGTGATAGGCACTCTGGCCTGATCATTACACCTTTTATGCATGTAGGAAAATATCCCATGTACTCCATACATATGTACAAATATTCATTAATAAAATGTAATTCTGGGCAATTTAAACAGAAAAGGAATTTGGTTAAAGGACGTTGGTTAGGTGAAAGAACCAACAAGAATTTTGAGGATTGAACATGGAAATGGGGCAGCAATAAAAGAGACCAAGCATCAAAATCATACTACAGAATAATGTGGTGAAGTTCCTGCAGCTGCTGCTACTGCTACTGGACACGGGATTAACAAGCTTTCATTGTTGTCACCACTGGGACACAATCGTCATTGTTGCCATGGACACCTGCTGCTGCTGCTGCTGCTGCTACTACTGACTGCATGGATTCTCCACTGTTGTTACTTCTTAAGATTCCAAGTTCGGGCCGGCCGTGGTGGCTCATAGCTGTAATCCCAGCACTTTGGGAGGCCGAGGCAGGTCGATCACCTGAGGTCAGGCGTTTGAGACCAGCCTGGCCAACATGGTGAAACCCTGTCTCTACTAAAAATACAAAAATTAGCCAGGCGTGGTAGTAGGCGCCTGTAGTCTCAGCTACTTGGGAGGCTGAGCAGGATAATTGCTTGGACCCGGGAGACGGAGGTTGCAGTGAGCCGAGATCACGCCACTGCACTCCAGCCTGGGCAACAGAGCGAGACTTTGTCTCAAAAGTAAATAAATAAATAAATAAATAAATAAATGAAGTACAATTCCAAGTTCGAAGCAGTGCATCTAATTGGTCAGTCATCCTAGGTCACATTCCCATCATATGTCACATTCTATTTTCACAGGAGGCTGGAAAACCAATATCTTGCCTTCTAGTATTGCAGAATAAAATGCAGGAGTCCCGATGCTTATAAAATTTGACATACTTTTTTGAGACACACTTATTTGGGACATACACTAACAAATTATTCGCTGTTTATACGCAATTCAACTTTAACTTGGTACCCTGTATTTTTATTTGTTACACCTGGGAACCCTAGGAGCTTCACAATTTCTATATCCAGGGAAAAACAAAGATTCATATGATGGAAAGTTCTCAAAACATAGGAATACATTCTTTATTGATCAAGGAACAAAATGACTAATGTGCACTACACACTCTTCTGACATTTTTATATATAGTCACAGCACGACAACTGTGTGGAAGGGGAAAAGTACTTTCTGTCATTCAATCAACACTCAGTCTATTAACCAGTGTTTTTTCTTCCAAAGTTGTGTTACTACTATTTATTTGTTCTACTGGTTTGAGGTGATATTTGAGGTGATATTTATTTTTAAAAATAAAATGCTTTTATTTTTAAAATGGATTCAACTTTTATTTCTCACATAAACTTCATTTCTCAGTAATAAATGGAGATTTCATTCCTAATCCTGAGAAAGTTTCATTGTTGTAGACTATTCAAGCTATATACAAACATATAAACACATTCAGAGAACTTGTAAATGCGATATAAATAAATCAAGAAATCTATGTTATAAAATGTGAGCTCACTATGCGACATTCAGTGCTCTGCATTTTATTATCTCAGCTTTACCTTCTGGCTAAGAGTATAAAGCTCTCTGATACTTTAATTTTAAAGTGCACAAAATGTTAGTGGCTTAGAACAAAATGTACCTCATAATCCTTCTTAAAGAAAGTATTTCTGATAAATTCACCCTAGAAACAGGGAGAATAAGATAATTGGCAAAATTTTTATTTTGTTTATAAAATTCTTATAAATTTCCAGTTTATATATCATGCATATTCAATTTTAAGCCTTTAAGAATAAGAGTTGGGAAAAAAAAAAGCTGTATTCTAGCAGTCAAATAGATCCTTGGCAAAAGCTGCAAATGGAAAGAGAAATTAATTTAATTTTTTCATTATTGTGCCACCATAATCATTTAGACTTCCTGTACTGATTTAATATGAATATATAGATTATATCAACATTAATTCATTCCTTTGCTGGAGAATACCAATAACTACTTGCAGATTTGATAAACAGTGCAAAAAAATCATTTGGATTTTCACAGGAGAAAATGGCCTCTTAAAATTTCTTTGTTTTTTTAAGTCTAAAAGTAATAATAACTTATTAGAGAATTCATGTACCCAAACTTGGACTTTTTGGTTATAGACAGAAATTTGAATTTTTGTCCTTATTTATTTGCCCAAAGCAAGAAAGTAGATTAGTTTTTTACAGAGTGATTGAATGGGAAGGAGAGTGGTCGGCTGCCATATAGATTATTCTAGTTCATTTCTAAGTGTGTTGAGATTGTAACAAAGATTCAGAAAATATTTTGGACTGCAGAATAAGCATAAATTCAGATTATCCTTTATACGTTTTATGCTACCATATTTCTCTGAATCTTACATATACCTTATAACCTCTATGCCAGTGTTTCATTTTATTTTTTTACTCATAGAAACAATCATTGAGCTAATGACATTTCAAGTCACATTACCTTGAAAATTGACTCTTCACATGATTTAAAATACAGTTTGAAAATAAGGCAATTATTTACATATCCTTTCAAATAATTAATTATTTCTACTTTATTGTTTTGTTTTACAGTAAAGAAAAATATGTAATTATTAAAATTCTGTGCAATACAGAACATTTATATGAAAACATAACAGTCCTTTTTATTGTTTTGTTTTGTTTTGTTTTTCCTCTTTTTTTATTTATTTTTATTTATTTTTATTATACTTTAAGTTCTAGGGTACATGTGCATAACGTGCAGGTTTGTTACATATGTATACTTGTGCCATGTTGGTGTGCTGCACCCATCAACTCGTCAGCACCCATCAATTCGTCATTTACATCAGGTATAACTCCCAATGCAATCCCTCCCCCCTCCACCCTCCCCATGATAGGCCCCGATGTGTGATGGTCCTCTTCCCGAGTCCAAGTGATCTCATTGTTCAGTTCCCAACTATGAGTGAGAGCATGCGGTGTTTGGTTTTCTGTTCTTGTGATAGTTTGCTAAGAATGATGGTTTCCAGCTGGATCCATGTCCCTACAAAGGACGCAAACTCATCCTTTTTTATGGCTGCATAATATTCCATGGTGTATATGTGCCACATTTTCTTAATCCAGACTGTCACAGATGGACATTTGGGTTGATTCCAAGTCTTTGCTATTGTGAATAGTGCCGCAATGAACATACATATGCATGTGTCTTTATAGCAGCATGATTTATAATCCTTTGGGTATATACCCAGTAGTGGGATGGCTGGGTCATATGGTACATCTAGTTCTAGATCCTTGAGGAATCGCCATACTGTTTTCCATAATGGTTGAACTAGTTGACAATCCCACCAACAGTGTAAAAGTGTTCCTATTCCTCCACATCCTCTCCAGCACCTGTTGTTTCCTGACTTTTTAAT
The DNA here is from genome assembly GCF_007565055.1 of Rhinopithecus roxellana. NCBI lineage: Eukaryota > Metazoa > Chordata > Mammalia > Primates > Cercopithecidae > Rhinopithecus > Rhinopithecus roxellana. The sequence continues at coordinate 67,347,882 of NC_044556.1, forward strand.
GATTGCCATTCTAACTGGTGTGAGATGGTATCTCATTGTGGTTTTGATTTGCATTTCTCTGATGGCCAGTGATGACGAGCATTTTTTCATGTGTCTGTTGGCTGTATGAATGTCTTCTTTTGAGAAATGTCTGTTCATATCCTTTGCCCACTTTTTGATGGGGTTGTTTGTTTTTTTCTTGTAAATTTGTTTGAGTTCTTTGTAGATTCTGGATATTAGCCCTTTGTCAGATGAGTAGATTGCAAAAATTTTCTCCCATTCTGTAGGTTGCCTGTTCACTCTGATGGTAGTTTCTTTTGCTGTGCAGAAGCTCTTTAGTTTAATTAGATCCCATTTGTCAATTTTGGCTTTTGCTGCCGTTGCTTTTGGGGTTTTAGACATGAAGTCCTTGCCCATGTCTATTTCTTGAATGGTACTACCTAGGTTTTCTTCTAGGGTTTTTATGGTATTAGGTCTAACATTTAAGTCTCTAATCCATCTTGAATTAATCTTCGTATAAGGAGTAAGGAAAGGATCCAGTTTTAGCTTTCTACTTATGGCTAGCCAATTTTCCCAGCACCATTTATTAAATAGGGAATCCTTTCCCCATTTCTTGTTTCTCTCAGGTTTGTCAAAGATCAGATGGCTGTAGATGTGTGGTATTATTTCTGAGGACTCTGTTCTGTTCCATTGGTCTATATCTCCGTTTTGGTACCAGTACCATGCTGTTTTGGTTACTGTAGCCTTGTAGTATAGTTTGAAGTCAGGTAGCGTGATGCCTCCAGCTTTGTTCTTTTGACTTAGGATTGTCTTGGCAATGCGGGCTCTTTTTTGGTTCCATATGAACTTTAAAGCCGTTTTTTCGGATTCTGTGAAGAAACTCATTGGTAGCTTGATGGGGATGGCATTGAATCTATAAATAACCTTGGGCAGTATGGCCATTTTCACGATATTGATTCTTCCTATCCATAAGCATGGTATGTTCTTCCATTTGTTAGTGTCCTCTTTTATTTCACTGAGCAGTGGTTTGTAGTTCTCCTTGAAGAGGTCCTTGACATCCCTTGTAAGTTGGATTCCTAGGTATTTTATTCTCTTTGAAGCAATTGTGAATGGGAGTTCATTCATGATTTGGCTCTCTGTTTGTCTGTTACTGGTGTATAAGAATGCTTGTGATTTTTGCACATTAATTTTGTATCCTGAGACTTTGCTGAAGTTTCTTATCAGCTTAAGGAGATTTGAGGCTGAGACAGTGGGGTTTTCTAAATATACAATCATGTCATCTGCAAACAGGGACAATTTGACTTCTTCTTTTCCTAACTGGATACCCTTTATTTCTTTCTCTTGCCTGATTGCCCTAGCCAGAACTTCCAACACTATGTTGAATAGGAGTGGTGAGAGAGGGCATCCCTGTCTTGTGCCAGTTTTCAAAGGGAATTTTTCCAGTTTTTGCCCATTCAGTATGATATTGGCTGTGGGTTTGTCATAAATAGCTCTTATTATTTTGAGGTATGTTCCATCAATACCGAATTTATTGAGCGTTTTTAGCATGAAGGGCTGTTGAATTTTGTCAAAAGCCTTTTCCGCATCTATTGAGATAATCATGTGGTTCTTGTCTTTGGTTCTGTTTATATGCTGGATTACGTTTATTGATTTGCGAATGTTGAACCAGCCTTGCATCCCAGGGATGAAGCCCACTTGATCATGGTGGATAAGCTTTTTGATGTGCTGCTGAATCCGGTTTGCCAGTATTTTATTGAGGATTTTTGCATCGATGTTCATCAGGGATATTGGTCTAAAATTTTCTTTTTTTGTTGTGTCTCCGCCAGGCTTTGGTATCAGGATGATGTTCGCCTCATAAAATGAGTTAAGGAGGATTCCCTCTTTTTCTATTGATTGGAATAGTTTCAGAAGGAATGGTACCAGCTCCTCCTTGTACCTCTGGTAGAATTCAGCTGTGAATCCATCTGGTCCTGGACTTTTAAAAATATGCTATTAATTATTGCCTCAATTTCAGAGCCTACTATTGGTCTATTCAGGGATTCAACTTCTTCCTGGTTTAATCTTGGGAGGGTGTAAGTGTCCAGGAAATTATCCATCTCTTCTGGGTTTTCTGGTTTTTTTGCATAGAGGTGTATATGTATTTTTGCATAGAGGTGTATAGTATTCTCTGATGGTAGTTTGTATTTCTGTGGGGTCGGTGGTGATATCCCCTTTATCATTTTTTATTTCTTCTATTTGATTCTTCCCTCTTTTCTTCTTTATTAGTCTTGCTAGTGGTCTATCAATTTTGTTGATCTTTTCAAAAAACCAACTCCTGGATTCACTGATTTTTTGGAGAGTTTTTGTGTCTCTATCTCCTTCAGTTCTGCTCTGATCTTAGTTATTTCTTGCCTTCTGCTAGCTTTTGAATGTGTTTGCTCTTGCTTCTGTAGTTCTTTTAATTGTGATGTTAGGGTGTCAATTTTAGATCTTTCCTGCTTTCTCTTTAGTGCTATAAATTTCCCTCTACACACTGCTTTAAATGTGTCCCAGAGATTCTGGTATGTTGTATTTTTGTTCTCATTGGTTTCAAAGAACATCTTCATTTCTGCCTTCATTTCGTTATGTACCCAGTAGTTATTCAGGAGCAGGTTATTCAGTTTCCACGTAGTTGAGCGGTTTTGATTGCGTTTCTTAGTCCTGAGTCCTAGTTTAATTGTACTGTGGTCTGAGAGACAGTTTGTTGTAACTTCTGTTCTTTTACATTGGCTGAGGAGTGCTTTACTTCCAACTATGTGGTCAACTTTGGAATAAGTGTGATGTGGTGCTGAGAAGAATGTATATTCTGTTGATTTGGGGTGGAGAGTTCTGTAGATGTCTATTAGGTCTGCTTGCTGCAGAGTTGACTTCAATTCCTGGATATCCTTGTTAACTTTCTGTCTTGTTGATCTGTCTCATGTTGACAGTGGAGTGTTAAAGTCTCCCATTATTATTGTATGGGAGTCTAAGTCTCTTTGTAAGTCTCTAAGGACTTGTTTTATGAATCTGGGTGCTCCTGTATTGGGTGCATATATATTTAGGATAGTTAGCTCTTCCTGTTGAATTGATCCCTTTACCATTATGTAATGGCCTTCTTTGTCTCTTTTGATCTTTGATGGTTTAATGTCTGTTTTATTAGAGACTAGGATTGCAACCTCTCCTTTTTTTTTGTTCTCCATTTCCTTGGTAGACCTTCCTCCCTCCCTTCATTTTGAGCCTATGTGTGTCTCTGTATGTGAGATGGGTCTCCTGAATACAGCACACTGATGGGTCTTGACTCTTCATCCAATTTGCCAGTCTGTGTCTTTTAATTGGGCCATTTAGTCCATTTACATTTAAGGTTAATATTGTTATGTGTGAACTTGATCCTGTCATTATGATATTAGCTGGTTATTTTGCCACTAGTTGATGCAGTTTCTTCCTAGCATTGATGGTCTTTACATTTTGGCATGTTTTTGCAATGGCTGGTACCAGTTGTTCCTTTCCATGTTTAGTGCTTCCTTCAGGGTCTCTTATAGGGCAGGCCTGGTGGTGACAAAATCTCTAAGCATTTGCTTATCTGTAAAGGATTTTATTTCTCCTTCACTTATGAAACTTAGTTTGGCTGGATATGGAATTCTGGGTTGAAAATTCTTTTCTTTAAGAATGTTGAATATTGGCCCCCACTGTCTTCTGGCTTGTAGAGTTTCTGCTGAGAGATCTGCTGTTAGTCTGATTGGCTTCTCTTTGTGGGTAACCCAACCTTTCTCTCTGGCTGCCCTTAACATTTTTTCCTTCATTTCAACTTTGTTGAATATGACAATTATGTGTCTTGGAGTTGAGTTGCTCTTGTGGCTTTCTCTGTATCTCCTGAATTTGAATGTTGGCCTGCCTTACTAGGTTGGGGAAGTTCTCCTGGATGATATCCTGAAGAGTGTTTTCCAACTTGGTTCCATTTTTCCCCTCACTTTCAGGCACACCAATCAGACGTAGATTTGGTCTTTTCACATAATACCATATTTCTTGTAGGCTTTGTTCATTTCTTTTTCTTCTTTTTTCTCTAGGCTTCTCTTCTCACTTCTTTTCATTCATTTGATATTCAATCATTGATACTCTTTCTTCCAGTTGATTGAGTGGGTTACTGAAGCTTTTGCATTTGTTACGTATTTCTCGTGTCATGGTTTTTATCTCTCTCAGTTTGTTTATGGCCTTCTCTGCATTGACTATTCTAGTTATCCATTCTTCCATTCTTTTTTCAAGATTTTTAGTTTCTTTGCACTGGGTACGTAGTTCCTCCTTTAGCTCTGAGAAGTTTGATCAACTGAAGCCTTCTTCTCTCAACCCATCAAAGTCATTCTCCGTCCAGCTTTGATCCATTGCTGGTGATGAGCTGCATTCCTTTGGAGGGGGAGATGCGCTCTGAGTTTTTGAATTTCCAGGTTTTCTGCCCTGCTTTTTCCCCATCTTTGTGGTTGTATCTGTCTTTGGTCTTTGATGACGGTGACGAACTGATGGGGTTTTGGTGTGGGTGTCCTTTCTGTTTGTTAGTTTTCCTTCTAACAGTCAGGACCCTCAGCTGTAGGTCTGTTGGAGATTGCTTGAGGTCTACTCCAGACCGTGTTTGCCTGGGTATCAGCAGCAGAGGCTGCAGAAGATAGAATATTGCTGAACAGCGAGTGTTGCTGTCTGATTTTTGCTCTGGAAGCTTTGTCTCAGGCGTGTACCCCACCATGTGAGGTGTTGGTCTGCACCTAGTGGGGGATGTCTCCCAGTTAGGTTACTCAGGGGTCAAGGACCCACTTGAGCAGGCAGTCTGTCTATTCTCAGATCTCAACCTCTGTGCCGGGAGATCCACTGCTCTCTTCAAAGCTGTCATACAGGGTCATTTACATCTGCAGAGGTTTCTGCTGCTTTTTGTTTAGCTCTGCCCTGTCCCCAGAGGTGGAGTCTACAGAGACAGGCAGGCCCCCTTGAACTTTGGTGGGCTCCACCCAGTTCGAGCTTCCTGGCGGCTTTGTTTACCTACTTAAGCCTCAGCAATGGCAGGCGCCCCTCCCCCAGCCTCGCTGCTGCCTTGCAGTCAGATCTCAGACTGCTGTGCTAGAAACGAGGGAGGCTCCATGGGCGTGGGACCCTCCCATCCAGGTGTGGGATATAATCTCCTGGTGTGCCATTTGCTAAGACCCTTAGTAAAGTGCAGAATTAGGGTGGGAGTTACCCGATTTTCCAGGTGTTGTGTGTCTCCCTTTCCCTTGGCTAGAAAAGGGATTCTCTTCCCCCTTGCACTTCCCAGGTGAGATGATGGCTCGCCCTGCTTCAGCTCTTGCTGGTCGGGCTGCACCAGCTGACCAGCACTGATTGTCCAGCACTCCCCAGTGAGATGAACCCAATACCTCAGTTGAAAATGCAGAAATCACCCATCCTCTGTGTCGCTCGCGCTGGGAGCTGGAGGTTGGAGCTGCTCCTATTCGGCCATCTTGCTCCAGGGAATATGGTTGCTTTTAATACTTTTGTGATCCAAGGTGGAATACCACACTAATGTCTGATATTAAGAGTTACCAATTTTAAGTACCACTACATGCTGTACTACTCTGATTTTGCAGATAAGAAAATTGAAACTCGGAAAGCTTAAATAACTTATCCAATGCAAGATATCTAGTGAGTTATAGGTCAGAATTTTAAGCCATGCGTTTTTTCTTAGTTCTATACTGCTTATAAACAAAATGTTAATGATTTCCTCCAGAAACATAATTAAAAATACCATATTGTTATGTTAAAAACAGTAATGCAAAGAGCAAATGAGTTTGACAAACCTTTATTTAAATTAACGCTGGTAAAATGGAATGGTTGTTGACCAGGTATTTACATTTAGATGACAATCTTCCTCTTATTATGAAATAAATGGAGAAAAATGCACAATGACTTAATTTCCAAATATTTTCCTTCCAAGATATTGAGTGAGAATGATACATTGGAAAATTTATCACACAAGTTAACAATTTGCATCAAATTAGATAGCATTTAGGAAGCAGAACAATGGCTTTAAGACAAAAAATTTCAAATTATTTTCATATATCCTCAAAGATTGGGGCAGAATTACTAAGGGTTTACAGATGGGGCATTTCCAGCCAACACTTTCTCACTTAGCCGTGTTTCTAACCTGCTCTCTCTGTTCCAGAGTCTTCTCTGACACCAGGCATTAAGTCAGTTTTTTCAATGGGATGTCCCAAGCCATTTCCCCAGAGTTTTGTCAACCATCCTTACCACCCCATCAATTGTGACTTCCTCCCAGCCACCTGTCACTCTGAGTTTTGAACTTGACTTTGAATGCTAAATTTGGAATAAGAAGTCTTCCCAAAATACTTTTGAAGGATCACAGTTTTAGGTGGCTACTCTTCAAAAATTAAACTCTACTGATTTCAAGTACAGTTCAAATAACACCAATTACTGAGAAATAGATCAATTCTAATAAATTTTAAGTTGTTATTTTGTACAGCTAAATTAATAGTTACACAAATTCTTGCAAGGCCTATAATTAGTGATCAGAATCAAAGTTTACCCTAAAGCAATTCAAAATGAGTTCTGATTCTAATACATTATTGGTGCTTCTGTGATCTTGCCTGAGCAAGGTGAACTATACCACCTCCAGGAATAACTCTGTCTTTTTTAAAGCACAGTGACATAATAATTCATGTAATCTCTCTAGATATACTCCTTAGCTCCTGGTTTTGTATGTGTCATTAAACCCGATGGTTTGGATGCATGGGAAAACTTGAATAGATCTTCACACTCTAAGGTGTGAAGATAAAAGTTGTTACAAGCTATTGAAAAAGCTCATGACTCAAGTTTAACTTGTTTTGGTTTAATATCTCTTAAACAAAAGTAAAATGTTCACCTCTATTCAATCTTTTGACTATACAGTAATCTAAATAACTTAGCTTTCATTATATTGGTATTTAAAGTAAACCATTTTTTGACTTGAATTTTCTGTGTTTTGGGATATATAGGCAAAGTCAGCCATTGTCAAAAATGGACTGCCAAGAGAGAAGACTGAAGGTAAAGATAACAGGAGACAAGGGTGGGGATTTGGACTAGAGGGAGGAGGGCTAGAATTCAGTGAAAGGTGCTGGAAACATAGATTTTGGATAACAATTTGGGCTAATGCAATGTTGTACATATTTTTTAAGATCTGCATTGCTTAGGTTAAAAATTGTTAGTCTCAAATAACTCACTTAGAAAGAATGAGAAAGTTACAAGATGTGAGTCTGATTCAAAGAAAATATGCAACTCATCTTTCAGTCTATTTCAGAAATGTTTGCCTTTCTATATTCTTTTTCTTCTTCTTGTATCTTTTGGATATCCTCTGGACATAGTGTACTTTCTAGCAATTACCCAGAAAATGTCTTCCAACTCTTTTCTTACAATCCTTTTCTTACAATGTGACTTTTTCATTTCCTAGCAGGAGATAGTGCCTGTGTCATTTCTTCTTGAAAGCCGAGTGAATCCATGTGCCTATCATTATCCCATGTAGATGTGTTGCTATGTAACTTCTAAGACTAGACAATAAAAGGAGAGATAGCTTCCTTCTGGCTCTTTTTCTTAGGACACTTGCTCTTGGAACCCAAACCTCATGCTGTGAGGAAGCCCAGGCTACACGTGGAGGCCTTGTATACATGGCTCTGGCTGATAGGCCCGGCTGAGATCCTAACTGACAGACAGGTAACTACTGAGGTAATGTGAGGAAGGAAGGTCTTGCAATGACAACAGTGCTGGACATCATCTTGTTGTAACTGCAGGCACATCTATGGAGTAAGAATTGCTTCGTTCTGCCCAGTCGACTCCTAGAACTGGAAGAGATGAGAAATGATGGCTGCTGTTTTATGTTTCTATGTTTGCGGTGGTTTGTTATGCAAGATGTCAGACTTAGACTTACCCAGATGAAAGCCTTTCAAATGAAAGAAAATGCACTAATTAAAAAAAATGCATTATTGAAATAAAAATTTAAGAATACAATTTTTTGTGTTTAAATAGAGAGAGGTTAGAGGGCATAAAAAATGGTGGATGCATTTGTTCTGTCTTCCCACTTAGCTTTTTTCCTTTTCAGTAAATGACTAGGACTGACAAACATCACCAACATCATGGCTCCATCAGCAGCCATTCTTGTCTGCTGTTGGAGCAGGGCTTGGGCTCAAAATATGGCAGCCAGTTTTTCTGGGATAGTCTTGGTCTATATCTGCATGATCTCAGGGTTATTCCTGATGACAGTCCCCTGTCCCTCCCTTTTATTCTCAAAAGGGTCCTAGCTTGGACAGCAGATTATATAGTTATTGTGGGACTGGCCAAATATACAGCCACTTAGCTCATTATTCTCTGCATTTTTCTCATCCAAATTGAAGTGATGATAAGTGTGTGAAAACTGCTTTTTGTTGATTAACCTAGTAAGACCACATCAACAGATCATATCTCTATGAAGGGCACAATGGCTAGGCTTTCCCACATCCTGGTCAGGGAACTCATGGACATTTGGGTTACATGGTTGTCCATCATAGTAATACTGAATTTACAAAGGTTATATATCCACTGTGAGGTTATCTTCTGATGAAGCATCATTTGAGCTGTGGGCAATAATCAAGAGAGTACCAAGGACAGCGTGCAAGATTCATTTGAATACAAGGTAAAGCTCAGAGCTTCCTTCTGTGAGGCATTGCCACACATCTTACTACAGCAGTAAAAAAACAAGGAAAAAATTCTTGAAGTACAAAAGCCCTCAAGCCATCATATACTGCCTTGATTGGATTCTGACTTGCTAAAGAAAATGAAATAAAAGTCCAAAGTCAAGAGAACTTGCAAAAATCAATATTAGTCTTAGACAATTTTATACAAAGACAGAATGAAAAGGAGCCCCAAAAGTTGTGCAGCACAATACTCTCTGTTCAGGAAGGGGTCCAGACAGTGATTTATTCTGGTTTAAAAAGTATACAGAGAAAGAAATTCCACTTTTTTATCTTACTAAACAGTTCTAAGGTCTAAACGTTTTCACAATCAGAAAAGTTTTGTTTGGACATTCACATAGATTTTTCAAAGTGCTTTCATATATGTCGTCACTGACAATGGATAGACAAAACAAACTGATTGAATTTTTTACTCAAAGTATATCATTAAAACCTGTAATAGATCTAGTTAATCTTAAATTTCATGAGATTCAAGTCTCTCACTCTCATATCCCCTTTTTTCACATTTAGATCATTTTGAATGACTTTTCAAATCAGACACTCTCCTCAGCTTTCTGATTCCTTCTGGCAAAATACACAGAAGCCATGGTCCATGTTTTTATCAAGCATTTTGACTCATTATTTTAATTTAATATAATTTCCCATTATAAAATGTACATAAATGCAACTTAGGTTGTTTTACCTTTCATATGAGCAAATTTATAAACAGGGTATGCTGGTCACAGAGAAGGTCTTGAATTCATGAGTATGCACACAAAATAATGTACAATTGAAATAGTCTCAGCATTTTGCTGCTGTCACAACCTACTCTTTTTAGTTCAACTATTTAACTAACAAGTTGATCGTTTTCAATATAGTTTTAAACTGTTAGAAGCACTCACATTTTTATAAATCTTCTAAAATAACAAATATTCTAAAATTATATGCTTAAAATTTATATAAACACACATTTACATGTTTATACACATTTATATATTTAGTGTATACAGGCAGAACATGATAGCAAAAGAACCTATATATTATAAAAAGGAAAGCAAGATTTATCCTATTTTCTATATTTGTGCTTTCTGAAAAATGTCAAAATCTATTGCCCTCAAAAATACCTCTCTTGGTAAACATTGGTCCATATCTGCCAGCATGTGAAAACATAAACTATAGTAACACAAGCATTTGATTTCAAAATTACTAGAGAAGCAATTTCTTATCTTTAGTGCCTTGCTCCATATTTCTGATGATACCAGGTAAGCTGTCCTTTTTCTAGCATAGTTCATAGGCCAATGTTATCTTAATCTACTTTTAGTTGTTTATTTATAGTAGGAGAGGATAATAAATAATAGAGCTAAGAAAGTGAGGAGCAGGAACTATCAACAGCACAGTGTTGGTAGGAAGAGTGATTTACTTCTCATTGTTAAACATCACTGTTGAAATCTGTCAACCAGCTTGAAGGTCAACTATAAAATGTCAATACATATGAAATGCAGACCTCATGCAGGAGAACAGTAGAGAATAATCAGAAAACATTCCTTTCCAAGGCTGAGATAATGAGGCACTTGCAGAGACATAATAGTTTCACACGATTTCCTTTGACAGGTCCAAGTTCAAGGATAACACTACTCTCACACTATGGGAATAAGACAAACTTTGTAATAACTTTAGCCTAGGACCCCATAATAATAGGATTAAAACAGTATCAACTTTGTTTAGTTGAACAACATACACTGAGGTTTCACTGTGAATAGAGAGCCTTACATTAGGCTAGAACAAATTCCTCAAGGAAGAAGTGGAGAGGGGGAAGGAGGGAAGGAAATCAATCAGCAGACAGTGGACACCAGAGCAAGTCATGAGGGAGGCACTCAACTTAAACAGAGCTGGAGGATTCAGAGAAATTCTCATCCAGTGAAACCACCCCCAAGTCCCAGACCTTCCTCCTGTCCTGCTCTTTGTTCTGGCTTTTTTCAATCTAAACTTCAAAGGAATCTCCATTTCCTGACTGCCTTCTCTTCCCTCTTTTTTCAGCCTTTATAGAAGATTGGAATCAGGATCAGATCAGGCGCACAAAGAAAATTTAAACCTATGTAAAAAAAAAAAAAATCTGCAATTTCTCCTTGTCACCTGTGAACCATATCCCACAAACAAATTCTAATGAAGTAATTTAATGAGGTTCCTTTTTTAGACTTTTGAATATCCTTTAACATAAGAAATTTGTAAATTGAGATTACTATTCTTTTGGGCCTTATGTCTCAAGTTTTGGGTTTAGAATTGATCTCCCCAAAGCCATCCTTCTTTTAAATAAAGAGAATTTGTCAAATATACAACTATATTTTATTTGATTTTTATTTCAGTGTGAGGCTTTTTATATAAACACAGGTCAGAAAAATATTTGAAGACTGTAGGCATTAATGAGCTATTTAGAAAATGTATATAACAATGTAATTGGTCACGTGAGACAGTAGACTAGAAAGCGTGGTTACAGCACATTAAATCCATTTCCACTCATGGAAATGCATGACACATGAATGGCTGCTGAGATTGTTCTGGTGGCTTGGTGTGATGGTTAATAGCTGTCAACTCGACTAAACTGAGGAATGCCTAGATGGCTGGTAAAGTATTGCTTCCAGGTGTGTTTGTGAGGGTATTGCCAGAGGACACTGACAGATGAGTTGGTGGACTGGAAGAGGAAGACCCACTCTCAATGTGGGCGGGCACCACCCAATCTGCTGCCTGCCTGCTAGAACAAAACAGGCAGACGAAGGTGCGATAAGTTTGTTTGCTGAGTTTTCTTGTCCTCTTTCTCTTCCTGTGCTGGAGGCTTGCTTCTGTTCCTCCTACCTTTGGATATCAGATTCCAGCCCTTAAACTCTGGGACTTGGGGGCTCTCGGGCCTTCAGCCACAGACTGAAGGCTACAATGTTGGTTTTCCTGGTTTTGAGCCTTTTGGACAGGAACTGAGCTACTATTGACTTCTCTCTTTTTCAATTTGCAGACAGCCTGTTGTGAGATTTTGTCTTGTAATTGTGTGAGCCGATTCTCCCTAATAAACTCCCTTTTATTCCATATGTATTTATATCCTATTGGTTCTGTACCTTTGAAGAACTCTGGCGAATAATAGACTTGGCTTGATATAAAAAGACAGGAGGGTAGGGCTTCCTATATTAGTGGAACAGGAGGTCCCCTCTATGATAGGTTTCTAGAATTCCAGTGGACTCCCCACTGCTTCATTACAATTTGTAATTTCTTTATGGAAGGAGACCCTTCAGTCTCACAGTAAGAAGTCAGGTTTTAAGGCCTGATGCACTGTGAGGTGTAAACATACTGACATTATAAAAGATATAAGTATTTTGAGATCAAATGTTAGAGTTGAAGACTGCTTAGAGGCCATCTAATCCCACTTACTGTGCAGTGTAGGAATCCTTCATTCCTTCCAGCTGTGGATCATAACTCATTTCACAGACAATTTTGAGAATCTGATGAAAAATATGGACCCTTGCCCCAACATATTCATATACAATATGAAACATCAGACAAAATCATTGAATCAAATTGTCATTTATTGAGCCATTAAGCAGATGTTTATTGAGCACTTACTATGTGTGAACCAGGTAGTGTTCTAAACATTTGGAAGACATCAGTAAATTCTTGCCTGCATAGGATTTACATTCTCTGTTCACACTGCTGGATTTTCTTTGTTTTAAATTTAATGTTTTGAAAATAACTGATTGTTGAGACATGCTATCCTTGCCAAGTTGTGAATTGTAAATTTAAGAGCTATGTCATGATCTCATAGAGGCTCCTTGCTGGATACAAGAAGCCATCTGCTCAGTCTGACATGCCCTGCCACACTCATTAGTAATCAGGCTGTTGAAGTCAAGCATATTTCCACTGAATAACCTGTCTGTCCGGATTGGTATGGTAATGTCTCATACGGTTATTGTGAGGATTAAATAAGATGCACTTCAGATAAAACATGCAGCATAGTAATCTGGTATGCCTCTAATGCTGTCTGGTCATGAAGTGCTCTAGTGCTATCTGGTCATGAAGTACCTTTAAATATGGACTAGTGTGTTTGAAATAAAAAAAAAAATGATTCAAGCTAATGAATTCAATCAATAAAAATAAAAGATGGTTTGGGATATGTGTTGTATTTATATTTTAAAAACTTACTTTCCCTCTTTTGCCAATAAGAGCTAATTTAGAAGTATGTTTCCTCAAGTTTCACATTTACTTATAATTCTGTCCTGTAGGACTTATCCACACTGGATTTTAATCTACTTATTCTTATAATACTGAGAACCTCAGTGGGTGAAATAAAACTCATTTTGAAATAGGTTGACCAGACATGTCCTTACAGTCAATTAATTCTTCAGGTGCAATATCTTGACTTTAACAACCTAAGCTTTTCTGTAATTGATCATCAAACATGCCCCATCCTGTTTGTTTCAGAAGCTCAGGTTCTCCAAGTTTGAATGGAAATCTTAGTATTTTAAGAACACAAATGTATTTGGTTGCCTCAGGTCCTTCAAGGTGATGAAATAGTTGATCAATTGTTCTATACCCTACCTTTCTATCATTTCGCTCTCAGTTCCAGGACTTTACAATAACTAGAGCAATCTCAGTACTTTCAAATACAATATTTAGATAAATTGCATTTGTTGAAGATTGCCATAGTGATAATTTTTCTTCATCATTTAATGGCTGTAAAATTTAATAGAAGAATGCAATCTGAAATTGGTAATCATCTCATAGTTGCATAATATGTGATCTAGGTCCCATATTCTGTTTATCTTTTCCTTCACTTTCAATTTAGTACATTTTCAATTTTCAAGAATCCTTGTTCTATTCTAACCTGGAAAATGACCCAGATTTTGTAATATGATTTTCTAGCCTTACATTTATCATACTGCTGACAAGCTAAAATGTATTAAGCTGTTTAAGTCAATATAATTTAAGACTAGGAATTTTTTTTTACCCCCTCTTTGTTTTTTACCTAGCTCTGGGCCTAGCTCATTGGGTGCAACTTTTTGAATTTAATATATATCTTGTTATGTATAAATTGTCTCCTGACATCTGCCTTATGCAGTGTGGCACCATTTTGAGTAGCTGACAATCTATCCAACACAAAACACCTGACATTTCTTGTCTGTTTTGAATGCGCTCAGGTAGCCTTCCCAAGAAGTCCATGATTCTTTGGAAATGAATAGCAAGAAACTCATAAGAGAGAAATGAAACATTTTGTTAGTCTTGGGAAAAAATACAGAAACACACAATAAAAAGTTCTCTAGTATGAACATGTGCAGGTTTCACCATCATACTATTAAATTTTGCATTGGCAGGTTGTTCAAAGTGTAGTTATCTGATCAGTCTGTGTCAGATAGCTTGGTAGCCAACAGCAGTTTTTTGAAAACACAACCAATAAAAATACTAGATCTAAGCCCAAGGCTAAACTGACATAGGGGTCTTCTCAAACTAAATTATGGTAGAAAACATAAAGACGAGGTTTTGATCATTCAAAGCAAGACTCAGCATTATAAAACTGCATGATTAGGGCTAGTTACTTTCATGTAAATAAAAATATTCATACACTGTTACGTCATACAATCTTATAGTATTGAGAACTGAAATGCTTATCATGTACATGATGAAGATATATATAATAGAATACATTTGAAGGGATTTGGGGCATTTTGAAAATGCATTTTGTATTATTATTGTCCTTTTCTTATGTGGTAAAAAACACAGAAAATAAAATTGACTTTTAACCAATTTTAAGTGTAAAATACAGTAGTAACTATATGTACCTTTTGTAACAGATCTCTAGAACTTTCTCATCTTGCAAAACTAAAACTGTACACATTGAATAGCAACTTCCTTTGTCCTCCCTCTCCCCAGTCCTTGGCAATCACTATTCTACTTACTGTTTCTAAGAATTTGACTGCCTTAGATATCTCATATAAGTTAAATCAGGTAGTGTATGACTGACTTATTTCACTTAACGTAATGTCCTTTAGGTTCATCCATGCTGTAGCATGTCATAGGATTTTCTTCCTTTCTAAGGCTGAATAATATTTCATTGTATGTATATATCACAATTTGTTTATTCATGCATCCATTGTTGATGAACATTTAGGTTGCTTCCACGTGTTAGCTATTGTGAATAATATTGCAATGAACATAGGTGGGCAAATGTCTCTTTGAGATCTTGTTTACAATTCTTTTAGATGTGTTCCCAGAAGTGGGATTGTTGGATCATGTGGTAATTCTATTTTTAAGTTTCTAGGGGAACTTCTATGCTGTTTTTAATAGCAGCTACATCACCTTACATTCTTAAAAACAGTGCACAAGGATATAACAAGTGTCGTGAACAACACTTGTTATTTTGTATAGCATAAATGTTATAACCAACACTTGTTATTTTCTGTTTCTTACTTATTTTTATGTTTTGAGAGTGCCCATCTTAACAAGTGTGAGGTATGTCATTACGGTTTTGATTTAAATTTTCCTGATGACTAGTGATGTTCAGCGTCTTTTCATATGCCTGTTGGCTATTTGTCTATATTCTTTGGAGAAATGATATTCAAATCATTGGCCCATTTTCAAAAATCAGATTTTATTGTTGTTGTTAAGTTGTAGAAACTTTGAACATATTTTAGGTATTAACCCTTTGTCAGTATATGGTTTTCATATATTTTCTCCCATTTGGTAGTGATATGGTTTGGATCTGTGTTCCCACACAAATCTCAGGTTGAAATCTAATCTTCAGTGCTGGAGGTGGACCAGGTGGGAGGATGATTGCATCATGCCTACAGTGTCTCATGATTAACATCATCCCCCTTTGTGCTGTTGTTGCGACAGTGAACTCTCATGAGATCTGGTCGTTTAAAAATGTGTGGCACGTGCCTCCACTCACTTCTTTCTGCTTTAGCCACGTAAGATGAGCCTTCTTCCCCTTCTCCTTCCACCAAAATTTAGTTTCCTGAGATCTCCCCAGAAGCTGAGCAGATGACCAGTATCATGCTTCCTATATAGCCCGTGGTACTGTGAGCCAATTAAGCTTCTTTTCTTTATAAATTACTCAGTCTCAGGTATTTCCTTATAGCAGTGTGAGAAGGGACTAATACAGAAAATTGGTACTAAGGAGTGGGCACTGCTATAAACATACCTGAAAATGCGGAAGTGACTTTGGAACTCAGTAATGGGCAGAAGTTAGAAAAGTGTAGAGGGCTCAGAAGAAGAAAAGAGGATGAGGAAAAACTTGGAACTTCATAGAGGCTTGGTAAATTGTTGTGACCAAAATTCTGATAGGGATATGGACAATGAAGTCCAGACTGAGGAGGTCTCACATGGAAAAGAAGAATTTATTGGAAACTGCAGTAAAGGTTACTGTCGCTGTGCTTTAGCAAAGAGTCTGGAGGCATTGTGCTCCTGCCACAAGGATTTGTAAAACTTTGAACTTGAGAATGATGATTTAGGGTATCTGGTGGAAGAAATTTCTCAGCAGCAAAGTGTTCAAGCTGTGACCTGGCTGTTTCTAACAGCCAAGCTAATACGCATGAGCAAAGAAATGACCTGCAACTTGAACTTATATTTAAAGGGGAAGCAGAGCAAAAAGTGGAAAATTTGCAGCCTGGGCATGTGGTAGGAAAGAAAAACCTTTGCTTTCTGTTGAGGAATTCAAGCAGGCTGCATAAATTCACATAACTAAAATAAATGCAAGTGCTGATAGCCAAGGCAATGGGGAAAAGGCCTGGAAGGCATTTCAGAGACCTTCTGGCAGCTCCTCCCATCACAGGCCCAGAGGCCTAGGAGGGAAGAGTGGTTTTGTGGGCCAGGCCCAGGGCCCTGCTGCTCTGAGCTACCTTGAGACACTGTTGTTTGCATCACAGCTGCTCCAGCATCAGCTGTGGCTAATAGGGGCCCAGGTACAGCTTAATCTGCTGCTTCAGAGGCTGCAAGCTATAAGCCTTGGTGACTTCCATATTGTGTTAAGCCTGTGGGAGCGCAGAATGCAAAAGTAGAGGCTTGGGAGCCTCTGCCTAGACTTCAGAAGGTGTATGGAAAAACCTGAATGTTCAGGCAGAAGCCTGATGCAGGGGCAGAGCCCCCATGAACATCTACTAGGGCAGTGTGGAGGGGAAAAATGGGTTGGAGCCCCCACAGGGAGTCCCCATGGAGGCACTGCCTAGTGGAACTGTGAGAAGAGGGCTACCATCCTTCAGACTCCAGAATAGTAGATCCACTAACAGCTTGCACCATGCACCTGGAAAAGCCACAGGCACTTAATGCCAGTCCCTGAGAGCAGCTGCAGGGAATGAACTCTGCAAAGTCACAGGGATGGAGTTGCCCAAGGCTTTGGGAGTCCACCCCTTTCACCAGTGTGCCCTGGATGTGGGACATGGAGTCAAAAGAGATCATTTTGGAGCTTAAAGATTTAATGACAGTCCTGCTGGATTTCAGACTTGCATGGGGCCTGTAGCCCATTTCTTCTCTCTGATTTCTTCCTTTTGGAATGGGGATAATTACCCCATACCTGTACTCCCATTTTACCTTGGAAGTAACTAACTTGTTTCTGGTGTTACAGACTCAAAGGCAGAAGAAACTAACCTTATTTCAGATGAGACTTTGGACTATGGACTTTTGACTTAATACTGAATTAGTTAAGACTTTGGGGTACCGTTCATTGCACTTTGAAATGTGAGAAGGACATGAGATTTGGGAAGGGCCAGGAGTGGAATGATATGGTTTCTATCTGTGTCCCTACCCAAATCTCTGGTTGAAATATAATCCCTAATGCTAGAGGTGGGGCCTGGTGAGAGGTGATTGGATCATGGGTGCAGTTTCTCAAGATTAACACCATCTTCCTTTGTGCTGTTGTATGATAGTGAGTTCCACGATCCAGTTGTTTCAAAATGTGTGGCACCTCCCCTCTTCTCTGTCTTCCTCCTGTTCTAGCCATGTAAGATGAGCCTGTTTCTCCTTTGCCATCTGCCATGTTTGTAAGTTTCATGTGGAACTCTGAGCCAATTAAGCCTCTTTTCTTTATAAATTACCCAGTCTCAGGTATTTCTTTATAGGAGTGTAAGCACGAACTAATACAGGTAGGTTGCCTTTTCATTCTGTTGATTGCGTCTTTTGTTGTGAAATTGTCTTTTGAGAAGATACTCTTGTTTGTTTGTGCAGCTGTGGCTTTTCTTATTGAATGTATGCTATGTCAATTTTTTGATGATCGATTGTGTTCCTGTTTAAAGCTGCTGAGGCTGTTTAAGATTTTTGCTTGTTGGTTGGCCTCAAGATATGGAACGATGCATTCCTTCAGGCTGCCACAAAATGCCCTGTCACTATTGCAATTTATAATCTATCCACATGCCATGTAAAGTATTTTCTGTTTTCCAGTTGTGAATCACTTCCTTTTTGTCCACAGTAAAACAGCTCATTGGACATTGCCCTATAGCTGATTCTTTACATTGTCTGGTGCAGATTGGTTTTACCATAAAGTACTGGAAAATTATACATATCAAAGATCTCATTCCAGGTGATTTTGTGCTGTGATTGAATTATAAAGCTGGAAATACTTTTTAAAGTCATAAGTTATGTAAATTCAGAATCTTGTTTTACTTTTTCTGGAAGATGTTTAGTGAAAGCTGAATCACTGTCATTAATCACTAAATATAATCTTTGTGGTCAGCCCAAGGATCCCAGCTTGGAACACTCTATCCTTAGTTGCCTTCATGGCACATTCCTTTGGATCTCTGCTCATTTATCATCTTTTCATTAGAGCCTTTCCTTATCCTCGCTCCACCCAACTTCCAAGCTGGCACTCCTTATAAACCTCACTTTGCGTAGTTCTTGACAATAGTTCATATTCGAAAATGACCTATACAGTAGTTCCTCACTTAACACTGTTGATAGGTTCTTGTAAACTGTGACTTTGAGCCAAACCACCTATAACAAAACCAGTGTTACTATCAATTACTTGATATAAACAAGAGCTAAGTTGCTATGGCATATTTCTTGTCACAAAAACACCATTGAACTTCTTAATAAAGACCAAAACACTTCTAATATTAAATATTGAAATAGACATGAGCTATTCATACATTTAAGAAAATTTAATCAAAACAAGCAAGATAATTATTTACTAAAGTTTGGTGAATCAGTGATTGATGGCAGTCATAATGGTGATGGGTTAAATCAAGGAATAAATGTCTGCGAAGTGAAAATTGGAAGGAGCACCTCCTACCACCATGTAGTTCAAAAACAAACAATTGCATATAGGCAGGCTCACTAAGGGCCTGCCTCATTTATTGTCATGCATTAGTATGATTATCTTAGACATGAAAATTTATTTTTTGACAATACTTTGTACTCATTTTCTGTCACACTTAACTCCAGTTCAGGGTTGCAGGTGGCTGGAGCCCATTCCACTAACTCAGATGCAAGACAGGAGCCAGCCTTGGACAGGCTGCCATTCCATTGCAGGGTGCACTCACACATGGCCACTCACTCTCACTGGGACCGTGCAGAAACACTGATTCACCTAACGGGCACAGCTTCAGGATGTGAGAGGTAACCGGAGTACCCGGAGAAAACCCACGCAAATGTGGAGAGAATGTACAAACTGCACAGGCAGTGCCCTCCTCCGGGAATCCAGGTCTTCTCTCATCAACCTTATAATCAAATGACATTGAGCGAAGTGATGCAGTTTGAGGACATGCTGTATATTTATTACTTATTTGTTTGTAGCCTGACAGGTTATATATTGTAATATGTACTATCATCTATAGTGTTTTAAGTTTTTAAAACAATGTCTGTAGTATTTAAGGAAGAGGCTGTTTCATTTTCTGTGCTATTCCTAATCCGTAGAACTATGCCTGACAAGTAGTGAATATACAGAGTATAACTGTTGATTAAATGAATGAATAATAAAAGAGACTAATTACTCACAGACCCATACATTTGCTGGAGCTTGCCACCATACTATGGACCTTTTGGTTCATTCCCTGCTTTGAGGATAAATGCCTCAGTGGACGGAGGGTAGCTTAAGTAACAGAATTTAGTGCTAGCTTCTCAATCTGTAATCTTGATAGAAATTCAGTTTGGGTGTTTCACTACTAGAAAATATGACATATAAGATATATCTTCTTCAGATTTATCATCTAATTCAAAATATCTTTTTGTTTTGGTAAAGTCCAACAATAAACAGATGTGACTGGCCTTATGGATTAAACTACTTTTTCCTACTTAGGTGGGTGTCATGGTATGTATTTAGGCTAGGATTATGAGATTTAAGCAAGAATAAACGGGCTGAAACTGAGGGAAAGAATTTTGTTAGCTACAGCAAGCTTTCCTGATTATCACAGTGATTTAAAAACTGCAAACTGCACAGTAACGATTGTTTCCTAATGAGTCCTCAGCATATGCCAGACATGGTGGGAAGAGCCTTATATCTCACGTAATACTCGTGACAGCCACATGAAGGAATTCAAATGTGAACTCCCATTCACATCTAACAGATGAGGAGCCAAGGCTCAAAGAATGGATGAAACTTGTCCATGGTCAAGGCCTGGGACCTGGCAGAGCTAGAATTTACAATCTGGTGCTCTTGACTCCAATTTTTCTCTTCCTGACCTCTATGCATTTCTGTTCATGCTATTACTGAGAGAGAACAAAACCTGTCTACTGTGAAAGAACAACTCAACAAAATAGATAAATAGAATTGACCTGGAAATATAAGAGAGAATGACTTGTTTTAATTAAAGATCATGTTCCTTTTATAAGTCTTGGCCTACACAGACCGCTACTCTGTCTTTTATGATTCTCATAACCTCCTCACTTTCTCTCTGTGCTTTGTGCAATGTCTGCCTGAGACACTGTCAGAAGAGCAGTTTCCTCAAAAACTAGAAGTCACTATACACCGAGAAGATGACATTAATAGAAGTGGGAAAGAAGACAATTTGCCTGATGTTTAATTTCATGATAATAGATTGATCCTATTGACAGAAAAGTTTACCTTAAACCTCTCCTTTCCCCATCCTACTTTTCTCACAAAAATAGCATCCCTCACTCCAGACTTTTCTAAGTATTCTATAAAAAAATAGTCTTTTTGAAACTCAGACTTGAAGATAGTGCTTAAAAATAGATAAATAAAAGATAGGTTATGAACCTGATCCATTAGTAGCCAATCAGGGACTTTCATCCATGAACTTGCTCTGAAGTAGGTCATTGGTATTTTAAGTGCTTTTTCATGATGGAAAATAAATTACTAGTAGGAGACAATAATATGGAAAAATATTGTCAGTAAAAACACAAGTAGTGAATTTAGTTGGTCAATCTGATTTTAACAGAAGCTAAAATCAAACACGTATTTAAAGATACTTTAATATTTTAAAAATTTATATATGTATTTTTCTGTTGTTAATTAAGAAGACAAAATTGCTGAGGGTGACCTGCAGTGTGTGCTGAGGACTTTTTTTTCTCCTGAGAAACAGTTGTCTTCTGTAACCTTGTATATCTGTAACCTGTCCAGGGAGCTGAAATACCTTTCCATGGAAGAATTTTGCAGAAAAGTTTTAAATGTTTGTTCTAAATCTCAGTTCAGAGCAATATCTGATAAAAAGATGAGCAGGCTGGCAAGTAAGATAGAATATCTTAAAATAAAGGAGAGCTTATTTATAGCTAATACTAAAAAGTGTCTCTACAACTTGACCAGAAGCAAGATAACATCACTGGGAACTTACCTGGCAGGAAGAAAAATGTTATAGGCAACTATCTTTGATGCAAATTGTTGCTGATGTTAATAATCTGGATTTACTCTTATTCCATATTTCAATGTGCTGTCTTTGTGTAGAAAGTTTTACATGTATCATGAAATTAATACCTTTGTTTATGAGATAGAATGGAAGCTATTTAAAAAATTAAAGTAGATTCTCTTTTATTTGTTGATGTCTGCATATTTACTGACTGATAAATTGTCTTAACTAGTTGTATTGGTTTCCTATTACTGTTGCAAAAATTAGCACAAACTTAGAGGCTCAAAACAGAAACAAATGTATTCTATTACAATGCTGAAGGCCAAAAGTTGGATATGGATATCAGGGCTGAATCCTTCCTGGAGATGCTAGGGGGGAATCTGGCTCCTTGTCTTTTCCAGCTTCTAGAGGGTGCCTGTATTCCTTGACTCTTGAAAGCCAGCAGTGTTACCTCTTCCAATCTCTCTCACTGCTTCCATTGTCATATTGCCTTTTCTGACACTACTGCTTCCCTCATATATGAACCCCTTATGATTACATTTGACTCACTCAGATAATTCTCCTCAACTCAAGATGCTTAATTTCATACATCCACAAAGTCCTTTTTGCCCTGTAAATTAACATATGTACATGTTCTAAGGATTAGGACATAGACATCTTTGAGGGACCATTATTCTGTCTTTCACATTAGCTAAGCTGCTAGATATAGATATCTTCTTAATCCCATTCCAGCTGAGCCTAAACATGCCAAAATGTTTTTCAATTTTATTTTTACTACACAATTAATAATAAATATATGAATGAATTCTCACTGTAAAATATGCAAGTAATATGATAAAATCAAGTCTTACTTGGTTACCACCACATTTAATTTCCAGTCCCATCCCTCAAGTAACCATTATTATCAATGAGCAACTTGTATGCTAGTAGGACTTTTTACATATTTGTATGTATATTGCTATTCAAATATGGTACATAGAATTGATTTTTGAAAGTATAAATGAGATGCTGTGCATTGCTATGTTCAAGCAACTTTTTTCTCACAATATATTGGAAGTTCATAGAATGAATATACTATTAATTCCCATTTCTCTGTTGATGTTTTCCTTGTTTTTTTAAAACAAGCACTGTTAATTCATGCTGCAATACTTTACATATGCCTCTTTGCAGACTTGTCTGAGTAGTCCTTTAGAGAAAATTTCTAAGACTGGAAGTGTCGAGGCCTAGGATTCATGTTTTAAATAATTTAACAAATGCCACAAAATGTCTCTCTGAAGTAGCTATACCAATCTGCCACTAGCAATTTTGGGGAGTTTCTTGTCTTCCTTAGGCTCAACAGCGTTGGATATTATAATGCTTTTTTTACATTTTGCCAATCAAATTGTGTTTAAAAATGGTATCTTTTTTTTGTTTGTTTGTTTGAGATGGAGTCTCTCTCTGTCGCCTGGGCAGGAGTGCAGTGGCCGGATCTCAGCTCACTGCAAGCACTGCCTCCCGGGTTTACGCCATTTTCCTGCCTCAGCCTCCCGAGTAGCTGGGACTACAGGCTCCCGCCACCTCGCCCGGCTAGATTTTTGTATTTTTTAGTAGAGACGGGGTTTCACCGTGTTAGCCAGGATGGTCTCGATCTCCTGACCTCGTGATCCACCCGTCTCGGCCTCCCAAAGTGCTGGGATTACAGGCTTGAGCCACCGCGCCCGGCCTTAAAAATGGTCTCATTGGTCAGGAAAAAGATGAAAATTACAATGAGAATAAAAATGGTATCTTATTCTCATTGTAATTTTCATTTTTTTCCTGACCAATGAGGCTGCATGTCTTCTCATGCTTACTGGTGATTTAGGTCTTCTCTCTTGGAGTTGTCTATTTATATTCTGTCCCATTTTTGTGGGTCTTTAAAATATTAATGTGTAGGAGTTATTTTCGCATGCTGTATACTAACTTTTTGCTTATTATATACATTTCAAATATATTTCTCCTTATTGTTGGGTTTAATAATTTATTAATGGCATCTTTTAGCATAAATAAGGTTATAATTTTTATGTAAACATATTATTCTTTTAATTTTTTTTTTTTTTTGAGACAGAGTCTCGCTCTGTCACCCAGGCTGGAGTGCAGTGGCGCCATCTCGGCTCACTGCAAGCTCCGCCTCCCGGGTTCACGCCATTCTCCTGCCTCAGTCTCCTGAGTAGCTGGGACTACAGGCGCCCGCCACCGTGCCCGGCTAATTTTTTTTTTGTATTTTTAGTAGAGACGGGGTTTCACCGTGGTCTCGATCTCCTGACCTTGTGATCTGCCCACCTCGGCCTCCCAAAGTGCTGGGATTACAGGCGTGAGCCACCGCGCCTGGCTAATATTTTGTTTTTTATATCTTACTGAAGCTGACCTCATTTATTCCATATATTGATATATTTCCATTTATAGATATATTTTTCATAATTACCTTACACATCGCTTTATATTTGTATCTTCAATTTAAAACTTGTTTTTATGATTTCTGTGAGGTAGGGACTTTGCTTTTTATCGTTAAAGTTAACATTCAGTTACCCCAACCTCATTTTTTGAATACCATATAATCTCCTCAGTAGTTTGAACTATATATTAGTCTGTTTCTGAAGTCTGTATTCTGATTTATTGATATCCTATTCTATTCTTGTTTTAATACTAGCCAATTTTGATTTCTTATGTTGTTACTATGTTTAGATATATTTTGATAATCCTATGTCTTTGTTCTTTTTAAAAATGTCTTTTATATTCTTATGGTGGAGACCTCCTACATGAATTTTTGAATAAGCCTGTCAAACACCTTCAGAAATCCTGTTGGAATTTGGATTTGAATGATACTAAATTTAGGATTAGTTTTTGGAGAATTATAATAATAAATTTCTTCAGTTATTCAGAATATCATTTCTATTATTATGGATAATTTTATGTATTTTTCCATAAAAGCCTCAATACTTTTAGTTAATTTATAACTACTTCAGAAGGTTTTAAAAATACTTTTATTTATTGTCTTAGCACTCCATTACAGTGTTTTAATTAAGAAGTTATAGCAAAGAAAAATTTTTTTCCCTTGTTTCTGATTTTGTTTGTTTGTTTTTTTTTTTTTTGGAGATAGAGTCTTGCTCTGTTGCCCAGGCTGGAGTGCAATGGCGGGATCTCAGCTCCCTGCAACCTTCATTTCCTGGAGTCAAGGCATCCTCCTGCCTCAATTTCCCAAGTATCTGAGACCACAGATGGAAGCCACCATGCCCGACTAAATTTCTTTTCTATTTTTTGTAGAGGCAGGGTTTTGCCATGTTGCCCAGGCAAGTCTCAAACTCCTGAGCTCAAGTGGTCTGCCAACCTCGGACTCCCAAAGTGCTGGAATTAAAGGCATGAGTCATAGCACCTGGCTTGTTTCTGATTTTCATCGAACATTGTAATGTTTACTTTTGGTATTTTGTAGAGACCTTTTACCAATTAATGAAGTTCATTTTTAGTTTTCCTGAAGTATACAGTGGTGACTTGGTTTGTAATAATTTGTTTAGGCTATTTTATTATAGTTGTGTCATTAGCATTTAACTGTTGTGGCCTCAGTGAGACACTTTCAGCACCGTGATCTTCTGACCTGACCTTGGCGAGTGCCACCAGATACCAAGGACCATTCTGCCTTTCTGAACTCTACCCGCAATCTTGGTTCCTACTTGAGGGAGATACCTCTGTGGCCTGCTCCTTTGCCCATGTGTGGATATGATGATGAAGAGTAAAACTCCTGGGCTATTTCTACTGAAATGCCCAAATTAATGACCCAGAAAGTGATTAAACCTGGCCATTCCTTCAGCCTTCATCATCTATGAGAATTTGAAAACTGTAGTCTTCTTTACTTCTACTCAGTGTATCAGTGAAGATGAAGTGCATTCAATGAGTAAAGAAAGGTACAAATCCTTTCCATTTTCTCTGGAATGTTACATATTTGTACATTATAAAAATATTTTTTCTCTCCTTTGTGGTAATTAGTGGTGGGAAGGGGAACTAGCAGCATGTACTCAATTTGTTCTTGAATTAAAAATACAGAGTTCAGGAGAGCTTGGAGAGTTGTTCCATTTTAAGTTTTTGAATATATGCATAGCTCTTGCCCTACAATAAATCGATCATGTGGCAAACGTCTAATTGCTTCTCTGAGCTAATGCTTCAGCATCTTCATTTTGCCAGTCACATTCATATCACTCCTGCTGTCATTCAGTCACCTGTAGCTATGAGCAACTGTAATGGAAACTGGGAAATGGAGCCCAGCTGCGTACCCAGGAAAAAGAGAAGATAGGTTTTGGTGAATACCCAGAAGTTTTTGCAATAGCTAATAGGCAGCCGACCCAGAATTTGAACCCAAGTCTTCTGCTTACAGAGTCCATGCCTTTTTTTTATTATACGATAATGTCTTTTACTGTATGCTAAATAGAATCACAAATTTGTTTTGACTCAGAATAAATGCCATCTACTGAATCTTACCCATCAGTTACTGTTGTAGTGAGACTTATCCAGACTTCATTATTAGCATTCTTTATTATTCTCTGTTTTGCAGAGTACTGCCAATCTCCTTTCCAACTGCCCAAGCCTCCAGCCCTATGCAATATTTATATTTTATTTTCAGTGCTTCTGCATCCAGAACTTAAACTGGAGCACTGTCCTAAACCAAGTTCACAAGAATACATTTCTCCTTTGTTCGTCATTTTAGATACCACATTGTGGTGTCTCCTCTTTCTATCCAGAGGAGAATACTGTTGCATTCAAATGGACTCCTAAGGGAGCATTCTTTGCTTTGATTGTGGTTGAAGGTTGCCAAGACCACAAGAAAATATATCTTACTCAACAAGATGTGGGTATTCCAATCATTTCATAGTGGAAAAGTTTTATTCCTCAAGTTTCTGTGTTATATTTTGAATAAGCTACTAGAACTTGATGGGAAGTCCTAGGATGACAGAAGTCTAACTCTGAAAACATGACCTTAAATAGAGTTTGGGAAAGCGTGTTTCATTTTAATGTTTCCACAGTATAAATCATGCAAGCTCTTACAAAGATCACCAATCAAATACTTTATTGCCCTCCCAGATTACCCCACTATTATCTTTGCTAGCTCTCTTTTTGTTTAATGTTAGATGTACCATCATTAGTTACATTTATGAAGTAGCTGAATAAGAAAAAGTCCCAGTTGGTATATTCTGAATTACCCAAATTTCTTAACTAATGCATTACTAAACTAGCTACGTCTTCTTTAGAAAATCTTGACTGCCTTTTCAGTCAATCTACTAGTTCTTTGTGATAACTTTTGCCATTTTGACTTTGTGGCATTGCAACAAGCATCTTGAATTTTCTGTAGAATTTTTTCCTGAATGATTATAAAAAATGAGGTATGTGAAATGCAAAAGTTTTCTTTTGTTTTTATTTTTTCATTGTCATCATAAAAAAATTCTCCTTCAGTAAGTTGAAACAGTGAATAAAAACTGACCTCACTTATTACCTCACACATTATGAGACTGGGATAGTACTAAGATTCTAGACATATATCTTATAGTTCATAAGAGCTGTTTATGTTAGTAAAACTCTGATTCTTCTATGTCTCACTGTAAATCAACATGCAAAGCCATGAACTCTAGACTCCAAACCTGAGAGTTAAAAGGGTCTCAGACAAACCATTTTTAATGAAGTCTGTTATTGAACATGGTTGAAGGAAAATATTTTATATTTTTAGACATCCATTTAGGTACTCATGCAGCACTGTGAATATTTTCAGCCTAAGCCATTAATATCTATTAATATTAGTACTTACTACTGTAGTAATATTAGTGGCTATTGCCCTAGTTTCTACCTGATCAATTAATAATAACCATTTATCCTTTGGGTGCCTTCTATGAACCAGGTGGCATTTTCTTGCTGCCATATGCCCATCAGTCTATAAGTATTGTTCAATATTTAAGTGACATTTAGTTCAATTCACTTATGAGGTTGGCTTTGGTGTCATGTATAAAAGGCATCTGATTTTAGCGATTCTTCTTCCTTCATTAGCCCAGTCTTATTGAAGAAAAACAACTAATGCTTGGTCATGCATCACAATTTCAATGTGCTAATGAGGCAAATATACCTACTGAATGAAAAACATTTTTAAAATCATGGCTTTGTGTATTTTTCTTAAGACACAAATTCCTTTATTTAGAAATTCTTTTCCTAGAGGTGTTAGAAGAAATTTACAACATGCAAGATGTCAAAGCCCTTCATCTTTTCTCAGTGCAACCAATTTGGACTATCCAATAAAAGTAATAAGATGCTAAAGAAACAGTAGGGAGATACTATGGCTCTGCCATATTTAAACACCAAAGCCATCCAATACTGCAAAATTGCGAGCCTTAAATGGGTCTTATACTGGGCCCCTATGACTTAACAGATGAATCTCGTCATACTAGTAAATGTAATTACTTTCATGTTTTTTAGCAATTGAAATTGGAAGATCAAACTGGAAATCAAAGTGATTGTATCAAATGACTGTGATAATATTTTTCCTGAAGGCATACAATTGTGGCTAGGATAATTAATTCAGAAAATGCTTGTTGTGGTGAAAACACCAGCAGCTTGCAGTTCTGAAGTATGTTCCTCTTTTTTCCTTTTCACTAAATTCTGTCTTTGGGGAGCTCCTCATGGGGGTGAGTCTCTACCAGTTGTGTGTGGGTCCAGAGAACTGACAGAACTCTTGCCCCACTGAGGGGATGGTTATGCCAAAACATGGAGAGGAACCAACACTTGTCTGGTTGAAGACTCAAATTCCTTTATTTAATTTCAATTATAAAACAAATACTAGAGAAATATTATTTGTTTTGACTAATAAATTCCTGGAATTTCTAGATTATTCCAACTGGTATAAAACTTTGGGTATGGTTTATTTAACTAGATTCTTGGAATAAAATGAAAAAAATGTCAATTACAGTACATGTGTTGAAATTTCTTCTAACACCTCTAGGAAAATAATTTCTAAATAAAGGAATATTTGTTTTATAATTGAAATTTAATTTGGAAAATGATAAATAATTAATATAGGAAATAAACTTGGTTTTACTTTTTCATCTTATTTGTTTTTTTCATCAGGTTTATTGAGTACAATTTACATGAAGTAAAATTTACTAAGTTTTAGTGATGTTTCTATAAGTTTGACAAAGCATACAATCATTTAATCACTACCACAATCTAGATAGAGAACAATTCTATCCTTCTATCACCACCCTCCCTGCTCCCACCAAATTTCTTCTTGCCTCTATATAATCAACCTCTCTGAACTCCTAATCTGAGGTAACCCTGATCTGTTTCTGTGACTATATTTTTGTCATGTAAATGGAGTCATATGGTATGTAGCCTTTTGAATCTGACTTATTTAGCATCGTGCATTTGTGATTCACCACGTTGTTGGGCATATTAGCAATTTGTTCATTTTATTTGCTGAACAGTATTTCATTGTGTGAATGTAACTCCATTTGTTTATCCATTCATGTTTCTGCCAGTGCTGAAAGACATTTTAGTTGTTTTCAGTTTTTGCTGACTGTGAATAAAACTATTATAGACATTCACATACAGGTTTTTGTATGAACATAAGTTTTTATTTTCCATTATAAATACCTATGAGAGGATTGCTAGACATGTATAAACATATAAGAATCATTTTGCATACTAAATATACAAACATAATAAACTATATTTATAAGTCTCTTAATTACTTTAAATATATGGTTTTCAAAAAAATGCCATTGGTAACTCTAACTAATCTGACTCATACCTATCATTTTTTTTTTTTTTTATCACTTCATAAAAGTTGCCCAGGTTAGCTTTGTTCACTAACAGTATCTTTTTGTCTTGATTAACTTCAGAATTAAAATGTGGGAAAGATTTTTTTAAACAAACTACACTACATTTTTAAACTGGTTTTCTTATGCTACAATATACTGTTCTTGCCTTTTGACACTAGAGTCATTCATTGTAAATTTAAAGAGTCAGCTTTGATAATGGAAAGACACATTAGTTAATGGAACACACAAACAGAAACACTCATCTTAGGTCCTTTGTCTATCAAGTAAGTCCTTATAAGGACTACCAACATGTTGATGGATGTCTGGTGTTATCTTCACATGTTTTATATATCCTGATCTATTTGATCACGTAAGAGGGAGGGATGGGAATGGAGGGGGTCCAGAGAGAGAGAGAAAAGAAAGGAGGGAAGGAAGTAAGAGAGCAAGGAAAGAAGGAGATAAAAACCTGAATAGTTCACAGATTACACACTCAATGTCTGTCTGCTTTACACTGAATGACCAGTTAGCTAATAATATCAGTATATTCAATGTTCATAAAATGATAGAAATACTGATACTTTTTCTATTGATTTGTATTTTATTTTTCTGCTTTCAAGAATGGTAGGAATAGAGGACGTTTCAAATATGTTTATAACACGTATGCTTGAAAGAAAATGCCTTACCTGAAAATATGAATTCCACACTGAGATATAGTCATCAAGTATGATTTTTATTTCTGAGGAAGTTTCAACAAATTAGAATGAAATGAATGTCTTGTTGATTTCTTAGCACAGCCACGACACATGTATTTTAAGTTATAATTATTATAGTTAACAATAATAATAATTTCCCGTGTGAGATCCCCCTCCTTGCACTACATCCAGAAACTGCCTCCAGGCAGAACACTAGGGTAATCACAGCACTCACCTTACTGTCTTCTCTTTTATCATGGAACTTAGTCCTGCACTATCTGTTGAATAAACTAATGTTGTATAACAGATTTTGTCCAATTTTTCAGGTGTCTACATGAAAAGGGTAATTATAATTCTAGTTATTCATCATGGTGGGAATCAGAAATTAACACAAAACTTTTTTTTTTTGAGACGGAGTCTCGCTCTGTCGCCCAGGCTGGGGTGCAGTGGCCAGATCTCAGCTCACTGCAAGCTCCGCCTCCCGGGTTTACGCCATTCTCCTGCCTCAGCCTCCCGAGTAGCTGGGACTACAGGCGCCCGCCACCTCGCCCGGCTAGTTTTTTGTATTTTTTTAGTAGAGACGAGGTTTCACCGTGTTCGCCAGGATGGTCTCGATCTCCTGACCTCGTGATCCGCCCGTCTCGGCCTCCCAAAGTGCTGGGATTACAGGCTTGAGCCACCGCGCCCGGCCAACACAAAACTTTTTAATGAAGGGTACTGCAGTTCTTCCTCTTTGAGCACAGGACCCTTCAGTGTTTTTCAAAGTGTGGTCTACAAATTACCTGCATTATTATTTCCTGAGGAATCTATTGAATGCAGATTCCTAGGCCCTAGTCCAGTGTTTGAAGGGAAAGGTAGAGATCCAATTTGAAAAAGCATTCTGGGTGATTCTTAGGACTGGCAAATTTTGAGCACCCTGGCATTGGACTGCTCATTTATCTTCTGTACTTAAGACATCACCATTTTCTCAACTTGCTAAAATGAAGGGTATAGGATGCCAGAGCTGGACTTCATTTAAAGAGCTCAGGCAAAGCAGCTCAGTTGCATAGAGAGCAGAACCCTGGAGATCAAGGCAATGGGTTTATTCCTTGTGTACCTTTCACAACTGCTCCCTGAAGTATGGACATTCAGTCTGTGTTGTAGGTATACAGTTAGCATCTCCTTTACATCTAAAGATAGCACATTTTCACTAGGATTACCAGCTCACTGTGATGCCTAAGAAAAATTTCCTTAAAGTAGCCTGTGGGATTGGTATCAACTACTGAGTGATGCACTTAGATGATTGTAGAAAGAGCTACCTGGTGTTCTAGAGATGAAAACATAAAAGACATAAAAGACATAATACTAATGTAAACAACTGCTCGGAAGACAATTATAATGGCCAAGGGTTCTGTTTTGTTCCCTCCATTTCCCTTTTCTGCCTTCTTTCTCCAATTCATCCAGACACCAGGCTCTAGTATTAGTCACTTATTGAGTTACTGACTGAGGCTCCCTGCATTTGAACAGAACACATCCACAAATCAAGTATTTTAATAGTGAGAAGATAATGATAAAGTTTCCTGGCAGTAGTAACAAGCATATGGGGGCTATTTCATCTGTGAGAGAGTGTGTATGTGCGTGTACTGTGTGTATGTTAGTGCCTCAGAGATGCTTGATTTCCTAAGAGGTAAATAAGAATTACGTGTATTATTACATATAGTCCCACAACAGAATTATATACAGTCATTACAAAGAATAAGGTACATTTATACATATATGTTTGTGTAAAAATAAATAATAACAATAATAGTAGATTAGCATACACATAAAAACGATGAAGGGATACATTACATTCTATTATCAGTGGTTATCTCTAGAAGATGGATTTTTCGATGGAAAATTTTCCTTTTCAAAGTTAATTACTTCAGTCATGTTTGAATTTTGTATGATTTGAGTAATCAGAAAAATACTAAAACTCAGGGGGACTGTCAACTTTGCCTAAGTAAGACTTGTCTGATAGATCCGTAAATTGAGAATCTAAATACGGCTGGGCACATTGGATCACATCTGTAATCCCAACACTTTGGAAAGCAAAGGAGGGTGGATAACCTAAGGTTAGGAGTTTGAGACCAGCCTGGCCAACATGATGAAACCCCATGTCTACTAAAAATACAAAATTAGCTAGGTATGGTGGTGGGAGCCTGTAATCTCAGCTACTCGGGAGGCTGAGGCAGGAGAATCGCTTGAACCCAGGAGGTGGAGGTTGTAGTGAACTAAAATCATTCCATTGCACCCCAGCCTTGGCAAAAAGAGTCAAACTCCATTTCAAAAAAAGCACCAAAACAAACAAACAAAAAGCAGAAACAAAATACATCAGCTTAAAAGTTTAAGTATTTACCATGTTTAATTGAGAGAAAAGGTGTCTTATCTTAAGAACGTGAAGCTGAAACATACGAGTTACATTTTCCTTTTCACAGATACTGATCATCTCTTTCCCAGTGAGTTAAAGGAAGGTTTGATAGAGAAAGGGAAGGGAGAAACTTACAGAGTGATGTCTGGGAGAGAGGACAGAAGAGAGTATGGCATGAGTATGCAACTGGGCTAAAATATTAAAAGCCAATTTGGAGGTGGTGATTAATATAGATGATGACAACAGCAACAATAATAACTGTTGCCAAACTGTGTGAAACACTTCACTGGTTTATTTCATTTAAGCTTCACATTGATTCTTGTGAGGAAACAACCTCTCTGAACCTCAGTATCCTCCTTTGTAAAAATGAATATTACAACAGTCTCTAACTTGTAAGATTGCTGTGAGAATTGAATGACAAGGTGGGTATAAAACAATTAGCACAGTGTTTGGGACACAGTAAGAACTCATTTCTTGTTGCTTATGGTTATTATTATCTTCATTTTATAATGTGGAAATTGAATTTGAACCTTGACCAATATCCAAGAACTAGTAGGTGACACAGATGTGGAAATTGAATCTGAACCTTGATCAATATCCAAGAACTACTAGGTGACAGAGCTGATATCTGTGCCTGGGCTTGTCTGTTTCCAAATCTACTTCAGTATTCATGTACAACAGTGACACTTTGGAGTCCTGTATAAACTCCCTGCATATTTCATCCATCTTAATTATTGTCTTTAGAGTGGTGAAGTACATAGGTATCTAATTAAGATCTATTGTGGTAGTGTTGGTGATGCATTCATTAGAAACATCAACAAAAACAGATCATACATTTTCTAAAGACAAGATCATGTTCTATAGGTAGAGTTTTAGGTTGGAAATGAATTTTTTATAGAATAGTACCTAAGCATAGTGTGTGATCACCTTGCTTTCAAAGGTTAGTTAGGAGAGATCAGCGTGCTGCCTGTGCAGTGACTCTGGCACCAAAGTGACAGATGGCCCAGTCCAGGGCTCTGACCAGCTTCTTCTGTCTGCTGCTTTCCTGGTATAGTAACTTTGCCAATATAATGGGAACTGCTCCAAGGAAGAGCTTATGGTGGGGTGAGGCAGGGCATGGCATTGCCTTTGCTATCCATGATATGTAAGGATAAATTGAGACAAGTCACCTTCACCAGGGAAAAGTTGATGCTGAATGTTGGGCTGCCTGGTCGGGAAGCATTTTTTGGTGGTGGTTGTTAAACAGGCAAACCTGTTGTTACGTGTGCCTTAACGGAAAATGCAGAGCCACAGCATAGCAATGTAAGGTGGTGTTGACTCCACTTCAGCTTGTCCTGAACCATTGATTTCCCAGCTTTGGATGCTAAAGAGAAACTCCTGGCTCAGTTACTCAAACTGAAGACATATCCCCTGATGGAGGAGGGGGTGAGACATGAAGGTGGAGGGAAAAGGTAGCAACAATGGGGCTCACAACACAGTTTAGAAGCAGCCCATATGCCTGGCACAGGATGACTACATGATGGGAAGACAAGCCTCATTTGAACACAACCCAAAAACCAGAGGGGTTGAGTTTGACCTACTCATCTCTCCTGTCTGGCACCACCATTTGCTTTAAGCCAAAGTTGCTGTGGGGCACAGTGGTTGGTATACCAGTTGGTGTGTACCTGATTGTCTGGGGTTACTAAGAGGGAATTGGAAGCAGAAAGCAAATTTTTGAATGTTAGTCACCCATATAAAGTGGGTTGCCATTCTACCAAATCTCTGAATAGAGGAAAATCATGGATTTGTAAAGATGGCAAGAGAATATCCATTCACTTAGCCACATAGGAAGAACCTGGTTCTCTCGTCACCAGGCTGGATCTATGATGAAGAGCAGAACTTTGAGCCAATGGGCCTACAATGAGAATGGCTATTGCTGCATACTCAGAGGGACAACATTTTTCTGGTATCAGCAGGTAGCAGGAGTGGGAGAAGGGCTGAGGAAACAAAAAAGGGAAAGGAAAATCAAGGAGTGAATCAGTAGGGAGGTGTGTTTGCAGGCGAGGCCTCTAATATTCTAGAGTATGCAGCTGCAGTCACTCTATAACTACTTAAAAATTTGATAATTTT
The DNA here is from genome assembly GCF_007565055.1 of Rhinopithecus roxellana. Taxonomy (NCBI): domain Eukaryota; kingdom Metazoa; phylum Chordata; class Mammalia; order Primates; family Cercopithecidae; genus Rhinopithecus; species Rhinopithecus roxellana. Next base: position 67,382,325 of record NC_044556.1, read on the forward strand.
TATTTGCCACCACGTAGCAATGGCTATCTCTGGTGGTAAGAAAATCAAATTATTGAGGGGGGTTGTATTTTTACTTTTTTATGTATCCTAGTTCTTCTACAATAAATATATATTACTTACATAATTAAATAAATGAAGATCCCTCCAAAATAACTTGTATTGAGTGGTAGCTATAAAGAAAAATAAAGCTGTGAGCAATTGTCTGGTGTGTGGGCTTTAGAAGATGATCTGAGATCTCATTTTCCTCACAGTATCTTTTGCCTCCCTTGCCAGGTACACAGACATATTGCTCATAATCAGCTTTCAAAGAGCACATTTGTGCAAATGGAGAAAGACGTGTAAAAAAAGATAGCTCAGTAATCTCACTTCGATTTTAAATGAGGGATTTTGTTTAGACCTCTTAATACAATTTTACAGTGGTTTATTAGGCATTATCCTTGAGTGACATCAAAATATGATTGTCTTCTAGTACTTGGTAAGGAATTAGGTAGGCTTGCTAGCAGCCTGGTTTAAACCACACAGAAAGTGAAGAAGACAGTATTTCAGCTTGTGAATGTCTCCTGCTGTTGAAGATCAATATGCTTATGTGTACCAATATATATATATACACAAATATATATGCATTTATATATATGCATGTATATTATGTATGCATGTATATCATACATATTTTAGTTTCAAAAGAGCAAATTCGGAGATAAAGCACTATAGTTTGTCTTTATTATTTGTGTATTTTTTCCATTTTATGGCGCCTTGAAGCATCAAAAGATGTTGACAAAAACATGTTTTTTTATACCAGCTAGGAAACCTAATATGTGGAAAATTAAACTGGCTGTTCCTTTCTGAGACTTTTTGGATATCATAAATGCATGATTCTTATTTGAATGAAAAGAGAAAAAAGTTCTTCAGAATGCTCAAAATACTAGGGTTTTATGGTTGCTTTGATTTAATTTCCTTTAGGAAAACATCATTGCCATTGCTGAAAATTAACAAATAGATGAATCCATTAAAATTCTTCCATTAATTGGAGGGAAATTGTTTCTCTATTACAAACTACTGCAAAATCACTGTAGTAACTACCAGAAAAATCACTGTGCTTTTAGTCGTGCTTACCAGTGGTACAGGGAAGAAAACACCATTCCACTTCTATTCAAGCTACTCTGACAGGTAGCAGCTTGAATATTTCCATCTCTATTAAGACCATAGAGAAAGGCTTCCCTCTATAAGATCCTGTGAAAAATCAGTGTTGAAGAACTCCTTATAGACAGAGAATTCCTTAGTGTCAGTCAATGGAAAACTCATACGACCCTTCAGAAATATGTACTTTTAAATTTTGACTCTTCTGCTCCAGCGGGTAGTTTGTTGCAAAAGACAAACTCGTGGGTGTCTAAGAGAACATGGAATGGTACAAATCCATGCATTAATGCATTGCTTTGATCTGGTTTTACAAGTGACTTACCATTCCATTAGATTTTCCCCATGGGAAATTGAAAAAAAAAATGTTTCCACTGGCTCCTGGCACAGTGATTGTTTCCTTCAAGGATGACCATCTCAGGAACACACCTGCACTCTAGCAAAGATTTTGTTCACCGGAACAAAAGGGAGGCGGAAAGACATTTTGAAACATTCCAAACTGCTTGGAACATGCCATGTATTAACAAATCCTCTTGTATGTTAGATCATTCTAATTGGAATGTCTGCTAATGCCTTTTGTGAACAGGAACCTTTGTAATTTTAGCTAGGGGAAGTAATGACATCAACAGCTTTCATCAGATCTAAAAAATATATAATCGTCATCAACATGATAATTTTTTTACATCAATAACAAAATGGGTTTTGGGGGTAAATAACTACAGGAAGCTGCTTTTACATTTATTTGAAAAACAAAGATCAAAACAAGTAGCGATGTGCAAAACTTTTTTTTTTTTTTTTTTTTTTTTTTTTTTTTTTTAGAGCTGGATTTTAGCTTTATGTACAAAGATCATGCAAATCAAATCAAACTAAAAGCAAAATAGACATTATACAAGCGATGCAAATTTCTAGTGAAAGGAGGTGTTAAGAGCTGTGAAGCGTCTCAGATTTTACTCTATTTACAAGTTAACAAGTTTCATGGATGGTGGCAGAAGACATGACACTCCTGAGTCAGATTTGAAGGGCAATTTATTATTCACCTCAATAGCAGTAGCCAGAGTATCTGCACTTTGTGCTGATTCTCTGAGCCTTCATTCTCACAGGGTGAGGCAAAGAGAGCAAAATGATATTTGTACATATAGAGCATTGTATTGTAGGCAAGGAATTCTGAGCTTTGGGTGCCTGAATTTTTATAAAGGGTAGTAAGTATACTTTCATTTTGCTCTCAAGTGAGATATTACCTTTATTATACTGAATAGTAACTATGCCCGCCCTTTGCTTCAGAATATTACCTTTATCTTACAAGACCATAAGCAAACTGTCTCTTAGGCCTGGAGGGAGACATTATATTCCAAAGCTGTTTGCTATGTGAGTAAACTGGAACTAATAGTCCAGAACAAAGGGCAGCCAGTGACTTACTTGCAAGATGTGTAGAAATGTGAGAAATCCATGGAGAATTGTCCCCCAGTGGAAGCATTTGTTTGGCTGTGATATTACATTCAAGTCTCAGCACTGTTATAGGTTGGTACAAAAGAAAGTGCAGGTTTTGCCATTTAAGTCATGGCAATTACTTTTGCATCAACCTGACAGTACACTTCAGACAATCAACCACTTATTCGGTGAGTCAGTGAGTCACTCATTCATCCAGTCAATGAGTTAGTCAGTCACTTAATAAACATTTTTAGAGTGCTTGCCATGTGCTTCATATTATGTAAAGAACTAGAGGAACAAAACAGATGAACAAAGTTGAAAACTGTGCTTTAGCAGTTTACATGCTAGTGAAAAAATAGTAATCAAAAAGATGAAATTAATAATAATATTTAGCAGAGATAATACTGCATGTTCACCATAGTTTTCTTTTCCTGGGTACTCATAAAGTCTACATTTCAGCCTTCTTTGTACTTGTCATTAGGTCGGAGCCATGTAACTGAGTTCTGGTCCATTGTATGTGGGTGTAGTGATGTAAAGTAGTAAGAGGCCATGTCTTTCACAATATCCCATAAGACCCTGAAGTTCTATCTACTTCTGCCATGGAATCCATGGAAGCCAACCAGAGCCACAAAAGATTTATTATCTCCTGTTCACAAGTGAGGTAACAGCATCATAATACAATGTACTAAATATGATAATAAATATGATACAGGTTGAGCATCTCTAATCTGAAAATCTGAAATCTGAAATGCTCCAATATCCAAAACTAATTTGAAGACCAACACAATGCCACAAGTAAAAAATCCTACACTTGACTTCGTGTAATTGGTCACAGTCAAACTGCAGATGGATAAAACATTTATTCAGTGTTCTCAAGGGAAGATTCATTAACAAATCTTCCAGCATCATTGCTAATGACAGCCTGATGTCAAAACAAATCTACAATGCTGATAAGGCATCACTGTTTTGGGGTTATTGCCTCAGAAAGACACTGACTACAGTTGATGAGACAGAACCTATGGGAATTAAGGCTGCCAAGGACAGAATAACTGTGCTGGGATGTGCTAATGCGACAGGCACACTTAAGTGTAAACTTGTTGTAATAGGCAAAAGCTTGTATTTTTGTTATTTTCAAGGAATGAATTCTCACCAGTCCATTATTATGCAAACAAAAAGGCATAGATCACTGGGGACACCTTTTCTGATTGGTTTCACACACATTTTGTACCAGGGGCTTGGGCTCACTGCAGGGAAACTGGACTGGATCATGACTGCAAGATTTTGTTATTCCTTGACAACTGTTCTGCTCATCCTTCAGCTGCACTTTTCACCAAAAATAATTTACGCAATGTACTTTCCCCTAAATGTGACCTCATTAATTCAGTCATGTGACCAGGGTATCCTTAGACCAATGAAGCATAAATATAGAAACAATTTCTTAAACAGCATGCTACCAGCAATGAACAGAGGCATGGGGGTAGAAGGTTTTCCAAAGGAGTTTAACATGAAGAATACAGTATATGCTGCTCCTGATGGTTGTGACACAGTAACTAAAAACACAATTGTGCATGCCTAGCACAATCTCTGGGCTATGATTATGTTCAGCGATGATGAACAAGTGTTGATTTTGGAGGATTCTGCATGCCAGTTGAGAAAAAATGATATTTGACCTCCTGAAATATGCAAAATTATACCTTCAATATGCAAAAATTATATGTTCAGATTCCATCAGTAAGCTGGAAGAAATGAATATCAATGAAGTTTTTAACATCAATAATGAGGCTCCAGTTGTTCATTACCAACAGTGAAACAGTCAAAATGGCTCTAAATCAAGGTGATTGTGATAATAATGACAATGAAGATAACATTGATAACATTGCTGAAAATGTGCCTAAAAACAGCATGATGAAGATGTGTGATGGGCTTATGGGAGGACTAGCTCAGTCTGCAATCTTAACAAAACAAGAAATCATGTCAGTTTATAAAATCAAGTAGAGACTTCTGAGAAAAAACTGTCGTTAATGAGGCAGATGACTCTGGAGGAAACATTTTAAAAAGCCATTCAGCAGAGTGTCTCCTCATCCCTAGAAGACTCACTTTCTGGTTCATCAACTGCTTCTGATGTTTCCTCTCACCTAAAAAAATTAAATAAAATACAGTGTACAGTACACTTTTAATTAAAATGCAGCATCATAGGTGGAGACTGCCATTGTTTGTTGTTGCTCTTTCACAGCTGATACAGGTATTTTGGTGATGCTACTGTGCTCCTTAGCTACCCTGGATGCATATTTTTTTCACTGTATTAATGATTTGACATATAATTTACTGTTAAGAATTTATATGTGAATAAGTACAAGAAAGTGGTTGCTTATTGGTAGCAAATGTATTTAGAGTCGGGAATAATGGTGATGCCAGACAACCACAGTTTGTCCACATGGGTGGCTGAGATAGCAACACCTTTGTTTTCTGCTGATTCACTGTACACAAACTTTGTTTCATGCACAAAAGTATTTAAAAATATTGTGTAAAATTACCTTCAGGCTATGTGTAGAAAGTGTATATGAAACAAATGAATTTTGTGTTTAAACTTGGGCCTCATCTTTAAGATATCTCATTATGTATATGCAAATATTCCAAAATCCAAAATCAAAAACTCAATATCTGCAACACTTCTGGTCCCAAGCATTTCAGACAAGGGATACTCAACCCGTATATTTTTTCGAATACCATGACCAACTTCTGGGCAAGAATCCTGACGTATTCATTTGATTTACAGTTCTTACCAAAGGGCTTAGAGGAAGACATAAACTTGTCTTTCAAGTCAAAAAGTTGATTGTTTTATTATTATTTTAAATTTTAGACTCAGGGGGTACATGTGCAGGTTTGTTACATGGGCATATTGCATGATGCTGAGGTATGAACTTCTATTGATCTTATCACCCACGTAATGGACATAGTACCTGATAAGTAATTTTTCAATCCTTGTTCCCCTCCCTCCCTTCCCATTTCTGGAACTCTACTGTCTACTGCTTTCATCTTTGTGTACGTGTGTACCCAAGGTTTAGCTCCCACTTTTAAGTGAGAGCATGAGGTATTTGATTTTCTGTTTTTGTGTTAATTCACTTAAGATAATGGCCTAAGAAGGAGATTGCTAAAGTAATGAAGGTCATAGAATTAAGGGGAATGTTTATTTTGCTTGCTTACTTTAGTTTTTCTTCTAAGATAAGAAATGCTTAAATATGTTCACCGGTAAAATCATGGAGAGGAAGAGAATCAAGTTATTGAAAGAAAGGTCTTGAAGGGAGGGTAGAAGACTAAGATCTAGAAGAGCCAATATGTAGGTGAAAAACTTACATGGCCATAGGAAAAAAAAAAAAAAAAAAAAAAAAAAACACCACAACAGGATAATGATTTCAATCATAGCTTTGGGGAGAGTTTGTTTTTTTTTAAGATAAAAGAGGTATGCTGCTATAAAGACACATGCACACTTATGTTCATTGCGGCACTATTCACAATAGCAAAGACTTGGAATCAACCCAAATGTCCATCAGTGACAGACTGGATTAAGAAAATGTGGCACATATACACCATGGAATACTATGCAGCCATAAAAAAGGATGAGTTTGTGTCCTTTGTAGGGAAATGGATGCAGCTGGAAATCATCATTCTGAGCAAACTATCGCAAGAACAGAAAACCAAACACCGCATGTTCTCACTCATAGGTGGGAATTGAACAATGAGATCACTTGGACTCAGGAAGGGGAACATCACACACCGGGGCCTATTATGGGGAGGGGGAAGGAGGGAGGGATTGCACTGGGAATTATACCTGATGTAAATGACGAGTTGATGGGTGCTGACGAGTTGATGGGTGCAGCACACCAACATGGCACAAGTATACATATGTAACAAACCTGCATGTTATGCGCATGTACCCTAGAACTTAAAGTATAAAAAAAAAAAAAGAGGTAGAGAAAACACTGAAAAACAAGCATAGGATACAGATTCCAGGCATTACAGAAAAACAGTAGTCAGGTGTTGTCTCTCTTTTATGTACCAAACTCCTTGTTGGAGCATTCACAAATATCTCATTTAATCCGCCTGTCATTTTACAAAGTAGCTATCATCATCACTATTATTTTATAGATGAAGTCACAGAAATTCATAGAGGTGAAGTCATTTACCAAGGTTATATAGCTATTAAGTGTGAGAGCCACGGTTCAGATCTGATCTGATTGACTCCCCACAGCTTACACTAGAATAATCTGATAGGGGAGACAGAGAGGGCTAATTATGTGCACACTTTTGGGGAATTTAACTCAAGTTACCTGTCAGTGGCCTTCATGTTACACCACCTATGTCAGGGGCAAAAGAATCTGCCCGTGCACCTCCACTCAGTACCTCCGCAAAGGCACTGAAAGAGGTTTGAAAATCGGACAACTGGTCCATCAACTGATTGTTATAGAGGTCAGCTCTCCAGTGTTTACCAATTTAGGTTCATGATATTCAGTGATTTGAAGGGTAGTTTCAGCATCACTTAGTTACAACCTCCCCAATGTGAACGCAAATACAGAGAGAATTAAAAGGTGATACCAAACCTTCAATATCTTTGCAGTAGCATTTCCTTATTATTCTTTTTAGAACCATCCTGATTTCTTTGAAGAGGTAAACATATATTGCATAACTGCGAGAGATTTATCAAATCTGAATTAAAATTTTGGAAAATAATTATCATCTCAACTTATTAAAATGACCCTTAGGATCTGAAATTATCGCTACAGATTTTTATTTGTTATACTTTCCAAATCTAAAAAGTACATTAGTTCACAATAAATTCCAAAAGTAACCTATAAAGTAAGTCTTTAGAATGGAAAGAAATAAATAATGACAGTGACATTTTCACCCATGCTGGGAAGCTGGCAGGATGATGATAGAAGAAGTTTGGTACAGATTTTCTGTAAGGTACCTGAAGCATCACAGTGAGCACTACTCAGCAATGGAAAGAGATAATAGATTATGAGGCAAGGTAAGTCAGCAGGATTTATAATATGGGCTTGGAAGATATTCTGCTTGCTCTGCCTTTCTTCCACAAGGCACTGCTTGCACACTCCAAGTTTTTGACCTTGATGAGACTCTGGTTAAAGTGGCCCATCTAATCCAGTATAATGCATTTCAACAGCTGCCCAATGAAGGAACCACTTTTCTGCTTCCAGGAGCACACTTTTCCCAGAAGAGTTCTCCAGTCTGGCAACATGACAGAAGAATGTCTACAAAAGCCTTTCTCTATTTTGTGGCTTAGAAATAGGATCAACATGCTAAGTACAAGTCCTTTACTGAAAGATGCCAGAGTTCTCCTTGAACCCTAAACCATCTCTCAAAGAGCCTTCCCCAGGTGCTTTGGGAACTGTGCAGCTTCACTCTAAAGAGGAAGAAAGCCTGAGAGTTTTCCTTGTTTCAACATCTGCCTTCCTGTGTGGTCCAAGTATAATGGACTGTTCTTAATTTTTCAATCTTCAGTCTTGCTTCCTAAAACTTGAGTTCTGATTCTTCCTTGGTTAACCTTCTCTTGACTGATTGGGACAGTGCTCTAGATATGTGCTACACACTCCAGCCTTGCCTATGGTTCTAATTTTGGAAGTTATCTGGTCCTACCAGGATTTGCCCTGTGTTCCATCTCCTACTTCTGGCACTCATTTAAAATCTCTGAAGATTTAACATCACAGATATATATATATCAAGAACCCACTAGATCTCTGCTAACCTCTGCAAGGCATCCAAAACATCTGAGTAAAACAGTCCTTTTAAAATTGTTATCAAATAAGCTTATAATTAGAAATTAGGTAAATCTGCTTTAAAACAACCCTTAGGATCTGAAATTATAGCTTCAGAATTTTATTTGTTATACTTTCTAAATCTAAGAAGTACATTAGAACTATAATCCTTTGATACAGTCTAATAGACTTACTAGCATTCCAATAAAGCTCTTGAACTTGTAACAATTTGCAGTATTCTTTTATTAATTCAATCATAGAGTGACAATGCAGACTTGGCACTACTCCATCTCATCCATAGCTGCTGGGCCCCTACATTCTATATTCTGTCCATGATGACCCGCTTTGAGTTCCTCAGACTGTACTTTTCCACCTCTTGATTTTATCTGTGTTAGAGTTCTCCTTCTCCGGAAAGACTTCCCTGACCATCTGTCTCTCTTCCAAATCTGATTTTGACCCTGCTCACTTGTTCTACAACTCCACACTTCCCTCATCATAGACTTTATCACTGTGTGTTGTGATTATTTGATTGTTTTCTGATTCTTTCATGATTTGTAAGTTCTAAAACAGCAGTAATCACTTAGTTTTATTCTTGTATTATTCTTCCTATCATAGATAATGTCTGTCATTTGTAAGTAGTCATTAAATATTGGAAGATTTTGTGAATGTCTCAGAAGCCTGGCATCTGAGCCCAGGTTCCCATTTTTGTTGATTCTGCCAATAGAAGTTTCAATAATAGCATTGAAGGTAATACATTGCTACAAGTGGTGTTTCCAGGATCAAATGAGATAGTGTAAGTGAAAGTGATATATAAGTTATAAATATGTTAATTATTACTCAGTCTTCTTAGCTATGTTTGTATTCCTCTTATAGTATGTTAATTTCTACTGCATTATATGTTCCTCTTATGATTTGCTTAATTCTTTCATGGGAAAATGTTGCTTTTTTCTTTATCACGAAAATTACAAGTAACAGAAGATTTCGTGAATTTTTTTCCTATGTACAGCTCCCACTGTCACCTTAAGAAAGTTAAAGAAAATTTAGGGCAGAATTTTTTGACCTACCAATTAGTTTGCTTTTATGATTTCCACAGCAAGAAAATACTTAACCAAACTGTATTTTCATTCTAAGAATTTATCTGTTTCTGTTTAACACAGTTAATACCATAAATAAATAGAAAGTGATAACTTAAATATGTATCAAAATTAAAACCTCTCATTTCAGACCTATTGACATTTCATCTCTGCTGTGTGATCCAATAAAAAAGCAACTATGTGGATTATTTTAGCAATATTGGGGTTTTCATATATACTAATAAAATGCATTCTTTTCAAAGTAAATTTATAATTTATTTCTCAACAAGTACCACTATTAATGGTGCTTTGGAAGAGACAGCATATTGAATTAATCATAGGTTTTGATGATGGAGAGTAGGTTGAATCAGACCAAATGTCCCACTATGAAGAATTATAAGAGCTAGCAATAAGTTAAGAGAGGAAAACAAAATCATAAACAAAGCTCCAGCTGTTTAAATATATTATAGAACAAGTAAACAGAGAGAACTTGTCAGGTCAAGATTTTAGAAAGAAGGAAAACATATTAAAGTAAGCAATACAGAACTGCTTTCTCCCATCAGAGTATTTGTCCGTTCGCTCTGAAGGATATAGAGGCTGAACAGAAAATGGTAGCCTTGCAGTATCGACAAACTGATCAGGCTGGGAAGATAAAAAAATGGAGCTCCAGGCTCCCAAGGCAACGAGAATTTGAAAAAAGGGAACTTACCCAACCTAGCAAAACAAGCCAACATTCAAATACAGGAAATACGGAGACCACCACAAAGATACTCCTCGAGAAGAACAACCCCAAGAGACATAATTGTCAGAATCACCAAAGTTGAACTGAAGGGAAAAATGTTAAGGGCAGCCAGAGAGAAAGGTTGGGTTACGCACAAAGGGAAGCCCATTAGACTAACAGCAGATCTCTCTACAGAAAACTTACAAGACAGAAGTCAGTGGGGACCAATATTCAACATTCTTAAAGAAAAAAATTTCAACCCAGGATTTCATATCCAGGCAAACTAAACTTCATAAGCAAAGCAAAAGTAAAGTTCTTTACAGACAAGCAAATGCTGAGAGATTTTGTCACCAGCAGGCCTGCCCTACAAGAGCTCCTGAAGGAGGAAAACTGAATCTAAAGCCAACACTTTACTGCTTCCACAGTAAAAAGGGGGAAGATGCATGCCTTGTAGAGATTTCTAGGGAAAAAGAGAAATTAATATCAGAGCAAATACATTTTATTAGTGCCCTTAAAATCTTCAAAGAGGCAATAACTTAAATGATTGGAACTGCCAAGGAAGTTGAAATTTACTTTACCAGTGTCTTTCAAATATTTTGAGGAGGCCCAGCCCCTGAAAACAATGTTTTTCTTCTCAGAACATCATGAAAGAACGATGTAGCCAAGGACATCATTGGAAGTAGGAAACAACTTTACTCTCAGAAAATATGCTTGCTTTCTGAACCTCTAAATAGTACCAGTAATATATATATATATATATATATATATAGCATTTGGAGAAATCACATTTGTTTCCAGGTTTTTACTTTCATATTTTTGCCTATTATCATTCCTTTGACCCTCTGTTAACAGGAGACAAATGGGGGCAAGTCTCATTTTTCTGCATTCAGGAAAAATCAAAGATGAAATAAATAATATTCTGTATTAATTCATTTTTTCTATAATTTTGGAAAAGAACATGATGTCCTATTGCAAGACAATAGGTTGTTCATCTCCTGGAACACTCCCAGAGAATGGTCAGGAACCACTGGACAGACCAGAAAATGTCCTAAGCTTTGTTACTTTGAGAATACCTTTTGCTATAAAAGCTTTTTTAGTTGTTTATTTTGAAAATAATTTAATAACTAAAGAATATTTATTGAAAATTTTTGGGAAATAAAGGTACTCATAATATGACTTTTCCAGTATGCTCTTAACATTTTGAAAGAATTATTGTCAATAAATACGTATGCTGTTTATTCTTTGGCCCTTTATAGAGGAGATACCCTGGAGTATGGTCTTAGAGAATTTGAGTTTATGCTGGAGTCTGCCACAAACTCTTTGTGAACTCAAGAAAATATTGCTCTTCCTGGTCTCAGTAGAGAATGAGGAGGAATCTATGTTGCCAATCAATTTCCCAGGCTTTTCATGTGAATACATTTTATATGATATTAGAGCCTGAGCTTTCTAAATGTTAGTGTTATAACTAATGCCAGGCAGCCCCTAGTGTAGATGAACAGGTTTCTATACAGCATAATTTGTGTAGGTCCAACTACCCAACTTCTTTGTAGGTCCAAAAAAAGAGAGAGAGGAAGAGCTCAGTAGGATACTGGAGATTTTCCAGAGCTGACTCACCCAGAAGTCAATAAGTTAGTAAACACGTGTTTAGCACCAACAGTATAATTACAACAAACATAAACTTAATTGGCACTACTTACTGGACTGTAAGAAAAGGAAAAACAGAGAATCCGAATTGCCATCTGACCCCCTTTCCTTATACATTTTCCTATATTTATGCCTAGATTACATAACTTAATGTAAGGAGTTGAGGTTTTCCATCCCTCGTAGTCTTGAAACCACACACATCAGAAAATAAAACCTATATTGGAAGGAGGCTGCTTTTATCAACCCAAATTTAGCAGAGTCTAGGCCTAATAGTCTAGCAATGTGGCAAGCCCCAGGGCATAATTCTTTAGGTTTACTCACCTCTTGGAAAAATAACAATACATAGCTGTTTCTCCGGAAGGCTACTTTTTTTTTTTTTTTTTTTTGATATTGAGTCTTGCTCTGTCACACAGGCTGGAGTAGAGTGGCTTGATCTCGGCTCACTGTAACCTCCACCTCCCAGGTTCAAGCGATTCTCGTGCCTCAGATTCCTGAATAGCTGGGATTACAGGCACGCATCACCCCACCCAGCTAGTTTTTGTGTGTGTTTTTTTTTAGTAGAGAAGGGATTTCACCATGTTGGCCAGGATGATCTCGAACTCCTGGCCTCAGGTGATCCACCCGCCCCAGCCTCCCAAAATGCTGGGATTAAGGCTACGTTTTAAAAGGTGTTTTTAAAAGGGCTAGTAACAAAAGCTTGAAGGCACCCTGTACATTTTGACCTTTTGACAGAAAACTGCTGCAATACCACCAGCAGTTCCACTCCAACTCTCTACATGTTACTGGCCACAAAGAATATGCTACACTGTGGCTTCAAACTCTGTATAAGACTCTGAGAGAGCCAACTTCAGCCTGGGGTTTCCTCATGGAGTCTCTCACTAGGTTCTACACATACATTTGGGCAAGTTCCTTAATGTTGTTATATTACAGTATAAAGTGAGAGGCAATCAACAAACCTCGCAATTTTTGCAAACCTCACTCTTAAACTAGTCACAGTTAATAACTATTCTCCTGAAATCTTGCTTTTAAGAGACCATTTATCCCAGGCCGCTACAAGGCACAGATTCTGAGTATCTCATTTTGTTTCATCATTGAAGTTGTTTCATGTTTGAGCACAATCTGGTTAATAACAAATCCCAGATTCCTAACTTTGAAGGTTTGTTTCCTAAGATCACTGTTGGTAGGCACCATGTGTTTTCATCTAGACTTGTGAGGAAAATAGAACTCACTTTAGATTTTTGAATAAAAGAGATTGAATGCAGGGAATTGCTTACAAAGGTGCATAAGGGGCTGAAAGAGCAAAAGGAAAAAGTGGTTGCTTTGAAACAAGGATATTACTGTTGCTTGTGAACCAAATCTGGCATGAATGTCAAAGGTACTGATGTTCTGCTGTTGCAGTTAAAACTGCACAACCTCTTCTGAATAGGAATCCAGGAGCCTATACCACAGCTGAGAAGGCACACTCTCAGGGCCACACAACTGGTGCCTTAGCATCAGCACAAGCAGAAAAAACAACTGAGGCATTTTCCCTTCTTCCTATCTTCCAGTTTTCCACGAATGCCTCCCATTGCAGGACCCAACTAGAAGCCAACTTACAAAGGAGTCTTGGGAATACAATTATGCAGTTTGCAGGCTTCCACATCTTCCCTGACACCTACTTGCAGGGAATGCAGTTGAAAATTGAGCTGTTCAAAAAGAGAGAAATGACAGGTAAAACAAGAATGCTATTAACATATGTTAGCTCACTTCTTTCCCCCTCACCACATCCATGATGGCCATGTTGTGTGGGTGCCCATCTTCAACTTTTTGGCAGTCCTATTGGCCTGGAGCAAGGCAGGATAGAAGTTACAAGAAGAGCACAGTTTACCAAGTTGTATGAAAGTGTAAGATTTTCTGTTATATTTCAAGTAATGAAATTTCAACTTGTATGTATGTCTACATATAGCCAGCATACTCTATCATATAACTTCAGTGCAATGCCTTAGATTGGCATCTTCATTAATGAATATTTTTGGGGTATCCTCTAACATGCTGTTTTGTGAAAGGGAAAGGAAGCAAAAGAAGTGCTCTAGATTAACTTCTATAAAACATATATCTCTGGTTTAAATTCTGGCCATTAAATGTTAGTCTTCCCATATCCTAATTTGTTGGCCACCCACAAAATCTAAGAAAATTCATATCACTTTTGTGCACCCAAAGATGAATTCTAACTTGATCAATCAAGTAAGTTGAATATTCTGCACAAAATCTCCGTTCAAGAAATTTACTAATTCTTAAGTTGTGTATGAGAGGTGAGGGGTCAAAAAACAAGCAAAAGTACTGCCATGGGACTAAATATCCAAGTAGATTTTTTTTTGCTTGTTTTCTCTTCTTGACATTTTATGGTGCTGAGGGGTCAACTTAGATTCAAGGACGATCAAGAAGGCACAGCCTAGTAAACACATCATGTGTTCAGTTGAGATGTCTGAAGAGCCACACTCTAGATAAGGAAAACAGTAAATTGAATAGCATTCACAATATCTGAAATACCACTTGGAATCATCTCAATCCTTGATGGGATCAGAATCACTTACTTATAATCTATCCAATTACCAGAAGAAAATTACTGTCTCTCTAGAGAAAGTAACATAATCTATAGCTTCTGAAGTTTCTTAAATAAAATGTCAGCATCCAAAATTAATACACATGTAAGAAAACAAAGCCAAACAAATGAAAGTCAAGAGAAAAAAGACAGTAGAAACAAACCTATAGATGATCCAGATATTACGATTACCAGAGTCTTTAAAAATGATAATTAATATGTTCATAAAAATAGGGGACATATTAAAACTATAGCAAGAAATCTAGAAAATATTAAAAAGATCAACTAAAAATGTTAGAACTTAAAATTTTAATAATTGAAATGAAAAATTTAGTAGGTGGACTTAATAGCAGATTAAACACAGTTGAAGAAATGATTCATGAACTGGAGAATAGGTTCATAGGATACACACACACATACACATATACACACATATATATACATATATAAGAGCATCCAGAAAAAAACTAAGACAAATGCAATGTGGGAAAAGTACTAAAGATCTAACAGAAAAGTAATCAGAGTCCCATAAAACAGTAAAGAATGAGATATAAACAAATTCGAAAAGATACTGGCTAAGAATACTCTAAACCTGGTTCTAAATGTCAAGAGAGATTCAAGAATCTCTAGATTCCATATGGAATAAAATCAAAGAAAAGCACACTTAGGCAAATCATAGTACAGTTGCTTTTAAAAAAAAATTCTTAAAGTATCTAATACAAAGAAAACAAAGATACATTGTTAAAGGAACACATTCAGACTAAAGATGAGGTTTCAGCAAAAATAATTAAAGCTTGAAGACAAAGAAAATAATTTTAAAGTCTTAAAAAATGACTACCAACTTAAAAATACATTCTTCAAAAATGCAAGTGAAATAAGCAACAACAACAAGGAACCCTGGGAAGGATATATCATCCACCGACATATGCTAAAGAAAATGTAGAGTAAGCTTTTCATTAGAAGGAAAGAATTCCAGTTGAAATCATGAAAATCCAGGAAAAAAAAAAAAGAAAAATGAAGAGTGTAAACATGGGTAAATTTATACAAATACTGAATTTTAAAAACAATTAAAATGGTCTTATGGCATTTCAAATATATGTAGAATTTAAATATATAAAAATCATAACACAAATTTGAGAATAGGGCATATGAAACTAAGAAAGTAGTGACAGTAAGAATTTAAGATAGACTCTAAAAAGCAAAGGATGCCCGCTGTAATCTCTAAGATAAACACTAAAGAATAATATAAACAAGAGGAGGGCGAGATGGCAGACTAGATGCAGCCAGGTGGAATAGCTCTCACAAAGAGACCAAGACTGCTGGTAAGCTCCTAACAGATCTCCTGAGGGAAAGCACTGAGAGTGGATGGAGGAAAGACATTAAAGTTGGACTGAAGTGGAAGAAAGCTGGGAACCTTCCATGGGGCTACCGCACACCAGGACCTGTTCCTGGCCCACAGTGGTTCTGGAAGAATGGGCTAGTTGAACTGGCAAGAAGCAACCTGTTCTCACCATGAGCCTCTGAAATCCCAGCAGGAGGAGAACAATCACCAAGGACACTGAAGTTTGCAAGGACAGCTGCTTAGAGCTGTGGTAGGGGCAGTAAGCCAAATGATATGGAGCCTAGAGGAATTGGTGCAGGAGCATCTGTAGTGGAGCACAACCAGGGATGGCCATTTCCCTAGGCTCAACTTGCTCCCATAGGAGATTTTAGTTCTGACCTCTGTAGGGTGGTCTTGCCCATCAGATGGAGCTGGTCCAACCTGAGCACCCCTTGGACTTCTGGTTCTCCCAAGGCCCTACCCTGGTCACTCCTGGTTGCAGGGCAGTCTTAGGTGCCCTGGAAGCATAGCTTCTGCACTGGTGGACCATGCCTGAGCAGCGGAGAGCTCCAGCAAAGCAACCCTTATGGCCACACACCAGTCTACTTGCCCCTTCTTCATACTGTAGCTTCCCAAGGACCCATGGCAACTCCACATATCACTTTGCTGGTGTATGTCTGCATGGATGGGTTTTGCTTTCTTTGTACCTCCCACGTGTGTGAGTGCAGTCTGCCTCCCCTCTAGTCACCTGCCAATCACCATTGCAGATGGACCCTTGGTGGGCACAGAGCCAGACAACCCTGCCCCAACCAGGACCCCACCCTTGTGCTAACACTGTGCAGAGAACAGTGGATCAGATCCTCCCCTGCCCTGAGCAATTACTCCTGTTTGTGAGGCACAGAAAAGGCATCCAGACCTGTGCCTGCCAGTAACCCCCCAACCCCCAGTCAACACTACCTCCAGCATGACCTGGCACACCAGTCACTAACAGGCGTCCCACCCATACCTAGCTGTTCTGCCATCACTACTGTGGTGAATGCTGGCAAGGAAGCAGGCATTCCAGCCCCTGATAGCACTCTGCCACAGCCGCTGCACCTCGGCACTCCTGACTGCAACAAATTCCTAACCTCCAGGAGCCAGAGAACAAAGTTAGGGCCCAATACAAGTCCCCTTGTGTTAAAGCACCCACTCCAGGAATTGGGAGCTGAGTGTTGGCCACCTAAAATTTTCCAGAATTGAAGCCAGTCAGCTGAAATCACCTTACACTACAATCGAACCCTCAAGGTCATCAAATAGGATAAAAGTAAAAAAACATCAAAGGCCAGCAACCTCAAAGATTGAAGGTAGACAAACCCACAAAAATGAGAAGGAATCGGTGCAAGAACTGCTCCCATTCCCCAAAAACTCAAGAAGCTAGAGTACCTTCTTTCCTCGAAACAACTTCCAAACCTCTCCAGCAGGAGTTAACTGGGTTGAGATGGCTGAAATGACAGAAATAGAATTTGGAATATCCACAGGAATAAAGATAATTGAGCTACAGAAGTACATTGAAACTCTATCCAAAGAAGCTAAAAATCATGATAAAACAATGCAGGAGCTGACATACAAAATAGTCACTATAGAAAAGAACATAACCGACCAGATAGAGCTGAAAAACACATTACAAGACTTTCATAATGCAATCACAAGTATTTAATAGCAGAATAGAACAAGTGGAGAAAAGAATCTCAGAGCTTGAAGACCGGCTTTTTGAAATAAAACAGCCAGACAAGAGTAGAGGACAAAGAATGAAAAGGAATAAACAAAACCTCTGAGAAATACGGGATTATGTAAACAGACCACATTTACGATTCATTAGTGTCCCTGAAGGAGACTGGAAGGATGGAATCAACTTGGAAAACATATCAAGATATCATCCATGAGAAGTTCCCGAACCTAGCTATAGAGGTCAACATTCAAATTCAGGAAATGCAGAAAACCCCAGTAAGATACTTCACAAGAAGATCATTCCCAAGACACATAATCATCAGATCCTCCAAGGTAAAAATGAAAGAAAAAAATGTTAAAGGTAGCTAGAGGGAAAGGTCAGGTCACATACAAAGGGCAGCCCATCAGACAACAGCAGACCTCTCAGTAGAAAACCTATAAGCCAGAAGACATTGGGGGCCAATATTCAACATTCTTAAAGAAAAGAAATTCTAACCCAGAGTTTCATATTGGGCCAAATTAATCTTCATAAAGAAGGATAAATAAGGTCCTTTTCAGAAAAGAAAATGCTGAGGGAATTTGTTACCACCAGACCTGCCTTACAGGAGCTCCTGAAGGAAGCATTAAATATGGAAAGGAAAGATCATTACCAGCACTACAAAAACACATTGAAGTACACAGACCAGTGACATCATGAAGAAATCACATAAACAAGTCTGTGAAATAACCAGCTAACATAAGGATGACAGGAACAAATCCACTCATACTCATAGTAACCTTAAATGTAAATTGGCTAAATGCCCCAATCAAAAGATACAAAGTGGCAAGCTGGATAAAGGACCAAGACTCATTGTTATGCAGTCTTCTAGAGATTCATCTCACATGCAATGACATATACGGGCTCGCAACAAAGGGATGGAGAAAAATCTGCCAAGTAAATGGAAAACAGAAAAAAGCAGGGGTTGCAATTCCAGTTTCTGACAAAACAGACTTCAAACCAACAAAGATAAAAAAAAAAAGACAAAGAAGGGCATTATATAATGGTAAAGAGTTCAATTCAACAAGAAGATCTAACGATTCTAAATATATATGCACCAAACACAGCAGCACCTAGATTCATAAAGCAAGTTCTCAGAGGTCTTTAAAGTGACTTAGACTCATACATGATAATAGTGGGAGATTTTAATACCCCACTGACAGTATTAGACAAATCATTTGGACAGAGAATGAACAAAATTGTTTAAGACCAGAGCTCAGCACTGGATCAAATGGAACTGATAAGATATCTACAGAACGCTCCAACCCAAAACAACAGAATACATATTCTTCTCGTTGCCACATAGCACATACTCTACAACTATGTGATCTTCAACAAATTTGACAAAAACAAGCAATTAGAAAGGATTCTCCACTTAATAAATGGTGCTGGGAGAACTGGCTAGGCATATGCAGAAGATTGGAACTGGACTCCTTTCTTACACCACATACAAAAATAAACTCAAGATACATTAAAGACCTAGATGTAAAACCCAAACCATAAAACCCTGGAAGACGGTCTAGGCAACATGATTCTGGACATAGAGCAAAGCTTTCATGGCAAAGACACCAAAAGTTATTGCAACAAGAGCAAAAATTGACAAATGGGATCTAATTAAACTAAAGTGCTTTTGCACGCAAAGGAAACTATAAACAGAGTGAAGAGACAACTTACAGAATGGGAAAAATATTTGCAAACTATGCATCTGACAAAGGTCTAATATCCAGCATTTATGAGAAGCTTAAACAAATTTACAAGAAAAAACAAATGACCCCATTAAAAAGTGGGCAAAGGATATAAACAGACACTTTTCAAAAGAAGACATATATGTGGCCAACAACTATATAAGAAAAAGCTCAATAACACTGATCATTAGAGAAATGCAAATCAAAACAATGAGATATCATGTCACACCAGTCAGATTTGTTTTTGTCAGATTAGTAGAAGATCAGATTGTAGAGTATGTGCCATGTGGTGATGAGAAGAATGTATATTCTGTAGGTTTTGGCTATTAGTAAAAAGTTAAACAATAACATCCTGGTGAAGTAGTGAAGAAACAGAAATGCTTATACACTGTTGATGGGAGTGTAAATTAGTTCAGTCATTGTGGAAGACAGTGTAGTCATTCGTCAAAGACCTAAAAGCAGAAATACCATTCAACCCTGCAATCCCATTACTGGGTATATACCCAACGAAATATAAATTATTCTTTTTAAAGTCACATACACACATATGTTCACTGCAGCACTATTCACAATAGCAGACATGAAATCAACCCAAATGCCCATCAATGGTAGACTGGATAAAGAAAATGTGGTACATATACATCATGGAATACTATGCAGCCATAAAAAATGAGATCATGTCCTTGGCAGGGACATGGGTGGAACTGAAGGCCATTATCCTTAGCAAACTAATGAAGACAGAAAACCAAATAATGCATGCTCTCATTTATACATGACAGCCAAATGATGAGAACACATGGACACTTAAAGGGGAATAACACACATTGAGGCCTATCAGAGGGTAGAGAGTGAGAGGAGGGAGAAAATCAGGAAAAATAATCAATGAGTATTAGGCCTAATACCTGGGTGGTGAAAAAATCTGTAAAACAAGCTGTATGATACAAGTTTACCTTTGTAACAAACCTGCACATATACTCTTGAACTTAAAATAAAAGTTAAAATACATATACATATATGTACATGTATATATATACATATATATATAATTGAAAAGTTAATGACAACTGAAAAGTCTAATAAACTCCACTAATCCAAAAAAGCAAATTTTAATAACAGAAAACATAAAACAGGTGAGTCAAGCAGAAAACAAATAGTGAAATGTAAGACTTAAATTCAAATATAGCAAACCTTACTCTTGACTCCTTATAAGAAACAATTTAAGGCCGGGCGCGGTGGCTCAAGCCTGTAATCCCAGCACTTTGGGAGGCCGAGACGGGCGGATCACGAGGTCAGGAGATCGAGACCATCCTGGCTAACATGGTGAAACCCCATCTCTACTAAAAAAATACAAAAAAACTAGCCGGGAGAGGTGGCGGGCGCCTGTAGTCCCAGCTACTCGGGAGGCTGAGGCAGGAGAATGGCGTAAACCCGGAAGGCGGAGTTTGCAGTGAGCTGAGATCTGGCCACTGCACTCCAGCCTGGGTGACAGAGCGAGACTCCTTCTCAAAAAAAAAAAAAAAAAAAAAGAAAAGAAACAATTTAAAATAAGGACACCAAAATATTGAAAGCAGAAAATAATGGAAAATATACTATGCAAACATAATAAAAATAGGTTTCACTTGGTTAGACTAAATGTCAGATGCAACAGATATTGAAGAAAAAGGACCGTTACTCAGGACAATTAAAACATTTGATAATGATAAAGTGTCAATTCATCAAGAAGATATAATAAACATTCATTTGTATCCAAGCAATATTTCCTCTTTCTGTATCTCTCTCTCTCTCCCTCTCTTTTTTTTTTTTTATTTTTTAAGTTTTTATTATTATACTTTAAGTTCTAGGGTACATGTGCATAACGTGCAGGTTTGTTGCATATGTATACTTGTGCCATGTTGGTGTGCTGCACCCATCAACTCGTCAGCACCCATCAATTCGTCATTTATATCAGGTATAACTCCCAGTGCAATCCCTCCCCCCTCCCCCCTCCCCATGATAGGCCCTGGTGTGTGATGTTCCCCTTCCCGAGTCCAAGTGATCTCATTGTTCAGTTCCCACCTATAAGTGAGAACATGCAGTGTTTGGTTTTCTGTTCTTGTGATAGTTTGCTAAGAATGATGGTTTCCAGCTGCATCCATGTCCCTACAAAGGACGCAAACTCATCCTTTTTTATGGCTGCATAATATTCCATGGTGTATATGTGCCACATTTTCTTAATCCAGTCTGTCACAGATGGACATTTGGGTTGATTCCAAGTCTTTGCTATTGTGAATAGTGCCGCAATAAACATACGCGTGCATGTGTCTTTATAGCAGCATGATTTATAATCCTTTGGGTATATACCCAGTAGTGGGATGGCTGGGTCATATGGTAAATCTAGTTCTAGATCCTTGAGGAATTGCCATACTGTTTTCCATAATGGTTGAACTAGTTGACAATCCCACCAACAGTGTAAAAGTGTTCCTATTTCTCCACATCCTCTCCAGCACCTGTTGTTTCCTGACTTTTTAATGATTGCCATTCTAACTGGTGTGAGATGGTATCTCATTGTGGTTTTGATTCGCATTTCTCTGATGGCGAGTGATGATGAGCATTTTTTCATGTGTCTGTTGGCTGTATGAATGTCTTCTTTTGAGAAATGTCTGTTCATATCCTTTGCCCACTTTTTGATGGGGTTGTTTGTTTTTTTCTTGTATATTTGTTTGAGTTCTTTGTAGATTCTGGATATTAGTCCTTTGTCAGATGAGTAGGTTGCAAAAATTTTCTCCCATTCTGTAGGTTGCCTGTTCACTCTGATGGTAGTTTCTTTTGCTGTGCAGAAGCTCTTTAGATTAATTAGATCCCATTTGTCAATTTTGGCTTTTGCTGCCATTGCTTTTGGTGTTTTGGACATGAAGTCCTTGCCCATGCCTATGTCCTGAATGGTATTACCTAGGTTTTCTTCTAGGGTTTTTATGGTATTAGGTCTAACATTTAAGTCTCTAATCCACCTTGAATTAATCTTCGTATAAGAAGTAAGGAAAGGATCCAGTTTCAGCTTTCTACTTATGGCTAGCCAATTTTCCCAGCACCATTTATTAAATAGGGAATCCTTTCCCCATTTTTTGTTTCTCTCAGGTTTGTCAAAGATCAGATGGCTGTAGATGTGTGATATTATTTCTGAGGACTCTGTTCTGTTCCATTGGTCTATATCTCTGTTTTGGTACCAGTACCATGCTGTTTTGGTTACTGTAGCCTTGTAGTATAGTTTGAAGTCAGGTAGTGTGACGCCTCCAGCTTTGTCCTTTTGACTTAGGATTGTCTTGGCAATGCAGGCTCTTTTTTGGTGCCATATGAACTTTAAAGCCATTTTTTTGGATTCTGTGAAGAAACTCATTGGTAGCTTGATGGGGATGGCATTGAATCTATAAATAACCTTGGGCAGTATGGCCATTTTCATGATATTGATTCTTCCTATCCATGAGCATCCCTGGGATGCAAGGCTGGTTCAACATTTGCAAATCAATAAATGTAATCCAGCATATAAACAGAACCAAAGACAAGAACCACATGATTATCTCAATAGATGCAGAAAAGGCTTTTGACAAAATTCAACAGCCCTTCATGCTAAAAACGCTCAACAAATTCGGTATTGATGGAACGTACCTCAAAATAATAAGAGCTATTTATGACAAACCCACAGCTAATATCATACCGAATGGGCAAAAACTGGAAAAATTCCCTTTGAAAACTGGCACAAGACAGGGATGCCCTCTCTCACCACTCCTATTCAACATAGTGTTGGAAGTTCTGTCTAGGGCAATCAGGCAAGAGAAAGAAATCAAGGGTATTCTGTTAGGAAAAGAAGAAGTCAAATTGTCCCTGTTTGCAGATGACATGATTGTATATTTAGAAAACCCCATTGTCTCAGTCCAAAATCTCCTTAAGCTGATAAGCAACTTCAGCAAAGTCTCAGGATACAAAATTTATGTGCAAAAATCACAAGCATTCTTATACACCAGTAACAGACAAACAGAGAGCCAAATCATGAAGGAACTTCCATTCACAATTGCTTCAAAGAGAGTAAAATACCTAGGAATCCAACTTACAAGGGATGTAAAGGACCTCTTCAAGGAGAACTACAAACCACTGCTCAGTGAAATAAAAGAGGACACAAACAAATGGAAGAACATACCATGCTCATGGATAGGAAGAATCTCTCCCTCTCTTGTGTCTCTCTCTCTCTCAGTCCATGTGTATTCATGTGATTTTATATATATATATATATAACATTTTATATGTATATATTAGCTACTATGAGAGATATAAAGAAAAATTGAAATTTGTCTTAAGTGACATATATGAAATATTGTACATAAAACTGTGGAATAAGCATCATTGCCAAATGCCCATGAAACAAGTCTCGACACAGTTCTAAGAGTTGAAATTTGAAATTATAAACCTTTGAAAAATAGGTCAGAAATAAAAGACATAATCTATAAATTACCGATATTAGCAATGAAAAGGGTAAATTACTGAATCTTAGAGAAATTTTAACAATAGAAAATATTTTGGACAACATCATGGTAATACATTTGACAATTTAAATAAAATGGACAAATTTCTTGCAAAACACAACATAGAAAGGTCAATGTAAGAAAAATATTAAAGGCTGAATAATTTAAAATTTATTGTGAAAATCAAATTTATAATTAAAAGTCCTGAAATAAAATTTTCAGCCCAGAAGCTTTGGTGGTAATTATTTCAAATATTTAAGACTGAAATAACACTGATCTTGTACCAATATTTCCATAAACAGAAAAAGGACAGATGAAACTTGTTTCAGCTCTTAAAAAATAATTCCAGCACAACTTTTATACAAACATCTAACAAGAAAATTGTCAGAAAATAAAATTATGAGGCAGACTCTGTAATACAGATAAAAAACACTGAATTTGAAATAAAGGCATAGACAACTTAATTAACAAAACGATAGCAAAAAACTTCCCAAGTCTTGCAAGACATATAGACATCCAGATACAGTAAGCTCAATAGTTTCTGAATAGACTCAACCCCAAAAGTTCTTCTCCAGGGCACATTATAATGAAACGACTAAAAGACAAAGATAAAAATAATTCTTAAGAAAACAAGAGAACAGTATCAGGTGATATATGACACAATTCCCATCAGACCAATAGTGGATTTCTAAGCATAAATCTTACAGGTCAGGAGAGAATGAGATGACATATTTAAAGTGCAAAAAGAAAAAGAAAAAAAGTTACTGTACACCAAGAATATTATACCCAGTAAAGCAATCCTTCAAAAATGAAAGACAAATAAAGTCTTCTTGGATAAACAAAAACTGAGGGAATTCATCACCATCAGATCAGTTCTATAAGAAATGATTATGTAAGTTCTACATCTGGAAGTAAAAGGAAAATGTCTACCATCATGAACATACACAGAAGTATAAAGCTCATTGGTAGAGAAGATTCACAAATGAGAAAGATAAAGGAGTCAAATGTCAATACTACCAAAAAAAAAAGCACCGAATCATAAAGGTGAACAATCAAAAAGAAAAGATAAAGGACATACAAGACAATCAGAAAGCAATTAACAAATGACAGAAGTTCTCACCTATCAATAACAAAATTGAATGTAAATGATTTAAATTCATCAACTAAAAGATATAGATTGTTAAATGGATAAAAAATTATAACCCAATTATATGCTGTCTACAGGAAACTTATTTCACTTGGAAAGACACACATAGACAAAAAGTGAAGGGATGAAAAAATATTACATGCAAATGGAAACTAAAGACATGCAGAAGTATCTATACTTATAAAAAAAAAAAAACCCTGTAAGTCAAAAAACATAAAAAGAGACAAAGAAGATTATTATATAATAATAAAGGGATCAGTTCATTAAGAGAATACAGCGGTTGTAAATATGTGTGCAACCAACACCAGAGCATCCAGATTTACAAAACGAATATCAGTAGAGGTAATGAGAAAGACAAAATACAATTATAATTGGGGACTTTAACACTCCACTTTCTCCAGTGGACAAATCATTTAGACAGAAAATCAACAAACCAACATCAGATTGAATCTGCGCAATAGACCAAATAATCCAAACAGATATTTACAGACCTTTAATCCAACAGTTATAGAACATACACTTTTCTCACCAGCACATGGAAAATTCACCAGAATAGACCATATGTTATGCAACAAACCAAGTCTCAAAAAACTAAAAACATCAACATCTTATCAAGTACCTTCTCAGATCACAATGGAATAAACTAGAAACTAGTAACAAGAAAAACTTGAGAAACTACAAATACATGAAAATTAAACAATTTCTCCCAAACAACCATTGGTTCAATAAAGAAATTAAGAAGGAAATTAAAATATTTTTTGGAACCAAATGGCAGCACAACATACCAACCCTTGGGATACAGCAAAATCAGTGCTCAGAAGGACATCTATAGCAATAAATACCTACTTCAAACAAATAGAAAGATTTGATATAAACAACTTAATGATGCATCTCAAGAAACTAAAAAAGCAAGAATAAGCCCAACTCAGAATTAATAGAAGGAAACAAATGATAAAGATCAGAGTAAAATTGAATGAAATAAAGACAAACATAATACAAAGAAATCAATGAAACAAAAGTAAGTTCCTCAAAAAGATAAACAAAGTTGATAAACTCCTAAGTAGACTTACCAAGAAAAGAGAAGACTCAAATAAAATCAGAAATGAAAAAGAAGACATTGCAACTGATAACATAGAACTACAAAGGATTATTAGAGACTAGTATGAACAACAAAATGCTAATAAATTGGAAAGCCTAGAGGAAATGGATACATTCCTGGACACATACAACCTACCAATATTGAATCATAAAGAAATTGGAAACCTGAGTAGACCAACAATGGGTGATGAGACTGAATCAGTAATAAAAAAGTCTCTTAATGAAGAAAAGCCCAGGACCAGAGGACTTTACTGCTGAGTTTTATAAATAATTATTCTCAAATTATTCCAAAAAATTTCAGATAGGTAAATTTTTTCTAACACGTTCTACAAGGACAGCATTGCCCTGATATAAAAACCAAACAGACATAA
Source organism: Rhinopithecus roxellana (assembly GCF_007565055.1). Lineage (NCBI taxonomy): Eukaryota > Metazoa > Chordata > Mammalia > Primates > Cercopithecidae > Rhinopithecus > Rhinopithecus roxellana. Next base: position 67,408,536 of record NC_044556.1, read on the forward strand.
AAAAAAGAAAACTACCACTTTGGGAGACAGAGGCAGGCAGATCACCTGAGGTCAGTAGTTCAAGACCAGTCTGGCCAACGTGCTGAAACCCCATCTCTGCTAAAAAAAAAAAAAACACACAAAAAACAAAAAACAAACAAACAAACAAAAACGCCAGGCATGGTGGCAGGTGCCTGTAATCCCAGCTACTTGGGGGGCTGATGGGGAGGTGGAAGGTTGCAGTGAGCTGCAATCATGCTGCTGCTCTCCAGCCTGGGTGACAGAGTGACTCCGTCTCAAAAAATCCCTCCAAAAAACTGCAGGCCAGTATCCCTAATGAATATAGATACAGCAATCCTCAACAAAACGCTAGCAAGCCAAATTGAACAATTTATCAAAAAGATGATATACCGTGATTAAGTTGGATTCTTCTTAGAGATGGAAAGATGATTGAACACACACAAAATAATATATGTTATACATCACTTTAAGAGATTGAAGGACAAAAACAATATAATCATCTCAATAGACATAGAAAAAGCATTTGATATAATCAACATTTCTTCATGATAAAAACTCTCAATAAATTATGAATTGAAGGAATATGTCTCAACATAATAAAGGCTATATATGACAAACCTGCAACTAACATCATACTGAATAGGAAAAAGCTGCAAGTTTTTCCTGTAAGAACTGTAACAAAACAGGTATAATGCCCACTTTAATCACTCTTATTCAACATAGTACTGGAAGTCCTATCCAGAACAATCAGACAAGATAAAGAAATAAAAGAAATCCAAACTGGAAAAAAGAAAGTCCCTCTTTGCACACAACACAATCTTAACTTTATATTTAATAGTAAAATATTGGAAGATTTTCTGTGAAATCAAAGACTGAACACAACTTCTATTCTACACTGTAATAGAAGTCCCAGCCACTTGAGAAAAATAAGAAAGAAAATCAAGTAAAGTCAAAGAGAAATGAAGATGTTGTCATTTTCAATTGTAATGATCGTTTATGTAGACAATCCCAAGGAATCTATAGATAAACTGTTAGAATTAATTAATGGATTTAGAAACATTTGTGATATAAAGTCAATGTCCAAAAATCAGAGGTATTCCTATATATTGGTAAACAATTCTTTAAGATGAAGCTTATGTTTTTTAATTATACAAATTAGTTTTTAATATGAAAATTATAATTACCAAAGACATAAAAGTAATTTAATGAAAGAACTACAAGAACACAGAAGACCTGAAAACATTACTGAAAGAAACTAAAGAAGTCCTAAATACATGAAATAATATATTGCATTCATGAATAAAGTTGTTAAATATTACAATATATAATTTGTTGCTATGTTTATCTATAGACATAATGCAATCCTAGTGAAAATTACAGTCATTGTTTTAGAGGAAATATAAAGCTGATTAAAATTTATATCAAAAAGCAAATAATTGAGAATAGGCAAAGCAACTTTGAAGAACAAAGTTAGAAGACTTAAATTACTAGATATCTGGTCTCATTAAAATATATAATTATCAAGTGAATGGTACTAGCATAAGGATAGACAAATAAGTCAATGGAACAGAATGTGTAATTCAGCAACAGATCCACACATATTTGGTCACTTGATTACAGTCCAAATATTACCACAACAGTTGGCCTCGTCTTTAATAGTGCTAGAACAACAGGCTATTCCTATGGTGAAATGAAGAACATTGATCTTTATTTCATACCAGCCATAAAAATGAAATTCAGGGAAAATGGCCTAATAGGAACAGCTCCAGTCTGCAGCTCCCACTGAGATTGACAGAGAAGGTAGGTGATTTATGCATTTCCAATGGAAGTACCTGGTTCATCACATTGGGACTGGTTGGACAGTGGGTGCAGTCCACGGAGGGCAAGCTGAAGCAGGATGGGGTGTGATCTCACCTGAGAAGTGCAAGAGGTCAAGGAATTTACTACCCTACCCAAAGGAAGCCATGAGGGACTCAGCCTGAGGAATCATGCACTCCGGCCCAGATACTGTGCTTTTCCCATGGTCTTCACAATCCACAGACCAGGAGATTTCCTCTGGTGCCTACCCAACCAGGGCCCTGGGTTTCAAGCACAAAACTGGGCGGCTGTTTGCGCAGACGTCGAACTAGCTGCAGGAGGTTTTTTTTTTTTTTTTTTTTTTTTTTTTTTTTTTTTTCTCATACCCTAGTGGCACCTGGAACACCAGTGAGACAGAACTGTTCACTCCCCTGGAAAGGAGTACTGAAGCCAGGGAGCCATGTGGTCTGGCTCAGCGGGTCCCACCTTCATGGAGCCTGGCAAACTAAGATCCACTGGCTTGAAATTCTTGCTGCCAGCACAGCAGCAGTCTGAGATTGACCTGAGACGCTGGAGCTTGGTGGGTGCAGGGGCTTCTGCCATTGCTGAGGCTTGAGTAGGTGGTTTTACCCTCACAGTGTAAACAAAGCCACCAGGAAGTTCGAAATGGTAGAGCCCACTGCAATTCAGCAAGGCCACTGTGGCCAGACTGCCAGATTTCTCCTCTCTGGGCAGTGTATCTCTGAAAAACAGGTAGCAGTCCCAGTCAAGGGCTTATAGATAAAATCCCCATCTCCCCGGGACAGAGAACGTGCGGTAAGGTGTGGCTGTGGGTGCAGCTTCAGCATACTTAAACATCCCTGCCTGACAGCTCTGAAGAGAGCAGCCGGCCTCCCAGCACAGCATTTGAGCTCTGCTAAGGGTCAGACTGCCTCCTCAAGTGGGTCCCTGACCCCCATGTATCCTGTCTAGGAGACATCTCCCAGTAGGGGCCAACAGACACCTCATACAGGAGAGTGCTGGCTGGCATCTTGGCAGGTACCCCTCTGGGACGAAGTTTCCAGAGAAAAGAACAGGCAGCAATCTTTGCAGTTCTGCAGCCTCCACTGGTGATACCCAGGCAAACAGGGTCTGGAGTGGACCTAGAGCAAACTCCAGCAGACCTGCAGTAGAGGGCCCTGACTGTTAGAAGGAAAACTAACAAACAGAAAGGAATAACATGTTCACTCAAAGACCCCATCCGAAGGTCACCAACATCAAAGATCAAAGGTAGATAAATCCACAAAGATGGGGAGAAACCAGTGCAAAAAGGCTGAAAATTCCAAAAACCAGAATGCCTCTTCTCCTCCAAAGGATCACAACTCCTCACCAGAAAGGGAACAAAATTGGATGAAGAATGAATTTGATGAATTGAGAGAAGTAGGCTTCAAAAGGGGGGTAATAACAAACTCCTCAGAGTGAAAGTAGTATGTTCTAACCCAATGCAAAGAAGCTAAGAACCTTGAAAAAAGGTTACAGGAATTGCTAATTAGAATAACCACTTTAGAGAAGAGCATAAATGACCTGATGGAGCTGAAAACCACAGCCCAAGAACTTTGTGAAGCATACACAAGTATCAATAGCTGAATCGATCAAGTGAAAGAAAGGATATCAGAGATTGAAGAACAATCTAATTAAATAAAGTGAGAAGACAAGATTAGAGAAAAAAGAATGAAAAGGAATGAACAAAGTCTCCAAGAAATATGGGACTATATGAAAAGACCAAATCTACATTTGATTGATGTACCTGAAAGTGATGGGGAGAATGAAACCAAGCTGGAAAACTCTTCAGCGTATTATCCAGGGGAACTTCCCCAACCTAGCAAGACAGGCTAATACTCAAATTCAGGAAATACAGAGAACACCAAAAAATACTCTTTGAGAAGAGCAACCCCAAGAAACATAATTGTCAAAATCACCAAGGTTGAAATGAAGGAAAAAATGTTAAGGGCAGCCAGAGAGAAAGGTCTGGTTACCCACAAAGGGAAGCCCATCAAACTAAGAGCGGATCTCTCTGCAGAAACCCTACAAGCCAGAAGAGAGTCAAGGCCAATACTCGACATTCTTAAACAAAAGAATTTTCAACCCAGAATTTCTTATCCAGGCAAACTGAACTCCATAAGCAAAGGAGAAATAAAATCCTTTACATACAAGCAAATGCTGAGAGATTTTGTCACCACCAGGTCTGCCTTATAAGAGCTCCTGAAGGAAGCACTAAACATGGAAAGGAACAACTGGTACCAGCCACTGCAAAAACATACCAAATTGTAAAGACAATTGACACTATGAAGAAACTGCATCAACTAACAGACAAAATAACCAGCTAACATCATAATGATGAATCAAATTCACACATAGCAATATCAACCTTAAATGTAAATGGGGTAAATGCCCCAATTAAAAGACACAGACTGGCAAACTGGATAAAGAGTCAAGAACCATCAGTGTACTGTATTCAGGAGACCCATCTCACATGCAAAGACACACATAGGCTCAAAATAAAGGGATGGAGGAATATTTACCAAGCGAATGGAAAGCAAAAAAGATCAGGAGTTGTAATCCTAATATCTAATAAAACAGACTTTAAACCAACAAAGATCAAAAGAGACAAAGAAGGGCATTACATAATGTTAAAGTGATCAATTCAACAAGAAGAGCTAACTATCCTAAATATATATGCACTCAATATAGGAGCATCCAGATTCATAAAGCAAGTTCAGAGAGACCTACAAAGAGACTTAGACTCCCACACAATAATAGTGGGAGACTTTAACACCCCACTGTCAATATTAGACAGATCAACAAGACAGTAAATTAACAAAGATATTCAAGACTTGAACAGAACTCTGGACCAAGCAGACCTAATAGACATCTACAGAACTCTCCACCCCAAATCAACAGAATATACATTCTTCTCAGCACGACATCACACTTACTCTAAAAATGACCACTAATTGGAAGTAAAACACTCCTCAGCAAATACAAAATAACAGAAATCAAAACAAACAGTCTCTCAGACCACAGTGCAATCAAATTAGAACTCAGGATTAAGAAATTCACTCAAGGGCCGGGCGCGGTGGCTCAAGCCTGTAATCCCAGCACTTTGGGAGGCCGAGACGGGCGGATCACGAGGTCAGGAGATCGAGACCATCCTGGCTAACACGGAGAAACCCCGTCTCTACTAAAAATACAAAAAAAAAAAAACCAGCCGGGCGAGGTGGCGGGCGCCTGTAGTCCCAGCTACTCGGGAGGTGGAGGCAGGAGAATGGTGTGAACCCGGGAGGCGGAGCTTGCAGTGAGCTGAGATCCGGCCACTGCACTCCAGTCCGGGCGACAGAGTGAGACTCCGCCTCAAAAAAAAAAAAAAAAAAAAAAAAAAAAAAAAAGAAATTCACTCAAAACCACACAACTACATGGAACAACCTGCTCCTGAATGACAACTGGGTAAATAATGAAATGAAGGCAGAATTAAAGATGTTCTTTGAAACAAATGAGAACAAAGACACAAAGTACCATAATCTCTGGAACACATTTAAAGCAGTGTGTAGAGGGAAATTTATAGCACTAAATGCCCACAAGAGAAAACAGGAAAGATCTAAATTGACACCCTAAAACCAAAATTAAAAGAACTAGAGAAGCAACAGCAAAGAAATTCAAAAGCTAGCAGAAGACAATAATTAACCAAAATCAGAGCAGAACTGAAGGAGATACAGACATGAAAAACTCTTCAAATAATCCATGATTCCAGGGGCTGATGTTTTGAAAAGATCAATAAAAAAGATAGATGGCTAGCCAGACTAATAAAGAAGAAAAGAGAGAAGAATCAATTAGATGCAATAAAAAATGATAAAGGGGATATCACCACTTATCCCACAGAAATACTAACTACCATCAGAGAATACTATAAACACCTCTATGAAAATAAACTAGAAAATCTAGAAGAAATGGATAAATTCCTGGACACATACACCCTCCCAAGTCTAAACCAGGAAGAAGTCGAATCCAGGAATAGACCAATAACAAGTTCTGAAATTGAGGTGGTAATTAATAGCCTACCAACCAAAAAAAGTCCAGGGTCAGAGAGATTCACAGCCGAATGCAACCAGAGGTACAAAGAGGAGCTGGTACCATACCTTCTGAAACTATTTCAAACAATAGAAAAAGAGGGAATCCTCCCAAACTCATTTTATGAGGCCAGCATCATCCTGATACCAAAACCTGGCACAGACACAACAAAAACAGAAAATTTCAGGCCAATATCCATGATGAACGTCAGTGTGAAAATCCACACTAAAATACTGGCAAACCGAATCCAGCAGCGCATCAAAAAGCTTATCCACCACAACCATGTCAGCTTCATAGCTGGGCTGCAAGGCTGTTTCAACATACACAAATCAATAAACATAATCCATCACGTAAACAGAACCAATGACCAAAACCACATGATTATCTCAATAGATGCAAAAAAAGGCCTTTGACAAAATTCAACACCCCTTCATGCTAAAAATTCTCAATAAACTAAGTATTGATGGAATGTTTCTCAAAATAATAAGAGCTATTTATGACAAACCCATAGCCAATGTCATACTGAAATGACAAAAACTGGAAGCATTCCCTTTGAAAGCTGGCACAAGACAAGGATGCCCTCTCTCACCCCTCCTATTCAACATTGTGTTGGAAGTTCTGGCTAAGGCTATCAGTCAAGAGAAAGAAATAAAAGGTATTCAAATAAGAAGAGACGAAGTCTAATTGTCTCTGTTTGCAGATGACATGATTGTATATTTAGAAAACCCCATCATCTCAGCCCCAAATCTCCTTAAGCTGATAAATAACTTCAACAAAGTCTCAGGATACAAAATCAATGTGCAAAAATCACAAGCATTCTTATACACTAATAGCAGACAAATAGAGAGCCAAATCATGAGTGAACTCCCACTCACAATTGGTACAAAGAGAATAAAATACCTTGGAATACAATTTACAAGGGATGTGAAGGACCTCTTCAAGGAGAACTACAAACCACTGCTCAAGGACATAAGAGAGGACACAAACAAATGGAAAAACATTCCATGCTCATGGATAGGAAGAATCAATATCGCAAAAATGGCCCTAATGCCCAAAGTAATTTATAGATTTAATGCTATTCCCATCAAGCTACCACTGACTTTCTTCACAGAATTAGAAAAACTGCTTTAAATTTCATATGGAACCAAAAAAAGAGCCCACATAGCCAAGACAATCCTAATCAAAAAGGACAAAACTGGAAGCATCACACTACCTGACTTCAAACTATACTAAAGTCTACACTACCAAAGCAGCATGATACTGGTACCGAAACAGATATATAGACCAATGCAACAGAACAGAGACCTCAGAAATAACACCACACATCTATAACAATCTGATCTTTGACAAACCTGACACAAAATGAGCAATGGGGAAATGTTCCCTATTTAATAAATGTTGTTGGGAAAACTGGCTAGCCATATGAAGAAAACTGAAACTAGACCCCTTCCTTATACCTAATACAAAAATTAACTCAAGGTGGCTTAAAGACTTAAATGTAATACCTAAAACCATAAAAATCCTAGAAGAAAACCTAAGCAATACCATTTAGGTTATAGGCATGGGTAAAGATTTCATGTCTAAAACACCAAAAGCAACGGCATCAAAAGCTAAAATCGACAAATGGGATCTAATGAAACTAAAGAGGTGCTGCACAGCAAAAGAAACTATCATCAGAGTGAACAGGCAACCTACAGAATGGGAGAAAATTTTTGCAATCTATCCATCTGACAAAGGGCTAAAATCCAGAATCTACAAAAAACTTAAACAACTTTACAGGAAATAAGCAAACAACCCCATCAAAAAGTGGGCAAAATATATGAACAGACCCTTCTCAATAGATGGCATGTATGGAGCCAACAAAGGTAAGAAAATGCTTATCATCACTGGTCATTAGACAAGTGCAAATCAAAACCACAGTGAGATACCATCTCATGCCAGTTAGAATGGTGATCATTAAAAAGTCAGGAAACAACAGATGCTGGAGAGGATATGGAGAAATAAGAACTCTTTTATAGTGTTGGTGGGAGTGTAAATTAGTTCAACCATTGTGGAAGACAGTATGGCAATTCCTCAAGGATCTAGAACTAGAAATACTATTTGACCCAGCAATCCCATTAATGGGTATACACCCAAAGAATTATAAATTATTCTACTATAAAGACACATGAACATGTATGTTTATATCGGGACTATTCACAATAACAAAAACTTGGAACCAACCCAAATGTCCATCAATGATAGACTGGATAAAGAAAATGTGGCACATATACATCATGGATACTATGCAGCCATAAAAAAGGATGAGTTCATGTTATTTGCAGGGACATGGATGAGGCTGGAAACCTTCATTCTCAGCAAACTATCAGAAGAACAGAACACCAAACACCACAGGTTCTCACTCATAAGTGGGAGCTGAACAATGAGAACACATGGACACAGGGAGGGGAACATCACACACTAGGGCCTGTCAGGGCATGGGGGGCTGGGGAGGGAGAGCATTAGGAGAAATACCTAATGTAGGTGATGGGTTGATGGGTGCAGCAAATCACCATGGCATGTATATACCTACGTAACAAAACTGCATGTTCTGCACATGTACCCCAGAACTTAAAGTGTGTATATATATACACACACACACACACACACACACAACTGAAAGAAGGGAAAGAAGACGTCACACTGGAATCATTCTAGTTATGTGACATTACCCTATATAGAAGGAAGTTGGATGCATGCATAATAGATAAGTCAAGCTATAATCCCCTGAAAGGAAAGTACATATGTTTATATGATAAATATGTTCAAGTATCTAAATAAGACAAAATTAAAGACATGAAAGTTTACCATTAAAAAAATAAAATTCAGATAGAATTGAAGAAAATTAAAACAATAAAACTTCTAGAAGATAATATGGGACAGGGAATATCTTTATGGTCAATATACAGGGCAGAAAAGATTTGCTAAGCAAAGATTCAATAAGCAGAAAACAAACAGCTATAACCATAAAAGAAAACCTTAATGAATTTGATTTTATTAAAATTAGGAATTATTTTTTATTAAAAGTTACTATTAAGAGAATGAAAGACAAAATATGGGAAAAATACATGTATAACATATTGTATCTAATAGAGGATTTTACAGATGAATGAAGTCCCACAAATTAATTTTTAAAAAGTAGGAAAATCTAATTAATACATAGCAAAAGATTTGGACCAGAACTTCTCAAAGGAATTTATCCAAATCACCAATAAATATTTAAAATAATAGATACTCAACTTTTAAGTCAACAGGAAAACATAAGTTAAAACATGATGGGATACTATACATCTCCCAGAATGGCTAACACTAAAAATCTGACAATGCCAAGAGTTGATGAGAATGTAGAACAACCAAAACTTTTATATACTGCTGGTAGGAAATCAGATTTGCAAAATCATATTGGAAAACTGTTTGACAGCACACATAATTTTCATCTCAGCATATCCACTCCTGGGCTTATTCCCAAGATAATGTTTACACAGTATATGATCACCAGAAGACATGCATTGGAATGCTAACAGTGGTGCTATTTGTAACAGCAGCAAGCAATTGAAATTTACATCAATGGAATAAATTAGTAAGTTTTGATACATTTCTCAAGGGAGCTAAGCAATAGGGGAAATTGCCATGGTATCATGGGTAAATCTCACAAAGATACCTATTGAGTGAAAAAAGCAGATACCTAAGAGCCCATGCAAATGCAGTTTGAATGATCCCATTAAAGTTCAGAAACAGTCAAAATTAATTTTTGGTGACAGAAGTTGAAGCAGTTACCTTTGAGATGGTAATTACTAGGATGCAGCACAAAAAAGATTCCCAGGATGCTGGTAATACTTCATACCTTGATCTGTGTGGTAGTGGGATGAGGATGTTTTCTTCTAAAAATTCTTTTTGCTACATACTTAAAATTTACATACTACCATGTATGTCTGTTATACTTAAAGCAAAACTTAGAAAAATAAGCAAGGCTAAACTTTCTGATATTTTGTGTTAGCCATACTTGAAGGGATAGTCTTGAACTTTTCTTATTTGTAGTGAAAATGTTTTAGCATTTCTATAGATAAACAAATGGGCTTGGCTAATGTATAGTTCTAGAATTTGTGTCACATATTAAGACACTGCTAAACCTATTTCATCCAACTATCAGAAAAATAAGCGTATTTAGTGCAATGCACATATTTTTTCCCCAATAATAAAGGGAGCAATTTGTTTTGTCAGTACATGAATCGTTTATTTATTTCCTGTGCTTCTGTCATGAGTAGACTACTTCACATTCATTTATTTTCAAATGCCTACAAGGAAAATGCAATAATCACAACTAACTCTACAATGATGTTTTTTTGTTGGCTGTGGTTTAGTGGCTGACCATCAATTTACCTTAGTGTCATGGTGTGCACGTGTCCCTGCACCTGAGCCCTATGTCACATGACCCAGGGGACCACGTGTCTTCACTCTTGCATAAGCTGCGCTCACTAGCTGAGGACCTGCTACTGTTAAGTTGGCTATTCAAATAATTATGTAATCGTTAGTTGTGAATACTGTTTTCTATAGAAAGTAACAGGAAGAAGTAAAATGGGAGGGAAACTGAGTTTTGGTTGACTTTAAGAGGGAAGAAACTCCCAAAGCACATTTTCTTCTTGGAGCAGAAATAAATAATATTTCACCCACGGTCGGCCTAATTACCCCTCACAGCTCTTCATTCTAGAACCCCAATCTCATTTAGACTTGATTGATTTTGTTAGAAGTCTCATCTAATCAGGATGCTCTTCTTGATTTAGCCTGACTTCACCCTGAAATTCTGCTCCAATATAGCAAGAGAGACAAGACATGATGCATCAAGAAAAGCAGGCTCAGGGGAATGTGAGTTTTGTTCCTTTCACACTCCATTGTAAGAAAAGTGTATGTAGTTAGGAATAAAATCTCCAAAACTATTTTGCTGCTGTTTTGGTGTGGATCAATTTAGCAGCTACTGTGGGTAATGCATTTGATACTCAAACTTCCTTATTTTACTGTGCCCTAAGAATATTTTTAATAAAAAAATTCTAAGCTTTTTGTGTTTGTAAATATATATGCATTTTCTTAGATCTTTATTGAAATAACACGTAATGAAAAATATTATTGAGTAGTCATCCAACTAAAAAAATTGAGAATAAATGGAATACTATTCATAGTACTTTTTCTGTTTTCATCCAGCCTTCAGAAAGATACATACTGCAGTTGCACAGGAAAATTACTTTCTTAGTTATAATGCTGTGGTCAAATAACTCCCCTCACAAGCTACATCTCACTGCCTTCCTTTGTCAATGAAATTGAATTGAACTGTAGGATAAAGATTTGTCTCTCTGATTCTAAGGCTAAACCAGCTATGCACTCTTTTTCACCAAGAAGGCTGTCAATAGGGTGTTGACTGACTTGAGCTTCCTTCTGTTCTTTTAAATGTAATGAGACACATAAAATGGAGGAAGTTTAAACAGAGTTTTAATGCACCAGAGGCAACCATTAAAATCAACCCCTCCTCCTTTTCCTCTGAAAGCTAATTTCAGTATTATCAATTATGGAGTAAAAATGGGGTTCATGAGTACATTACATTCACATAGAGAAATGAAGTTGCATTTCTACATATCTGTGATGTGACTTTAAATTTCAAACCTATGCTTGGCAGCGAAAAGAGGTTTTAGAAGAAAAAAAGGGAAAATATGGTCAATTTTTAAAATAAAAGATGGCAAGCTAATAATAGCAATATCATTTTACATCTAGGGATAAGTCACTTACTGGAGGTCACATAGCTCACAAGTGGTGGAGCTGGGCTGCAAATCCAGGAAAATGGTCGTCGTGGTGCCTACTCAGGAACTCCACATCCCACTGCTTCTGTAAGAGTGAAAGACGACAGATAAGAAATAATAGGGTCAAGGGTAATTTTTAAAATACGAAGAGAATTGACATTTGGAGATAAAGTTAGATATGATTGAAATTTGGGGAGGAGCTGGGGAATTAACGGAATGAGGTTTCTAGGAGGCAGGAGGGGAAAGCATTAGAAGTGAGAAGTATCAACCTAAATAACAAACAGAGAGGCTCTCTAAAGAAAATGATATTTTTTGGGGGGAATAGGGCACTGCAGTGGTAATATTCGTGCCATAGTGACCTATGTGCACTAGTTTTAGGGAGGTAAGGGAAAAATTTTTAAAGGAAAAATGAGATAATTGTTTTGAGATAATTATCCTTGGCCTCAAAGATCAATAACAAGGGTGTCACCAGTTTGAGGTTGGACAGGCAGTTGCTGGGCAGATGTCCCTGCAGAAGTATTGTTTTTATGTAAAATTGTGGTGGCCTTTGTGCAAGTTCACAGTTTTTAGTCTTTTGTGATTGTTTTGTTATCGGGCATTTACGTGTGAGAACCCTTCTTTCCACGGCCTTCCCTGTTTCTATTTGCCAGGGTGTTTTTTTGTTCTATGTGTGAGTGTGTGTGTATTTTTACACAAGTGACTCTATTTTGATCTTGACAAATTTCATGAAGCAAGGGAACTTCTTACCCTGGGACAGGAAATAAAAAAGAAAAAAAGACAAAAGGGCTTGGACTGATGAGAAATGATGATGAAAGGGCTTTTCTTATGAGGCTTCTCATTTTACACTAAGGAAAGAAAGTTCAATCCTTTGAGAGTCAGGAAGGGTAAAATGTGGGTTGGAGGGAGAGTGACACGTAGAACAGAAAAATGTAAGTGGGGAAAGAGGAGAGGCCTGTGTCTGAGATATTTGGAGAACCCCTTGTTTGTGCCTATGAACTGTTCTTCTGGTATTTTAAAAAAATCCTGAAATCCAAGTGATTTTTATCTTGAGATTAAGTTAGATGGCTGAAATACAAAAATGATATCCAGTCCACATCCTTGTCTGTATAACTTTATAAGCAGCTGTTATTAGAGTCCTGCAAAGCTTCTACTGAAAGAACAGATTTTTAGTTAAATGACTTTTCAAAGGATCAAGGAAATTTGAAATCAAAATGGATACAGGTAATTCTAAATCAGATTCTCCATCTATACATAATGAAAGCAAAGAAGAGGAAGACAGACTGAAAATGCTTTCTTAAAACAAGAACTTTTCACTCTCAGTATAAAGATTTTAGTGTCTGACCCTTCCTCCAAATAAAAGTCTCTAAAAATATTTATTTGAAATTATAAGACAAGAGATAAGATTATTTGAAGATGAAAGAGCTAGAGGATAATGTTTGGATTGTCATGACGTTGTTTTCTCAACATTCTATTTATAAGTAAAAAAATCAGAATTTGTAGCTGAAGTTTAAAATATGTTGTACAAAATATCTGGCATCTTAATGCACGCATGCTGCTGCATTTGTCTTTTAAGTTTGCATTTTTTAAAATAGGTGAAATAATGTTTCATCTTAAAATGCTTAACTTTTACATTTCTTTTTATTTTAGGTTGTATTTTTCAACGATACTTTATTCCATTTTTATCATGTAACAGTTATATCAGAATTAGAAAATGTGTTTAAGATTTATATCTATATTATTTTTAAGTAAGTTTTTTCTGTTTAAAATCTATTATATTTTTAATTTCATTGTTTTTAAAAAATATGAATTCTGAGTACTTTTAAAAATGAAATACTGGCATTAGTATGGTATTTCAAAATTATAGTGAATAAATACCAAAATGCTAGTTTGTTATTTTTGTGGCAGTAATCCAGTCTGAGCAATAGAAGAGACTAGCATTAAAATGACTGATCATGAGTTTTCATTTCGGCTTGACATTAATTAAAGCCAAAGGCATCTAATAAACTGAGGGCAGAGGGAGGGGCATTGAAGCTGGAATCTAGTTAAAATAGTCTATAATTCTCTCAGCTGCTATATCAGCCAAGGGCCAGTTGGAGGAATAAGAATCACATTGGCAATTTTAAGTGAAAAGTGGCTTACTACAGAGAATTAGATGCTTAAATAAATCACTGCAAAGGTTGAAAGGAATGTGCACTAGGTTAGGTCCCTCGGAAAGACTTTTAGAATGAAATGGCTAAGCTGACCTGACAACAAAGCAGCCACCCTCTATTACAGTTAGAAAGTTGGGGGATCATCATCCCCAGTGCCTGTAATTCCAGCTACTTGGGAGGCTGAAGTGGGAGAATTGCCTGAACCCAGGAGGTGGAGGTTGCAGTGAGCTGAGATCATACCATTGTACTCCAGCCTGGGTGACAGAGCAAGAATCCATCTAAAAAAAAAGAAAAAAAGAAAAATCCCAAGAAAAGAAGAGTATCAGGAAGGCTGCTAGAATTGATGAGTTCAAGAGCAATCTGCTGTAGTTGAATCCAGGATCAGGAGGCTCCTACCTTTACCGCTCCAGCTGCCTCTTGACACCAACAAAGTTGGCACCGGAATGCCAGAAGACTGATTTGATTCCAGTTGCCACCAACACTACTGCAACTGCTTTTCAGTACCCAGAAAGCTAGTGACCGAACATTGATATGCCACTGCAGAAAAACCTATGTCTGCATATTTTTGCGTGCCAGAAACAACTTCCAAAGGCACCAGGATTGCAACCTCTGTCTTACTTCTGCTTCCAAATCTTACATGAATGGATCTAACTGGCAAAACCAAAATCACATCCAGGACTCAGTTGTGAGTGTGGGAGATACTGATTTTGGTTTTCAGTTCAGGCTATAGTTCAGGAAGCTACAACTAGAAAGAAGGTACAACTAGCAAGAAATACAGTTGAGCAAACCAGTCCACCATATCTGCCACAGCTGAGATAATAAAACTGTAGCATAAGGAGCACATATTAATATTTGCTGTTATGACATAATAGAAAATTACCCAAAGGAGACTGATGTCTACTTATACAAAGTATCTAAAGTAATTAAACTAATTGAAACAAAAAGTAGGTGATTGTCAGGGGCTGCAGGGAGGAGGAAATGGAGAGTTGTTCACTGAATATAGAATTACAGCCATGGCATATGAAAGTTCTAGAGAAATGTTATATGACAGCATGCATATAGTTAATAATACTATAATGTACACTTAAAGCTGTTAAAAGGGCACATTTAGGCTATGGTTTTTTCTTTTTTTATCACAAAAAATAATTTAAAAAAAAGAAAAAAGAGACCTATGTAGTTCAGAGACTTGGCAGTTGCCTGAAAATTCTGGTTACAATAATCGTTATTTACGATGATTTATACTTGAAATGATGCATGTCAGCTATTCTTGCTTTAGATTCAAATGTCAAGTGTTTGGACTTAGTTTGCAGTCACTTTTTTTTTTTTTTTAATAATGTTAGGGATAAAAAAATCACATCAAAGCAAAATCTTCCTACAAAGGCAATTTTTGATTATTTCATAATTTTAAAAAATAATTAACTGGCCCTCAAGTTAAAATAGAATATCTTTCTGAGAATCTCTGGAAACTAATTCTGAGTACTGGTATCATATTTTACTTAAGCAGTTTTGTTTATGTGGAATTTAAAAGGTATGAGGCGGTATTTCCAAATTAATCAGCAAAATAGAAGAGATACAACACAGAACATTTTAATTACTTATTTACAAAATCACTAATTGTGAAATTTTCACTATTGTGAAAGTTGTCATTTTTTTGTATCTAAAGCATGTCTGAAAATTTAAATTACACAAAGATTGGAGCATAGATACAGCAGGAGGACCAGATTTATCTTTGGACCTAGATACTTATTTTATGTGTAAAGGGGCCAAGCACCTGAGACAGAAAATTAAATCCCTTCTGGAGATTTTTAATGGCTATAATTCTTGTAATCCCAGAGAGCCAAATCCTCATAAACTTCATTTTAAGAATTGTTTTAGTATTTCATGGATTTTTTGTTTGTTTGTAGACTTGTAGTTTAATTGATTTTTGGAGGGAAAACAAGGATATAAATTTTTAGTTATTTTATCATTATGAAGTTCAAAGAAGTGAATTAACCCAATGTTCAATAGTTCTGTATCATAAAGCCTACATAAGTTTCTTAGGAGTATTTATTTTTAATTTGTGAATTATATTTTATTTGTAATTTCCAGATTCAATTTTTCTAAATATTATTTTCGATTTTCAAATATGGCGGCAGTATCTTCAGGAAAGTCAAAAATGGAAATTACACGGTCCATTGCATATATTGAGAAGTAATACCTTTCTTAATCAAATAATATGAAATTCTATTGCATTGTTTTATTCAGTCTAAGCTTCTGCTTATTCCAGGGATATGGTTAATAGCTTTTAAAGAGGAAGTTTATCCTCCTACCCCTCTCTGGGATGGAAGTTCTTAGCATATTACAAAAAAGAAACAATTTCCCAACTGTTCTCTGACCTCACCCCCTCAAAGTTTCAGCTTCTAAACAAAAGGCATTTTGGTACACAGATATAGATTTTGCAGATGTTTCTTATCTCAGTAAAACTGACAGCAAAGGTCAAGTTTAGGATGATCTCTTTAAACTCACTGGATTCCCTCATCCTTATGTGTGTTTTATTCTTCTTTACAGATAATTTGACAATTCCCAGAGCTGAACCAGACAATATAAAGACTCTGTCTAAATCACAGACAAACTCTTGGAAGGAAAATTAAAATTTCAGTCCATTATATGATATCCAGATATCTGGATGTTTGATATGGGGCAGACAACACATCTGGATGATGCTCTATGTGCCAACACCGTGGGTGGCAGCAGAGGTAGAGAGAAAGAGAAGAACCAGGACTATGAGAATGGAGAGGAAACCAGGAAAGGAGGAATGGGGAGAGGGAACAGGCCAGACCACACACAGGAAGTTCGTGGAATCCTGAGGTTGAGGAAGAGAGGTGAAGCCTGCAAAGGGGCTGAAAGTCAAAGCAAAGCCAGATTATTTAGGCAAATATTAGGCTTTGGCTTTGCTGAAATGAAGAATAGATTCCTCTAATGTTATCAAGAATGCAGCACCAAGGATTTTCAAACCTTTTTTAACAAATGGAAAGTCAAGAAACTAGTTGCATCAGTTTTTTTCTAGATCGCCTAAGATTCTTCGTGTTTTCCTGACTGTAGGATCAAAGATCAGCCTTTTGTTCAGAGTCACCTTTGTGACAGGACTAAGCAGTTCAAAAGCATCCAGGTTCCACAGAAAGTGACAGTCACACTAGTAGATATCAAATCTTTGTTTTCAAATTAAAAGTCTCTTTGGAAGAGTGGCATATTAAGTCAGTACGACATAGGTTGTTATTAAGATAATGCTAACTTCATGGAATGAGTTGGGAAATCTCTTTGCTTCTATTTTCTGGAAGAGATTGTAGAAAGTATCATTTATTTCTTAAATGTTTGGTAGAATTTATCTGTGACAACATCTAAGCCTGATGCTCTTTTTTTTTTTTTGGAAGGATAGTAATTATTGATTCAATTTCTGTAATAAATATAGGCGGATTAAGATGACCTTGTCTTCCTTGTTTGTGTTTTGGTAGTTTGTATCTTTGAAGGAATTAGTCCATTTCATCTAAGTTATTAGATATTCTTTTATCTTTTTCCTGTCTGTAGAATCAGTAGTAATGAATCTTCTTTAATTTCTGATATTGGTAATTTGTGTCTTCTCCCTTTTTTTTCTTGGTTAGTTTGCTGAGAGATATATCATTTTTATTGATTTTCTTTTACAATGAACCAGCTTTTGGTTTTATTGATTTTTCTCTGTTGTTTTCCTGTTTTTAATTTTATTGATTTCTACTCTAATTTTTCTTCTACTGCTTTAAGATTAAATTTTTCTTCTTTATCTAGTTTCCTAAGGTGGAAACTTAGATGACTGATTTTTAAATATTTTTTCTAATGTATATATCCAATGTTATCAAGTTCCCTCTAAGCACTGCTTTTACTATATGCCCCAAATTTTGGTAAATTGTATTTTCATTGTTATTTGGTTGAAGTACTTCTAAATTTCTCTAGAGACTTTTTATTTGACTCTCCCGAGTTAAAATCATAACTTTGACAATTGATACTCTTATTCTCTCTTTCTTTGTAACCTTCACATATACCATACAATTTCCTTATTATGCATTACTTGTTGTTTCGCTCTTTCAGTTAATATAGAAATTCTACAAGGACAAAGTCAGGAAGCATTGTTAGCTTTGCTTAATGATGTAGTATGAATACTTAAAACTGTGCCAGATATATAGTAGGCACTTAGTAAATACTTGTGTTGAAATAATAGAACTGTTATAAAAAGTTTGACACAGAATAGGAGAGGGGAAGAAACAGTCTTTGAATCAGGCTCTTATAAATTTAGATGTTGGATTTTTATTTTAAAAAATTGCTTTTCAAATTCTGTGTAGATTTTTGATAAATTTAACTCCATATGATGTCTGAGTGAAGATTTTTTTGCCCATTTGAACTCATCTAATCAGAACAGGAGGTGTTTTTAATATAGTACACTAGACATATTTTTATATCTCTAGAGTCTAACTGATTACAAATTCTGGCAACCCTGAATCAGTCACCTATGAGTTCCAGTCAATTATAAAATTATTGACTCTGTGAATCACAGCACATGTATCACATTTTCTATGTCTATAAAGAAAGGAAAATGTACATAATGTGATCGTTCACTAGTATTCATCTTTGGGTGCACAAAAGTGATATGAATTTTCTTAGATTTTGTGGGTAGTCAACAAATTAGGATATGGGAAGACTGATATTTAATGGCCAGAATTTAAAGCAGAGGTGTATGTTTTATAGAAGTTAATCTAGAGCACTTCTTTTGCTTCCTTTCCCTTTCACAAAACAGCATGTTAGAGGATACCCCAAAAATATTCATTAATGAAGACGCCAATCTAAGGCATTGCACTGAAGCTATATGATAGAGTATGCTGGCTATATGTAGACATACATACAAGTTGAAATTTCATTACTTGAAATATAACAGAAAATCTTACACTTTCATACAACTTGGTAAACTGTGCTCTTCTTGTAACTTCTATCCTGCCTTGCTCCAGAGCAATAGGACTGCCAGAAAGTTGAAGATGGGCACCCACATAGCATGGCCATCATGGATGTGGTGAGGGGGAAAGAAGTGAGCTAACATATGTTAATAGCATTCTTGTTTTACCTGTCATTTCTCTCTTTTTGAACAGCTCCATTTTCAACTGCATTCCCTGCAAGTAGGTGTCAGGGAAGATGTGGAAGCCTGCAAACTGCATAATTGTATTCCCAAGACTCCTTTGTAAGCTGACTTCTAGTTGGGTCCTGCAATGGAAGGCATTCATGGAAAACTGGAAAACAGGAAGAAGGGAAAATGCCTCAGTTGTTTCTTCTGCTTGTGCTGATGCTAAGGCACCAGTTGTGTGACCCTGAGAGTGTGCCTTCTCAGCTGTGGTATAGGCTCCTGGATTCCTATTCAGAAGAGGTTGTGCAGTTTTAACTGCAGCAGCAGAACATCAGTACCTTTGACATTCATGCCAGATTCGGGTTCAGAAGCAATAGTAATAACGTCGTTTTAAAGCAACCTCTTTTTCCTTTCGCTCTTTCAGCCCCTTAAGCGCCTTTGTAAGCAATTCCCTGCATTCAATCTCTTTTATTCAAAAATCTAAAGTGTGTTCTATTTTCCTCACAAGTCTAGATGAAAACACATGGTACCTACCAACCGTGATCCTAGGAAAAAACCCTCGAAGTTAGAAATCTGGGATTTGTTATTAACCAGATTGTGCTCAAACATGAAACAACTTCAATGATGAAACAAAACGAGATACTCAGAATCTGTGGCTTGTAGTGGCCTGGGATAAATGGTCTCTTAAAAACAGGACTTCAGGAGAATAGTTATCAATTGTGACTAGTTTAAGAGTGAGGCTTGCAAAGATTGTGAGGTTTGTTGACTGCCCCCACTTTATACTGTAATATAGCAACATTAAGGAACTTGCCCAAATGTATGTGTAGAACCTAGTGAGAGACTCCATGAGGAAACACCAGGCTGAAGTTGGCTCTCGTAGAGTCTTATACAGAGTTTGAAGCCACAGTGTAGCATATTCTTTGTGGCCAGTAATATGTAGATAGTAGGAAGGGAGCGCTGGTGGTATAGCAGCAGTTTTCTGTCAAAATGTCAAAATGTACAGGGTGCCTTTCAAGCCTTTGTTACTAGCCCTTTTAAAAACAACTTTTAAAAAGTAACCTTAATCCCAGCACTTTGGGAGGCTGGGGCAGGTGAATCACCTGAGGTTAGGAGTTCCAGACGAGCCTGGCCAACATGGTGAAACCCCGTCTCTGCTTAAAAAAAAATACAAAAATTAGCCGGGTGGGGTGATGTGTGCCTATAATCCCAGCTACTCAGGAATCTGAGGCACAAGAATCACTTGAACCCGGAAGGTGGAGGTTGCAGTGAGCCGAGATCAAGCCACTGCACTCCAGCCTGTGCGACAGAGCAAGACTCCGTATCAAAAAAAGAAAGAAATGGGGAAAGAAATGGGGAAAGGATTTCCTATTTAATAAATGGTGCTGGGAAAATTGGCTAGCCATAAGTAGAAAGCTGAAACTGGATCCTTTCCTTACCCCTTATACGAAGATTAATTCAAGATGGATTAGAGACTTAAATGTTAGACCTAATACCATAAAAACCCTAGAAGAAAATCTAGGTAGTACCATTCAGGACATAGGCATGGGCAAGGACTTCATGTCTAAAACACCAAAAGCAACGGCAGCAAAAGCAAAAATTGACAAATGGGATCTAATTAAACTAAAGAGCTTTTGCACAGCAAAAGAAACTACCATCAGAGTGAACAGGCAACCTACAGAATGGGAGAAAATTTTTGCAACCTACTCATCTGACAAAGGGCTAATATCCAGAATCTACAAAGAACTCAAACAAATATATAAGAAAAAAACAAACAACCCCATCAAAAAGTGGGGAAAGGATATGAACAGACATTTCTCAAAAGAAGATATTCATACAGCCAACAGACACATGAAAAAATGCTCATCATCACTCGCCATCAGAGAAATGCAAATCAAAACCACAATGAGATACCATCTCACACCAGTTAGAATGGCAATCATTAAGAAGTCAGGAAACAACAGGTGTTGGAGAGGATGTGGAGAAATAGGAACACTTTTACACTGTTGGTGGGATTGTAAACTAGTTCAACCATTATGGAAAACAGTATGGCAATTCCTCAAGGATCTAGAACTAGATGTACCATATGACCCAGCCATCCCACTACTGGGTATATACCCAAAGGATTATAAATTATTCTACTACAAAGACACATGTACACGTATGTTTATTGCGGCACTATTCACAATAGCAAAGACTTGGAATCAACCCAAATGTCCATCTGTGACAGAGTGGATTAAGAAAATGTGGCACATATACACCATGGAATACTATGCAGCCATAAAAAAGGATGAGTTTGCGTCCTTTGTAGGGACATGGATGCAGCTGGAAACCATCATTCTTAGCAAACTATCACAAGAACAGAAAACCAAACACCGCATGTTCTCACTCATAGGTGGGAACTGAACAATGAGATCACTTGGACTCGGGAAGGGGAACATCACGCACTGGGGCCTATCATGGGGAGGGGGGAGGGGGGGAGGAGGGAGGGATTGCATTGGGGAGTTATACATGATATAAATGATGAATTGATGGGTGCTGACGAGTTGATGGGTGCAGCACACCAACATGGCATAAGTATACATATGTAACAAACCTGCACGTTATGCACATGTACCCTAGAACTTAAAGTATAATAAAAAAATAAAATAAAATAAAATAAAAAAAAAAAAAAAAAGGTAGCCTTCCAGAGAAACAACTATGTATTGTTTTTTTACCAAGCCGTGAGTAAACCTAAAGAATTATGCCCTGGGGCTTGCCACATTGCTAGACTATTAGGCCTAGACTCTGCTAAATTTGGGTTGATAAGAGCAGCCTCCTTCCAATATAGGTTTTATTTTCTGACGTGTGTGGTTTCAAGACTACGAGGGATGGAAAACCTCAACTCCTTACATTAAGTTATGTAATCTAGGCATAAATATAGGAAAATGTATAAGGAAAGGGGGTCAGATGGCAATTCGGATTCTGGTTTTCCTTTGCTTACAGTCCAATAAATAGTGCCAATTAAGTTTAAGGTTGCTATGATTATACTGTTGGTGCTAAACACGTGTTTACTAACTTATTGACTTCTGGGTCAGTCAGCTCTGGAAAACCTCCAGTATCCTACTGAGCTCTTCCACCCTCTCTTTTTTTGGACCTACAAAGAAGTTGGGTAGTTGGACCTACACAAATTATGCTGTATAGAAATCTGTTTCATCTACACTGGGGGCTGCCTGGCACTAGTTATAACACTGACATTTAGAAAGTTGTCTCTAATATCATATAAAATGTATTCACATGAAAAGCCTGGGAAATTGGTTGGCAACATAGATTCCTCCTCATTCTCTACTGAGACCAGGAAGAGAAATATTTTGTTGAGTTCACAAAGAGTTTGTGGCAGACTCCAGCATAAACTCAAATTCTCTAAGATCATACTCCAGGGTATCTCCTCTATAAAGGGCCAAAGAATAAACAGGATATATATTTATTGACGATAATTCTTCCAAATTGTTAAGAGTATATTGGAAAAGTCATATTATGAGTACCCTTATTTCTCAAAAAAATTTAATAAATATTCTTTGGTTATAAAATTATTTTCAAAATAAACAACTGAAAAAAGCTTTTATGGCAAAAGGTATTCTCAAAGTAACAAAGCTTAGGACATTTTCCAGTCTGTCCAGTGGCTCCTGACTATTCTCTGGGAGTGTTCCAGGAGATGAACAACCTATTGTCTTGCAATAGGACATCATGTTCTTTTCCAAAATTATAGAAAAAATGAATTAATACAGAATATTATTTATTTCATCTTTGATTTTTCCTGAATGTGGAAAAATGAGACTTGCTACCATTTGTCTCATGTTAACAGAGGGTCAAAGGAATGACTAATAGGCAAAAATATGAAAGTAAAAACCTGAAAACAAATGTGATTTCTCCAAATTTTATATGTGTTATTGGTCCTATTTAGATGTCCAGAATGCAAGCATATTTTCTGAGAGTGAAGTTTTTTCCTACTTCCAATGATGTTCTTGGCTACGTCGTTATTTCATGATGTTCTGAGAAGAATGCCATCGTTTCCAGGGGTTGGGCCTCCTCAACATATTTGAAAGACATTGGTAAAGTAAATTTCAAATTCCTTGGCAGTTCCAATCATTTAAGTTATTGCCTCTTTGAAGATTTTAAGAGCACTAATAAATTGATTTTCTCTGATATTAATTTTCACTTGTTCCTCAAAAATTCCTATAAGGCCTGCATCTTTCCTATTTTTACTGCGGGAGCAGTAAAGTGTTGGCTTTAGGGTCAGGTTGGCTGAATTTAAAGTCACTTTCTAGCTCTGTGACCTTGGATACATTATTGAACAATGTTGTACCTTATCTGCACAATGGGGCTAGTAGTAGTCCCTGCACCATAAAGTTGTAAGGGTTAAATGAGATAAGCCATGTTCATTCCTTGGTAGAGGGTTGGCATTCTTTACCACTAATATGCAGGCACAGACATAAGATATAGTTGAACTCATTCACTCAGATTAAGAGGTTCTTTCTTAAATAAGAAAGTTTAAAACTTGGCACAGTGAAGCTAAATTGCCAAATACATATCCTGATATTCTGAGTATTATTGTACTTCATCCTGGTCAGCTGCTTCCCCGCTAACTATAGAGATTTCGAATTTAAGAAAATCTATAATTATTTTTAAGTCACCTTGCTTTGACTTCTTGTCTACACCTTTGTCTGCACTGGCCAAGAAATAAGAAGATCAAAACATTGTCAATTTATTTGTGACTCTATATGCACAGTATCCAGCAGGACTCCTCTACTCTCCCCTCTTTTCAGTTTCCTGTTTAGGCGAAGTCACTATCTCATACTCATCATGGATTTCCAGTGTAAGTCAAGACTTTCTCACTAAATGATCTGAATTCTGCTACCAGGATGTTGTTGCATTTCAGGTGATGGCTAAATCAGCTGCTGATGTGCTTCAGCTTATAATAACTATAATCTTTTCATTTCTGATGTTTTATCCTCAACAAATTGATTATTTTCTCTGCTGGTTAAAACTGAAAAATCATAGGCTGTTAATATATAGAATACCCAGTCAAACTGCCTGTCAATCACGTTAAATTTTAGCTCTGTTCTGCTAACAAGGTGAAACGCAAGGTGTAATTAGCACTAATAGCACACTTTTATAGTCCCATCTCTTCTCACCCCCAGAGAAAAGTCAATGTATTCCACATTTGAATAATGAACAATGAGCATGTAAGACGTGCAACTACATTTCGGGAGTCAGTGGTTTAACCTAGACTATCCTTTTTTAGCTTTTGGGTTCTGCTTCTGGGAAAAAACTTGGAGGCAGGCTAACTTTTGAAGCTGTTTTAAAAATGACCTTGTTTTTGTCTCCTCAATCAAGTTTCTCCTGGGAATATTTTGTTCTAGGACATCATGCTCAAGTCCAGGGTGGGTACTCCAGAAAAAAAAAATCTTCAAATAAGAGCCTTCAATTTCCCAGAAAAGATAATAATGACTAATGAGAAATGAATAAAGCAAAAGTTTTACAAGGGGAAAATATTATTTTCAATACTGTAATATAGCAATGCTAAAGATGACTTCTTAGCCCACCTCTGTTCCCATCCCACTTCCTCAGTGTTGAATCTATTAAGGAAGAATTCAGATCTGGTTGTTATTAAATTAATGAACTCAGCTCCATATGGGGGCTTCTGTGAACTCAGTTTCACCCCTTAACTAGCTTCTGTGTGTTACTATTACAGAGTTGCTTTATATTCAAAATATCTCATCAGTCTAATAAAACTCTTGAGTGCATACTAATAACGATTAAGCACAGTGTTAGATGTGGCAAATAGAGATGTGAAGATAAGAGACACAGGTTCTTTCTTTTGCCAGAAAAAGACAAGTGGTTACATAAAGAAATAATCACAGGACACTGAGGTCCATGGAAACACAGAAGTTTAGATAGTGTCGAAGGAAAGAAAAATGGAGGAATTGGATTGAGAGCCAGCAGAAGGTTAGATGAGGTAGCAGGGAACACTTCATAGAGGACATAGGAAACCCTGAATAGGGTTTGTAATGTTGAGCAGGAGTTTTTCTAATATAAATAGTGAATGTGTTATGGGGAAGGGAGAATAAAAGACAACAGAATGAATTTCAAGGAGAGGCAACAGTAGATGTCTAAATGTTTGGAAAAGCATTGACAAATGAATGCCCCTCTCAAAATTTAGGCAAATTTGCATCTCCAGACAAACTATAAATGTCAGCTTATACTTAGGAACTTAACATGGTTGCAGAATTTTAGTGACTGAGAGGACCACAGAGAGTATTTGTTTTTTTCCTTTTTAAAATTTAACTTTTATTTTAAGTTCAGGAGTACAGTGCAGGTTTGTTATATAGGTAAACTTGTGTCATAGAGGTTTATCATACAGATTATTTCATCACACTGGTGTTAAGCCTAGTATCCATTATTTATTTTTCCTGATCTTCTCCCTCCTCCCACCCTCCACCTTCCAAAAGGTCCCAGTATGTGTTGTTCCCCTCTATGAGTCCATGTGCTCTCATCATTTAGCTCCCATTTATAAATGAGAATTATGCAGTATTTGGTTTTCTGTTTCTATATTAGTTTGCTGAGGATAATGATCTCAAGCTCCATCCATGTTTCTGCCAAGACATGATCTTCTTCTTTTTTAATGGCTGCATAGTGTTCCATAGTGTATATGTACCACATTTTCTTTATCCAGTCTACCACTGATGGGCATTTAAGTTGACTTCATGTCTTTGCTGTTGTGAATATGGCTACAATGAACATACGCATACATGTATCTTTAAAACAGAATGATTTATATCCCTTTGGATATATATCCAGTAATGGCATAGATCACAGAGTGTTTCTAGATGAACTATGTTCAGTGGTTTGAGAAGCCTGAGTTCCAAAGAGAGGCCCCAAGGAACACTGGCATTGCCAGAAGAAAGTCTGGGGGCAAATAGGTCAAAAGAGGCAGGCTGTGCCTCTGCAACTCCTTACTTCAACCAGAGAAGAGTCTCAGTAGCTCTTTTGTTGGGCTTCTGGCTTTATAAATGAGGAAACTGGGGTCCAGAGAGGTTAAGTGACTCACCCAAGACCCTTTGGCTATTTTATTATGAAGATGAATCAGAAAACCATAACACAGTGAATGTGTTATGGAAAGGAATGTGTTATGTGTTCCAGTTCAGTTCTTTCCTTAAATTGTACTATGTTTCCTCCTCCATATTCAAGTCATCCATGAATTAAAACATGTAGAACAAGAATTTTAAATTTTTAAAAAAATAACCCGAGCACAGTATTTATAGGCCATATGTATTTTTTCATGATTTGCATTCCCACAGTAACATTAGTAGGGAGGGCTACTCTTCCTCTACTCAGTATCTAAGAGAAATGCCTGCAATTCAATACTATCACATAGATCTCTGGAATGATTCAAGGATGTTGTTTTCCAGGTATTGTTGCTATTATTACCACGCAGTAAAATGATTACTATCATTCTACTAGTGACAGCTATTGCTCCCTTATCTTTAGCATTCTCCCTATACTTCAAATTCTAGTGGCTTTCTGGGGCACTGAGAATGTTTTAAAAATTTGCAATTCTTTCAATGACATTGGTTATCCAACCCATTACTGGTAGGATAGTAATGATGAGGCTAAGTAGATAAGAATTGTGGAGGTGTGTGTATTCATATCCTAGAAGTATGCTTCTTTCTGAGACATTATCTCCCACATATAAATGCCATCTTTGAGGAGTTATACATTTTTAATTTTTTTTTTTTTTGAGATGGAGTCTTGCTCTGTCACCCAGGCTGTACTGCAGTGGCACAATCTTGACTCACTGCAAGCTCCGCCTCCCGGGTTCACACCATTCTCCTGCCTCAGCCTCCTGAGTAGCTGGGACTACAGGCGCCCGCCACCATGCCCAGCTAATTTTTTGTATTTTTAGTAGAGATGGGGTTTCACTGTGTTAGCCAGGATGGTCTTGATCTCCTGACCTCATCATCCACCTGACTCTGCCTCCCAAAGTGCTGGGATTACAGGCGTGAGCCACCGTGCCTGGCCTGAGGAGTCACACTTAATATTCTTAGGCTATGCAAATCCAGTCAGTGAAAGCTTTTGGATTTTTGGTTCTCATTCATGAATTGTTCAATGTATTTATTTGACTATCACAGTCTTTTTTAATAAAAAAAATGGAGTCTTTGTTTTTGTAGAAGTTGTATTTTATTAAATGAAATAAAAATCCTATTTATTTGACCAATTATGCACATTTCTATAGCTGTTTTGGATCCACATGGATGTAGTTGTTGGATATTGATGATCTATGAAAACTAATAATAAATGATTCTATTTTTTTGACCCCAAATGACAGGTGAATTAAGATGGTTTAGATACTTATATGATATCATCTCAAATTAATTAATAGCTTCTGGTCAAAATCATGGTTACAATAGAGGCTTGTATTTCTGTTTCGTAAGTTAGGTACAATAATGCACCCTAGGTCAAGTGAACAAACATTACTATTAATATTATGGGCTATCTTGTGTCCCCTGAAATTCTTATTTTGAAGTCCTAACCCCTAATATCTCAAAACATGTCTGTATTTGGGGATAGGGTATTTAAAGTTAAAATGAGGCCATTAGGGTGAGCCCTAATCCAACACGACTAGTAAAGAAGAGAAACTTAGGACACAGATGGCCACAGAGGGAAGACTGTGAAGACACAGGAAGAACAT
The DNA here is from genome assembly GCF_007565055.1 of Rhinopithecus roxellana. Classification (NCBI taxonomy): domain Eukaryota; kingdom Metazoa; phylum Chordata; class Mammalia; order Primates; family Cercopithecidae; genus Rhinopithecus; species Rhinopithecus roxellana. Next base: position 67,436,259 of record NC_044556.1, read on the forward strand.
GGTTATTTATGAGCCAAGGAGAAAGACATCAGAAGAAATCAACCCTGCCAATACTTTGATCTTGGAATTATAGCCTTCAGAATTATCAGAAAATAAATTTCTGTTCAGTCACCCAGTCTGTGTTACTTTGCTATGGCAGCCTTAGCAAACTAATACAATTGTTTATATGAATAAAGGAAAATTGCATTTTTATCAGTCAAAACATGCTAGGCTGCACTTTGGTAATAACTGACAATTATCAGTGTTTAAAAAAATTACTTCTAGCTCATGTTATATGCAAATTTCAGTTCAGTAGGCCCTGTTCCTAGTTGTTCTTATTCAGAGACAAACTGATGGGCCTTCTCATGTGAAACACTACTGCCGTCCTGGGAGTATGAAGGAAAAGGACAATTGTTGTTTGGTTTTAAAGTCTCCCACTGCAGAGTGACACATGCCGCCTCTTCTCATATCTCACTTCAAGAGGGACACAGGGAGTGCAACCCCCATTACTTGATGAATGGATGACAACCTGAAATATCAGTGAATGGTACCAATGACTACTGTGATATGTTTCATATTCTCTATATATTTCATATTCATATGATATATTTCATATTCTCTATTTCACTTAAGATTTCCAGTGCTCAGTAAAAAAAGAAACACTTTAAGTTCAAGGGAAAAATTTACGAAGACTGTTGAGATAAGAACTGTCACAATCATCCTGATAACAAGCATAGTTACAATATCATGTTTTTAGATCTAGATGATAATCTTTGTTTCCAGTCCTAGTTTACCATATCACTAACACAGTAAGAAACTACAGAAGCAAAGGAAAAATTTATAAAGAGGGGAGGATAAGAAGAACCTTATATTTATTAGGAGATGAACATTTATTAAGTGTTTCACATGCCAGCCACATTACAATTTAACTATAAGTTAACTCATACTATCACCCAATGAAGAACAAGATCATTTCATGAATAAAATATGAAGCTCAAAAGATGTTAACCTGCCCCAGGGCAAGAGTCTAAGTCCATACAAACCCAAAACTCTTGCTCTGTTCTTTACACCATGAGTTTCTCAATCTCTAGTTGTAAGCTATTAGTGGGTTAAACAATTGTGGCCAGTATTTTTTTTAAGTTTATGAATGTAAGAGAAAACATCAGTGATTCATAAATAATATTTCTTAAAACTTTTATTTCATTGATATGCATATAATGTTACTGTGTACATTTGAAATATATATTTTATTCCATACTGAAAAAAGGAATCCTACATCAATCAAGCTTGATGGTCTCATCCTCAATTCCTATTCCCTCACACAAAATCATTTATTCCTTTAAAATATCCTGTCTGGGTCTATGATCAAGAATAAAAAGATTTTATAAATCAGAGAAATGCAAATCAAAACCACAATGAAATACTGTCTCACACCAGTCAGAATGGCTACTATTAAAAAGTCAATAAACAACAGATGCTGGTGAGGCTGTGGAGAAAAGGCAACCATTATACACTGTTGATGGGAGTGTAAATTCATTCAGCAACTGCAAAAAGCAGTTTGGAGATTTCTCAAAGAACTTAAAACAGAACTACCATTTGATCCAACAATCCCATTACTGGGTATATATCCAAAAGAAAATAAACTGCTCTACCAAAAAGATACATGCACTCATATGTTCATTGCAGCACTACTCACAATAGCATAGACATGGAATCAACCTAGGTGCCCATTAATAGTGGATTGGATATAGAAAATGTGTTACACATACACCATGAGATACTACACAACCATCAAAAAGAATGAAGTCATCATTTACATTAGGTATTTTTCCTAATGCTATCCGTAGAACTTCAAGTATAATTAAAAAAAAAAATTGCAAAAAAAAGAATGAAGTAATGTCCTTTGCAGCAACATGGATGCAGTTGGAGGCCACTTATCCTAAGTAAATTAACACAGGAACAGAAAACCAAATACTGCCTGTTCTCATTGTAAGTGGGAGCTAAACATGGCGTACTCGTGACCATAAAGATGGCAACAATAGACAGTGGGGACTGCTAGAGGAAAGAAAGGGTTGAAAAACTAGTACAGGAAGGAAAGGGTTAAAAACTAGCTTTTTCGGTACTATTCTCAGTACCTGAGTGACAGGAGCATTCATACCCAAAACCTCAGCACCACACAATAGACCCATGGAATAAACCTGCACATGTACCCCCTGGATCTAAAAAAATAGTTTTAAAAAAAGAATACAAAAATTTCATTATAAGGGATTATATAACTTTTGATAGAGCAAGAACTCTGTGAGGATCTCTTTTTATATTTTTTAAAGCCTGGAGTTTTGAGAAATATTTTTGGTCAGGAAAAGTTAAATTGGGGTAGAAACATCAGCTTTTGTTACTCTGAATTCTCTAAATGGAAATTTGACTTGTTGGGCCTGATTCTTCTCCACTGAGCCTGGAGTGCATGTCTAAGCACAAAATCATTGCCTGAATAATAAATGTATTCAGTGGACGTTTAGTAAATACTTATTGATATAGGGCACTTGGTGAGTATAAAATGTTATCAGTCTATTTATCAAAAAATCTGGTTATCCTTCATGTAGATATTCAGGAGATGTCACTGTGGCACAGTGTGCTAGTTTTTACTAAAATCTGTGTTATCCTCTTGTTCCTGGGCACCCAGCTAAACTGCATCTCCCAGCCTCCTTTGGAGTTATGTATGGCCACAGGGCTGAGTTCTTCTAGTCAATGAAATGTGAGTGAGTAGAAGTGATATGTTCAACTCCAAGACCTAGCCCATAAAACCCTTACATATGTGCTCATTCATATTAGTCTCTCTTTCCAGCTATCCAGAATGCAGATGACCCCAGCACGGCCTTGGAAGTCATATGTTGAAGATCACAGAGCTTCTATCATCCTGGGTCTCTAAATAGTTATGTGAAATAGGATAGCCCCACCCATGTGTTTACCACACTAGTAATTTTATACAAACAAAATTTTCTAAGACAACAACAAGAAACTTCTGTTATGTCTGAGCCTTCACACATTGTGGGGCCTATTCATGATAGCAAATTGGCTACCCTAATTAATACAGAGTGAAAGTTAATATTCCAGGTAAGTAAACCAGTTTAGGTAAGAATTATGACCAGTCCTAAAAGTCTATGAGATGAAATCCTTGTAACCAGAAAAAAAATAATACAACTTTATTGGTTCCCTATTGATGTCTTTCCACAGATTTTATCAGATATCTTTAGGCTTTTATTACATTACAGGTCAATGGTGATAAAATGATCAGTCAATGTTTTATATACATAAAATTCAGAATATACATTTAAGTATGAGAATGGTGTATTGTATTCTCAAAACACTCAATTCAACATGCCTGAGCTTCTACTCAACTAGTTATGTTCTATCAGCAAGAAGAAAGTGATTATTGGTTCTTGAGAGTATTATTTTAAGGCTGTGGAAAAAAGTCAAGAGTGGTTGCCCAGCTCTCAGTGTGAAGCTTTGCCCCATGACATGTTTTGTAGGTTAGCATGCTTTCTTGGTGATTTTGAGATCTTTTACACAATATAGTAAACTTTCAAGATTGTGAATAATAAAGAAATAAAATTTAGTGATAAGATCCAATGTCAACTGTGAGGCCTAAAAATTGTTCAAGTCATGATACCAGTTATAAAAAAAGCACAACATATTTATAAACTCTTGATGATAATGAAGTTCATTTATTTCTCTTCATAGAATATCTTACACTTTGCTTTTGAATAGTGGGTTATAACCATCATCACCTTTGCTTCACAATCTGCCCACCAGATCGAAACACAAGTTGTTAGGTCAATTACATACATGAGAAAAATAAGGCGTAAATAAGTGAGGCAATTTTCCTGAGGCTACATAGCTGGTAGGACATAGGGTTGAATCTTAAACATTGGTCTTTGTCTATTTGTACCATTTGTTTAAATATAGCTCCCTGCATTTTATGACTTTTCAGGTAAACTACCTGTCAAACAAAATTAAGAATTAAGAGAACTACATTCTCTTAATTTGGGAACTTGAGATTGAAATGATTCAAAAAGACCAATTAAGAACGTTCATTAATAAGCAAAACTCATGGTTATGGCTTTACAGGCCAGCAAAATATATGTGCAGAATGCATTCAGAGTCTTAGACAGTAAAAAGTGCTAGTGTGTATAAAGCATCAAACACAGTGCTTGGCATCTACACCCTCAATAAAGGCTAGTAGGAGCTGAGTCCTCATGAAGTACTGTGGGTGACACCATTTCAGCAAAATCCTTACTTTCTTGAATAACTAATTTGCAGAAGATAAACTTCTGAGAGTTTGTAACTGAAGGATCATTGATCAGTGTAAGTAAAAGTTAGTAAAGAAAAGCTAGAGCCAAAACAAAGGAGGGAACCTCAGCCAACAGATTCCTTTTCTATCTCCAGAAATACACACAAGGACTAGGCAGCGTTTGCACTGTGAAAAGCAAAGACAAAAATGTTAGAAACCCTTTCATTAATTCAGAATTGTGGCACATATGCAGTTGATTCTTTGAACAATATGAATTTAAAGTATGCAACTCCACCTAGATGCAAATTTAAAAAAATACATAGAAAATTTTTGGAGACATGAAAGATAATTTAAAAACACTCAGACAAACTGAGTACCTAGAAACATTCATAAAATTAAGAAAAAGGTAAGTAATGCATAAAATATGTGTAGATACTAGTCTACTTCATTATTTACTACTATAAAATATATACAAATCTATTATAAAAAGTTAAAAGTTATAAAAATTTCTGCACACAAACACAGATCTTACATGGTACAGTTTAGTGAAATGTGAACAAAGGCAAAGATGAAGTATTAAATCATAACTGCATACAATCAACTGTAGTACATACTGTATGAATTTTGTAGCCACCTCCTGTTACTATTGCCTTGAGCTCAGGTGTTGCAAATGCTGCTCAAAATTTCATGTGATGCTAATTATCTCCTGATGAACATTTCGACTCTCTAGTAAATTGCATATTGAAGTAGAAGTGATCTTTCGTGATTCTCATGTATTTTCTGTCATGTCTAGTGCCATACCTGTAAACCTCGAATAATAACCTGGAACTCATATGAAGTGCCACTTGTGATGTTGAAAGTGCTTCTAAGAAGCAGAGAAAAGTCTGACATTAAAAGAAAAGCTGAATTGCTTGATATGTGCCATAGATTGAGTTCTACAGCTACAGTTGCCAGTGATTCCAAGACAAATGAATCGAGCATAAGGACTATTGTAAAATAAATTAAAAAAAGGAAATTTGTGAAGCTATTGCTGCATCCATCCCAACAGGCAAGAAAATCTTGCACATTTTGCAAAATACCTTTAGCTCTTGTACTGAAAATGCAACTTTTATGTGGGTGCAGAATTACTGTAAGAAAGGTATACCTATAGACTCTAATATGATTCAATAAAAAGCAAAGTCATTCTATGACAACAACTTGAAGAGAAGGTGGAGGACTTAAAGCTGGAGAATTTAGTGCCAGCAAAAGATGGTTTGATAATTTTAGAAAAAAGTGTGGCTTTTAAAAATGTCAAGATCATAGGAGAAGTAGCTTCTGTCAACCAAGAGGCAGTAGATGATTTCCCAGATGCCATTAAGAAAATTATTGAGGAGAAAGGAATCTGCCTGAACAGACTTTTAATGCAGACAAAAGTGCTGTTCTGAAAAACAACAACAACAACAACAACAACAACAACAACAAAAACCACCACCACCACCACCAACAACAACAAAAACAAAAGCCAGAAAGAACATTTATTATTAAGGAAGAGAAGTGAGCATCAGGATTTAAGGCAGGAAGGGATAGGCTAGCTCCACTGTTTTGTGCAAATGTAATCAGATTTAGGATCGGGACTGTCTTATCTATAAAGCCACTAACTCTTGAGCCTTGAAGGGAGGAGGTAAACATCAGCTGCCAGTCTTCTGGTTGTATACAAAGATCTGGACAATGACAGCCACTTTTCTGGGTTGTCTCCATTGAAGCCAAGAAGTACCTTACCAGTAAAGGACTGCCTTTTACTATTGGACAATTATTTTTGCATTGGACATGCCCCTGGCCACCCAGAACTCCATGGTGTCAAAGTGATCTGCTTATCCCCAAGCACAACATCTTTAACTCACCACCTAGATCAGGAGTTCATAAGGACCCTTCAGACTCATTATACACAGCACCCTATGGAAAAGATTATCAATGAAAGTCTGGAAGGATTACAGGATTGAAAATATCACTATTGCTATAGAAAAAGCTGGGAAAGCCATCAACCCGAAACAATAAATTCCTGCTGGAGAAAACTGTGTCCAGATGTGTGCATGAACACCAAAGATATACAACAGAGCAAATCAAGGAAATCATGAAAGAGATTTGGATACGGCATAAAATGTAGTGGGGGAAGAGTTTCAAGATATGGATCTTAGAAAAATTCAAGAGCTAATAGACACCATGCTAGAGAAACCAATAGGAGATGACTTGACGGAGATGAGTGCTTCTGAACCAGTGCCAGACAATGAGGATGAAGACATAGAGGAAGCAGTGCCAGAAAGCAAATTGACATTAGACCATCTGGCAGAAGGGTTCTGCTTATTCAAGATTGCTTTTGATTTCTTTTATGCCATGAACTCTTCTACAATATGGACACTAAAATGAAAGCAAATGGTGGAAGAAGAACTGAAGAACTGGTGCTGCAAAGAAACCTTTTGAGAAATGTCAGACAGAAATTAAGACAAATTTCTTTTTTCCTTTTTCTTTTTCTTTTTCTTTTTTTTTAATGTTCTTTTTTGTTCATTTTTTTATTATACTTTAAGTTCTAGGGTACATGTGCATAACGTGCAGGTTTGTTACATATGTACATTTGTGCCATGTTGGTGTGCTGCACCCATCAACTCGTCAGCACCCATCAATTCATCATTTATATCATGTATAACTCCCAAATGCAATCCCTCCCCCTTCCCCCCTCCCCATGATAGGCCCCAGTGTGTGATGTTCCCCTTCCCGAGTCCAAGTGATCTCATTGTTCAGTTCCCACCTATGAGTGAGAACATGCGGTGTTTGGTTTTCTGTTCTTGTGATAGTTTGCTAAGAATGATGGTTTCCAGCTGCATCCATGTCCCTACAAAGGCCGCAAACTCATCCTTTTTTATGGCTGCATAGTATTCCATGGTGTATATGTGCCACATTTTCTTAATCCAGTCTGTCACAGATGGACATTTGGGTTGATTCCAAGTCTTTGCTATTGTGAATAGTGCCGCAATAAACATACGTGTGCATGTGTCTTTGTAGTAGAATAATTTATAATCCTTTGGGTATATACCCAGTAGTGGGATGGCTGGGTCATATGGTACATCTAGTTCTAGATCCTTGAGGAATCGCCATACTGTTTTCCATAATGGTTGAACTAGTTGACAATCCCACCAACAGTGTAAAAGTGTTCCTATTCCTCCACATCCTCCCCAGCACCTGTTGTTTCCTGACTTTTTAATGATTGCCATTCTCACTGGTGTGAGACGGTATCTCATTGTGGTTTTGATTTGCATTTCTCTGATGGCGAGTGATGATGAGCATTTTTTCATGTGTCTGTTGGCTGTATGAATGTCTTCTTTTGAGAAATGTCTGTTCATATCCTTTGCCCACTTTTTGATGGGGTTGTTTGTTTTTTTCTTATATATTTGTTTGAGTTCTTTGTAGATTCTGGATATTAGCCCTTTGTCAGATGAGTAGGTTGCAAAAATTTTCTCCCATTCTGTAGGTTGCCTGTTCACTCTGATGGTAGTTTCTTTTGCTGTGCAGAAGCTCTTTAGTTTAATTAGATCCCATTTGTCAATTTTTGCTTTTGCTGCCGTTGCTTTTGGTGTTTTAGACATGAAGTCCTTGCCCATGCCTATGTCCTTAATGGTACTACCTAGATTTTCTTCTAGGGTTGTTATGGTATTAGGTCTAACATTTAAGTCTCTAATCCATCTTGAATTAATCTTCGTATAAGGAGTAAGGAAAGGATCCCGTTTCAGCTTTCTACTTATGGCTAGCCAATTTTCCCAGCACCATTTATTAAATAGGAAATCCTTTCCCCATTTCTTGTTTCTCTCAGGTTTGTCAAAGATCAGATGGCTGTAGATGTGTGGTATTATTTCTGAGAACTCTGTTCTGTTCCATTGGTCTATATCTCTGTTTTGGTACCAGTACCATGCTGTTTTGGTGACTGTAGCCTTGTAGTATAGTTTGAAGTCAGGTAGCGTGACGCCTCCAGCTTTGTCCTTTTGACTTAGGATTGTCTTGGCAATGCAGGCTCTTTTTTGGTTCCATATGAACTTTAAAGCAGTTTTTTCCAATTCTGTGAAGAAACTCATTGGTAGCTTGATGGGGATGGCATGGAATCTATAAATAACCTTGGGCAGTATGGCCATTTTCACGATATTGATTCTTCCTATCCATGAGCATGGTATGTTCTTCCATTTGTTTGTGTCCTCTTTGATTTCACTGAGCAGTGGTTTAGACCAATATCCCTGATGAACATCGATGCAAAAATCCTCAATAAAATACTGGCAAACCGGATTCAGCAGCACATCAAAAAGCTTATCCACCATGATCAAGTGGGCTTCATCCCTGGGATGCAAGGCTGGTTCAACATTCGCAAATCAATAAACATAATCCAGCATATAAACAGAACCAAAGTCAAGAACCACATGATTATCTCAATAGATGCAGAAAAGGCTTTTGACAAAATTCAACAGCCCTTCATGCTAAAAACGCTCAATAAATTCAGTATTGATGGAACGTACCCCAAAATAATAAGAGCTATTTATGACAAACCAACAGCTAATATCATACCGAATGGGCAAAAACTGGAAAAATTCCCTTTGAAAACTGACACAAGACAGGGATGCCCTCTCTCACCACTCCTATTCAACATAGTGTTGGAAGTTCTGGCTAGGGCAATCAGGCAAGAGAAAGAAATCAAGGGTATCCAGTTAGGAAAAGAAGAAGTCAAATTGTCCCTGTTTGCAGATGACATGATTGTATATTTAGAAAACCCCATCGTCTCAGCCCAAAATCTCCTTAAGCTGATAAGCAACTTCAGCAAAGTCTCAGGATACAAAATTAATGTGCAAAAATCACAAGCATTCTTATACACCAGTAACAGACAAGCAGAGAGCCAAATCAGGAATGAACTTCCATTCACAATTGCTTCAAAGAGAATAAAATACCTAGGAATCCAACTTACAAGGGATATAAAGGACCTCTTCAAGGAGAACTACAAACCACTGCTCAGTGAAATTTCTTTTCTTTTTTATGAGACAGAGTCTCACTGTGTCACCCAGGCTGGAGTGCAGTGGTGTGATCTCAGGTCGTTGCAACCTCCACCTCTTGGGTTCAAGCGATTCTTCTGCCTCAGCCTCCCGAGTAGCTGGGATTACAGGTGCCTGCCACCACACCCGGCTAATTTTTGTATTTTTGGTATACATGGGGTTACACCATGTTGGCCAGGATGGTCTCACACTCCTGACCTGGTGATCCACCTGCCTCAGCCTCCCAAAGTGCTGTGATTACAGGCATGATCCACCGTGCCCGGCCTTACAATGTATTTCTATAAAGTTAACACCAAATGTGCTTGTCTCTCCTATCCCCAATTCTACCTTCTCCATCTGTTCTAACTCTGCCACACTCGAGATAGTAAGACCAACCCTTCCTCTTCCTCCTCCTCCTCAGCCCACTCAAACTGAAGATGATGAGGATAAAGAATTTCAAGATCCACTTCCACTTAATGAATAGTAAATATATTTTCTTTATGAGTTTCTTAATAACATTTTATGTTTCCTTTATTACTTTGAGAATAAAGTATATGATACATATAACACACAAAATATGTGTTCATTTACTGCATATGTTATCAGTAAGGCTTCTGCTTCTTATCAACAGTAGGGTATTAGTTAAGTTTTGGGGGAATCAAAAGTTGTACAAGAATTTTTCACTGCATGAAGGTTGGAGTCCCTAATCCTCACGTTGTTCAATGGTCAAATGTTTTACTAATTGTATAATTCTATTGGAATTTAAAATGTTTTTTTTTGTTGTTGTTTGTTTGTTTGTTTGTTTTAGTTTTGGTTTTTGGTCTTTTTTTAAGATGTGGGGTTTTGCTATATTGCCCAGGCTGCAGTGTAGTGGCTAGTCACAGGAATAATCATTGTGCTCTATGGCCTCAAACTGCTGGGCTCAAGTTATCCAGTTGCCTCAGCCTCCCAAGTAGTTGGGACTACAGGCAAGTGTAGCTCAATAAAACGTCTTTAAAGAAGCAAAATCGCTGGGCACGGTGGCTGACACCTGTAATTCCAGAACTTTGGGAGGCCGAGCTGGGCGGCTCACGAGGTGGGGTGATCAAGACCATCCTGGCTAACACGGTGAAACCTTGTCTCTACAAAAAATACAAAAATAATTAGACGGGTGCGGTGGCAGGTGCCTGTAGTTCAGCTACTCTGAAGGCTGAGGCAGGAGAATGGTGTGAATCCGGGAGGCGGAGCTTGCAGTGAGAGGAGATCGCGCCACTGCACTCTAGCCTGAGCGACAGAGTGAGACTCCGTCTCAAAAAGAAGAAGAAGAAGAAGAAGAAGAAGAAGAAGAAGAAGAAGAAGAAGAAGAAGAAGAAGAAGAAGAAGAAGAAGAAGAAGAAGAAGAAGAAGCAGCAGCAGCAGGAAACCATGAATGCCTTCTTAATTCCTTAATGTTCTTCTTGAGACTAATTTTCATTTTATCTGACTGTAAAAATGTGTTTCAATATTATCATCACACAGCTCCAAAACACTCACTGTTGTGATTACAATGACATTGGAGCACAGTAAAGCCCAGGCATCAGAAGATGAAGCTTCTAACCTTGGTTCAGCTGCTAATTTCCAGTGTCACATTGGGCAATTTACTTTACTTTAAGAATTCTCAATTTTCACACCTAAAAAATGAGAAGGAGCTGGCTGGGCTGGAGACTCATGCCTGTAATCCCAGCACTTTGGGAGGCCGAGGTGCGCGAATTGCCTGAGGCCAGGAGTTCGAGAACAGCCTGGCCAACATGGTGAAACCCCGTACCCCGTCTCTACTAAAAATACAAAAAAAGTAGCTAAGCGTGGTGGTGCATGCATGTAGTCTCAGCTACTCAGGAGGTTGAGGCAGGAGAATGACTTGAACCAGGAAGTCAGAGGTTGTAGTGAGCCAAGATCGTGCCACTGCACTCCAGTGTGGGTGACAGAGCCAGACTCCATCTCAGAAAACTAACTAACTAACTAACTAACTAACTGACTAAATGAGGAACTTAGATAAGGTCACTTCAAATGATTCTTTCCAAAGGCAAACGTTTCCAGACCAACTGTAACATTACCTTATTCTGTGTCTGCACCATTTTCTAAACATTTGGAAAGATTTGAGAAATAAGACACTTTGTTCATGTAATTAGATACTGTAATCAATAAAGGCTTATATCTTCTCTTTTTATTAATTCAAGAGTAAAATGTTCAGGGAATCTTCAGTGGGCTCTGCTTTTTTCCAGTCTCCTGCTCTCACTTCTCAGAATGCTGATATCTAAAAGTTTTCCATTTTAACTTTGAAAGAAAAATTTCTTAGCCTCTTCTGCTTTCCTCCTTCTCATTTATATTCCCCCTAGTTTGGCCTTCAGAAATTTCCAGTCTTGCAAAGGCAAGAGGGAAACATAGCAAGGAGCAAGGGTGTCTGCTTAATATCTGCCAAGATAAGGTTTGGGGAAATGCCACTTGCATAGTAATTCCAAGTAGTATGATCTCTCTTCCTGTAGCTCTTTAGATTCTCAATCCAGTCTCCTGAGAAAGACAGTAAGTAATGCTAGTGCTCTGCTTCTTTATGGGTTAGATTTAGTACTTCATACTCAACTGCAGTAAGAGTCATTTACAATTCCACAGCAATGTATAATTGTTTCCTTTTCTCTGCAAAATCTCCAACACTTTCTTTGTCTTGACAATAATTTTTCTAACTGGAATGAGATAGTATCTCATTGTGGCTTTTATTTGCATTTCCCTGATGATCAGTGATGCTGAGCATTTTTTCATGTACCTGTTGGCCATTTGTATGTCTTATTCTGTGACATGCCTATTAGGATCTTTTGGCCATTTTTTTATGTTGGGTTATTTGTTTTTTTGCTGTTCTTTATATATTCTGGATATTAACTGCTTGTCAGGTGTATAGTTTACAAATATATTCTCCCATTCTGTAGTTGTTTCTGCAGTCTGCAAGTAGTTCTATTTGCAGTACAAAAGCTTTTTAGATTGGTATAGTGCCATTTGTCTATTTTTACTTTTGTTGCCAGTGCTTTTGAGTCTTATTTAAAAAATGCTTGCCTGACCAATATCCTGACGTTCTCCTCCCATGTTTTCTTCTTGTAGTTTTATAGTTTTGGGTTTTACATTTAAGTCATTAATTCATTTTTAATTTATTTTGTATATGGTAAGAGGCAGGAGTCTAGTCTCATTCTTCTGCATATGGGCATCCAATTTTCCTAGGATCATTTATTGACTAGGCTGTCTTTTCCTCCATGCCTGCTCTTGGCACTTTCTTTGAAAATCAGTTGTCTGTATGTACATGATTTTATTTCTGGGCTCTCTATTCTGTTTCATTGATCTATTTGTTTGTTTTAGACTCAGTACCGTGCTGTTTTCGTTAGTATAGCTTTGTAATATATTTTGAAGTCAGGTAGTGTGATGCCTCTAACTTTATTCCTTTTGCTCAGTGTTATTTTGAAATCTTTTGTCATTCCATATGAATTTTAGGATTGTTTTCCAATTTCTGTGAAGAATGTCACTGGTATTTCTGTGAAGAATGTCACTGGTATTTTGAAAGAGATTCCATTAAATCTGTAGATCACTTTAGGTAATATGGCCATTTTAACAATATTAATTCTTCCAATCCATGAACATAAGATACCTTTCCATTTATTTGTGCCATCTTCAATTTCTTTCATCAGTGTTTTATCATATTCAGTTCAAAAATCTTTTACCTCATTGGTTACATTTATATCTAGTTATCTTATTTTCTTCTTGTAATTATTGTAAATTGATTTTTTATGACATACTTTTTCAGATAGTTCATTATTAGCATACAGAAATACTACTAATTTTTATACATTAATTTTGTGTCCTGCAAGTTTACTGATTTGTTTATTACTTCTAACGGTTTCCTAATGAAGTATTTAGGGTTTCTATATGTAAGATTGTGCTGTTTGCAAACAGTGACAATTTGACATCTTATTTTCCAATTTGGATGCCTTTTATTTCTTTCTCTTGCCTGATTGCTCTGATAAAAACTTCCAGTGCCACGTTTAATTAGAGTAGTTTAAGTGGGCATTTTTGTTTTTTCTTGATCTTAGAGAAAAAAATGTTTTCACTTTTCCCTGTTCAGTAAGATATTAGCTGTTAGTTAATCACATATGGCCTTTATTGTGTTGAGTTCATTCCTCTTATGCCTAATTTGCTGAGAGTTTTCATAATGAAGGGATACTGAGTTTTATTAAATGATTTTTCTGTGTCTATAGAAATTATCACATAATTTTTATCTTTTTTTTTTTTTTTTTTTTGACATGAGGTCTTGCTCTGTTGCCCAGGCTGGAGTACAATGGCACCATCTCAGTTTACTACAACCTCTGCCTTCTGGGTTCAAGTGATTCTCCTGCCTCAGCCTCCCAAGTAGCTGGGATTACAGATGCTTACCACCATGCCCAGCTAATTTTTGTATTTTTAGTCAAAATGGGTTTTCACCATGTTGGCCAGGCTGGTCTTGAACTCCTGACCTCAAGTGATCTGCTCACTTTGGCCTCCCAAAGTGCTGGGATTACAGCTAGAATCCACTGTGCCTGGACAATTTTCATTTTTCTTTTAGTTAGTGCAGTGTATCACATGTACTGATTTAGGTAGGTTAATTATCTTTTTGTTCCTGGGATGAATTTCACTTAGTCATAATGAATGATCTTTTTAATGTATTTTTGGATTCAGTTTAATAATATTTTGTTGAGAATTTTTGCACCAGGAGTATTGGCCTTTAATTTTCTTATTTTATTGTGTCCTTGTCCAGTTTTGAAATCAGGGTGATGCTGGCCTCATGAAACGATTTTGGAAATATTATCTTCAGTTTTCTAGAATAGTTTGATGACAATTAGTATTACTTCTTTAAGTGTTTGATAGAATAGAATTCAGCAGTAAAGCTATCAGGGTCTGCGCTTTTCTTTAATGGAAAAATTTTTATTACTGATTTAATTTCCTCATTGATTATTGGTCTTTCATATTTTCTATTTCTTCCTACTAATCTTGGTAGGTTATATATCTCCAGAAATTTAATTATTTCTTTTATTTTACCAAATTTGTTGCTATGTAGTTATTCATAATAGTCTCTTACGATGCTGTGTATTTTTGTGATGTTGTTTGTAACAGCTCCTTTTTTATCTCTAATCTTATTTGAGTTTTCTTTATTTCTTCGGTAATCTAACAAAAGGTTTGTTGATTTTGCTTATCTTTTCAAAAAACCAACTCTATTTATCTTACAATGCTTTTAAGTCTCTAATTTTTTTTGTTTGTTTGTTTCTTCTCTGAGCTTTACTATTTTCTTCCTTCTGCCACTTTTCGGTTTAGTTTGTTCTTGTTTATCTAGATCTCTGATATCTACTTTTAGGGTGTTTATTAGAAAGCCATCTTCTTTTTCAGTGTAGATATTTATTGCTATAATCTTCCTTTTTGAAGTGCATTTGCTGTGTCCCATAAATTTTAATGTGATGTGTTATCATTCTAATTTGTTTTGAAAAAATTTTAAATTTCCCTTTTAATTTCTTTATTGTCCTATTGGTTGTTTAAGAGCATGTATTTATTTTCCACTTATTTGTAAAGTATTTCTTGTTATTGATTTCACGTTTTATACCACTATGATCAGAAAAGATACTTGATATGATCTTTATCTTCTTAAATTTGGTAAGTCTTGCTGTGTGGTCTAACATGTTCTCTATCCAGGAGAATATTGCATGTGTACTTGAGAAGAATGCGTATTTTGCATTTGTTTGATGGGATGCTCTGTAAGTATCTTTCAGGTCCGTTGGTCTTCTGTGCAGCTTAAGTCTGATATTTCTTCGCTGATTTTCTATCTAGATGATCTATTCATTTCTAAAAGTGAGGTGTTGGAGTCCCCTACTATTGTTGAATTACAGTATATGTCTCCTTTTAGCTCTAATAATATTTGCCTAATACATCTGGATACTTTGGTGTTGGGTGCATGTATATTCATATTTGCTATATCTTGTTGACTTGATCCCTTTATCATCATATTAACCTGCTTCATGCTTGTAATAGGTTTTGACTTAGTTTAATTTTAATATTATAAAATTTAATATTTTCTAAATGTGGCTACTCTTACTCACTTTTGGTTTTCATTTAAAAGAAATATCTTTTTCCATGCCTTCACTCATTCTGTTTGTCTTTAATGTTAACATGAATTTCTTGTTGGCAGCATATACTTGGGTCTTGTTCTTTTATCTATCCACTCTATATCTTTTAACTAGTCTATTTACATTCATAGTTCTATGAATAGATAAGAACTTTTCTTAATTGTTTTCTGGTTATTTTGTAACTAGTTTGTTTCTCTTTTCCTCTCTTGCTGTTTACTTTTGTGGTTTGGTGATTTTATGTAGTGATAAGCTTTGCTTCCAGTTTCTTTCTTGTTTGTGTACTGTAGTATCTTTCTTTGTGATTACCATCAAGCTAATATAAACAGCTTTATAGTTATAGTAGGCTGCTTTATACTGATAGTAACAAGATTTTTATTGCAAAAAAGTACTCTAGATGTTTTCCCTTCACCTCACAATACATTTTTGTTAACTCAATTTACTTTTTTATCTATGATGTGCTCCTTAGCTAACTATAGCTATTGTTGTTTTTTACTTTTTTAACTTTAAACTTTTACACTAGAGAATTTAGACATTTACCTAGCAACATTATGGAGAATTTAGAGATTTACATAACACTAGTATGTCACTGGGGTGTTTGGATTCATAAATTTACCTCTAATGGTGAGTTTTACATTTTTACTTGATAGTATTTATCATTCTTTCATTTCCCTTTGCAGCACTCCCTCAAGCATTTCTTGTAAGGCTGATCTATTATAGTTAATTCCCGAAGTTTTTGCTTGTCTGGAAAGGACTGAAAAGTTTTTTGTTTTGTTTTGTTTAGTTTTATTTTTCACTTTAAATACACAATCTCAATCTCTCCTGGACTGCAAGGTTTCTGTTAAGAAATATGATGATAGTCTAATAGGAATTCTCTTATAAGTGACTTTGTGATTTTCTCTTGCAGCTTTTGGATTTGTCTTTGTCTTTTACTTTTGATATTTTTATTTTATTAATAATGTGGCTTAGAGGGGATCTTTTTTCTAGTTGAATCTAATTGAGGACTTCTGAGTTTCCTAAATCTGGATGTCCATATCTCTCTCAATACTTGGGAAGTTTTTAGCTATTATTTATTTAAATAGGTCTTCTTTGCTTTTCTTCATCTTTTCTTCCTCTATTTTATATGTCAATATTTGTTCATTTAATGATGTCCCATAAATCCCATAGGTTTTCTTTGTTCTTTTAAAATTCTTAGTTCTTGGTATCTTTTGACTGGATTGTTGCAAATAAACCTGTCTTCAAGTTCAGAAATTATTTCTTCTGCTTGATTTAGTCAGTATTGAAGCTCTCAGTCAAATTTTTTATTTCATTTTTGAATTATTCAGCACCAAGCTTTCTGTTTGATTCTTTTTTATAATATCTCTCTCTTTGTTGAATTTCTCATTCAGATCATGAAACGTTTTCCTGATTTTATGGAATTGTTTTCCTGATTTTATGGAATTGTTTGCCTGTATTCTCTTGTATCTCACTGAGTTTTCTTAAGATCATTATTTTGAATTTGTTGGCCTCTTTTTCTTTATAATTTACCCAGTCTTGGGTATGTCTTTATCAGCAGCATGAAAACAGGCTAATACAGATGGGTAGTTTGCAGGTATTTTCTTTCACCCTGTGGATTGTCTGTTCATTTTGTTGATTGTATCCTTTGCTGTGCAGAAGCTTTTAAGCTTGATGCAATCTCATTTATCCATTTTTCGCTTCAGTTGCCTGTGCTTGTGGGATATATCTGAAGAAATTTTTGCCAAGAACAATATCCTGGAAATTTTTCCCTAATATCTTCTTGTAATAGTTTCATAGTTGGAGGCCTTATATTTAAATCATTAATCCATTTTGATTTGATTTTTGTATATGATGAGAGGTAGGGGTCTAGTTATATTCTTCTGTATATGGATATCTCATTTTCCCAGCACTATTTATTGAAGAGACTGTCTTTTCCCCAGTGTATGTTCTAGGTACCTTTGTCAAAAATGAATTCTCTATAGGTGTGTGGATTTGTTTCTGGTTTCTCTATTCTGTTCCATTGGTCTATGTGTCTGTTCTCATGCCAGTACCATACTGTTTTGGTTATTATAGCTCTGTGGTATAATTTGAAGTCAGATAATGTGCCTTCTCTAGTTTTTTTCTTTTTTCTTAGGATAGCTTTGGTTATTATGGATATTTTATGGTTCCATATAAATTTTTGGATTTTTTTCTATTTCTGTGAAGAATGCCATTGATATTTTGATAGGGATTGCATTGCATCTATAGATTGCTTTGCATAGTAAGGACATTTTAAGAATATTGATTCTTCCAATCCATGAACATGAAATATATTTCCATTTTCTCATGTCCTCTTCAGTTTATTTCATCAGTGTTTTATAATTTTCATTATAGAGATGTTTTATTTATTTAATTAAATTAATTCCTAGGTATTTAATTTTATGCTTAGCTATTGTAAAGGGTTTATATTTTTTATTTGTTTTTCAGAATGTTCACTTTTGGCATATATAAATAGTATTACTTTTTGCATGTTAATTTTGTATTCTGCAAATAAACAATTTATTTGTTTAAATATTTATTTGTGGAGTCATTAGTTTTTTTCAAATGCAAGACCATATCATCTGTAACAAGGGAAATTTGTCTTCTTTCCCAATTTGGATGCACTTTATATCTTTCTCTTGTCTGATAACTTTAGCTAGGACTTCCAGTACTATGTTGCATAACAGTGATAAACGTGGGCATCATTGTCATGTTCCATAACTTAGAGAAAAAAACTTTCCATTTTTCTCCATTCAGTATGATACTAGCTGTGGGTCTGTCATATATGGCTTTTATTATGTTGAGCTATGTTCCTAGTATACCCAGTTTTTTTAGGGCTTTAAATAATGAGGAAATGTTGAATTTTATCAAATGCTTTTACAGCATCAATTGAAATGTTCACATTGTTTTCATACTTCATTCCGTTGATATAATGAATCACATTGATTGATTTGCATATGTTGAACCATACTTCTATCCCACGGATAAATCCCACTTGGTTATGATGAATGATCTTTCTAATGTATTGTTGAATTCAGTTTGTTAGAATTTTGTTAAGGATTCTTGCGTTGATATTTATCAGAGATATAGGCCTGTAGTTTTCTCTTTTTTTGATGTTTCTTCAGGATTACACCAGACTTGTAGAATGAGTTTAGAAGTATTCTGTCTTCCTCTATTTTTTGGAATAGTTTGAGTAGAATTGGTATTAATTTCTCTTTAAATGTTTGTTAAAATTCAGTAGTGAAGCTGTCAGGTCCTGGGCTTTCGTTACTGGGAGACTTCTTATTATGGCTTCAATCTAGTTACTTGTTATTGGTCTATTCATATTTTGGATTTCTTCATGGTTCAATCTTGGCAGATTGTATGCATGTAGGAATTTGTGCATTTCCTCTAGATTTTCCAATTTATTGGCATATACTTGTTCCTAGTAGCCATTAATGATCCTTTGCAATTCTGCAGTATCATTTGTAATATTTCCTTTCTCATTTCAGATTTTATTTGTATTTTCTCTCTTTTTCTTAGTCTGGCTAAACTATTTTTCTTGTTTAACTTCGTTTTGCTTTGTTGATCTTTTGTAGTTTTTTATTTCAACTCTATTTCTGCTCTGACCTTTATTGTTTCTTTTCTTCTACTAGTTTTGAGTTTGGTTTGCTCTTGCTTTTTTCTTAAGATGCATCCTTAGATTGTTTATTTGATGTTTTTCCTTTTTTAATTTTGATGTAGTCACTTATAGCTATGAAATTCCCTTTTAGTATTGCTTTTGCTGTATTACATAGGTTTTGGTATGTTGTGTTTCCATTATATTTTCAAGAAATTTTTCAACTTTCTTCTTAATTTCTTCATTGATCCACTGGTCATTCAGGAGCATATTGTTTAATTTCTATGTATTGGTATAGTTTCCAAAATTCCCCTTGTTGTTAATTTTTAGTTCTATTCCATTGTGGTCAGAGAAAATGTGTGATGTTATTTCAATATTTTTGAATGTCTTAAGACTTGTTTTGTGACCTAACACATGGTCTATTCTTGAGAATGATCCATTTGCTGAGGAAAGAATGTATATTGCAGCTGCAGATGTTGGTTGAAATGTCTCTAAATACCTATTAGATTTATGTGGCCTATAGCACAGATTAAGTCTGAATTTTTTTGTTGATTTTCTGTCTGAAAGATCTGTCCAATGTTGAAAGTGGGTTGTTGAAGTATCCAGCTCTTATTATATTGGGGCCTATCTCTCTCTTTAACTCTAACAATATTTGCTTTATATATCTGGGTGCTTCAGTGTTGGGTGCATATGTATTTAAAATGTTATGTCCTCCTGCTGAATTTATCCCTTCATCATTATATTGTGGACTTCTTTATCCCTTCTTATAGTTTTAGTCTTGAAATCTATTTTGTCTGATACAAGTATAGTCACTCCTGTTCTTTTTTGGTTTCCATTGGCATAGAATATCTTTTTCCAACTTTTTATATTCAATCTACATGTATCTTTATAGGTGAAGTGTGTTTCTTGTAGGCAACAGGTCAGTGGATCTTGTTTTGTCATCTGTTCACCCACTCTATGTCTTTCAATTGGAGAGTTTAGTTCATTTACATTTAATGTTATTATTCAAGAGTAAAGTCTTACTCTTGCCATTTTGTTATTTGTTTTCTGTTTATTTTGTGATCTTCTCTTCCTTCTTATCTTCCCTTAGTGAAGGTGATTTTTCTCTGGGGATATAATTTAGCTTCTTGCTTTTTATTTTTTGTATCCATTGTATGTTTTTTGGATTGAGGGTACCATGAGGCTTGCAAACACTATCTCATAACTCATTACCTTAACATGGTAATAACTTAACACTGTTTTCATAACAAACCAAGCAAAAAGAAAACTAAAACTCTATGCCATAACTTAATGTTCCTGCTTTTTAATTTTTGTTTTTTAATTCATATCTTATTGTACTGCCTATGTCTTGAAAAGTTGTTGTTATTATTTTTGATGGATTCATCATTTAGTCTTTCTACTTAGGATAAGAGTAGTTTACACAGAACAGTTACAGTGTTATACTATTCTGTGTTTTTCTATGTACTTACTATTACCAGTGAGTTTTGTACCTTGAGGTGATTTCTTATTGCTCATTAATTTCATTTTCTTTCTGATTGAATAACTCACTTCAGAATTTCTTGTAGGACAGGTCTGATATTGATGAAATCCCTCAGCTTTTGTCTGGAAAAGTCTTTATTTCTTCGCTATGTTTGAGGGATATTTTTGCTAGACTTTTGCTACACTAGGGTGAAAGTTTTTGTTTTTTCCTTCAGCAGTTTAAATAAGTCATGCCACTCTCTGCTGACCTTAAGGTTTTCACTGAAAAGTCTGTTGCTCCATTGTATGTTATTTATTTATATTCTCTTGTTTTCTTCAGGATCTTTTCTTTATCCTTGACCTTTGGAAGTTTGATTATTAAATGCCTTGAGTCAGTCTTCTTTGGGTTAAAGTCTTGATGTATAACCTTCTTGTATTTGAGTATTGACATCTTTCTCCAGGTTTGGGAAGTTCTCTGTTATTATTCCTTTGAATAAGCTTTCCATCTCTGTCTCTACCTGCTCTTTAAGTCCAAAAATTCTTAGATTTGCTCTTTTGAGGCTATTTTCTGAATCCTGTTGTTATGCTTCATTGTTTATTATTGTTTTCTTTTGTCTCCTCTGACAGTGTATTTTCAAAGAGCTTATATTCAAGTTCACGAATTCTTTCTTCTGCTTGATCAATCCTGCTATTACAAGACTGTGATGCATTCTTCATATGCCATTGCATTTTCAGTCCAGAATTTATTCTTGATTCTTTTTATTTACTTCAATCTCTTTGTTAAATTTCTCTGATAGAATTCTGAATTCCTTCTCTGTGATTTCTCGAATTTCTTTGAATTTCCTTAACATAATTATTCTGTCTGAAAAGTCACACATCTCTGTTTCTCTAGAACTGGTCTCTGGTGCCCTTCTTTTGTTCATTTGGTGAGGTCATGTTTTCCTTGATGGTTTCGATGTTAGGAGATGTTCTTTGGTGCTTGGGCATTGAAGAGTTAAGTATTTGTTGTATTCTTCACTATCTGAGCATGTTTTTACCCATCCTTCTTGGGAAGACTTTCCAGATACTTGAAAGGACTTGGGTGTTGTGATCTAAGTGTATTTGTTTTAAGAGGCACCCCAAGTCCAGTAACACTGTGATCCTTGCAGACTCTTAGAGGTACTGCCTGGATGGTCTTGGACAAGTTCCGAAAGAATTCTCTTTACCGGGCAGAGATTCTTCTTCCCTTCCTTTACTTTCTGTCAAATAAATGGAGTCTCCCTTTCTGTTCTGAGCCATCAAAAGCTGGAGATGGAGTGACACAGCACCCCTGTGGCCACCACCACTATGTGCTGGATGAGACCTGAAGTCAGCATAAAATTGGGTCTCGCCCAAAGCCTGCTGCATCCACTCCCTGGCTACTGCCTATGTTCACTCAAGGCCCTGGGGCTCTACAATCAGCAGGTGCAAGGCCAGCCAGGCCTGTTTCCTTCCTTTCAGGATAGGGAGGTACCCCTCAGCCCCAGGTAGGTCTAGAAGTATTGTCTGGGAGTCAGAAACTGCAGCCTAAAACCTTAGAAGCCTACCTGGTATTCTATCACACTGCAACTGAGCTGGCACTTAAACCACAAAATGCAGTCCTTCCCATTCTCCCCCCCTTTACAAAGTCAGAGAAGGCTCACCCCATAGCCACCACCACCACGGGCCACAAGGAGTACTGCCAGACTACTTCTGATGTTCTTTTAAGTCCTAAGGGCTCTTACGTCAGCCTGTGGTGAAAGCTGCCTGGTCTGGGACTCACCCTTCAGGGAACCTCCTCTAGCTCAGGGCAGAATGAGAAATGCCATCTTAGAGTCAAGTTTTGGAACTGGGGACCCCAGGAGCCCTCTTGGTGCTCTATCCTGCTGTGGCTGTGCTGGTACCCAAGATGCAAGACAAAGTCCCCTTTACTTTTCCCTCTACTTTTCTCAAGCAGAAGGAGTTTTGTCCCATACTTGCCACAGCTGGTAATATACTTAGTCTCACCTGAAGCCAGTATGCCTCAGAGGCTCACCCAAAGCCCTTGATGTAGTACTTGCGTATCACTGCTGGTTATTCAGGGCCCAGGGTCTCTTCACCTAGCAGGTGATGAATGCCACCAGGAGTGGGTTCTTTCCTTCAAGGCAGTGGGTTCCATTTTGGCCCAGGGTGTGTCTAGAAATATCATCTGGAAGCTAGGGCCTGGAATGGGGGTCTCATGACACTGAATGGTGCTCATTCCTGCTGTGGCTGAACTGGTATCCAAGAGGCAAGACACAGTCATTCCCACTCTTCCTTCTCTTCTCCTCAAATGGAAGGAAGGGGTGTCTTTTGGAGCTGTGAGCTGAGAGGACTGGGGTTAGGTGAGGGATAATGCTACTACTCCTTTATCCACCCCAGCTGGTATATCAGTAGGTCTTGTTCCCCAGCCCACCAAGCGCACTGTCTCTAGGCCTAGTTCAGTACTAGGATTCATAAGAGCTGCAGTCCTTATGGCCTACACTGCCTTTCAAGTTTACTTAGAGACACAGAGCACTGTTGCCCTTGGTGGTGAGGTTTGCAAGAACTCAAGTTCTGACTGTTGGTATCTGCGATTCCCCTCTGGCTAGGGCTGGTTTAAATGTTCCCCCTGTGAGCAGGTGTCAACTGAGTTTGGTCTTGTTTTTCTTTTTTGCACTGAGTGCAGTGCCTCACAGTTGCTGTGTTCCCTTCCCCCAACACCCAGAGACCCTCTCCATACCAGGCTTCTGGTACTGCCAGGGGTGGGGGAAGGGTGGTGTTGGTGATTCAGGACTGTTTTGTCTATTTCTTCAATGCCTTCTTCAGTGATATAAAGTTAAAACCAGGTACTATGAGTGCTCACCTGATTTTTTGGTTCTTATGAAGGTATTTTTGTGTGTTTGTGTGTAGATAGTTGCTAAATAGGTGTCCTTGCAAGGGCACATTCAGTGGAGCCTTCTATTCCACCATCCTGCTCTGCCTTTTCCCACGATGTTTCTTTTAAAGTATTTTCAGATCACTACTCAGACAAAAGACTTGAAGGAATACTTGTGGAGATCTCTGGAGTTATATCTCTCTGTGGCTTCCTTCTCTCTGATAGTCTGCCCATAAATTCTATTAAACTCGAGTTCCTTGAATTCTGACCTCTATCAGAAACTCAGCAGGATGGTCAAGCTCTGTTTGGTAGTCCCAAGTGTTGGACTCTCAGTGTTGCTGCCAGCAAAGCACCTCTAGGCAGGAAGCTAGGTCAATCATAGGGCTTACTTTAATTGTTTCCCTTTCCTTAGAGATGACAATCCAATGCTACCTGTTATATAGTGTGTTAAAATTTTTATTTATGTAATTTTTCCAATTTATGGAGAGAAGGGAAATCCATTAGCTGTTACTTCAATATGACTAGAAGTTAGCTTGATTCAATTTCAAGGTAGAGTTATAGTAATAGTTTAGCAACTTAAACTGCTTATGTATGTTTGTCATTTTTCCAATATTCTTCATAAGACTACTTTGTTTTGGCTTGAGATATTGCCAACCCTATGCTGTTAGAGGGACTATCTTATTATTTGGTCTATAAAAATGAATTAAAACATTAAAAATGGATTAAGAAACAGGACTTTCTTACTGTAATATGTAAGATATTCCCCAAATTTTAAAAACAGGTGATCTAAGAGATCTATATTATTATATGTAGTTGCCCGGTATAAACCTATACGAGCTTATCTTTCATGTTGATTGTGTAAAAAAGAATCAGAATGCACTATATGAAAGCCCTCAAACCAGCCTATGTGGCTTTTTGAAATTCTCATTATTGTAACAACTTTTCATTGTGGTGAGACATAAATATATAGTTCTTTATATTTGACCTATGAAGGCCATTCCTATGGAATATTAACATAAAATAGCAGGTCAGATAAATATGCCTTGGGTTAATTTTGATTAACTACTCCCTTGTAATTAACTAAAGCATTGAATAAAGTACTAAAACTTTGTCTTAATTGTTGTTTTGGGTAAAAGTAATTCTTTAGCATGCATTTTTAATTAGATTTCTGAGAGAAGAGTTTGATTGTAGAGTATGTTACTCTGTGTAAATAAGACATTGCATAAAGCTGGGAAGCAGGAGCAGGAATGGGAAGATGGCAGAGAGGGAAAAACTTTCTCTCTTTTTTTTTTAGGTTTCAGTATTGTGTTCAAGTTTTATTTTAAGTAATGCTCATTGCAGCATTTGAAGGGGAAGATTTAATGCCACAAAAAATGGAAGACTTTAAAATATACCCATTAAACTGCTAAAAAATAAATTGAGTGGTGACAATACAACAGAAGTTCAATTTAGATTCTGAGTATTGTTACCATGTAATTAAAATCACACAGACGCTTCCAAGCTTATAGCTGGAACTCCTGGAAGCTATTTCATATTCTGGTGCAAGGGCAAAAAACCACAACATGAGAAGGAATTAAGTCCTGAATTATTGGTTTCATCACATTTATCCTCTCTACCCCTAAATGGCCAAAAGAAACAGTTATCACATCCTGCAGACCTTTTGGTGTAAAAGAGGTGATGATGAACTGAGATGGGGAACAGGTCATGAATATCTGTCTAAAAAAGTCCCTTTCAGGTGAGTTCACACACACCGTCAACCAACGAGCCTCTCATCTATTAGGGTTAAGAAACCAAGGTTCAGTTCTTAGGAAACCACAGTTTTATTCATTTATTCACTATGAATTTACAAAGTGCCTCTATATTGTCAGCTTCCATTTGCAAACATTTCTATATAAAAAATAAATCTGGCATTTCTAGAAAAACCAAGTTCCCTCCAATTCTACAGCCGAAAAGACTTTCCTTTGGAATTGAGTTTCTTCTGTACCTTTGAAAGGGTAATACCTTAAAGCTGAATCATTTTTGACCCAGAGGCCTAACATGATATTTAGCAATACCTGCATCCCAGAAATACGACATTAAAAGATACATTAAATTATGAAGACACCTATGCTGCAAAACAGTTTTAAATTAAACAACTGTACAGCATTCATTTACACTTGAAATTCCAGTCTTAATCCAAGCTTGTGAGCCTGAATGTTCTTACCATCCAGGAAAGCTGACAGTGTCAGTCTGATACCTGGCTTTAGGGTCTGAATATATCCTAAACCTAACAGACTGAAGTTGTTCACTTTATCCAAAAAGCAAGCATCAGGGTTGATCTGATACTTGGCTGCTATTTCAAAGCAAATATTACATTTTTCTGCTGTCCAGGAGAGATTCACAGTGCTCTCAACTTCTTGTTCACTTTCTGTTAAATGGAACCACCAAACACTATCCCATCATTCACATTAGTATGAAGCTGGAATTCATCAGTCTTCTAGCTAACCACAAAGTTGCACTGGGTCCCTTGGGGCTTTGCAGTCTCAGAATTCATCTGGTAGCCAGTCAGCCAACCCTTGTACACAACACCAGAGAGCCTCTGATTGAAGGCTCAGCAATTTCAAAATCCATGTCACAGGTTGATGTGCTACCACAAGTATCCTGTCTTGATTTTAGCGTTTTTTTTTCTCCAGGTTAGGATGAATTAAAGGTCAGCTTTGCTTTTTCTTCCCCAGTAGGAAGGATGAATTGAAAGTCAGCTTCAGTCCATGTGCATTACTCCTCATGGTAATCTCAGTGTCTAGTGTATTGTCAGTGTTCCATTTCTCTGTAAACATCAGACCACGGTCTGTCCAGCTGTACTTGGTTTCCAGACTGCCCTTCACTTTGGTGGTCTCAGTGTTGGCTGAGGCTGAGCTTGTAAATTCCAATCCATTCTCAGAATTTGCTTTCAAATCAAGCTTTATTAGACCAAATCCATGGCCCTTGGAGAAAACATCCCTGACAGATTTGTCAAGATCAGCACATGTGGGCAGCACTGCCATCTTCTGCTCGGAGGTGATAGCCACATGGGCTCAGTGGAAGCTACCACATGAATTGTGGTGCAGAGGGAGGAGTGGAGCCAGCAGTGGGGCCAAGGGTGGAATGGCACTGAGAGGGAAAGACTTTCAAAGACCAGAAGAAAAGTTGAGTGAAGATACTGAAGTTTGACTAGTGTTGTGGGTTGAATTGTGCCTCACTCCTAAAAAATATGTTGAAGTCTGCTATGGTTTTAATGTGTCCCCAAAAGGTTTATGTGTCGGAAACTTAATCCCTGTTGAAATAGTATTGAGACATGGAGCATAACAAGAGGTCATTGGGTCATGAGAATGAAGCCCTGAAGAATGGATAAATGTCATTATCATGGGAGTGGATTAGTTATCATGAGAGTGAGTTGTTATAAAGTGAGTCTGGCCCTTGGTGTTTCTCTCTGTCTTGCACCCTCACTCACCAATGATGCCTTCTGCCATAGGTGTGACCCTTTCCAGATGCTGGCACCATGCTCCTGGACTTCCGTCTCTCCCAATCCATGAAAAAAAATTATTTTAAATAAATTACTCAGTTTGTGATATTCTGTTACAGCAGCAGAAAATGGACTAAGACAGATAATTGGTACTGGGAGTAGAGATATTGCTACAATAATAATACCTGAAAATGTGGAAGTGGCTTTCAAACTGTGTAATGAGCAGAGGATGGAAGAATTTGAAAGAGCAGATTAGAAGAATCCTAGATTGCCATGAATGGAACATTAAGGGTAATTCTGGTGAGGACTCAGAAGAAGACAAGAAATGCCAGGAAAGTCTAGAATTTCTTAGAGATCACTCAAGTGGTCATGATTAGAATGTTGATATAAATATGGTCAATAAGGGACATTCTGATGAAGTCTCGGACAGAAATAAGGAATACCTTATTGGAAACTAGAGTAAAGGCCATCCTTACTATAAAGTATCAAAGAACTTGGCTGAACTGTGTTTATGCCTGGAGGCTTAATGAAAGATGGAATTTAAGAGTAATGAGCTAGCATATCTAGAAAAAGAAATATCTAGGGAGTAAAGCATTCAGTCCACTGTGTGTCTACTTTTCATCACTTACTGTAAGATGTGAGAGGAAAGAAATGACTTATAGATGGAATTTGTAATCTAAAAGAAAGTACAGCAGAAAGATTTGGAAAACTCAGTCTGGACATGTGTTAGAGAATGAAATAATTTTCAGGAAAGAAAACCAAGGTTGTGGCCCAGCAACCATTTGCTAAGGAGATTAGTACTGATGCAGGGATTATCAAGATAATGGTAAAAGACACTGAGGGCATTTCAGATATCTTCAAGGTTTTCCCGTCTTTCACAGGCCCAAGCTCTAGAGGGGCAGAATTGTTTAGGGGATTTGCTTCCCAGAGCTACCTCAGGTCTCTGCTCCCTGCATTCTGGCACAGCACTCTTCACCTGCCCCAGCCATGGATTAAGTGGCCCCATGTGCAGCTCAACCTGCCACTTCAGAATATACAAGCCAGAAACTTGATGGCATCCATGTGGTGCTAATTCTGCAAGTGCACAGAGTGCAAGAGCTACAGGGGCATAGGTTCCTCCATGTAGATTTCAAAGGATGTCACAGAGAGCTTAAGGACCCAGCTAGAAAACTGTTTCAGGGGCAGAGCTGCTGCAGAGAGTCCCTATGAGAACAAATCATAGTGAGACCATGGAAGTGGGGCCACTCCCAAGACCAAAAAACTTTAGGATTCTCAGCATCCAACTCTAGCCTGGGAAAGCTACAGCCATGAGACTCCAATGCAAGAGCACTGAAGCATGGAATGAGACCAGCACAGCCATAGCGTAGGGCTGTCTGGAGCTTTGGGAGCTCAACTCCCTCCTCAACCCAGGGTGTCCAGCAAGATGAGTGTAGAGTCAAAGAAGATTATTCTGGAAACTTTAGATTTAATGTTGTTTGGCCTGTTGTGTTTTAGACTTACTCGGGATCAGTTACCCCTCTTTTCTAACCTATTTCTCCCTTATGGAATGGGAATGTCTACGCTATGCCTGTCCCATCATTGTATTTTAGAATTAAGTAAGTTGTTTTGATTTTACAGGCTCACAGCTGGAGGAATTTGCATCAGGATGAATTGTGTTTAGAGTCTCAGTCATATCTGATTTACAGACTCTGGACTTTGGATTTTTGAGTTAATGCTGAAATGAGTTAAGCCTTTTGGGACCATTGGGATGGAATGATTGTATTTTGCACTGTGAGAAGGACATGACTTTTGAAGCCAGAGTGGAATGCTATGGTTTAAATATATTCCCCCAAAAGTTCATGCACTGGAAACTTAATCACCAAGACAATAATATTGGGAGGCAGAACCTAATAATAGTGATTAAGTCATGAGGAAGAGCCCTAAAGAATGGATTGATGCCATTAAAGTGGTAACAGGTTGGTTATCATGAGAGTGGGTTGTTACAAAGTGTGTCCAGCCCCTGGTGATTTCTCTCTCTCATACCGTTATGATAGGATATGAGAAAGGATAGGAGAACTCTCCTTCCTCATAGCCATGTGATGCTTTCTGCATGGGATGACTCTCACATTGTGCTGGTGTCATGCTCCTGGACTTTCTAGCTTCTCAAACAGAAATAAATTTCTTTTCCTTACAAATTGCCCAGTCTATGGTATTCTGTTATAGCAGCAGAAAATGAACTAAGACAAAGTTCTAGCCCTTGGTAATTAATTGAATGTAACCTTATTTGGAAATAGGGTCTTTGTGGGCCCTTAATCCAACCTGGACTAATGTCCTGGTGTGAAGAAAGGAGTAGACAAAGAAGACGCACAAGGAAGATGTCATGTAACAACGTAGGCAGAGATGAAAGTAATGCATCTACAAGTCAAGGAACACCAAGGGCTAACATCATCACTAGAAACTAAGACATTGCAAGGAAGGTCTTCTGCCACAGCCTTCAGAGAGAACGTGACCCTGCTGACACCCTGACTTTGAACTTCTTTTAGCCTGCAGAACAGTGAGAGAATAAATCTCTGTCGTTTAAGCCACTTGTTGTGTGGTGCATTGTTATGTAAACCCTAGAGAAAAGGATAATTATAGTACTAACATTATATTGCCTACTATAAGAATTTAGAAGTATTTATATATGTGTGTGTGTATGTATATGTGTGTGTATATATATTTATGCATCGATATATACATGTGTGTGTATATATATGTGGCACTTAGTATTGTGCCCGGCAAATAGTAAGCATTTATTAAATGCTAGCAAATATTAGCTTCAAGGGAGAAAACTGGCAATGATAAATCCTTCTTTAAAATATGCCAAATATAGACCCTGATAATTATAGTATGAAAGGCATAGCATTAAGGTAATATGTAATAAGTGATTAGTAAGTGCCCTCTTAACAAGTCTTTTTGGACAGTCAGTTGAGAGATATTAAAAAAAACAATGAACCTATCTATCTATCCATCCTTTCATGTATATATCTATTCTGTAATGATTTGTTTGAATAACCAATTTCAATGGTTTGTGAAATGCAAAGTAAGTGTAACCATTTAGCACTTACTTTTTGCCTGTTCCAAAAATTTTTTATGTTAATCTTTTATGAATCTGAAGTTACTTTTTTATCCTTTTTCAAAAATGTTCTACAAGTCCTTCAAAAATGGCATAAAATGTCCTGTTCTTCATGCCTTACAATAGAGCAAGTTTGACAATATCAAAAACTGGACTACATGTTTCTCTGGAAGCCCAGGTATACTCTAATTAAAAGAAGTCAGAGAGAGAAAATTACAATGCTTTTTTTTTTTTTTTCTTTTCTGGCCTGACATCCAGAATAAGATGACTTTTTCATCCAGAATTGTATTCTGGCATAATAGTAGCTGACAGGTGAGAGCAAAAGATACTAGAGAAGTAGTGCTATAGTGGAGTATTATGTAGAAATGCCAGAGAAAAAGTACTTTAGTGGAGTACTATATAGAGATACTAAAGAAGAAGTGCTATAGTGGAGTATTATGCAGAGATACTAGAGAAGAAGTGCTATAGTGGAGTATTATGTAGAGATATTAGCAAAGAAGTGCTATACAATATAGAGGTACTAGAGAAGAAATGCTATAGTGGAGTACTATATAGAGTTACTAGCGAAGAAGTACTCCAGTGGAGTACTTTAAGAGTAGTGAACAAGATTCACAATCTCCCAGTTTTAAGGAGCTAGTGGGATAAACTGGGTATATAAATAAACAATTACAATAGAATGTGATAAATGCACATTTATTACATTCTAAGAAAGTATAATAAACGCACTTGTGAGAAACTCTGAAGCTTACAGGAGCAGCATAAAAGCCAGACTTGAGAGAATCAATAAAGATTTTCTATAAACATGTCATTAGACTGATATGTTAAAGAATGTCATTAAGTTAACACCTGAAAGAATTACTTGTAGGGAGTCAGACAAGAGGGAGAATTTTCCTGGCAGAGAAAATAAAATGTATGAGGACTTGGAGATGAGAGATTGGTGGATTTGAGAAAATAAAATGAGTTAATATTGGCTGTGATGTAGATTATAAGGCACAGTGACTTGAATGATCATGTAAAGATGATAGGGAGTCAAATATTACAAAGAATCTGAAGCACTATATTAAGGAGCTGGAATTTTATCCCAAGGGTGAGAAGGAGCCATTTTATGATTTTAGGCAGGTAAGTGATATGATTAGTTTTGAATTTTAGAAAATACACTTTTGCTGCTCTGGGGAAGATAAACTGAAGGGGGCCAAGATGAGAATGAAATATGAGAATCAGAGATGAGTCTGATGGAGCAATAGAGGAGAGCCACGGTGATGACTTTAATTAGAGTTCATCATTAAAGAGGCAATGAGTGGATTTGAGAAACACTTAAGATGTAGAATTAACTGAATTTGTATGTAGGCAGTGAGGTATAAAATTCAGAGATGGGGAAGATTAACTTTAGATAGGAAGACAAGCAATTGTAATGTAAAACACAGAATGGATATGGATTGAAGTAACTTTGAAAGTAATTGGCCTAATATCCAGAATTTACAAGGAACTTACACATATTTACAAGAAAAAACAAACAAACAATCCCATCAAAAAGTGGGCACAGGACACAAACAGACACTTCTCAAAAGAAGACATTTACATAGCCATCACACATGAATAAAAGCTCAACATCGCTGATCATCAGAGAAATGCAAGTCAAAACCACAATGAGATACCATCTCACACCAGTCAGAATGGTGATTGTTAAAAAGTCAGGAAAAATAGAGGCTCATGAGGCTGTCGAGAGATAGGAACACTTTTAGACTGTTGGTAGGAATGTAAATTAGTTCAATCATTGTGGAAGACAGTGTGGCGATTCCTCAAGGATCTAGAACCAGAAATACCATTTGACCCAGCAACCCCATTACTGGGCATATACCCAAATAAATGTAAATCATTCTACTATAAAGACACATGCACATTTATGTTTATTGCAGCACTATTCACAATAGCAAAGACATGGAACCAACCCAAATGCCCATCAGTGATAGGCTGGATAAAGAAAATGTGGTACATATACACCATGGAATACTATGCAACCATAAAAAGGAATGAGATTATGTTCTTTTCAGGGACATGGATGAAGCTAGAAGTCATCATCCTCAGCAAACTAATGCAGGAACAGAAAACCAAACACTGCATGTTCTCACTCATAAATGGGAGTTGAACATTGAGTACACATGGACACAGAGAGGGGAACAGCACACACCATGGCCTATTGGAGTGTGAGTGGGGAGGGAAGGGAACTTAGAGGATGGGTCAATAGTTGCAGCAAACCACTATGGCACATGTATACCTGTGTAACAAACCTGTACATTCTGCACATGTATCCTGCTTTTTGCTTTTTTTTTTTTTTTTTTTTTTTTTTTTAGAAAAAATAAAGAAAGTAATTGGAAGCTGGATATGTTCCCATGTATAGACTTCTGTTTTCTCTGGAAAGTAAGAGATAAAGGTATTGGCTGAGAGTGAGGGAAAAATGGTCAGATCTAGGGCTTGAGACAGATAAAGAAAATTGAAAATAGTGAAGAATGAGAGTATTGAGAACTGAAAAGTTAAACATAAAAAATTTCAAGGAATACTTGAAGGTCCAGTTTAGACTGTGTATCATTAACCTGTGATAGCACCTGTGTGTGTGGGGGGGGGGGGGTGTAGTAGTAGTAGTGGTGGTAGTAGTAGTCACCGTGTTTAACTACATAGGTTTGGAAAAGGCAGATACTTTGATTTACTTAGATTTTAGAGTTTGCTCTACAGAAGAATACTTGATCAAGAGATTTGAGTATTAATAAGAGATTTGTATACTGATGAACTAACTAGTACAAACTAAGCAAGACAGAAAATGAAGACAAGAAGAGAAAGACGGGTCTAATGACTGCAGATATCTGTGCAAAACCTAAAATATGTAAGTGAAATGAAAGAAACACAGAAATGTAATAAAAAAAATGAAGGGTTTCTAAAGAAGATTGTAGAAGTGGAAAGCTCTAGTTGATGAATAAGTCCAGGGCATAGCCCATAAATTTCTGTGGATGTCTAATGAAGAGGTAAGGGTCCCTGGAA
This sequence comes from Rhinopithecus roxellana, assembly GCF_007565055.1. Taxonomy (NCBI): domain Eukaryota; kingdom Metazoa; phylum Chordata; class Mammalia; order Primates; family Cercopithecidae; genus Rhinopithecus; species Rhinopithecus roxellana. The sequence continues at coordinate 67,469,256 of NC_044556.1, forward strand.
ATATAAAAGTGAATAAACTTGGAGGCCAGAGTACTGGATGGATCAAGAGGGGAGTTTAAAATCACTGGAATTGTGGTAAGACTTGAGGATGGAGAAGAAAATCTTGAGTCAAATAGTAAAGCCTTGGTATAGAAAAAGGAGCTGATAGATGAAACAAAAACGAGACATTGAAGATTGTATACAGAAGTAACATGAGCTTTAAGGTTTAAGAAAACCCTTGTATGCAAAAATAATGTTCTGAAAAGGGCAACAGAGAATAAGAAGAACATGAGTATATGATAAAAGAGTATCCTAAAATTTCTAGATAACAAACTTATTGCATTGACAATGCACAAAAAACTATTTCACGGATATTGTTTTCCAGTTTATCACTACATACACTTATGTATGTTGAATTATACATAGATCTATGTGTTTTTGTTGAAGGTTTTATAAATTGTATACTTTTATAAGTGGAGTGCCACATATCAGTAATAGGATGCCAAAAATGCACATTCTGCCATAACTCTTGAAATTTAAATAATGTTTCATTTCCTAGCTACCCTGTTGGCCATTGCAATTTCCCCTTGGTCGCAAATCAGTCTGCACTGCCACTATGGTTCTGGGAAGAATACTAAAGCCAACAGCTCTGAAAAGTTGTTTTGAATAAGATAGGCTTCAAAAAGGTGATCTTGCAGTGTTTATTATTTCAAATCATTTGAAGAGTTTTTGTTGTCCTGTTTATTATGCTAAGTTAATTGTTTCTATGATAAAGAGATCTCCCAAAGGAAATATGTTCTTGTCTACATAAACTTAGCGAAGCTCAAACTGTACATTCTGGCCTCACTTCACAGGTTTTGAAGAACCTCAAGTCTCAAAGCAAATTTTTATTTCCAAGTAAGTGAGAGAAAGTCACAGATGACAGATCAGTTCCCATACCTGTAGAGTCTACCAATTAAATAGATGTTTCTTGGCAATACTTTAACCTGTTATTAATCATTCTGGTTCAATTTGAATTCATCTAATTTGATGCTCTCATTTCCTGAAATAAAATTATAGTGAAAAGGAAAATAACCCCTCTTATTTTCCATACTTTTAGGTCCCCATCTCTGTCACTTCTTTATGGTTACTTGCCAAAATGGACTCCAGTCAACCAAGTTATCCTGTCTTAAACAGTGCTGCTCTTCTCCCTCAGTCTTCTCCACAAATTCTTTCTATTTTCTTCTTCAAAAGCCTCACTTCATTTGGTGTCACCCCATGGGAAATCTTGAATAGATTAACTTCACCTAACTGTATGCATGCTTCTGATTTCTAATGCTTTAGTCATATTTGTAATTCCTGTCTTAGTGGAAAGGATATATGTCTTTCATCTCCGTATCCCCAACTCCCAGCACAGCACCTGACACATAGTGGACAGTCATACCAAAATTGCTCCTTTACACCATTTGTCTTTGGGTCATATTTTTGTCCTTCTCTGAATTCACTCTGGCAAGCTGCATAAGTTACTATAGTTTAAATAGGACCAGGTGTAGCAGCATAGGATCCCTTTGGCAAAATATGGATAGCCACTTCTACAGCTGTCCACAATTATTCTAAAGCTCTTAGATTCAGTTATTACATGCTTAAGTGTCTAGGAGTTTCTCTAAACAGAAAGAGAAAGTCTGACTTGGGTTTTCTCACAGAATCAAGTTAGAATTCTGAAAGTTAGGCTTAAATTTCAATAAATAAGCCAAAAGTAGACCGGTTTCTTTCAAAGCCTAAGTTTCTTAAAGGTCTGTGTCAAGTCTATAAAACTGACACTGCCTAGTACTTTGGAAATACACATAGAGAGAGGCATTAAATATGTTTTAATAATAATTTTTATGTAATGACATAAAGATTAAAATATTAAAGATAACTATAATAATCAAAAGAATGGCAAAGCTCCAAAGTAGAGGCAATGCTTATAGTGAAAACAACACTGCATTAAACATGACAGGACTCAGATTCTAATATATCACAGTTGGGTGGCCCTGAGCGATTTGCTTAATTTTTTTGAGCCAGACTTCTCTTATTTGTCAAACAAGATGGTTTGAGATATTGAAGGATAGTCTTTAAGATTCTTACAGCTTTTCTAAGCTGTGATATTTTAGAAAAGTATAGAGAACAGTATGATATAATAATGGTTATTAGAATACAATGAATATATCAGAGCTACTTCCCTAAAGAGAAGAATATTCATTATTAATTTCATGAAGGCTATTGAAAGAGTGTTCCAAAGTGCCTAGGAAACTGAACATACAGTAAAAGTCTGTATAGTTTATAAAGGTTGGAAAGTATCTCAGAGTTATCTTTTAAACATTCAGTTTTGCAGTGGAGGAATGTGAGGTTAGAGAAGTTAATTTACTTGCTTAATTTCACACTCAGCAAGCAAATTGTGAAAATTACACGAGGATTCAAGTAGGTGGTTAACAACAAGGTAAGTAGTTATTCTATTTTGCCAGTCACTTGCATCAAAGAGAAAAAGTGAGATTTGGGCAACATCACCAACAGCTAATATTCAGTGTGATAAAAAGAAAATTACTTGCAACAAATATTGTTAAGATCTTCAATACATAGAGTTCTTACAAATCAATAAAAACTTAACCAGGTCAGGTGTGGTGGCTCAAGCTTGTGATCCCAGGACTTTGGGAGGCCAAGGTTGTGAGGATCGCTTTTGCCCAGGAGTTTGAGACCAATGTTGAGGCAACATAGGGTGACCCTGTCTCTAGAAAAAGATGCAAAAATTAGTTGGGTGTTGTGCATTCCTGTGGCCCCAGCTATTCGGGAGCCTATTGCAGGTGGATTGATTGAACCTGGAAGTAGAAGCTACAGTGAACTGCAATGACACCCCTGTACTCCATCTTTTGGTGACACAGATTTACCCTGTCTCAAAAATAAAATGATAATAACATAATTTTTACAATATAAAAGTAATGATCATACAAGTCACAGAAATGGTTAGAAATTCTGATTAATTTGAAAATTTATTTGCTAATTTGTAAGGAACTGAAAATAAAAACAAACCAAATGAATTCCTTGGTCAGAATCAATGCTGTATGGAAAACCATGATGTCATGTAAGTTAGATATTTTGTAAGCCTACAAATGAGGTTTGGGCATAAGTAGCATGGACAGGGAAGACAAATACATATCAAAAGTGTTGACTACAATTAGTAGAATTTTTTGCCCTTTTATAAGGGGAATGTTCTAATTTAATCAACCTGTCACATGGTTGCTGGATGACCTCTCTCCTACCCATCTCCCACTCCCTGAAAAATCATGGGGCCTTGTTGTCAAAAGTTCAAATATATTGCAATGTCTGTAGCAGATTAATCATGAATCCACTGAGCAAAAATGGAGAAGGCTGGGAAATGAACTATGTGACAGGTTGATTAAATCAGAACACTCCTACCATAAAAGGACAATTTCTTCTAACTGGAATCAACACTTTGGACATGTATTTGTTTTCTCTGTCTGTACTATTTATGCCAAAACTTCATTTTCAGACTTACAAAATAACTATTTAGGCTGGTGCAAAAGTAATTGCAGTTTTTGCCATTAAAAGTAATGTCAAAAACTGCAATTACTTTTGCACCAATCCAATAATTCACCGTCATGGTTTTCCACACATAATTGATGCTGACCAAGGAACACATTTGATTTGTTTTTATTTGAATTTCTAATTGACATATACATGACAAGTCCTTTTGCCCACTTGATTACTGAAAACATTCTCTGCTGAATATGCCTATCCTTTCATTTTGTTCCTGTTCTGAAAGGTCCATCCATATAACTCTTCCAGACACGTCTTTTCCTTCCATTTGCCAATCTTGTTCCTTCCAGGACATTGGTCATCCAGTCAGTCAAATGAACTGGTTTATCTTGAATCAATATCATCTCCCATCTCTGGTCATTTTTCTTTTCGTAAAGTAAAATGAACAACGAGGACTATCACTCAAAGTTCTGTCTACTGTAAGGGTTTTCCTTCACTACATTTCTTCAAGGATAAACCTGAGATAGCTTACAATGCTGCAGTTATCTATTTTGGATGGTGCTAATATATTGTGCAAAAGTATGCACAAATCTGACCAAAGTTTTTCTTAATTAGTCAACTGGTCATAAGGAACTTTAGCATATGAGTTGGAAAGGAGGCAATGCACCAAAAGTACAAACTACAGTAATTTAAGCCAGTTGTCCATTGAAGTTACTTTAACTTTTTACCCATTAAAATGCAGTCTCATATGTATTATTTCCATTTGATGATTGTGTGTTGTTGTGTATTCCCAACTTCATGGCTTTCTGGGTCAGACAATACTTCAGTCAACTTCACAGCCTATAGTAAAGGATTTAATCTACTAGATCTCAGTAGCAATAAAGAGGCTATTTCTCAAAAAGAGAATAGCTATTAACAAGAAAACAACATGGCTTATTCCAAAATTTCAAGGGTCCGTGATATGACTTGCATATAGGACTTGCCAAATATCCTTATAGCATGTCTCTCTGTTACAAAAAATATAAGAACCAATGTATTAGCTGGGTTATAAGGTCTAACAGCAGAGCAGCTTGAGTGGCAGTTTGGATCAGCTGTAGAGGTTCTCTTGCCCTGTGACCCACTCAAAATTGGTGGTAAACTGGTTAGAGCAGAACACAAAGCTGAGTTAAATGTTTCCTTTGGCATCCAAAAAAATTCACATAGGAAGTTAGCAGTAGGAAGTTCTAGATGTAGCAGTTTGTTCTTAGCCTTAGAAGACATATCTAATATATTCCAGACCACTGGACTCCTAGAAATGGTAAATCACTGCATCTTTGTGGGTTTTATTTTTCATCATCTTGCTACATTGTGCTAATCAGGTCCTATCAGCATGCTATTATCAACAGATTGGGTAAACACAAGTCCTATGAAATGACATTGTAGGTAGTCTTCAAGATGGCAAATATGTGGCATGTAAAGCAATTCTATCTTTACTATGAGGGTTAAACAGACAAAAATAATGAAAACTGTAGATACAGTAAAATGTTAAGAGACACAAATTACTCCCAAAAGGCCGTAGTTTTACATTAAAAGCATAAAAGGTGCTGCAAGAGGAGAGAGTAAAAGTGTAGAGCTAAGTTATCAGAATAAAATAGCCAGCTTTAAATTTAAGACTTTTTATAAAAACATCATGGTAAATACAAAGAAAAAAAACCTAAAATAGAGGCACAAAATATATATATATATATATTTTTTTTAAAAAAAAAGGATTCAAAAGATGTAACAACAGAAGATTATTAAAGAACAAAGGAAGGCCGTAGGAAAGAAAACAGAACCAAAAGATTTACAAAACAACCTGAAAACAAATTACTAAATGGCAGTAGCAAGTCCTTACCTATCAACAATTACCTTGAATGTAAATGGATTAAATTCTCCAATCAAAAGTTATAGAATGGCTGAATGCATTTTTAAAAAATTCAAGATCCAACCATATGCTGCATACAGGAGACTTGCTTCACTAGTAAGGACACTGATTGAAAGTGAAGGAATGGAAAAATATATTCAATGTCAATGGTAACCAAAAGAAAGCATGGATAACCATATTTATATCAAACGAAATAGAGTTTAAATGAGAAACTATAAAAAAGAGACATTGAAGGCAATTATGGCAATTATACAATGATAAAGGGGTCAATTTATCAAGAAGACATACAATTTTAAATACATATGCACCAAACATTGGAGCACCTAAATACATAAAGCAATTATTAAATGATCTGAAATGAGAGACAGACTACAATATAATAATAATAGTAGTAGGGGATCTCAGTACTCCACTTTCAGCAATGGATATATTATCTAGACAGAAAATCAATTAGAAAACACTGGATTTGAATTACAGTTTAGACCTAATGGACCTAACAGACAATACAGAACATTCCATCCAACAACAGAATACACTTTCTTCTCAAGCACACATAGAGCATTCTCCAGGATAGATCTCTTGTTAGACTACAAAACAAGTCAACAAATTAAATAGATTTGAAATAATATCAAGTATCTTTCTAATCCCAGTGACATGAAATTAGAAATCAATAACAGGAGAAATTTTGAAAAATTTCCAAATATGTAGAAATTAAACAGTATGCTTCCAAACAATGGGTCACAGGAGAAACAAAAAACTATTAAGAATACCTTGAGACAAACAAAACTGGAAATACATCATACCATAATTTACAGGACACAGCAAAAGCAGGCCCAAATGGGGAATTTATAGCAATAGATGCCTGTATCAAAAAATAAGACAAGATCTCGAATAATCTCATTACACCTCAAGGAACCAGAAAAAGAACAAACTAAGCCTAAAGACAGTAGAAGGAAGATAAGAATAAAAGTCAGATCAAGAATAAATAAAATAGGAAAAAGAGAAACAATAGGAAAATTCAATGAAACTAAGAGTTGGTTTTATAAAAAGATGAAATAAACTCTTAGCTAGACTATCTAGGAAAAAGAGAGATTCAAATAAATAAATCAGAAATGGAAGTGAAGACATTACAACTGATACCACAGAAATATAAAGGATAGCAAACTGCTATAAACAATTAAATGGCAAAATATGAATAAACTATAAGAAAAGATAAGTTCTTAGACACGCAACCTTCTAAAACGGAGACATAAAGATACAGAACACCTAAACATACCAATAAGAGGTAAGAAGATTGAATTAGTAATAAATAGCCTTCCATAAAATATCCCAGAACCAAATGGCTTCATAGCTCAGTTTCATGAAACATTTAAATAAAAATTAATACCAATCATTCTCAACTTCTTCCATAAAATTGAAGAAGAGGGAACACTTTCAAACTTATCTTATGAGACAAGCATTACCCTAATATGAAAGCCAAACCAGGAAATTGACAAAAAAAGAAAACTGCAGGGCTATATATCCCTGATAATCATAGATGCAAAAATCCTTAAAACCTAGAAAAACTGATTCAACTATATCAAAAGAATTTCACCATAATCAAGCAGGAGGTAGCCATGTGTTGCAATATATGGATAGTTTATGATTTACCAAATAAACACAATGAATAATAAAAACTATTGATCATCCCAATAGATGCAGAAAAAACACTTGACAAAATTTAACATATTTTAATGTTAGAAACTCTCAACAGAATAGGTATAGAGGGAATGTACCTCAACACGATAAAAGCCATATATGATAAACTCATAGCTAATATTATACTCAACTGTGAAAAGCTGAAAGCCTTTCTTCTAAGATCAGAAACAAGACAAGATTTATAATCCTTTGGGTATATACCCAGTAGTGGGATGGCTGGGTCATATGGTACATCTAGTTCTAGATCCTTGAGGAATTGCCATACTGTTTTCCATAATGGATCATGCTGCTATAAAGACACATGCACACGTATGTTCATTGCGGCATTATTCACAATAGCAAAGACTTGGAATCAACCCAAATGTCTATCTGTGACAGACTGGATTAAGAAAATGTGGCACATATACACCATGGAATACTATGCAGCCATAAAAAAGGATGAGTTTGCATCCTTTGTAGGGACATGGATGCAGCTGGAAACCATCATTCTTAGCAAACTATCGCAAGAACAGAAAACGAAACACCGCATGTTCTCACTCATAGGTGGGAACTGAACAATGAGATCACTTGGACTCAGGAAGGGGAACATCACACAGCGGGGCCTATCATGGGGAGGGGGAAGGGGGGAAGGAATTGCATTGGGAGTTATACCTGATATAAATGATGAATTGATGGGTGCTGACGAGTTGATGGGGGCAGCACACCAACATGGCACAAGTATACATATGTAACAAACCTGCACGTTATGCACATGTACCCTAGAACTTAAAGTATATAAAAAAAAAAAAAAAAAAAAAAAAAAAAAAAGAAACAAGACAAGAATGCCCACTCTCAACACTTCTTCTCAACGTAGTTATGGAAGTTCTACCCAGAGCAATCAGGCAAGATAAAGAAATAAAAGGCATCTAATATTTGAAAGGGAAGTAGTAAAATTGTCTGTGGTTGCTGACAATATGACCTTATATATAGAAAATCATAAAGAGTTCACGAAAAAGCTTTTAGAACTGATAAGCAAATTCAGTAAAGTTGCAGGTTATAAAAATCAACATAAAAAATCAGTGACATTTCTATACACTAATAACGAGTTATCTAAAAAAGGAAAACATTAAGAAAACGATCCTACTTACAATTGCAACAGCAAAAATACCTAGGTACAAAATTAGCTAAGGAAGTGAATGACTTGTATTCTGAAAACTATAAAACACTAATGAAAGAAATTGAAGAGGACACTAACAGAAAGATATCTCATGTTTATGGATTGGAAGAATTAATACTGCTAAAAATTCCATATTGCCCAAAGCAATCTACAGATTCAGTGCAATCCCTGCCAAAATTTCAATGTTGTTTTCCACAGAAATTAAAAAAAAAATCCTTAAGTTCTAATGGAACCACAAAAGACCATGAATAGCTAAAACACTCTTGAGCAAAAAGAACAAAGCTGGAGTCATCATACTATCTGACTTAGAAGACTTACAATGGCATTATAATGCAATTGTAATCAAAACAGTATGCTACTGGCATGGAATCAAACTCAAAGACCAATGGAATAGGATTGAAAGTCTGGAAATAAATCCATGCATTTGTGGCCAATTGATTTTTGACAAAATTGCCAAGAACATACAAGGACTGTTGTATTTAGTAAATTGTGCTGAGAAAACTGGCTATCTACATTCAGAATAATGAAATTAGAACTTTATCTCATACAATGCACAAAAGATCCACTCATAATGGATTAAAGACTTAAATGTAAAACCTGAAACTATAAACACACTAGAAGAAAACATAGGGGAAATGTTCTACAATGTTGATCTAGGCAATGATTTTTTGGATATGGCCTCAAAAGTTTAGGCAACAAAGGCAAAAACAGACAGTGATTACATCAAACTAAAAAGCTTATGGACAGCAAAATAAGAAATTAAGGAAGTGAAGAGAAAACCCACAGAGTTGGAAAAAATATTTGCAAACCATACATCTGATAAGGGGTGAATATCCAAAATACATAGAAAACTCAAACCACTCAATAGCAAGGAAAGAAGTAACCCAATTAAATAATGGACAAAGGACCTGGACAGATATTCCTCAAAAGAGGACATACAAATGACTAACAGGTTCATGAAAAAATGTGCAGCATCACTTATCATTAAAGAAACAAATTAAATTTAACAATGAGATATTATCTTATACCTGCCAGAATGGGTTTTATTTTTTTAAAAATGTGTTGACAAGAACATGGAGAAAAGGAAACCCTTGTACTCTGTTGATGGGAACAGAAAATTAGTATAACCATTATAGAAAATGCTATCAATGTTCCTCAAAAGACCGAAAATAAAACTAACATATGATTCAGCAATTCCAATTCTGGGAATGTATCAAGATGAATTGAAATTAATATGTGGAAAGGGTATCTGCATTCTCATGTTTATTGCAGCATTATTTGCAATAGCTAAGATATGGGATAAAACTAAGTGTCTATCATGGATGAACCAATAAAGAAAATGTGGTAATACATACACAATGGAATACTATTCAGCCTTTACAAAGCATAAAATTTTGTTATTTGGTAGAACATGGATGGGTCTAGAAGAAACTATGCTAAGTGAAATAATCCAGGAACAGAAAGATAAATAGCTACAACCTCACTCACCTGTGGAATCTTTTAAAAAGTTGAATTCGGCCGGGCGCGGTGGCTCAAGCCTGTAATCCCAGCACTTTGGGAGGCCGAGACGGGCGGATCATGAGGTCAGGAGATCGAGACCATCCTGGCTAACATGGTGAAACCCCGTCTCTACTAAAAAAAAAACACAAAAAACTAGCCGGGCGAGGTGGCGGGCGCCTGTAGTCCCAGCTACCCGGAGGCTGAGGCAGGAGAATGGCGTAAACCGGGGAGGCGGAGCTTGCAGTGAGCTGAGATCCGGCCACTGCACTCCAGCCTGGGCGATAGAGCGAGACTCCGTCTCAAAAAAAAAAAAAAAAAAAGTTGAATTCATGGAAGTAGAGAGTAAAATGATTGTTACTAGAGGGTATGGGGTGGAGAGTGAAGGAATGGAGAGTTACTGACCAAACGGTACAAGTTTATAGCTAGGCAGAAGGAATAAAATTTTGTCATCTGTTGCACAGTAGAGTGACTATAGTCAATAATAGTGCACTGTAAATTTCAAAATAACCGAGAGTAAATTTCAAATACACCACTACAAAAAAATCAAGTGAGGTGATATATACATTGATTAGCTTGGTTTAATTACCTCACATTGTATACAGATATCAAAACATCACACTGCACTTAATTACTGTAATATACTTATGATTTGTCAATCAAAACTAATATAACTAAAAAATAAATTCCCACTTTTCCAATAAAAATAAATGAACTCCATCAATTCTTCCTCTTTGGGTGTGCACATGTTGCCATTTGCATCAAGAGTCTTACAACTTTCACTTGCTTTTCATGGCATGCTTCCATAGGAGAGACCACAATTGAGAACTGCCCAGTGGAGCTAAGCCAATTCACAGAACAATAAAAAAATAATAAATTACTGTCAAGTTTGGGGTGGTTTGCTACACAGTAACAGATAACTAAAACAATGGCAATACTAACAAAGACCATGTATATTCAACTATGGCAGGGCACTAGAGAGTTGACTTATAATGAAAATGTATTGCTGTTCTGCTACGTAAATAAAAAACATTTTTCGTGATCTTTCTAACAAATACAGTGGAAAAAGTCGTCTGTCAGATAAATAGCTATATACCAAAGACTATGTCCTGTGTTAATTTGCTCCAGTTTAGAAATCACATTTGAACTTGAATATAGTTGTAATTAGAATCACAACTAATGAAGATTATGATAACTTGCTGTTATTCTCCAGTGACAGTAAACCTGTGTGTTACACAGGTGAAATAGGTTGGTTAGTTGAATGGGCATACAATATAGATCATCACTTCTGCAGTCTTCCAGCTTTTGCTGGTGGCACTTACATCTGAGATCCCTTAAAGAACGTAATACTGTTTTTGTTTGCTCTTTTGGCAGGAAGAAGTAGTTTTCCATTTTCCCACATGGCTTTTCCTGCTATAAAAATTTCACTCCATAGCTAGCAGAACTAATATGGAAACCCTGCCAATCACTGAGTAGTTCTGTTACAAGTATGCATTCTAGAACTAAGGAAATTACCAGAAGTTTGTTTGGGTAAACACTGGACCCACTGTAAGATGGACATAAGCCTAGCTTTGGGGTCCTCAGGGGTCAAGTCAAGTGACAGCCAGTTCCTGTGAACTCCTGGACATTCTTAATATACCTTTTGTTTCCAAAAGCACAGTCACCCTGGTAAGGGGAAGCAAGATCTTTCAGAGTGGAATATTTATAGTATAAATGTTTGGCAGTGTAGCAAGGCACTTCTTCAAGAGGATATATAATTTTCTTAATTCAAGGAGTGCTGAGTTTGGGAACTACCTGAAGCCTGGGCACTGGCTAAAAAGTATGCCTCACTATATCTGTAGCTCAAATAATCATACCCAGAGATTCATTTTTTGTTGGTTTTACTTGCACACATCAAGCATGCCTTGAATAGGCCACTCATTTATTTCAGTCACATGGACACCACTGTCAATTAGCCACTGCCATATGTCAAATTACTCTGATTACTGCTGTTCTGCAGTACAACGAAGAGGTTTCCAACATATCAACCTAATTTAATGTAGGCCATCTTTAAGTGAAGGTTTTAGTCAACCAACCAAATGAAATTCTAGAATCCACCCCCTACTTACTTGAGCCAATGCATTAAATCCAGAATTTTTGATAGTGCCCTCATATCAGTAGAATTAGCCTAACTGAATATTACATTCATTTAATCTCAGTTGAATACCCAGACAAATTTTCATGTTTTTGTTCATAAAAATTGGCAGCATTTTGCAACTCTGTGTTTTCTTCCAGGTCACACTTTGTACCTATTCCTCTAGAAACTGCGGGGATTTGAATCTGGTTATTAGCCATAAAAGCAATGACAAGTAGTGCAAGTAGACACCCTACAAGGCATCTCTTTCAGGGTAGATCATTAAATGTTTGTTTTTTCTGTTTCTTTTTTCAGAAAAATGGATCATCGTTAGAAGAGGAAGGGCTGTTTTACAAGCCATGGAGGTTTACTAGAAGTTGGAGGTTAAAATTGCTCAGTACAATTGGAATCTACCCAAATATCCCATCTCAGTTTTCAGAGTCTCATTGTTAATCAACACCCAAACTTTAACAAAAGCAATTCTTCAAAGATTTAAATTTTAATTTGTATTATAATTCAACCAATTGCAGGATTAGATTTTGAGTTCAGTTTTCAGAAATTTTAACCTGCAGATACAAAATATAAGGGATTATTTCTGGGTGTGCACAGACGTCCTATAGAACATGAGCTCATCTTTTTCTTTCTCTAAGTTCTCCAACACAGACAGGGATAGCTACCTGACTCCACAACCTTATGTTGTTTTTTTTCCCACTCTAATGTACCATTGCACCAGGAACTTGGCCTCTCAACCTTAACAATACCATCATGCATAACTTCAAGTGATTACATATCATAATTTAAGTAACTGATTTGTCACTACAATTAATAGACAACTGGTGTCCCATTTGTCATTACCAGTGGGGTCATTAGTGTCTTTAAATCTGACCATAGCAAAAAATGAATCTATATGTCCTCATCTTTTAGATTTTGATATCTTCGAACAGCTATTGATGCTAAAAGCAGTGTCACTCTAGATTTAGCCAAGAGACAGCAATAATATAAGTATTACAAGAATAAGGGGTTTAATTAAGGAGGAGTTACACAAATGTGAGAATAGTGCAACTGAAGTTTGGAAGAGGCTCAGAGAAAGTCACCAGTTGCTGCAGCCTGCAACACTGGAGCAGATGGAAAAGCCGGAACATGTGGGGGAAGTCTGAGAAATCGTGAGTATCTAGCCACCAAAGTAGGGCTAGGAAGTGAGAGAGAAGAGTGGGCAGTAGAGAGGCCTGTGAACCTGGCACATTGTCTGTTTTCCTGTCTAATGTCATCATGAGAGATCACCTCAGTCTCCTAAGAATAATAACTTCCCGTCTCTCCTGAATTCTAAATCTTGAATGAGATTTTCCCATTGGTAAACTCTAAATAAGAACTATTCAAAGCAGGTGATTTTGGACAACATAAGTCCAAGCCACAGCTAGAAGTGGAGGTGCCATTGTTAAGTGTCCCTTAAATGATCTTAAGTAGGTGGCTCATATTTTCCCGTGGAAATGTATCAAAGTCTGTAGTCTTCTCTTCACAGACATCTTCCAATTCAGAATCCAATCTTTCCCAGCAGCTGGGACAGGAATCCTGATCATGGGAGCTTGACCAGAATTCCTTGAATATATCCATCAGGAATACAAGTGGTCAGAGAAACAATGTGCTCTCTGTGAGAACTTCTGAATGAAATCTTGAACTTATGCCTTTAGTGAACTTATGCCTCCATGAACTTATGCCTTTAGTGCCCTCAATAAACTTAATGTCTTTTTATGGCTAAACTTCCTTAGCAATCGGCTGAATTTTAGGCAATTTTTCAATTGGCACTTTATGTGTAAAATCGAAATGGTAGATGAATATTTTTGTATATGTGCTTTAAAAGCTAATGGAGAAAGAGTACAGCATAATGAATCAAAGCTTCCAAAAACAGGTGCACATCAACACAGTTCATGTTTTGGTAAAGCAAGTAAGGACACTCTGGAAGTAGTGTGTTGGAGTTAATTTGTTCCAGCTTATAAGAGCCAAATATTAAATGTTCAGGAATTTTGCAAGCTGACTGACATCACCATCTTGAAATTGGCCATGGTGGTAGCATTTACACAGCAGAAATTAGAAAACAGATTTTTTTTAAGATCTAATTGTTAAATGTCTACCAGCAAACCATTACACTCCTGATATCCCAATTTACCCTTTGCCAGCTCTAAATTCTATGCAGAATCAATATACTTAAGTAGTACATTTTTCTTTTTTTTTTTTTTTTTTTTTTTTTTTTTTTTTTTTTTTTTTTTTTTCCCTTTTCTTTTTTTTTTATTATACTTTAAGTTCTAGGGTACATGTGCATAACGTGCAGGTTTGTTACATATGTATACTTATGCCATGTTGGTGTGCTGCACCCATCAACTCGTCAGCACCCATCAATTCATCATTTATATCATGTATAACTCCCCAATGCAATCCCTCCCTCCTCCCCCCTCCCCATGATAGACCCCAGTGTGTGATGTTCCCCTTCCCGAGTCCAAGTGATCTCATTGTTCAGTTCCCACCTATGAGTGAGAACATGCGGTGTTTGGTTTTCTCTTCTTGTGATAGTTTGCTAAGAATGATGGTTTCCAGCTGCATCCATGTCCCTACAAAGGACGCAAACTCATCCTTTTTTATGGCTGCATAGTATTCCATGGTGTATATGTGCCACATTTTCTTAATCCAGTCTGTCACAGATGGACATTTGGGTTGATTCCAAGTCTTTGCTATTGTGAATAGTGCCGCAATAAACATACGTGTGCATGTGTCTTTGTAGTAGACTAATTTATAATCCTTTGGGTATATACCCAGTAGTGGGATGGCTGGGTCATATGGTACATCTAGTTCTAGATCCTTGAGGAATTGCCATACTGTTTTCCATAATGGTTGAACTAGTTTACAATCCCACCAACAGTGTAAAAGTGTTCCTATTTCTCCACATCCTCTCCAACTCCTGTTGTTTCCTGACTTCTTAATGATTGCCATTCTAACTGGTGTGAGATGGTATCTCATTGTGGTTTTGATTTGCATTTCTCTGATGGCCAGTGATGATGAGCATTTTTTCATGTGTCTGTTGGCTGTATGAATATCTTCTTTTGAGAAATGTCTGTTCATATCCTTTCCCCACTTTTTGATGGGGTTGTTTGTTTTTTTCTCGTATATTTGTTTGAGTTCTTTGTAGATTCTGGATATTAGCCCTTTGTCAGATGAGTAGGTTGCAAAAATTTTCTCCCATTCTGTAGGTTGCCTGTTCACTCTGATGGTAGTTTCTTTTGCTGTGCAAAAGCTCTTTAGTTTAATTAGATCCCATTTGTCAATTTTGGCTTTTGCTGCCGTTGCTTTTGGTGTTTTAGACATGAAGTCCTTGCCCATGCCTATGTCCTGAATGGTACTACCTAGATTTTCTTCTAGGGTTTTTATGGTATTAGGTCTAACATTTAAGTCTCTAATCCATCTTGAATTAATCTTGGTATAAGGGGTAAGGAAAGGATCCAGTTTCAGCTTTCTACTTATGGCTAGCCAATTTTCCCAGCACCATTTATTAAATAGGGAATCCTTTCCCCATTTCTTGTTTCTCTCAGGTTTGTCAAAGATCAGATGGCTGTAGATGTGCGGTATTATTTCTGAGGACTCTGTTCTGTTCCATTGGTCTATATCTCTGTTTTGGTACCAGTACCATGCTGTTTTGGTTACTGTAGCCTTGTAGTATAGTTTGAAGTCAGGTAGCGTGACGCCTCCAGCTTTGTCCTTTTGACTTAGGATTGTCTTGGCAATGCGGGCTCTTTTTTGGTTCCATATGAACTTTAAAGCAGTTTTTTCCAATTCTGTGAAGAAACTCATTGGTAGCTTGATGGGGATGGCATTGAATCTATAAATAACCTTGGGGAGTATGGCCATTTTCACAATATTGATTCTTCCTATCCATGAGCATGGTATGTTCTTCCATTTGTTTGTGTCCTCTTTGATTTCACTGAGCAGTGGTTTGTAGTTCTCCTTGAAGAGGTCCTTTACATCCCTTGTAAGCTGGATTCCTAGGTATTTTATTCTCTTTGAGGCAATTGTGAATGGAAGTTCATTCCTGATTTGGCTCTCTGCTTGTCTGTTGCTGGTGTATAAGAATGCTTGTGATTTTTGCACATTAATTTTGTATCCTGAGACTTTGCTGAAGTTGCTTATCAGCTTAAGGAGATTTTGGGCTGAGACGATGGGGTTTTCTAAATATACAATCATGTCATCTGCAAACAGGGACAATTTGACTTCTTCTTTTCCTAACTGGATACCCTTGATTTCTTTCTCTTGCCTGATTGCCCTAGCCAGAACTTCCAACACTATGTTGAATAGGAGTGGTGAGAGAGGGCATCCCTGTCTTGTGCCAGTTTTCAAAGGGAATTTTTCCAGTTTTTGCCCATTCAGTATGATATTAGCTGTGGGTTTGTCATAAATAGCTCTTATTATTTTGAGGTACGTTCCATCAATACCGAATTTATTGAGCGTTTTTAGCATGAAGGGCTGTTGAATTTTGTCAAAAGCCTTTTCTGCATCTATTGAGACAATCATGTGGTTCTTGTCTTTGGTTCTGTTTATATGCTGGATTACGTTTATTGATTTGCGAATGTTGAACCAGCCTTGCATCCCAGGGATGAAGCCCACTTGATCATGGTGGATAAGCTTTTTGATGTGCTGCTGTATCCGGTTTGCCAGTATTTTATTGAGGATTTTTGCATCAATGTTCATCAGGGATATTGGTCTAAAATTCTCTTTTTTTGTTGTGTCTCTGCCAGGCTTTGGTATGAGGATGATGTTGGCCTCATAAAATGAGTTAGGGAGGATTCCCTCTTTTTCTATTGATTGGAATAGTTTCAGAAGGAATGGTACCAGCTCCTCCTTGTACCTCTGGTAGAATTCAGCTGTGAATCCATCTGGTCCTGGACTTTTTTTGGTGGGTAGGCTATTAATTGTTGCCTCAATTTCAGAGCCTGCTATTGGTCTATTCAGGGATTCAACTTCTTCCTGGTTTAGCCTTGGGAGAGTGTAAGTGTCCAGGAAATTATCCATTTCTTCTAGATTTTCTAGTTGATTTGCGTAGAGGCGTTTATAGTATTCTCTGATGGTAGTTTGTATTTCTGTGGGGTCAGTGGTGATATCCCCTTTATCATTTTTTATTGCATCTATTTGATTCCTCTCTCTTTTTTTCTTTATTAGCCTTGCTAGCGGTCTGTCAATTTTGTTGATCTTTTCAAAAAACCAACTCCTGGATTCATTGATTTTTTGGAGGGTTTTTTGTGTCTCTATCTCCTTCAGTTCTGCTCTGATCTTAGTTATTTCTTGCCTTCTGCTAGCTTTTGAATGTGATTGCTCTTGCCTCTCTAGTTCTTTTACTTGTGATGTTAGAGTGTCAATTTTAGATCTTTCCTGCTTTCTCTTGTGGGCATTTAGTGCTATAAATTTCCCTCTACACACTGCTTTAAATGTGTCCCAGAGATTCTGGTATGTTGTATCTTTGTTCTCATTGGTTTCAAAGAACATCTTTATTTCCGCTTTCATTTCGTTATGTACCCAGTAGTCATTCAGGAGCAGGTTGTTCAGTTTCCATGTAGTTGAGCGGTTTTGATTGAGTTTCTTAGTCCTGAGTTCTAGTTTGATTGCGCTGTGGTCTGAGAGACAGTTTGTTATAATTTCTGTTCTTTTACATTTGCTGAGGAGTACTTTACTTCCAATTATGTGGTCAATTTTGGAATAAGTGCGATGTGGTGCTGAGAAGAATGTATATTCTGTTGATTTGGGGTGGAGAGTTCTATAGATGTCTATTAGGTCCGCTTGGTGCAGAGATGAGTTCAATTCCTGGATATCCTTGTTAACTTTCTGTCTCGTTGATCTGTCTAATGTTGACAGCGGAGTGTTGAAGTCTCCCATTATTATTGTATGGGAGTCTAAGTCTCTTTGTAAGTCTCTAAGGACTTGCTTTATGAATCTGGGTGCTCCTGTATTGGGTGCATATATATTTAGGAGAGTTAGCTCTTCCTGTTGAATTGATCCCTTTACCATTATGTAATGGCCTTCTTTGTCTCTTTTGATCTTTGATGGTTTAAAGTCTGTTTTATCAGAGACTAGGATTGCAACCCCTGCTTTTTTTTGTTCTCCATTTGCTTGGTAGATCTTCCTCCATCCCTTTATTTTGAGCCTATGTATGTCTCTGCATGTGAGATGGGTCTCCTGAATACAGCAGACTGATGGGTCTTGACTCTTTATCCAGTTTGCCAGTCTGTGTCTTTTAATTGGAGCATTTAGTCCATTAACATTTAAGGTTAATATTGTTATGTGTGAACTTGATCCTGCCATTATGATATTAACTGGTTATTTTGCTCGTTAGTTGATGCAGTTTCTTCCTAGCCTCGATGGTCTTTACATTTTGCCAAGTTTTTGCGATGGCTGGTACCGGTTGTTCCTTTCCATGTTTAGGGCTTCCTTCAGGGTCTCTTGTAAGACAGGCCTGGTGGTGACAAAATCTCTAAGCATTTGCTTATCTGTAAAGGATTTTATTTCTCCTTCACTTATGAAACTTAGTTTGGCTGGATATGAAATTCTGGGTTTAAAATTCTTTTCTTTAAGAACGTTGAATATTGGCCCCCACTCTCTTCTGGCTTGTAGAGTTTCTGCCGAGAGATCTGCTGTTAGTCTGATGGGCTTCCCTTTGTGGGTGACCCGACCTTTCTCTCTGGCTGCCCTTAAGATTTTTTCCTTCATTTCAACTTTGGTGAATCTGGCAATTATGTGTCTTGGAGTTGCTCTTCTGGAGGAGTATCTTTGTGGCGTTCTCTGTATTTCCTGAATTTGAATGTTGACCTGCCCTACTAGGTTGGGGAAGTTCTCCTGGATGATATCCTGAAGAGTGTTTTCCAACTTGGTTCCATTTTCCCCCTCACTTTCAGGCACCCCAATCAGACGTAGATTTGGTCTTTTTACGTAATCCCATACTTCTTGCAGGCTTTGCTCATTTCTTTTTCTTCTTTTTTCTTTTGGTTTCTCTTCTCGCTTCATTTCATTCATTTGATCTTCAATCGCTGATACTCTTTCTTCCAGTTGATCGAGTCGGTTACTGAAGCTTGTGCATTTGTCACGTATTTCTCGTGTCATGGTTTTCATCTCTGTCATTTCGTTTATGATCTTCTCTGCATTAATGAGTCTAGCTGTCAATTCTTCCACTCTTTTTTCAAGATTTTTAGTTTCTTTGCGCTGGGTACGTAATTCCTCCTTTAGCTCTGATAAGTTTGATGGACTGAAGCCTTCTTCTCTCCTCTCGTCCAAGTCATTCTCTGACCAGCTTTGATCCGTTGCTGGTGATGGGCTGCGCTCCTTTGCAGGGGGAGATGCGCTCTTATTTTTTGAATTTCCAGCTTTTCTGCCCTGCTTCTTCCCCATCTTTGTGGTTTTATCTGTCTCTGGTCTTTGATGGTGGTGACGAACTGATGGGGTTTTGGTATAGGTGTCCTTCCTGTTTGATAGTTTTCCTTCTGACAGTCAGAAGGACTCTCTGTTGGTCTGTTGGAGATTGCTTAAGGTCCACTCCAGACCCTTTTTGCCTGGGTATCAGCAGCAGAGGTTGCCGAAGATAGAATATTGCTGAACAGCGAGTGTACCTGTCTGATTCTTCCTTTGGAAGTGTCCTCTCAGGGGTGTACTCCACCCTGTGAGGTGTGGGGTGTCAGACTGCCCCTAGTGGGGGATTTCTCCCAGCTAGGCTACTCAGGGGTCAGGGACACACCTGAGCAGGCAGTCTGTCCGTTCTCAGATCTCAACCTCCGCGTTGGGAGATCCGCGGCTCTCCCCAAAGCTGTCAGACAGAGTCGTTCGCGTCTGCACCGGCTCCCGCTACTTCCCCTGTTGGTCTTCAGCTGTGCGCTGTCCCCAGAGGTGGAGACTACAGAGACAGGCAGGCTTCCTTGAGCTGCTGTGAGCTCCACCCAGTTCGAGCTTCCCAGCGGCTTTGTTTACCTACTTAAGCCTCAGCAATGGCGGGCGCCCCTCCCCCAGCCTCGCTGCTGCCTTGCGGATAGATCGCGGCAGACTGCTGTGTTAGCAGTGAGGGAGGCTTCGTGGGCGTGGGACCCTCCCGGCCAGGTGTGGGATATATTCTCCTGGAATGCCTGTATGCTTACAGCGCAGTATTGGGGTGGGAGTTACCCGATTTTCCAGGTGTTGTGTGTCTCAGTTCCCCTGGCTAGGAAAACGGATCCCCTTCCCCCTTGCGCTTCCAGGTGAGGCGATGCCTCGCCCTGCTTCAGCTCTCGCTGGTCAGGCTGCAGCAGCTGACCAGCACCGATTGTCCGGCACTCCCTAGTGAGATGACCCCAGTACCTCAGTTGAAAATGCAGAAATCACCGGTCTTCTGTGTCGCTCGCGCTGGGAGTTGGAGACTGGAGTTGTTCCTATTCGGCCATCTTGCTCCGCCCCCCAGGAAGTAGTACATTTTTCATTACATCTAAGTTTTATTGTCTCTTGAATTTAGAAATGCTGATTTGATGCCGGAGCAATTAGCAATCATAATTTATTAATATGGAGGGTACATTTTA
The DNA here is from genome assembly GCF_007565055.1 of Rhinopithecus roxellana. Classification (NCBI taxonomy): domain Eukaryota; kingdom Metazoa; phylum Chordata; class Mammalia; order Primates; family Cercopithecidae; genus Rhinopithecus; species Rhinopithecus roxellana. The sequence continues at coordinate 67,489,682 of NC_044556.1, forward strand.
GAAAAAGCAAAAAGATTAAATGTTCTGCAGATAGCAGAGATAGACTGCAGGAACACAGAGAGTAAATGGAAGCCATTTGTAAAAAGAAGTAGGTGATATCTGGGTTCTTATTTTTACTATATTTACTTTGTAAATCACAACATGTACCAAGTTGTGGTTCTCAAAGAGATTTTGGATGCATATCTAGGGTAACTACACATTGTATATGTACAGTGGCAGAAAGAAATCATAATTAAGTAATTTCATGTTAACTCGATTTGTCAGTGATGATGGATTTTTCAAAGAGTGTTTTTGTCAATACAAAACCTGAGTCAAAAATAAGTAATTAGTTAATTAGTTTTATTTTCGGGAAGCCTATTTATTTTTATGATTGAACTTCCCTCAGAAATTGACTAAATTTTAAGTAATTTCTCAACTGGCAATTTAGATATAAAACTAAAATGCCATGTAGAGTTCCTGAATTTAGATGAATATTTTTGCATATGTGCTTTAACAGTTTTATTAGGGTAATATTTATAAACTATAAAAATTTTCCATTACAATTGTGCAACTCAATGACATTTGGGGTATTTATAGAGTTGGCAATCATCACTACAGTACAATTTTACAACATTTCTATCATACAAGATAGATAGGCTGTTTGTCATTAATCCCTGTTCCAACCCTTCAGACAACCATTGATCTGTTTTCTGTATCTAAATTTGTTTATTCTGGATATTTCATATAAATGGAAACCTGCAGCATATGGCCATTTGTATCTGGCTTGTTTCACTTAGCGTAATGTTAGGAGATTCATCAATGTAGATCATGTATCAGTATTTCTTTCCTTTTTATTGCTGACTAGTATTAGATTTTATAAATTTATCACATTTTGTATATCCATTCACCAGTTGATTAATATTTGGATTCATGATTAGCATTAGTTAATGTAAATAATACTTTCTTGAACATCCACGTACAAAACTTGTGTGCATATACTTTTGTTGTTCTTGGGTACATTGCCAGGAAATGGAATTTCTGTGTTGTTTGATAAACTTATATTTAACATTTTCAGAAACTACCAAACTGTTTTCCAAAGTAGCTGTATCATTTTACATTCTCACCAACAATGTTAGTGAACTCCAGTTATTTGGTATCCACACATATACTCAGTATTGTCTATACAATTGACTATAGCCATTTCAGTGGAATAATGGACAAAAATGTTCAGGATTTGCATAGTGAAAAGTACAAAATATAAAGCTGCATGTCATGAATAGTGATATGTTGTCTTTTCATTTTCATTATATTTAAAATTATTTCTAATTTTCTATTTAGTTTATTCTTTGACTTATTTAGAAGTATTCTATTTAGTTTCTATGTATTTGAGGGCTTTCCGGGGACCTTTCTGTTAGTGATTTCTAATTAAATTCCATTGTGAACAGAAAACATACTTAGTATGATGACCTTTATAAAAAATGTATTGAGACTTATTTTGTACCCCACCCTATAATGTATCTTGGAGAATATTTTTTGTGTACTTAGAAAGATTATATATTTTGCAGTCATTGTTTGGTACGTCCTAAATATGTCAGTTAGGTTGAATTGGTTGGTAGAATTGTACAAGTCTATACCCTTGCTGAATATTTTCCCAAAGTTGTTTTACTAGCTACTGAGGGCAAGATATTGAAATACACAATTCTTACTTTTGAAAGGTCTATTACTCTTTTGAATTCTGTCTATATTTGCTTCATGTGTTTAGGGGTTCTGTTGTTAGGCATCTATCTATCTATCTATCTATCTATCTATCTATCTATCTATCTATCATCTATCTAATTGATATGCTGACTCTTTTATTATGATAGAATGCTCTTCTTTGCCTTTAGTAATATATGTCACCTTAAAATAAATTATTTTTATATTAATACTGTCACTCCAGTTCTCTTATGGTTAGTTTGTGTAATGTATTTTTTTTATTTTACTTTAAACCTATTTATGTCTTTGAATTGAATGTGTGTTTTTTTTATAAACAGCATGTAGTTGGATCTTGCTACTTATCCCATTTTACAACCTTTATCTTCTACGTAGGGTGATTATTCAAATTTAATGCAATTATTGATATGGTTGGATTCTTGTCTGCCATTTTATTTGTTTTGTGTTTTTCTTTTGTTGTTATTGTTCTATTACTTCTTTTCTGCATTCTTTATATTAAAAAAATCTTTTAGTATATCAGTTAATTTCTCTGTTGATGCTTTTACTGTATTATTTTCACTCATTTGATTACTATTTGCTCTAGGAATTACAGTTTGCATCTTAACATATCAAAATCTATTTCAGAATAATAACACTTCTTAATAACAATAATAACTGAATTCTGGTAAAAATAAATAGACTTTTCTCTAAATTATACATCCTCTCCAAACTTTGGGTTATTATTGTCAAATCTATTATTGCATCTACATAGAGTATGTTATAAACCCAATAATATAAATGTCACAAGTATTGACTTACTTTTTTTTTAAGTTTAAAAGAAGGAAAATATATTTATGAAGTCCTTTTTTACAACCTACGTATTTACCATTTCTACTAGCTTCATTTCTTCCTGTGTTTCAGCTTACCATCTGCTGCCCTTTTCCTTCATCCTTAAGAATTTGCTTTAGTATTTCTTATAAGCCAGGTCTGTTGGCAACACGTTATCTTTGTTTGGGAATGTCTTTATTTCACTTTCAGTTTTGAAAGGTATACTTGCCACATAGAATTATTGTTTGACCTTTCCCCTTTCAGAATTTTCAAAATAACCATTTAGGTATAATGCACACACTATAAAATTCACCACCTTCAAAGTACAATTTAATGGCTTTTAGTGTATCCATAAATTTGTGACTTGATCACTATTATCTAATTCCAGAACATTTTTATCACCTGAAAACAAACTCCATACCCATTAGAAGTCGCTACCTGTCACCTATTCTCCTCAGCCCCTGGCAACCACTGATCTACTGTTTGTCTCCATAGACTTGCCTAGATGGGATAGTTTATGTAAATACAGTCAAATATGTGGCCTTCTGTGATTGTGTTCTTTCACTTAACATAATGTTTTCAAGTTTTATCTATATTAGTGACATGTAACAGAATGTTATTCATTTTTATATCTGAATTATATCTCATTGTTTGGATATATCATATTCTGTTTATCCATTCATCAGTTGATAGAAATTTCATTTGTTTCCTGTTTTTGAACAGTATAAATACTGCTGCTATGAACAATTATGGAAGACTCTGTTTTCATTTTTCTTAGATATTTAAGTAGGAATGGAATTATTGGATCATAAGGTAACTGTACGCTTAGATTTTTGAGAAACAACTACTTTCCAGAAGTATGCTTCTCTCTCAGCACTTTGAATGTCATTCCACTACCTCTAGCCTCCACTACTTCTGCTAAGAAGTTAGTTTTCAGTTGCTTTTCTCTTGCTGTTTTCAAAAATTTCTCTTTGTTTTTAACTTTCAAAAGTTTGACTATGATATTTCTAAATGTGAATCTTTTGGTGTTTCTCCCATTTGGGTTTCATTTACTTTCTTGTATTTGTACATGCAGTAGATAATGTTTTTTATATAATTTGGGAAGTTTTCAGCCATTATTTCTATATACACAGATCTCTCTCTCTCTCTCTCTCCCTCTCTCTCTCTATACACACACACATGCGCACGCGCATGCACGCACACACACGCACACACAAATATATGCTTATATGTGCGTATTATATAAATTAATATAGCCTAAGAGACCTAAGGGACAATAATAAGTATACCAGCATACATGTAATGCAAGTCCCAGACTACAAAAAGGTTGTTTTTTGTTGTTGTTGTTGTTTTTGTTTTTAACTATGAAAATGCTTTAGTAGGTGAAACCACATACTATTAAAATGCTTTAAAATGCAATAATATGCAATGTGAAGATACGACAAATATCAAGTGTGCACACAGCGAGACATGGATATGCTAGAACACATTGTGAGTAAATAAAGGATTCACACCACTTTCACCCTTCCCCAATAACAGGAGACTCTAGGGCACCTCCTCCTCAGCCCACTCCTCAGCTGTGATGTCCTGGCACTGTTGGTACTCGGACACCAAATGATTCTACGTCACTCTCAGCCTCAGTGAACTCCATCTCATATCTTTTCTACTCTGAGACTTACATTACATGCATATTAGTATACTTATTATTGTCTCTTAAATCTCTGAGGCTATATTAATTTTATTTTTCAATCTATTTCTCTCTGTTCTTCTGATTGAAAATTTCTATTGATCTTCATTTATGGATTCTTTATTCCAGCTCAAATAGTCTGTTGAGTCCAGTCATTATAATCTTAAACTTTTGAATGTCCGTTTGATTATTTTTTAATGTAGTTTGTATTTCCTTATTGAGAGTACTTTGATGAGATGAGTTATTGTCACTATATTTTCCTTAAATTCTTCAAACGAAATTTTCTTCAGTTCTTTGACTATAGTTATAACAGCTGCTTTTATGTCATTGTCTTTTACATCCAACATCTAGAGTCACTTGGAATCAATTTCTATTCGCTGCTTTTTTCTTCAGCATTGGTCACAGTTTCCTGTTTTTTTCTTCTCTCAGAAATTGTGTTAAAACCTGCAAATTTTACACAGTATATTGTTTGCAGATTCTGTTTTTTAAACTTGTTGATTTTTGACACAGTAAATAGTTTCCTCTGGCCTGGTTTTTTTCTTTTAAGTCTGAAAGATTTCATGTATACCAAACAATGATGTATGTAATATATATGGAATTTATGACCTATAGTAACAGCTTAAAAATGACGTTCTCAGTCTTTCTAAACCTGCGTGTGTCTTCACCCAAATCTTATCCCTATACAGTCCTAGCCCCTTAGGTATCTTCAAATAAAAAAAAAAAGTCCTTGATTTTCTTTACTCTTGCCATGTATGTGTACATCTGTAAAAGATATGCCTTTTTTCTTTTGATTTTATTAAAATGCTGTCATAATGAATGTAGTCATCTGCAACTATATATTTTTTCCAGGCAAAACTGTGATTCTAAGGTTTATCTCTATTGATGTATTTGGTTATTATTTGTTAATTTTCACTGATATGTAGTATTTCACAAAGTGTCTCTTTTTTCCTCTTATGATTGATATGGTTGTTTTTAAATGTTTGCAATCATGAACAATGCTGATTAAGAATATTCTATTTTGTGTCTCACCATGCACATGCATATATATTTCTTTAATGTATTAATCTGAAGTATTGCTTGCACATTAAGTATGAATAAGTTCAGCTTTACGAATTAATGCCAACTTTTTGTTTTTTCCCCATAGTTATATTTTTAACCTCCCATCAGCAGTAAGGGCTCTAGGAGCTACACATTTTTGCTCACACTTCGTATTGCTAGTTTATGTTTCTTGTAGGCATGCTGAAAGTTTCTCCTGCAGACATTTTATTTCATATCATTGGTCATGTGCTTACTTATACAGTAAGCAATTTATGAAATGTAGGTACTTGCATGTAGATTGACAGAGTCATCTGCTGTATTCATCCCTTAACCTGCAGAAGATCTGTTATTGCATTTATTGCAAGTATCTAAGTTGAAATTTTGTTGGTTTTAATAGTGCAAAGATTTAGCATACTTGATGACTTCAAAACACTATTGAATTATCTAAACAGAACCAGGAATAATAAGGTGCGTAATGAGTCGAGGTGGTTAGCCGAAATGCAGTGAAATTGGCAGGGTGGTAAATTAGATGAAACAAACACTCTATGGAATACTTTGTGGGCACAGAATGTCGTGTATAAGGAAAACTGCAGTACCATACAAACCTTCTGAGATTTCTTGCCCTGACTTTCCATCAAAGGAAACTTATTCATCAGAAGTCAGTCTGAACAGGAGAGGACTGAAAAATATACTTGGTGGATCTGAGGCAGAATGGTGTTATAGAACTGCATTGCAATTTCAGTTAAGGATAAAAATTGGTTACTACAGAGTAACATTTGTGTTCACTCTCTCATTGGCATGAAAGCAGAGAAATTATATTGTCTTTTGGGTTTACTGCCCAGTTCAACGGGGAATATCTCCTGCTTTGCCTTTAGATATTAAAAATGGAACATCAAAACTTAAATTCCAAAATTATTAAACATCTATTTAAATTGAATGGGATATTGGAAACATGCTAATATTAGAAAGCATTAAACAATTAGAAGAAAAGTCTAAAGCATATAGTACTAGCAATAAAAACACCCAGATCATTAAAAGGTCAATGGGATTGCTGAAAGCACAATGACATAATACAGTCTATCTACCCACATCACTAAACACTCAGGAGTGGCAAAACTCCTTTGAGAGAAGCGCATGAAGACAACAAATCACAGTGAGCTTCTGAAGCTGCAGCTGCTTTTAGTTTCTTCTAAGCTTTGAAGTTATCTTTGATTTTTAAAAAATCTTCCTTTTATTACCAACTTTGTCCCTTCATAATATCTCTGGTATTCATCCTTTCGGTGTTAGTCAGAGTTCTCCAGAGAAAGAGAATCAATAGGATATATTTATATAGGAGATATATGTAAGAATCACACATACATGCACACACACACATATATGTAATGGATATACATGTGTATATATAAAGTAGTGTATATATATGTGTGTGTATATATATATATAAATATATATATATATATATAATAGGATACATAGGGAGTTAGTTTAAGGAATAGACTTGTGTGATTGTAGGGACTGGTAATCCAAAATCAGTAGGGCAGATAGGTGGGATGGAAATTCAGATGACAGTTGATGCTGCAGACCTGTGTCCAGACTCCACAGGGCAGCAGGTTGGAAAATCAGGTAGAGTTTTTAAGTGTGGTATTGAGAATTCTTTCTTCTTCAGGAAACCTCAGTTTCTGCTGTTAAGGCCTTCAATTAATTGGATGAGGCTCACCTACATTATAAAGCGTAGTCTGCTTTACTCAAAGTCTAATGATTTAAATGTTGACCAAATGGCTGTGGTTTGAATGTGTCCTCCAAAGTTCGTGTGTTGGAAACTCAATCACCAATGCAACAATGTTGAGAGGCGAGACTTTTAAGAGGTGACTAGTTCATGAGGGTTCTTCTTTCACGAGTGGATTGATGCCATTATCTTGGCAGTGGGTTCATTATTGCAGAGGAGAGTTCCTGATAAAAGGATGAGTTTGTCCTCCTGTCCCCCACTCTGTCTTGCACAGGTGTATGCACACATAAGCAGGATCTCTTGCCCTTTCACCTTCCATGATGGGATGATGCAGCAAGAAGGCCCTCACCAGATGAGAGCCCCCGACCATGAATTTTCCAGTCTCCAGAATTGTAAGAAATAAATCTCTGTTCTTTATAAATTGCTTAGTCTCAGTTAATCTGTTATAGTGGCACAAAATGGACTAAAGACACACATCTAAAAAATACATTAATAGCAACATTTAGACTGGCACCCCTGCTCCCTACAATGCTAGTATTCCCTCTCCCAGTCTCTTCATTCTTCAGTTCACCTTTTTTTTTTCCTTGCTATTGCTATATTTCTAAAATATTTTCCCCTCAATATTCTTTATTATCTTACCCAGGTTATCAGACCATACTGATTTATAAGCTATTCTATGACTCTCTTTTTGCTTTGTTCTTGGTGTTTTTCTTACCCTTCTCCACATGACCAGCTCATTCTGTGCTAGTCAAATCATAGCTGAGCTACTGCATTTCCTCTTAGCTTTCTGATACTCTCCCTATTGCAGGCCTATTCAAATTATATCTATTCCAATTCCCATCATGGTCTCATATCTCTGGCAAATTTATTCCATCTATCCTCAGTAGCGTATGGTTTAGCAAATACTATTCTCCATTTGTTTGATATGTTAACTTTGTCCTCTTGATCAAATTGTAAAGTACTTGAACTTTGGAATTGTGTTAAATTTATCTTGTATGCATCGCCTTATTTAAAACAGTGCTAGCAATGATTGCACGTAGGAGCTATTTGGCCACTGGTTGGTTATAGTAAAAAAAAAAAAAAAAAAAAAAAAAAAAAAAAAATCGAAAATATTGTGCAAGTCAAGTTTAAATGATGCATAAAAAATGCAGTTAAGGAATAAAAAATCACAGTATCCTGGACCAACCTTTACACCATTGAATTAGAGCCTCGAAGAATAAGCCCAACAATCTGTCCTTAAAAAGCTCCCAAAGGTGACTTTGATCTTGTGAATCTAAACACCAATATTTGGAAATTAGTGTACAGATAACTTACTATTTTTTTAGTATCCTAATAATTGACATAAACATTTTGAGTATTTTCCCACTGAATAGCTCTGAAATGTGTTCGTATTGTCTTTGCTTTGCATTAAGCTTCCCGTTACTTTCTTACCGGTATTACATCAATATTTTCTTAACTATTCTCCATGCTTCCTATTAGGCTGCTCTTCAATATTGCCTCTATACTGCAGTCAGAAGGTTTTGTGTTTAAAAATTACAAAGTTGATTGTGCTATTTAAGCATACAATGCTTTACACTTTCCCCTGTGCAGGATGAAGCTCAATCTTCTTTACGTGGCTTATAAAGCTCTCAAGATGTAATATCTGCCTGCCTTTATGCGCTATGCTTCTTTCATTGCCTTCATCCATACTGCACTACTCAAAACAGCTTTATCTTCTTATGGGTCTCTGCCTGTATACCTTCTTAGGAGATACATAATTCATGCCATTCATCCAAGTAATATTTACTGAATTAAGAATACATAATCCAAGCATTTGCCAGATACTAAGGCTCCTGAGACTAAAGATACAGCCCTCTTCTTCTGAGTAAGATAAGCAAAAACTGATCAACAAAAGTTACTATAGAGAGAAAACATTATTTGCCAGGACTGAACTAAGAATTTTGCATGAATCCTCACTTTTACTCTTCACAATGACGCTAGGGGGAGCTGGGCTAGAGCCCAGGTCTTTTGGAATCTGGAGCTCATGTCCTTAACCATTATGCTCTCCTGCTCTGTGTTGAAAGAGTTAAGGGGAGCCACAATCATATCATAGGGAATTTCATAAATTACTTGTAGTACAGTCTCCTGGATTAACAGAAAATAAAATTAGATGAGATAAGACTACTACTTTCTCTATCTCTTCTTTGTGTTGTATTGGGACTAATATTTTGCTTATTTTAATGGTAACAGAAATTAACAAAGTGCCTGCCATGTGGCAGTTACCAAATAAAAACTTGAAAGTTCCAGTTCCTTTCCTTCAGTTGTCTCAGATCACATTACCAGCTTTCAATGTTTCAGCACTGACAGAGTTGAGTTTGAATCCTAGCTGTGGTCTTTTATTAGCCGTTTACTCTTAGGAAAGTTATTTAATTTCTCATTCTTAGTTCTTTCATCTGTGAAATGGAAAATGCAGCAGCTTGTAAGTCATATTAAGTTTTCATAAAATGTTTTAAGTAGGAGAAAGACATAATTAGATTGGTATTTTGGTATAATTAACCCTAGCAACCATGTGCAGTGGTCCAAGTAAAAGGTATTGATGGACTAGACTATAGTGTTAGCAGAAGGTATAAACAGAAGAAAACTCAGGGATATCTATGTACTAAAGTCTTATCAACAAAGTGATAGAAGAAGTAGGACTTGCTCTTCACAACACTAACCCAGTTGTATAGACCTGAACATAAAGCCCTAAGATTCAAACATCCTCCCTATCGTAATTCTCAATTCATTTGAATTACTCTCTGAGTCTCAGTCTACCAAATGAAAGGCTTATATAAGACAATAGCTAAAACAATTTCTTATTTAAAATTCTGTAATTCTGTGAAGGATGTAGCTATTCATTTAATGAGACAAGAAGTCATTAAAGGATAAACATTTATAATCCTCACATACCTATAAAGAGCATTTTGAGTGATCTAAATATCCTCCTTTAAAGTAGAGCATTAAAAAAATCTTATGCTGTGCAGAAGCTCTTTAGTTTAATTAGATCCCATTTGTCAATTTTTGCTTTTGTTGCCATTGCTTTTTGTGTTTTAGACATGACATCCTTGCCCTTGCCTATGTCCTGAATGGTATTGCCTAGGTTTTCTTCTAGGATTTTTATGGTTTTAGGTCTAACTTTTAAATTTCAAGTCCATCTTGAATTAATTTTTGTATAAGATGTAATGAAGGGATCCAGTTTCAGCTTTCTACATATGGCTAGCCAGTTTTCCCAGCACCATTTATTAAATAGCAAATCCTTTCCCCATTTCTTGTTTTTCTCAGGTTTGTCAAAGATCAGATGGTTGTAGATGTGTGGTATTATTTCTGAGGGCTCTGTTGTGTTCCATTGGTCTATATCTCTGTTTTGGTACCAGTACCATGCTGTTTTGATTACTGTAGCCTTGTAGTATAGTTTGAAGTCAGGTAGCATGATGCTTCCAGCTTTGTTCTTTTGGCTTAGGATTGTCTTGGCAATGCGGGCTCTTTTTTGGTTCCACATGAACTTTAAAGTAGTATTTTCCAATTCTTTGAAGAAAGTCATTGGTAGCTTAATGGGGATGGCATTGAATCTATAAATTACCTTGAACAGTATGGCCATTTTCACGATATTGATTCTTCCTATCCATGAGCATGGAATGTTCTTCCATTTGTTTGTGTTCTCTTTTATTTCATTGAGCAGTGGTTTGTAGTTCTCCTTGAAGAGGTCCTTTACATCCCTTGTAAGTTGGATTCCTAGGTATTTTATTCTCCTTGAAGAAGTTGTGAATGGGAGTTCACTCATGATTTGGTTCTCTGTTTGTCTGTTATTGGTGTATAAGAATGCTTGTGATTTTTGCACATTGATTTTGTATCCTGAGACTTTGCTGAAGTTGCTTATCAGCTTAAGGAGATTTTGGGCTGAGACGATGGGGTTTTCTAAATATACAATCATGTCATCTGCAAACAGGGACAATTTGACTTCTTCTTTTCCTAATTGATTACCCTTTATTTCTTTCTCCTGCTTGATTGCCCTGGCCAGAGCTTCCAACACTATGTTGAATAGGAGTGGTGAGAGAGGGCATCCCTGTCTTGTGCCAGTTTTCAAAGGGAATGCTTCCAGTTTTTGCTCATTCAGTATGATATTGACTGTGGGTTTGTCATAAATAGTGGCACTATTCACAATAGCAAAGACTTGAAACTAACCCAAATGTCCATCAATGACAGACTGGATTAAGAAAATGTGGCACATACACACCATGGAATACTACGCAGTCATAAAAATGGATGAGTTCGTGTCCTTTGTAGGGACATGGATGCAGCTGGAAACCATCGTTCTCAGCAAACTATCACAAGAACAGAAAACCAAACATCACATGTTCTCACTCATAGGTGGGGACTGAACAATGAGAACATTTGGACATAGGAAGGGGAACATCACACACCAGGGCCTGTTGTGGGGTGGGGGGAGGGGGGAAGGATAGCATTAGGAGATCTACCTAATGAAAATGACGAGTTAATGGGTGCAGCACACCAACATGTCACATATATATATATGTAACAAATCTGCACGTTGTGCACATGTACCCTAGAACTTAAAGTATAATAAAAAATAAATAAACAAATAGAAACATCTTGAAGTTGAATAAACAAGAAATAACAATGAGTGTATGTTATTGAAAACCTGGAGGTAACTAGCAGAATAAATACATAGAACTGCTTAAAACTGGTCTATTTTCAGGCACCCCAGAAGGTAACTAGATCCCTGACTAAAGATTCTGATGATGAAGAAGAGTTGGGGCTCTATTCTGATATTTCAAGGCAGCTCAACCAGGTTCCAAATAGAGGAGTGCCTAGGAGACACTAACCTCCAAAGGGGAAAACCAAGACTACCCTTCTAGAAAAGGTCCTGAAGTTTGCAGAATGCTCAAGAAGACATATCCCACACCAAGAGAACTCCTCTATCTCTAATTAGTTAAGGAGCCTTTAAACTTCTAGAGTTCTACAACAGGGTAACTCTGAGCATAACTTTAATGTTCATTAAGGAAATATGTACAAAAATATATCAATAAAAATCTAGGCCAAGCATGATGGCTCACGCCTGTAATCTCAGCACTTTGGGAGGCTCAGGCAGGTGGACAGCTTGAGCTCAGGAGTTTGTGACTTGCCTGAGCAAGATGGCAGGACCCTGCCTCTACTAAAAATACATAAACATAGCCAGACATGGTAGTGTATGCCTGTGGTCTCAGCTACTTGAAAGGCTGAGGTAGGTGGATCTTTTGAATTCCAAAGGCAGAGGTTGCAGTGAACCAAGATGTCACCATTGCACTCCAGCCTGGGTGACAGAGTGAGACCCTGTCTTAAAACAACAACAACAACAACAACAGCAGCAGCAAAACTCTAAAAACTGGGCATATGAAATATGCCTATTTTCTGAAAATTAAATTGAGTTGGTATTATGATTTAAATTTTATTTTAATGTCAGTTTTTGAGAAACAAGTTTCAATAATGAAAAATGGCATATGTTTGACTTGAATATTGAGTTAATCTAATCAATAAAATTACTTTCTTAATTACTCTATGCTGAAAAACTGCATAGCATGCTAATTTATCAAACTAGAAAGAAATCAATATAATTTAGATAATTAATGATATGTGAAACTGTAAATAAGAATGTAAACTTTATGTAAATGGAAGCTTATCCTGATTATAAACATGAGTAAGAATAAGACCTAAAAATAAACTTATGTCTGTAGTGCAATATGGGTGAGCTTAATATCAATATGTTGAAATGTGATCAGGGTTTATTATACACATCAGTGTTACATTCGCTTTTAATAGAAGACATCTGGAGCAATGTTCTTAAAGAGAGAGGAAAATTGTTTATTATATATGCCTTATTGCCAGCATTGGAATTGAGGCTAATATTATTAGACTTCTCCATAGGGGATTTTCACTGGCTAAAGACTAACTTGCTTAGCAGAACAGCTACTGTTAACAGCCATCTCTGCGGATTTCTTGGGCTAATGTTCCTTATGTTCATAATGTTTTAAAACTGTTTCAGTTCTTTACAGAATGGGTATGGCAATTTAAATAGTAGAAAGGTCTGGAGTTTAATTATAACAAATATGCTACCGGTAATGTATAAAAGAGATCATACATTATCTTTAAGTGCTTTTGTGTTTCAATATAAACCAAAATATGAGAAATTAGAGAAACCTTTTCAGGCATTGGGTGTTCAATGCACCAGGCTGGGCAAGAAAGTACAGTCATGAAGTCAAAACCATATCCATACATATTATATTAATTGCAACATTTATATAAAAACTAAGTCTGTTCCTAGAAAAAATTATGAGTCTCTGCTAAATTCTAGACATTGTCATAATCAGTGGAGATATAAACATAAGGAAGACATCCTTCCTGCCTTCAAAGGCCTCGTGGTGTGGTGAAGAAGAAAGACATAAAGACAGAAAAATACTAAGTCAACAGAGTATGCCTGGTAATAGCTATGCACAATGGAAATTTTAAAAAATTAAATAAGAGTATAAGATGATAATGAATGAAAACTTGCAGTATCTCAGTATTTCAAATCAGATGTAATAAAGAAAAAAGGAAGAGGACATAATATCTAAAATAAAAGTGAAACAAATAATTTTTTTCTGGTTATACATATATATATATATAATAGGAAATAACTGGATTGACAGATTTTCTTCAGTTATTAATTTTTAAAATTGAAATAATAGAAATGATGGTAGTTTTGTACATTGGGTAAACACAATCAAGTAAAGAAAAGGCCTTATAAACAAGATGCATTGCTGGTACATGGAATCTGACTACACATCCTCTCTCTTTTGGGAGATGATGGTTCTGGGTGACCTTAGCCTGTATGCTTAGATATTAATGAAGCACTCTAGGATAAAGAGTAAGTTGAGTTTGAACAAGACAGAGATGGAAAGGTACCAAAGGAAAAAATAAAGTGGGAGGGGGAAGAGGTAGAGATAAGGAAAAAATTTTATGTCTGTATTGCCAGCCAGACTCCTCCCTGGTTTTAGGCCAGGTTGCAGCTGATGACTCACTCCCTTGAGAGGCAGGGGCTCCCAAGTGGGGATAAAGTCAAAATAGTTTCTGCTGTCTTGTTTCCAAGTTATTAGTAGGTCAAACTGCTGGCTGCTTGTAGGACCAACGGGAAACTGTCCATCTGGTCACACTTAACAAAATGTCTTAGTGGCATGTTGTGTTTAGGCCACTAGCTGGCCTTTGGGTCAGAGGATCTACAATTTCCAGGGCTACTCTCCTAATTCTTCATAGCCCTGGGATAATTTCAACTACTCTGTGATTTGTTTTTCTTTACTTAACTGATTGTAAAATGGACACCAAATTCAATTTTTTTTTTAACATTGTAAATGAAGTGTTCAGTTTGGTTACATTAGCTTGATTCATTTGATTTTTGTGAAATGATAAAAATGGATAATAAAATAAATTTCCGGTCTATTAATGCTTTACCGTTATTTATTTCACTGATTTACTTTATTACTGTCCACTCTCTGAAGTGGCTGGCTTAACAAAATAGTTAAAGAATATAAATTATTCATTTCAATACATTCTTCCTAAAAATAAGTGATATAAAATTGCACATTTCCCTTCAAATAGTAAAATTATCACATGTTAAGCCTAGCAGAGGGGTACAAAGTCACATTAAAAAGTTACAAGAGCACCAATATTTGTAAGATCCAGTTGTAACTTGATGAGCACATTGAAATAGTCAATTAGAAGGTGAATTTATTCACGTTATAAAAGAGATATTAAGAAGTTGAACATTGGCAGAATCAACAGAAGCATGTCGAGAGTTAGAAGAGTTGACTCATAGGTACTCCAGTCCTATTTGAAGGCATATGGTGTGATGGCTACTATGGTGATGCATATATCATTACCAAAGCTTGACTTGATTGAATGTTGGCTATTCTGACTGCTTGATCTTACTTAGTCTTTGTTCACCAAGAAACTTGTTGATAAACATGTAGCTCCCCAAGCTATTCTCTGTAGTCAAATGGGCAAATAAAATGCCCATAAATAATTATAAGTTAATAAATTGAGAATACAACAATATGCTAATAATATAATAAAAACATTAAATTAGTAAACTGAAATTTTAGATTTACAAACCAGCCTTGTGTTCATTTACTTCTGGCTAAGAGATGTAGCCAGCCCCAGGATGCTGTCAACTTCTTAACCTGTAAAGTTGAAGGTTACATTCAAAACAATTAATCACCAGAAAATGAGTGCTCTACAATGAAACATCCAAGAATAGCGTTATTTAATAGCTATTTCCCCCTTTTTTACTTCATTGACTCAGCAAGCCTTCCTACCTGGCAAACATATGCTCATGTTATGTCTTCTATTGGACAGAAGCTCCTGGAGAGCAGATATCCTGCTTAATCAATCTCTTTAGTTCCCATACACCATAGTGCCTTATTCTTAGTAAACATATTCAGTGAATGAAAGGGTAAAAAATAGGTATTTTGCCTTCATCCTTAAGTTACTACATACAAGACTGGATGTCACTAGCAAGAGGAAAAGCTCTAGTTAAATACTTGCTATATTTTATTTGAGAAATGAAATTATAAGTGATTTTTATCTGTTTGCTTTATGTTACAGACTCTAGAACGATTAAACTTGAGACACAGCCATGGGAAAAGTCCTATGGAACTTAATGATTTATGGACATAGAATATTATAATGTAACCATGAGAGTAGGCTATTTGAATGGCCTGGAGATGAGCATTTCTCATTAAATCATTGTCACATTCATAACTTCACTAATTTTCAAAATATGAACTTGAGACTCCATCTATCTAACATTCCAAATAAAAATAACCAGGAGAGCTATTCTAATAATAGGTAGTATGTATTAAAATTTTACATTTATTGAAATTATTTAAACTACATATGAATCCAGGAAACATAGAATAATAGTAGTAATAATTTTTGCTATATAATAGCACTGTGTGTCAAGCACTGTTCTGCATTCCTTAAAAATACTAATTTGCCTACTTCTCACAACAATCTTAATATTATCCTCATTTTATGCAGAGAAAACTGAAGGGCATAAATGTTAAATAACATCCCTGAGATCACTTTCCTTATAAGGGTCGGACATAGAGTTTAAGGTGAGGCACTCTGGATCCAGAGTCCATGCTCTTGATATGGTTTGGATCTCATCTCAAATTATAATCCCCATAATCCCCACATGTCGAGAGAAGGACCTGGTGGAAGGTGATTAGAGCATGGGAGCTGTTTCCCCCATACTGTTTTTGTGAAAGTGAGGAGTTCTCACAAGATCTGATGGTTTTGTTAGTGTCTGACAGTTCCTCCTTTACATGCTCTCTCTCTTCCTGCCACCTTGTGAAGAAGGTGCCTGCTTCCCCTTCCACCATGATTGTAAGTTTCCTGAGGCCTCCCCAGATGTTTGGGACTGCCAGTCAATTAAATCTCTTTCCTTTATAATTTAGCTAGTATCAGGGAAGTTCTTTATAGCAGTGTGAAAATGGACTAATAAAGCTCTTAACCATTACAATAAATACAACAGCAGTTGTTAAAGTTGGTATATTAGAGGACCTACTAAATGTTATTCTTCCTTATTTATTCTAATGTGCTAGTTTAGTCATTTTAAGGTGAGAAGCAGCAAGCCAAAAATATTGTGGATACTTAGGAGGATTAGATCTATAGGATATCCAATTAACACATTTAATTTATATGCTTTATATAAATCTGGCAAAAATAAAATTGATACATTTAATTATAAAATATTTTAAACACTCAAAAAAGTAGCAAATAATGTATTCTGTATTTTCCTTACTTAGATGTAACAGATGTTAACATATAAATATATGTACTTTAGAATTCCATCTTCAACAAACTTAAGAGCAATACGAAACTCCAAATCACAGAATTAGAGGAAGATCTGCCAATATTAGTGAAGTTAAGGTGTATGAAGATGCGGAGAGAGAATGCCTATGGCTGCAGATCTCAATGAAAGCCATCAGAGAGCACTTTCCAAAGAAATGATTCCCTTTCTGGTCATGGAGCTAACAATCTCTATTAGCAACACTGGGAATGAGTTGGGGGCTCATGGTGGGTCTTTCCTTGTACTTAGTAATGAGTCCACAGTGTTGGGAAGGTAAATGCAGAATTAGTGAAGGAATCAATGAGCAGGAGAAACATATTTGCAGGAAGCAGTGTTTGGTGAGGCAGGAGTACAAGAGAGAGGGCAGTGGGCCTCTCTCTAAGTCTCAGTGGTCAAGAAAGAAGCAAAGGCTCCCTAACACGTAAATCCCTGTGGTTCCTATGTCATAAGGAGAGTTCTTCCCTCATAATCCCCTACTGCAAACAATGGGTCCAAGGAGACCTTCCTCATTCAAAGATGAGTCATTAAACATAAGCTACTGTAGGATCCACATACAAAGATAATCAAAGATAAAAATAGCATAAGAACAGAAAAAAATGACAGAGAATATTTATGAGAAAAATGTTGGCATGGAATAAAAGAAAAATTTAACCAAATATATCACTGTGAATTTAAAACCCACAAGGAAAGAACCATAATGAAAAAAGTACACCCTAAAAAAAGAAGAGCTCAAAGCAGGGATATAAGATAAGGGTCTCACTCTGTCGCCCAGGTTGGAGAGCAGTGATGTGATCTTGGCTCACTGCAACCCCCGCCTCCCAGGTTCAAGTGATTCTCCTGCCTCAGCCATGCCCAGTTTTTATGAGGAAGAATAAGAAGAAGTATAAAATAGACGAATAATAAGCATTACTAATACTCCTCCTCACTACTAATCATAAGTCTTATCTTATTATTAGAAGGACTCCTCATACTCCTCCTAATAATACTACTCCTCATTCCTCCTCTCCTCCTCTCCTACTCCTCCTCCTCCTCTTTCTTCTTCTTCTTCTTCTTCTTCTTCTTCTTCTTCTCTTCTTCTTCTTCTTCTTCTTCTTCTTCTTTCTTCTTCTTCTTCTTCTTCTTCTTTTTCAGTAGAGAGGGGGTTTTGCCATATTGGCCAAGATGGTCTCGAATTCCCGACCTCAAGTGATCCGCTTAGCTGGGCCTCCCAAATTGCTGAGATTACAGACATGAGCTACCATGCTCACCCTAAGATCTTTAGAAATATATGATAGGGTAAAAAAGGAAAACGAAAGATGAGCTGGCATTGCCCAGAATAAATGATAAAACCGTGATGAAAAGTACCAAACTGAATGTGAGAAATTCAATAACATATTAATTTGTTCATGCTATAATGTACAAATTAATATGTTAATTTAAAGTCAATTTAATTGTTTGTCTCAATGAATGAACAATTGAGAAACTTCCACATGACAGGCCCTGGGGATATGGCAATGACCTAAAGAGTCAAAAATGCTTGTCCTCAAGGAGTCTGTATTCTATTAGGGGGAGACAGACAATAGACAAATACACATGTGCACAGCACAGATGCACACATATATATAGTTTGTCATATGGTGATTAGTGCTATGGAAAAAATAAAACTGTGAAGGGGTTTAGGGAATCCTGGATGTTGAGATGTACATAATTTTGTACAGGGCGGTTGGGTCCTTCTTGGGAGGATGATTTTAGAACAAAAACCTAAAGGAGGTGAAGGATAAGGCATGCAGACATCAGGATGAAGAGCTTACCTGGCAGAAGCAACAGAAAATTTGAGGAGCTTCAGGGTTCCAGTGTGACTGCAGAGGAAAGAATAAGACAAGGCAGAGAGGTGTCGGAAATGAAATGAGAGAAGTAGCAGAGACTCGATATTTTTAGGGCCTTGAGAGCCAACATTGGACTTTAGTTTTAATTCTGGGTGCAATGGGCAGTCATTTAAAGATATTGAGCAGACAGGAGACACTATTTGACCTACAATTTAACAAGATCAGTCTGGCTGTTGTGTTCAGAATATGTTATGATGAGGGGAAGGGGAGGGTGGAAGCAGAAAGAACAGTCAGAAGACTATGGTAACAATTTGGTGAGAGATTAGGATGGCTTGGATCTGGTGTTAGCAGGGGCGGTGGTATGATTCTGATATATTTAAAGGTAAATTCAAAGGATTTACTCTTCTCTGATTGGATACAGGGCAAGAAAAAGAAGAGTCACAATGACTCCGAGATTTTTCCCTGAGCAGTTGGAAAGATCTAATTGCCATGAACTGGAATAATAAAAAGACTGGAAAAAAGCTTAGGAGAGAAGATCAGAGGTTGAGTTTTAGGACATGTCAATTGAGATGCCTATGAGACGCCCAGGTGAAGATGTGGAGTAGAGAATTGAACCTACGAGACCGAATTTCATAAGTGATCAATAATAAAGTATTTTTAAATAATGCATATTTATTTTAAAGTCCCTTTTTATTTCTTTTGCTCTTCACTAATTTATTAAACATATTCAAAACACAATTTACTATTAGCAGAAAGCTTTTTATGTATAAGCAAATTCACACTCATAGGTGTATTTGCTCATCATGGAACACTGCTATGGCTGCTATATACTAGCCAATCATCTTAACGGAAAGTACTCAGTATTCATTGCACAGCACTTGGTTTACCAAATTAGTCCTCACGCAGCATTCATTGCTCTACTCACACTCTTTTTCCCCTGCTTCCCATCCAGAGGACTCAATTCTTTAGGTTTCTTGTATTTATAGTTTCCTCTTGTATATATAGACAATGCTCATAACTAATAACAAGTAAAGAACAGTTCCATTCCTTAGTCTTGGACTGTGGAACTAACTCATGTCATAAAAGTATTCATTACCCTTTAAAACAGTAGGAGTTCTGCTACCAGACTTTGACTTATATTGTTGGGTTTCCAATGTGCTTTTAGGTGGTTCTCTCTCATAATAGTTCCCATTAATAAATCCATCTCAAGTCAAGTCCCAGAAATTTTGCCAAAAGCAACTGCTTTCTTTATTCCTTGAACTTTAATTTTAGTAGTACTTTAATAAATTATTGACAAATTGTTTTATTAAAAAAAGTCTCTGTGCTGAAATATTCCCAAATTTGCCATAACTATCTCATAGCATTCATTTTTCCAAGATATGAAAGGAGAAATATTTCATATCTCATAAATATGCACCTATAAAACCAATAATTTGAGTGGCAATTGACAACAGAGGAGCCTAAGATCAGAAGTTTCCTTCCAAAGTTAAACGTCACCCTGAAGCTAGCTGTAGTTCCAAGTGGAAGACAGGAGGTGGATTTATTTTAGTCAGAGTAACTGGTTTAGAAGCAAATTTTGGCTTTGAAAATTTCTATTATATTCTTCATCTGCTTTGGAAAACAAATAATTTCATCATGATACTGATTATTGATCACATTTCATAGACTGTTAAGGATAAAATATTCAATATCCTTCATTTCATAGATGTGAAAGGCAAGCCACAGATAAATTAAAACCATTTGCATAAAAGAGAACAATTTTTAAAAAGAAATATATCTTCTCCCTAATAGTGAATGAATTCATTCCCTACCTTGCATTGGCTTTATAACATTTTTTTGAATGTACATGAGATGATTTCTAAAAAAGAGAATTAAAGAAAAACCTGTCTGAAGATAAAGCTATGCTTTCTCTTCTATTTTAGATTTGCTAACATTCAAATGGTGTGAGCTCAGCACTGTTTACTGTTTAAAGGACTTCTTGTTGTTGACATTTTGTTCTTTGTTGAGATAGTCATTTTCTAAACAAGTTGAGAGAGTCATTTTCTGAACCAAAATAGAATAAGATTGGATATCTCCATTGCATATTCTTCTGCGTGTAAGTAACATTTGAAGTTCTTTTGAAAAGGCTGTTTTTAAGCGTTTTGCAAGGAGTCAGATGGTCATGAAGTAAAGTCATTAACCAAATGGAGTATTCATGGAGACCACTAAAGAATGCAGAAATCAGTGTAAGGTAAAGGAAAGGAATAGATAGGTAAAATTTGTTGAGGTAAGAAAAATTGCTATGTATTCTCTATGGTAAAGTATAAAAATATATCCAGGTTGCAACATGGGGCAAGGCAAAATTTCTCAGTCCTAGACAAATATTAAAATCATCTAGGGAGCCTTTAAAAAACCAATACCTGGACCCCAGCCCAGTCCAAATAAATCAATATGGGGGTGGCAGCCAGACACTGTTATTTTTAAAAGTTCCACAGGTGATTCTGATGTGCCGCCAGGACTGAAAGCCATCAGAGTAGGGCAATAAAAGGAACACAAAAATGTGAGGCTTAGATAAAAGAATAGCTACTCAGACTGAAGGATAAAAGTGGGTCTGTCTTAATGTCAAAAGAATAAATTCCTTTCTTGATTTCATAGGATCTATTATTTTTCTCCACCAAACTGAAACCAGGTTTCCAGCCTCCGAAAAGGTTCTGTGGGGCTACCAGAAGACATGTAATTCTTTACCATTTGTAAGCTTAGTCCACCCCAAAACCACCTTTTTTTCATTCACAAGAGTACGATTCTTCTCCATCTCCCTAGCATCTTTTCCCTTTAATATCCTTAGCACAGACGTTGCATCATTTTTACATGAGAAGCAACCATTGTATTCATTTGGTATTCAGTGTAGAACCTCATGAATCATTTTCGCTTTATGCGGTCAGGTATTGCCTTCAGCTTTGCTTTGAATTGTTCATTCATTCATCAAATATTAAATGAGTGCTTACTATGTGCCAGGCATTGTTCTAGGTGTTAAAGATATAACAGTGAAGAAACCAGGCAAAAATTACTATCTTGTAGCATTCACATTCTATTTGTTCTTTTAGTTATTTGACTGACATACGCAAAGTTTTTAAACCGATTTACATACTTTATAGCTACCTTGATAAAAGTCCCTAAGCAGTTGCTTCTGAATAGTTGATGCTATTTTTCTTTTCTTTTTTAAATCATAAAACTGAGCTTTGTTCCTTGAACAAGATAGTTCCTTTGATGAGGCCTGAGGAAGAGTCACCCTCAGGAATTCTCTCATTTATCCAGAGTGGATGAGTCTTCAGAACAGAACAAGCCTGCTTAGACAGACTTGTAAGATTTCAATTACTCAGTCAGATCTTTTAGTGAGGAATGAATTTCTGGAAAAGGATTTTTCCTAGAAAAGACATCATGTTAAATTATACTGTAACTTTATCGCATGCGTAGGGCAAGAAAATGTTCAACAGCTGTAAGACCTTTTTTTGACTTTAAATTTCTTGAACCATTGCAGTTAAATGAGAACTGGGATCTTTTGAAAAGGAATCATGTTGTGTTTTAGCTACAGGAGGGGAAAAGCTTTGAAGTAAAATTAACCATCTGAGATTCAGAATTTTAAAATCTACCCTGGGGATAGGAAAGCCAGTCCTGCTCCACTGAAATCCATGGGACTAGATAGTCACTTCCCTTATGCAGAAAGCAAGCCATGCAGTGCAGCAACCTCATTGGAGAGGCAAGAGAACTGAGCAAGTTGACATTAGCAGTTGAGGTAGCAGACGGTGACTGGACTGGAAAGGAAGAAACCAAGGAGGCCATTGATCCTGTTGCCTCATGGTTGGCTCTTTATGATGGAGGAACTGGAGGAAATAAACATCTGTTAAAAGTCTAGGTAACCTGTGGCAGAGAAAAAGTGTAAGTTCTGTGCAGTGAATGTGGTAGCTTTGTGGCATGAGGGGGCGCTGAGCTCAGGGTAGTACAGTGAGATGCAAATTGTTAAAAGTTTGAAGAGATAAAAGAGAATAAGAAATCATAATTACATTGCAAATAGCACCTCTGGACTGTATACTCCTTGAACTCAGGAGCCTTGTATTATTTATCTTTATATTATCAGCACAGTGCATGAAGCAAGGATGCACTCAGATAATAATTGCAGAATTAAAGGCAAAGTGAAGAGTAATAGCTACAGTTGCAGCAAAAGTAGCAGGAACTAAAACTGAACTCTTAAGTTGGCATAGTATCCGTGGCTTGGTATTTGGACGCTAGATTAAATGGCAAGCCCCTGCAACATTTAGGAGAGGGAGAGGGAGAAAGACTGAGAGAGGGAAAAGACTCATTTGGATAGGGTCAGAGGAAAAAAAAAAGTAAAAAAAAAGATCACAAAAGGATAGTGGAGTTACACAATATTACATTTAATTGATGAGAATTCAACTACATACATTTGCTTTTTAAAAAATGTTATACACACACACACACACACACACACACACACACACACACACACACACACACACACATATATATAGTGGGAATTTTAGTCCTCCATTAGACTCAAAAAGCAAAAGCCCTGAAGGTTGCCTGAGAGAGGACACATGATCTCTCTTCAGATCTCTCTTTTGGTCTCAGGATTCTCTTAGTGCAAGTATTTTACCAAGCTCAGGGAGATTATATAGTTTAAAGACATATTTTTCTTTTCCATATAACATGGGTATTTCTTCATTTTGTGCTCAGAGCTTAGAGAATACCAGTATGTTGGATGGGTCAAGAAGATGATGTAATGACCCTTAGGGTAACTTTTTTCTCATGTGTAGTATACTGTCTGTTTACTCTTTAAATTAAATGGAGAGAGGTGACATTTTAATCTTATTTTATGGTTGCTTTGCATATAAAGAGTTACAATTTTGCTTCAAAAAAATTAATCAGATGAAATATATTGACTGTTTTTGCCCTATGGTTCATCGACATGTCTACTGGTGAAATAGTGAAAAAAGAAACGAAACTAGAGAACTGGAATGTTTGCTTTTGGAAGCAGTCGATTAAAACTAACATTGTGTATCCGTTGCATGCACGGAAATGTACTGTCTTTAGTAAAAGTAGAAAGTCAACAAGAAAAATTTTCAAGATTTGTTTCGTTTTTTGGGAAAGTGCATCTAAATACATAACAATTTAAGAATCTTATAAAACAAAATAGTTACAAATCAAAGCCAATGCAGTGTCAACCAAGTACATATGTATCACGAGGCTTCATAGTAAGTATGTAATTTGGCATAGGAAAGATTTAGTGAGGAAAAGAGTCGCTCGTAGAGATATCTTGGGATCTTATTTTGAAAAGTTTGGTAGCATAAATTAGGGAAGAAGAGGGACATTGTTTTGCCAGGTAGAGGCATTTCATGTGCAAAGACACAGAGGCAAATGACATGTAGATGTTCAGTATAGGCGTATCTCAGGAACAGAATGAAATATTGGGAACCATAAGAGATCAGGTTAAATAGACACTGTAACTGCAAGTATATTCCTCTTAAATTAGACTAATGATAGGTACAAACTTTGTGGTAAATTTCAGATATTGCTTAATCATTAGGAAAAATATAAGAAACTTTCTAAGCCAGAAAGAGCTCCCTCATTTCTTGTACATCATGCTCTTATATCATTCCTGACTTTTATGCAGCAGTTCAATGACCTCATTTCTCAGCAACTCCCACACCCCAATCAGTTTAGATTTCCTTGTGCTTTTCAATGCACCATAATGGTTTTTCCTTTATAGCTGTTTGGAGGAGAGACTGCACACCTACCTTTATCAGGGCTCTGCCAGCCCTCATCCCTTCATTGCAAACACACACTGTCTGCCAAATAAGCAAACAGACGCCCCAGTTTTTTTGAAATAGACACATGTCAGAGACAGAACCATTATCAGCTGCTCCAAAATTGCATTTTCACCTGCTTCTGTGGAGTATGATCCTCTTATTTAGGAGGAAATTATTCTGAATATTATTTAGGGGCTGTCTATTATCAAAAGAGCCTTTCCTTGTCTCTCCTTCCTCCCCAGTGATCTCACTCACTACTTTACCAAGAATTCACCTGCTATGATTTTAAAAGTTATGGATCTAGTCCTGTCTGCTTTCAATACAAATGAGCAAGTGTCGTTATTTCTCAGAGGTGAGACCACAGCAGGGCAGTGATTCCCACTCCCAAGGTCGATTTATTCATTAGAGTTTACTCTGTACTCTGGCACTGTTAGGAATCAAATTTATCCTCTTCTCCAGAGGAGTCATACCTCACTACAGAGCATATTCTTAGGGGAGGAAGGGAAGCAATGGACAGAAAACATATGGAACCAGAGTTAGAGGCCAGCAGAAAGAGCACTTGCAGTCCATTTCTTACTGTTATTAACCAGCCAATCCATTCATGTCTCTGGATTTCATTATGACCTCTAAAATGAGAGATTTTGGCTACATAATTCTAAAATGTTGTTCCAGCTCTGAAATGCTATGACTTTATTTTTTTCTAGATTATAAGAAAACCCCCAGAAAACCCACACACTGAAACATATGTTTGAAGACATTGTTTGTGATATTTTATAGTCTCCTATGGTAGAAGATCTGGAAAGAGAGAAGCTAGATTCTCAAAGGCCTTGCAGTTTGCTCTAAATGGGTTCTATTTAATATGCTCTCTATCTTTCCATAGGGGCAAAGTTACAAGGAGGACGTTCAAACAATATAATTTCTAAAAACCAACTTCCGTGTTGTTTTCTAATAACTCTGTCAGAATCATATGACTTATATGAAAACTGACTTCCTGTTATCATCAAGAAAAATAGCAGCCTTTCTATTCTGTGTCAAATATTTAAGTAAAAACAGTTGTTTACTCAAGCAGCAGCCGAATTCCCTATAAAATAACATTGCTAATTATGACAATTTAGGAAACATGCTTTATTTATTTTTAGCTCAGTGGTAATTGAAGATAAAATTGTATGGAAAATGTGACCCGGGGCAAAACCAAACCACCAGTGGGAAAGAAAAATGAATGCAGCCCTATTGTACAGGAGGCCCCTCTGTTTTAGAAATGGGATTTTAAAACTATGTTAATAAAAGTTTCTTTTAAAAAATATTTGGTTTTAATGGGCTTTGAGCTAGGTCTAATGAAATATCAGGGAACGCAAACACTAATGTCATTACTTACCCCAAAATTTGTTTCAATTTATCCTATGAGCAGAGCCAAATACTCCTAGGTTTCTGTACCATCTTTCTCTGTAAAATGGGAACATGAGACTGATATACCTCATATGGTTAATATAAGAAGACAATTACAAAATGTTCTAGCAGCGATTAAAGGAAAGAAATGATGACAAATACAATCACTTATAAACAAGAACAAAATAAGTTCTCCAAAAGGCTGAGCTCTGTGCAGTAATAAATTCCTTGATGTTTATTTGAGTTAAATTAATTGCTGGTTACTAACTTCAAACATCCACAATGATGTAAGGCCAGTAGGGTGGGTTTTCCAATGGGACACCAAGTCCTTAGGCCTCTTGATTGATGGCTGATGTGTTCCACCTATTGTTACTTTGGCCATATCCTTGCTACAATAATTCAGAAAATGTAAGGAAAATCTCAGATATTGTCAATAGGCTCCTTGATTAAATTTAAATTACTTCAAATGTTTGATTAATTTAATATTTTAATGATTGAATAATTAATATGTTTATTTCAAAACCAAAAATATAGTGAAGCCTCCCTCCCCATCTGTTCAATTCCTTACTCTGCCTCATCCTGAAGAAACTCCTCTTTAACTGAATTCAAGCTGACTTGTGTACATAAACAACTTCTTTTATTTGTCTTTTTAGATGTGTTTCATTAAGATGTTGCTGTCTAATGAGTGTAGGAGAGAAAAAAGCAGTACAGAAATAGAAAATTGCTTGTCTGTTTGGAAATAAAATAAGTATTATTTTATTTTCATACATAAAGAAAAAAATCTCTATAAAAATATTATCTTCCCAATGCAATCACCTAGTTGGAAATAACTGACTTAATGGCAACAGGAAATTACTAAATATTGGCAGTAAAGTCTATTACAATTGATTTTATTGTATGTTTGTTATTTTGTTATAATGCTTGTAATCAATTCTAGTTAGAAGCATATAAAGAAGTCAACTTTAGCTGTATAGCATAAGACCACCAAATAAGAACAGCTGTAGCCATTTCTTCTTTATTGTTTTAAAAACACACATTGGAAATTATATTAGCCTTGGTAAGGAATAGGACCATCTTTGTTTTTTACGTAGTGGAAGTCTAATAGATTTGGGCTAAGCATAGTTTTAGAGTTATGGTGTGTTGTTGTGCACATATAATGTGATGATTCAAGATTGTATAAAAATTATTTCCAATGCATTTATTTTGAAGCAGACAACAGGGTAGTCTACCAGTTTGATGTGAGGAATAGTCCAAACTGCCTCTCTGGATGTATCTCTTGAACAATTCTGGAGAATTTATGGCAATTGGAGACTGTCTTGTCTTCAGGTAAAAATGCATCTTTAAGTTCATGTTTATGAGCCAGAGGAATAGGGTTCTTCTGTATGCTGGAGATACCGACTTTCATTCTCAGCAATCATTTGAGAGACATATTGATGTTTATAAATTGTCTTCTCGACTTATGAAATTCAATGAAAAACCTGCCTCTTACCTGCTTTTGCCTCAGGGATGGATTTGAATGTCCTCCTCCTAACCCCGCCTTGCTTATCCTACTTTAGAATGTCACTTTAAATTGCTTCTTCACAGAAATAAATATCTTTAACTTTATTTGTTTGCCCTTCTAGAATCTTTTAGCCAACTTTTATTGATAATGCTTTTTCCTTGCTTTTTAATGTTATATTCCTAATACTTCATATTATTTAACATTTTAATCTTATTAACTTCATTTTTCTTTTCTATTCTAATTTTTATCTTGCCATTATGTTATATTTACTTTTTTTCTATTATTTATTTTGCATTTTGCACATTGGAGGTTAAAATAATTATTACAACCAAAATTGTGATATTCATTAAATAATCATGGTTTCAATATACTGTTGTTTTGTTTGGTACCATTATTTAAGGTGAAAAATAAATTCTGGTTCTGAAAATTTTTGAATATATGGAGTCTTGTGAGTAATTTGAGAATTCAGTTCATTTCACTTAAAATAAGCCATGTCTATGGAATTTGGGGCCAACATGATAAAATGAGGAGGGGGGCATGGGGAATGGCTGTACTGTTGTCACTTTATGCCTGCCTTCTTTTTCAGTGGCAAGAATGATGTCTTTCACTCAGGGAGAATTCCACCTTGGGTCACTTGTTTATTCTTAAATTACTGTAGGCAGAGTCATGAGATAGCTGATTTACCAGGTCTAGATAGCAGGGAAAACTCTAACCAAACTACACAGAATGTGTCCTCAAGAGTATGTAAGGATACTGTTAGCAGAGGAAGAAGGGGTTTCTAGGCAGGCAAAAATAGCACATACTTGCCATGCACTGTGATAGTTGGTGAAAAACTAGAGGCAAAATTCTATCAGGCTGACCTTAAGATTTTGAGCTTTCAAGTCATTCATGTCCATTGCAATAGAAGATAGATTTCATGTGACTTGAAATGAAGCTCAGGGAGAGCTCTTATAGTTTAGTCAAGTGCAATACAAGAGACAAAATTGATGGCACCCCTGGATTAGTGAGAATAAGACAAATGTTTCACTCTTCAGGAATGTAATTTCTATCCTGCAGAGCTCTGCTGGATGAAAACAAAGCGGAAAAGAATAAGTTTAAATATATGAATCATCTGATATGAAGCTTTGCCTTGATTCATTGACAAAGGAGCATGATATGCAAGCAGATGAAGGGCTAAATATCAGACATAAGTAATGCAAGAACAGAAATAAAACTGGAGAAAGGTACGCATGAAAGACAATTCATAGGATCCAATGTCTTACTTAATAAAAGCAAAGACAACTTAAATAATATTCAACCAATGAATTGGGCCATACTTTAGCCATCATGTTAATCAGCATATCAGCATTCTCTGTCATGTATATATCAACATGTCATATACATATTAATATAGTTTGGATGTGTCTACTTGTCCAAATCTCAGTTGAATTATAATGCCCCGTGTTGGAGTTGGGGCCTGGTGGGAGGTGATTGAATCATGGTGGTAGATTTGTCATGAGTGGTTTACCACCATCTTGGTGCTGTCCTTGCAATAGTAAGTGAGTTCTTGTGAGCTGTGATCATTTAAAAGTTTCTGGCACCTCCTCCTGCTCCCTCTTGCTCCTGCTCCAGCTATGTAATGTGCCTCCACCCCCTTCCCCTTTCACCATGATTGTTAGCCTCCTGAGGCCTCCCCAGAAGCTTAGCATCGTGTTTTCTGTACAGTCCATAGAACCATGAGCCAATTAAGCCTCTTTTCTTTATAAATTACCTAGTGTCAAGTATTTTTATAGATATGCAAGAATGGACTAATGTGCATACATACACAATATAATTTAAAATTAATGAAAGAATAGAAGAGAAAGTAATACTAGCAAGGCAAGATCAAACTAGTATTTAATCTTATAAAATTCCATGCCATGGGTATGGAGAACCACAAATTTGACTTGCAGTCTACTAGAAGCATAAGAGGAAACAGAAATCAAATCCTTTACATAACTCCTAATATCCAGTTATTTAGAAGAAGCATAAACACTTATGACACTACCACAAGAACAGATCACCTTACCACCAGAAATACCCATGTGATATTACAGTTAGTGCGCTCAGTGACAGCATTCTTAAAAACACTCCATGTGATAACAAAATGGCTGCCTCCAGCCATTTTGGTATTTTCTGCTTTTCTGAATCTTGCAATTCTGTGAGTGTGATGTGGTATTATTTATGGGTTTTGATTTGCATTTCCCTAGTGAATAATGATGTTAGGCATTTCTTTTATGTACTTGTTGGCCATTTTGATTTCTAATTCAATCTCTTTGCATTTAACATGTCTGCTCAAATTTCCTATTTCTTCCTAATAAGTTTAGTAGTTTGCATGTTTCCAGGAATTTGTCCATTTCATCTAGATTATCTCACTTATTGGCATAAAGTTGTTTGTAGTATTCTCTTAAAATCTTTTTACTTTTGTAAGGCCTATAGCAATATCCCACTTTATTTTCTTATGCTAAGAATTTGAGTCTTCTCTCTCTCTCTGTCAGTTTTGCTAATTGTTGGACAATTTTGTTGATCTTTACAATAAAACAATTTTTTGTTTTGTTAATTCTATCTTTTCTATAATCTATTTCATTTGTCTCTACTTCAATCTTTATTATTATTTCCATCCAACTGCTGCATTGGGTTTAGTTTGTTCTTCTTTTTCTAGTTCTATAAGAATAAATCTGGTTTCTGATTTGGTATCTTTCTTCCTTTTTAATGTAAATATTTACAGTTATAATTGGTTCTCTGAATATTGCTTTTTGATGCATGCCATAGGTTTTGCTAAACTGCATTCTTCTTTTCATTTATCTCAAAGTACTTTGTAATTTTCCTTATGATCTTTTCTTTGACCCATTGGTGGTTTAAGGCTATGTTGTTTAATTTCCACATATTTGTGATTTTTTTTCAGTTTATCTTCTGTTGTTCATTTCTAATTTCATTACATTATATTCAGAAAACATACTTTGTATGGTTTCCACACTTTTAAATTTATTAAAACTTATTTTGTGGTCTACCTAAAAGATTGTCTGTTCCTGAAGAATATTCCATGTACACTAGAGAAGAACATGTATTCTCGTTTTGGCTGGAGTGTTTGACAGATGTCTATTAGGTCCAATTGATTTTTAGTGTTATTCTAGTTTTCTATTTCCCTGTTGGTTTTCTGTCTAGTTGATTTATCTATTATTGACAATGGCATATTGAAGTTTCCAACTATTGTTGTTGAATTGTTTATTTCTTCCTTCAATTCTGTGAGTTTTGCTTCATGTATTATGCAGATTTATTGTTTGGTGCTATATGTATATATATATATATACACACACACATATATAACACACACACACACACATATATGTATATATATAGAGAGAGAACCTCTTAATAGATTGGCACTTTTATCATTATAAAATAAACTCCATAGTAACAATTTTTGTCTCAAAGTCTATTTTGTCTGATAATGTAGACAGCTTTCTTCAGTTACTGTTTGTGTGGTATGTTTCAGTATGTTGTAAAGTTTCAGCTTTCCTTCAGTTACTGTTTGTATGGTATGTTTCCACCTGTTCACTTTTAATCTATTTGTGTCTTGGATTATAAAGGGTGCACATTGGATTATAAGGGGTGTGCATTTTTTTCTCTTTCTCTTTTTTTTTTTTTTTTTGCGGAGTTTCACTCTTGTTGTCCAGGGTGGAGTGCAATGGCGTGGTCTCGGCTCACTGCAACCTCTACCTACAGGGTTCAAGCGATTCTCCTGCCTCAGCCTCCTAAGGAGCTGAGATGACAGGCATGCACTAATATGCCTGACTAGTTTTTGTATTTTTAGTAGAGATGGAGTTTCACCATGTTGACCAGGCTGGTCTCAAATTCCTGACTTCAGGTGATTCGCCTGCTTCGGCCTCCCTAAGTGCTGGGATTACAGGTATGAGCCACTGGACCTGGCCAGATCTTTGTCTTAAAAGCAGTTCTGTCAGTTTCTGCCTCTTGACTAAAGTGTTTAATTTGTTTATATTTAAGGTAATTACTGGTAAGGTAGCACTTATATCTGCCATTTTACTATTTGTTTTCTATACCTCATGTCCTTTTGTTTCTCTATTTATTTTTGTCTTATTTTGTGTTAAAGAGATATTTTCTGAAGAACTGTTTTAATTCCTTTGTAATTTCTCTTATTACATTTTTTGAGTTTTTTTTTTTTTTTAACTGACTGTCCTGGGGTTTATAGTTAACATGTTAATTCATAACAATCTGTTTAGAATTATTATCAATTTAATGTCAATCACATATAAAAACTTTGTTCCCATAGAGATTCTTTCTTTTCCCTTCCTTTGGGTTGTTATTGTCATTTTAATTATGTCTTTATATATTGTATAGCCATCAAAACAGACATATAATTGTTA
The DNA here is from genome assembly GCF_007565055.1 of Rhinopithecus roxellana. Classification (NCBI taxonomy): domain Eukaryota; kingdom Metazoa; phylum Chordata; class Mammalia; order Primates; family Cercopithecidae; genus Rhinopithecus; species Rhinopithecus roxellana. Next base: position 67,521,432 of record NC_044556.1, read on the forward strand.
CTTTATGAAGTTGCTTTAAAATTATATTAGAAAATAAACAACAAAAATATTTTTCTATTGTATCTTATGGTTATCTAGCTTGCTACATTTACCATGGTCTTTATTTCTTCATTTATATTTGAGTTACTGCCTAACATCTTTTTATTTCTGCCTAAAGACATCGTTCTCATATTTCTTTTATAGAAAATTTACTAGTTGCAAGCTCGCTCAGTTATTGTTTATTTTGGAATGTCTTAACTTCTCCTTCATTTGTGAGGGGTAATTTTGTTGGATACACAAATCTTAGTTGACAAGTTTTTGTTGTTGTTGTTGTTATTGTCTTTGTTTTAGTCTTGACAATTAAATAGGTCATTCTACTGTCCTTTGTGCTTTATTGTTTCTTGTGAGATACTGACTGTTAATCTTATTGAGGATTATATCATTCACTTCTCACTGCTTTCAAGAATCGCTCTTTGTCTTTTGACAGATTAATAATGATGTCACCTGGTGAAGATCTCTTTGAGTCTGTCTTACTTGAAATGTGTTGAGCTTCTTCAAAATACAGATTAAATTGTTCCAATCAAATTTGTGAGGGTTTGGTCATTATTCAGTTCTTTTTCTGCCTCTTTATCTCTTTCCTTCTTACACTATCATTATGCATATGTCGATATGCATGATATTGCTTCACAGGACATTATTATTGTGTTTTTTACTTTTTTCTTCCTGTTTGCTTAGACTGGATAATATCAATTAATCTGCATTCACATTCTTGGAGGCTTTCTTCCTCTGCTCCAATGGGGTGGTGAGCTTCTCTAGTAAATTTTTCATTTCAGTTAATGTATATTTCTATTCCAGAATGTCCATTTTATCCTGTTTTACAATTTCTATGTTTTCATTGATATTCTGTAGTTGATGAGACATAGTTCTTACTTTCCTTTGGTTCTTTAGGCATGGTTTTTCTTAGCTGTTTGAAAATATTTAAAATAGCTGATTTAAAGTCTTTGTCTATAAAATTCAATGTCTTGTATTTTTCAGGAACATTTTCTATTTACTGTATTTTTTTAGGTCTTGTGTATGGACAATACTTTCTTGTTTCTTTGCCCATCTCTTAATTTTTTATGAAAATTGCACATCTTAAATAATAGAATATGGCACTCTGGAAACCAGGTTCTCTTCCCTTATCAGGATTTGCCTGTTGTTGTCACATTGTTTCTTTAGATGCTTTTATAACTAATTCTGTAAAATGGATATTATTTGTCATGTGTAGCCACTGATGTCTCTGCTCAGTTAGCTAATGATTAGACAAAGATCTCCTCAAATACCTCCAGTCAAAGTCTCCCAGGCTTTAGGAAGAACTCTATGTGCATGTTTGTCAGGAAGTTGAGAACTCTGACTTAGTCCTCACATCTAGCTTATGCAGAGCCTCAAACTCAACCAGAGCAAGATTTAAGGCATTCTGGTTCCCAAGAATATGTTAGGGCTTTAAAAAGCCCCAAATCCTTAGTTTATCGTGGTTTTCCTTTTAAGCTTTTTAAATAGCATTTTGTTTTATTCAATTTTTATCCACTATGTCATGCAGCATCAAGTTAAACAACAGTCACTAATTGTTTTCAACAAATGACTTAGGAAAAAGGCAGTTCACACAAGGAGAGGTCCAACCAAGTCAGGTTAAATAAAGGCAAGACTTGTGAAGAACTCTTAAAGGGAATGAATAGATAGGTCAAATGCTAACAATTATCTGGAAGTAGGGCTTTCAAGGAGCTCCAACAGCATTCTGCCTCCTGCAGTGTCTGCCAGTCTGCTGATATTCACTGTGATTTCAGGCAGTTGGTTTTTAAGATTACTACAGGATTGTAGGAGATGATGGCAATAGGGGAATTAAAAATTCTGTAAAGCTCACTATTCTTACCAGTATTTTTTTTAAATGAATGCTCCCAGGGTTCTAAGCCTTTGGTTAATTTCCAAAGTTCTGAAAATGTTGATTCTGACAGTGTTTATCAGCGTTCTCATGACTTTTATGGAAGAAAAGATTTTTGGAGCTCTTCACTCCACCGTTTCTGGTGATACCATCCCAAAAAGTTTATTTAACCATATTTTAACACCTGATATGGCCATTCATATCCTACAGCTGGATATCAGCCCCAGAGCTAAGCACACTTGGTATGTGATATGGTTTGGCTGTGTCCCCACTCAAATTTCATATTCAATTATAGTTCCCATAATCCCCATGTGTTGTGGGAGGAACCTGGTGGGAGGTAATTGAACCTTAGTGGCGGGTTTTTCCTGTGCTGTTCTCATGACAGTGAATAAGTCTCATGAGATCTGATGGTTTTATAAAGAGCAGTTCCCCTGCACATGCTCTCTTGTCTGCCACTGTGTAAGATGTGCCTTACTCCTCCTTCACCTACTGCCATGATTGTGAGGCCTCTTCAGTCATGTGGAACTGTGAGTCCATTGAACCTTTTTTTTTTTTCAATAAATTACCCAGTCTTGGGTATGTCTTTATTAGCAGCATGAGAATGTACTAATGTAGTAAATTGATACTGGTAGAGTGGGGTGCCACTATAAGGATTCCCGAAAATGTGGAAGCAACTTTGGAAGTGGGTAACATGCAAAAGTTGGGATAGTTTGGAGAGATCAGAAGAAGACAGGAACATGTGGGAAAGCTTGGAACTTCTAGAGACTTTTTGAATGGCTTTGACCAAAATGCTGGCAGTGGTATGGACAATTAAGTCCAAGCTGAAGTGTTCTCAGTTTGGAGATGAGGAATTTGTTGGGAACTGGAGCAAAGGTCACTCTTGTTATGCTTTAGCAAAGGGACTGGTGGCATTTGGCCCCTGCCCTAGAGATCTATGTAACTTTGAACTTGAGAGACATGATTTAGGGTATCTGGTAGAATAAATTTCTAAGCAGCAAAGCATTCAAGAGGAATCAGAGCATAAAAGTTTGGAAAATTTGCAGGCTGATGATGCAATGGAAAATAAAAACCCATTTTCTGGGAAGAACTCAAGCCTGCTGCAGAAATTTGCATAAGTAACAAGGAGCCAAATGTTAATCCCCAAGACAATGGGGAAAATGGGGAAAATGTCTCCAGGACATGTACTGAGACCTTCACAGTAGCTCCTTCCATCACAGGCCCAGAGGCTTAGGAGGAAAAATGGTTTCATGGGTCAGGCCCAGGGTCCCCCTGCCATGTGCAGCCTAGGAACTTGGTATCCAGCATCCCAGCTGCTGCAACCATGGCTAAAAGGGACCAAGGTACAGCTCAGGCCATGGCTTCAGAGCCCCAAGCTTTGGCAGCTTCCATAGGGTTTTGAGCCTGTGGGTGCACAGAAGTCAAGAACTGAGGTTTGGGAACCTCTCCCTAGATTTCAGAGGATGTATGGAAATGCCTAAATGTCCAGGCAGAAGTTTGCTGCAGGGGCAAGGCACTCATAAAGAACCTCTGCTAGGACAGTGCAGAAGGGAAATGTGGGGTTGAAGCCCCCCAGTTTGCACTGGGACACTGCCTAGTGGTGCTGTGAGAAGAGGACCACTGTCCTCCAGACCTCAGAATGGGAGCTCCCTCAACAGCTTGCACTGTGCACTTGGAAAAGCTGCAGACACTCAATACCAGCACATGAAAGAAGCTGGGAGGGGGGCTGTACCCTGAAAAACCACAGGGGCAGAGCTGTCCAAGGCTGTAGGAGCCCACCTCTTGCATCAGCATGACCTGCATGTGACACATGGAGTCAAAGGAGGTCATTTTGGAACTTTAAGGTTTAATGATTACCCTATTAGATTTTGGATTTGCATGGGACCTGTGGCCCCTTTGTTTTGGCCAATTTCCATTTGGAATGGGTATATTTACCAAATGCCTGTACCCCTTTGTATTAATATCTAGGAAGTAACTAACTTGTTTTTGATTTTACAGGCTCATAGGTGAAGAGACTTGCTTTGTCTCAGATGAGACTTTGGACTGTGGACTTCTGAGTTAATGCTGAAACAAGTTAAGCTTTTGCGGGGTCCTGGAAAGGCATAATTAGTTTTGAAATGTAAGGAGATGAGATTTGGGAGGGGCCAGGGGTGGAATGATATGGTTTAGCTCTGTCCCCACCTAAATTTCATCTTAAATTGTAGCTCCCATAATCCACTACATGTTGTGTGAGGGAACTGGTGGGAGGCAAATGAATCATGGGAGTGGGTTTTTCCTGTGCTGTTCTCATGATAATGAATACATTTCAGGATATCTGATGGTTTTACAATAGGCAAGCTCCCCTGCACAGATTTTCTTGCCTTCTGCCATGTAAGACGTGCCTTTGCTCCTCCTTCTCCTTCTGCCACGATTATGAAGCCTCCCCAGCCATGTGGAACTCTGAGTCCATTAAATCTCTATTTCTTTATAAATTACCCAGTCTTGGATATGGTCTTCATTAGCATCATGAGAACAGACTAATAGAGTACGGTTTCCTAATTGTGAACTAGTAAATTCAAGCATTATTTTTTTTCATAAGTAAAGAAAAATTAATGAGTTTTCCTTCAACCTGGTGTTATCTGGAAATCTGTAGATTTTTAGCTGATATTTCCCCTAATGTCATGCAGATGGAAGGTGTTAATTATTTTTCTAACACCTCTTAGTTTGTAAGGACTACTGGCTTTTATTTCTTTTTGCTGAGACTATGTTTGTCCCACTGGTGAGAACATCATGCCGAGCCTCTGTTTCTATCACTTTACCACACAGAATTCTGATTCCATAATATAGCGGTCTTATCTCAGATTTAGTACTAAATCATTTGCTGAAAACCACTTTCAAATAATCTTTCCAGATTAAAAAAAAAAAAAAAAAACTATTCTGTAAAGAGGCTGCTCTAATTTTGTGTAAAAATTTAATTTTTTTTTCTGAGAAGAATGAGATAGACCATGGGCATGCACATTTTGCCTTTGTAACTTCAGCATCTTTTAGACAGAAAAGGAAGAAATTAAGAGAGCAAACAATAAAGGTGCAACAACTACTTAAAGCAGTACATCTCAACCATGGATATGCCTTAGAATATCCTGAAAAGCTTAAAAAATATTCATGCCTAGACTCCTCTCCAGAGCAATAATATCAGAATCTCTGGGAACAGGAAAAAAGCTTTTGCATTTGTTGGAAGTTTCCCAAGGGATTTTAAAAGGCAGTCAGGAATGAAAACCACTAGCATAAAGCATGTATTGAAACACAATGCCATGCCATGTGTCCTCACAAAAAATACCTGAGAAACCTCAACACTGGAAGATCTACCTTTGAAGACACTTGGAATATGTGGAAGAAGTGGTACCTTGTAGGAAATGGTCAGAAAAACTACAAGTTTGCAGGCAGAACGAGAAACAAAACCAGGCTCTGAGTATCTCTGCATAATATGTAGGGTCATTAGTCACTGGGTGAGAAGGAAAGATTCTTGGATTCTGTTCAATAATTAACACTTATTAAGTGCCTACTTGTGCCAAGCTCTATCCTATGCTAACTAGCCCTATGATTTTAGATAAGTTATTTATGATATCTAGACATTGGATTCTTCCTCTAGCCCAAGACAAAGTTCTTGATTTATGCCTATTTGGCCAAGTACTTCTTCAGAAAGTCTATTTCATCTTTTTGTGATTATGTCCTTCCTACATTTGAAGGGCTTACATATAATTTTGTTCACTAAAAAGCAATACTATTAAGTGGTAAGTTTTATTTCTAATGCCCTTTATCAGCAATATCAAAATCAGAAAGTCATTTATTGGTGCTCCTAATTAAAAAATATTTACAGTAATCTTTAAAATTTGTAAGTCTGGAAACCACTAATTTGAAAAATAACTAATGTCTATATTTGATGACTAGTTTGAGGAACACTAACCCAAATTACCCCAACAAAAGTGTTTGTAAAATATTATGGTTTTTGAAATGTGAAATGCCAGATGTCTTTGTTTTTCTTATTATGGTTTAAGTGTAGGTCTATTTAGAAATTATTTTGAATTTTTAACTATAATTTTTATTTTATTTTACTTTATTTTTATTAAAGGTAGCACTGGAGCTGACTTGAAGAAATAATAGTGCTAGTTAAAAAGGCTAATTACAAATCTAATTTCTTTCCAAAAGATTTTTGCTTTTTAGAAATAAGCTAAATGAAAAAATATTAAACAATTTCTTTGGAAAATGATGGTTTCCTAATCCTATTTAGTGAGCTGTTAGTTTCATTTTCTGAATCATTAACAATCACTTGGAAACATTATGATAATTTTGGTAATTGGGGCAGAATACTCGAGTTATGTCAGTGGAGTTCCTGAAATGAAGGAATCATCCAAATTTTTAAAGAATAAGCCTCCACCTGGATGTGGGAGCAATTTAATCTGTTTTGGTTTCTCTTTGGGCTATAATTTTTTCTCTAAGCAGGACTATTTTAGATCCAAAGATGCAGGCTCCCAAGGACCATAGAAGATAGGACATTTTCAAGAGTAATACCAAAGGTTTTTCCCCAATTCTTTTCTACTCTGTCTGCCTGTCTTTTCTACAAAAGCAAGGCAAAGAATCAAACACTGCCCAACGAATTCAATACATGTAAATGAAACTGGACAATGAGATCCCAATCTTCATGGCTTAAGCATTCAATCATCAGGTTGGATTAATGAGATCTAAAAAACCAATTTTTCTTCATAACTAAAGCAGTACATGGCTTAGAATAAGTGCTCAATCAATATGGTTGGAAAATGCATGAGTTGTGGTCAGATAATTAGACAGGTATCCAACTGCCTTTGAATTTTTGGTTGTTTCATAACAACTTTAATAACACATCTTCAGTCGAGTATTTTCTCCCACAATTCTCAAGAATTGTCCACTTCCATACCAGATGAACCATTTAATATTTGGACCAGTCATCAAACTTGTCTAAAGTGATTTCATATTTACTCACAGAAAAGAACTGGGAGATAAAAGTGCAGAAAAGAACCACCAATTCTTACCAAAAAATAAAAGCTTTGACTGAGCACATGCAAATGCCCAAATAATACAGTTTATCAAAGATGAAAGTATTAAAAAATGGTTAACATTAGGTACTCCAAAAGGAGAGAAACAGGAAGAGACGCAAGGGTAGAAAAACCACCTTATTGGGCTCACTATTTGTGTGATGGGTCCAATAGAAGCCCAAACCTCAGAATTACAAAAACAACATATCCATGAAACAAACCTTACATGCACCTCCTGAACCTAAAAAAAAAAAAAAAAAAAAATTCAACATTATACCATAAGTCTGCTGATTTCTAATACAGATCAGGTATTTCAGTCTTAAAGCCTATCCTTCAGCATGTAACCCCTGAATAGACCAACAGTAGGCTCTGAAATTGAGGCAATAATTAATAGCCTACCAACCAAAAAAGTCCAGGACCAGACGGATTCACAGCTGAATTCTCCCAGAGGTATGAGGAGGAGCTGGTACCATTCCTTCTGAAACTATTCCAATCAATAGAAAAAGAGGGAATCCTCCCTAACTCATTTTATGAGGCCAACATCATCCTGATACCAAAGCCTGGCAGAGACACAACAAAAAAAGAGAATTTTAGACTAATATCCCTGATGAACATCGATGCAAAAATCCTCAATAAAATACTGGCAAACCAAATCCAGCAGCACATCAAAAAGCTTATCCACCATGATCAAGTGGGCTTCATCCCTGGGATGCAAGGCTGGTTCAACGTACGCAAATCAATAAACGTAATCCAGCATATAAACAGAACCAAAGACAAAAACCACATGATTATCTCAATAGATGCAGAAAAGGCCTTTGACAAAATTCAACAGCCCTTCATGCTAAAAACTCTCAATAAATTCGGTATTGATGAAACATATCTCAAAATAATAAGAGCTATTGATGACAAACCAACAGCCAATATCATAATGAATGGGCAAAAACTGGAAGCATTCCCTTTGAAAACTGGCACAAGACAGGGATGCCCTCTCTCACCATTCCTATTCAACATAGTGTTGGAAGTTCTGGCTAGGACAATCAGGCAAAAGAAAGAAATAAAGGGTATTCAGTTAGGAAAAGAAGAAGTCAAATTGTCCCTGTTTGCAGATGACATGATTGTATATTTAGAAAACCCCATCATCTCAGCCCAAAATCTCCTTAAGCTGATAAGCAACTTCAGCAAAGTCTCAGGATACAAAATTAATGTGCAAAAATCACAAGCATTCTTATACACTAGTAACAAACAAACAGAGAGCCAAATCATGAATGAACTCCCATTCACAATTGCTTCAAAGAGAATAAAATACCTAGGAATCCAACTTACAAGGGATGTAAAGGACCTCTTCAAGGAGAACTGCAAACCACTGCTCAGTGAAATAAAAGAGGACACAAACAAATGGAAGAACATTCCATGCTCATGGATAGGAAGAATCAATATCCTGAAAATGGCCATACTGCCCAAGGTAATCTATAGATTCAATGCCATCCCCATTAAGCTACCAAATGACTTTCTTCACAGAATTGGAAAAAACTGCTTTAAAGTTTATATGGAACCAAAAAAGAGCCCGCATTGCCAAGACAATCCTAAGTCAAAAGAACAAAGCTGGAGGCATCACGATACCTGACTTCAAACTATACTACAAGGCTACAGTAATCAAAACAGCATGGTACTGATACCAAAACAGAGATATAGACCAATGGAATAGAACAGAGCCCTCAGAAATAAAACCACACATCTGCAACCATCTGATCTTTGACAAACCTGAGAAAAACAAGAAATGGGGAAAGGATTCCCTATTTAATAAATGGTGCTGGGAAAACTGACTAGCCATAAGTAGAAAGCTGAAACTGGATCCTTTCCTTACTCTTTATATGAAAATTAATTCAAAATGGATTAGAGACTTAAATGTTAGACCTAAAACCATGAAAACCCTAGAAGAAAACCTAGGTAATACCATTCAGGACATAGGCATGGGCAAGGACTTCATGTCTAAAACACCAAAAGCAACGGCAACAAAAGCCATAATTGACAAATGGAATCTAATTTAACCAAAGAGCTTCTGCACAGCAAAAGAAACTACCATCAGAGTGAACAGGCAACCTACAGAATGGGAGAAAATTTTTGCAATCTACTCATCTGACAAAGGGCAAATATCCAGAACCTATAAAGAACTCAAACAAATTTACAAGAAAAAAACAAACAACCCCATCAAAAAATGGGCAAAGGATATGAAGAGACATTTCTCAAAAGTAGACATGCATGCAGCCAACAGGCACATGAAAAAATGCTCGTCATCTACTGGCCATCAGAGAAATGCAAATCAAAACCACAATGAGATACCATCTCACACCAGTTAGAATGGCAATCATTAAAAAGTCAGGAAACAACAGGTGCTGGAGAGGATGTGGAGAAATAGGAACACTTTTCACTGTTGCTGGGATTGTAAACTGGTTCCACCATTGTGCAAAACAGTATGGTGATTCCTCAAGGATCTAGAACTAGAAATACTGTATGACCCAGCCATCCCATTACTGGGTATACACCCAAAGGATTATAAATCATGCTGCTATAAAGACACATGCACACATATGTTTATTGCGGCACTATTCACAATAGCAAAGACTTGGAGTCAACCCAAATGTCCATCAGTGACAGACTGGATTAAGAAAATGTGGCACATATACACCATGGAATACTATGCAGCCATAAAAAAGGATGAGTTCGTGTCCTTTGTAGGGACATGGATGCAGCTGGGAACCATCATTCTCAGCAAACTATCGCAAGAACAGAAAACCAAACACCGCATGTTCTCACTCATAGGTGGGAACGGAACAATGAGATCACTTGGAATCTGGAAGGGGAACATCACACACCGGGGCCTGTTATGGGGAGGGGGGAGTGGGGAGGGATTTCACTGGTAGTTATACCTGATGTAAATGATGAGTTGATGGATGCTGACGAGTTGATGGGTGCAGCACACCAACATGGCACAAGTATGCATATGTAACAAACCTGCACGTTGTGCACATGTACCCTAGAACTTAAAGTATAATAAAAAAAATGAAGTTTTCTGTCATTTGAGTGACTAACTAAGCAGATCAAATTATGTGTTTTGAGGGTCAACCTGTTCAGAGTTAGTGAGATTTATTGACAAGCACATGATTTGTTTTGGGTCAGATACACTTGATTTCCAAATCAGGTTTCTAACTGTCAGCTGTATGTCTTTGGTCATGTTATCCATTCTATTTGAATTACAGTTTATTCATCTAGAAATAAGAATAACTGTTCAAGGCTTCTGTATGAATCAGTTGAGTTACTGATATATAACATCCTTGGCATATAAAGGGCACTCCAACTTAGTTTAAGAGAAAGTGGTAAATAAACTTTCTCTCATCAATGTCTTCGTAATGAATATTTCTTTGTAATAATGAAATAATGAGCTTGTGAATAAAAAGAAACAATAACTATAGAGGGGGCATAAATGGAGCACTTGCTGTATTTAAAATTGCAAAATGTGATTGTCACACAGCTTTCCTCTCTGTTTCTATGTGTCTCATATAAGTTCACTCTCACTGGACTCAGGGACCATTCTAATTCAGTATGATCTCATATTGATTCTTACCTTAATTATATCTTCAAACATCCTATATCCAAGTAAGTGAGGTTCTGGGTAGATATGAGTTTGGGGACACTATTCAATCCATTATCATCTTATAGGATGCTCTCTTTCATTTATTGCATTCTAGCTTCCCTGACCTTTCAAACATATCTATCTCAATCACTTCTTCAAGGCTTTCCATTTCCCCTTTCCTGCTCCAAGAGCATGTTTCTACCTCAATTTGCATGAAGAATTAGTTCTTCATGCTCCTTAAAATCCAGCTTAAATATCATCTCTTCAAAAAGACCATCCTTGACTTTAATTATTTAAATAACACCCAAAGCCACTAAATAACTTCTTACAAGTCACTTGCTATTTCATTACCTTGTTTTATTATCTTTGCTATAATTACGACATTCTGAAGTTATCTTGTTTGTTTTTATTAATTTGTTTTACTTGCTCTGATGGCTAATATTGAGTGTCAACTTGATTGGATTGAATGATGCAAAGTATTGTTTCTAGGTATGTCCGTAAGGGTGTTGCCAAAGGAGATTAACATTTGAGTCAGAGAAATAAGAGAGGCAGACCCACCCTCTATCTGAGTGGGCACCATCTAATTAACTACCAGTGTGCTAGGATAAAAGCAGGCAGAAGAACCCAGAAGGACTGGATTGGCCTGAGTCTTCCAGCCTCCATCTTTCTCTTGTACTGGATGCTTCCTGCCCTCAAACATCGAACTCCACGTTCTTCAGCTTTTGGACTCTTGGACTTACACCAGTGGTTTGCCAGGGACTCTTGAGCCTTCAGCCATGGACTGAAGGCTACACTGTTGGCTTCCCTACTTCTGAGGTTTGGGGACTCAGAATGGTTTCCTTGCTCCTCAGCTTGCAAGCAACCTATTGTGAGGCTTCACCTTGTGATTATGTGAGTTGATACTCCTTAATAAACTCTCTTTCATAAATACATCTATCCTATCAGTCCTGTCCCTCTAGAGAACCCTGGCTAATACACTTGCTTTTTTGAAATCTTACACTATTCTATTCCAAGAGAATATAAAGTATATGAGAACAGAAACATGGTTATATATTTGATCATTGCAGCCTCTGTGCTTATCTTAGTAATAAAAACATAGTGGCACTCAACAAATATATGTGGAAAGAATGAATGGTCAATAAAAAATAAAGAATACGAATTGGGAAGCAACTGACCTGGACCCTAGTCCTAATTCTGCCACTACCCAGCTATGTGACCTGGAGTACTACATGGTACCTCACTGGTTATCAATTTCTTCATTTAGTAAGTCAAGAGGTTGATTGCTGAGTAACTTTGTTAATATATGATTCTGTTACTACAGATTTCAATAAGTCTTTGACTACATTTTTGTCAGAGACAAAATTTTCAAGTAGGAACAACCATTATAATTGTGAATAAAGCCTTGTACTGTGGCTCAATTCATGAATTAATTGGAGAGTTCTAAGTTTCAATATGGTTAGGAAAACAATTTGTTTTCTTTATAAGTTGGTTCTTTATGAGGGAGGTCATCAGTTATATTTGCTATTTGTTCAACTGGTTCCTGGGCATATTTCAGATAGTTTTGATCCTATTAATAACCTGGGTCAGAAACTCCACTGGGCTGAAACTAGGGTGTTGATTTACCCAACCACGTTCTGCTAGAGAGAAAATTTCTCATGGGAGCGATAACTAATAACACTCTCATTAATTTAAAAAAGAAGATAAAATTTGAATTATTCTTCTAACTTACATAACTTAACAGAAATTCAGGTTAAAAAAATCTTCTCTATACATACCCCTCAGACATTGTTTTTTTTCTTGAGAATTCTATGCAGTGAAGCCTGCCTGTGTACAGATTCTGAATACACTTTCCGAAGAATAGCAGATATTTTCCGCTCTTAGATGACCTCCTCTTGGAACAAAATATCAGTAACAATACTACTCCAAAGGCAGGAGAACGTCAGCTTTCAATGACTATTTCAGTGTCGGCCACCGTGCTCATTATCTGACTAACAAAACTAATTTTGTTGCAGCCTTTGAGAGAAGATAATGTAGGGCCCTGAACACATAATAGCTGATCCTAAATCCAAAAGTGTTTTATATCCAGAGCAGCTGCTACCCTCTTGGCGATCTCTGAGATGTATGAACTTGGAAAATCTATTTCCTTATATAACATATTGAAATTTTCATCTCTATAATAAAAATTTATACATGCCATGCTTCAGATCCCTGCTAGGAAAGCATGCAACTATTAAAGTTATGTATAAATAATGTGAATTGCCCCAGGCCATTCACAGTTCTTCATCCAGTCCTCATTTGACCCGTGGGGGTCCACTGGACATTAACCAACACGCAGGGGTGGTTTGTGATCAGGCAATCAAGCCTCTTTCTCTGTGAGTTGATTCAGATGTGATATTTTCAGTTATTCTCAGCAGCCAAACAGCCCTATATACTCTTTTAATATAATAATTTAGTAATGAATGACAGTTGTATAGTGGTTTCAAATGTCATGCTCTATAGCAGTAACAAGGTGAGTCTTAAAGTTATTTATTCTGAAAGAAATATTTATTCTCTGTGTCATTGATTTAATGATGAAAGGTATTCTTCATGAAATGAGAGTTGTGAGGGAGGAGGAACGTACAATTCCACACATTGAACGAGATTGTTAAAAGAAAGTATGGCTCTTCGCCGGTTCCTGGCCCGGTGGATCCTACTTCTCTGTCGCCCGCGGTTCGCCGCCCCGCTCGCAGCCGCGATGCCGTTGTTTCATACGCGCACGATCGAGAGCATCCTGGAGCTGGTGGCACAGCAGATCTCCCACCTGGTGATAATGCACGAGGAGGGCGAGGTGGACGGCAAAGCCATTCCTGACCTCACCGCGCCCGTGGCTGCCGTGCAGGCGGCCGTCAGCAACCTCGTCCGGCTATGCTTTATGGAGGCCAGGCACTGTGTATCAGCTGCTAATGTCATTTTTGGTCAAACTGGAAAGATCTCAGCCACAGAAGACACTCCTGAAGCTGAAGGAGAGGTGCCAGAGCTTTATCATCAAAGAAAGGGGGAAATAGCAAGGTGCTGGATCAAATACTGTTTGACTCTCATGCAGAATGCCCAACTCTCCATGCAGGACAACATAGGAGAGCTTGATCTTGATAAACAGTCTGAACTTAAAGCTTTAAGGAAAAAAGAACTAGATGAGGAGGAAAGCATTCGGAAAAAAGCTGTGCAGTTTGGAACCGGTGAGCTGTGTGACGCCATCTCTGCAGTAGAAGAGAAAGTGAGCTACTTGAGACCTTTAGATTTGAAGAAGCCAGAGAACTTTTCTTATTGGGTCAGCACTATGTCTTTGAGGCAAAAGAGTTCTTTCAGACTGATGGTTATGTCACTGACCATATTGAAGTTGTCCAAGACCACAGTGCTCTGTTTAAGGTGCTTGCATTCTTTGAAACTGACATGGAGAGATGGTGCAAGATGCATAAACGCAGAATAGCCATGCTAGAGCCCCTAACTGTAGACCTGAATCCACAGTATTACCTGTTGGTCAACAGACAGATCCAGTTTGAAATTGCACATGCTTACTACGATATGATGGATTTGAAGGTTGCCATTGCTGACAGGCTAAGGGATCCCGATTCACACATTGTAAAAAAAATAAATAATCTTAATAAGTCAGCGTTGAAGTACTACCAGCTCTTCTTAGACTCCCTGAGAGACCCAAATAAAGTATTCCCTGAGCATATAGGGGAAGATGTTCTTCGCCCTGCCATGTTAGCTAAGTTTCGAGTTGCCCGTCTCTATGGTAAAATCATTACTGCAGATCCCAAGAAAGAGTTGAAGAATTGGGCAACATCATTGGAACATTACAAATTTATTGTTGATTACTGTGAAAAACATCCTGAGGCTGCCCAAGAAATAGAAGTTGAGCTAGAACTTAGTAAAGAGATGGTTAGTCTTCTCCCAACAAAAATGGAGAGATTCAGAACCAAGGTGGCCCTTACTTAATCCTTGTTTTTAAAGAAAGGAAGTGTGCAATATTGAAGTGATCTTTTTCCCTAGTCAAACAGGCCCAATTCCATTGTGATATTTACCTTTATGGCCAGGTGAGTGCAGTTTGAGCTTGAGATACAGTCAACTGAGTGTTTGCTAGGATCCTAAGGAACATAAAGTTAATTAAAAACTTACACCTAATTATGTAAATTGCCTTGTTAAAGACATGTGATTTGTATTTTAGATGCTTGTTTCCTATTTAAATATAGACATTTCTACCCTCAGTTTCTAAATGTAGATTCTTTGTTGGCTAGTACTTGATAGATTCCTTATAAGAAAAAATGCTGGGGAATGTACCTGGTAGACAAGCCTGTTACTATATTAAGATTGAAAAAGTAACTTCTCTAGTTACTCCTTCTAAAATATTTGATTTCCTAAATTCCCCCCACCCAAAATCTTTCCCTTTTGAAAATACTAAAAACTAAGTTATGTTATTATAAAGTGTAAAATGGTTTGTCTTAATTATAGGAGAAAAAGGCCTTGTTGGAAATAAAATAAACTGACTTATTTCACTAATTAAAAAAAAAGAAAAGAAAAGAAAATATGGTAGCTTGGAAGTGTAAGCAAAAAAATTAAGGCATCTGTATTGTAAAACTATACATCTATCTGCACCAGAACCCTTCACCTCCCTTTTCTCTTTTTCCTTCTGCCCACTTCCCTTCTTCCCCTACTCCTCCTTCTTGTTCTGTTTAGATAAATATTTTTGCCTACCCGTTACTATTACTTAGGATATATTTCTGGAAGTAAAATTACTGGGCCAAAGAGAAAATATCGACTTTTAAAATTTTCAAGTAATTGATTTTACTAGCTTGGTTGGCAGCATCTGTGGCTTATCATCAATGCAACCCATACACAGGAGTCAAGAATCCTTGCTCTATGAAGTCTACATTAATCAAAAAGCAGTTACAGAGAATTGTTTCATGTCAAAAATAGTCAGGGCGTTGTGGCAATATAAATAGTCCAGGAAGATTTTTGATTCCAAGTTTTCATCAAGATATAAGAATAATACATTTTTAAGAAGTGAAGATGCAACATTGACCCTAACCTCTCAGTCTTACAACTCTGAAGATACGGGGATGCTTTGTCTGTTTGATGTAGAAAAAGTTCTGGTTTGTTTGTTTATTTATTTATTTATTTATTTATTTATTTATTTATTTGAGACAGAGTCTCACTCTGTCACCTTCTCTGGAGTGTGGTGGTGCGATCTCCACTCACTACAACCTCTGCCTCCTGGGTTCAAGCGATTCTGTGCCTTAGCCTCCCAATTAGCTGGGACTACAGGTGTGCACCACCACACCCAGCTAATTTTTGTATTTTCAGTAGAGACAGGGGTTTCATCGCTACTAAATCTGATGGCCAGGTTGGTCTCGAACTCCTGACCTGAAGAGATCCACTGACCTTGGCCTCCCAAAGTGCTAGGGTGAGCTTTTTAATTATTGTTGTTAAACTACAAAATAGAGCATAGCTATGTGGGAAATCTCAGGTGGAATCATTAATCCTGCCTCTTTACTAGTGCAGAGCAGAGTACTCTGGTCTGGATTTATGACGAGCTCTGTCCACTTCTCTGGAGTCTCTCTAATAGGAAGGAATGCAATTCCAAAACCCTCAGCTAGAATAGCTACCCTCCACTTTTTGTTCTAGTTCCAAGCCTTTACTGCAAAAACATTTAACAGTACTCTTCTGCAAATGTTGCCTCCTTTCTCTCTTCCCAACCTTCATTTACCTGTTTTTAAAATTATCAATGTGAAGACATGATGTAATCAGGCTCTACCACATTTAGTGAAATATCACATTTACTGTAGATATTCAGAAAATAAAAAATCAATGGAAGTTGAAATCATCTGAAAAGCCTGAATAAAAGCATCTGTCTATCTAGATTAGAGTCTGACACAAAGATAACTCTTAAGAACAATTAACCTATTGAAAATAATACGGGTGAACCTTACTAACAGGACAATACAGGAACTCTGCAAATTTAGTAGCTTGAGCCTTCTGCCTATATTTGCATGAAGAATCAGACAGTACAGTTAAATGGTTTATATTGTATATTCGTTGATAACATGAGTTAATTAACTCAAATTCACCTGAAATCTGTGCCAAATTTGAGTAATATGTATGCAAAATGTAATAAACAATTTAGTCAAAATGTTAGAAGAGATCAATTTAATGGCTACACATAATCTCAATTTTTTAAAAGTCAGAATTCTCTTTTTTTTTTTTTGGTATGATTAGTAAGATGCCTAGCATATATTTGGGCTTCTATCAGTAAAATAATATAGAAATAGTAGAGTACAGAGTGTATATAGGACTTTCGGCTGGGCCTTTGACAACTCAAATCTTCAAAATGTTTTGCATTATTTTAATGAGAAGTTTATCACCAGTTTAATAAAGATATTTGCTTCTGGAATAATTTAAGATGGAATTTTTTTTGGTTAATTTTAAACATAATTTGTCAGTTTCAACATATTTTGTGAGTTTCTTGAGAGATTAACTTACATATAATAAAATTTACCAGTTACAAGCATATAATTTCATTGTTTTTGACAAATGTATATGGTTGCATAACCACCACCACAATCATGATATAAAACACATCAATCCTGAAAAAAGTCTCTTCACTGCCCTTTTCTGCATGTCTTCTCTACACCTTCCAAACCCTGGGTAGCCACTAGTATATTTAAGTTCTGCCTTTTCTAGAATTTTACATAAATGAAATCATATGGTATGGGGTCTTTTGTGATTGGATTCTTTCGTTGAACATCATGCATTAGATGTTCATTCATGCCGCATATATCAATAGTTTATTCCTTTTTGTTGCTAGGTAGTATACAAATATTTAAAAATAAGAGTAAAATATATAAAAAACACAATGTTTTCTGATGATAGTAAGCATTTTGGAGTAACTACACTAAGGATTCTAAAAGAATTACTTTATAGTCCTACTTGCAACTAAATCATCAACAGAGAGATGAGCTCATTGTTATGACAAGGAAATAACCAGAAGATTAATTGGGCCTAAACAAATTCATTTTAACTTCTATTACTCCTCCAACATAGACATGTCTGTTTTGGGCACTGAATTAATTAGAAAAAGTCTTTAGTGCTTCCAGTATGTTTATGTTTTACTTCTAAGGTAAACAGCTTATAAAAATTTTTTTCCTTGAACTGAATGAAAATGCTCTTCCTGGGAATAATAACATAAACTCATTTACCTTTTTCATTGTTTATTCTGCTGTTTGTGTTAATTAGCATAGACATCTGTGCTTCTAACTGAATTTTTCTTTATAGTATAACCTTTTTGCTGCTAATGGCTTAACCTGCAGTGAAGGTATATGCCTGGACTTCATGGGGAATGAAATTATTAGTCAAGCAGTGCAAACATCACTAGAACAAAAATACGAAATAAAAAGTTCTTACAATGAGAAAAAAATATAGACAAACTTCAAGTTTTTAGTTCCTTTTAGTCTCCATTCTTCGAGCTTAGAAACCAAGGTTGCTGTACCTCAAATATGTTCCATATTATACAGCATAAGTAAGATGTAAAAAATTTGTTTTGTTTCATAGGATCAAAAACTACTGTGCTCATTTACTATGCTCATTACCTGGACATCAAAATAATCTGTACAACAAACTCCCATGACATGCAATTTATTCATGTAACAGAGCTGCATGTGTACTTCCTGAACCTAAAGTAAAAATTGGAAATACAAAAATAAAATCCACCTCCACTCATTTTTTTAAAGTACTACTAAAAAGTCAATGATAAATTAAGAATATAAAAATATAAATATTCAAATATTCCCAAAAAGGCAGAAAGTGGTAAACAGAGAAAGAAAAAATAAATAAAGAGATAGGCATGAAACAAATAATAAAATTTTAGACCTAATTCCAAACATATCAATATTATATTAAATGTTAATGGATTAAACATTCAAAAGGCAGAGGTGGTCAGAATAGCTAAAATTTAATAACTCCATTATGCTATCTACAGGAGATGCCATTTATTTACGTATTTATGTGTTTACTTTTTATTATTTGAGACAGGGTCTCACTCTGTTGCTCAGGCTGGAGTGTAATGGTATGATAACAGCTCACCGCAGCCTCAACCACCAGGGCTCAGCTGATTTTCCCACTTCAGCCTCCCAGTTAGCTAGGACCACAGAACCAGCCACCATACCCAGCTAATTTTTAAACATTTTTTTGTAGGGACAGTATCTCCCTATATTGCACAGGCTGGTCTTGAACTCCTGGGTTCAAGTGAAGAGATGTGCTTTAAACATAAAGACATATAGAGTGAGAGTAAATGGTTAGGAAACCAATATGCCATACAAAAATTAAGCATAGAAAGGCTAAAATGGCTCTGTTAGTAGCAGGAAAAAAAAGCTTAAGGCAAGGGGTATTATCAGACATAAACAGGGACATTACATAATGATAAAGATGTCAGTTCATCAGGAAGACATAACAATTATGAACATACATGTACAAAATAAGAGTTTCAAAATACTTAGAGCAAAAATTGGCAGAACTAAATGAAGTCAACAGTTCTACAGTTATAATCAGGGAATTTAATGTTATTGACCTTCAGTGGATAAAACCAGGCAAAAATTTAGTAAAGACAGATGATTTTAACAACATTTTCAACCACCTTGACCTAGTTGATATTCATAGAGCACTATACTCTGTAATTACAGACACACATTTTTTTCTAGTTCATGTGGTACATTTATTAAGATAGACCACATGCCACAATCAAAATCAAACAAGATAAATTGTCTATCTAAAGGAACAGAATTGAAGTCGAAATCTCTTTCTCTCTCTCGATATATAAAAAGTATATATATATATATATCACTGAGTGTTTAAAAACTGAGATCATCACCCTTCTAAACAATAAATAATTTAATAAAGAAATTATAGATTAAGTGAGAATGTATTACAAACAGAATGATACAAGTACAGTATAATAAAATTTATAGAATGAGTGAATGCAATGAATTGAGGAAATTTATGGCATTAATACTTATATTGTTTTTAAAAAGTTATCAAATTAATGACCTAAGGTTCAACTTCAAAATGATAGAAAAAAATGTACACATAAAATGAAAAAAAAGAAAAAGGGCACAAATCAATGAAATATAAAACATACAAATAGACTTTAAGAGGATCAAAAAATTTTCTAAACCCCTAGAGACTAATTTTGAAAAAAATGGAGAAAACAAAATCACCACAATCATAAGTGGGAGATTATCACTATGAATCCCATAAACAGTAAAAGTATAAGACAACAAAATGATAAAATTTATACCAGCAAATTAGACAACTAAGATTCGATGGTGACATTTATTTAAAAAATGCAACTTACCAAAATTGATACAAGTAGAAAAATCTGAATTTTTAAAAAATTTATTAAAGCAATTTTATCTGTTATAAAAATTTCCACAAAGAAAATTCTAGACTGATGGATTTCACTGGTAAATGCTATAAAGTATTTTTTTAGATAACAACTATATTCTCCGTTTTTCAGAAAATATAAGATGAAGGACCACCTTTGTTTGGTCATGAGACAAGCAAAACCTTCATATCCAAATCTGACAATTATATATAAACATGATTATTCATATATACGTAACATAAACATAACATTAACATCTCATTAACATCAACACATTACTGTTTTAAAATATTAGCAAATAGAGTAGAACAATATTAAAACGGATAAGTCACAATAATCAAGTAGAGCTTATTCCTGAAAGACAAAGTTGGATTGACATTCAAAAACGAATTTCATTCACCATATTAACAAAATAAAGAGAACAATCATACGATCATTTTGATAGATGTCCCCAAATTCCCTAAAACTTTGGCATGATTAAACACTTCTGAGTGATAAAAAACTCTCAGAAACTAATGACCAAAAGGACATTTTCGAATCTTAAAAGGACATTTTCAAAAAACCTCACATATTAATTAATAATAAAATACTGAATGCTTTTCCTCCAGGATAGAGAACAAGCAAGAATTTCCATTCTCATCAGTTCTATTGAACCCTACACTAATATCTGAGGTCGTTATAATAAGGCAAGAAAAAAATGCATTCAGATTGAAAAGGAAGAAGTACAACTGTCTCACTTAGCAGATAACATAAACATTATCATTTAGAAAATGTCTATTAAAATTTACAAAACTATTTGAAGTAATGGGCAAATTTAGCAAGGACATGAGATAAAAAGTTACATTACAAAAATCAATGGTATTTTTTATACTAGCAGCAAACAACTGAAATTGAAAGACAATTCTATTTGAAACAATAATAAAGCACTTTAAAAGTATTTAGAACTAAATTAACAAAAATATGCAAGGCTTGTACCCTGAAAACTACAAAATGTTCCTAGGATAAACTAAAGGACACCTGCAGAACTGGGGAGACACACCATATTCATGAACTTAATATGATTAAGGCGACAAATTTTCTCTAATTTATCTGCTAACTCAGGAAATTCCCAAACAAAATGCCAGAATTTTTTTTATTTGTGAAATTGATAAGCAGTTACTAAAGTTTATGTGGAAACAAAAAAAGATCTAGATTAGACAAACCAGTTTTTTAAAAAAGAACATTTCGGAACTTCGTTGGTCATCAAAATGCAAATTAAATCAATGATGAGGTACCACTTACACATCCATTAAAAGAGGTAAATTTTAAAAGACAGACTGTACCAAAGTGAGGATGTGGAGCAATTGGAACTTTCATATACCTCTGGTGAGAATGTAAAATAGTACAATCACTTCAGAAAATGTAAAATTATGAACACTTAAATTTGACATTAAGTGTACATAAGGATTAAACATACACCTACCATAAAAACCAGGCTTTCCCCTCCTAAGTATTTACTCAGGAGAAATAAAGACACATTTTTACATAAACAGGATTGTTCATAGTAGCTTTATTCATAGTAACCTCCAAATAGAAATAACTTAGGTGCACATCAAAAGCTGAATGGATAAATAAAATGTGAACACTACTCAGCAGTAAAAAGGAAAAGAAGTGAAAACAGACAGATACAAAAGAATGCATGGTACATGATTTCATTTATAAACATTCTAGAAAATACAAACTAATTTATGGTAACAAAAAGCAGATTAGGGTTTGCCTGGGAATGGGATGAAACAGGAAGGAATGGTTACAAAAGTCCATGAGGAATGTAATATGTATGGTGGATGTATATCTTGATGGTGGTGGTGATTTCATGGGAGAATATACGTATCAAAATGCATCTTATTGTATACTTTAAGCAGATGCAGTTTATCAGATGGAAATTATACCTCAATAAAGTTGAATGTAAAGTGATAAAATGGTTGGCTGAACCTATACTAAACCTCCTTCATGGTGAAAAAAAAAAAAAAAAAAGCAAGGTTCAAAAACAGGAAAGGAGTTTCTGTGTATATTAGAAATGAAAAAGTGTCAGTTACCTGGGAACAGCCATACCCAGATGCTTATACCTGCAGCAAGATATAAGGTGCCTACCTACGACCAGCAGCAGAAGCAGCATCGCCTATAAAACTGGAACTCAGGCCTGTGCTATAGATGCAGGTGCAAGACCCAGAATTGCACCACCAGTAATGAGCTAAATCCCCAAACATAGGTGCCCAGAGCTTGTTGGGTTTGGAGCTGTGTCCTGAGCAGACTTCAAGACCCACTCACAGGACAGTTGTCATAACTCTGGGCACACATAGATAAATGAGATTTTAAACCAATGTAAAAGCAGATAGTAAATGATTCAACAAACTGAAGAAATATGGTCAAACAAATGAAGATTAAAAAGCTTTCGATAAAGAACTTTTTAAAAGTATTTTTAAAACATCCTAGAAAATCAAATGAAAAATAGCATCCATGAAAGATGACTGTATATTTGGTAACTACTTATCCTCATAGATCAAAATTACTATCCACAAATGTGGAGATTTAAAATAATATATTTTTTAAAAAATATAGAGTGAAAGTATTCAAGACTATCCCTAGAGTATGTTCAATCTGTGTATGTGTGTGTGTATGTGTGTGTAAGTGACAGTGATGAAATGTATCCTTTAAAGAAGAGGAAGAAATGACTCCAAAGGTAGAAGGAAAAAAAAATAGTGTGGTTAAAAAAAAAAGTGGTAGAAAAAAAAGACAACATTAAGAGAGAATTTGCTAAGAGAGAAAGAAGTAGCTGGATCTTGGTGTTTTCCTAGGTTCAGAATTTAGTAATTTTCTCTCTCTAATATTCCTCTCTAAATTACATTATTTATCAATATGTTTTTATTGCCATTTACATAACGATAATTCCCCAATTATACATATATACATTTCCATATATTTATATACATGTTTATATATAAATGTATTCCCACACTTATATCTGACTTTCCCTCTGAGCGCTAGACATTATATCTGACTGCCAACTTGAAAAGTAAATTTGGATGTCTTAGAGATGTTGCAAAGTTGACTTGCTCAAAACTGAATACTTACATTCCACCACCAATTAGCTTTCCAACCATTCTTGCCCTTCCTCTTCTTAGTATAATACCACAGCTTACAATTTTTTGCGCCTCAAATGTGGATGTTCTCCATGATTCCCTTCTGTATTTTATCACCAATACATTAAGTCACTAGAAGGTTATTGGAATCTATCTGCAAAATATGTCTACCTTTTTCTACCTCCACTACTATGTCCTGGATTAAACGACCGTTATCTCTTGCCTTGGCTTTTTACAATAACCTCCTGTGTTCTCTTAGCTTCTATTCTTGCATTTCCTGTCATGCTCAATGTCACCGATGGAAAGACTTTTCAAAAACGCTAATCAGACCTTATCTCTCTCAGGCTTACAATCCTCCAGTGTCTTACTATTTCACTTAGAATCAAAGGCAAACCCTTTACCACAGCCTATGATGTTCTGCTTGATATCACTCCTCCCCAACTCTCCAAACTTGTCTTACGTTCCTCTCTCCTTCCTCAGACTGCTCAAGACACAATTGCATTTTTCCAGCTCCTTGTCCACAGAAGCTCTTTTCACTTTGCTTCCTGCCTCATTCCTCAAGCAGGAAGGCTCTTTCTCCATTCTTCATATTGCTCGGTCTTGCCGATTCTTCCAGCTTCATTTTAATTTTTATCCCCTAGAGAGCTCTTCTCTGACACTATTTAAGAGTACTCCCTGGTTACTCTTTATCTCAGCCACTGATGGTCTTTCTACATAGCACTTACCATAATTTCAACAATTTTTCATGTATGCACTCTGCTTTTGCACCATCTCTTCCTGCTTGGCTGCAAGCTAGTGCATGAGGACAGGGACTCCATCCATCCTCAACCTACCTTGGAGGAGACAACTAGCACATGCTGTTTAAGTAATAATTCTGGTTATTTAGGCATGCTGTAATTAAAAAAAAAAAACTTGGAATGGCAGAATTAATAATATTTGCTTTAATTTCAACCATCTCCTGTCATCAATGACCTAAATAAGAAGCTATATTTATTTATCCTAAATCAAAATTAGTTTAATAAACTTAGGAAAACAAGGTTTTCTCTGAAACATTTTTATGGAACAAAAGATTCTCTAACAGACAAACAATATTGAGAGGTGGAGGGGCATTCCAGGATAATTAGTGAGCATTTCCTATGAAAGAGTAATTCGTCTTCGGTGTAGGAAGGGCCTGACTAGCTCTCCGAAGACATAAAATTATACAAAGTGAAGCCATTAGGTTGAATTTGAGACATCGAAGCAATATTCTAAAATGGCCTTGTTTTGTGAATATGAATAGCAATTTGAGGTTATGTGAGGTCACTGGTAGAATAGCTTTTTCTGCTGTCTCTTTTGGGATGTAGGATGGAATGGGGTGGTGGGGGTGGGTGTTATATTACTACCATTGAAAGCAGCTTCAAACTCTGAAACAATGCATTGAAAGGCCCATTTTTTTCTTGGCAGCTCCCAAGTTAGAGAGTGTGGGTGGCAGTTGATTTTCCATTTTCATCGTGTGCCAAATTCCCCTGGATTTGATTTGATCCAAATAGCAGGTAACTTTAGTTAAGTGATAAGAAGTTTAGTTGGGATGAAGGGGAGAAGGAAAGGGTAGAGGTACCATCAACCTGTCATTTTGGGTTTATTTGTTGTTTTTGTTTTACTGGCAAGTGTAGACATCAAGGTCTACTTATTCAACTAAATGCTTTAGTTTTGATTTTGTTAGTATTGGCAGTGGCTCTGTAAGATTCAACTCAAGCATCTGAGATCTTGTGAGAAGCTATTAGCTCTGATTTACTTCTTCATTACATAAGTTCAAGGGTGGTAGGTCAATGTATCATAAGGCAGAAAACACTATGGTCTAATCATTTAAACTTTTCATTTTGTGATATTGATAAAAGTGCCATGTAGGGGCAACCTCTTGTCCAGGAGATGCCATTATAGGAGGCAGAAGGAAAAAACTAACTGTAGTGAATTGATTGCAGTAATGACAGATTTTTTTTTTTACTCTTCTTAATAACCTTGCTCTCTTACAGGATCCTTCCACAGTGATTCATGTGACTTGTTTTGACCAAAGAGATGGAAACCATGACACAAAAAGAGACTGGAAAAGCACTTACTGTGGAACTTGCTCCCTTGCTGCTCTTCAATTCTGCCACCATATGAACATACTACTAGCCTCCTAGAGATGGAGAGGTCATTTTGAGAAGATTCGAGGTGCCCTAATGAGCCCTCTAGTCTAACCAGAAGCTGACATCTGACTGAAAACACACTAGTAACCTAGACTGACAGAAGTGCAGAGCTGAGTACAGTACAAATGTTTGATCTGCTGATCTGTACATGTTGACAAATGGATGGCTCAGCCACTAAATTTTAGAATGGGTTGTTGTGTAGCAAACACCAGCTGACACATCAATGTATGGATAATAGATCCATTCTAAGAAGGGGAAACGAAATCAAGATCCACCAGATATTTGTATCTACTATTGAAAATCATTGGATTAGTAACTGTTCTGTGAGTTGGAAACCAGATTTGTCTTTAGAAACATTTCAAGTGCTCCCGTACTGATTGTATACACTTCTACAGGAGAGCTCACTAAACACCTCTTTACTGACTATATCTGATGCAGTGGAGCTAGGATAGTTTTAAGGTGTTTTAATTAAAGTGGTTTTGTCCTTTTGAAGTTGAGTGGAAGGCTATTCACCAGGAGGCTCTTTCCACTGTGGTCTAATTCTTGTGTGGCCTATTTTCCATAACAGTAATGGAAAGACTCCCTAGGAGACTTTATTACAGATTACAGGGGTGGCCTGTACTGAGAAAAGAAAATATTGAATTATAACTTAAAATTTGCTGCAATATTGCCCAAGATCATCTTTTTTTTTTTTTTTTTTTTTAATTCAAGAATCCAGGTGTGAGTCTATGGGGATAACTGAAGGCCAAAACGAAAGCTCTGCTCTCTCTTAGAAATTGCAAATACCTGGAAGCATGCCTTCCAAGAACACAGCACAGCAAGGGCTCCTAGGAGAAGACAGTAACTGAAGGACCAGTCTGGTGTCCAATAAAAAGGAATCTTGCAAATAGTAATAATGTCTCTGAGGAACTGCCTTGGGTAAGCCACTGTAATTTGGCATGTCAGTGAAATAAAATAGAAAGCTTTAAAAGATTTTTTAAATTAAAAGAGCTTTTACATGTATCTGAGGGCATCACACTCAAAAGGGATGTCGTAAACGTGAGATACTATGCAAAGTATGTTTATGCAATACGTAGAAGACAATGCCTAAGGGACAGGTATTCTTTACTGTCCCCGAAACAATGTGGGAGGGGATCAAGACAACAGAAGATACTGCAACAGCATCTGCCACACAAAACACAGGACTGAATATATGTGGGCTCAGGAGCCTTTTCAGCCACATCTGCAGATACTGACTAGATAAAAGTCGAATGTGTTGGGAATTTTATTAATTATTCATTCAGGCAACTGTCTGATGCTAACCAATATGATACAGCAAAATTTACAACTATCTAATACTCAGTCTTTCTATAAGATTCTTCTCATGAAAACTTTATGTTCAAAAGCTGCAGTTTCAGAGACACCAAAATGATCCAAATCATTTCTATACTTCTTGCAGAGCATAAAAATGGCTAGGATTCCTTGAGTTCATACTATTTGTGTTTGCCTAGGCACTGTTCTAAGCTTCAGGTATAAAGGGAACAAAATATGTTAAAGGGTAATGTTTCCCTTGCTATTCTTTAGATGAACTTTTCCCCTTTAGTCTCCCTTAGTCTTTAGGTACATTTTGTTTACCAAGAAGGTTTTCGGATTTGTGTGTGTGTTTTGGGGGTGGGGGGGGCGGTGTTTGTTTGTCTGTTTATGGTAATGCAGAAGAGAGAGAATGGACAGAGGAGAATAGAAACCAGCAGTGCTTATCCTGGTTTGATATCCTAGTTTGCCTGTTGAATCAGAGCTAAAGTGCTCTCTCTCTCTCTCTCTCTCTCTCTCTCTCTCTCTCTCTCTCTCTCTCTCTCTCTCTCTTGCTCTCTCTCTCAGAGAATGTGGGAAATTGATGAAGCAGGGAAAATAGAACTTTAAACATTCGGAAATGTTTAGTTTTTTAAAATATGCATTGAGATTTGGGAAGAAGGAAAAAAGATGGGAAAGTTGTTGGTAAGTCTAAGGAATTGGAGAGAATGTGGGGGAATTTTGCCATATAAAAAGGATGCACAGCAGCTGTGAGTATGAGAGACTTGCTTGGCAGGGGATTAGAAATTGAGGGGGGAGCAGAAAATATTTTGAAACATGTTGCTGTGCTTATGAATTGAATATTCTCTAATTTTCTTTGAGGGATACAAAGACACTTGGAATTCCTTTTTATTTATGTTAGGTTGTTCTTCTTTGAAAATGACTTCATACAATGACTGAGAAATCTTATATAACCAGGGTAGTTGCTGAGAGGCGACAAATAGAAAATGATGTTACTTCTTTTTCCAATGATTTTAACTCATTTTCTGCTGACTCTCACCATACCAATGACATCTTGGACGGAGTCCATAAATTTCCTCTCACTTCCCAGTATTAAAGTTTAGGTCAGTTTTAGTCAGGTTTAACATTCAATCTTATTTCCACATTAAGAGTTCTTTCTCTCTCTCCTTTTGGTACTTATCTCCTCAATAGAAGGAGGATTCATCCATAGAAAAAAGGTGTATCAGTCAGATTCCATCAGGAAATATATCATAACTCAAAATGGGATAATCAAAGGAGAGTTTATTCATGAAAGATATTTACAAAGGTTAAGTGTAGAGAAAACAAAAAGCATAATGCAGTAACATAGACAGGGCTTAGTGGCAGCCAAGCTTTGACCACACCTGCAGGAAGAAGGGTCAAATGTGGTCACTGGGACTTGGAAGGAGAGTTATGTAAAGTCAGCCCCTTTAAGAGTCGTGGTGACCTGTGTCAAGGGACATACTCAGCTCGTCTGGTCTTGTAGGAAACGAGCCCTAACCTTACTCTTCTATTTCTCTCCAATTTCTTTCCAGGGTTCCCAATTGGTGAAACCCAACTAGTTTCAGGTTTCAAAAACATCTACTGATGTAGTTCATGCAGTTGATTTTCTGGGATCAGAATACAGGGGAAATGGGGGAAGAATGGATCTGGACAGGCAAAAGAAAGCTATATCTTTATCCCATCAAGAGCTGCCCTTCTCTTTCATCTAATTCATGTCTCCATCATGGGAAAGCAAAAGGTTCTACCAACTATCACAACAGGGAGCAGTTATTTCCACCAACTTATAATCCAATTTGGAAGCTAAATGTTTGTTACTGCTATTATTCTTTATATAAGGAAGCATGGAGAAAAAAAGAGTACAAAGGAAATGGTCAAGTAATAAAACAGATGCTACAGTTCTTGCTGTCCTATCTGGTCATGAGGCCTGAGATGGTAATAATTACTGTCGACTTCCACCACTCACTCCATGTTCCCCTTGACTTTTGCCGGCTCCTCATTTAGAGGGTGGTTCATTTATAGCTGTAGGATCTGAGTGTTTGCTTGTTTTTTTGTTTGTTTGTTTTGTTTTGTTTTGTTGTTGCTTGTTTGTTGGTTTTTTGGGGTTTTTTTGTTTGTTTGTTTGTTTTGCAACGGAGTGTCACTCTTGTTGCCCAGGATGGAGTGCAATGGCGCAATGTAGGCTCACTGCAACCTCCGCCTCTCCATATTCTCTCCTGCCTCAGCCTCCTGAGTATCTGGGACTACAGGCGACTGCCTTCACGCCCAGCTAATTTTTGTATTTTTGGTAGAGATGGGATTCCACCATGTTGGTCATGCTGGTCTTGAACTCCTGACCTCAGGTGATCCACTCGCCTTGGCCTCCCAAAGTGCTGGGATTACAGACGTGAGCCACTGTGCCTGGCTGTTTGCTTGTCTTTTCTTTGTTGGATTTATGAGTTTTTTTTTTTTTTTTTTTTTTTTTTTTTTTTTTTTTTTTTAATTTACCAGACTATGGGACAAAGGAACAATAAGAATAACCCAGTTAAATTATTTGGGTTCTAAACATAGCCATCCTTATCTCCATTGCATAGCAGCACCTTAATTACTTCCAGTGAATGGGATCAGCACTGTAACCACTGATTCCGGCTCTCTTGGTTCACCTTTATGAGGAGCCCAGAATGGCCAGGAGGTGTTTTCAGCTTCAGTGTATCAGGAATATTACTGTTTCATGGTGGAAGTCTTTTGGGGATTAGCAACTACAAATCTACCAAACCTCAGTGGCTTAAAACACTTTGGTTACAATTTTGTTCTTCTCCCCCTGTCCCCATTTCTTTCTTTTTTTAAAAAAACTTTTTTTTTTTTTTTTTTTTAATTACTATACTTTAAGTTCTGGGTACATGTGTGGAGCATCCAGGTTTGTTACATAGGTATACATGTGCCATGGTGGTTTGCTGGACCCATCAACCCTTCATCTACATTAGATATTTCTCCTAATGCTATCTCTCCCCTAGCCCCCCACCCACCGATAGGCCCTGGTGTGTGATGTTCCCCTCCCTGGGTCCATGTGTTCTCATTGTTCAATGCCCACTTGCCAGTGAGAGCATGTGGTGTTTGGTTTTCTGTTACTGTGTTAGTTTGCTGAGAATGATGGTTTCCAGCTTCATCCATGTCCCTACAAAGGACATCAACTCACCCTTTTTTTTATGGCTGCATAGTATTACATGGGTATGTGTGCCACATTTTCTTTATCCAGTCTACCATTTATGGGCATTTGGGTTAGTTTCAAGTCTTTGCTATTGTGAACAGTGCTGCAATAAACATACATGTGCATTCTTTATAGTAGAATGATTTGTAGTCCTGTGGGTATACACCCAGTAATGGGATTGCTGGGTCAAATGGTATTCTTGGTTCTAGATCCTTGAGGAATCTCTACAGTCTTCCCCTAACTTACTGTAGTCATTCCATCTTAACTTTGATTGTCTAAGTGGCCTTTTCCAATCTGAGATGCCATTATTCCCACTGAGATTAGTGAACCCAAAGTGTAATAGCATATTTTTCTGCTACTTTTAGTCTTAAGGGGACAGCCACCACAGAGAGCTTCAAAGTTACTGATATCCTTTCACAAATGCATTTCTTAATGCATTGTCTATTGTCTGAGTGAAGTGGCTGAGCAAGTTGCACATAACATATACCTACTTCCTGAAATAGTTAGACTTCTTTTTTCTTTTCTGTAGTATGTATGTGAATAAATTTCTGGCAGTTTGACTTCAATAATTGTAAGCCCTGATTAAATACATGTTTTCATTATTCAGCCCAGCAAACTATTAACCCACTTTCTTGAGCTCAAGACAACAAATTAATTCTGAATCTCGGGTAGATGGGACATAGGACAATGAATTTGGCTCCATCAAGTCTTATGTTCTGTCCCTATTGGCTTAACCCTCTTAGAATCTATTTTCATAAATCCACCTCAGTTCTTGAT
This sequence comes from Rhinopithecus roxellana, assembly GCF_007565055.1. Classification (NCBI taxonomy): domain Eukaryota; kingdom Metazoa; phylum Chordata; class Mammalia; order Primates; family Cercopithecidae; genus Rhinopithecus; species Rhinopithecus roxellana. The sequence continues at coordinate 67,551,979 of NC_044556.1, forward strand.
GGTATACATTGGTAATGCCTTGTCATTGCATTGATGTAAAAGTTTTCTCCTTGTAGAATAGGTCTTCCCTCACTCAGTCTGGGCTAAGTGCTTTATTAGGATTAGAGGCAATAAAAGCTGGCAGAGTATGTCTTGACAAAAATGGACATCAGCTTGAGAGCCAATCATTAAAATATTATTTTTTCCAAAGAGTAATAGTTGAGAGGAGATTTCTCTACTGGCAAAGGATGTTCAGAAGAATTTTGAAGTTCAAATTTCTCAGTCCTAAGTACTGGCTAAGATGGAGTAACAGGGATTGAATTTACCTTCCAACTAAAAAAAACTGAACACCATGACCAATTAATGGTTGTCAAGATATTGGACATCAGAAACAACTGGGTTTGTTGCCTAGGAGATGAGAAACAAATAACATGAGTGCTGTGATTGCTCATCTTACTTTCTAGAAGATGTTTCCAGGCTACAGTGTATTGAAGACCCCAGAAAGAGATTGGTGCCCTTGCAAAGATGAGAAGACTTTAAGAGGTCAGGAGGACAAGTCAGTTAGAGTACAAAAACAGAGTACCAGAGAGGAGAGAGCTACACAGAGAATGAATTGTAGAAATCTGCAGAGGCTCATTTAAATTGAACTAAGATCAGTTTAGTAGTGACCAATATATACAGGTAAGGAAACTACTCAGGCTAAACAAGGAACCACTCTAAAGGATTAGAGAAAACAATTCCTGGTGCTCCAATACGGCTAAAAACAGTACCTATTCTCATCAATGGAGCAAACTCATAATTCAAAAGGTATTTTAGAGTCCTACCTCAGTAGGAGTGAGGTTACCTCTAGAACAAAGCTTTAAAACAAGAGCTGAAAGAATTGAACTAGTTTCAAATGACTTAGCTGTGTTCTTTGCTCTTTATTCTTTTGTGCAGGTTTAGATGTCCATCTGATATCATTGTTCTTTTACCTAAAGGACATTCCTTTAAAATGTCTTATAGTGTAGGTATGCTGGCAATAAATTCTTCCAGTTTTTGTATGTCTTAAACAGTCTTTATTTCACATGTTTTTGAAAAATATTTTACTAGGTAAGGAATTCTAGGTTGACAGTTATTTTTCCTTTCAGTACTTTAAGGATATCTTCTAGTGTGCATTGCTTCTCATCAAGGTCTGTTGTCCTCTTTATGTGTTCCTCTGTACATGATGTGTTTCTTTTCTGTCTATCTCTTGTGATTTTCTTCTTTTGTGTGTGTGTGTTTAGAGTTTTCTAAGCTTCTGGAACCCATAGGTTTATAGTTTGTATAAAGTGTGAAAATTTACCAGCCATTATTTCTTCAAGTAGTTTTTCTTTCCTAATTTCTCCATTGAAGACTCCCAAAACAGGTATATTTGGCTTCTTGAAGATGTGCCACAGCTCTCTGATGCTTTGTTCATTTCTTTCAGTCTAATTTGCTGTCTAAATTTTGAACTGTTTCTATTACAATGTCGCCAACTTCTTTAATCTTGTTGTTGTTGTTGTTGTTGTTGTTGTTGTATTTGTTTGTTTGTTTGTTTTGAGATGGAATTTTGCTCTCTTGTCCAGCCTGGAGTGAGGTGGTGCAATCTCGGCCCTCTGCCTCCTGTATTCAAGCGATTCTCCTGCCTCAGCCTCCCGAGTAGCCAGGATTACAGGCACGTGCCACCACACCTGGCTAATTTTGGAATTTTTAGTTGAGATGGAGTTTCAACTGTGATGGTCAGGCCAGTCTTGAACTCTTTACCTCAGGTGATTCACCCACCTCAGCCTCCCAAAGTGCTAGGATAACAGGCATGAGCCACCACCCCAGGCAGTTCATGAATCTTTTTTTCTGCTATATCTAACCTGCTGTTAATTCATTCAGTATAGTTTTCAACTCAGATATTTTTGCTTTTATCTTTAGAAGTTTGATTTGTTCTTTTTATATCTTTCATGATTTTGCTTATTGCATCTTTTCTATAGCTTCTTGAATGTGTGCAATACACATACAATAATTGCTTTAAAACTGTGTGATTATTATGCCATTTCTGGATAGATTTCAATAGATTTTACTTCTCATTGAGTTTTTCATGAGTTATGACTCCACTTCTGCTAGAATAGCAAAAATTAAAAAGATTGATATTTCAAGGTTTGATGAGGATGTGGTGCAACTGGAACTTTCAAATAATGCTGATGGGAATGTAAAATGATATAACCACTACGGAAAATGTTCATATCTCCTATATAACCCTGCTATTTTACTCTTAGGTAAAATCCAAAAGAAGTAAAAGCATATGTCCACATACTGACTTGTATATAGATGCTCATAACAGCTTTATTTTTAGTAGGCAAAAACTGGACACAACTTAAATGCCCATTAGCAAGTTATTGGATAAACAAATTATGTTATGTCTACAGAAAGGAATAATACTCAGCAATAAAAATGAATGTTACAATCAACAACATATATAAATCTCCAACAACATGTATAAAATAATTATGTTGAGTGTAAGGAGTGACACAAATTAAAGTAACAAAAACTTATATAAAATTCTGGAAAATAAAAACTAATCCATAGTAACAGGAAGTAGATCAGTGGTCTGCATGGAGATAAGAAAGGATAGGAAGTTGCAAATGACAGGGACTACAAACTTTTGCAGATGGTGGTTATTTTAATTATCTTTATTGTAGTGATGGTCTTTCTGTATGTATATAGATGCATGTGTGTGTGCACGTGTGTCAAAATTGATCAAATTGTACAATTTAAATATGTGGAGTTTATGTATATAAGTTATATCTCAATGCACATGCCTATAATTTAAAAAAAGAAAAAAAGCAACACAAAACAAGCAAAAATTTTCTCTCCCTCATTCTTACCTGCTTAAATGTCTCCCCAATGCATATTGTTCCCAATCTTTCCTCATAATGCTCTTTTAATGGTAAGAAAGGTTTGGCAAGATTGAGCATTCAATTGTTGCAATAATGTTGCACTCATTTCAATCGGACTTGACCTTGTCTTCAGTCATATCTTCCGTGAGACTGCCAGAGATTATGAACTCTTTCAAAGCCACCACCAAGGCCTTCTGGTTCTCCTCACATGATTTTAATTGCATGTTCATGACTTTTATTTTTTTTTCACCCTATACACACTCACTAGGGTAGTAAATGGAAGGTGGCTGGCTCCACAATCTGTTGCCATAGAAGGTAAATACCACAGCCGTTAGTTCTTCCTCCACCTTCCCTCTGACTGCATCTCATCTCATGTCACATTAGTAATAATTTGAGTACTTGGGAAGCTCATCTGGCAGTCAGAATTTTGGGGTAAGTTATTGTAATAATGATTTGGTCTGCCTACCTTCTGAGGTATTCCCTTGATATATGGGATGTCCACACATTCAGAAGGGCTACACTACCTCAATCATAATTCTATTCTTAAAGAATTTAATTAAAAACAAAAAGTGAAGAGTTGATCTAATAACAAGATCTTTTTACTTCTTTATGTTGAGTTACTTGATAGCAACAATGGGTCAAATAACTTCAACATTAATATTTATAAGCTATCTGGAAATTTTGAGGAGCTTAGGCCTAAGAAAATAAGTTAAATGCTAGCACAGAAAGTGAAACAAACATTTATGTCAACAAAATCTAATTATATCTTAACAGTCATTCCCATATCACTTCCAAGGTAGAATGATTTTTGGATAATATGGATCATAAGAAGATTCAATGTCTTAGATGGTGTTACTACAGGCAAATCTAAGTCTCCTTTTAAGCCTTGTTACAATAAGGTCAAAAGGAGGTGAATGACAGGAGGAAGCTTATTGCTTTCCAGGGTAATAAGAACAGGAACTCAAAATTCCAGATGTTTCTGGAAAGCTAGATAATAATCACAGATTTTGTGCTTCCAAAAGTGTTGTTCAGTCTCTGGTTTTGTGCTTTGCTTGTAAAAAGGACATCCATGTGCTCAAACATACGATTTTAGCAATTGGCCCTAAATCAAAAGGAAATGTTTTTATTAGCATGTGTTTTCCTTGAGGGCAAAATTAGGCCATCTTCTTCATGCTATGGAAATTCTCAAGGTGCCCAGAGTTTGACCAGAAATATAGTAGGTTTTCAATAAATAATGACAGTTGGTAATGATGGAATGCTAAGTAGACAGACAGTTTTTGGATTTGCACCTAAAGATGTATGGACAGTCTGAGTGGTGGTGCTAAGTCCATGTGTGTCCACTCTTATGTGCCCCTCCCTCCTGGTGCTCAGGTTGTTCTAAGGATCATTCATATTTTAGCTGTGAAGGAGCTACAGTTACCATTAAGTAGCATCAACTTAGTTCATAATTATGTTTGTAACCCAGGGAAGGCCCATGTGTTTGTCCATGCTACTATTTTTATTAACTGTTAAAACATTTTATTCATATACCTCTATAGTTTTGATCGTCTGTTGCTCATCCTTATAGTCAAGGCTTTTCACTTTCCTATCCTACTAAGCATTTTCAGTTTGATCTTCTGCTTCTCATTACAAATCCTCTAATGCACTAGATGGACCACAGTGGGCTAGATAATTTACAATGGTCACAGTCTTTGCCTTTATAACCTTTCAGAGCATTTACTATCTATTTGATTTGAATTTAGCAGTGTGTTCATGCATTCATTGGATTCTATCCCTGGTCATTGCCTGACTTCTCTAAGATTGGACTGTGACTTTTCACTCCCTGTCAATCTTCTTTCTTTATCTTGACACTTCTCAGACTGTCTGAGAAAAACAGCTGCAGCCTGTGATCCCAGCACTTTGGGAGGCCAAGGCAGGCAGATCACCCTAGGTCAGGAGTTTGAGACCAGCCTGGCCAACATGGTGAAATCCTTTCTCTACAAAAACACAAAAAAATCATCCAGGCATGGTGGTGGGTTCCTGTAATCCCAACTTCTTGGGAGGATGAGGCAGGAGAATCACTTCGACCAGGAGGCAAAGTTTGCAGTGAGCTAAGACCATGCCATTGCACTTCACACTCCAGCTTGGGCAAAAAGAAACTCTCTCTCAAAAAACAAAAAACAAAACAAAAAAAAAAAAAAAAGAAAAAAGAAAAGGAAAAGAAGGAAAAGAAAAACAGCTGTAGTCTCTAAAATGAAGACAATACCATGTGTCTCATATAGTTGTTCTGAGGAGTAAATGAGTCAATATATGCAAAACGATCAGAAAATTGCTTGCTGGAAAGTGCAATATAAATATTAACTATATACAAAAACTATATAAAATTATAAAGTTTTTATATACATTTGTTTTATATACGTATAACACATGTATGTGTATAGCTCTGTTGTATGTGTATGTATCTATTGGTATCATACGAACCTCTTCCCCTTGGCTATCTGGTTTTTAACATTCTTTTTCCTCTTCACATTTAAGTTTGGGAAGTGTTTACTGACATATCTTCAAACTCTCTGATTCCTTCCTCTGGTCATGTTTAGTCTATTGATGAGCCCATCAAAGGCATTCTTCATTTCAGTTGCAGTGTTTTTGATTTCCAGCATTTTCTTTTGATTATTTCTTGGAATTTCCATTTTTGTGGATGGAAACTATCTAATCGTGCATGTTGTATACTTTTTCTATTTAAGCCTTTGACATATTAATTACAGTTATCTCAAATTCCCTGTTGGATAATTCTAAAATTTGTTCCATACCCAAGTCTGGGTCTGAATGCTTCCTTTGTCCCTTCAGACTATGTTTTTACTTGTCTTTTAAATTTTCTTGTTTTGTAATTATTTACTGAAAGTTGAACATTATTTGTTAGTTAATAGGAAAAGAAGTAGTTCTTTAAAGTGAGGTTTTGTGTTAATCTGGCTAGAACTAGGCTGTTTAATTTTTGCTGTGGCTGTGGGTGTATAATACTTCAAATTCTTTTAGTCTTTTGTTGGGTTTTGTTTTTTGTCTTCCTTGATGTCTTTGGGCTTCCCTGAATACTCCTCCTTAAATAGAGGTGGCATCTTGCCACTCTTTCAGCTATGATCCATTGTTTTTACTATTGATGTGGTGTAAGCCCTAGAAGAGGCAGACTTTTGTTCTATAATCTTATGATTAAACCTCAGCCTTCTAGTGGGCCTGTGTTTTCATCTGTTATTTCAGAAGCTTTTCTTAGCTCCCCTTCCACCTTAGATGGGACAGAAATTCTAGAGGAGGCTGGAGTTGGCAAATTGCTATTTTCCCAGGTGGGATAAGGCTCTGGTAAAGTCTTTCCCCCTACATAGTAGGCGTTGGTCATGGAAAATGCTCTGGGCATATTTCAAAATGGTTACCTTCCCCCTTCTTCTGCCAGAAACACAGGAATTTTCCCAGTTCTTTACCATGAGAACCTGGTGGAGTTCCTGAAGGTAAAAGCCATGAGAGTGATGGAGTTCCCCTAAGATTGTGGCCCCCAGGAGATTCTCATTCTCACGTTAACTTCACATTCTCATTCTCCAGCAATTTGGCAAGATGATCACTTAAGTTTATGGCCTATTAGTTTATGACTCCTGCAACTTCTGCTCTGGTAACCACACCTCAGTGGTGACTCTCTGTATTCTCCTGTCTCTTCAGATTTTGGGATAGCAGTTTGCTCTGAGACCTCAATTTTCCAGTGTTCCAAGAAAAGGTATTGACTTTCAGTTTGTTAAACTTTTTTCTAGTTGCAAGGACACGAGTGACAACTTCCAAGCTATTTACGAGTGAGAGCTTGGTAAGTGAGAATATTAACTCAACAGAGCTTTGAAGGCTCATCCACTCTCCTTTATTTCAATTTAGTGTTTTGTTATTTTGTGATCCCTCTTTAATGGTAATATTATAATCAGTTTAACCTAGGTTTGTGTTTTTGTTTCAAATTCAGTAAACATTTACTACCCATCTACTGTATGCTAGGTGCTGTTTTAGGTTCTGGAGACACAATGTGAACAAACAGATGAGATTATCTATTTTTTCTTTTGGCCAAAACTCTCACATAGTCATAGTCCTACCAGCTCTTTTAGGTTAAGACCTCTCTACATTGTCACAAAATATGTCACTTGTTCATACCACCTGTCTCTGCCATGGAATTTCCTTTCCTATATTCTTCACCTCTCACCCAGCCTTTGAGGCTCAATTCCCCAAGAAGACAGAACTTTTTTATCTACAGTGACCTTTTTATCCTGTGAGTTCTTATCACATTGTGTGTATTTATATATATATATCTGTTGGGGTAAGGTGAAGAGATGTTTGTTTGTGTCATAATAATATAACATCTTGAATGGGGAGGTTTTTTTTAACATCATCTATATTTCAGAACTTACAAATTTTGTAAACAATTGAGATGAAGAACCTGGTTGTCCTGTTCCTTTTTCATTTATCAGTTGAGAACTTTCATTAGTATAGAAGACACAATGAGGTAACACAGAAGAATTCAGTCGTATCCATCACTAGAACCCACAAAAAGCAAATTCTTTATCTAGTAGGTTCTCTGCTGCATACTGATGGCCATAAAAGTAATGTGGCAAATTTCTCAAGCTCATTTGATTTATCTACAAGCATGAACCTCTCCTTCTTCTTTGACAGCATGCACTTTTTCTGACATCAAGATCCTTGCTTATTAGATCTTTATATATGATGTCCAGTCTGCCATTTATGGTAAACACTTGATTGTATAGCTATTGGACGATATCTGAAAGTGTGGATTCTATTACAATCCATCATTTTATTTGTAAGACAATTTATGCATCTGCACTAAACAACTTCAACTCTTTCTTGTTAAAAATAACTGCATGTTTTATAAGCATTTCTATAAATACATCCAGTTTTACAATGCTTCTCATATATAACCAATGTGGTTTCTGCACTATCAACCATGGAGACACATATGTGTCCTGTACTGATGAATTTGCCAAGAAGTGTTTTTGATGAATGTGTGGAATGCACTTTTTCCAAAGTCAAACATCTGGTTTTGGCACCAATTTTCAGGCCAGCTCTATGCTCAGCACAAAAATGGAATGTACTGGATTTGCTTGGGTAGAAGTTGCTCACGCAAACCACATTTCCAAATGCCAAGGCTTTTACAAAATTCATTTGAGTTGATTTTAGGTGTGAGGTGAAATCAAGAACAATACTGCTTCTTGCCTACTCTAGATTTTTGCTAGTTCTACCATTCCATGTTAATCATTATGTTGCAAGTTTATGTGTTACAAAGGAAGGTCTTATTGACCAGTGGCATCAAATAGAGACTAATCAGTAATTTCCACATCAATAATCAAGGAGGGTACCTGCAGATTTTTGAAATTGCAGTAGAAGCTGAGTTTAACAATTTTTATTATTACTAACCTATGTTCAGAGGTCAAGATGGAAAAGGCAATTTTGAGATTTTTTTCTTATCTGTATCATGTAATAGTAGACTGTTCACTTAAATCTTTTGGCTTATGTTAGATGGCCAGTGCTGGACTTTGAGTCCCTGAAAGTGAGCTCATGCCATATCCTAGAGCTCCTACTATATCTTTTAGTGACATCTAAAAAAAAAAAAAAGAAAGTAAAAAACATGTATTGAATTCTAACTATGTGTTGGTCACTATAGTAGGTGCTCAGGATATAGCCATGAACAAAACAAAGCCTCTACAAAAAATGAGCCAGGACAGGTAAGAAAATAAAAAAAATAAAATAAAATAAAATAAATAAATAAATGCACAATACATAAGTAGTATAAATCAAAATAAATTAGAGTGAGAGGATAGTGACAGGTGGAATAACATCTAAGCCCAGACCTGAATCAAGTGAGGGTGCGAATGACTCACCTGAATCTCTGAAAGGAGTGTGGTCTGCACTGAGAGAGCAAGAGTGAACAGTAAATACTCTAAGTCAGAAGCTAGATCAACCTGCCCTACGAGAGGCCAAAGGAGCAATGCAGCTGCAGTAGAGTGTGCATGGGTCAAGGTAGTAGGAAGTAGGATCAGAGAAGTAGCAGTGGTGAGATTTTTGTAGATCAAAGGAAGGGCTTGAATTGTCCCCAACTGTGATGGAAAGATGTTGGGAAATGCATCCGTATGGGTGTAGCAGGCATAGCAGAGTCAGCTTCATAGAAAATGCTTGTTGAATGAAAATAAAAATGATGAATACTCAACTATCCATTGTATAAACTTTCACGATCAATAGGACTTTAGAAGGACAAAGGGAATAGAATACAATATCTCATTCTTTTTCCTATGTTTTCTGCATCTATTTTGAATATGTTTTAGATCCTTCCATATACCTAGTGACTTTTACTAAATAGCCACATTAATTCTTTCATCAGCTACAACAGTGGGATAAGATTTATCTAGATGATCCTGGATGACTTGCTATAGAAGGTCTTGGACTGTTTCCACATGTGTCTTGACATTAGTTTATTGCTTCAACCCACCATTCTGTCGTGGAACAAAACAGAAGCATCTCCGAAGTCAAAAAAGGAACAAGTTATCTGATTTTTCCTTTCCCACCCAGAGTGTATGCCTGTTTCATTCATGTAATCAACATAGTTTTTTGAGTTTTGGTTTTACTCTGGGTCTGTAAAACAGAGAAGGTAGCCAAAAGGTATTTTGACATTTTTACCAGACCTAGAGAGAAAAACATAGGTTTAGAATTTAGACATAGGTTTTAATTCTGAATTATGGCTCTAAATCACAGAGAGGCAGTAAGTGTGCAGGCTCTGAAGTTATACCTTGGGGGCATGCATCTCACATTGCCATTTACTAGTTATGTGGTGTTGGGGAATTTACTGACATTTTCTGAGCTTCAGCTTTCTAACTTATAAAACATGAAAAATAATAATAGAATTTTCTTCACAAAGTTGATGTAACAATTAATAAGTTAATTCTATGGATATAAAATGCTTAGAAAGTACCTGGAATATAGATTATAATATGTACAAAATAGATACAGTTATTATTATTTTTATACTCACTGTGTGTCCCTATACAAGTTGCTTAGTGTCTGTTGCCCATATCTGAAAACTGGGGATTATTGGTACATACTGTTCAACATTAATAAGAAAAACAAATGAGATAAGACATATCAAACACCTAACACACTGTCTGACACAAAATCGTAATGGTCATATTGAAATTGCTATTATTTGAGGCAATTTTAAGATAGTCATTTACGATTTCTGCTTTTGAATATGATTAAACACTAGATTCTACAAATCACACCTTGGTCTATTGTCCCTGTCCAATAATGTTTGTTGAAATGGAAGACCCCAAAACAGTTATCATACATTTGTTTGCAATTTAAAAATATCTGATTCAATAAATAAGTAGAAAATGCATGACCACCTAAAGGCAGCCATCCACAGGGAAGGTGAGTTTCAACATTATTGTGTTCGCTAGCTGAAGGCAATTCAGAGATGCAGCATCTTTCTATCCTTCACTTGGGTATTTGCCAGATTTATCTTCGAATAAGCTATCCTCGGGGTTGAAAGAGGCATCATTTCTGGGTCCAACAATGCCCAGAAGCAAAAACAGGAGCTGGAACATATATCTCAGAAGCTCCCAACAACTCTCCTGTTACGTTTCATTGGCAGAACTGCATCATATGTCCTCCAATAAGCTCATCACTAGTATGGAGAAAGGCCTGCCTTGACTGGTTTATACCAACCAGGATCTACCTCTGGAGTTAGGTAGTGGCATCCTCCACTGAGTCCTATGGGGAAAGGGTAGAGCAGAACAAAACCAGGGCTCTGCCCTCAGGGGAGAAAGAATAAGATATATGGTTGACAGCAAATAGTGTCTGCTATAGATGATCAACCAAACCTTGCAAAACTACTTGTATTATCCTCTAAAATGAAATTATGTTAAGATTATTTTTACATGAGTCCAAAGCACTGACTGTTAGCTTGGAATGTAGCTGTTCTCATATTTCTCACCCCAAACTATTACATAAGAAATGCCTTCCAAGCCTTAGATATTTTCAAAGCAATCCTGTATTTTTAGATACCCAAAGACAACCAGAGGTGGCAAAGAACCTCTCATGGACATTTCAAGTGTTCTGGGTCAGGGACTTTCTTATGGCCAGTTGAGTTGGATTTTGCCCTAAAACCAAGTTTCCACCTTCCAGGATGTCAGTGGAATGTGAGAGAGCAATGCAGAAGGGATAATTTGTCCTCAAGATTGCTCTTTTTGAGTTTGTAGTAATGTTACTGCTGTAAGAGAGAAGGAACATGCTAGCTTTGCTCTTTGTTTATTGAATTCAGCCTGCCATAAACTCAATTTTATTTTTCTCATAGCTGTATTTTATTTTCATCTGTGTTGGTACCTCAAATAAATGTCTGGAAAGACCAGCTGGGGAGAATTGGATATCAACAGGAATCGCTTTCTAAAAAGTAGTTGAATGTAAGGAGCACTGAAAAAGTTAAAAACTGAACAGTGGGGAACTTCCCTGCTGGGAGTATAAATTGTACCATCAACATCAACCATGCACTGGCTACAAGGACATAATTAGAGAGAGAGAGAAAGCGCTTCTATTTGAAATTCCATTATAGACTTTTATAAAAGGAGTTAAATAAGATGCTGAAGAAAACTCACTGTAAATAAGCATTTTCTGACATAGATTTAATTTCTGTAAATGGAGGCGCCTACTCTTCTTTATCTCTTAATAGTCTTTATTCTGCTCCCAACACTCTAGTTTCTCTAGATATCCATTATTCATTACCAAATCCAATGATCCTTTCTCTATTATCATTCTCAGCCTCTCTGCAGTATTTCATTTATTCATTCCCTTGTTTAACTTTTCTTGCCCCTTGGGGCCTGGACTAAATATATCTGAATTAAAGATGTCAATTCTGCATTCTAAATGGAGCGATGGAGACAGTGGCCACTGGAAGTCAGTGGAGGGTCAGAGATGGGGAATAGTCGCTGATTATCCTATGGGTATAGGCAATGTGAGTCTATCACCAAATCCATGGTCATAAGAGTCAGACTCTCTGAGCTCAGAGAGAAAAGTAGAGAGAAAGGCAGAGATTGAAGCAGTTAGACTGAAGTCCTGTTGGATTCAATTCAGAGAGAACAACTTGATCAATGTATAGTTAAGTCACTAGGATGAAGACACAAGAAAAATGAAGACACAAGTAAATAAACCAGAGGAACTAGTGTTAAGAAGTAAAGCAAAGAAGTTTCGCTGTATAGCACAAATCCCAGAGAGAGGTATGGAGTAGCTATAGTTACAGTCTGTTTCATTGTCATAGTAATTATTTTTAAGACCCAGAGCCAGTCTGATGTTTGGAAAATAAAAAGAAAAAAATTCTATTTTATTACAATCCAAGAGTCTTCTTTTCCTTTACAACTTGTCATCTCTGGTGAGTAGAAAAATTCTGAGGAGTTCTATGCCTGGGGAATATACCTGGCGGAGGCGCACAGACACAGAAGGGTGTGTTACATGGCTCAAGTGACATTGGCCTCTCTTATTTTTCTCTTTCCATCTTTCTTGAGGATTAGTCATTTTCTATTCTGTGAGTTGCTTAATCATTTCTCTCCTATGGCATAATGGTAGCTCTTCCATTCACTTCTCTTCTTGACAATTGTATTTACTTTTTTGGTTTCAAATCTACATATCTGATCCCAACCTCACACTTAACCTCTAGTTCTGCATTTTAAAACCACTTGTGAAATATCTCCACTGAGCTGTATCTAGATGTCACCAACGTCTCAAGATGAACTCCCTTTCATCAAACCTAGACTTCTCGAATTCCTGATGTTTTTGGTTGTTGTTGGTATTGTCTTCTCAGTCACCCTGTCTTGAAACGTTGCTAGCCTTGGAATACACATTCATCCTTAATCTTCATGCAAATCCTCCTGAATTCTAGACATTCTAACTCTTCCACCTCTCTCATATCCATTTACTCCTCCATTCCTGCAGTCATTGTCCTTATTTAGACCCTTACTTCTCATGTAGTCCATTATAATTTTCTTCAAACTGATATTTCATTTTCCCGTTGCTTTCCCTTTCACTCTGTCCTATACAGAGTTGCATAGTGATTTATGTAAGGTGTATTTCTGATCATTCCCACTACTATGCAAAACCCTTAAATGTATCTCTATCACCACTGCCAATACTGTAGTCAAGACCATCATCAGTTTTCATCTGGATTACTGCAATAGACTTTTTATAGCCTATTTACTACTTCTAGTTACCTTGACTCCAATCAAATTGGTAACCTGTGAATAAGTGACTATTTCTTAAATCAAGGGTAAACACTTTAGTTCTCCATGTATAGCACTTCAATGGATCTCTAATATTCCCTTAGAAAAAAAGTATGAATTCCTTTACATAGTTTTGAAGGTCTTTCAAGATCTAGAATCTTTCTTCATCTTTGATTTTACCTTTCACTATCAGTAGCCAACCCCTCCACCTCCCACAACCCTCTTAGGGTACAGAGCAAAGAGGTAACTAATAGCAGATGTTCCCTCTTATCAGACAGGCAGCTCATGTGGGTAGGCACCAGTTTACTCTTTAGCAATTGGCTTAGGGCCACTGTGTAAACAAAACCTGATGCTCTGTTTCCACGACACCAGAAACCATGTTGGTTGAAAATGAAAAATTCAGTCAATCATCTGGAGGCATCCCAAATATCCAGATGTTTGGCATCATGTTGACAAAACAGCCAGATGATTCAGAAAGAAATTTTCACTTTTTCAGTTAGAATATGTTTTGGTCTCCTGTAGTTATCAAAGGGGCCAACATGTCCAAGTGACTTTGTTGAGATAATGAGTTCCAGGTGGAATTAAAAACACCAAAAGGAAAAGGAGGAATGAGAACTGTGGATATTACACTTGAAGGACTCTAAAGACAATAAAATCCTCTGTCTTGTTGTAAATTGTTGTTAATTAACAATAATCTTTGTTGTTATTTGTTTATGCTCCCAACAGGAACTGTGACAATGGTGTCCATATCAAAAAACTTTCACAGATACACTGACATGCATTTAGGCATGAGTTAGCATAAATTGCTCTGAAATGACTGGAGTGTCTTTTGTGTACAAATCAATTAGTTACCTGGGAGAATTAGCATTATATTAAGGGTTTTAATTTTAACTGAGCTAATGTTTATGTGCCTCATAGCCAAGACAAACTGAAGAGCTGAGGAAACTGATCCAATGGAAATTTTTTCCTCCAAACAAAATAAAGACTTTATGTGAGCAGTCAGTGGGAAAATATTTGTTTTACATCACTTGAAGAAGAAAAATAAACAATAATTTAACTTACCTGTCAAATTAACAGTAAAATTAAAAGATATGCTTCAACTACCCTGTGTGCTGTAAAGTAGAGGCTTAAGAATTGTAACAGAAGGTTTATCTAGTCCAAAAAACACTGAGACATGATGTGAGCAAACCCAGGGAGAACCAATGAAGGTAGTTTGTAGAATTTGTGTCTGAATCTATTAAAACTGACATTTATTTAAAATCTAAGTTTACACAGTCTATTACTGAAGACTCTGCATGTACTAGAGATATTCATTAGTGATTTAAGATTATCTGGGCCAACATACACTGCCAGGTGGATCAGCCATAACCATTTGTGGCTTGGAGAATCTTTGGTTAAAAATTGTTGCTATCTTAAATGTGTTTAGAATTATTCATGTTTAAATATGGAAAAGTTCCATTGCAAAATTTGTCACAAGTTGGTTGAAATTCATGGAAAAAAATATTTTCATTGAACAGAAAAGTGATGGGAAAATTTTCAAGGTAGGACATTAGCCATACACATAATGCAGGAGATTAACAAACACCAACACAGGAGCTTCTGTTAGAGTTGAGCAGCAATGATAACAACAGAAAGTTCATCTCAAAGCAGGAAATAATCTAAGCAGAGAAGTGATAATCCGCTACTCTTATTCTACTATATAAATGCTTTATTCTGTTCAGTTGTGTGGAAAATGCCATTAATGTGTTGTTTGTTTGTTTGTTTTTAATTTTTGTGTGTACATAGGTGTATATGTTTATGGAGCACATGAGATGTTTTGATGCAGGCATGCAATGTGAAATAAGCACATCATGGAGAATGGAATATCCATCTCCTCAAGCATTTATCCTTTGAGTTAAATGTGTTGTTTAAGTGAATATAATTTATATTTTCCTCAGAGAATAATTAGTTAAATAAAAGCATCTCGTGTGCTCATTGCACCAATTACATTTGTAACTACATCAGTGATACATCTCTTGGAATTCATTCACGTGACTAGAAACATGGAGGCTAAATCAACGGTACTTCAGATATTCTTTCAGCTCTAGAATTTTCTGATGATGCTGGAAAATTGGCAGATCTGCCTGGTCTATGTACAGGAAAGAGTGAGTCTTCATGGGAATAAACCCTTATTTTTTAAGTCATTAAAGCTCTAGGTCTTGAAGAATTTTGTGAATTCCAAAAACAACATGTGGCCCTGCTTCTATGAGGCAGATGAGGGCATTTTATTATCTTAGAGAAAAGGCAGCAGTTGATGGCTTCCTGTGGGTATAAGTTATTTCTTGGGAATCAGGTCACGATTCAAAGGCCTATTAATTTCCATAGATACATACATCCTGTCCACTCACGCACATGCATAGGAGTAATTAAAGTTTTGAGTGGAAAACTCTTTACCACATGGGACACAAATATGAAGTTGAGACCAAGTACGTGGAATATATACTCAAACATTTGGTTATGATTAGCCCTAACTAGCATATAATAAAAATACATTCAAAGAACTAGGGTGCGTGCTGAGCTGAAGCTGATAGTTCTTTAAAGTTCTGTTCTATTATTACATTTCTTCCTCTTTCATATTAAACTTCAATTAAATAGTCTCATTGGTTCATTGGAGTAGGTTTCCATTCAAAATGAACATTTGTCAACAGATACATTTATAAACAGCTGTGGTTTTCTTTGGGTATATACAGTGTCATTATCCAGACCATCTGGCCATTCTATGATGGTGTTATTTGAGCTCTCTCTCTGACATAATAATTTGTCATATTCAGTCTGCCTGATTTCTTCAGAAAGAACTTCTCCTGCTCTCACACCTCATGAAACAATAAAAACAACAATAAAAAGCAATAAATTATAAAGGTTACAGGAGGTGAATTGATATTCCTAAAGGTCACTGAATGGCCTGATAACTCTTCTTTTTTCCTCTTTTTACGATTAAAAGGAGCCTGATTAGAACGAAAGGTCAATTTAAAAGCAGAGCAACGCAATATTAACATTTTTAAAAGAAACTGTTTCCAAATATAAATATTTTCTGGGGTTTATTTGTTTGATTTATTTGTTTCTTTAATTGTAGAATCCTTGGCCAGTTCTCAAATGATTAAGAAACAACAGCTTTATTTTTCCAGGGCTATCATGCTAGCCCATGCTTTTCTTACCAGCAATTTTAGTCAGAATGATATAACCATGGAAAGAAAATGAGAGGGGAGTGATTGTGTTTGCCTTAAAAGTTCCACAAATGAGCAATATAAGAACCTAAAAGTATGTACTTTATCTATGCAGAGATAAAAAACAAATAAATGTTTAAAATGCAGGAAGTTACACGGAAATGGCATTTTTAATAAATATGAGCCAAATATAAGCCAAGTATATTGGTAGTCAAAGAAATATGAAAACAAAAGTTTAGTCACATTCTTATCTTTTTTTTTTTTTTGAGACGGAGTCTCGCTCTGTCGCCCAGGCTGGAGTGCTGTGGCCGGATCTCAGCTCACTGCAAGCTCTGCCTCCCGAGTTTACGCCATTCTCCTGCCTCCGCCTCCCGAGTAGCTGGGACTACAGGCGCCCGCCACCTCGCCCGGCTAGTTTTTTGTATTTTTTTAGTAGAGACGGGGTTTCACCGTGTTAGCCAGGTTGGTCTTGATCTCCTGACCTCGTGATCTGCCCGTCTCGGCCTCCCAAAGTGCTGGGATTACAGGCTTGAGCCACCGCGCCCGGCCAATCGCATTCTTATCTTATTATGAATATATAACTTATTAAACTTTGGTTATCAAAATTATGTATAAATTTTAAATAAATTTTATTAGGAAACAAAATATTGAATATGAAGTAAGAGATTGTTTTTTCTAAAGTGTGGATTGAGTTTGTCAATGACCTAGAAAACCCAGCAGGGCAGCTTGATCACTGTAGAAAACTAAAACATAAATAAGCAAATTAGAACTTTCAGCCTTCCCAATGTCAGTGAACATTCACCCTCTGTAACATCAGTGGAATGAGTTTGACAAAAAATGGCAAGACTTTATTTAAAGGAATAATTGATGACATGGGAGAAACAAAGGAAACAGAACATACAGGTAAATGAGCTCTGTGAAACTGCACACTTACTGTATATAATTATTCAAATAACCAAATACTGTTTTCTAACGTTTATATTACTTAAAAAATTCTTATTCTTAAATTACTTGTTAAATGAATTATTTAGGATGCAAAAATACGTTACAAGAGATAAATAGGAGAGAGCTGAAATTATTGGTAATTCTTTAAAAGTTCCATGAAAGCAATGTAGGTGCTGAAAATTTTTAGCATTGTCTTTGTGAATAATGTGTTGGGTAAAATTTACACTTATGAAAATAATCATCAAAGGTTGCTTGCATCACAAAAAGAGGGACAACCAGACATCATGTATCTTCTAATGGAGCAAAACATCACCTGAGAAGTAATTTTGCCTGAAAGAAAATTGAACTTCACACTGATTAAACTACTCCAACTATCTAATAACTTAAATGAAATACAGAGGAAAGAGACAACAGTAGAATGACACCCATGGGGATGCAATCAGAAAAATTCAGACTGTGAAGAATTCTGTAGAACAAAATACAGTCTCTTTAAACAAAGGAAAAAAGGAACAGAGATATCAGAAGGGTATCTATAGATTTAAAAATATTTAGGAAATATCCCTATAAAATACAATGTATAAACCTAATTTGGATTGAGAAGCAAAAAATATATATAATAGAACTATAAGATAGCTGGGTATATGATGATATTTAGGAATATTAATTTTGTTAGATGCAATGTGGATTGTGATTATATTTTCAAATGACTCCGTATCTTTTAGAGATGCATACTGAAATACTTAGAGATAATACGCTGTGTAGAATTTTCTTTAAAATAATTTGAGATAGGGGCTAAGTAGGTAGGGAAGAGATAAAACAAGATTGTCCATTAGTTGAAAATTGCTAACAGTATATACTATTTTCTTTACTTTTATACATGAAAGAAATTATCCATATTAAATATTTTGTGAAAGAAGTGACAGGTCATGTAAGAGAAACACCATTATACCACATGCTCTTTAATATAGAGTATTATTTTTAATATACAAATTTATTATACAAAAAAACTAAACAATATTACAATGCAATTTTAAAGACCTTAAAGAAACTTACTGCCTTTGAAAACCAGTGCATGACTTGCTGCAAACAATAATGAGATAGTGACAACATCTAAAAACGTCAAAAAATTATTTTGCTGTTATTAATTTAAAATAATAAATAGAAAGTTGACAAAAGATGAAGTGATAAGAAGCTAATGGTAGTTTAATGATCATCTCTTCAGACAACAGAAATGAAATGGAAGAAAAACTTTTCACTCACTCGGGCTATAACTGCACGTTCCTGAATCATTCTCTTCAGGAATGCATCTCTCCCAATCTAAGAGGAAATCATCAGGAAGGAAATTACCCAGAAACTTCAAATGCTTTCAGGATGTTCCCATCTAGATTCCATAAAGTACCTTTCCAACTCCTCTGTTCTATCAATGGTATCACCATTCTCTTAGTCCCGCAGTCTCGAAATCGTCCGATAATTTTGGATCCTTCCCCTTTTTTTCAACTGCAATTGCAATCAGTGAACAAGTCCTGATGAACCTTGTTTGTCAATGGGTCATGTATTGCTCTCTTTTTCCACCTTTGCTTTCTAAACTTCACATCTGGCTCCTATTTAATAACTGAATCCTCACAGTACTTAACTGACAGCAGAGTCTTCCTAAAATGCTGATTTCATCACATCATCCTATACTGAAGAAACTCCAGTAGTCCCCTATGATGTCAAGCTGTATTTCTGTGCCTTGTTGTCCACATTCTCCTAGATTTGTCCCCAAGTTATGGATAGATATTGCTTCCTTCCACCCTGAAGTTTTGCTCTGTACTCCAGTTCCACTGTTCACCCTTCTGCACTCTTCTCTGTCACCTGGATGTGGGTTTTCCATGACTCGCTTGTCCTCTATCTAATGAATTTGGGACTTCTAGGTTAAATAAACCCTAAGTCAAAGGACTTCTGAGTTAAATAAAACTCAAGGCATTTAAAAGACATTTGCCTTTAAAATAAACTGGAAGAAACCAAACCAGCTAGTTTTCTCCCTGCCCTAACTAGAAACACAGTAAATTATATAGAATCTCCAAGTAAAGGGAAACATAAAAGTTATAAACTCCAACCACCTTCCAAAGCTAAAGTCTTCCTTAGAGTAGTCTCTAGCTTATGTTCTCTTTTTTCCCTCAAGAAATTCTTTCCAAGTTTTGGCACTTTTCAGTTTTTGAAAGCTTTTTCTTATGTCAAACTTTCTATCTTCCCAGAGTTACGTCCATTGCAATCCTATGTGCTACTCAGAACCTTTATGACAGCACTTCAAATATTTCATGACAGCTATTACTTTGCCTACTCTTCTCTAGGCTGGAAATTTCCAATTTTTGAACATGATTTTTCAGACCAGTAAATTTCCTGACCCACAGAGCCTATTGACCAAGCCTTCCCTACAGCACTCACGCTACCTGATGAGAGCTCCATGCTTCATGTACTGTCTGTCACAGGTGCCTGGTTCCTCTGTAATATGTAAGCTTTTTAAAATCAGTGACTGTGTCTTTTCCTGCTTGCATTCTGAGTGTTTTATCCCAGTTACTAGTGTTTTCATTTATTTATTTTTAAAAAAGCATAAATGGATGGATCACAGTTATTCCCCCTTTTAATGCTTTCAGTGTGTCTCTCCCCTCAGAAATGAACTGAACAGTTAAAGTGAAGTCTGACCAGTATAGTGAGGATTGGAGCCTTTCGTGTTCAAGATAGAGTATCACACTTCTTAGAATGCAGCTAGAGATTACATCAGCATGTTTTCTTCCAGCTATACCCACTATTTACTCATGTCAAATGAATTTTAGGTTAAAATCCAATTCATTTTTGCATATTTTATCAAATCGCATATTCCTAGTCTATATTAGTGCAGAAGCATTTTTTATCCAAGTGTACAAAAATTGATGTCACTCATGGTAAATTTATTCTTACTGGATCTATCAAACCATCCTTTAAGAACATTTTGGATTCTGACACTATCATCCTTTATCTTTGTTATCTCTCCTATTCTTCTTTGCTAGTTGTGAGCTAGTCCTCATAATCCTCTTTCCATGTGTTGATAAAAGCATATGTTTATGTATTTACTTATTCAATGACTATTTATTCTGTATCTATGACATGTAATCACTTTTCTAGGCACTAGGGAATTCACTGGTGAGCAAGACATGACCTCAGGCCTCATGCTACTTATATTCTAGGCCAGTGGTTTTCTAACTTTAACATGCATCAGATCAACCTAGAAGACTTCTTAAAATACATATCACGAAAATGGCCCCACCACCAAAGTTTCTGATTTAATAGGTCTGGTTTCTGGGGGGTTGCGGGAGGTGAGATTTTATATTTCCAACAACTTCCTAGATGCTGTTGATGTTGATAGTACAGGGACCACACTTAGAGATTCACTGTTCTAGGGAGAGATATACATTTAAATGCCAAGGACTTCATTAAAAGTGAATGTGAATTCACAGGACTGAGGACAGATCCTTGCCTGTAGAACACTCCAAGATTTATTTCATTCTCTATGTTTGTGTCTAAAATAAAAACAATAGGTTAGCTTAATTAATTATCCTAAAAGAATAATCCAGTATATTAAAGTGAGTAGAGGGCAAATTAGTAGAAAATGAAACTTGTCTTAGATGAGTTAATCAGTTGATTCAATTAAAATAAAATATTTAATATAATATTTGTGAGCTAGCGTGCTACTTATGCAGCTGGAGTGATTTTTAAAATAGCAACTAATATACTAGATTGAATAATATAGTCTCAAGTATTTGGCTCAAAACTAGTAAATCTCTAATATTAATATAATCATGAATAAATAAATGAATGAATAAATAAGAATCAAAAAGCTAAGTGATTTTCTGAGAAGTGATCCATAGATAAGTGGCAGAACCTAAACTTGAACTCAAATCTTCACAAGAGAACAGAGTCAATAGTACATTAAAAGTAAAAGCTTATTTCAAAGTCACTATCTCCACGTAAATATGAGTTACTAAAAGTTTGAGCACTTGTTTTCACAAGTGCTCTTAAACTTAGGCACCCTGTGAGACATGAACAATGATGCAGCTGAATGTCTTGGGAAAATCCCTAATCTCAGATCATTAACTATTGCTTGGATGAAAGCCAAAGAATTGTACAACAGCTGTGATACGGCAGATAGGCTTCTAGGAAAATTCATGGGCTGACCCAGCCAGCCAGGGCCTATTTGGTCTGTTGACATGCACTCTCTCCACACTCACTGCTGAGCTGGAAGAGGACACTGAAGAGATGGGTGGGTGGGTTTTAAATGTTCTAACTTAGGATCCTTTCTGTAGCTTCCAGAGTGATAACTACACCATAGAACTACCACAATGGTTTGTTTGAACCACTCTTTGTGCTATTTTGGGGATGAGCCTAATAAATTATAAATCACACTTACTTGTGAGCTAAAATATGCCTACACAATGTCAAAATCTCTGGTGTTTATTAGCTCATCAGATGAATGTTTTAGCTTTCAAGCACTGAAATGGTTCTGGCTTCCTACATCAATGACTTTGAATTTTTGACCTGGAAATTTACTTTGGTTTGTTTTAGTCTATGTCTATTGTGGGTCCACTGATAATTATTCCTCCATTATTTTATAGATATTTATTTACCTTATTAGTGTCCATGTTCCCCCAAGGATGAGGGCTACGTATTTTATACTATGTAGTTTAAAGTCAAATGAAATCAATTTTAGTTGAGAGTCTTATACCATTGACTGAAAAGGTTTGAAAGACTCTGGATAGTCTATACATTCAGAGCAAGAAGCTAGGGTTTATATAAATAGTGACAAAGCAGGCTGCTATGGACGGAATCATGCTTCCCCCCATTCATATGTTGAAGCCTTAACTTCGAATGATGTGACGAGTACTTGATTTGGAGATAGGGATTTTAGTAGATAATCAGTTTTAGATGAAGTTCTGAGGGTGGGTCTCCTATGATGGGATTAGTGCCCTTCACTAGTCTAAGAGACACCAGGCACAGCATGGTTGCTCACGTCTGTAATTCCAATATTTTGGAAGGCCAAGGTGGGATGAACGCTTGAGGTAAGACTAGCCTGGGCAAAATAGTGAGACCACGGCTCTACAAAAATAATGAAAAAACAAAACAAGACAAAACAAAACAAAACAAAAGGTTCCCCAGACATGGTGCTTCACACCTGTAATCCTAGCACTTTGAGAGGCCAAGGTGGGTGAATCACTTGAGGCCAAGAACTTGAAACCAGCCTGGCCAACATGATGAAACCCTGTCTCTAATAGAAATAAAAAAATTAGCCAGGCGTGGTGGTGCATGTCTGTAATCTCAGCTACTAGGGAGGCTGAGGCATGAGAATCGCTTGAACCCGGGAGGTGGAGGTTGCAGTGAGCCAAGATAGCAACATTATACTTCAGCCTGGACATAGAGCAAAACTCTGTCTAAAATAAAATAAAATAAAATAAAATAAAATGAAATAATATAAAATAAAATGCAGTTGAAGACACACCAGAGAGGTTACAGTCTTGCTCTCTCTCCCACCCACCCTCACCCCCACCTCCTCAGCCCCCTACTCCCACACTCCCACCATGTGACAGCATCTATAAGCCAGGAAGAGGGCCCCCACCAAAACCCAACCATGGTGGCATCTTGATCTTAGACTTCTAACTCCAGAATGGTGAGAAAATAAATTTATGTTGTTTAAGCCACTCAGTATATGTCAGCCTGAGCTGACTAAGACACAGGCCAAGTGTTTTAAATGAAACTTTTGGATGAATCGAACTATCTCCACTTATAGCACTCTTACAATTTTTCTGCAAATGAAATAGACTCAATTTAACTTTTTTAAGACTCATTTTACTGGATCTTTGGTCACTGAGAAGTCATGAGTTGATTATTTTATTGTGTATCATTGCAGGTACAACCTATTAAAATAACAAGGTGACTCTAAATGACTTCTGATGCAGTTAGAAACTCATCAACAGCAAGAAAATAGTGGAAAATGCATACCCCTTCTCTTTTCTTCTGCAAGAAAATCATTGACATTCAGAGCAATGCCCGGAATCATAATTAACTAAGTTGGATGTGCCATTCTTAGAGTATATAATTTGAAATGCCACACATACTCCACCAAACTACAGCTGTATCTTAATAGAACGTGATAGCAAGCTAAATTGTGTATAAGATTCTGAGGGCTTAGGAGAATCTGATTGGCAGAGAACCAAACAAAGCCATCCTCTGAGTCAGTCAGATGTTCAGATTTCCAGTAAAGGTTCCACAAACAACTACCCAAATCCATTGATAGTCAACTGCCAAAACAACAGCTTCTCTTTTTTTCCAAAGCAGTACTTGTGTACAATCCATAAACAAACTGTCAAAGATGTTGTACATCTGGACGACACAGTTGCAAAGTTAATTTTGGTTGGAAGAAAACTACATCCCTGGTTTTCATTTGAGTGGAATTTTGATCAGGGAAAGAATTATATTGTGGGCATTTCTAATGTTTCTACAGACACGTGCAATAGTGCCACAAGCTGCCAAAGACAGAGGATTCTGATAAATAAAATTAACACTTTGAGTGAAGTCTAGGAAACAGTGAAGGCTTTAACTCATGGACTGTTGAGCTTCATGAACCAGCAAGTACCCTGGAGCATTTGCCATCACATTATGGACTTGAAAGTTCAAGATTCATATTACAAAAATAACTTTTTATTATGTATGTATGTTTTCTAAAAATTAGATAGGTGTCTACCAAGTGGATGATGCTACCTAGTGCTTGAGAAATACTGAGTAGTTTCTCTTGCCTTACAGGACTGTGGTAAGTTTTGTACTCTTAGAAGGAGTAACCACCATTATCAAAATAGTAAAAGTCCTCTAGCACCTTTGCTGATGCAGAGCACTTAGGACATTAAACCTCCCTAATGTTTCTCTCATTACTGATATTATTGAGATTCATCTAAATCCAGTGTCTCTAGGAAATGACAGAGAGCCAAACATCTCTTCCCATCTGAGTCCTTTTCAAAAAAAAATAATAACCATGTACATAATGACAGGACTCACTGAAGAGTAATTATAAGTGTGGAGAAAGAAGAAAGTGAGTAACTTTCATGATATTGCACAACTGAACCCATATAAAAGTCAGATTCTTTCCACCATGTTCTTAATCTTTCCCACTTCTCCCCTGAGTAGGTTATGGTCAACTGCATAATACAGCTGCCTTCTCTTCTGTTGTTGCAATGGACTCTTGATAGTTTCCATCTGTATTCTGGACCACCTCTGAAGCCTACTCAGTTCAGATTACCACCAAACAAAGAGTCTGAGGCGCCTTCAACACTCAACTATCAAGTTCACTCAAGAATATCTGTCCTTCATCAGCATTCTAAAAGAAGTGGCCTTCCACTTACATACATTTGGGTAAAATATTTGTATAACCTGGGCTCAAGATACTGACTTTTAATATATGAGTAAAGCCAACAACAAAAAATGGTTATAAATGGATGAATTGGAGAAACTATTTATTTTTACAAGAATTGAAAACTTGTCCAAAGAATCACCACAATTACACTAAATAATAATAACTCCTAGTATAATTACAGTGTATAACTTGTTTAATAAATGTTACCTGCAACTGTATAGGCAAGCAAAAATGTCGCCTTTTATGTCAGTATGTCACACTTTTCAAGTCTGTTAACTCATATTTTCTTAATAACAATTTTATAACCATTTTAGAGCAAGAATGATGTCAATTTTATAGCTGAGGATTCTGAGAGAAATTAGAAGACTAGTCTAAGATCATATTAATTGGGAATTAAAATAAAAATCAGGTTTTAATTTCAAGATCTGTGTGTTTTCTGCTATACAGTGTCTACTTCTGAACCTTTAAACTTAATAAAAATATTTAGGGGAATTAACAAGTGACATTCATTGGTATTTAAGTTTTAACCATCAGGGATCCTAAGTATTAAGGATTATGAATATTAACTCATGATCAACATTATAGTCCATTCTTGACTTTACATATTTTTCAGTGTCATCATAAATGGCTGGCTATTGACCTCAACAGGTCTTAATTACACCTTAAGCACAAGGACAGGCTCCATCTGTATCTAGGAAATATGAAGCCCTATATATTTTCTAGTGAGCAGGGAAGCAAAATTTGCTATTAATCTCGTATTCATCTGTGACTTATTTCTAATAACTGTGCTTCTATGTTTATCTTCTTAAAAAGCTACTCTCTTAAACCTTTGTTCTGGTATCTCTTTCCTCTTGCCCCAGTTCTTATCTTGTTTCAATGCTAGGCACTTTAGTTCCTTTAGTTTGAGGGATTTTTCTTGTCCTAATATTCCCTATATCTTCAAACAGCACTCATCACCCTTGCACAAGCATTCTCAGCCTTGCAGGGAGATGTCCTTCATGCCAATGTTAGTCTGCCTGCTGGGCTCAGGAGGGCTGCCTGGTGAAGATACCATAGACTTGGAGTCTGATCATGATGGGTTTAGTCATTCATCCTTCACTTTCATCCACTACCTTTAATCTCTACTGCAAACCCATCAGGTAGGTATTAAATTCCCATGTACAAATTATGAAACCAATACAAGTCTTTTGGCCTCCAGAAGTTTCAGTTTCATAATTTTTAAAATGCCACTACTATTATTACTTAACCAGGGGCTCTGTAATATTGACTAGAGATTGAACTGCCCTCAATCATTGCTTTCCAGGCTTTGTGGATTCTCTATAGATCCTAGAGCATGTGCCAAGGCTCCCAGATCCTTTTCTTCCTGATCAACTCTACTTTATGGCAATCTGGTCTTCCAAATTCCTCAAGGACAAGTATAAATTGACAAAGCAAAGTATAGCAGTTTAGATGAGCACCTTCTTCCCATGAGTTTAAAACAGCAAACACACATTATATACTATGCAATCTAAAACAATTATTCACTTAAGTTCACTTCAAAATGTCCCTATATTGTTGTTCCCCTTTGTACTTGCAACAGTCCCATGTTCACTTTTCCTTTCATATTAGTCATTGCTCTCTGGCATTATGTTGTAGATTGATTTGCTTATTGTCAGGGCTCCTCTCATGAACAAAGGCTCCCCTTATGAAAGGAAGGTTTTCTGTTTTGTTTACCTCTTTTTCTCCATACACATAGAGGATTACGGGGCATCCATAGTTTTTCAATAATATCTATTAAGGAAGAAGGAAGAAGGGAGTGAAGGAAGAAAGGAAAGAAGGAAGTAGGGAGTGAAGGAAGAAAAAAGGAAGGAAGGAAGGAAGGAAGGAAGGAAGGAAGGAAGGAAGGAAGGAAGGAAGGAAGGAAGGAAGGAAGGAAGGATGGAAGGAAGGAAGCAGCAGAGGAAGGGAGAAGGGCATGTTTGGGGCAAGTTTGGGAAAGATAAGTTTTAATTTTGATAATAATGATATCTAAGACTTACTGAGTACTTATTCTATGTGCTAGTAAGAAATTGATATATACTAATTAATCTAATAGTGCAAATACATATTAAGAGATAGGTAAAGTTGAGAAACTGAAACACAAAGACGTTCAGTTGCCAGTTTATGGTCACATAGTTCATAATTAGTTGAGTTAATGTACAAACCAGGAAATTTAACTTCACGTCTCATACCCTTAATCTCCATGACATACTGCTTCTTGCCATGAGTAAGTAACTGATCCATTGAATAAAAAATGAGACTGGGCCGGGCGCGGTGGCTCAAGCCTGTAATCCCAGCACTTTGGGAGGCCGAGACGGGCGGATCACGAGGTCAGGAGATCGAGACCATCCTGGCTAACATGGTGAAACCCCGTCTCTACTAAAAAAACAAAAAACTAGCCGGGCGAAGTGGCGGGCGCCTGTAGTCCCAGTTACTAGGAAGGCTGAGGCAGGAGAATGGCGTGAACCCGGGAGGCGGAGCTTGCAGTGAGCTGAGATCCGGCCACCGCACTCCAGCCCGGGCGGCAGAGCGAGACTCCGTCTCAAAAAAAAAAAAAAAAAAAAAAAAAAAAAATGAGACTGATCATCTATACTTATTCAACAAAGTGACCTGATGAAGCAACTCCAAGAAGGATATTAGTAACTGTTACTGAATTCTATAAACTCAAAAAATCCTCCTTGTTTAGGCAACTTTACTGTGAACACTTGAGATAAGAAGACTTGGAGAGCGAGAGAGAGAAAGTGAGAAGGATGAGGCTGGATCACACATTTCTTATCCAGACCCAGTATAGATTAATAAATCACAAACCATTGAATTCAGAAGACACCCTCATGCAACTCCAAGGGTATTTCAAGGAACCTTCCCATCTGGAATCTGTGCTGATTCTTTTCATATTGTATTTCCCTAAGGATGACTCACAGGAAATTGAGGTTTCAGAAATATGTTGTGTTTTTTTTTATGGCATTTCTCTACCTTCACTGAAAAGTTTTAAAGATAAGTGACTTTGTGGTTATGTTTTTTTCTCGTTGAGTTTAAAGAAAAAAACACGTTTTCAACTTTTTTTTACAGCTTCTCTAATTGTAATGATGTTTATACCTACACGATGATGATGACGGCAGTGATGACGATCCTGTTGATTGTGGTATAAATATTCCGGTAAGTGAGAGTAAAAAGAGGGTGGAAAAAGCCCTCAATAAGAGATATAATTGCAGTCAAAAAACAGTTGTTGGGTTTAAGTGTTACAAATATGGAGCTATGCTACATATTGTGAGAGTATGAAAATCTATGGCATCACCCTGTCTCACAGAGCACACAGTGTTGGAGTCAAAGGTAGACCAAATGTCTCCAGCATGAGATAAGCGTAGTAGGTATAAAACAGATATCAGGTACAATGACCACATGTTCACTGGGAAATGATTGATTTCAACTGGAGGATCACTCGAGGTTTTGTGAAAGGGTGACATTTGAAATACGTCTTGAGATATTATAGACTTTCTTTAAAAAATCATGAGGAGTAAAGAACAAATTTGCAAAAGGTGGCGGTATTGATGGAGGGAGTGGCTTCCCTCCCTCTCTTTTTTCCTTTCTTCCTTCTTTCTTTCATTTCAATGCCTTATATACTATTAAATGTTTAATGGGCCAGAAAAGAAGTTCATGAATCTCTGTTCAGTGCCTAGAGTGATGTAATGTTCAATAAATATTATTATTTTATTTTTAGTTGACAAATAATACTTGTATATATGTATTAGGTACACAGTGATGTCTTGATACATATATAGTGATAAGATTAGGATAATTAGCAAATCCATCATCTCAAATACTTATCATTTCTTTGTGTTAGGAACGTTAAATATTCTCTTTCTAGCTATTTGAAACTGTTATTGTTAACTGGAGTCATCCTATGGAGGTACAGAATAATAGAAATAATCCCTCCTATACAGCTGTGATTTTTTTCTTTGAGACAGAATTTCACTCTTGTTGCTCAGGCTGGAGTGCAATAGCGCGATCTTGGCTCAGCACAACCTCCGCCTCCCGGGTTCAAGTGATTCTCCTGCCTCAGCCTCCTGAGTAGCTGGGATTACAGGCATGCTCCACCACGCCCGGCTAATTTTGTATTTTTAGTAGAGATGAGGTTTCTCCGTGTTGGTCAGGCTGGTCTCAAACTCCCCACCTCAGATGATCCACCCACCTCGGCCTATCAAAGTGCTGGGATTACAGGCGTGAGCCGCCATGCCCAGCCATAATTTTTATCCTTTAACAAATCTTCCCATATACCTCCTTTCTCAGCCTCTAGCATCCTCTGTTCAACTTTTTACTTCTATGATATTAGCTTTTCTTACCTTCCACATGAGAGTGAGAACATTCAGTGTTTATCTTTCTATCCCTGGCTTATTTCACTTAACATAATGTCTTCCAATTCCATTCATGTTGCTGTCAGTGACAGGATTTTACTCTTTTTTATGGCTGAATAGTATTCCATGGTGTGTGTGTGCGTGTGTGCGTATATATATATATATATATATATATATGCCACATTTTCTTCATCCACTTATCTACTATTGGACACCTAGATTTATTCCGTATCTTGGCTATTGTAAATAATGCTACAATAAACATAGGAGTGCAAATGTCTCTTTGATATAATTATTTTCTCTTCCCTCAATAAATATTATTGAAAAAATGGTTATCATATGTACAAATGGGCACCTAGATAAACAATTCTAATTTGCAAATTAAGGCAAAACTTTCATCTATATCATTTAATATTTGGAAGTCAAAAAAATTTATGAAGATCTATATGAGTCACCCATTATGTAATTGCAAGAGAGAGAAAATAATGAACAAGAATTTAGACTCCGAGCTACCTGGAACAGGAGCCATATCTTTACTCATTCAATAGATATTTTATTTAGTAATTATAATATGTCATCTTCAGTATTAAGTATTATGTACAAAAATGAATGATACGGTCTTTGCCAATGCTGTGCATACGTTTAATGGGAAAGAAAGATAGGTGATATAGGTGTATGATGCTAATGATTGTTAGATAATGTCTACTGTGTCTATTTCCAGACACTATATTAGGCACTACAAACACACTGTTTATTTGGTCTACCACCCTCTAGGGAAGGTCTTATCTCCATTTGACACATGAGGATTTAAAGCTTAGATAAGCTTGCCCAAGGTCACATAGATATTTTACTTTTTTTTTTTTTTTTTTTTTTTTTTGAGGCAGAACCTTGCTCTGCTGCCCGGGCTGGGGTGCAGTGGTGTGATCTTGGCTCACTGCAAGCTCCGCCTCCCAGGCTCAAGAAATTCTCATGCCTCAGCCTCCACAGTAGCTGGGATTACATGTGTGCACCATCATGCCTGGATAATTTTTTGTAGAGATGGGGTTTTGCCATGTTGGCTAGGCTGGTCTCAAATGCCTGACCTCAAGCAATCCACCTGCCTCAGCCTCCCAAAGTGCTGGGATTACAGGCATGAGCCACTGCGCCCAGTCAATACAGCTATTTTAAGTGATAGATTTGGAATTAAATCTTTCAGATTCTGAAATCTATGCTCTTAGCTGTTCATTCAACACCTTTAGGCATTGGAAATAGTCACTTCTTAGATTGTTGCCTATGTTGAATCTTAAGGAATAATTACAAACATATAAGGAAGGAAAGGAATGAAAAAGACGTTGGAGGCAAGAAAACAAGTAGCTCAGGAATACTAGGGCACAGGGTGTGTTGGAAGAAAGGCGTTGGAGATATGGTTAGAAATACAGAAATGAGGTGGCTTATAAAAAGCACTGGATACTTAGGCACAGGCAGTGGCTCACCACCCTGGGGAAACAATAGAATCAACTGGGGAATGTTTAAAAACTGTTAAGAGGCTGGGCACCTGTCCAGACCAGTTAAAATGAAGTCTCTAAGGGTAAGGTTCAGGCATCTGTATAAATTTTAAAGTTTTCCCGAGGTAAAAAGCACTGGGCTGAAGTGATGGGAACCATTGAGGGAGTTTAGGCCGAGAAGTATGGCAGATGGAAAGGAAAGGCCCAGAGTAGAGGCAGGGAAGTCTTTGAGAAGGAAGCACATCAGTGATGGCGAGGGGCTAAGGAGAGTTAGGGGCAAAAGGGAAGGAATTCAAGGGGGAAATATAAGAGATAATTAGGGAGTGGAATGCACAGGTTTGGTATCACTTGGATGGGTGGGCTGAATAAGATGAGGAAGTAATAGTGATTCTTCCATTTCCAGTTTGGGTGACTGCGTGGAAGTTAATCTCTTGTATTGAAAGGGCAGATGCAGGAGGAAGGGCAGGTTTGTGGAAAAAATGATGAAGTGAAAATTCTGTGAATTAGACCGAGATGGAACACTCAGAGGGGTTGCAGAAAAGCCAGGGAAAGTGACATTCCAACAGCTAGGAGAACAGGAGTAAACTGCCAACACGGTCAAACACCTCTGGAACAAGGGATGACATGATATTATTGAACATACTTAGAACAAAATACCATGATGGTGTAGTTTTCCTTCCTTCTGTCTATCTTCTGAGAAGATTCCTGCTTGGGATGTATAAAGCAAATGGGGATAAGAGCAGAACTGGAAGAAGCCTGTGCCATTTATGAAGTCATTGTCCCCAGCTCCAAACTCTCCCTCTATGCTCTGCTTTTTGATGCTAGGCTGGAATTCTGGAAGCCACACTTCTGCTTTGTTAGGCTCTGACAGTGAGGCGCACTAGTGAGAGACTGCAAGGCTGGAGAAGGAACAAGCAAATTTTGGCTATATTCTTCCTGAGGGCTGTGACTACTCGCAGCACTTCAGAGTTGTTTTTATGACTCCATAGCACACCACTTTGTTTGCTTGTTTGTTTGTTTCAATAGCAGCAAGTGAAACCAGTTCATAGTTTTTCCTGCACTTGCAGAACCAGCTCCATTATGTTCCCTGCCTGAAAACACCAGCACCGACTGTCTGGTGATCCCTTTTGCAGAGACAAAGGTCTCAAGTCTAGAGGGCCTTTTCTCCAAGCTCCAATGCACCAGCACTAGCTGAACAAGCACTTTCTCCTCAAAAGGCTTAATTTCTGCAATGGAGAGCCCCTAGCTAAGTTTCTAAAGATTAGTAATTGCAACATCTCCCGTTTGTTCCCTCAGCCCTAGGGGTGGTAGCTACTTTCTACAGTTTATATCTTTTAAAAAATGCTTTCCTTTATTTATTTAAGAACTTCGTAAATAGTTAACAGTTCTTTATATTAAATTTTCTTGGTTCAATAGCTAGTGTTGTGTCTGTCTCCTGAATGGGCCCTTACTTACACAGTAATTGATTCCATAACCAGAAATTTATTTTAGGAAACAAATCCTTAAAGTTATTTTGGATTAATATGGTCATGTCCTTAGATTGAACACAATATCAAGATCCTTGCCCATGGTAAATGAGGTACTAATCACTAATTGCATGTAGATACACTACCCTTAATCACATCACCACCTGTGATTGATTGTGATGAAGTTTCTACTGAAGCAAGAACCTTGGGAACCCAAGTGACTATTTCATTTGACTGTTACAGGAGTAAGGACACCTACACGGACTGTGGCATGGGATGGATTCTTGTAAACATTTACTTATTCAATCCCCGTGCCAACTCTAGGAGGAAGCATGATCACAGATTAAATAAGGTCATATCATGACTTGATCTTTCTATCATGATGCATCCTCATTAGCTTCTTGCTGTCAAGTGCACGAGAGTGGTTACAAGATGTAAACTATAAAGATAGGTCTTTAAACTCTCAACTCAAGTCATGGTCAGAGAACCACAAACTTTTCATGACAACCCTAAATAAGTCTCATTTTTCTGTAGCCATATGACTAATATTTTAAGAAGCTATACTTAAAATACTGTGAAGTTTGCACAATTACAATACATGTTGAATTCACAGCCTTACAAAGTCTCTCACAAGAAAGTGAAAGCATTGATTAGGAAGAAATGGGACTCAGAAATTTGAAATGGGCAAATTAATTCATACTCAGATGAGGCTGAGAATCTTAGATTCAAGTCACTCTGAGCCCTCCTGTAAATACATGCCAATTGCCTACCTGTACAGGCTGAGAATTCCTAATCTGAACATCCAAAATCTGAAATATTCCAAAATATAAAATTTTGTGCATGCCAACATAACCTACAAGTGGAAAATTCCACACGAAAGTACTTAACACAAACTTTATTTCATGCATGAAATTGTTTTAAAATATTATATAAAGTTACCTTCAGGCTGTGTGTATAATGTTTATATAAAACAATTTCATGTTTAGACTTGGATTCCAGCCCCAAGATATCTCATTATTTATATGCAAATATTCCAAAATCCCAAATTTGAAACACTTCTGGTCCCAAGCTTTTCAGATAAGGAATACTCAGCATGTAGCTGAAAAGACAAGCCTTCCCTTGCCTGAAAATTCTGCAACCATCTCGCTAAGAGCTGGACTGTTGCCTTATGTAAAATGCTCATTTTGCGTAAGATTAACCTCAACCATCTCTTATTGTCACTATAACTGACTTATAACTAGGTTCAGAACTCAACATGCTCCATGGGTCTGGTACAGAATCTGACCCAAAAGGAAATAGCTTAAACATCAAAATAATTGCAAGATTTTGTAAATTATATTGATAGAAACCTAGGAAATATGTGTAGGAGATAATTCCAATGGGGAGTTAGAATAAGGATGGTGGAATGTAAAACTAGATCAGGTCTAACTTATTAAATAAGTGGAATTTTGAAATATTCCTAATATAGTGGGTTAGGCTGTAAAGCCAGAAGTGATTCTAACAGTTTCTTTGTTTTGTTGACTTAAAATTGAACTTAACAGTGTCTTAAATTGAAGGAGAAGGAGATAGCAGAGATTTCATGGTAAGAAGAAGTGGAAGGAATCCGAAGACATAAGGAGAGAAGAATGTTAGGCAAATTGTATAATATGCAAACGTGACACCTATCCTCCAACTACGTCACCCAAAACAACCCAATACCGTCACTAAGTTATTGAGAAATACATACATGTGCAAAGCACCTACATCTTTATATAGCTCTGTGATGGCTGTCTTCTCTAACCCAAGTATGAGTATGGAAAATAACGTAACAGATGGAATTTCTGGTTTTAATGGAAATGATAAGATCCTGGGGTAAAAGGAATGTTTGTTTTACTTGTTTGTTTATATTTGTTTTACTTTTACTGTTGGCAGTATTCAACCACCAAAGATAAGACGGGCACATTTACCATAAAAGTTAGTCATGGTTGAGTAATATAACTTTTTTTGTTTTAATTTTTTCCCCTGCTTTATTAAAATATAATTTACAAATAAAATTGTATATATTTAAGGTGTATAACATGATGTTTTGTTACATATATATGATATATAGGAATATATATTTGATACATATACAGTGAAATGAGTACCACAATGAAGCTAACTAACATGTTTATTACCTCACATGGTTATCTTTTTGTGTACATGTGATGAGAATACTAAATCTACTTTCTTAGCAAATTTCAAGTATACAATGTTATTATTAATTATAGTCGCCAAACTGTATTTCAGGTCTCCAGAACATATTCATCCTGTAACTGAAACTTTTTACCCTTTGATCAATATTTCCCCAGCCCCTGGCAACTACCTTTCTACTCTGTTGCTATGAATTAAACTTTTTTAGATTCCACATGTAACTGAGATCAAGCACTATTTGAATTTCTGTGTCTGGCTTTTTTCACTCAGCATATTGTCTTTCAGGTTCATCTGTTTTGTTGCAGCTGGCAGGATTTCCTTCTTTTGTAAGGCTGGATGATAATAGTCAGAATGTTTTAACTTTCAGGGATTTGGGGCAGCAGCTAATTAATCAAGTTCTTCCTAGAAATGAAATATATGGCTAGTC
Organism: Rhinopithecus roxellana; assembly: GCF_007565055.1. NCBI lineage: Eukaryota > Metazoa > Chordata > Mammalia > Primates > Cercopithecidae > Rhinopithecus > Rhinopithecus roxellana. Next base: position 67,586,595 of record NC_044556.1, read on the forward strand.
AAATAAAATGTTTCTTAATCTATATAATGGGAAATACTCCAGCAGCGTGGTGGCCAAAAACATGACTTGAGTTGCCACAATGGAGAGTAATGGCTTCACACTTCGCTTCCAGACCTAAGCCAATCCATAAACCCAAAGTCCTTCTATTGAAGGAGAAATTGGGTTCCTTGAGAATGGATGCTGCAGCACTGCTATACATACATCCTGTAAGTATTTCTCTAAGTTTTCCCCAAAGGAACTTACGGGCATTTACTAGAGTAAATGTGCACTGGGGAAAAGGAAACACCCAGACCTATCAGGGATGCCTACACTGGTCCTGAGGTGACACTAATTCCTATAAACTCCAAATCCTACTGTAATCTATCAATAGTGAGGGATTATTATACTCAGGAAAGAGATGGCATCTAAGCTCAAATGCAAATCACCATGAGATCTGAATGCTCATGGCCCACCCTGTGATTATTTCCTCAGTTTCTGAGTAGTAATGGGAATTCATGTACTTGGACAACAGCAACATCCCACATTGGCCCTGTGACTCATAAAGTATGGGTTGATATTGTAGGAAGGACCAAATAGAAGCTGCTAGAACTTTTTTTTCCTACCAGGACAGTAAACCAAAAACAACTGCATCCCAGGGAGAATTGCTGAGATTAATGCCATCAAAGACTTGAAAGATTCACAGATGGTCCAGGGGTGGTGGTTCACCCCTGTAATCCCAGAATTTTGGGAGGCTGAGGCAGATGACCTCAGGTCAGGAGTTTGAGACCAGCCCAGCCACATGGTAAAACCCCGTCTCTACTAATAATACAAAAATTAATTGGGCAGGGTGGTACCTGCCTATAATACCAGCTACTCAGGAGGCTGAGGCAGGATAATCACTTGAAAACAGGAGGCGGATGTTTCAGTGAGCTGAGATCGTGTCTTTGCACTCCAGACCGGGCAACAAGAGTGAAACTCCATCTCCAAAAAAAAAAAATAATAATAATGTATGGTGATACCTGTAATATTCCACTTAACTTGCTTATTTGGCCTGCACATAATATAGATGGCTCTTGGAGAATGACTGTGATTATCATAAAGTGAATCACATGGTAACTGCAATTACAGTGGCTCTTGTATATGTCATATTTTTACCAGAGCAAATAAACACAACCCCTAGCACCTGATAGCAGCTACTGACCCGACAAATAATTTTTTCTCCATACCAACTTGCAAGGACTGCCAGAGTAGTTTGCTTTGCTCCTTGGCAGGGCCAAAAATACACATTTGCTTTCTTGCCCAGAAGTATGTCAACTCTCCAGCTCTCTGCCATACAGCATTTTGTAGAGATCTTAATGGTCTTAATAATTCCACACATAACATTAGTCTATTACATTGGTAGCATTTCACTGATTAGATCTCATGTGAATATTTTAGATGCTTCCACAAATGGAAACTAGAGAATGGCAGATAAACTCAGTAAAATATCTGGGATCTGCCAACTCAGGTCCAGAGATTTTGAGAATATCATTTTAGTGCTCTGTGAAATGAAACTGTAAATAGACCCCAGGCTTTCCAGATGAGATGGACTCTGTACAGCTTACAGAGATGGCCAAATTAAGATACTAGGAAGCCAGTGGCCATGGTGAGTGAGAAAAAGGTGGTCATTTACCCTTTGCTCTTGAAGAGAACAGCTCCAAATAAACATCCTGTTTGTGCCTCTGAGCCAAGATAGTTCCAGAGCTGAGACACCATGACTGGCTGGAAGGCTCCTCCTATCAGCCTGAAAGGGGCATGCAGAGACTTCTGGTTTGAGACTTAGAAACTACACAATCAGGACTCAGTTATTTCAACCAATCAGGATGGAACTAATTTAAATTCTTTATTTGCATATACAGGCCTGATTGAGGGCTATGGTGGGAATTTTTCCTATTTAAGCCAAATCCCCTCTTTGTTCTCTGCAACTGTGCTTTCATTATACATCCAAGGCTGTGTCTCCCCCAGCCTCAAATGTATATGTAAATATATATAAAATATATAAAATATATTTATTTTAAATATATATTTATTTATTTAAATATAAAAATATATTTATTTTATATATAATATATAGGCATTATATATATTTAAAGTATATAAATATATTTAAAATAAATTGCTCCCGTTTTCTTCTGGAGATCTCATGGTCTTTTGTTAATACTTCTAATGTGAAAGACAAGTTACTGCACCTTGGATCATCTACCACAAAAAAAAAGAAAAGGCATAGTGCTTGATGATTTGTGTATTTGTTCATGTTTGAACCAACATATAACAAATTTAACTGTGCTAATTTAAACCTCCAAAGGGTTTTGAGAGGGACCTGGGAAGAGAAGGCTCTGCAATATAAAGCAACATTTACACTTTTCTTTATGATCCAGCAAATCCAGTTGTATTAGTCTCTTCTCATACCAATAAAGACATATCTGCAACTGGATAATTTATAAAGGAAAAAGGTTTAATTGACTCACAGTTCAGCATGGCTGAGGAGGCCTCACAATCATGGTGGAAGATGGAGGAAGAGCAAAGGGACGCCTTACATGGTGGCCAGCAAAGAGAGAGCTTGTGCAGGAGAGCTCCCGCCTATAAAGCCATCAGATCTCATGAAACTTACTGACTACCACAAGAATAGCACGGGAAATACCTGACCCCATGATTTAATTACCTCCCATGACACGTGGGAATTATGGGAGCTACAATTCAAGATGAGATTTGGGTGGGGACACAACCAAACCATATCACCAACGATACTTGAAGTGCCTGAGTAAAATAGGAATGCCATATGAGCCTCTTATAAATGCCAATAGAATAATCACCGTGAGCGCCTTTAGGATTTTGGAGAAAATCTATGCCTTCTTTTACAGATAACTATTTTTCTTTTATTTTGAGAAACAGCTTCTGGGTTTTTCCTAAACTAGGATTAGAGACTAAACACCAAACCATGGGATATTGAATGGCAAAGTAACATTAGATCTCCACCATGATTTGGCACTATCTGACTCACTAAGACATAGGTTGCACATGCACCAAAGCAATCTGTCATCAAGTGGAGATGGTATACAGTCATGCATTGCTTAATGACAAGAATAGTTTTGAGAAATGCACTGTTAGGTGTTTTTGTGATTATGTAAACATCATAGTGTGTACTTACACAAACCTAGTGTGATAGTGTAGCCTACTATACACCTAAACTATCTGGTACAGCCTATTGCTCCTAAGCTACAAACCTGTGTGGCATGTTGCTGTATTTAACACTGTAGGCAAGTATAGCACAATGGTAATGCTTGTGTATCTAAAACTATCTAAATGTAAAAGTACAGTATAAAAGATAAAACATGGTTCACCTGTATAGGGCACTAATGGAGACTGCAGGACTGAAAGTTGTTCTGGGTGAGTCAGTGAGTGAGTGGTGAGTGAATGTGAAGGCCTAAGACATTACTATACACTACTGTAGACTTTATAAATACTGTCCAATTAAGCTACATACATTTATTGACTACCACAATAAATTGAAAACATTTTTTCTTCAATGATAAGTTAATTTTAGCTTCCTGGATAACCACCATTGTATATGCAACACACCATGGACTGAAACGTCATTATGAGGTGCACGACTGCATATGATGAGATTGTGCTTGAGCAAGTCCTGAAGGCACACAAGTAATTTGCATGAGCAGGTGCCTACAACTCCTTTGAGTAACTCCCCTTGCCTTGTTTCCTTTCTTATAGTCTCATGATTTCATGACCAGATGACTGAGGAAAAAAAAAAAGAAACTCAGGCCTGAGAGGCAGAGGTTGCAGTGAGCTGAGATAGGGCCACTGCCCTCCAGTCTGGGCAAAAGAGTGAGACCCTGTCTCAAAAAAAGAAAAAAGTCTCAGGCCTAGTACAAATGGTTCTACACAATATATTAACACTACTGAAAATGGACAGAGCAGCATTACGGCATCACTCAAGAGTGGCCCTGGAAAACTGATGAAGGCAAACTTAACAGTGTCCAGAGGTTGAGTGGTACATTTGGTTGTCTATCTTCTCTGGGCTTAGACATACTCAGTCGGAGGGATGAGTCTACATTGATTCATAAACAGTTGCTAATGGTTGAGCTGGATGGTCAGGGCCTTGGATAACAAAAACCCCACAGAATGAGAATACAGGGAACAAAAATGTCTGGGAAAGGGATTTGCAGATGAAACTTTTAGAATGGGAACAGAGTGTTAAAGTGTTCATTTTACACGTGAATGCTCACCGAAGGACTTCCGTGGCAAAGGTGGAAAAGATGAAAGTGGGCATCAATCAGCCTCTTATCTCAACTACTAGAACAGATGCTAAATGGATCAATGCACAAAGTGGCCATAGTGGTAAAAACAGAGGCAGTCCATGGCCTCAACAATATGTTGAGACAGCAACATGCACAGCCTCACGAAGGCTAGATGCCCAACCTATCCAACAATAAAGGCCAACACTCAGTGCCGGTAAAGCATGATTCACTAGGGGCATTTTCTTGACACTTGAGGCAGGAGAGTGATTACACTGGACACCTCCCCACTTGGAGGGGCTACAGATATGTCATCACTGGAATAGAGACATATTCTGGATGTGAATTTTCTTGATGCACATCATATTTTCTCCAGAACAACCATTTGTGGATTTACAGAAAGTCTTTTTCATTTGTCATGTTATTCCACATGACATCTCTTCATAAAAAGAAACTCATTTGGAGAACATATGGACACAGGGAGGGAACAACACACACTGGGACCTGTTGGGAGTGAGCTGTGGGGAGAAAGAGGATTAGGAAAAATAGCTATGCATACAGGTGCGGCAAACCACTATGGCACATATCTACCTATGTAACAAGCCTGCACACCCTGCACATATACCCCAGACCTTAAAATAAAAAATAAAATTAATATTTTTAACAAAGAAACTCATTTCACTACAAAGAATGTAGCAACAGACTCATACCCCGGGGTTAATTGATCTTGCCATGTTCCCTCATCACTCTGAAGCATCTGGCTTAATACAAAGATAGACTGGCATATGGAGAATTCAGTAATAGCACCAGTTAGAAGACACCTTGAAAGCCATAGGGTTCTATTTCGCAGGATACAATACATGATTTGTACTATTAAGCTTGGGGGCTTCTCATTTTGGGGACAGTATAATAATGTCTTCATTTGTTAGATAGATAGTTGCATTGCCTTGTGCAGGAACAACATCTTTTGTTTTTGTTGTAGAAAAGTGGCAATATGTGTAGAAGACTTTATATGAAAGCTAAGTAGTCAAAGGGAGAGGACTGGGCCAGTTTTTAAGCTACTCCCTTTTAACTTCAAATACACACTTGTATAATCTGCTTTATGACCCTGTACACGGGTCTCAGTAATTCACGTTCTGCTTTGCCACCTGGCTCTATGTTAGACTCTGCCAGTAGGGGTTTCTAAAAGGCTTAAGCCTGTAATCCCAGCACTTTGGGAGGCCGAGATGGGCGGATCACGAGGTCAGGAGATCAAGACCATCCTGGCTAACATGGTGAAACCCCGTCTCTACTAAAAATACAAAAAAAAAAAACTAGCCGGGCGACCTGGCGGGCGCCTGTAGTCCCAGCTACTCGGGAGGCTGAGGCAGGAGAATGGCGTGAACCCGGGAGGCGGAGCTTGCAGTGAGCTGAGATCCGGCCACTGCACTCCAGCCTGGGCGACAGAGCAAGACTCCGTCTCAAAAAAAAAATAAAATAAATAAATAAATAAATAAATAAATAAATAAATAAATAAAAGTAGATTATAAAATTGGAAGAAGTGGAGCAAGAGTCTTGTTCCTTCCTCTCTACTTTCTGTGAGCTATTTGTTTGTTTGTAATGCCTGTCAAAGGCACCTCAGAAAGATTTTTTCATCCCAGAGAGAGAGAGTTCCTTTCTAGATCAGTGCCTGAACTCAGTTTACAGCGTTTTAAAGATTTTCAGAACCAGCTTAATTATGCTATCCCTTAAGGACCCCAGCACCTGCTAAGCAGTACCTTGTCCTCAAAGGTAAGAGTTTCAGCCATGTGGGACCCCTCCTTTAAGTTACTAAGTTTTAATAATTCCAACACCTATCATAAGAAGGTAGGCCCTTCTTATGATGGCTTCTCTATGATATCTTGAATTTCTCTTTTTATCCTTTCATTTTCTTGGTCAATAATTTATTTATAGTTAACAAATTCTCTCTGTTCTAGCTTTGTTCCTTGACTGGACTCCTACTAATACAAAGCCTTAGAAAGTCTACACTGATGTGTATTAGAAAACAATGGGGCAGGGGGTGGGGTGGGGCAGATTCAAGATGGCCGAATAAGAACAGCACTGGTCTGCAGCTCCCAGGAAGATCGACACAGAAGGCTGTGATTTCTGCATTTCCACTGAGGTATCTGGTTCATCTCATTGGGACTGGTTGGACAGTGGGTCCAGCCCATGGAGGGCAAACCGAAGCAGGGTGAGGCATCTCCTCACCCAGGAAGCACAGGAGGTCAGGGAATTTTCTCCCCTACCCAAGGAAAGTCATGAGGGTCTGAGCCCAAGGATCTCCAGCACAGATACTGTGCTTGTCTCACCGTCTTCATGTCTAAAACACCAAAAGCAATGGCAACAAAAGCCAACATTGACAAATGGGATCAAATTAAACTAAAGAGCTTCTGCACAGCAAAAGAAACTATCATTAGAGTGAACAGGCAACCTAAAGAATGGGAGAAAGTTTTTGCAATTTATCCATCTGACAAAGGGCTAATATCCAGAATCTCCAAAGAACTTAAACAAATTTACCAAAAAAAAAAAAAACCCAAAAACATCAAAAAATGGGCAAAGGATATGAACAGACACTTCTCAAAAGAAGACATTTATGCAGCCAACAGACATATGAAAAAATGCTCATCATCACTGGCCATTAAAGAAATGCAAATCAAAACCACAATGAGACACCATCTCACGCCAGTTAGAATGGTGATCATTAGAAAGTCAGGAAACAACAGACGCTGGAGAGGCTGTGGAAAAATAGGAACGCTTTTACACTGTTGGAGGGAGTGTAAATTAGTTCAACCATTGTGGAAGACAGCGTGGTTTCTAGAACCAGAATATCATTTGACCAGCAATCCCATTACCTGGCATACACTCAAAGGATTATAAATCATTCTAAGATAAAGACACATGCACATGTATGTTTATTGTGGCACTACTCAAAATAGTGAAGACTTGGAACCAACCCAAATGTCCATCAGTGATAGACTGGATTAAGAAAATGTGGCAGATATACACCATGGAGTACTATACAGCCATAAAAAAGGATGAGTTCATGTCCTTTGCAGGGACATGGATGAAGCTGGAAACCATTCTCAGCAAACTATCACAAGATCAGAAAACAAAACACTGCATGTTCTCACTCATAAGTGGGAGTTTAACAATGAGAACACGTGGACACGGAGGGGAACGTCACACACTAGGGCCTGTCGGGGGGTAGAAGGGGTAGGGAGGGATAACATTAGGAGAAATGCCTAATGTAGGTGACGGGTTGATGTGTGCAACAAACCACCAAGGCACATGTATACCTATGTAACAAAACTGCACTGCTCTGCACATGTAACCCAAAACCTAAAGTAAAATAAAGAAAAAGAAAGGAAGCAGAGAGAACAATTGAAAGAAGACAGAGAGTAGATATATCAGACAAGCCGAGAAAGAAGCACATAAGGAGAAATTAGGAGAGTTTGTGGAGAGAAAAAATTGGGGGAATGGAAGGTTTGTGAAAACTGTCAGACGTGATTAAAAAATAGATTATTGAGGAAATAAGTGGATGTGAAGGTTTTTAGTTTTGCCACACAACATGACAAAATTCCTCTCTTTGGCCTTTCCCACAAGGTTGTATAAAGATTTAAATTGCTTTACAATTCACTGTGGACATGTATTGCAGGGATGTGTATTGCAGGGCACCTGGCAGGGCAGCAAGTAAGTGACAACCCTTAAGGACACAGACGCCTTTGGAGACAGTAAGCTTAAACAAATTAGAGAGGAAAGAGGGGACAGTAGCTAGCTCATTTTCCAGACTCAAACCTCAGACTAAACATAGTTTGGAATAGAGAATTTGTCTGGAAATCTGGGTGTCTAAGCACATGCTAACAATAAGACTGCTGAGGTCCTCCAAAATGCAAACTGAAAATGAGTGATTATTTGTGAATACATTAAATTAAAGGAAGAATGTAACACTAGTACCAGAGCATAATAGTTCATTTTGAATCTCTATGTAATGTGTAACTTGGAATGATTTTAGATTAAGTTATAATCATACATTCAAACATATGATGTATATACAATCCATTTCCTTTCTCTTTGAAGTGATACATTAAGAGAACAGCAATGGCCAGATAATACTAAATCTCTAACATTGTCTCCTGTATCCAAACTGGGGTCTCCTCCACTCCATGAGGAGACCCTCTATGACAACAGTTTTCAGTTCAGAAACTACCCTTTTGCGGAGGGACTCCGGAAAAATAATTGCTGTGTATTTTTAAGTCTGTTCTCCAATAAAGAGTTTACAGTACATGCTTTCTTAACTGAATGTCTTATTTGTAAAGAGTAAAAAAATATGATGAGAAAGGCAGTTCCTAACTTCTGTACATATTCCCCCACTCTGAAACATGCTACAAACTTGTTCTTCAACTTGCACTTCACTTAGGGTTGCGAGATTTGCCACCAACAGGGGTCATTAAGTACAAACCCAGGGAGCAAAATCATGATGGCCTCCCCTTAACACTCAGAAGCTGGTATGCATCACCTTGCCTCAAGAAATTCTGTGAGGTTGCCAGTGTGGTGCATAGACATAGAGATCTTGGACGTATCTGCAGTTTTGTCTCCCAAAAAGTCACCCTTAGCTTGGTTGACAATATATGCTTAGCCTCTTTCTGCTTAGCCTCTGGTTATTAAAAGAAATTTGGGTATAAGAAACAGGTTGGCTTCAGGGTAATCATGAGGGTGAGTTTGAAGTAGCATGCATCCGTGCAATAAGGGGAAATTGAGGAACAGCTGGCAGGATCAAATACAGAAAACTGGCAAATTGACATTGTAACAGACCCAGGGAAGGACCTTAAATAAATCCATCTTATGAATGCTTCACCCTATGTCTCTTCTTCCCATTCATATTACTTTAAAAGTCTAAATTTCAGATAAATTATAAATATATATGTATAGAATTAATGAGAAATAAAAACTGAAAAGTAAAATTCTTACCAGCCTATGACTAGTTAACCTGCATAAAGTTGATTCTTACCTCAATCAATGCTTAAACCTTATGATTAAATGTCAGTATTTATAACATTTATGATGGTGCCTAATATAGAACACATGCCCAATAAAACTTACTGTTTCCCTCTGTATACAGAGGGAAACAAGTAAACACATTCCAGTCTCCCCAGGCAGCCAATTCAAAAATTTGTACAATTGGTCAAAGGAATAACATTGTACGCACAAGTCTGCAACTTAGAATGCAAACTCCTTGTATGTGAAATTGAATGTTGGTAATAATGTTGTTTTCCTATTACATGTTTCTTTTACTGTGAGCTTCTTCAATATGTTTGGAATATAATTTAAATTTTGATTAAAACACTGGGAAAATGACATTTAAAATGCATTTTCTACAAAATTGCTAACCTACGTCAGTGTACTCAAGGTTGGTCTTTGCTGGAAATGCAAGACTGCAACATTCAACCACATTTTTGCGTAATAATTACCATAAGAAAAGAAAATGTCTCAGTAGAGATTAAACAACATTAGCTGAAATATGTACATTCTGGGAAAAATTATATGTTAATAATCAAGAACCAGCTAGCAATTCCATCTGTATTCACTGGATGTTAACATCTCTCATCTGTTTTGTTTTTGCCCGTATTTATTCCCTGACAGCCAGTTGATCACTTGGGTCCAATAGGGTTTTCAGTCTTTCCTGACTCTAAGCTTCTAATCTGCTTCTGAGACATTACAGTTAGAATTGCCTTGGAGACAGATAAATAGTTACTGTATGGGAAATCAGAGAAACAAATATTCCACTTGGCAGCATGCCGGCTTGCTTTCTAAAGATCTTCTATAGCAAAGTGACAATTAAGACATGTCAAACATGTTTACAGTCTCCACTGAATGAAATGCCTCTCGAAATCGAACAAATGCCATGACGCCTTTTATCTCAAATATTAATGGCCAGCATGCCCTGGACCTTCCTCTCTCAACCTTGAATGAAAGGATTCTGCTATAGCGAAATAAGGTTGAAAATAAGAGTAACTGAGTTATTCTCTGGTGTCCAGAAAAACTAAGCACTCATTCCTTCTACTGGAAATATGAGTCTGTGCTAATTTTCCTCTCTGAATGACTTAGCTGGTGTGCCCTTGGTCTTTTTCCATTTCCATTTCTACTTTTCAATATGTTAGATGAATTATTTGGCTCAGAAGATTTCAAAAGAAGTTACCTTGACACTAAAACCATAATAAAATCAGAAATATTTATCTTAAAGCTATTATTCGGTCCCAGCCCTATATTTGCAGGATGGGGAAACTGTAGCTCTTGTTACTTATCATCACACAGTCAGATAGTGGCAGGATTAGGACTAGAACCAAGACTAGGGCACTTTCTATTCCAATATAAATAGTTCTCGAGTTCAACTTCATATACATTTCTCTACGCCAATATGAAATGTGCAAATTTCAGCAAAGATTATCACTAGACAAATTTTCTAGACTAAAAGAAATAGTAATTTTGCAAGGGACACTGAATCCAATTCAATTTAATGAATATTGCTTAAACATCAGTATTTCAGGCATAATATAGATATTCTCCTTCAGGAAGTGACTTCTTTGTTAAACCCTTTGACGAGGTCCACATAATAGGACAGATTGTCTCTTAACAATTGAAAGGGCTGGGGTTTAGTTTATTGCATGCAGAGAGCCTGAACTTGTTCTAACTTCCATTCTGTGTCCTGAAGTTATGTTGTGCCATTACATTTGAATCCTTCGAATAGTCAAAATACAATCACTCCTAGGTTTGAAGCCTCTTTCAACCCTTTAGTATATAGAAGTACTCACCAGTTAAAAGATATTTACGATGTTAGCTTACTGAGCCACCAAGGGTATGCCTTGTACATGCATGAAATAAACAGTTTACATAAAAAGTCAGCAAAGAAGATACTGCTATTTGCTATCATTTAGATGTTACTCTCATGTCATTTTAATTTGAGGAAATACCTCATTTATTTTGTTATAGCAATCTGAGTATATACCTATTCTGGCCTCCAGTATACTTGGAATCTTGAAATGATTCTACCTCCTCTATTCCTACTGCCAGGGTGTTTTTGTTTTGTTTTTATGGCGAGGGGGTGGGTTAAGAGTGACAGTGTGTTTGCAGGAGGAAGAAGATGCACACTTTACTGTTCCCCAAACATACACCTTAGAGTACCAATAGTGGCAACATAGACTTGGGATTTTTGTTTTTATATTTTTTAAAGAAATAGGCGGGCACGGTGGCTTATGCCTGTAATCCCAGCACTTTGGGAGGCCAAGGCAGGTGGATCACTTCAGGTCTGGAGTTCGAGACCAGCCTGGCCAACATGGCAAAACGCCATCTTTACTAAAAATGGAAAAATTAGCCAGGCATGGTGGCAGATACATGTAATCTCAGGAGTCTGAAGCAAGAGAATCACTTGAACTGGGGATCTGGAATTTGCAGTGAGCCTAGATCACACCACCACACTCCAGCAGCCTGGGTAACAAGGAGACTTTGTCTCAAATAAATAAATAAATAAATAAAATAAAAAATAAAAATAAAAATAAATAAATAAATAGCCTGAGAAGTTAGGCTGAGGTTGAAATTTAGGCTCCTTCTTGATGTAGGGTAGGATTAAAGAAATGGTCGTAAAGCATCTCCACCCTGTCTGTGTTGACTGGTCCTTAGGTAATCTGGAAGAGCAGGAGCTGCCCTCCCAAATCAGTCAATGATTTTCTGAAAGAGCAGGAATCTTGGCTCAGGAAGCAGCTGGTGTTTCTCATGTACAAATTCCTCGAAGCATTTTTATAAGACAGGTATTGCTGACAACCAATGAGACGATAATCTACCATAGGAACTGTGTGAATACAGGCTGTAGGGCTTTCTGGGATGCAACTTAGCAAAGTGGGAAAACCAGCCTCTTTATATAGTCTGACAGATCTGGTTCCGGTATGTGATTCTCTGTGTGCAGTTTAGGCATTAAATGGTTATTTCTATGATGCTAGCTATTATAATGATGAGAACGTAATCCTGGGTGTGGAGAGGCAAGACTACCTGCAGATACCCAGGGTATGGCTGAACTTGACTTGTAGAATCTGACGCCATTGGTAAACTTTGGGAAAATACTCAACCCAGTGGGCATTTGAGGACAAGGTACCCTGGTGCAGATCCCTTCCAAAGCATCTCAACTCTAATAAAAATTACAAACACATGTCACAACCTTCCCTGACATATCGCTAGACTAGTTTCTCCTTTCCTCCCTGACTTACCTCCCTCTCACCCTAACCCCTGCTCCACACACACACAAATTTGCACTCCATATGTAAAAAGTTTAAGCCACTGGGCATAATGGATGATGAAAGTGAAAATAAAAAGTGCTGTATTTGGGGAATTATAATTCAATACTCAAAGAAAATATGTTGTATAAGCCATATATAAACTCCCAGTAAAAGAAAAAGTATCTTCTGTGAGTAGATTAGAAGGTATTTCCATCTCTGTTCATCAAGGAACATATATCAGTAGACCAATATTGTCTATGAGCTTCTTTTCTTCCTCTCTGGAAGCCTTAACTATAAACATCTCTTTTTCCCAGTGATCCATGGAGTATAGTCAGGAAACCCAATCAATCTTGGTTTTGTTCTTTAGGTGAGGTTTGAGGGGTCATTACTAAGGTTTTTTTCTTTTGTTTTTTCTTGAGACAGAGTCTCGCTCTTGTCACCCAGGCTGGAGTGCAGTGGCATGATCCCAAAGTGCTGGGATTAGAGGCATCTGCCACTAAGCTCTTACGGCTCATTCCAGAGCATTCCATTAGGGATGTCTCCTTTCACTTTAAGATAGGATTATTAACATTTAATCACTGTACTTACGTTCAACTTGCTAACATTTGATTCAACAGCCTTGGACCGACTTTAGATTACTTCTTCAGATTTCAGAAATATATAAGAATGTATTGCAACTCTGGATCTCAATAAGCAAAAATGAGTTTTTCCAGTTAATTAGAGATGTTATTAGGAATTGGCCTCTTACTCTTACCGGAACATTTATTGGAGAGTGTGACTTAAGTCAGACTTTTGTGGTTGCTCTGATGTCATTTATTAAATGTAATAACATAATTTCCATATGCCGTACAGATGTAATGAGCACACAGGTTTTTAAAAGAAGGATGAAAGCATTGAGAAACTCTGAGAGTTTAGAGTTCAGACCAAGCCCAAAATGCAATGCAATTTTAGAAGTTTGCTTTAGCTTCTGAATAAGGCCCCTTATGACACTCTAGGAAGAAAGAAATATTGTAGTTCAGGTCAACTCAAAGCAAAATGAAAACGGAACTAAGGTACCGTCAGTGCCGTCCTTCCATGAACAAATCATTTCCCTTGTGGTCAAGATTCCTGCTCCTCCAGGGCCATCACCTATTGTGGTCTCCCATCTGGGCCACCCGTCATTCTCGGGACCTCAATTGCTTTCAGTCTCTGACAGAATTTCACAGGAAAATTGCTTTCCCTTTCCCTTGGGATTTTATCTGACCTTTCATTGTGCTTTTAAAGTGTCAGTGGGTTACTATACATGTTTCTCTCTGCTCCTTACTGTAACTTGGGGGAATTGTCTAGTTTTAATATGTTGTTTTTTCAGATATGCTTATGACTATAATCTCTGCATACATGAGTTGTGATTGCTAAATAATGATTTTTTAAATTACCATACAATGACATATACCCTATAACCCTTCACCTTGACATATCACTCTATAATCATCAACCATATAAAAACACATACAGTGTATCATATTTTTATATTTAACATGAAAGTCTATATGGTTTTATATATTTCTCATACATTTGCAATGTTTTAATATTTAACATTTTTAATATTCATATTTGATTGATTATTCTCTTATAATTTACTGATCTCAGTTTGATTTTAGTTTTGGTAATAAAAATGTAGCAGAGATTAAGCTTTGAGCCTCAGCTGAAATTTAGACAGCTCTAGACACGTCTTGCTAACTGCCGTTCTGCGCCCAACAGAAGCCTGTCTGGAGAGGGGGTGCTGGAAGGGAGGCACAGTGTGATGATTTTAGATGTTAGCATAGCAACAAAATTCTGGGATCAGAAACATTAACTTTCAGTTCAGCATGGTGGTTGCCATTTAAAATCTATATATACCCAGTCCAGCACATAGACTCCTTTCTGTATATGAGAGGCAAAGGGCTGCAAGTTAAAACGAATATAATTTTGCTTTTACTCAATTTCTCAGTAAAGTATTAAGGTCACAAAGCAAACTTGCTTTGGGATATTTACCATCATTTTGCAACCAACAGTGGCACGGCTTCAGCAATGAAGATTCACAGATCTGGTGTGTTTCATAACAGCAGTAGCATCTAATGGTAAAAGGGAGATAGCAGTGCCTAAGAAATGCAGAAGCAACACCCACTATTTGTGGGAAAATGAGAGACACCTCTAAAGATGCCAAGAAATACCTGTGAGATGAACATTTGCCAGCAGTAAGGAAAAGACCCCAACTTGAAGTTCTTACTAATCATGGTGACCCCATTAGTTCTTCTTCTCTAATGATGATTGGAGAATCTGGTTACATATCTACACTCCTAAAACATTTTTGTATTTGAAGATTTTTTTCCATCTTAAAATTATTTCCTTGGGATAATATCCCAGAAGTGAGATGACTTTGTAAACACTGGAGTAATATTCATGTCTCTTTAAAAAATGCGTTTTACTTCTGATGGGATTTTCAAAAGACAAGTCCTTTAGAAAACCAATGGGAAAAATACTTTGGGGCAAATGAGACATTTGAAACCACTAATATTCTAGGCTGTATCAATCTTCATATTCTTCATCTCAGAGGACTTGCACTAATTAACATCTCCCTTTACTAACTTTAATTGATCAAAGAAAGAAGTATGGCTTCTGAGTAGATGTAATTGAATATGCTGTAATTATACTAACTTATTTGAGATGATTGCATCTAATCTAGTTTCGGAAACATTAGACGTGTAGATTAGTTTAAAGCATAATGGAAGATTGCCTGTACCTGTGCATCAGCCATAGGCTATGCCAGAGTCTTCCTTGCCTTTTGGTCAGTCCTGATACGTTTTTGATGTTTTTTCTTACCTAAAAATCTAGTTCCTTGGGATCTGGAAGGTAAATAATTCTTTTATTGAAATTGGACAACAAATGAGTAAACTAGGTTTACCTGCAGAGATGATTCTTGGTAGCAGAAGCAAAACCCTGCAAAGAATCACACAGAGATATTCACTCTGATGCACTTTAAACAAATAGTGAGTAATGAAAGGATGCATATTTTATTTCAAACTTAATATTCTTTTAAAGAGTGGGAGACATCATTTCTACTTTTACTTCCACAGTGAGGTGCAATGATAATTTCTTGCCTGTGGTATGATGATTTTTTGTATTTACTGAAACCATTATTAATATTTCATGACTTTATAAATAGAATGAAAGCCAAAGGACCTCAGCCTCGGAGTGTCCACAACCTAACTTCAACTTACCCTTACATTTTTATCACTCACTTTCTCCCTCAAGTCATACCAAATTACTTCCTTTGTCACAAATATCCTTTTGGTCACAGATGGTAGATATGAGTCTACGTGGGATCAGGAGTAAGGCAAGGTCGAAATAAAAGTGGGAAAGTTCTGGGTTTGTCTAAGAATGGGGGTAGACGTGGCCTATTAACTACATTCAACTCAGTCAATCACTGAAAATCTAGGAAAATAAAAAAAATATAAATTCCGGGAAGTCTCTCAGGCCAGCAGAGGCTGTTGAAGTAGGCAATCTCTAGATGGGAACAGAGTGAAGAGGTTGTTAGTGCTGAGATATGGTGCTCCAGGTATTGGTGTTCACCAGCAAAACCAAGGAACAAGGAACCATCTGCCATCTTTATTTGTGCTTGTCCTCTTGTCCTCTGCCTACTACCCTACAGGCCATGTGGCATAAAGTCCTTGTGGCAGTCACAGAACTGCCTCATTCAGATCTCCCTTCAAGAAAATTTGCTATTTGATATTTAACTGTTGAACCCCTTTTAGCTTATGAACCTTTAGCTCTGCTATATTGTTCACACCAGTGCTTCTGTAGGACAGTCCCTAGGCAGCAGCTGAACATGGTAGGTATAGTGGGACCAGACCATTGCTGCTCAATGCAAGATTTCTACAATGACAGCTTTGGTTGAGGGCCTCACACTTTTAAAAGCCAATCTAGCTACTGCTGCTTCCGAAAGTCTAAGATGCCAGCAGCAGAGACTAACATTAAACTCCCAATATGGCACTATTCATCAAGAAGACCAACCGGCCACCTGGTTACAAGTTGACTACATTGAGCCCCTTCCATGCCATCACTGAAATGTCAGCAGTTTGTCCTCATAAGTATAGATAACTACTCTGAGTATGGGTTTACCATTTCTGCTTACAAAACCTCAGCGAGCACCACTATCCAGGGACTTACAGAATGCCAGATCCATAGGCATGGGATATTACCTAATGCAACATCTGAGCAAGGAAACCACTTTCCAGTGACAAACGGATGGGAGTGGGCTCATGCCCTTGTATAACGTGCCAGACCATTCAGAAACAGCTGGTCTTATAAGTCCTGAAACAATGATTGAAAGTACAGCTAAAGAACCAGCTTTGGGGGAAATAATTTTTGAAAATGAGGTGTTATCCTTTGGGATGCAGTACATCCATTAAGTTAAGGCCTCTATATGGTGTCCCCAGTAGGAAGGATACTTGTGTCTGGGAACCAAGGGATGCGAGATGTGGTTCCACTTTCCATCATTTACAATGGTTCACTGGGAAACGTTCTGCTTCCTGTATCTGAGCTCTGCAAAGTTGTATATCCTGGTCCCCATGGAAGGGGTAGGACGTATGCCCTTACAAGGAAAGCAAAGGTCCTGTTGGACTACAAGCTTTGGTTGGTGTCAGGGCAATTTGAACTCTGTGTCCAATGTTCAGCAGATGAGAACAAGAGACACTATTTTAGTGAGGGTTATTGACTGTAATCACCAGAAGAACATTGGATGGCTTTTACACAGTGGAGGCAGAAAGGGATGAGTTTGGAACCCAAGTGATTCAGTTGTGGGTCTCTTGGTACTCATCCCATGTGACTGTAAATGGATATGAGCAAAACCCAGTGTGAGATGGATATAACTATGAAGGATTTGGTGCCTTCAGGAATAAAGGTTTGAGCCATGCCATCAGGTAAGGCACAAAGATCTGCTGAGGTTGAGGGAAATTTAACACGAATAGTGGATTAAAGAGACAACAAGTACAAGCTGCAACCCCAAGCCCAACTGCAACAATGAGGGTCATAGGTCATCCTATTACCCCACTTCTTCTAAGTTGCCTCTCAGGAAAAACGACTCATAGCTACTGAACAAGTGTGTTTGCAAAAGCATACTGTGGTGGTCATAGATTTGCCCTGCTCTGATCTGCCTTTAATAGAAACTGCTATGAGGAGCAAGCATAACTGATTAATAGCCTCTAGCTCTCACCTTTTGGGTTTCATTCATGCCAGGCTATGCTTCTACCAGGCTGTTTCAAGCCAATATCTGAACATGGGGGGTGGGGGTGCTAGAACTAGAACATTTATTACTGATGCGGAATTCATTTAATGGTGAACTTTGGGGATTCCTCATCGGCCTGACCAGAACTTTCTCAGAACTGTATTGTTATCTGAGTTTCTTCCTACCCAATCTGTCCTTCTTCCCTCCTTTCGTGGGGATCACACTGCACTGCAGAAAGAAGACTCTCCTTCAATATTTCTCTCTCTCCCCATTCACACTTCATAAGTATTATTATGGATTGAACTGTGTCCCCTCAAAAGATATTTTCAAATTCTAACCCCCGGTACCTGTGAATATGACCTTATTTGGAAATTGGGTCTTTGCAGATATAATCAAATTAAGATGTGGTTATTAGGATGGGCCCTTCATCCAGTAGGACCAAATACTGCATGTTCTCACTCATAAGTGAGAGTTGAACAATGAGAACACACGGACACAGGGAGGGGAACATCACACACCTCGGCCTGTTAGAGCGGGGAGTGAAAGGGGAGGGAGAGCATTAGGACAAATACCTAATGCATGTGGGGCTTAAAACCTGGATGATGGGTTGATAGGTGCAGCAGACCACCATGGCACATGTATAGCTATGTAACAAACCTGCACTTTCAGCACATGATCCCAGAACTTAAAGTAAAATTTAAAAAAATAAAATTAATTAATTAAAAAGAAAAGAGAAATTTGAAAAACATAGAGGGAAGAAATCCACGTGAAGACAGAGGCAGAGATTGGAGTTACAATACCACAAATCAAGGGATGAATGCCTGGGGCTACTGGAACCTGGAAAAGACAAGGAAGAATCCTCCCCTAGAGGCCCCGGAGGGAGCATGGCCCTGCTTAATTAACACCTTAATTTCAGACTTCCAGACTCCAGAAGTGTGAGAGGGTAAATGTCTGTTGTTTTAAGTCACTCAGTTTGTGATTATTTTGTTATGAGAACTTTGGGAAACTAATATAAGTATTTCCTCAAATAAATCTCTTGCCTATCTAGCCTTGTTTTCATATCCGATTCTCAGAGAACCCCAAATTTGACATTTATCCACTAGTAAGGAGATAGACACAACCTGATATGATGATCCATGGAACTGAGAGAAGAAAAAGGTGGGAAGTAAAATACTCCACAAACATTCCCTGTTTCCTTTATCTCAGAATCCCATTAACTTTGCTGACTGCATCTCACATATTAGCTCCTCCATGAGAGCTTCAGGGAACCTTGAGATGAATGAATTCTTACCTCCTCCAAACCTAGTGGTTTCTTCTTAACTCTGATGGTATATACCATTTATAATCCTGTATTCTATTTGCATATATCTTAAAGAAATTCCATTTAAACCTGGGTGTGTGTTATTGCAAAAATGATATTAGAGCAGATCTGATTCTTGAACACATTTGCCTTAAAGCTTAATGTGTGACATCCATCCCACAAAAAACAGTACTTTGTGTTCAAACAAATGGAAAAATCTGAGGTTCTGGGATACGTTCTGAGAGCTTGGAGCAATTTTCTGCTTACATTTTTGGTATGGTGTGGTACATCAGACACATTAAAATATGGGGTGATGAATTTATCAACTTTTTAAAGTATAAGCAATATATAAAATCAAAGTTTCTCTTTTATCTGCAGTTATGACTTGCTTTGATATGTAGTTTTTATTGAGCTATCCATAGTCTCTCACAGTCATTTCTTAATTATTCTAAGCAAACATCTGAAAAATGACTAGCCAGGAACTCTAGAGTGCGCCTATGAAACAGAAGGCAACTCTCTGGCACTGGGAGCATTTCCATTGTCATCACTACTCTGCTCTGCCCAACTGAGCAAACTCATCCAAACAAAAATTAAGTTAATCATTCTTGATCTTCTTTGTTAAGAGCCATTGTCACATATTTGTCTGAAAGATGGAAAAGAGTGACATATAATATTTGCATCTACAACAGATTTGACAAACTTGATCCTTAAGGTGCATATCAATTTCTTCCCAGTCTCTTATGGCCATTGACACACCACTTGTTATTTACATTGGGCAAAAAGGAATTGTGGCATTTGTTAAACCTATCATTCATATGCAGAAATGTTTTCTGAGGATAAAGTATATATATATATATATATATATGATATGTAATAAAGGCATACTTAAATATTCAGCAACATAGAATGCATTTCCCCTTTGAGAGCCAATATAACCTACATCTCTAATAACCAGTTTTTCTTTGCTTTTGTGAGATTTACATTTAACTACACAGGATGGATTATGAATTATCTGAGAGTAATAGTCTACCACAAAATTATTTTATTGGCTTGTGTTATCAAGAGTTTGAACTTACATCTGAAACCACATGTAATTTTCTTGAATGTAGAATGAGGTTTAATTGTTTTAATCAAGAGTATTCGTGTCTAACAGATCTGTGTATCTGTGTACTTCCTACTTGCCTACTCTTCGAGTATGAACTTGACTTAGTGATTCACTTTTAAGAGTAAAAATGGGAGTGAATATGTGTGACTTCACAAACTAGATCATAAAAAGCATTCTGGCTTCCTCCTTGCTCTCTCTTTCTCAGATCACTTACTCTGCGGGAAGCCAGCTGCCATGTTATGAGGACACTCGGGCAGTACTGTGGAGACTTGCATATATATGGTAAAGAACTGAGCTCTCTTGCCAATGTCCATGTGAGTAAGCCATCTTTGAAGTAGATCTTTCTGTCCCCCTTCAAGCCTTCATATGATTGCAGACCTGGCCAACAGCTTGACTACAACCACATGCAAGACTCTAAGCCAGGATATCCAGCTAAGTCATTCCCAGAGTCCTGATCCTTTGAATCTTTGTGCGATAACAGATGTCTAACTTGCCAAGTTTTGGAGTAATACAGATTATTGTGCCATGTTTTAGGGTAATACTGTGCTATCAGATTCCTCACTGTAGGACTTCTCAAAACCTTTAAAACCTGTTGGTGTTAGTGGTTTAGGTGTAGGGTACAGTGTATTCCAAATTTTTTGACCACAAAACATTCTTTCTTTCCCCAAAGAATCTTAAAGGATAATGTTTCCCTAAATATTTTTGGGAATGGCTGTCATAGAGATTTTTGATAATTCACAGTAACTTCAACAAGAGATCAGATTCACCTAGTTAAGTAACAATTTCAAAGCGGTCAATTTAGAGAAATTTGGGAGAGCCCAGATTCTCTTGGCTAAATAGAACATAGAAGTCAAAAACATTCCCAATCTTTGATTTTCAGTGCATTTCCTGCAATGTGCAGAGGGCATTGCTGCACCTAACTGGCAGAAATATATCAGTATGTGATTAAATAGATATTTTTGGGCTAAAACCCACTGCCATAGTAATTCATGAAAATGTATGTCCTTCATTGTAATGTTGATCATGTTCCATAGCTGGTTGTAAGAAATTATCATGCTGCGAATGTTAAGCCTTTATAATTCAGCTTTGCCATGGGGAGAGAATTTACAAATTAATAGGAAATGTGTTTTTTCTTTCCCTTCTGAAACTTAAAGAGCCTCATTTTGCTGAAGAAAATTGCTACTTGAACTCAGATGAGATTAAGATCATTTCCGGGAGACTATGCCATTGCAGCAGGCTTCTTCAGGTAACACACGTGGAAAGTCTCAAAGAAGAATTACGTGATTCTTGGGTAAAAGGGTTTTAAGAAAAGTTTACTCCTAGGCTATTTAACTCCAAAACGCAAACACAGCAGATGGAACTGCTTACTATCTGACCACTTCCCTTGGTTTCAACTCTTGCCCATGGATGAGGCAATGTAATTTTGGACCACAGTATCAGACAAGGGTTTAATTTCATTTAATCTGATCATAATCAAGGAAACTCTCTGTTTAGCCCTTGAATTGAGTCAAGTCAAGTCAATGAAACTGCAGGCAACTTAGCTAGCTTCCTTCATTTGTCGATCTCATTATTTTGATTTGAACTAATTTTTGATCTGAACCAATTCTCTAACGGTATGTCTTAGTTCATGAGTATCTCTCAACTGCATATGTTTAATCAAATACTCACCTATTTATATTCCTGGAGCATGTAACTTCCTCTTGGTTGACATTGCTTAACTCCTTACACAACATATATAATAGTTTACTTCAGTGGTGCTAAACTAGGTGTGAGTCCCCCCGCAGGGAACATCTGGCAATATCTGGAGACATTTTTGGCTACCACGTCTTGGAGGGTACTACTAGTATCTAGTGGGTAGAAGCCACTACTACTACCAAACAGTCTACAGTGTACAGGATAACTCCTACAACAAATAATTATCCACTCCAAAATATCAATAGAATAGAGATTAAGAAACTCTGATTTAGTTGTAAGTCAAGTGATATTTTTCCAAGTTGTGTTTTGCATTTAGCTATTAATCACTCTTCCCCAGTCATAGTTTATATATGATTGAACTTCACTAATTTAGCCATTTCATGATTGGCTTCCCCTACTTGTTTCACTTTGCTTCTGTTGAAGTGCATAAGCTAAGTGAAAAACTTCAAATCCCTCCAGCCTAAACCACAGCTACATAATTTTGATGCATCCGGTATATCTTTGTCTTTCTCAACCCTTTCAGGATCCTACCTGAAAAATATTCCAAATGGAATCCTTCATTGCTCTCTGTTACCTATGTGAAGCCATATGTAAAATTGCATTATTAGAATTCAGGTATGAAAAGGTTCTGTTTTCTTGAGACCTGGAAGCACTTTCTCATCATTACTAATGAGAACCAAGTCCTGATAAATGTTTCACTTTTCACTATGGTTGCCCAGAGACTAAGAGCCACATAAATGGCTGAGTCATCACTTCTGTGTTTTAAAAAAATGTTTATTTCTCCCACCCTGAACCTGACCTTCTCTTCCAATATATGACTGCTATAGTCATCTTCAAAACAGAAGCATGAGATAGGGGTTCAGGTGCATGTGATATTTGGGTGTGTGTACTCCGAAGAAAGAGGATGAAGGCAACAGGAGAGGACAGAGGGAGGCTCTAAGCAAAGATGTGGTCTCAACTAGAGTTTAGCCTCAACCTGGCCTCACGGGGAGCTGTGGAGTGTAAGTCTGCTTTTTGTCATCCTTATGACAATTATTGGCTGTGGGTCACCCATGCTGGGGTGGGACTGAAGCTGGGTAACCTCCCAGTGAAGTGGCTTCAAGTCTGCAGAGCGATGTGCTTCAGAAAATGTGACAGCTATAAACTGTTAGAATCTAACACTAAGAGCAGCTGATGCTAGGGCTTCCAACTCAGTAAAGGCAATCTGGCTCAGGCAGCAACAGAGTCCACTACAGTTATCATGCATGATTTCATTGATGCTTTTCCAGTTTCATGCATGAGTTAGTTGTGTTTCTCTCTTTCAAGAAGAGATGTCGTGGGAACATATATTAAGATTAATAAAACCAAAAGAAATAGTTTGGCAGAGATTAAAAAATATACACACATATACATGCCTTGCTGATGAAAATTGTTTACCACAAAGAACATGTACACAGTAATCACCATTGTGCCAGCCAGGAATTCTTGATTAGTGTTTAGGTTGAAAATGCTCTAAGATCATCTTATATAATTCATATGAGTTTTTTTTTTGTTTGTTTGTTTGCAATGAATACATCTAACTTACATAGGTCATTCAAGGCTGGGTTAATATTTGGAAGAGAAGAGGCTTTTATTTTTAGCAGTACTAACTATAGTGACTTCAACTTCTCATTGTTAATGTGAAGTTCTTATAATATCAGCAATGCTTACATTCGTTCCTTTACCTGGGACTCCTGACCTGAGCTCATGTGAGTATTCTGCCTATGGAGGGTTTTCACTTTGGTGATCCCACTGACACCATAACTTCAAAACATCTGTTTCACTTTCAAACTTTCTCTTCCTTTCCGGTAGCCTCATGATCCTAATCTGAGTTGAAGGCACCAATATTCACCCAGTGCCCCTCACATGGTTCAGACTCAAATCCCGCTCAGGGACTTCTCCAAGAGACCTCTGACATTCTGCCAGACATCGCATCCCC
Organism: Rhinopithecus roxellana; assembly: GCF_007565055.1. Classification (NCBI taxonomy): domain Eukaryota; kingdom Metazoa; phylum Chordata; class Mammalia; order Primates; family Cercopithecidae; genus Rhinopithecus; species Rhinopithecus roxellana. Next base: position 67,610,447 of record NC_044556.1, read on the forward strand.
TCAGCATTGATTTCCACACCATTGCCAAGGTGACTGTTCTACGGCACAAATCTATTCTCATCACTCCCTATTTTAAAGTTTGAAGTGACTTTTCACTGCCAAATCTAAACTTCTCTGGAAAGAATAACGGTTCCTTCTGAGGAGCCTGGTTGCAGGCCAAAATCCTCTGTGTGATCTTTCAGGCCCAACCGTAGGCAATTTCAAGGATTTGCCTGGCAAGACTCCTGGGGAAGGGTGCCTCACCATGTTAGATGTGATGCACAGTCAAAGCATTGGAACTTTCTGGAGGGAGTTGCAATCAGGAGCTCAGGAGCTTCCATTTGGAACATTCCTTATTGGGGGCACGGGTTGAGGCACTTTTCTCAACTCTGACTTAGTAATTTTCAACTCCTATCCCTTCCTTTCTTCCACTTTCCGCCCCTAGCCTCCAGAGTCTGTGAAAGGCAGGAGGCTTTGACTGGGAACACCTCAGTGCTGAGATGAATCCCCCATCTGTGCTACGAGTTGTCTGATTCTCACCCAGTGCAGTTCCATAGGGAAATATGGAACACTGGGGAGCCTTTCTCATGTGTTCTTCCAGTGAGTGAATAAAGGCTTGATTGTTACTTTAAGTTTACTTCTTTGTCCTACTTGACCACCTCAACTTCTGGCAGCTGAACAGCTTCACCACCCAGTTCCCATCAATTCTTCTAGCCTCATTTTCTCTAATGTATATGGGATTGATCATTATTAGTTGTAGTAGTAGCATCATCATTAGCAAATATTTATTGAACCCTTAAAATGCTCCAAGAATTGCACTTCACACTTTACATGTATTTGTTCATTCAAACATCAGAATAATCCTAAGATTTGGAACTCATCATCATTTTACATATTAGGAAAATAAGGCATATAGGTATTGACAAACAAAAACCTTCCTTAGGATGTGGCAGGACAGAGGAATGAACTCAGGCCAACTGGTTCCACACTTTGTGTTCTTAAGCATTTTGCAGTATCATCACACACACACACACCTTGCTCAGCCCACAAAAAACAATCTCCTAGTGCCTAATCATGCTAAACTTTTGTTTGTCCTTATATCTGAAATCCAATGAAATTCTATAGCTCTTTTGAGATCTAACTCAGACATGAGTTGCTCAATAAAGCCTTTCTTCAACTCAAGTTGATAGTTTTTCCTTCCTCAGAGTATTGTACTACTCCTAGTGCTTCTTTGCACACCTCATTGTAATATTTATCACCTTGTATTTTGGTTATTTGTTTTCATTGTTGTCTTATCCATGGCTTGCCATTTCCTAGACAGCAAACATTGATTTGGCTTAGTATTCTAATGATTGCCACTCTAAAGAGTCTTGATAAATGTTGACTTGATAAACCATGAGCAAGATATTATTTTGTTTGCATATACAATTTAATCAGTGAAGAGATACATACATTTGGCTAATTTACTTGTCTACATATCTAGACCCTGGCAATATTAGAGAAAGTTTTTCAATGCACGTGTAAATGCTGAATTGCTCTTCCCAACTGACTGAGAATCAAAATGAGTTATTTAGATGTCTTGACAGTATCTTGGTGTTATGTGTTCCCAATCCTGAAGTACTTGGTCAATGACAAAATTTGAATTTGGACCAGACAATGTCATTGAGTAATACTTGTTTTAAATTTTTCAGTAAAAATCCCAAAACATAGAGTCTAATGTGAAAATTATTTAAAAGTCTAAAATGTTTTTTAAACAAAGTAGTTAGAATAATAAAAAATATCTACATACTTTTCTCTGTTAATTTTATAGTGCAAAAAGAGATACCATATACAAAATCAAGAATCAACTGAATGAATTCTATGAATTAATTTTAAAATCACACCATGTAAGTGATTAATATTCTCTGGTGAATAATGTTTAAATGTGCCGAATAATGGATTGCTTCCAAGACTGTTCATAAATTTGTTTAAGCATGAAAAAGCTGGATTGTATTTGGCAAGGATGATAATTGTGCATTTAGTTTTCTACTAATAAAAGACATCCACTTACTAGCATTAGCAAATATGTTTTGAAGTTAATTTGTAAACAAATTTTCAAGATTAAGCTACAATTGAAAAGCTTTGATAGTATCTATTGTGAGTTTAAGTTTAGAAATACAAATACTAAATTTCTTGCTTATAAGTAGCAAGAGTACATAATGACTAATAAACTGCAAGTCTGTCTAGTGTGAGAATTGCTTTAATTCATACACACACACACACACACAGGCACACACACACACACCACACAATTAATAACTAGTACCAGCTTATCAGTTAATAGTAGTTAATAGGGGAAATAACTGCTGTTTTTATTTCATTTACTAGTAAGTTAGTGGAAGAAGACAGATAAATGTGGAGCTAAGAAAATTAGAGTTATTTATGCACAAGGAAACTTCAGATGTTTACAACAGCCAAATCCCTGTTATTATCTTTATTCATTCATTTATCTTGTATTTATCAAGCACCTATTTTATGTACTCTGCTAGTATCTGGGGATACAATAGTATGCTAAAACAAATGCATTACATTCTAGTGATGGAGACATATAATAAATAAGAATAGTTATGAATATCTAATCATAAACTGAAGGAAAGAAAAGAGATTTTATAGAGCATATTACAAAGTTACCTGAATTCATGTTAAGGAAGGCTTATCAGAGAAAGTGATAGTGTAGCTGGGTTCTGATGGATGAGTAGAAGTTTTTTAGGTGAAAAGGGTTAAGGAGTAAAAAGAGAGTGAGCATTCCAGGTAAAGGGATAACATCAACATAACCTTGTGACAGAAGGGAGAAATCTAGTGGAACTGGGATTCACAGAGGTAGAGAGGGATACAAGATGAGTCTGGAGAGGGTGGCATAAAGTAGAATAATTAGAAGAAGGCCTTGTAGACAATTTGTTCTTTTTAAAAAGAACTCTTTACCATCAATGATGAGAAGAGAATGATATAAAAGCAGTTGAGTGAAGGGAAAAGATGATGTTGACTTGGATTAAGGCAATGGCCATGTACAAATTCAAAACATATTTAGGTTACAAGTCAACAGCTTGGTGATAGGTGGAGATGGAGTTGAGGAAGAGAAGAAGATACCAAGGATGACTTGCCCAGCCAGAGGGATAGTTGTGCCATTCGCTGAAATAGATGACACAAGAAGAAGGCCAGGTCTGGGGAAACATTATGAAAGAGTCTTGGTTCTGTTGAGGTCCCTTTTAGAATTGAAGATACCCATGTGAGTCAGCTTGATGAATTCAGAGCAAGAAATCCAAGTCTGAAGGTTCAAAATAAATAGAATAAAGGCTAGGCAGTGAGTTTTTGGTGACTAAACAAAAATACTTAGACAAGGAATGCCAGATAAAAAGAAAAAATAGTTGTGAATTGAGACAAGCCTAATACAATGAAAACATTTTGTAAAGCTAATACTAGGAAAACAACAAATGGTTTTATAAATATTAGAAATTGTAAAAGCAGGGTTTAATGAACAGAATTGAGTCAAAACAAAAGAGCAAGACCAAAACTCCTGGTTCTTGAAGCCAATCCCTGTCTTTCAGGAAGGGGTAGTTGAGTTATGGCTGGGGAAGTATCACGTGTGAAAAGAGTTGAGAAAATCTTTGAGAGGGTCATTGAAGTGGTTGGGGGAGGAAGAAAGCAAGTGGAGCTTATGAAGCTTTCCCTATATTAAGATAACTACAATAGGTTACTCTCAAAAGTTCTGTCAGAAATAACCAGGTTATCCTGTTCTATCTTGGAACTGACACATGAGCATATGCAAGGCCAGTCTCACTATGAGAGAAACTTTTATTTGATTTTATTTATTTAGTTTTTTTTTTTTTTTTTTTTTTTTTTTTTTTTTTTTTTTTTTTTGAGACAGAGTCTTTCTCTGCCACGCAGGCTGGAGTGCAGTGGTGCAACCTCCACCTCCTAGGTTCAATCAGTTCTCCTGCTTCAGCCTCCTGAGTAGCTGGGACTACAAGCATGTGCCACCACGCCTGGCTAATTTTTTTGTATTTTTAGTAGAAATGGAGTTTCACCATGTTGGCCAGCTGCATCTCAAACTCCTGACCTCAAGTAATCCACCCGCCTGTGCCTCCCAAAGTACTGGGATTACAGGTGTGAGTCACCGCACCTGGCCAGTTTCACTATGGAAGGAAATTTAATTTCATTTAATTTTAAATTTAATTTAAGTAAACTCATGCTAAAGCAAATATCACACATCAATTGTAATGGAGTTATGAATATTCAAATAAAAAACCCTTTAGTTTATATAAAAACAAAGTCATACTTACATTTTAATAAGAAATGTGAATCACAAATAAGTTATGACTACTAAACCAGCAAGAATTAAAAACAACAAATAAAGAAAGGCAAGTTGATCTAGACCTCTAATTCTTAGGAATAAACAGATATTTCAAATCTTCAGAATGCCTACCTTTGTGTTTTGGTATTCCATTTAAAATGTCCCTAAGTCTCTTTGAATTTTAAGCTTTAACAGTCAAATAATTTTACTGATTTTTGACACAGAATTAGATGGGACTTGGTCTTTTATGTCATGTGTTCCTTAAAATTTGAGAAATAAACAAAGCCCTACACACTGTTCTTTCTTTTTCTGAAGGCTAAGATGCACATTTTTCAATTCCCTCTTGGCCTCAAAAATTGTACTTTCTTCTGAATTGCAAGAGTGAAATACTGTTGGAAAACAAGGTGTGTCACATGAACTATGTAGCATAGTATATAGATCTATGCAAGAAATTGAAAGAACTTCAAAAGAACCACTTTTACATTTAGCATCCGTAAGGTTGGATAGAGAGCATATTCTAGAATCTACATCTAGGGATATAGATTAGGGAGTCCCTGATACTTTCTGGTCTAGTAGTTATTTTTCAAATATCTTTCCAGGAAAAACTACTCACTCTTATACTGGCCTAATGGAAAAATAAACTCACTAGAATATTCCACGTTTTGTCAAAATCTTTATCAAGTTTCTCCCTACAAGAAATAAACAAAATAAGCCTTGAGAAAATAAAAGTGATTTCAGTTAATATAATATACGCTTTCTTAAAATTCCCCTAATCCTAAGGATGATGTTGGGGGCTAGTTTTAGAATACTTACTGACCATCAAATTGTTTAGGAATTGATCAATAAATTTATGTAGGATATGAACAAGGTAAGTAGTCCAAACATTTGTGGTATAAGGTCTAGAAGATTGGTTGGTAACTACCTTCTTTAGACTTCAATATCACCGGGATGCTTAATTGTCTTTTCCTTACAAAAAAACATTCAGGCACCTGTGTTCAGCATTCAGTCTACTTCAGTGTCAAGACAAGGCCTAACAATGACAAAATATGACATAAATATACGGTAATATAATAGAAACAACCTTGAATCTATATGCGATTTCAAATATCTTATTTCAAAACTGAATTTCACTATATTTGGTTTTCATGACGAGCCACCAAGGGAAACAGTCTGCATGTATTTAGCAAGGGTATATCAACACATCAAAAATATTTCTTAAATATTTGGAATAAAGGAGTGACAAGCACTCAGCATGAAAAGTAACATCCTGGAGTTCTACCTACCTAGATCACATCTAAATTCTCAGCAGCAAGCAGGAGACTCAGAAAATGCTGACTTTAATTACAAACTTTATTTGTCAATACAATTCACAGTTTATACATGGTGCATTCCACCATATAAATTTTCGGAACAGTTATTTGAGGAAATGGGTGTAGCTTTCTTTCTAAAAGAGCCTGACTTTCTACAATTTTGGTTGGAATTTCTTTTTAACTTTATAAAAGTACTTTTAACAAATTAATTGAATATTTACATTTCTAGCTTAAATTTAAATGTTGGAAAATAAGCATCTATTAGTTTGTTTATTTTTAAAGATTCTGGGTTTTTCAGGACCCTAATCTGAATGCCACTTATTCAGATACAGCTCCCACCCCCACACACAAAAAAGTAAAAGAAATCAGTTTGCAATTATTTTTAGGGAAATTATTTTCTTTCTGCATTTTAAAAATTAGATATATATACAATGTACAGCAGATCTAAGTATGAAAATAAAGGAAAGGGTAGCAATTTACGGGGTGCATTTACTGAATTTTTTCTGAATCTTGGAACCATCCGAAGAATTACAGGATATAAAATTAAACTAAAAAGAATAATCAGCCTCTTTTATGTAAAAAAAAAAAAAAAAAAAAAAAAAAAAAAAACACAGCAAACTCTCAAAATTTAAATTGTGCTATAACAGCTTTTTCTCTAATGTCAGAGATGAATTATGCCTGCAATCTGCATTTTTCCATGTGCAAAGTCACAGTGATCCCAACTTCAACTTCTGCCCTCACAGCCAAGTCACAACTCTGAAAGTGCACCCACAGAAGGCTAGGACTGTGCCCTGCACTCACCACTGTGCCACCTCCTCTCTTCTGGCAAAAGTCACCCAACGAACAGAAAATTATATAAGCCTTTCATACATCAAAAAGCAATTAGAAGCTGGCAGTATACTGTTTATTAGCAAATACTTGTAACACATTGTTTTGCTATTTCCTTTCCGTCAGAATGATAATTCACACCCACCGTTTTAAATCGCCTCCAATAATATCCATTTTTAACAGTTTTCTTCTGTCAGGTCATTTATATATTTATATAGATAGATAGATTTTCTTCTTCTGCCTTTAAAAAAATGTATAGTTATTAATAAATGATAAATACCAAATACTGCCAGGAAAAGGGGGATTGTTTGGGAGCAGCCAATTTTACCAGCCTGGTCATAATTACACTGTATATATGTACCACTGGTACCTGAGTCAAATAAATACTCAGAGGGGCCACCTCTGCACCTCATTTCTCTGCAGTGCCTTTAACACTAGGCAACGCTGAGTGTTGCTTCAATGTCCATGTAATTTGGCATCTATTTCTTCTTCGGGCATCATCACTTCAGTCATTTTACACACTGTTTCCAGCAAGGTATGGTGTTCAAACGGGAGAACTGGGGTAAAAGGCTAGAGAGGTGAGCCTAGGGGTGGGGGCAGGGAAGGAGAAACCACACATTAGCTAGAGAGGTTCTGTTTCTTCATAAGATAAGGCACTGACAGAAAATTTCTTAGGTAAAAGGCTGCATAAGAATTTCTTGTCATTTACAAAAAAAAAAAAAAAAAAAATTGTTGTCATCCATAAATGGTCCATATCTAGGCTCAGTTAGGTAGACCCTGAAAAGTTAAGAACTGATCCCTCAAAGCTACATTGTTACCAGAAACAATTCTAATTCATTCTGAGGCCTTATGGCACATTAGGGAAAGAGAGAGGAAAACAGTCTGGGCACAAAAAGGCATCAGACATTGCTTGTCATTCCACTCGTCAAAGAAAGTGGACCGTTCAACAAGCATCATCAGAAAGAAAGTGCTGGCTCAGAATTCCAAATTCTCTTGATGATAGATGACCATGATGGATGTATCTATTTTGTTCCCCCTTTGAGCTCATGCACAATTTAAAAAATGCTACCAGCAACAGTCATAAAGAGCATAGAGAAGTCCTCACCTATGGCTATGCCTAAGGTTATTTAAAGAGAGGGCTATTTGATGTTCTCAATCACAGCAATCTCTTCGCCAGCACAGTGTGGCGTCAAACCATTCAGATAGATACTCTCAGTCTTCAGTAAGGGAGGCAAGACATCCCTCTCGCTGGTCAGGTGGTTCACTGACAGGGTCCTCCTACAAGGAGTCAGCTCCTGATTGTGATTTCCAGCCAGTTCTGCCGAGAGCTTCCGCTTGATGGAGGTGGCACGCTGGAACTTGTCATAAATCTCCACACTCAGTCGCCTCCTGGTTTCTTTGAATTCGGCTGTGACGTTGGCTGTCCACTCAGCAGCGTGCGCTCTGAACTCTCCCACCTGGAACATACAAGCAGAGAAAAGATAAAGATATCGACATGCCGATCAACATTTTCTGTGCTTTATCTTCTGTTCATTTTATTTTGGGATTTTAAAAAGAAGACTGGAGTAATCTTTTACAGCACTGGTGGTCTGAGAATTGATGAAATTAGGCGGGGTATACACAGCAGGATTCTATCTTATATAGATGTGGCTCTAACATTAACCTATGAACTTAAATTCTATGAATCAAACTATATTTCAGGGGCTCTAGATGTGCTTGGTCTTTATACATGAATCCTGTCATTGAAATTTTTGATGCTGTAAAAAGGCAATCTCTAGCTTTTTAAAAACATTTTTAGTATTTTTTTCATTTGTGCTTAATTTCAAGAAGTACTGGAATGTACAAAGGGCAGTAAGGTATAGTAGAAGGAGTAAGGCAGAATAAAAGAGTCTGCAATATGAACCCAGGTGACCTTGTTTGGTTCTGAAAACAGCAATGCTGTTTGCTCAGATGTCAACCTAGTTTTCAGAGATCAGAAATTGTGTGTGCAAGAGTGTTGTATCTAACCTCATATTGGTCATTTAGGAATTCTCTCTTTCCTAACTAAGCAACAAAATATTTTGTTTCTGCTTTCAGGGAATGCAAACAAATAATAACTGTTAAGTCCACCTTGAAGCCCACTTGAGAAACAGTTAAACCCAAGGCACAGTTTCTCAATAAATGTTTGTGGAATCCGTGAAGTTACTCAACCCGTGGGCTGCCACCTCCTCAGCTGTAGAATAGACATCTTCACAGCACACACTTAACAGGATGGCTGAGCTAATGAACTTTACAAACTGCAAGATTTTATGCACTTATTATAATGTAGTTCTCTTTTGAGAATTAAAGAAAAAATGTGCTATCAATCACCCTGAGTCCATCAGACATTTTCTTTGACCTCTTTCAAAACTATGTCTGTGGGCCGGGCACGGTGGCTCAAGCCTGTAATCCCAGCACTTTGGGAGGCCGAGGCGGGCGGATCACAAGGTCAGGAGATCGAGACCATCCTGGCTAACACGGTGAAACCCCGTCTGTACTAAAAAGTACAAAAAACTAGCCGGGCGAGGTGGCAGGCGCCTGTAGTCCCAGCTACTCGGGAGGCTGAGGCAGGAGAATGGCATGAACCCGGGAGGCAGAGCTTGCAGTGAGCTGAGATCTGGCCACTGCACTCCAGCTTGGGCGACAGAGCGAGACTCCGTCTCAAAAAAAAAAAAAAAAAAAAAAAAAAAAACTTTGTCTGTATATTTGTGTCCTAAAACAGAAAATATGACCAATCCTATGGGAATCTTTGTAATCTCTTAACTAACCAGAACGTAATAATCTAGACTACCACTGAGAATAATCTCCTAATATGGAATAATTCCTCCATTTTCTTCTAGCACTTCTGTTTTCAGCTTGGGAAATCCACTGAACTCATTTCTTAAGTGACCCAGGCTCTCCTTTGCTTCGCAAGCAAACAGCTATAGCTCTGTTTAATCTATTTCATTTCTGCCCTCTTGATTTTTGTTTTAAAAAATCAACATGGGAAATATAACTGATAGTTTCTAAATGTTTATACTTATCTGAATTATTGGCGGGGATAGATACGTATGTATATTATAATATGATGTGTACATATACTTGGAAGGAAGGCTATAGATATAAAAATATGTGTGTGTGTATGTGTGTGTACTCAAAAACAGAAATGAAACTTCAAATATCCAAGGCGGATAGGAGGATGGTACGTGGCAAATCAACTCTTTTTTTAATCCACACATAATCACACATACACATACATTTGGAGATCCACTTTTTATTCTAACAGGCCTTTATTTCCTAGTTATACTGTCCTAACAAGAAATACTTGCTTGATATCTAGGTCTGGCTCTGAAAAAAAAAAAAAAGCAAAGCTGGAAAAATAAGAACTCTATGGCATGTAGAATCAGCAAGATCAACCTTTCCTTAACCACTGAGGCAACTTAGGGGAAGCTTGCTGGGAAAGAGGCGCAAAATCTACAGGAATTTATCCTGCAGATACTTATTGTTCCTATAAGGGAACCTGTCCAACTATACTTAGATATACAACTGATTACTAAATATGTAATTCTGTTTTGGGGGGACTGCCAGGTTAGGAAGGCACAGGCAGTATTTACCAGTGGTAACAAACACCAAGTCATTCGGATTTGGCTCCCTACAAATCCCATACACACTTACAAATAAACCCTCCCACAGTTTATATTATTTTTCTATTTTCCACCTAAGTCATGTCTCAAGTTTTGGGGCACAGTCAGAACTGATGGACCTAAAATGAAATCTGTTCCATCAGCTTTGTTTTGGTTACCACCACCCTCTTACCTCACAGCCAATCCTTCATGAACAGAAGGACTGTGGACTTTCACAGAACCCGCCCCCACTTTACTTTGGTAATTGTATTCTTTTTTATCTTAAAAAATATCTTTTTAATATAAAAGTCATAGGCTTTGTGCATCAAAATTCAAATGTTCACCTATGTACTTGCTGATTTTCTGTCTTTTCTAATGATAATGTAAACTCTATATACATCCTCAGCACCTAGAACCTCGTATGTAGCACATTTCCAATAAGTACCTGTTAAATGAATAAATATATCACTGCAAATACACATACTCTGTAATCTCATACCACAAAGATAGTAATTAGCAGTAGGATTTATAGCACACACGCTATCAATTGTTTTTCTTCTATCTGTATACACTAATCTTACTTTCTGCCTCTTCCATCTCAATCATCAATATTTTGCAAAGAAAAGGTCTTATAGTACACACATTGTTTTGTACGTAGCTTTTTTTCTCATCTAATTTTAGTCCTTTTTCCATGTTAGTACTCATTATTTCAGCTCATAGTTTATATCAGCCACCTAGCACTCCCCAAGGAGAATGGCTACAGCATGATTTAATCATTCCCCTATTGGTGAACATTTGGATATATTTAATTTTTTTTAGCTATTAAAAATAACACTTCAGTGAATATTCTTGTACCTACACTTTTGCTAATGGGTACAAAGTATTACTGCAAGTGGAAACACTGGGTTGAAAAGCATGAGTATTGATATGGCTTGACTGTGTTCCCACCCAAATCTTATCTTCAGTTGTAGCTCCTATAATTCCCATGTGTCATGGGAGAGACCTGGTGGGAGACAATTGAATCACCAGGGTGGGTCTTTCCCGTGTTGTTCTCATGATAGTGAATTAGTCTCACGAGATCTGATGGCTTTATAAAGGGGAGTTCCCCTGCATTTGCACTCTTGCCCACTGCCATGTAAGAAGTCCCTTTGCTCTTCCTTCGCCTTCTGCCATGATTGTGAGGCCTCCCCAGCCACGTAGAACTGTGAGTTCATTAAATCTCTTTCCTTTATAAATTACTGAGTCTCAGGTATGTCTTTACCAGCAGTATGAGAACAGACTAATACAAATATTTTCTGATTTTGCAGACACTGTGAATTTTCTGTCTGATTTTACTGGAAAGGCAGAACAATGTGCTGGATCTAAAGCCCTAAGTTTGAATTCTGGCTCCACCACATACTCATTGTGTGTCTTAGGGTAAGTTTTTTAATGTCTTTAGCCTCATTTTCTCCTATGAAGTGGGGCAAACAATAGAATCCTCCCTATAGAGTTAATATAACAATCAAATAAGTTAATATATTTAAAAGAGCAACACCAAGCACATAGCAGGCACTAGATACACACACAAAATTTTACACAATAGCATGACATAGACCTGTATTACCAGTGAGAGTCCTTTTTATTATGGGTATTTATTGAGCAGTATTTTCAGACTCAGAACTCCCAGCAGCCTCACCATTTCTTTTCTGCACACTTAGGTATAATCTTTGCATTTTTGTAGCAAAAAACACCTTATCATTGGCACCAGCACAGAAAGCATTTTAAATATTTTAATCATCTCTTTATTGCAATTTGAATCTTAAATGGTCCCGATAAGTTGGACAAAGAATGAAAACGTTTCTTAGGCTTGACTGAATTTTCTCACGAAGTTTCACAAAGTCACTGTGATCTCACAGGTTGCACTAATGGCAAACACACAGGAATCAGGAACATGTAGAGCTGAGTGCTTCTACCAGTTAGTGATTCCTGCCAATTAGGAAAAGGCTGAATGCAAGAAAAGCTCAGATTTGTTGGAGTCCATAAATTATTAATACTTTGTTATCTTTAGCATTCAATTTCTGTCAGAGGCTAGTATTTTTGTCTAATTTTGGAAACATATTTTTTCTCATTTCTGTAGAATTCCCAGAGGTGGAAAAGTAAACTCTGCAAATCATAAGAGCTGTAGTAACAATCTGTCAGAAATGGAGAGGGAAAGGTGGGGGGATGAATGGCAGCCTCACCTTCTAGCTGTATAACCACATTCTATGTGCCCACAGCCATGCAATTTAACCTTCTTTGAGCTTAAGATTCCTTATCTATAAAACAGGGCTAATAACCTATTTCACAGGACAAGTGAATGAGATATATATACAGCCATAAGCTACATAATGATTTTTTGGTCTGCATATACAACAGTGGTCCAATAAAATTATAATACTATACTTTTACTGTACCTTTTCTATATTTAGGTATGTTTAGATATACAAATACTTACCATTGTGTTACAAGTGCCTGCAGCATTCAGTACAGTAACATGCTATACAGATTTGTAACCTAGGAGCAAATAGGCTATAGTATACAGCCTAAGTGTACAGTAAGCTATACCATGTAGGTTTGTGTAAGTGTGGTCTAGGATGTTGGCACAATAGTGAAATTACCTAAAACCACATTTTCTCGTAACATAGCCCCATCTTTAAGCGATGCACAACCGTGTGTGTGTATATATACATACATATATATGTGTGTGTGTGTGTGTGCATATCTGTGTGTGTTCTCAAAATATAAGGGGTTACACAAGTATTAATTATGATGATAGGTGAAGATTATATGGTTTGCCAAGGGTGCTTTAAGTATTTATTACTTCTAAGGTCTAAACATCTTTTAGAGGAGTGCAGGGCAAATTCATGCTATACAGAAATCTACCCTATAGCGGGTCGCATTAGGGTGAGGATACACTGCCCTAATTTCCTAAAGATACTGAAAACAATACATTAACTCATAGAAGTGTGCACTTGGGCAACTCATCTAAACCACCAATAACAGTATATGTTCATTTCTTGAAAAAAATCTTATTTTTCTTTTTTTAGTTTTTTTTCTTTGTTTTGAGACAGGGTCTCACTCTGTCTTCCAGTCTGGAGTACAGTGGCACGATCATGGCTCATTGCAGCCTTGACCTCCTGGGCTCAAGCAATCCTCCTGGCTTAGCCTCCCAAGTAGCTGGGACTACAGTGCACACCCCCATGCCCAGCTAATTTTTTAAATTTTTTGTACAGATAGAATCTCCTGAGGTTGCCCAGGCTGGTCTCAACTTTGTGAGCTCAAATGATTCTCCTGCCTTAGCCTCCTAAAGTGCTGGGATTACAGGTGTGAGCCACAGTACCCAGCCTGTTCCCCCTTTGTTGTGCCCTTTCTACTATTCTTTACAATACTTTGGGAATATAACTGCCCAAACCAAAGCTTGAAAATCAGGAGGAAAAAAAGAGAAAAATAGAGTCCCTCAAAAACTAAACCAAGGCAAGAAAGAATTAATTATTCACATTCCAAAACAAAGAAAAAAGAAAAAAAATCTTGACCTTATATTATAGCAAGGGTATCTAATCCTTCGACTTCCCTGGGCCACATAGGAAAAACTAGAATTGTCTTGGTCCACACCTAAAATGTACTAACACTAATGATAGCTGATGAGCTAAAAATAAATATATTGCAAAGTATCTCATAATGTTTTCAGTTTATGAATTTATTTTGGGCTGTTTTCAAAGCTATCCTGGGCCCCATGCAGCCCACGGACCATGGGTTGGACAAGCTTGGTTTATAGAAATGTAGTCATTTTTCACCAAATAACACATAATCCCCTAATGTACAGACGCACATCTTTTACTGGTGATAAAATTGTCTATTCAAACTCTAAAGATGCTTTTTTGTTTTCAAAGAAATTCAAAAATAAGTTCCTGAGAATATCACATTTATGTAAGTAAAATTTTTTCTTAATAGAAATAATGCTTTTGGTGTTCTGGGTAATTAAAATTAATCCTTGTGCATTAAAATACTTTTGCTTCATTGGATTTTTATAAAAAAATCTTTCAGCAACTTAAATAGTATTTCATCTTCCTATAACCAAGCAATCTGCATTACTTAGTAAACCAAGCTGAGGACAAAAAGTGAGCAAAAACAGCTCCAAAAAATCACAACGAATGTTCCTACAGGTCATGTTATTTACAGAAGAAAGAGGTCTTTACTGGAATTCCATGTATTCTTAACTTTCACATGCTGCTCACAGCCCAGGTGATCTGATTTACAAAAGAAAAGGAAGGAAATAGAGTGCTATATATAAACAAGCACTTGTTCTCCGACTCTGCTGGAACTGTTCTCATCCACCTCGCTAAGTTCTCTGTCCTTAACTCGCCGGATCTTCACAGCTGCAAATGGTATGGCACTGCTCCGTCCCTCCCAATCAGTGTTTGCTCTTAATTTCTGAGTCAGCACACTCTCATGGCTGTTGTCTTACTGTTCGGGTCAATTTTCTCAATCAACTTTGTAGCTTCATTTTCTTTTACCCTCCTCCTTAACTACCTTTGTCTGCAGGGTTCTATTTTCATTCTCCTTGGATAATCACATCCTTCCGATTGTTTCAATTACCATCTATTTACTGATGACTCCCAAATCCATATTTCTAGGTCAAATCTTTACTGAATTCCGCATCTGTATAACTGACTGCTTATTAAGCCTCTTCACTTTCGATGGCTCCCAGGCATCTCAAACTTAACATGTCCCTGAGTGAAATCATTTAACTTCTTTAACTTTGTTGTTGTTGTTGTTGTTGTTTTTACATTTAATATCACATCGTGGTACCACTAAGTTTCCTAAGTTGAACTTCAATATAATCCCTTGCTCCTCCTCTTACTGAATCTTACATCAAGTTCTTATTCAAATTTGTTTACTAAAGCAACTCTTACATCCAGCTCTAATTCTTGCTAATTTGCTTCTTTTCCTCTCAATTCCTTCACTTCTTTCCATTCCTATTGTCAAAACTGTGGAAGAGTCCACCATTTTGGCTCATGTGCATTACTTCTGTGATCTGCTAACCAGTCTTGCTGACTTAATTCCCTATCCCCTCAAATGCATTCTCCACGCAGCCACCAAATTGCCCTGTAATGAACACAAATCAACTTAGTACTTTCCCCTGCATAAACCAATTGATTCCCGTTTCACTTACAATAAAGTTCCAACTTTTTAAAGTGGCTCATGTAATCTAGGGCTTACCTACTGTTTCAGCCTCAGTTCTAATTACCATCTGTCTCAAACTCCACTTTGGGGGCCATCCTGAACGTTTCTTTTATTTCCTCAAAATCCTACTCTTTCTTTTGCCTTTGTTCATTCATTACCTGTTTTTCTCTCTGTCCAGAATGCTGTTTCCCAGTCCCTCTCTAGCATATTTCCTACTCATGCTAAACTGGACATCCTCATGGAGGCATTTCCCGATCCTCTAGAATACATTAGAATCATCTGCTAGTTGTGCCCATCCCCCTCTGTACTTCCCTAGAATTACTGCTCAACACAACGTATTACAATTACTAGTCTAATTGCTCTCCTGACTTCATGACACTAGAGAGTGTAAAGGTAAACTGAGGCTGGAGCCGAACCGGGAACGAAGACACAAGGCAAATGGCAGTGAGAATAGCCTTTTATTAGGGCTTGCGGGCGAGGTTCCTCGGTCCAAAGGCCTGGGCCGAGGAAGTCGCGCTGAGGGAGGAGGGTAGGGGCTTCTTATAGCCTGAGAGGTAGGGAAGCTGGTTGTGCAAACAGGGCCTGAGGGGTCTTGAAACTACTAGGGCAGGAGTTGAGTAAGGGTCACAAGGAAGGGGTCTTTGGAAACTGTCAACCGAAACTACTGTTTACGAACTTGTGGAATGCAGGTGAGCTGCAGGTCATGGGGGAGTGTGGTTGCCTAGCCAGAACTCTGAGGCATGTCAGTCTGCGGTGTGTACAAGGGTGAAGGGAGTCTTTTAACAAAAGGCCTGCTACGCCCAGTAACGCCGCCATGTTGGGTCTAGATTCCTGCCTAACAGAGAGGATAAGTCCACCATATTCTATTCAGTATTCCCAGCTCCTAGAAGAAGGCACATCGTGAGAATTCAGTCAGACTTTGTTGGATAAATGGGTAAGTGAATAAAGGACAACCAAATAAATCACACTTTTGATACACAATCCAGTACAAAGAATCTGCTTCCTGGTTGACTCTGTTGGGGATAATCTTGATCCTCTCAGCAGGAAGATGCAGCCGGTGAAAAGCACTGACTCATAGCCATTGCTATTCATAGTAAAGGTCCAAAATATGTTTCCTCAAACTAACTTTTTAGTCATTGCAGAGACTCCTCAGCATTCTAAGAAGCCTATGATGCTAATATCTCATTCTCAAAGTGAAGAACTTCACGCCTATTGTATATATAGATCCTTTAAATCAGATTTTCTTTCTTTCTTTTTCTTTTTTTCCTTTCTCCTTACCAGCCCTCTTAACACTTTTCACCTCTCTCACCACTTTTCATGACAATACTTCACCAGGCTATTCCAGAACCTGGACTTTATCATCTTTACGGAATGCAATCTGTGAAGTTAAAGAAAGGTTGGCCGGGCGCAGTGGTTCACGCCTGCAATGCTAGGACTTTGGGAGGCCGAGGTGGGTGAATCACGAAGTCAGGAGATTGAGACCATCCTAGCCAACATGGAGAAACCCCATCTTTACCAAAAATACAAAAAATTAGCCAGGCGTGATGTCACGAACCTATAGTTCCAGCTACCTCGGAGGCTGAGGCAAGAGAATCGCTTGAACCTGGGAGCTGGAGGTTGCAGTGAGCTGAGACCACACCACTGCACTCCAGTTTGGGCAACAGAGTGAGACTGTGTCTCAAAAAAATAAATAAATAAATAAAGTAAAAAAGATATGTTAACAATTTCACTTTAGAAGAATCACTAACATCTTCCTCTGCAACTATAAGTGTTAATCCTCTGATAGCTTTTCAATGGAGCAAAGTCTCATGATTCCAGAGGCCTAGCATCTGCCTCCTCAATAAATGTTCCAAACCTTACTGTCCTCAGGTTATCTAACGTATCTCAAATAATATCAAGAAAGCCCTTGTCATGGTGGTAACATAATTTAAAAACAAGCACTTGCCATATTTCAACATTTTTAGAGTAATTTTCTTGAAGTACATAAGATTGATAGGGTGGTCTAAGAAGGATAAAAGTTCCCTAATCTAGAAGTTCACGATTTATGAAGTTTACAGTAAGCTCATTTGTAACCATAAGGAATATTTAATACTCCATTGACTCCAGTCAGCTATGTGGCCAATTTTTTGAAGGTAAGGACCATTGCTCTGTTTCTTATCAAGTTCAACTTTTCTTCCTACCTTCTCCACACTGCAACATCTTGGATTACTATGAGTATAGTAATTTAATAAAATAAGTTTAGTCTTCCCAACTAGATGGTAAGTCAATGATAGAGGCTACGCATTCTATCAATTTCTTCTCCTCATAATAGTACCCAACATGGTAATTTGAATAGCCCAGACTTTACACACATTCTAACTGACTGGTGAGAGAAATCTGTGACCATTGACTGACACAGCCCTCCGCCTGTACAAAAACATTCTGGATATGCAAAGGTGATATTTGCATAGGTTCTCTCCCAGTGTGTGTTGGTACAGTCTGAAGAGAAAGCAACTTATAAACTAATTTTAATCACACTAAAATCTTCACGTCCTTTGATAAAAGTCAATAATTTATAGAAATTAATTCTGACCACGAATTTTCAGCAAAGGAAAAGGCAAGTATGTAAGAAGATATTCTTTGAGCCATATTTTTAATAGCATAATCTTGAGGCTAATAAATGTCATATATGAAGTTAATATTTATGAGAAGTCTGTCAGCTACTGAAACCATTTTTCTTACTACTATGGTTGTATTACGTGATAAAAAAATTGCATTTTTACCAACTGATTATAGCTTTGTAAAATAATGGATGTATATAAGGATATACAAAATAATACTAAAGTTTATAGCATTATTTTAAATAATATATTTCTTCTAAAAATGTCTAAGTATGATATACAGTTGTTAACTGTCTTAATGATGAGGTGTGGCTGCAAAGCCAAACATTCACTTGTTGCAGAGTAAACTCAACTTATTAAGTGATAAAAAATAAAATAAAATTGCATTTTTACCAACTGATTATAGCTTTGTGAAATAATATATGCATATAAGGATATACAAAGTACATAAAAATGGAAACTATGGATTTTAGCAATGAGTATCTATTATATGCCAAGTCCTGGGCTTAGTGTTAGCTTTCTTGAAGTAAAAAGTTATTTTCATAGTATTTTTATTCCCTTTTAAGTTTCCCTTTACTGGTGTTATATTATACAGTAAACAGCATATCCAGCCCTAAATAAACCTTGTGGAGGCAGAGTTCTTTATTGGGTGCTATTTATTTGCTCAACACAATCTAAGTATCAGAATTGGACTGCAGTTGCCCCTGATTCAGGTATCACAGTAAAAAAAAAAAAAAAAAAAAAAAAAAAAAAAAAAACCTGAAGAAGGTATTTAATTTTCAATGGTGTAAAGAAATTTAAAAATGATTGAGGTTATTTGAGTCTATATTTCCGAATTGTAGTTCTACACTGATGACTAAAGTGTAATTCATTATATTTTACTACACACACAGGAGTGTGATTAAGGGTAGTTACCAGTCCTGAATTTCATGTTTGCATAATACTTTCACTTCTGTAAGTTTCCTTGGCTCTCTCTAGCTCTACTCCAGGTCATTTGAGTAGTTATTTCCTTGTCACAAAAAGTATAACATGATTTAAAGAAAATTTTCAGTCTTTCCAGTTTGAAAAAAGATTTTTTTTACATTGCATTTTTTTAAGTGTTTGGTCTTTATCAACTGCATTTCTAAGGAGATGATTTTCCTCCAAACAACTCTGCAAAATGCTAACTCCCTATTTTTGCAAGAAAGTAAAGCCAATTTTTGAGGAGCAGTACTTCTTGATACTTTTTCTCCCTCTGATGTTTTTGAGCCATGCATCTGTGATAGGAGGATGGGAGGACGTATCATCCTACCGTGACTTTTGATAGAACAGTGTCCAGAGTCAGTTTCATGTAAAAACGTTTTCTCCACATGGCAGAAATGATTGGCTCCCCTCTAACTGGGGTTACCTAGAATTTCAGTGTTGAATAGTAGCTAATACCCAGGAGGTTCTATGAGTCCTGTTTTCCATAAAATTCAACAATCACCGAGAGATTGGACATCGTTTCATTTTCAATATGCTGCTTAACTTATCTATATAAACTTAGACAACTCCTCAAATTTAGACCAATTCTAAACAAAATTATTTACTTAGCTTAATTATCTATTTCACTTTGACCTTCAGAGCCATCCAAAGCTTTGTTCTCCTGAACAAGGCTTTAGCATTCCCATGCCTTTCCATACATTGGAAAACCTAACATTCTCTGCTTCAGTTTTTTTTTTTTTTTTTTTTTTTCCCCCAGTATACTTCCCCCAACTACCTGTGAGCTTTGAAATTCTGCAATACTCTTTATAGAGTTTTGATTTCTGGTCATGAATAAAAGTATAAAAATCAAAATTTTCTAGAATTCTAAATAGTCCATCTCCAAAAGATGAGTATCCCAGCAGCATTATTACAACTATTTGCAGTCAGCCACCTTAGAATAGAAATATATGGTGTGATTTGGAAGCATGGAAACAGCAACTCTGCCAGGTGTTCTCTGGTAAGAGAGCAATTCATATATTCTTTCTCTCAAAGACTCTTCCACCATGCATTCCTTTGACTTACTGCCTTCCCTTCTCACTTTATGTACAAGGTCATTTTTCCCCCTTGCAGTCCTACAATTTTGTCTTAATCAGTTTCTTCCTATGGAGCTTATCTGTATTTTCATTTGAATTGGCTATACTTTCCCTTCTTAAGTAATCTTCCACTGACGACTATAAATAACTGTCATTTGTCAAAGGTAAGCCAGTCCCTGTTCCAGAATCATCACTAGATAAGGGATTTCTACCTGAAACTCCGTAAGGTTTTTCCAATTACCAACAGCCAACTCAAGTATCGATAATACATTTTCTTCACCAGAAATAAAACTACTGAGGTCTTCTTGATCTTTGACTAGGATTTTTTTTCCTGTCCCTTTTGACGGTGGGATTTTAAGTTTAATTTGCTTTTCTCGGTGCTTGAATGCTTGTATACCTTAATGCTTTGAGGAAAACTAAAATATTAAAAGTAGTTAGCTGAGTTAAAAACATCTCTCTAGTTAAATTTGTAAAAATAATTAGAAGCCTACTTTGCATTCCAATTTCAGTGGTTGCCTAGACTAAAATTCCTAATAATTATCATTAATTCATTTTCTAAAGTATTGATGTTACCTTGTATTGTATTGTATTGATGTTACCTTGTATTGTTGAACTGTGCTGGTAAAAAGAACATTTCCAATTATTCTCTTTACCAACCAGGTTTAAAGGAAAAAAAAAAAGCATGAAAGGATTATTTAAGTATCACATTATCTTGACAGAACAGTACATGATGTTTTCTCTGGTTGTCAGAAAAGTATATGTAATATTCATAAGGTCTCCTTAATCTAACCTGCTTTTTTTGGTTAGTAATTTCTCTACTTCTTAATATTACACATATTAATGTGACTGTGTAAAGATGAATTACAAGAGTACTTAATCTTTTTAAATAAAGACAATGTCAAGAAAAATAATACTAAAATTTATAGCATTATTTTAAACAATATCTTTCTTCTAAAAATGTCTAAGTATGAAATACAGTTGTTAACTGTCTTAATGATGAGGTGTGGCTGCAAAACCAAACACTCACTTGTTGCAGAGTAAATTCACCTTATTTTTGTCATCGTATCACTGAGCACCCTAGAAATTCTCTTCACTGCCCTGCTATTGGGGGTTCTTTAACAATCCATTTTATGAAGCTCATCCAAATTACACAATATCTTACTGTATTATAAAGATGATAATATAGTTTGGGTAGTTGTCCCCACCCAAATCTCATGTTGAATCATAATCCCCAATACCATGGGGACTGGTGGGAGATGTGTGGGTCATGGGGGTGGATCCCTCATGGCTTGGTGCTGTTTTCATGGTAGTGGGTTCTTGCCAGATCTGGTCATTTAAAAGTGTGTGTCACTCCCACCCCCGTCTCTCTTGCTCCTACTTTTGCCATATTATGTGCCTGCTCCCACTTTGCCTTCTATGAGGAGTAAAAGCTTCCTAAGGCCTCCCAGAAGCAGATGCTGCCATGCCTCCTGTACAACCTGCAGAACCACGAGCCAATTAAACTTCTTTTCTTATAAATTACCCAGTCTCAGTTATTTCTTTATAGCAATGCAAGAACAGCCTAAATACAGATGAGGATACTGAGTTTCAGAAACAATATAATTTGTGTACTTAGATAAAATTTCATATACTGTTATATGATTGAGTTATAGTAACTAGATACAGTTGATTCTTGAACAACATGCATTTGAACTGTTTGAGTCTACTTATAAGTGGATTTGGTTCTGCCTCTGCAATCACTGAGACAGCAGGACCACCCCCTCCCTTTCCCCCCACTCCTATTAAACCTACTTAACATGAAGAAAATCAGAATGAAGGCCTTTATGATGGTTCATTTCCACTTAATAGTAAACATATTTTCTCTTTCCTATGATTTTCTAAATAATATTTTTATTTTCTCTAGCTTATTTTACTGTAAGAATACAGTACATAATAATAATATACAAAATATGTGTTAATTGTTATCAGTAAGGCTTCTCAATAGTGGCCTATTAGTAGTTTTTTTGTGTTTTTTATTTGTTTGTTTGTTTGTTTGTTTGTTTGTTTGTTTTGAGACAGAGTCTCACACTGTCGCCCAGGCTGGAATGCAGTGGTGCGATCTCGGCTTACTGCAACCTCCGCTTCCCTGTTTCAAGCAACTCTCCTGCCTCAGCCTCCCAAGTAGCCGGGTCTACAAGCGCCCGCCACCATATCTGGCTACTTTTTGTATTTTTAGTAGAGACAAGGTTTCACCATGTTGGCCAGACTGGTCTCAAACTCCTGATCTTGTGATCCACCCACCTTGGCCTCTCGAAGTGCTGGGATTACAGGTGTGAGCCACCGCACCCAGCCACGTAGTTTTTTAAGGAGTCAAAAGTTACACAAAAATTATTGACTGTGCAGGGAAAGGGGTCAGTGCCCCTCACTCCTGCATTGTTCAAGGGTAAACTGTTATTTGTCAGGATAATGTGGGAACTCTACAAGTACCACTGTCTGATGACTGGGGCGGTTGTAGTGATGAGGTGGTGGAGGGTAATCATCTGTTTGTTGTTCAAGTTCTTAAGGAATTAAAAAAATACCAAGTCAGAAGTAACAACTGAATAAAGAAGGGGACTGCAATCTTAAAGTCATTTGCCATAGTATGCATTCATTATGTATTTAGCAAAATCAAAACATTTAATGATGTTTCAAAACTCATTCAGGAAACTTAGATTTAATAGCATTTATTTATAACAAAAGGGCATTTTATGTTCACTGCAGCAACACAGGACCAGTCCACTAAAACATGGTTTTGCTTCCTTTTCTCTTCCTCTCCCTTTTCTAAACAATTCAGCCCCAAAGCAGTGAAATGGAGCAGAACTAGTTAGCCATCCGTGCAGTTGGTTTGGGAGAGGGCCATGGTACCAGAGTGAAATGTCAGAGCCAGACCAGCATGAGAAGAATGTCTACTCAAGGGATGGCAGCAGAGTGTGGATGTCAGAGTCTGAGATGGGTGACGAGGTCAACCCAAAGAGGGAGGCCCAGGACATAGTGTCAGAGAGCAAGCAGTGTGGAGAGGGTGTCCCTGCAGGGTTCCTGATGGTGGCAGTAGCGGCAACTCAAGATTGGCTATATACAAGGAGACGGATCAAATAATATATTGAAAACAGCAAGAATCAGAGGTTTCACCATCGATGAGAAAGGAATTACAACTATAAAAAAGCAGAAAACCAGAAGTAACTCTATTATATCAGATCAGAACTAGAGGTACCAGTATGAGTTCATGGTTCTCAAAATATATAGATACAAAATAAACAAGTATGGAAATATCTGTATGCATGAATATAAAATATATTCCTTAGCTCTGTCAACTAAGAGTGTGTGAAAGCAGTGATATCCTCATTAACAATAAACACTCAAATATTTTTCTCTAAATATTATTGTCCTTTATCCACTATAAGAAATCATGGCACCTTGGAGAAATGGCAGATTCAGGGCTAGGGTAGAGAAATTAATTTGAGTCTGGAACATCTAATGTGCTAGAGTATAAGGAATTGCTCAAGGGATAATGGGGATATGCCAAAAAGACAGAGAAGTTTCAAGGGGCTCCCAGTGGCCAAGCCTTAGACAACTTGAAGATCAAAATAAATGATTATAACAGATTACAACCCATTGATTACAGCAGAAACCCATGAGTCTGTGTTCACATAAATAAACAATAAATTGACGGTTTGATGATGAAAGAGATAATGATAAAATCTCAAAATGCCTGTTCAAAAAATATGCATTAAATACACAGAGAAAAGAGCAGATTTCCAATGGAAAAGGCTGGCAGACAACACCTTCTGTCATCTGGTTAATATCACGAGTCATGGGACGAATCTGACAGATGCAATGAGAAGAGCTTTCCCTGTGCTATTTAGACTTATGTTGGGTATCAACTCACTTTGACATTTATATTTCAGTGGCGCATTTAAGGAGATACATAATAGTTAAAATTAAATCTCAGGGTTAAATTTCAGTGATAATTTTCTTTTCTAACTACTTAACCTAAAATGAAATATTTATGATTTAAACTAAAATCTTAAAATAGGCATGGACAGGATAGGATCTTCAAAATATCCTCAGAGAGGTCACATGCAACATATGTGAAGGCCAGTGCTCTGGAACACTGCTGGGCAACTCCAGCACAAATCTCTTTTCTTTTTGAATTATCCAATCTCAGGTACGTTTTAGAGCCACTCAAGGATGGACTAACACAAAATGTCTAGTTGGTAAAATCAAAGATGTACTTCTTTCATCTAGATCTATGTATCTCTGTGAGTTACCTTTTTCAGACATGACAGCCACTAAATTAATCATCAAAATAAACTGCATTATGAAGCAGAATTGGGATTTGCTACAAGTGTTAAATCCAAATTTGAAAAAATAATGAAGCATACAAATCACATTTCTCCTATTATTAATGTTTAGTGAGAACAAAAAGGTTTTGTATTATCAATAAGTATAATCAAAATATTTTAGCACTATTTCATACTCATCATTTAACATTTGTATTTTTGCACACATTTTAAACATGTATATTAGTACAGAAACAGTAGTACATCTTTGCAACTTATAAATATGCATACATTGCAGGCACATGCTAAACATTTTTTTACTACTACTAATTTATGAGAAAAATTTGGAGATCATAGGAGAAAAGAAAGGGTTGATGAGAAGTAAGGGGGGAAACAGGACATGTAGGAGGGATGCTACTGTGGTGGACCAGGGAGATGAAAATGGAAGTTTTGGAGATAGTGAAGCATGCATCAAAGTGGTGGTATAGAGAGTGAAAATGGAGGAGAGTATTTACATGCTTTGTTCACGGAAACACTAGGACTTGTGATGCATAAGTCATGGAGGTGAGAAAGAAGACAGCATCAGGAATGACTGAAAGGATTCAGGCATGAGCAACTGGATGAATGCTGGGTAATATTTACTAAGACTGGGACATTAGAGTAGGACATTGTGGGGCAGCGATACTAGGATTCCATGTGGGTTATGTTAAATTTGAAGTGGTAAATAAGTGGTTGATTTAAAAAATATTCCCCTTCCCAGCAGCTACTGCCATCCTCTTGGGGGAGTTTCCATTTCTCTGTCAGTGACTCACCTTCAGACTTTCCAGCACTTTAACCTTTGCTGTAGGTCAATATCCACTCCCAGGTTCATAGAGTGGATCTAATCTCTGACCACAACTCTAATCATTCCAGCTGTTTTACTGTATTTCTACTATTATCCTATACTGTGACTGCATTAAGTCTTGTGGACAGTTGGTTCATTAGTGCCTTAGTGAAGTGGTCCCCTTTTGACTACTTCCTTCACTCCTCTATTCCCCTGTGAAACATCATCTCTTCACTGTCCCAGGGTCTTACGAATTTCTTCTTTGGATTGCTGTTCTAGCACTGTATCATGTCTACTGGTTCATGTGTATCATCACGTTTCCTATTAGACTCTGGTCACTGAGGGCTGAGACTGTGTCCTATTCATCTTTCTATCTCCAGCACCAATCTCAGTGCCTGAAATATAATGGCTGCCCAACAGAACTTTAAAACCCTGAATTGTGCAGATAAAATTAACTGCTTTTTCTTTAAACTACCCTAAGTCCATCATAATACTTATATCAGACTTATCAACGTTCAAAAATCCAGTTCAATAAATTAAAGGTGGTTATTTTAAAATTTAAAGCCATTAAATTTAGTTTGCATTCATATTGCAAATTCTGTTCCAAGAAGTGACAGATTTCTTTTTCCTGGGAAATCAAGGGAAGAAATTATTTAGGTTTCTTGGGCTAAAGTAGTCTCTGATCAAGTTAGTTACCAGAATTAGTGTCAGTGCAAGTTATAGATGAGCAGCTGGAGAGTTTAAGAGTGTGAAAAGGAAGATGAAAAGTGAGTAATAAAGAAGTGAGAAAAGAACAAGTTTTCATTTTGTAGGTCTTTGTTGCTGTTGTTTTCAGAGGTTAATGCATGTATATCTAAATACATGCTCCATTGGTTTAATAATATCTTTATCACATTTAAGCTCTGCCTAATGGAATGTGGGAGAAAATATTCAACATGGTTTAAGCAGATCCAGGAAAATGATTTTTCCAGTTTCTTTTTCAAAGGTGAAATTGCTTCCAGAAATTTGTCTTAAGAGTAAACTCTCCCATGTACAATTGCACGGGTGTGGGTGGTGGACGTTTATAGCAATCCTCTGAAATAACTGACAATCCACTGATGAGCCAGTGTTCACTTTGACACTGGATGAAATGAAATACCCAGGCAGCAAAAGAAATATAAACCCAAAGATATTTTCCAAGACTTGCTTTAGATTTGGAAAAAAATAAATAATGTGTATTTATACATTTATTTCATCGTCCCTGCAGTTAGTCTTTTACTCCTCTTCTTTCTGTTTGCAATGATATCAATTACAGACCATAAAATTTCTAGGAGGAAAAACACAATCTATATCATTAGCACAGAAGAAACAGCTTCAGTTTAAGACAGGTTACTGCCAGCAATTCTAATCTTAGTCTATAGCTGTGCTGTTTGCTTCACAGCTACTGCCATTGTGGCTACTGGGTGCTTTAAATGTGGCCAGTCTGATTTGAGATGAGCTCTAAGTGTAAGATATACACCGATTTTGAAGATTTATTGTTAAAAAAGAACATAAGATATCTCACTCATGACTTTTACATTATTCAATATTTACATGTCAAATTATAGTAGTTTAGATATGCTATTGGGTTAAATACAACATATTATTAAAATTAATTTCACGTGTTTATTTTTACTTTTTTAGTAAGACTATTAGAAAATTAAAAATTACATGTGTGGCTTGCATTTCTATTTGTATTGGAAATAGAAATATAACATTCTATATATTATATATAACATATATAACATACAAGTAACATACATAGTATATATACTAGTATTATGTATAAAAATACTACATATTAATATATTATATTACATATACTAATCTATGATATACAAAATATATATTATATCATAGAATATACAATATTAATACATAATATAGATGCATTATAGAATATATTACATATTATCTAATATACAATATTTATATTCTGTATTAGTGGTTACTTTATGAAGTGCTAGTCCACAGAGTCCTTTCAACACCATCTTTAAACCGGACTACAATAAATCATGCTTTTATTCTTTTATGAATATGTAAAAAAAAAGTTCAGAAATCAAGAAAATAAACCAAAATTGGAAAACAATGCAAAATCAGATATATCCCTCATCCGATTTCACAAGTAAAAGGAGCAGAGAGGTTCTAATAATGCAAAGTATTCATGCACATTAAGTGAATGCTCACAGCTGCCTTTCCCAAACTAAATATAGCACTGCCAAATTAGTTCTACAGAAATGCTGCTCACTGTGCAGGACATGCCCTGTCTTACAAGCATGCTGCTGTATTTTAATTAACTTGGCTAAACTGTAATGAAGATGCCTAAGAAACAGGAAGAAAAGGCAGAAAATAAAATAAAGGACAATGAAAATATTGTGGAGGTGGCAGGAAGGCAAGGCTGGCATCTCACCCCAGAAAAGTGCAGGGGTTTACCCTGAGCCTGGTGCAACAGATCAGAAGTGCCATGGGCCTGTCTCCCCAGCTGTGTCCACTGATGACTTCTGAATTTGGAATATGGGGAAAAATAATGCCTCTGAATGTAATGATAAAATATGGGACTCTTCCATTGTGAAAGGAAATCAAAGAGCTATACTTCAGTGTCCTTTTAACAAATGTTCCTAAACAGCATCCTAAGGTAGCATGATGGACACACACATGGCCACCCTTTGTCCGTGGCCATCAGAGCTGTCCAAAGCATCTACTTATATTCCATGAAAAGTCAAGGACTGTGACAAGAGAGAAAATGAAATGGAAATCCTTCACTCCCACTGCTAGTCACCTCAGGCAAACTTTCATTTGTAGCACTTATGATATCACTTTATGCTTTAGAGAACACGATTTGACCTGTTTTTTTTTTTTTTTTCTTTTTATCCATTTAACAGGGAGCTGTGTTATAATGGGTTTCTGTTAAACCTTGGTCTAGTTATTCTAAGAAGCCTGTATTACATCAAGTAATAAAGGGGTAAGAAATATTCAAGAAGGAGAGAAGAGGCAGAGGAGAAGCAAAGACAATTCAAATGCCTCTCCCGGTGCCTTACCAGTGTTACCTTTTATTTGGGATTAACTGAAAAAAATGGCTTCTATGAAGCCATTTAACAGGGAGCTGTGTTATAATGGGTTTCTGTTAAACCTTGGTCTAGTTATTCTAAGAAGCCTATATTACATCAAGTAATAAAGGGGTAAGAAATATTCAAGAAGGAGAGAAAAGGCAGAGGAGAAGCAAAGACAATTCAAATGCCTCTCCCAGTGCCTTACCAGTATTACCTATCACCTTTTATTTGGTATTAACTGAAAAAAAGAAAAAAAAAAAGAAGAAATTCCCCCCAGCTTCATTAGCTTCATTATCTCAATGCTTAGTGAGAAGGAACTTTTTTGTCTTTGTCTGATTTTAACACCTTCAAGGCTCATAACAAAGCTCTCAAAGGCTTTAACTATTCCCAAGTTTCTCCCTCACTAGCCTCCTTATCGTCTTTCTTTCAGATGTAAAAGTTGGGTGCTCATGCATTTCGAATAATGGAAGATAAAGACTGCCAGGAAAAGAGAAAGGAGGAGAGAATTAACCAGTTCATTTTTCTCTAGTTTTAAAATACCTTCAAACTGCCAGTTTCTCCAATAGGGGACAATCCATATAGACATGATTTTTTTTTTTTTTTTTTGGTTTGGTTTTTCAATTTTAATTTTTTTTGAGACAAGGTCTCACTCCCATTGCCCAGGCTAAAATGCAGTGGCATGATCTGGGCTCCTTGCAACCTCAGCCTCCCGGGCTCAAGTCATCCTCCCACCTCAGCCTCCTGAGTAGTTTGGGGATACAGGCATGCCACCACACCAGGCAATTTTTTTGTACTTTTTGTAAAGACAGGATTTTGCCATGTTGCCCAGGTTGGTCCTGAACTCCTGCGCTCAAGGGATCCACCTGCTTTGGCCTCCCAAAGTGCTAGGATTACAGGCACGGATCACTGAGCCTGACCATGATTGCTTTGTGAGACAACATACCCAGCTATCTCAGAGCTTTAGTAAACACAAGGATACGACGTTATTCATGGATGTTGATATGGTTTGGATGTATGTCCTGACCCAAATCTCATGTCAAATTGTAAATTCCAGTGTTGGTGGTAGGACCTGGTAGGAGCTGATTAGATCATGGGGACGGATTTCACTCTTACTGTTCTCGTGATAGTGAGTGAGTTACTGCAAGATCTGGTTGTTTAAAAGTGTGTATGTAGCTCCTCCCCCACTCTCTCTTCCTCGTGCTGCAGTCATGCAAATCGTGCCTGCCTCTCCTTAGCCTTTCACCATAATTGTAAGTTTCCTGAGGCCTCCCTAGCCATGCATCTGTACAGCCTGCAGAACAGTGAACCAATTAAACTTTTCTTTATAAATGACTCAGTCTCAGGTATTTCTTTATAGCATTGCAAGAATGGACTAATACAGCTGTCAAATGTGGATAAATAGAACATATTTGTAACAGTAAACTGGTTCAAAGAGGCAATGGTGTAGAAATATAAATGTAGAGTCGTTTTGGCCTCAATTAGCAGTGTCATATTAGAGATGAATGCAAAGACCCACAAATGGACAATAGGATAAATTGATTAAGATAGAATATTTATTAAATATACAATTCTAGAGCTTTGACATTACCCAAGAACTTTTGAGACAACATTTTTTAGTTAGTTGCTTTTAATTTATAGAATCTACACTTTTCATCAAAAATCCTTGGGTTGATTTGGCAAGGTGGGGTGATCTACAAGCAATTTCAAATTTACATGTCTAACAATTCCTCTGTGTATTTTAAGGAAATACTGTTTCATGAGATTCAGCTTTAGCTAATTACTATTCATTTAATAGTAATTAATTAGTAATTTATTTAATAGTAATTTTATAGTAAAATTGGGATAACTTTTTTTTTTTTTTTTTTTTGGAGACAGAGTTTTGCTCTTGTCACCCAGGCTGGAGTGCAATTGCATGATCTCAGCTGACTGCAACCTGTGCCTCCCAGGTTCAAATGATTCTCCTGCCTCAGGCTCCCAAGTAGCTGGGATTACAGGCATGCGCCATCATGCTGGGCTAATTTTTGTATGTTTTTAGTAGACACTGGGTTTCACCATGTTGGCCAGGCTAGTCTCAAACTCCTGACCTCAGATGATCCACCCACCTCAGCCTCTCAAAGTGCTGGAATTATAGACATGAGCCACCGTGCCCAGCCCAGGAGAATTTTTTTATAAAGTTTAATCTGCTTATTTAAAATAAGAAGAGTGCTTTTACTTGGTAATTTTTTCTTAGGCCTCCCTTCAAAAAACCATTACCCTCCCGCTGCACAAAAAGAACTACAGGAAGCGTGTGAGTATTCCCACTGGTAAAATGCAGAGTAACAAAAGCATTGTCTGTCTTGGATGTAAAACTATATAAAACATTTCCATTTGGATAGTGTGTAAACTGCATGATGTCTCAAAGTCAGGAATGCATTTATTCCAGTCAAGCATAAGTCCCCCTCACTTTTCCCTCTCAAACTGTAAAAAAACATACTGACTTGTTTTACATGTAGTCCTTAATGCAACACTAATATAAAATATCCACATTAGCATTCAAGTGCCAAAAATAGCATCATTACTCCAAAGATCTTTTAGTATGTAACCCTGTCAAAGGGAGAGAGAGGTAGAACTAATACTTTCCTGGAGCTGCTCATTCAGAATTCCTAAGTGGATCGAAGGAAATCTCAGACACATCATCTCTAATAAAGAACATTCCTGCTAAGTTCCACTGGAAGAAGAAAACTTATATTATTTGGAATTAACAATCATTGTGAAGCCAGCATTTCTGAGCAAAAGTTTTTAAGTTAAAAATAGAAGCAGTAGATTATTTAGCATTATCCATCAAAGGTAACTATATTTTCTCATTGGAGAGGTTGGAAAAACATACCAATTCCTCATTTAGAGAACCATAGTGAATTAATTTCATGTTAAGAACACATTTTCTTTAAGCATCCTTTCACTTTATCTAATACTATTACTATGCTTATTGTTCTGTAGATAAAAGTAGCCCTTCCTGCCTGCATTTTTTTTTTTACTCAGCCATAGATTTCACCTTTCAAATAAAATACATGCCCTTCAAATCAGCAAATTTGTCATTTTACATAGTTTAGAGAGTTCAAAAATATTAAAAAACCTTCTTGAAAATGCTACTAATACTTAAAATAGAATCAACTGTTATAAGGGGCTTTTCACATGTAGGAAGTAGGCACTCTTTAGCTAGAAGACAGGGAATCCTAAGGACCAATTATTTAAAAGTAAAACAACAAAAGAATTAAAAATGCAAAAAAACCTCCAGCCATAAAACCATCACATCAGGAATAAAAATGAAATATTCCTGACATTTTGCTGCAGCTATAGACTAAGTTTTGAACTAGCTTCTTGTTTGATACATCAAACTTTGTTCCACCTCTTACGGTAATTACTCATGATTTTCTTTATTAAAACATTAATCATTTTAGCCTCTTGAAAATTTTAAGTAGCTTATTTGTCAAGCTATTTAAATATAAATTAATCTTTCCTTAAATATTATTTGTCATTGATTTTATATCTGTAAGCAATAATAGAATGAATATAAACCACCAAAATAAGTATACTTCGGTTCTACTGAAAACATTTTAAAAAATGAACAAAATTAAAATCTTATCTCTAGTTTGACAGAGATGAAAATTTAGCCGTTCAACTTTTATCAGTGAGATATAGATATACTAATATTGGAAATAAGCATGAAAAACAAAATCTCTACATTATTAAAGATTTATCCTTTTTTTGTTTTTCTGAATTCTATGGCTTCTAAGTTGAATCATTTTCTCTCTACACCCATTCATCCATTCAATTCAACAAGCATTTATTGAGTGCCTATTATATGCTAAGCACCATTTCACTTGATTTTGATAAAGCGAAACAGCAACAATTCCTTGTCTTCTGAGAAATACCTTCTAGGAAGAGAGACAGCCAGTAGACAATAGCACATGATAAGTGAGTATGTTGTATAGAATGTTAGACGTTGGTGAATATGATGAAAATGCAGAGCAGGGAAGGGAGAACCAAGGGTGCTTGGGGAAAAGGAGTGTCAATCTTAAATAGAATGGCCAAAGTGGGCCCCATTGACAAATGGTATTTGATGAAAAGACTTGACGATATTGGGAGGTGAGCCAGGGAGGTGAGCCAGGGAGGCGAGTCAGCCATACTTGGGAAAAGAGCACTGCTAACAGAGGGAACAGTCAGTGCAACGGCAGCAGGGCAAGAGTGTTCCTGGTGTGCTGGGGGAATCGCAAGGGGACTAGTGAGGCTGGATCAGAGTGAGCACCTGGACAGAGAAGAGGAAGAGAAGAGGCTGGAGGAAAGGGGGCTGGATCATCTAAAACCTTTTATGCTGCTTTACAGACATTCTCTTTTACTCTGAGGAAAAAGGGAAGCCATCAAAAACTTCCAACCAGAGAAATAACATGATACAACTCATGTTTCTAAGGATTATTCTGGCATCTTTGTTGAAAACAGACTTTACATAAAGCAAAGGTGAAAGCTAGGAGGTCCTTGCAATAATATAGTGTGAGCTCATGGTGGCACAGGAAAAAATGAAGAAACAAGTGACAAGTGATTGGGATTCTGGATACATTTTCAGATCACTGTTGTAGGACGATTTGATAGATGAAACGCAAAACAAGAAAGAACAAGATAAGTCGGGGTCTTTATGCAATTTTCCCCAGTTCACCCAGTTAAATTTAGTAATTCCCATTTTTGTGCACCATTGAATGTAAAGCATATTCTGTATATCTCTAATACAGTATCTACCCTGTAGTGATTGTTAGTAGATGCTTATATACTCCCTTGTACCTGTAAATTTCTCCTTGAGGAAAATGCTACTATATATCTATATATGGTATATATATGGTGTGTGTGTATATATATATATGGTGTGTGTATATACATATGGTGTGTGTGTATATATATATATATATAAGGTTTTATATACATAAAACTGTATTCCCAATACCTAGTAAAATGCCTGACATATCATGGACAATCAAAACATGTCTGTGAACAAACAAGTCAATGAGTACTCATGGAATGAAATCATTAGTGCTATGCATCTCTTCATAACAGTCCTCAACTTGCAAATCAGAGATACTATTCAGCAAAATCATTATTTTTTTTGTATTCATACTATACTGACTTTTGTTGAGCTTGCATAGTTTGCATACTGCACTTCATGAAGCTTCAAAATAGGAAAGCAATTCTTACCCTGCCCTGCTTATATATGACCTTGCTGCCTTGCCTGTTCATTCAGAATCATGTACTGAACATGAAACAGTAGTTATTAAACCAAAGTTATGTTTTCGTTAAATCCGTTCATCAAGTTCTCAAACTGTGGTAGAAATGACACGAATGAGAGCTAAGATGAATTTATACACGTGTGTATGTGTGTACACACGCACATACATATGTACATACACTGTATATATATACTATATGTACTATATATTTATAGTATATATTTATATATAGTATATATAGTGCATAATATATAGTACATATTTGTATATAGTATATCTACAGTGTACATGTGTACTGTGTGTGTATATATATATAAAACTAGATATCATAAAAAATGCCCTCACAAAAAGAAATAGTTTCTCAAGAATAGGCAACAGGGCTGGGCACAGTGGCTCACACCTGTAGTCCCAGCACTTTGGGAGACCAAAGCAAGTGGATCGCTTGAGGTCAGGAATTTAAGACCAGCCCGGACAACATGGTGAAACTCCATCTCCACTAAAATACAAAAATTAGCTGGGCGTGGTGGCAGGTGCCTGTAATCCCAGCTACTGTGCAGGCCGAGACAGGAGAATTGCTTGAACCCAGGAGGCGGAGGTTGCAGTGAGCCAAGATCGTGCCACTGCACTCCAGCCTGAGCCACAGAGCGAGACTCCATCTCAAAACGAAACAAAATAAAACGAAAGAATAGGCAAAGGGAAATTGAAGGGGCCGCTGACATATTACAAACTTTGACATTTGTGAGAAATTCCTTGAAAAAAATCATCATATTTATACTCACAGTCTCCAATTTTGAAAATGGATTTCTTTATATAGTAAGATTTCCCAATAAAATTTATTTTCTACCTAGCTTTAGGGAAATATTTCATACATAGCATTTTTCTCAGAAGATACTCAAGTGCTTGCTGATGTTGGGAGCTTATGAAAATAGCAAAACTAGAGTGGCTATGAACAAACAGCTGCAAGATGTGAGAAGCATTTTTGTTTTGTTTTTAAACTTTTATTTTAGGATGGGGGATGCATGTGAAGATTTGTTACATAAGTAAACACGTGGCATGGTGGTTTGTTGTACAGAGTATTTCATCACCAAGGTATTAAGCCCAGTACCCAATAATTATCTTTCTGTTCCTCTCCCTTCTCCCACCCTCCCCCTTCAAGTAGGCCCCAGTGTCTGTTGTTTCCTTCTTTGTGTTAAGTTCTTATCATTTAGCTCCCACTTATAAGTGAAAACATGCAGTATTTGGATTTCTGTTCCTGTGTTAGTTTGCTAAGGATAATATCCTCCAGCTCCATCCATGTTCCCACAAAAGACATAATCTCATTCTTTTTTATGGCTGTGTAGTATTCTATGGTGTATATGTACCACATTTTCTTTATCCATTCTGTCAATGATGGGAGTTACATTAATTCCATGTCTTTGCTATTGTGAATAGTGCTGCAATGAACATTCACATGCATGTGTTTTTATAATAGAATGATTTACATTCCTCTAGGTATATACCGCCAGTAATGGGATTGCTGGGTCAAATGGTAGTTCTGCTTTTAGCTCTTTGAGGAATTTCCACACTGCTTTCCACAATGATTAAATGAATTTACAATCCAACCAACAGTGTGTAAGTGTTCCTTTTTCTCCATGACTTCACCAGCATCTGTTGTTTTTTGACTTTTCAATAATAGCCATTCTGACTGGTATGAAATAGTATCTAATTGTGCTTCTGATTTGCATTTCTCTAATCAGTGTTATTTAACTTTTTTTTTCATATGCTTCTGTTGCTGTTTAATTAAAGGTGAAAAACCAGACATTTTAGGGATCCAAAGTAACTTGATACGCTGAATGGGAGCTAGAATGTATCAGTGTAGTAAAGCCTCCTTCATTATGAAAGTGACTACTTTGCTGAGCATATTTGTTTATTTATTTGCTTGTTTACTCACAGACATGTAAGTCAAGTACCTGTCCACCATTCTTGGGAACAACCTTACATGAGGAAACAATTCAAATGCATGTGCTTCAGACTAAGACAGCCAGTGTCACAGTTAATCATTTAAAACAGCAGTCCCCAATCTTTTTGGCACCAGGGGCCAGGTTCATGGAGGACAATTTTTCTACCGGCAGAGTTGGGGGAATGGTTTCAGGATGAAACACTTCCATCTCAGAACAGCCGGCATTAGATTCTCATACGGAGTGTGCAGCGTAGGTTTCTCACGTGCACAGTTCACAATAGGGTTCCCGCTCCTGTGAGAATCTAATGCTGCCACTGATCTGACAGGAGGCAGAGCTCAGGCAGTAATGCTCACTCACCCACCATTCACCTCCTGCTGTGCGGCCTGGTTCCTAACAGAACATGGACCAGTACTGGTCTTCAGCCCAGGGGTTGGGGATCCCTGATTTAAAAAGCTATCTCCATTTGGGGGAGAGTATATTTGCACATACATTATCATTGTGTCAACTGGTCTTCTGCTAGTGTGGCCTCTGTACCACAGGGGAGAGGATATCCAATAGAACAAATTTGTCTGGAGTGGTAAGCAGAGCCCTATAAAGATTGAGAAGTGAAATGGCCAAGAGGTGGTTCTTTAAGAAGATAGTCAAGAGATTGTAGAAGCAGCACTGTCTGATCAACAAGCATGAAGTTTTTATTTTCTGCTCTGTAATTCCCTTAAATTATCTGTAGGACTTCTATAAAGTTATAATCTGTTTCAGCCTTATATTAACTGTGTTATAGGGAATAAAGTGAGGAATCAGTATTCATTATTACAGTGCCATGGCCCCAGGGAGAGCTTCAGCAGCAGAAGCAGTTATGATGTGCCCATGTGAACAAAGAAGCGGGAAAACTGGAGTGATAGTCTTAGAGGGACACATGACAAATCTAAAAGGTAGAGATTTGTGTAACATGCAAGTGCAACACATTGGTCTCTTGAGCTGAGATGCAATAATTATTCCATAGTCTGTATGTAATCAGAATAGGATTTTGAAAAGTTTTTGTTAACTAATGAATAAAGAAAATATAACATAGATGTGTGGCCAAATATGATTTTGCCTAATGTAAAGGTTATAATCTAGTGAATTGATTTTATAGTACTTGTATATTTCCTTAGAATATTACATTGAATCAAGTGAGACTGTGATTTTTAAGGTCAAAAACAGCTGGATGTCAATAATTTCACACAGTTCAACTTAATAAATTTCAAAAATAATATTATATAAGAGTATTCTACTCTTCCATGTCTGAATGCTTTGATATTATGCATTGATTTTATGAAAACGCATTCAGTTCAATATTTCTTCTTATGGAAATTTACATACAAAACAGATTCAGCGTCACTGGACTCAATCTTGTATGTGTATACAGAATCAGAAACAGGGATAACAGTAAGGCTGAGAGCAGAAACTCCCTTTTTATAGGACCTGGTCTCTGGAATTTACAGCCCATGAAGAGTTAAAAGGCAGGTTGCTCTATTTTACTTGAACTCTTACCTTGATGCTTCAGTTTTACTAAAACTACTAGTGAATCTTAAGTAAGATAATGTAGATAATACACCTAAGCCTGTCAGAGATTTGGAAGCTAATGTAAAACTTACCAAATATAAACATGGCATATAAAGTCTAAATCTCCAAAATTATCATTTTAACTTTTTCCTTAAACAATAATATTATTAAAATAATAATATTATCATTGTAATTCTGTCCTTGAATTAGAGAAACAATGATTACGGTGTGTTATCAAATCAATCAGGATAGCAAAGGTTGTAATACAGAACGAATAACCCCTTCATCTTAGTGGCTTAAAGCAACAAAGGTTAATTTCTTGTTCTGGTTAAATATCCACAAGTCAGCAAGGGGATCTGCTCAGTGTAGTTACTCAGGGACCCAGGCTGACATGGCATCCATGATCTCCTATGGTAATTGTGATAGAGGGCAAGAGGATCTTGAGGCACTCACAGATGCAATTAAACCTTCCTGGCCAGGTGATCCCAGCACTACTTTGGGAGGCCAAGGCAGATGAATCACGAGGTCAGGAGTTCAAGACCAGTCTGACCAATATGGTTAAACCCTGTCTCTACTAAAAATACAAAAATTAGCCAGACGTAGTGGTGTGTGCCTGTAGTCCCAGCTACTCAGGAGGCTGAGGCAGAAGAATCACTTGAACCTGGGAGGTAGAGGTTGCTGTGAGCTGAGATTGCGTCACTGCACTCCAGCTCTGTCTCAAAAATTAATTAATTAATTAATTAATTAATTAATTAATTTAAAAAATTTCTCCCATTCACTCACATGAATTCTGCCCACAAATCCTTGGCCAGATCTGTTTATATGGCACCAAACACAAAAAGGAAGAGGAAGTAGGGCCGGGCGCGGTGGATCATGCCTGTAATCCCAGCACTTTGGGAGGCTGAGAAAGGGTGGATCACGAGGTCAGGAGATCGAGACCATCATGGCTAACATGGTGAAACCCTGTCTCTACTAAAAATTTAAAATAATTAGCCGGGAATGGTGGTGGGCGCCTGTAGTCCCAGCTACTCAGGAGGCTGAGGCAGGAGAGTGGCGTGAACCCAGGAGGCAGAGTTTGCAGTGAGCCGAGATCACGCCACTGCACTCCAGCCTGGGCGACAAGGCGAGGCTCCGTCTCAAAAAAAAAAAAAAAGAAAAGAAAAGAAAGAAAGAAAAGAAGAGGAAGTACAATCCTAATATGTATCTGGAAAGAGTCAAATGAAAATATTTCATGATCAATACTGATGACTAGCACTTTTGCTGGAGAAAGAATAGACATTCTATCTTGTTTTGAAATAAGAGATTTTATGTGTGTGCACTTGCACACATGGGCACACATGTGCGTGTGCACACATGTGCGTGTGCACACATGCACGTGCATCATTTATTAGAAGCCATTCTTTTGGTTCAAATCAAGTTTGAGGCAGGAAGAGCTAAATTCTCTTATTACAATTAGGGTGTCATCCACTGAATGCTAAACAAATCATCATACTTTGTTGCAAAAGATGATTAAATAATCCCTGATTTGATTATTCAAAATGCCCCCCACTCTCAGTGCCAACCAATCACAAGCTAATATTCATTTAGAAAAAGCCATCTTAAAGAGGAGCTAAAACCAAGTTCATTTTGATCCATGTTTGAAAACACATTTTCTTCTGTTCTCAGCAAACATAGTTTGATTTTTTGTAAAATGTGATTTTTTTAGATCTGAATACAGGCAAGTGCAATACTTTGGTTTGCTGAAGAAAGTCCAAAAACAATTTTGAAAGCCAAGTTCATGGTGGCCACTTTTCCTAACACAATTTCTCAAAACAGATAACAGTCTCAAAATAGTCAAAAAAGAAAAATAATATTGTATCTTGATGCACTAAATCCTCATAATGTGCTCTCTAGCTAAAGAAAATGAAATTACTTATAAGGAGCTTTGAGGCAGAAACTATTAACTTATTTTCTTATTATTTACAAAGGAATAGAAAAAAAATTATTCTGAACTTCCATTACCAGATGACATTCTGTGAAATACATAATCTAAAAGAAAAAAAAGTCACCATTTGTACTGAGAATTCCACCTAAAATTTAAAAAAAAAAAGGAAGAAAGCAAAAGTAATCTTCCTGCACATTTTTATTTTTTAAGACAACAATTGAGCTATTGCCTCTTGGTTTAATAAAAGGAAGAATCCAGACAGGTTCTACCTCAATTGAGACAGCAAGACACTAGAAAATTTGTGGGTCTAATTCAAGAAAAAAAAAGAAAACAAACAAACAAACAAAAAAAAAAAAAACGAGGATCTGGGTAGATTTTAGGAACGTTTAATGTAGAAACTAGTCTGTTAAAAGTCCATAGAATATTCAACGTATTTGAAATTTCAATATTCATTTTTTTACTAGGCTATTTTGGACTCTGGTTTTGTGATTAAATTATAGTAGTATAGACACCCTCAATAGTTTTTGTTTGTTTGTTTATCGTCTCTTTTGTGTTTACTTATTATTTCAACCAGGTAAAATGTTTAGACCTATAAGCACTCATGATATTTTATGCCCTACATAGCACAATATATGAAGATATTATATATATATAGTCTTAGAACTTCATAAAATTATTTGATTTGAGATAATTTGATATTAATTTATTCAGAAACCCATGTGGAAAGAAACAAGCATTCAGTAAGCATTCAGCCACATCACATACACTCCTCACCACATCTTCACAGCAAACTCATAAAGGAGACACCATACCTTAATTTTATCAGAAAAGAAATACGGATTCAAAAGAGATTAGATATTTTGGTGATGTTTGCAGAGCTAGTAAATAGTTGAGATAGAATTAAATCTCAGTTTTGTTGGCCTCAAAACCCACTCACTTTTCAGAAATCATACAAATCACTTCTTTTCACTTGAAAGAACGTAAAAATTTTAGGTTTCAAGATTTCACTGATCTATACCATAAATAATTAGTAACCAAATTAAATACACAAAGCTCTTCTCTGTAGTTACACAGTAGCAGATGGGTAAGCCTTGGGCACATGTTTCTGATGAGTCAATATTACCCACATAAGGCAAAAAGAGGAAAGAAGGAGGAGGAAAGAGAGGGGAAGAGGAAAGGGAAGGAGGGAAGAGAAGAATGGGGAAGGATGAGAAGAAGTGAGCTAAGAAGGCAGAGGCAGAAATAAACAATAACAACAACAGGTAAGAAACATTGTGAGCAATTGGGAAGCAGCATAGCTAAAACGTTAAAAGGTTGGGCCATGGAGTCAAGCTATCTGAGTTCATTATTGATTCTTCCACTTTACCAGCTATACAACCTTTCCCAAGTCACTGTACCTCTGTGTGTTTCCACTTCCTTATTAGCCATTATTATTTGACAGCTGTGCATTGTACATGACTATCTCATTTAGTATTAAAAGGGAAATAACTTAAAATGTGTTCTAGAAGAGAAGTGTTTCCATTTCTGAACCTCCTCAAACCCTATTTCATGTTTAGGTACACATTTTGACTTATTAAGGCCTCCCTGAAGTTAGAACCACAAAGGTTCATAACATGCAACATAATACTGAGGCTATACAGAGACATAATTTGGGGTCTCGGTTCTGCAGAAATGATTGCTCATACAATTCACTTAGAAATCAGACATGTCTGGGTTTCTGGCAGTAAATGTTGCCTTCAAGCATAATTTAATTCTTGCCTTGTTTTATTCTCCTCTCCAATTGCCTATTTACTAAATAGACAATAACTTGCTGAACTCAGACTGTGACTGGAGAAAGAAAGAACTTTCTCCTTTGCATAATTAGGCAGAGCCAACATTGACCAGCAGATGAACCTCAAAATCTGATTGCTCTGATCTTTTCCCCATCACATAGTGAACGGCACCCCTCTCCCCGTGGGAAAGAGAAGATGGGCCCTTTATGTATGCTTTAGTTTGAATAGCCCATCGTGACCCTTCCTGCTTCTATTTTATTTTATTCTTATCCTTTAGCCAAAGAAGAGTTACATGTGTAAGACATAAACCTGAGAAGTTTTACGGTCAATTAATATTATGCCCATAGTCCAATTTCAAGTAGTCATTTATAGCTACTTGAATATCTCAGTAAGAGAACAATAACAGTAAGAAACACTGCCAGAAAAATTGTACCAAACAGTATTGCCCCCTCTGCCCTACAATATCATAGAAATCAAAGCAATAATTACCAAGTCTGGCATATAGTCTGAAGGTCAAAGAAAAAAGGAAGGGAGTGATGGAGGGTGGGAAGAAGAAAAAGAAAAGAAAAAAGTAAAAGCAGGCTATGTTAACAAGTGTTCTCCAATCAATCCTATTAGTCAAAGCTCCTTTTTCCAGCACTGGAGGAAGAAAAGTAAAAGCAAGCATTAGAAAGATCAGTAAGCAAACACACCACCTGTGCAATCCTCCCAGTAAAGAGATGGACTTCAAACTACCACAGATGAAGAGTTACTCCCAGCATCCAATACAGCACTCATCACATAGTAAGAACTTAATAGCAGTTTTTGAATGAATTAATAATTTAGGAACTCGACATTAAATAATTCTAATTCCTAACTGGTCGCCATGCCATGGCTCCATTCCCCAGGGCACCATTCACGAGGGTTTATATTAGTCATGCTCCAAGGGCCCCCATTTCCTTGGAAAAAACACTGTGCTGTTGCCTTTTGAAATTGTATTTTATGTGGCCGGAACTATCTTAAGATATAGCTACTGTATTGCACCCATGCCAGAGAACAAAATTTACATGGTTTTCTATAAGAGCGGTGCATCAGGAGCACAACCTAATGGGGAATTCTAGTTACTTTTTTCACCTGTTTTATGTTATTATGTTAGTCTTTCCTTGGATTTTCTTCACCGTTTTCTTTAGTCAATATGATCAATCACTGTAACCATCTTCCTCTCTTCAAAACCTCGATGTCTTTGCCTTTCCAACAGACCCAATCACAGATCAATTTATTTAACTACGTTGTTTGCTAAACAGTCCATACTCTCCACATCCCACACCTTAAGTGAAGGTATTACTCCACGTTGTTTTTAACTCCACTATTGACTTACTTTACAAATCTTCATTAGGTGAATTCATCTATACTCACAGCTCTCAGGTAGTGATGGCCCTGTCTTCCCAGCTTTAATTTCTCCTACATTCCAGGCATGCAGAGGCAATTTTCTAAAATTGAACTATCTGAATGTCTGTTACGTCTGCAATCGTAACATGTCCAACATAAAACTATCTCATTGTTTCAATTTTTGCAAAATCTCTCATTTTCCGGCATTCTGTAATCCTATCCAAAGTTTGAATTATGGATGTCATTCTCCTTTTCTCTTCATTGTGC
This sequence comes from Rhinopithecus roxellana, assembly GCF_007565055.1. Classification (NCBI taxonomy): domain Eukaryota; kingdom Metazoa; phylum Chordata; class Mammalia; order Primates; family Cercopithecidae; genus Rhinopithecus; species Rhinopithecus roxellana. Next base: position 67,652,606 of record NC_044556.1, read on the forward strand.
ACAGTTAATGGGTCACTAAATTCTCTTCCTTTTATCCCCCAAATATTTTTGAAATCTGAACTTTCATCTCTATCCCATTGCTGTCCTGGACCCTTCATTTGATAGTATCTGGATACCTGCAGTAACTCTCCCAGTTGATTTTCGTGAATCTAGCTTTGTTTGCAACTAAATCATCTTCCTCACCGTTGCCAACATCATTCATTCCACTTACTTAAAATCCTTCAATGGCTCCCTAAAGTTTTCTGAATAAAGTCTAAGCTATTCCAATGGCATTTGCAAATTGAAAGCACTTCTCCCATAAGAAATAATGATAAAGTGATCTGCTGCAAACTTTCCGGGGCCCAGGCTGCAACTGTTTCTTAATTGCTCATCTCTGGCCAAGACAAAGAGCCTCCAAGTACCAGCTCTTTTCCTGAAAGAGTCATTGCCAACCAGAGTGAAATTTAGAGTGAAATTACCAAATGCTGCCACCAGGTAATTAGCAAAACAAAACAAAACAAAACTATGTTCTTTCACATTCTCAGGCCCCTTCACAAAATTGGGGTGAAATAAAAATTCAGGGACAGTCTTTCAAGGCTTCTTGGCACTAGCATTGTCCAGTCAAAGGGTGTAGTTTTCATACAATAGAAGGCCAGCTTACTAAAGTGAGAGCCTCTATTTGCATAAGCATCTTCAGAGACCAAGGAAATTATATTGGTAGAGAAGCATTGCCTGGCTATCAATTCACTGTGGCCAGCTATGGTGCCACCTAGCCCGACAACATTAGCATGCTATGGTGTGGGCCACGGTGGTGTTTATCTCGTATGTGCACAGGAACACCCAAACACTGGCACATGGGCATCGATAGAAGTATGTAGAAATCACAGGCCCTTTCAAGCTCAAGAAATGTGAACAGCAGGAACTTGAGGTATGCCTGTGTGTAGTAACGATGCCCTGCTCCATGCTTTCTTCCTAAGCAAGCACAGATTTTACCTTCTGAGTTTCGTGGTCACATCTGATTTCTATTATGCCTCCCTCAGGTAGCAGTATTATTGTATTATCCAGAATATCTAAATAAGCTTTATTTTATAAGTGGAAACATTATTTCCTCAGAAGATAGTACATAGTTTCATAAAAAAGATAAGTTGACTTACCAATTCTTTCTGTTAAACATGTGCCTACCCTCCACTGGAGCTTAAAAAATAGACAAACACTTTTACAGAAATGCATATGTTTCCGTGGAAAACTGGAAAATTACTGCACTCATTATTGTTTTCCTTGATGCAGATCAACTATAATTATATGTGGCACTTTTGAATATATAGTATGTTTCAACAAATCATTTCCTCTTCAAATATTTCAGATGGATTAGCTAGACCATGTTTTATTTCAGCATGTTGATGGAAAACAAAACATAATTTCATTAAAACTATTCTTCACTGGAAACATAATTTATTTTATTTTTCATTTTATTTTTATTTTTTTGAAGATGGAGTCTTGCTCTGTCACCCAGGCTGGAGTGCAGTGGCATGATCTTGGCTCACTGGAACCTCCGCCTTCCCAGGTCCAAGCGATTCTACTGCCTCAGCCTCCGGAGTAGCTGGGATTACAGGCACACATCCCCCTGCCCAGCTAATTTTTGTATTTTTAGTAGAGACAGGATTTCACCACGTTGGCCAGGCTGGTCTCAAACTCCTGACCTCTGGTGATCCGCCCGCCTCAGCCTCCCAAAGTGCTGGGATTACAGGTGCTAGCCACAGCGCCTGGCTGGAAACAATATGTTTAAACATAAAAAACAGAAATGGAATAAGGGCACATACGACTAGATCTATATTTTCATACTTCAACCAATATGGTTTAAGCAGATTTGTTTTTGAAAAAATAATATAAGACTGGGGTTATTAGCCAAAATCTTTTCATTCAGGGAAAGCATGTGTCCAAGTATTATCACTTGGAAAATTTGAAGCTATATTTAATTTTGTATTTTTTATACTTTGTACTAGTTAAATTTTTTAGTGAGGAAGATTCCCAGTTATTAAAAATGTTTAGTGTTTTTATTCATCAAAACTGAAAACTAGAAATAACCTTGTTGTTTCTTAACACTTTGGGAGTTTTTAAAACTAACAGTGCCCGGAATGACTTGGGCATGGAAAGTAAGGAATACCTATTGAGCAGTCACCTGGCATTGGTTCATCTACACAGAGGTGACAACTAGATTATATTTAGTGGGCTTTTATTGATTTATACCTTTAGTGAGTTATTGCAAAACTAAAATTATATAATAATCATTTTCCATTGTGTTCGAAATTTTAACAGTATTCTGTTCATAAAAACTTTGGCCATAATGATATTTTGAAAATTATAAGGGGCCTTTCCCTGTCTTTCTTCATATTCTCTGTTGAATTCGTGACCCCATTTTGCAGTTCCCTAAATTACATTATAAATCAGAAAATATACATATCTATTCCAATTGAAAGCTCCATTTCAGCTGGCTCCCCTGTCCAGAGCAGCTGCATCTTCGGATGGTTCACTTAAAGCTTTGGTCGTAGCCTTGACTTAGCTGAGCTTTCGGCAGATGCAATCACCAGACAGCACATGCTACCCAGAATATTAGGTAGACGCCAAAAGATGTGTGGTAAGAAAAAACAAAAAACAAAACAAAACAAAAAAGCCCTGCAATGTTTAGCATGAAAACACAGTGCTACATCTCATACTTTCAGTTGAGAATCATGAAGATCACTCATAAGCAAGCACACAACCCTGTTTTTTGTTTGTTTGTTTGTTTGAGACAGAGTCTGGCTCTGTTACCCAGGCTGGAGCGCAGTAGCGCCATCTCTGCTCACTGAAACCTTCGCCTCCCAGGTTCAAAGGATTCCCCCGCCTCACCCTTCTGAGTAGCTGGGACTACAGGCACCCACCCCCATGCCCAGTTAATTTTTGTATTTTTAGTAGAGATGAAGTTTCACCATGTTGGTCAGACTGATCTTAAACTACTGGACTCAGGATATCTGCCCGCCTCAGCCTCCCAAAGTGCTGGGATTACAAACTTAATCAACCACACCCAGTCTTGATTTTCATTTTGAATAAATCAGTTATGTAGAAATTTGTATTTATTTGAAAAGATGGTGTTATGGCTTGATTCGTGTCTCCCCAAAAGTCGTATGTTGAAGCCCTAAGCTCCAGTGTGATTGCCTTTGGAGACAGGGTTTTAAAGAAGGTAATTAAGGTTGAATGAGGTCATGAAAGTGGGGCCCTAATCCAATAGGACTGGTGTCCTTTTAAGAAGTGAAAAATATACCAGAGTATACATGCTCACATGATCTCTCGCTCTCTCTCATGCATGCACATAGAGAAAAGGCCATATGAGGACACAGTGGAAAGGCACCACCTGCAAGTCTAGGAGAGAGACCTCACCAGAAACCAACCCTGCTAGCACCTTCTTGGACTTCTAGCTTCCAGAATTGTGAGAAAAAAAAAAAGTCTGTTGTTATACCACCCAGTCTGTCATATTTTGTTTTTTTTTTTTTTTTTTTTTTTTTTTTTTTTTTTTTTTTTTTTTTTTTTTTTTTGAGGCGGAGTCTCGCTCTGTCGCCCGGACTGGAGTGCAGTGGCCAGATCTCAGCTCACTGCAAGCTCCGCCTCCCGGGTTTACGCCATTCTCCTGCCTCAGCCTCCCGAGTAGCTGGGACTACAGGCGCCCGCCACCTCGCCCGGCTAGTTTTTGTATTTTTAGTAGAGACGGGGTTTCACCGTGTTAGCCAGGATGGTCTCGATCTCCTGACCTCGTGATCCGCCCGTCTCGGCCTCCCAAAGTGCTGGGATTACAGGCTTGAGCCACCGCGCCCGGCCATATTTTGTTTTAACAGCTAGAGCAGACTCATTACTCTGGAAAAGTGTGCTAATTCTTTGACCCGGCTAGTCCTATCACAAAAAGCACTGTTTTTTAATAATACAAGTTTTAAACATTTAAGCAGATATTTTATACCAATATCATCAATTAATAAAGATATAAAATTTCCCTCTGTACTATCTGTGCCTTAGTGGCTTTCAAACTTTTAGACTGTGGACCACAAACACATTAAGATATAAGTGTGTATGTATATAATACATGGTTTATTTATAATATTATATGTGTGCATTTGTGTATTGCAAAACAATACTTTTCCTAACTACCTGACTGTATGAAATAGGTTCTGCTCAAGTCTATTTTATTTAAGAAATACATGCTTGTGTGCTTGTGTTTCCAAATCCATTTGAAAGCCAAATTATTGCTTGATGTTTGAGTAGTTCTCTTTTTAGCTATGTTATCCAAAACATTCCCTAACTATAATTTCCACTTTTTCCCTTAGCACCTCAGGATATACATGAAGTACATATGAAGAATAACCATCCATCATATTTCTCTCTCTCTCTCCCATCCCCTACTGCCCCCACAAACACCACACTCACACATGCACACCACATACAAGGAGCCTAAGGTTGAGGCAAATCCATTGAACAGGTCCTATTCAAAGCAAGGCGTTTCATGCAATTTAAATTATAGTGTCAAGCATATTGTCTTACTGACTTGTTTATAATAAAAATATTTTGATTTGATGATGCAACTAAGATATAGACTAATGCATACTGAATAAGTAAATTCCCAATTAGGAAATATGGTATCCTCGAAGTAAAGTATGGATAATTTACATTCTTGCTAGCTCACATAGGCACCTTGGGTATGAATAAAAAATTATATGACTTGGCCTGGCATGGTGGCTCATGCCTGCAGCCCTGGCACTTTGGGAGGCAGAGGCAGGCAGATCACTTGAAGGTCAAGAGTTCTAGACCAGCCCAGCCAACACGATGAAACCCTGTCTCTACTAAAAATACAAAAATAAATAAATAAATAAATAGCTAGGCATGGTGGTGCGAGCCTGTAGTCCCAGACACTCAGGAGGCTGAGGTGGGAGAATCACTTGAACCTGGGAGGCAGAGGTTGCGGTGAGCTTAGATCATATCACTGCACTCCAGCCTGGACAACAAAGAGAGACTTCATCTCAAAAACAAAACAAAACAAAACAAAAAAATTACATGGCTTGATAATTTTCAAAGAAAACATTTGTAAAGGGAAGTTAATTTCATCATTTTCTACCTTATTCTATTTCTTTTGGGTGTATGCTTAAAGAATTCATGCTTGTAGCTATCAAAGAGTCTGACACTGATATCTGTGGCCTAGTTAAAGGATAGTTTAACTAGGAAAGATAGTTAAAGGAAGGCAATAGACACTATAGGGACAGGTTTTACAGATTTGTTGTTCTTTGAAACAATTAGCAAAGTCGACTAAGACCCAGAAGCAAGAAATACACATTTCATAATAAAACATTACCCTGTCACATTCAAACTAATAGTGATCCTGGATATGTAAATATGAAATCAAAATTTAATTTCCAAGCAATAGAATTTCAAAATCAATATTTAAATTTCAAATTTTCCAAAATTTCATGAGTCAAAATTCTAATGTTCACTTCTATAAGTATAGTTGTACAAGATAAGTAAATTGACAACTTTTAAAATTGTTAAAATCTATACACAGGGAAAACGGCCATAATTCATACAGCTTTGAAATATATATACATGTGTATGTACAAATTTATATAGACATAAGAAAAATAAAATAAGTTAAAGGTAAAAAACCTTCCACATTATTTAAAACATTCACTATTTCATGCTCCTGATTTCTTGATACAAATATTTTCTATTATATTTTTCTTTACAGAATAAAATTTATTTTGTGCCCTTGAGAACAAAAGAAAGAAAACAAAAGAAAAAGAAATAACAAAGAAAATGTTTTTAGTTGCATCCTTTTTCATTAGAAATTGCCCTCAGTTCTGAGACAGCAATTGGCATAGAAACATTTTCTAACTGAATAAATTACAACTCATATATTTGCTCATAGTCTCATATAGCAAATTCATGCCAAATAGAAAATATTAACATTTTAAAATGTTTAAATATTTTAAATGTAAACGTAAACATAATTTAAAATAACCTTTATTAAATTAACTAAATAGAAGTGTTTTTGCACACTTCTTAATTCTCACCTCTTCTTTTGTCTTTTTAGATATCACTCGGAGCCAATCTCCAATCATGCTCAGGACAGCAGCAAAGTAAGCAAGCCCTACAAGGATCCAGAACCACACAACAGGCTTATAGAAGTCCAGATATTCAATATCAGATCCACCTGGAGACAAAACAAAGTAGAACAAAATAACTTCATATTCTTAAAAGTAAACAATCTAGGTATTGCTAAAATTACTAACTAAATTTTGGTTTGCAAAACACAGAAATCTAGTATTCTTGTCAATGGACTTATATTATTTTCTTCATTTTGAATTTCTCATTTTCATTCACATAATTCTTACCTATTTTTCAAGAATAAGTTAAGTTTTTCTTAATGAAACCTTTCATTGCTTCTTCAGATCATCATGATTTTTCCTTGCTTCATGTTTCATTTACATTTATATAATCCATCTCAGTCTAGTACTTAATTATTCTATGTGTACTAAGTTTCTTTTTCCACCTCTATTTTAACAAATAGAAGACAGCGATTACACTTTTGTTGGTGTGCATTTAACTTAGCATATTTACCTCATTGCCAATAAATACATGCTAGCTAATCAACTTAATGCCAAACTGAACAGCAAGTGAACAACTCTAGTGATGGCTCATATTTTAAAGTCATCAGTACAATGAATCACTAACAAATGCCAGAGATAATGACTTGATGGTTCGAATGAGAACAAATAGAAATTTGAGGGTAATACTACCATTCATCACTCTCTGACTTTTCTGAGAAATTCCCATGACTGTCATAAAATAAAACCGTAGCTCTCAAGAAAAAAAAAATTGGCAAGGCTCTTTTTTTTTTTACTCTAATCCTTGAAGAACTTCTCCATCCACTTGGAACAATAACTATACCTATGAGAATCTGGGTTCATTTCAACACACCCTTTGTTCAGTACCCCATTAATATGGGGGCATTTATTAAGTCCCAACAGTGAAACTGTTTTTATTTTCACAAATAAGAAATCAAATACCTCTCTTGAAAAATTCATAATTTAGACCAAGAAATCCTCATATAGACAGTTAACCTTAATGGGGTAGGTATATTGCGTGATGACAAAGAGAATACACAAGTAATATGAAAGGACATAGAATAAATGATTTTTACTTCTGGAAGAAGGAAAGTGAGTCTTAAGTAATGAGGATCAAAACTTGCAATAGCACAGTGTGGAAAATATATAGTATAGTCAAATGACTTTTAGTCATGGATAAATCTCCACATGTATTTGACCAAAGAGCAGATAAGTAGAAGAGAGAAATCTAGAAAAAGTAGGCTGTATCAGATTGTAAAGATTTCATCTTAACTCAATGGAGAATAAGTAAAAGTCTCTAGGGAGACAAGTCCTATATATTCATGTTTGACTATCTCCACAGAAAGATCCAGTGGCAGAGAAGAATGAACTGACAGGGAAGCCCCATGAGAAGTTTTTGTTCTGAATTAGCTAAGAAATTATTGTGTCTGAGTTAGGGCAGAGATGGCAAGAAGAGTCATTTTACAGGCCGAATTATCAAGGACTGATGACCAACTACTTGTTGTGATAAGTGAGAGGAAGAGCTCTCTGATGACCAAAGACCCACACTGTGGGTCTTTGGTGATATTGTAACTGAATGAGGGAAGAAAGACTGACTTTTTTAAAAAAAGTAATTAAAACTGAGAACTGACAGGTGTGAAGTGCTTGAGGTAATAACCAAAAAGATCCTTAAATGCAAATCTAACACTTAATAGAACAGGGCAGAAGATAAGGATTTTAGGACCAGCAGCATAGAGACTGGAGGTGCTTAAAAGAGTGTGGATTTGCTCAATTCACAAAAATTCAGCCAGTAAATTGCAAGTATATCAAAGATCAAGTATAAAATACTGAACATAATGTTATTGTAGAGAAATTAAATTTTGCTAATAAGTTGCAGTTGTATATTAAAAATCAAGTAGAAATTACAAGTATATATTAAAATCAAGTATAAAATACTGAGTATAACATTATTGTAGAGAAATTAAATTTTAAGTTGCTCATGATGACATTTTCAAATAATAAAGGGTCAATAAAAAGACAGCATTTTTCTGTCAGGTAAATAATTTGAATAGACATCATTCAGCTTTCTTTTGGTACAAAAGTAATTTTAAGAACACATTTTACAAAGTGAATAATATTACTTTCAAATATTATAAACATTTTACTTTGTGCAACATTAAAAACTCATTTCTGGGAATAATTATAAATGCATCTCGTGATGGTTAAGAGTTGGCCCATGGAGGATACAGCTCTAAAACTTCACTGAACTGATTTAAGAAATATGTGTGTAAACCTGTTACATGATAGGCTCACCAGTGAATTTCATTTTTCAAATGTTTCCATTTCAATGAAACCAAAATGACATTTTTTCCCAAGTACTTTCTCTTTCAAAACCAGAAAAAATCTTCATCCAAATATTTGTGACTCATTTAACACATAAGTTCACCAAGATGTTGACTTTAGAAGAGTTAGTTCATGCTCAGATTACTTTTTATAAGTCTTCTTTCTTATAAACAGGATGTCACAGTTTGAAAAGAGTAAATTAGCTTAATCACTAAAAGGTCTATATTTGGGTAAAATGTTCAACCCACAAGTTTTAGTGGAGTCTAAGCCCAGGGGAAAAAATGTTTTTCCTTTTTAAATTGCCACTCTCAAGATGAAATACTGGCAGTCAGATGATTTAGGAAAAATGAATATTATATATAAGAAATATTGTCAAACAACTCCCAAATCCTACTCACTTGCTGATATCTAAGATTCATGAATTAATTTTCACATTAATCAATTCACTTCATCTAAGAATCTTATCCAAATTAACATATCTGTGATGTCAGGATAACTTGCTAAGAAAAATTGTTTTATTTTTAAATTAGGAATAAATTAGGAAATACTTTTTAAAAAACTTCTTGACTTTTACAAGCATTAATTTCAATCTAGCTATGTTCAGGACACTTACTCATTTGTCTCTGGCATACTAAGAAAGCCTAGGATAATTTCTATCATTGACTTATTATTGACAGGGCTCCTGCCCCTGTCTCCCACGCTCTGTTTTTACTCTTTCCACAGACTTCTGAGATGCAGCCTACAAGATGCTACAGCCTACTCTCCCCTCCTAAGTCCCCACTGACCTGGCAGAAATATTCACTCCACTGCTTTTTTTTTCTTTATTGTCACTAAAAACGTGCACATAAATCCTTTCCATTTTAAGAACTTTCTGGCTAATCATAATAGGACAGTATACAGCTGGTAATAAAAATAACAAAGAGGTGTGGAGGTATAAAGGTTTTGGGAATCTTATAAACTTTTCCAAGTAGTTAAAATAAGTCTACTCATCCTGACATTCTTATGATATATGACAACTTCTTTTAGATGGTGCGATCTCTCTCTAGATCTCTTGTCCTTAATGCTTGTGTAAGGAACTCAGTCAGAGCCTAATCCAATCTAGTAGATTAAACTACAAAAAAATATAGCTCACGAAAGTTCAGGCTGGTATTATTGCTAGGGAACCATTATCTCCACAAAGCAGGTTTCCTAAACATTTGCTGGAAACAGTCCCTCTACCCAGCATTAAGAAAGCCCTAGATGGCTCCAAAGAATCATTGAATAGGCGACAGAACAACCCATGAGGCCATGGCAGGCATCTCGTAGGAGACTTTTTTTTTTTTTTTTTTTGAGATGCAGTCTCAGTCTGTCACCCAGACAAGAGTGCAGTGGTGCATTTCGGTTCACTGCAACTTCCACCCCCCGGATTTAAGCAATTCTCCTGCCTCAGCTTCCCGAGGAGCTGGGAATACAGGCACTTGCCACCACGCCTGGCTGATTTTTGTATTTTTAGTAGAGACAGGGTTTCACCATGTTGTCAAGGCTGGTCTCGAACTCCTAACCTCAAGTGATTTGCCTGCCTTGGGCTCCCAAAGTACTGGGATTATAGGCGTGAGCTGCCACACCCGGCCCCTAGAAGACTTAAAAAAAAAAAATTGGCCCTGTAAACCCTGCCTAACCTAGTTAACATGCTCATTTCTACTGATTTACAGAATATTCAAAATCAGATTGGAAGAGTGGGATGAAAAGGAAGACTTACCAATTACCTCCATAAATGAAATCATTTCATCCTAACGCCCTATGGGTAGGTGTTGAGGGGAGTTGCATTCTCATGTTTCACACTTCCATTGACTTTGGGCAGGGCTATTAGTAAGACCATGTGGCCACAGAATTAAGTCACATTGCCAGCTTCCTTTTGCAGCAATAAAGCTGATGATCCAATTGCCATCACTCTCATGATCTGTTTTGGAACTCAGGAATGCAAGACCAGTTTGTACTGGCTCCTTGAAATCCCAACAGTAAGTATCCCACTTTAAAATACAGATGTCATAATATCAGCAGAGAAAATAACATATGGCAGACCACTCAAGAAAGGGGTAGCAGAGCTAGAGTTCAACACAGGTGTCTGAATAGTTCCAAAACACAGGCTCCTTCACTGAACCCAGTGGTCCATGTCATCTATGATGTCAGCTACTGTCCTTCTTATCATTTATCCACCAACCTGTTTTGCTCATACTGCCTGGGAAGTACTTAGCTAAGGCAGGAAACAGTAAATTGGACAAGGCATGCCTCTTCTCCTCAAGGTTCTCACCTAGAAACCATGTGGGTCTGAAGACAAGCACCATTCCACCAAGGGCCTCCTTACCTTGCTCTGTCCTCTCTCCAACAGCTCCCAGCCATCGGCCCTTTTTCGTGCTAAAGAACTTGGGCATACAACATCCCTCTCCCTTAAATATAATTTTCTTTCTCTGTGATTTTTTTTCTGAATCACAAAGTATTTGTAAAGAAAAAAAAGATATATCCTGGTTTTAAAGAATAACCAAGCCACTCCAGACTAAGGTTATCAGTTCCATACATCTCTTCTGATTTTCTAAAATGGCATATCTGTTATAGAATATAAACATAGATAAATAACTCCATTTTAAAGAAAATGGGGGTCATTCCTTTAAACCGGCCTATAATTATTTTAGCTTAAATATCAAACACGGATTTTAATTTTGGGGGGTTTGTTTGACTTTACTTTTATTAATTAAAGCTATCCCGTCTTAATATGAAGGAGGGAAAATCTTAATTTCTGTTTTAGTATATCTTATTTTGTTGGCAAGTAATTTAACTGAATAAGGTGTTTCTCACTGCTTTAAGGACTCAGAACCCCTTTTAATAATGTTATAAATCCTATTTTCTTTTTAACAAATGGAAATATGATTTCAGTATTAAACAATAGCTTACCTACTAAACCAAACTTTTCATATGCCATTGAGTCAGAAAACCAGAATGCCAACAAAGGTGATATTTGAACTTGTATTTGGGGATTTGAAATTTCAGCATTCGAGAAGTTGTCCATGTCCCTCTAGGTACTTGTTCTTAAACTGGGAAAACTGCCGTGAAAAGAGCAGCAGTCTGATGATCATAAAGAAAGAAAAGCCAACACATGACATCACTCACTCATCGTTTACAAAGATGGAACAGTATATAGGTATACAGAATTGTTATTCTTAGAAATTGTCTTTAAATCTCAATCTAGAACAATTTGCAATATTTTTCAAGGAATGTAGTACAATTTACTTCCTGCCCCACGAAGGTGTAATTATCCATTACTGAATACTTTTCTCCTCAATATTTTCTCCACATGTTTTTACAATACTTCTATATATCCATTCTGAACCCTAAAAGTTAAGGAACTTTTTAGTTTGTTCACAGTCCCTAAGACTTCTAAACCATTTGGGTCAAATTCCACTTATTTAATCATGCAGATGGCCATTATTTCTGTTGTGAGTTCTCTGAGAGTCACGAGTTAAATCAGGGAGTGACTAAACCCTTTACAGAATTTTCCTGTATTATAAAACAGAGCAAATACCAGGAAGAGAAAAAGATTCCCTATTTAATTGTTGCTCCTGGATTTCATGTATTCTGTCTCACAGGAATAGGAACTAGAACAATTATTGTCACGAAGTGCTAAACACAGTATCTGATATACAATATGTGTCCATTAAACACCTAAACAAACAAATGATCAATGAATATAAAACATCTCCCTAGCAGTCACACAAACCCTCCTTTTCCAAACAAAGCAATTTTTCTGAGCCATTGTGATGGTGGTAATGACCGCTCTTCAACAGATCTCACTCTTTATCAGGTACTTTCCTTGTTATCTGTTAAATTCCTGGCAAATTTCTACTCAGTTATCAACTCAACAATAGCAATTTTAATACCTGGCCTTTGACATGGTTGCAAAACTCTTAGTCAACACAAGGTGCTGTTTTCTAGAGGATCTCTACTTGAACTAACTGCTTGAGGGTTGCAGGGAGAAACATGCCACGGTTTTTAAAGATATTTATGTTTTCATGATAAAATTCTCTTAAATTGAGCAAGCCCTGAGCACTCCACTGAATGAGTCATAATTTCAGTTATACAGGAAAGCAAACAGTTTGGTTACTAAAAATTACGTTTCCAATAATGACTTTGAAGATGTAATTCCAAGAAAACTGAGTCCTTAATATGAGACATACAAATATGTGCTTCCTAAGTAAAGAATGTGATGGCAAATGATTATAACACTGTGAAAAACTATAAAAATGTAGTAAAGGTAAATATGCCAGAAGAGGAAAAATTTTACCTGGGGAAGTCCCAAATTGTATTATACCTCTATTTGAGGGAGCACCGGGTAATAAGCTGAAGCCTAACTGATCTAGTAAGCATTCAAAACTACATGTGTGATGAAGAAAATTTCATTATTTAACCAAATATACTAAATTTCACTGATCAGAATTCCATGATGATGTATTTGGATAGTTCAATAAATTCATGCTCAGATGGAATATGTGTTTTCATAATATTAACCATGAGGATTTCTTAGAACATCTGGATTTTTGCCTAGAACTTTTGGATTTTATTAGAAAACTAGGTAATGTGAGGACACTGCTTCGTGAAATTGTAAATTCTTCTCTGGCTTTTTCACTCTTTCACATTACCCTTACAAAATATTAACCTCAGGTTTATGGAAAGGAGTATTTTTTTTCTTTGTTTCCTATTAAAAAAAAAAAATTGAGACAGGGTCTTGCTCTGTCACCCAGGCTAGACAGCAGTAGCTCAATCATAGTTCACTGCAACCTCAAATTCCTGGGCTTAACTAATTCTGAAAAGGAGTGTTTTTAAGGACTTCACTGGGCAGCTTCTAAACAAGCTATGGAAATGAATTCACTGGCTTGTATGACTCCTTTAAGGTATAGACCCTAAGGGTTTATATTAGAGGAGCTACTAGCCTTGAAAAGGAATTTTTAATTGTGTTAGGTTAATTATTTCACTTTTCTCTAATTTTGAAGAATCACCAACTAACACTTTATGGTTTTTGTTTTTTTGTTTTGTTTTGTTTTTAAGTCTTGGGTCTTCGTAAAAGAAGACAAGTTGTAAAAAAGCAAGCATTCATACATTACTGTATAATTAATAAGACTTCTTAGATTTTAATGAAGAAAGAGAAAAGCTTATTTAGCTAGCAAGCATGACTTAACAACTTATCACCCCAGACTTCCAGTCAAATGAAAAATCAAATGACAAAAATTAGGAAACAGAACATAGGAAATCAACACTAATTCTCACATACAATTTTGCCATTAACTTTAACTTATCTCTACACATTTGATTATACATCATTACTGATGATTTTAAAATCCCAGCAATTTGGGAGGCCAAGGCAGAAAGTTCGCTTGAGCCCAGGAGCTCAAGACCAGCATGGGCAACAAGGAGAAACCCCATCTCTACAAAAAACCCAGAAAATTAGCTGGGTATGGTGGCATGTGCCTGTGGTCCCAGCAACTTGGGAGGCTGAGGCAAGAGGACTACTTGAGCCCAGAATGTTGAGGCTGCAGTGAGCCACAATCACGCCACTGCACTCCAGCCTGGGCTACAGAGTGAGACTCTGTCTCAACAAATAAAAATAAAAAGATAAAATAAAATTAAGTAAATAACACTTTGCAAAATAATTTCCTTTCTCTCTTCTCACCTTTTAGGAAGAATTACTCTGCACTTGCTACTCTTAGCAACAGGGATCTGCTTACTTATATGACAAATAAAAGTGTCTACAGATTCTGTGACCTCCCAAGTCCTTTTTAGCCCCAGAACACTGAGCACTGAGAGAGAACAGAAAGTGCCATCAGGAAGGAGCAGACAGATACCAGTCACTAAGGTAACCAGTCACTAAAACATGTTCTCTACATAAATAAATACGAAGTTTAAATTTTCTGGGAGATCACTTCCTGTAGAGAAAGTACTAAACGCTGAATTCCTACATTCAGCCACATACACAGAGACACCTGAGCACTGCCTGTTTATCTGCACCAGTGGTCTCTGAATGCCTTTGATTCATCACCCACAGTGATAAAAGGCAAAGTATTGCACATTACTTATGAATTAGAAATGTATTATGCTCTACTATATTATATCATATACATTATAATATTTAAAAAGTAAAGAAGTAATGAGATTTAGAAATACATAGAAATAGGAGTCTTCATATTTTCTTTTTTTTCAAGATGGGGTCTCACCCTGTTGTCCAGGATGGAGTGCAGTGGCATGTTCATAGCTCACTGCAGCCTCCTGAGATAACACAAGTGATCCTCCCACCTCAGCCTCCCAAATAGCTAAGACTACAGGTTCATGCCACTATGTGCACCAAATTTTTAAAAGTTTTTGTAGAGACAGGAGTCTCACTATGTTGCCCAGGTGGGTCTTGAACTTCTGGCCTGGTGATCTTCCCGCCTCAGCCTCTCAAGTGCTGCCATTTTGCCACCATACCCAGCCTAATCGTCATGTTCTCTTATTGCAGAAAATCTACTTTTCTTGTTCATTCCCTGGGGGCAAGCACTATTTCAGAGTTCTGGTCCAAACCACCCCATCATCACTTGTTCTTAAGATGCTTCTAAGAATTATACTAATGTTAAGAAATACAGATCTATTACAATCTGTATCCTAAACACTTATAAATCACTTTCCAAAATATACTTATTTTCCTTTAGTAACACCACAGTTTGAAGAATACATTCTTTAAGTTGCCTTCAGAAAAGTTCAATATAACAATGTAACCTAACTCTGATCCTCCTCAGAGCAAATTTTGCAGGTTTTGCAGACTGACATCAAATATTAAGTGTGCATTATGGAAGGGACATTTTTGTTTCCTTATGAGATTTATAGCCCAATAGAAAGATGAAGAGGTTCAAGCTAGAGCAATTCCTCTTGCTTTTCCCTGGCAAAATAGCAAAATTAAGTGAGAACACTGTCTTTAGTACATCTACTAGCAAGAGGGAAAGTTCTAAACAGTAAATAATTGATATTTCCCAGATGGGGGACTCAATAGCTAATTTTACAGTCATAAGGTACCCAGAAGCAAAGTCCAATTTTGTGTACTCTATTGGACTATATGTAGCAATTCTTCTCCAAGATCCTTTAAAAGAAATTCATAATTTCTGTTTTTTCCAAAGACTCTTGCAAAGGGCACACATCTGCTACCCAGCCATTGCCACATCTGCCCCCCAATCCACATTCTCATTCCAAAAACACTCCCTGGACACAAGGACCTGGAATGTAAAGATGACAGTACTAGCAACAGGGTATCATAGCTTCACAAAGACCAACACAGCCACAAAAATATTTAAGTTAAGGAGATAGTGATGAATCAGCAAAACTAGTGCCAATTTATCTTACTCAGCATCTGTCATATTAATCACATCAAATTCTTATGCTAATTATAATCAACGTATATTTCTACAAGTTTGTATTATTTTCTCTGTCAAATAAAAATAAAAGTTACAGATTTGAAGATGGGTAACAATATAATAAAAGCTAATAAAAATAAAGTTGTTTATTTGATTATTCCTATGGCACACAGCTATCACTCTCCTATTCTATGATACTATGCCATGACTCTTTGAATTTTTCATCTTCTACAAAACCATAAAGAAAAATATTTTTTTTCCTAAGTTGGTTTATACAATGGTCACAAATATAATATTGTTTAGGACTCCGCCCACATTCATTTTTATTTATACTTTTTGTATTTTTTTGGTCTCAGATCTTTTGGGCCACATACTGAATTGACACTGTTAGTTGTTTAAAATAACATTGATATGGTTTGGGCTGTGTTTCCACCCAAATCTTATCTTGAAATATAGTTCCCATAATCCCCACGTGTCATGAGAGGGACCCTGTGGGAGGTAATTGAATCATAGGAGTGGTTTCTCCCATGTAACTCTCATAATAGTAAGTTCTCATGAAATCTGGTGGTTTTATAAGGGGTTTCCCCCTTCACCTGGTTCTCATTCTTCTTCTCCCTGTCACTATGTGAGGAAGAACATGTTTGCTTCCCCTTCTGCTATGATTGTAAGTTTCCTGAGGCCTCCTCAATCATACTGAACTATGAGTCTATTAAACCTCCTTCCTTTATAAATTACCCAGTCTCGGCTATGTCTTTATTAACAGCATGAGAATGGATTAATAATACAAACACATACAATATGATGTGAGCCCTGAAAATATAAAACCTGTCACATAATACCTATATATTCCACAGTTGCTATAAGGCCTTGTTAGTTATATTTAAAAAGTGATAAGACAGCCTAAGATTAATGCATCACAAGCATACGTTTTGTTATCATCACTATGTCTCACTTTCTCTTGTATTAACAAACTTTCCATTTCTACTTAAGCCAATTATACATCTTGAATAAGAGGTAGAAAAATGAATATTTCAGGACACAAGCTTATCTCATACGGAGTTAGAAATGCCTGAAATTCTCCTTTCCACATTCCGCTAATTATAAAACGAAAAGATCTTCAGCAGAGTGATGCACCCCCCTTTCCCAGGGTCCCCATCCAGAGAGGATGTACATCTACAGTGTACAGAGAGGTGTACACTGTATTTTTGACCAAAAGCAAAGCTTTGTTCATAAAAGTGTCCCCAACTTCATGGATATTAGGGGATTTGCCTGGTTGAAACTTAATTAACAAATCAATAGAAACAGATAAATATTAGCCCTCTCTGAGATCTTACAGAACTTTAGAAAGTATTTTCTGTTCTAAAAATATTTAAGTAAGAAATTTGGGTCAAGGAAGAACAGTAAACAGCCAAAAAGTATAAAACTCTGTTAAAACTAAATTAGGCTAATGAGGTTATTCTGAGAATTTTAATAACACATTCCTACTCTAATTTTTATCATGTTTTTTAATATTTCAAACTGAATTCTTTAAGAGAATGGTTTAGATTTATGATCCATAATAGATTAGCATACTTACTTTTGCCACCATTATTGTATTTTATTTAAAATTGGAGTTAGAACAGTAATAATAGTGAGAAATATAGTTGAGAAAGAAAGAACTGAATTAATAGGCACATAGGACCTTACAGATACAACAATAAAGCAAATGGCAGTTGAAATAACATATATATTATAGAAGAGGAAAAGTTTTCTAAATGTGAGTAGAAAAATGTAGACACTTTAGATCTACATGACCTACTTTAAGTTAAGTTAAAAAATGCTGTCCTAAGATTGAAAATTAAGTGAGTAAATATCTTGGAGAAAAAAATGTTTTAAGTAGCCAAGAACTTCTTCTGAAGTTTGCAGCTGTTTTTAAAACTAAGGCAGAAAAGAGCCTAAGTAGAAAGGGCAAAGATAAGTTAAACCTGAATTCTTGTGCCACTAAAAATAATAATAATAAATTCATTTTTTCCCCAAGATGGAAAAAAATGATTAATGGCTTTTAGTGTGCTTCAGCAACTTGAAAATAGCAAGATAGTGCATAAAGATCAACTCTGTAAGCTTTAATTCAAGAAGGAAAATGATAATTCACTGGAATCATGAAGGAAACCCAGAACCTGGGGAGGAGGACAGGGACAAACAGCCCCCATGACAGCATCTGACTATAAACATGAGTGAGAGAGGCAGATAGCCTTCTTCTGTGACTCACCTTTCCACTGGGATCCAAACAACCCAGGCCAAGGTAGAGTGGTTATTTCTCCCAAGCCCTGGAACTAACTTGGGGAGACCTTGGAAATGTAGTGAGGAAAAGACACTGGGAAAAGCTGCAGCCATTTTCCCAGACCTGGGACAGACAGTAGGAGGCCATTTTTAATCTGGACAAACACAAAGTCAGCAATTCTGTGGTGACCTAGTAGCATGCCCACACAGGATTTTAGTCTTGGGCCAGAAACTGGAGTGCTTGCTCTGGAGTAGGGCAGGAGCTTCCACAGCCAAAACTGTGGAAAGTGCCTCAGCAGTAGGTGCTGGAATTGTGCTCTCCTCCATCACAGGCCTGGATAGGGTGGGGTGGGGAGAGCTGCTGCTGCTGCAGTTTCTCTTGGGCAAGGACATTTGCAGGCAGGGGCAGATTGGTGACCTGGAACCAGTCTGTATGTGTCATTACTGAGTCCCCAGCATGCTCTCCTGAGACTGTGATGCAGTGGGCCCTTTCCACTGAAACCCCACGGAGAACTCCACACATTCAGAACACCCACTTGCCTGGCTTAGCAACCTAAGCTGCCTAACCCATCCTGGACATAGATTGTTGTGCAGTAAAACCCTCTGTGTTCCAACTCTAGGTAGAGCTCCAGGCATTTGGAATACCTCCTCACCTGGATCAGCAGCCTGAATAGCTCTGCCCTTCCTGTGCATAGATCATGGTGCAGTTGGGCCCTCTCTGCTCCACACCCAGGCAGATCTCCAGGCATTCAGAGCATCTGTTTGCCTGGTTCAGCAGCCTGAGTCATCTCATCCCTCCTATGCAGAGATCTTGGTGCAGGGGGGCATTCTCTGCTGCATGCTCAAATCTCCAACCATCTAGAGAAACTACTCTCTTGGATTAGGAGTTTAGATCTTCCCCATCCCTGGATAGAGAACATGGGGCCAAGGAGTTCCCCAACTCCAAGCTTAGGCACACTTCTGGACACTCAGTGGCCATGCACTGGATTCTCCCTCAGTGCTGTGCTTGTACCTGCCATCAAGGGACCTGTAAGCAAACCTGCCAAGTCCAGCCTTGCCCATCTTGGCCTTTCCTGGCCTCAGCAGAGAGCTCAAAACACTGAGCAATCCAAAAATCAGCCCATTGCCTTATGCAACAGAAAGACATTCCCATTAAACAAGGATTAAGTACATACCCAGCCTCACTGGCCACAGCTGGCTCTTACCCATAAGTGCCATCTACTGGCTTGTACATTGAGAGCATAGCTCAAGATAAAACCAGCTGACAGAAGTACATAGGGCTATAGAAGCAAAGTCAAAATACCCTGCCCAGCATTCTCTACAGTCACATCCCATATAAGAAGCAGGGGAGAGGAGGAAAGAAAAGAAGAACATAGTAATATTATAGGGGAAGAAAGAAAAATAAAAATACGCTATTCACATAAAAATGATTACAATCATTAGAAGTGGCAGTGTCTCCAGATGAGAAAGAACCAGGGCAAGACTTCTGGCACCATGAGAAAATCTGAATATAGTGACACTACCAAAGGATCACAATAGCTAGCAAGTAATGACCCCTAACCAAAATGGAAACTCAGAAATGACAGATAAAGAATACAAAACATGGATTGCAAGGAAGCTTAACAAAAGCCAGTAGGCAGTTGAAAATCAACACAAAGAAACCTCTAAAGCAATCCAGGAAGTGTAAGAGATAAACATCTTAAAATAAATCAATCAGAGCTTCTGAAATTGAAAAACTCACTTAAGGAATTTCAAAATAAAATTGAAAGCTCTATCAACAGACTGGACCAACGAGAAGAAAGAATTTCAGAGCTTGAACTCTAATCTTTTGAACTAACACAGTCAGACAAAAATAAGGGAAAAAAAATTTTAAGAAGTAAAGAAAGTCCTTCAGAAATACAGGATATGTAAAGTGGCAAAATCTACAAATTATTGGCATTCCCGAGAGAGAGAGAGAGATGAAGCAAACAACCTGGAAAACATATTTGAAGGAATAATTCAATTATATTTCCCTAATCTTTCTAGAGAGGTAGATATTCAGATATAAGAAATCCAGAGAATACCTGTGAGATACTATACAAAACAAATATCACCAAGGCATATAGTCACCAGACTGCCTGAGGTCAAAGCTAAAGAAAAGATCTTAAAGGCAGCTACAAACAAAAGTCAAATCATATATAAAGAGAATACCATCAGACTAATAGTGGATTTCTCAGCACAAACCTGATAAGCCAGGAGATACTGGGGGCTTATTTTCAGTATTTTTAAAGAAAAGACATTTCAGTCAATAATTTTATGTTCCACCAACCTAATCTTCAGAAGCAAAGAAGAAATAAAATATTTTTCCAGATAAGCAAGCATTAAGGGAATTTGTTACCACTACATTAACCTTACAGGAGATACTTAAGGGAGTTCTAAACATGGAAAAAATAAATGATACCTGCTACCACAAAAACACACTTAAGTATATAGCACACAGAGTCTATAAAGCAATCACAAAGTAGAAACTACACAGCAACCAACTAACAACTTCACAATTGGATCAAAACCTAACATATCAATATTAACCTTGAATGTAAATGGTCTATATGCCCTCACTTAAAAGGCACAGAGTGACAAGTTGGAAACATAAATCAAGACCTATCTATCTGCTGACTTCAAGAGACCCATCTCACAGATAAAGATATCCTTAGGTTCAAACAAAGGGTTGAAGAAAGATCTATCACACAAACAGAACATGAAAAAGAGTAGAGGTCACTATTTTATATCAGATAAAACAGACTTTAAGCCAACAACAGTAAAACAATAAAAAAGGACATATTACATATGTCCACAAAAGTATTACATAATGATAAGTGGTTTGATTCAACAAGAAGATTTAACTATCCTAAATATTTATGTACCCAACATTAAACCACCCAGATTCATAAAACAGGTACTTCCAGACCTATGAAAAGACTCAGCTAGCCATATAACAAGAGTGAGGGACCTTAACACTGCACTGACAGCATTAGAAAGATCATCAAGGGAGAAAACTAAGAAATTCTGGACTTAAATTCAACACTTGACCAAATGGACCTAACGAACATCTACAGAATACTCCATCCATCAACCACAGAATATACATTTTTCTCATCTGCACATGGAACATATTTCAAGATCAACCATATGCTTAGCTGTAAAGAAAATCTTAATAATTAAAAAAATTAAAATCATACCAACCATACTCTCAGACTACAGTGGAATAACAGTCAATACCAAGAAGATTTCTCAAAACCACACAATTATACAGAAATTAAACAACTTGCTCCTGAATGAATGTTGAGTAAACAAGAAAATTAAACTAGAAATTAAAAAAATTCTTTGAGATAAGTGAAAACAGAAACACCAATATAACAAAATCTCTGTGATACAGCAAAAGCAGTGTTAAGAGGCAAGTTTATATTGCCTATTGCCTACCTCAAAAAGTTAGAAAGATCTCAAATTAAAGATCTAACATCACACCTAAAGAAGCTAGACAAACAAGGAGAAACTAACTCCAAAGCTAGCAGAAGTGACTAAAATTAAAACAGAAAAAAAAAATAATAAAATCAGAGCAAAACTGAAAGAAATCGAGACTCAAAAATCAATGCAAATAATAAACAAAACCAAAAGCTGGTTCTTTGAAAGGATAAGCAAGATCAATAGACAGCTAGTTAGATTAACAAAGTAAAAACAGAGAGAAGATCCAAATAAGCACAATCAGAAATGGCAAAGGTGACATTACAACTGGTCTTACAGAAGTACAAAAGATTCTCAGAGACTATCAGGAACATTTCTATGCAAGCAAATTAAAAAATATAGAGGAAATAAATAAATTCCCCTAAACACACAATCTCCCAAGATTGAATCAGGAAGAAATTAAAACCCTTGACAGACCAATATTGACTTCCAAAATGGAATCGGTAATAAAAAAAATCTACCAACCAAATGAATCCCTGGATGAAGTTAATTCACATTCAGATTCTACCAGATGTACAAAGAAGAGCTGGTACAAATCCTACTAAAACTATTTCCAAAAAATTGAAGAGGAGGGACTCCTCCCTAACTCATTCTATGAAGTGAGCATCGCTTTGATAACAAAATATGGCAAAAGACACAATAACAAGAAAAACTATAGGCCATTATCCTCGATTAATGTAATGCAAAAATCTTCAACAAACGGAGTCCAACAGCACATCAAAAAGTTAGTTCACAATGATCAGGTAGACTTCATTCCTAGAATGCAAGGTTGGTTCACCATACACAAAGCAATAAATGTGATTCACCATATAAAAAGAATTAAAGGTTGGGCGGAGCAAGATGGCCGAATAGGAACAGCTCCAGTCTCCAAGTCCCAGCGTGAGCGACACAGAAGACCGGTGATTTCTGCATTTTCAACTGAGGTACTGGGGTCATCTCACTAGGGAGTGCCGGACAATCGGTGCAGGGCAGCTGCTGCAGCCTGACCAGTGAGAGCTGAAGCAGGGCGAGGCATCGCCTCACCTGGGGAGCGCAAGGGGGAAGGGAATCCCTTTTCCTAGCCAGGGGAACTGAGACACACAACACCTGGAAAATCGGGTAACTCCCACCCCAATACTGTGCTTTAAGCAAACGGGCACACCAGAAGAATATATCCCTCACCTGGCCGGGAGGGTCCCACGCCCACGGAGCCTCCCTCTTGTTAACACAGCAGTCTGCAGCGATCTAACCGCAAGGCAGCAGCGAGCCTGGGGGAGGGGCGCCCGCCATTGCTGAGGCTTAAGTAGGTAAACAAAGCCGCTGGGAAGCTGGAACTGGGTGGAGCTCACAGCAGCTCAAGGAAACATGCGTGTCTCTATAGACTCCACCTCTGGGGGCAGGGCTCAGCTAAAAAAACAACAGGGAAACTAGCAGAGGCCTGAGCAGACGCAAACGACTCTGTCTGACAGCTTTGAAGAGAGCAGTGGATCTCCCAAAACAGAGGTTGAGAACTGAGATGGAATTACAAAGATGGAATTACAGCAAAATGACAAAGCCATGATGGATTATGGACATTTTCCCAAGCTAATAAGTAAGATCTATTTTATTTATTATATTAGCTGCAGAGTATTACATTGGTAGGAAAATCATTTATTTAGCAAATCTCCTATTGAGGGATGTTTTAACAATTTCCAATTTTTCCCGTTATAATCATTGTTGTGGACAACCACATTAAAGGATATTCTATACAATAAAAATTGTGATGTCAAGTGACAAATTATCCTTCAGAAACATCGTACCAATCTATATTCTTGTTGGTAGAATATAAGAGTGCCCATTTCTCCAAATTCTTGCCAGCATTTTATTTTATGGTAGTTACTCATGTGATCAGTGAAAAATATGTTTACATTTATTTCGTTACATATTATTTTTCAGTTGGTTGTGGTAAACTAGGATTTATTCCTTATCCACGTTATAGTATTTGCTCATATTTTCATTGTGGTGGTGATTTTCCTAGTTTGTTTGCATTACTACGAGTATTTTACATAAAAAGCGTATCAATCTTTGACTTTAATAAGTTATAAATATCACTCCATCCTACCCAGTTTGTCTTTTGACTCTTATTTAATATACATACATTTTCACAACAAAGTTTTAAAATTTGGAGTGTTAGCAGCGGGGGCGGAGCAAGATGGCCGAACAGGAACAGCTCCAGTCTCCAACTCCCAGGACGAGCGACCCAGAAGACCGGTGATTTCTGCATTGTCAACTGAGATTCCACCTCTGGGGACAGGGCACACCTGAAGACCAACAGGGGAAGCAGCAGGGGCCTGTGCAGACGCGAACGACTCTGTCTGACAGCTTTGGGGAGAGCGGTGGATCTCCCAAGGCGGAGGTTGAGATCTGAGAACCGACAGACTGCCTGCTCAGGTGGGTCCCTGACCCCTGAGTAGCCTAGCTGGGAGACATCCCCCACTAGGGGCAGTCTGACACCCCACACCTCACAGGGTGGAGTACACACCTGAGAGGAAGCTTCCAAAGTAAGAATCAGACAGGTACACTCGCTGTTCAGCAATATTCTATCTTCTGCAACCTCTGCTGCTATTACCCAGGCAAACAGGGTCTGGAGTGGACCTCAAGCAATCTCCAACAGACCTATAGCTGAGGGTCCTGACTGTCAGAAGGAAAACTATCAAACAGGAAGGACACCTATACCAAAACCCCATCAGTACGTCACCATCATCAAAGACCAGAGACAGATAAAACCACAAAGACGGGGAAAAAGCAGGGCAGAAAAGCTGGAAATTCAAAAAAATAAGAGAGCATCTCCCCCTGCAAAGGAGCGCAGCTCATCGCCAGCAACGGATCAAAGCTGGTCAGAGAATGACTTTGACGAGATGAGAGAAGAAGGCTTCAGTCCATCAAACTTCTCAGAGCTAAAGGAGGAATTACGTACCCAGCGCAAAGAAACTAAAAATCTTGAAAAAAGAGTGGAAGAATTGACAGCTAGACTAATTAATGCAGAGAAGGTCATAAACGAAATGACAGAGATGAAAACCATGACACGAGAAATACGTGACAAATGCACAAGCTTCAGTAACCGACTCGATCAACTGGAAGAAAGAGTATCAGCGATTGAGGATCAAATGAATGAAATGAAGCGAGAAGAGAAACCAAAAGAAAAAAGAAGAAAAAGAAATGAACAAAGCCTGCAAGAAGTATGGGATTATGTAAAAAGACCAAATCTACGTCTGATTGGGGTGCCTGAAAGTGAGGGGGAAATGGAACCAAGTTGGAAAACACTCTTCGGGATATCATCCAGGAGAACTTCCCCAACCTAGTAGGGCAGGCCAACATTCAAATTCAGGAAATACAGAGAATGCCACAAAGATACTCCTCAAGAAGAGCAACTCCAAGACACATAATTGCCAGATTCACCAAAGTTGAAATGAAGGAAAAAATCTTAAGGGCAGCCAGAGAGAAAGGTCGGGTTACCCACAAAGGGAAGCCCATCAGACTAACAGCAGATCTCTCAGCAGAAACTCTACAAGCCAGAAGAGAGTGGGGGCCAATATTCAACGTTCTTAAAGAAAAGAATTTTAAACCCAGAATTTCATATCCAGCCAAACTAAGTTTCATAAGTGAAGGAGAAATAAAATCCTTTACAGATAAGCAAATGCTTAGAGATTTTGTCACCACCAGGCCTGTCTTACAAGAGACCCTGAAGGAAGCCCTAAACATGGAAAGGAACAACCGGTACCAGCCATTGCAAAAACATGCCAAAATGTAAAGACCATCGAGGCTAGGAAGAAACTGCGTCAACTAACGAACAAAATAACCAGTTAATATCATAATGGCAGGATCAAGTCCACACATAACAATATTAACCCTAAATGTAAATGGACTAAATGCTCCAATTAAAAGACACAGACTGGCAAACTGGATAAAGAGTCAAGACCCCTCAGTCTGCTGTATTCAGGAGACCCATCTCACATGCAGAGACATACATAGGCTCAAAATAAAGGGATGGAGGAAGATCTACCAAGCAAATGGAGGACAAAAAAAAGCAGGGGTTGCAATCCTAGTCTCTGATAAAACAGACTTTAAACCATCAAAGATCAAAAGAGACAAAGAAAGCCATTACATAATGGTAAAGGGATCAATTCAACAGGAAGAGCTAACTATCCTAAATATATATGCACCCAATACAGGAGCACCCACATTCATAAAGCAAGTCCTTAGAGACTTACAAAGAGACTTAGACTCCCATACAATAATAATGGGAGACTTCAACACTCCACTGTCAACATTAGATAGATCAACGAGACAGAAAGTTAACAAGGATATCCAGGAATTGAACTCAGCTCTGCACCAAGCAGACCTAATAGACATCTATAGAACTCTCCACCCCAAATCAACAGAATATACATTCTTCTCAGCACCACATCGCACTTATTCCAAAATTGACCACATAATTGGAAGTAAAGCACTCCTCAGCAAATGTAAAAGAACAGAAATTATAACAAACTGTCTCTCAGACCACAGTGCAATCAAACTAGAACTCAGGACTAAGAAACTCAATCAAAACCGCTCAACTACATGGAAACTGAACAACCTGCTCCTGAATGACTACTGGGTACATAACGAAATGAAAGCAGAAATAAAGATGTTCTTTGAAACCAATGAGAACAAAGATACAACATACCAGAATCTCTGGGACACATTTAAAGCAGTGTGTAGAGGGAAATTTATAGCACTAAATGCCCACAAGAGAAAGCAGGAAAGATCTAAAATTGACACTCTAACATCACAATTAAAAGAACTAGAGAGGCAAGAGCAAACACATTCAAAAGCTAGCAGAAGGCAGGAAATAACTAAGATCAGAGCAGAACTGAAGGAGATAGAGACACAAAAAACCCTCCAAAAAATCAATGAATCCAGGAGTTGGTTTTTTGAAAAGATCAACAAAATTGACAGACCGCTAGCAAGACTAATAAAGAAGAAAAGAGAGAGGAATCAAATAGATGCAATAAAAAATGATAAAGGGGATATCACCACCGACCCCACAGAAATACAAACTACCATCAGAGAATACTATAAACACCTCTAAGCAAATTAACTAGAAAATCTAGAAGAAATGGATAATTTCCTGGACACTTACACTCTCCCAAGACTAAACCAGGAAGACGTTGAATCCCTGAATAGACCAATAGCAGGCTCTGAAATTGAGGCAACAATTAATAGCCTACCCACCCAAAAAAGTCCAGGACCAGATGGATTCACAGCTGAATTCTACCAGAGGTACAAGGAGGAGCTGGTACCATTCCTTCTGAAACTATTCCAATCAATTGAAAAAGAGGGAATCCTCCCTAACTCATTTTATGAAGCCAACATCATCCTGATACCAAAGCCTGGCAGAGACACAACAAAAAAAGAGAATTTTAGACCAATATCCCTGATGAACATCGATGCAAAAATCCTCAATAAAATACTGGCAAACCGGATTCAGCAGCACATCAAAAAGCTTATCCACCATGATCAAGTGGGCTTCATCCCTGGGATGCAAGGCTGGTTCAACATTCCAAATCAACTAAACATAATCCAGCATATAAACAGACCCAAAGTCAAGAACCACATGATTATCTCAATAGATGCAGAAAAGGCGTTTGACAAAATTCAACAGCCCTTCATGCTAAAAATGCTCAATAAATTTGGTATTGATGGAACGTACCTCAAAATAATAAGAGCTATTTATGACAAACCCACAGCTAATATCATACTGAATGGGCAAAAACTGGAAAAATTCCCTTTGAAAACTGGTACAAGACAGGGATGCCCTCTCTCACTACTCCTATTCAACATAGCGTTGGAAGTTCTGGCTAGGGCAATCAGGCAAGAGAAAGATAATAAAGGGTATCCAGTTAGGAAAAGAAGAAGTCAAATTGTCCCTGTTTGCAGATGACATGATTGTATATTTAGAAAACCCCATCGTCTCAGCCCAAAATCTCCTTAAGCTGATAAGCAACTTCAGCAAAGTCTCAGGATACAAAATTAATGTGCAAAAATCACAAGCATTCTTATACACCAGTAACAGACAAGCAGAGAGCCAAGTCAGGAATGAACTTCCATTCACAATTGCTTCAAAGAGAATAAAATACCTAGGAATCCAACTTACAAGGGATGTAAAGGACCTCTTCAAGGAGAACTACAAACCACTGCTCAGTGAAATAAAAGAGGACACAAACAAATGGAAGAATATACCATGCTCATGGATAGGAAGAATCAATATCGTGAAAATGGCCATACTGCCCAAGGTTATTTATAGATTCAATGCCATCCCCATCAAGCCACCAATGAGTTTCTTCACAGAATTGGAAAAAACTGCTTTAAAGTTCATATGGAACCAAAAAAAGAGCCCGCATTGCCAAGACAATCCTAAGTCAAAAGGACAAAGCTGGAGGCGTCACGCTACCTGACTTCAAACTATACTACAGGGCTACAGTAACCAAAACAGCATGGTACTGGTACCAAAACAGAGATATAGACCAATGGAACAGAACAGAGTCCTCAGAAATAATACCACACATCTACAGCCATCTGGTCTTTGACAAACCTGAGAGAAACAAGAAATGGGGAAAGGATTCCCTATTTAATAAATGGTGCTGGGAAAATTGGCTAGCCATAAGTAGAAAGCTGAAACTGGATCCTTTCCTTACTCCTTATACGAAGATTAATTCAAGATGGATTAGAGACTTAAATGTTAGACCTAATACCATAAAAACCCTAGAAGAAAATCTAGGTAGTACCATTCAGGACATAGGCATGGGCAAGGACTTCATGTCTAAAACACCAAAAGCAACGGCAGCAAAAGCCAAAATTGACAAATGGGATCTAATTAAACTAAAGAGCTTCTGCACAGCAAAAGAAACTACCATCAGAGTGAACAGGCAACCTACAGAATGGGAGAAAATTTTTGCAATCTACTCATCTGACAAAGGGCTAATATCCAGAATCTACAAAGAACTCAAACAAATATACAAGAAAAAAACAAACAACCCCATCAAATGTGGGCAAAGGATATGAACAGACATTTCTCAAAAGAAGACATTCATACAGCCAACAGACACATGAAAAAATGCTCATCATCACTGGCCATCAGAGAAATGCAAATCAAAACCACAATGAGATACCATCTCACACCAGTTAGAATGGCAATCATTAAAAAGTCAGGAAACAACAGGTGCTGGAGAGGATGTGGAGAAATAGGAACACTTTTACACTGCTGGTGGGATTGTAAACTAGTTCAACCATTATGGAAAACAGTATGGCAATTCCTCAAGGATCTAGAAATAGATGTACCATATGACCCAGCCATCCCACTACTGGGTATATACCCAAAGGATTATAAATTATTCTACTACAAAGATACATGCACACGTATGTTTATTGCGGCACTATTCACAATAGCAAAGACTTGGAATCAACCCAAATGTCCATCTGTGACAGACTGGATTAAGAAAATGTGGCACATATACACCATGGAATACTATGCAGCCATAAAAATGGATGAGTTTGCATCCTTTGTAGGGACATGGATGCAGCTGGAAACCATCATTCTTAGCAAACTATCACAAGAAGAGAAAACCAAACACCGCATGTTCTCACTCATAGGTGGGAACTGAACAATGAGATCACTTGGACTCGGGAAGGGGAACATCACACACTGGGGTCTATCATGGGGAGGGGGGAGGGGGGAGGGATTGCATTGGGGAGTTATACATGATATAAATGATGAATTGATGCGTGCTGACGAGTTGATGGGTGCAGCACACCAACATGGCACAAATATACATATGTAACAAACCTGCACGTTATGCACATGTACCCTAGAACTTAAAGTATAATAAAAAATAAAAAAATAAAAAAATAAAAAGAATTAAAAACAAGAACCATATGATCATCTCAATAGATGTGGAAAGTGGAAAAAGCTTTTAATAAAATACAACATCCCTTCCTGATAAAAATCCCCAAGAAATTAGGCATTGAAGAAACATATGTCAAAATAATAAGAGCCATCTATGGCAAACCCACATTCAACAGCATACTCAATGAACAAAAGCTGGAAGCATTCCCCTTGAAAACAGAAAGAAGGTAAGGATGCCCACTCTCACCACTCCTATTCAACATACACTGGGAGTCCATGCCAGAGCAATCAGGCAAGAAACAAAAACAAAAAGAAAAAAAAAAAAGCACCCAAATAGGAAAAGGAGAAGTCAACCTATCTTTCTTCACTAACAATATGACTCGATACTTAGAAAACGATAAAAATTTTGGCTAAAGGTCCGGTAATAAATGAATTAAGTAATATCTCAGGATACAAAATCAATGTACAAAAATCAGTAGCATTTTTATACACCAAATAACATTCATATCAGAGTCAAATTAAGGACACAATCACATTTATAATAGTCACACACACACACACACACAACAAAAAACAGGAATACATCTAACCAAGGATGTGAAAAATCTCTACAGGAACTATGTAACACTGCTTAAAGAAATCATAGGTAACACAAAAAATAGAGAAATATTCCATGTTCATGGATTGAAAGAATCAATATTCTTAAAAGGACATACTGTCCAAAGCAATCTATAGACTCAATGCTATTTCTATTAAGCTACCAATATCGTTTTTCACAGAGCTATAAAAAGCTCTTCTAAAATTCATATAGAACCAAAAAGGAGTCTGAACGGTCAAAGTAATTCTAAGCAAAAAAAAAAAAAAGCTGGAAGCATCACATTACTCAACTTCAAACAATACTACAAGGGTACGGTAACCAAAACAGCATGGAACTGCTACAAAAACAAATATATAGGCCAGTGGAGCAGAATAGAGAACCTAGAAATAAAACTGCACACCTACAGTCATGTGATGTTTGACAAAGTCAATAAAAATTAGCAGTGAATAAAGGATTCCCTATTCAATAAATGGTGCTGGGATAGCTAGCTAGCATATAAAGAAGGATGAAACTGTACCCCTAACTTTCACCATATACAAAAATTAACTCAAGATGGATTAAATATTTAAATGTAAGACCTCAAACTATGAGAATCCTAGAATAAAATCTAGGAAACACTACTCTGAACATCAGCCTTAGGAAAGAATTTGTGACTATGTCCTCAAAAGCAATTTCAACTAAAACAAAAATTGACAAATAGGACCTAATTAAACTAAAGTGTTTCTGCACAGCAAAAGACACTCTCAACAGAGTAAACAGACAACTTATAGAATTGGAGAAAATAATTATAACTTATGCATCTGACAAAGGCCTAACATCCGGAATCTTAAAGGAATTTAAACAAATATGCAAGCAAAAAACAATACGATTAAAAAGTGGGCAAAGCACTAAAAAGTGTGCGAAGGACATGAACAGACACTTCTCAAAAGAAGACATTCATGTGGCCAAGAAACATATGAAAAAAAAAACTCAATGTCAATGATCATTAGAGAAATGCAAATCAAAACCACAATGAGATACCATCTCATGGCAATCAGAATGGCTATTATTAAAACTTTAAGAAACAACAGATGCTGGTGAGGCTGTGAAGAAATAAAAATGCTTTTATACTGTTGGTGGAAATGTAAATTAGTTCAACCATTGTAGAATACAATGTGATGATTCTTCAAAGACCTAGAACCAGAAATACCACTGGACCCAGCAATCCCATTACTGGGTATATACCCAAAAGAATACAAATCATTCTATCATAAAGATACATGCACACGTACATTCATTGCAGCACTATTCACAATAGCAAAGACATGAAATCAACCCAAATGCCCACTGATGATAGACTAGATAAAGAAAACCTGGTACATATATACCATGGAATACTATGAAGCCATAAAAAGGAAGGGGATGGCATCTTTTACAGGGACATGGATGGAACTGGAAGCCATTATCCTCAGCAAACTAACACAAGAACAGAAAACCAAACACCACATATTCTCACTTATAAGTAGGAGCTGATCGATGAGAACATGGACACATTGGGGGAGCAACACACACTGGGGTCTGTCAGGGGAGCAGGGGTGGGAAAGCAACAGGAAGAAGAGCTAATAGATGCTGGGCTTAAGAATAGCTAATAGATTCTGAGCAGCAAATCACCATGGCACACATTTACCTATGTAACAAACCTCCACATCCTGCACATATATCCTTGAACTTAAAATAAAAGTTGAAGAAAAAAAAAAAAAAAAAAAAAAACGTGGGCAAAGGACATGAACAGACACTTCTCAAAAGAAGACATACAAGTTGCTAACAAACATACAAAAAAAATGCCCCACATCACTAATCACCAGAGAATTGCAAATCAAAACCACAATAAGATATCATCACATACCTGTCAGAATAACTATTATTAAAAAGTAAAAAAATAATAATGCTGGTAAGGTTGTGGAGAAAAGGGAATGCTTACACACTGAAAGTGGAAATGAAAATAGTTCAGCCTCTGTGGAAATCAGTTTGGAGACTTCTCAAAGAATTTAAAACAGAACCACCATTCAGCACAGCAATACCATTACTGGCTATATATGCAAAGGAAAAGAAATCTTTCTAACAAAAAGTCACATACACACATATGTTTATCACAGCACTATTCACAATAGCCAAGGCATGGAATCAATCCAAGGGTCCATCAATGGTGGATTAGGTAAAGAAAATGTGGTATATACACACTATGGAATACTTCACAGTCATAAAGGAGAATAAAACCATGTCCTTTGCAGCGACATAGATGCAGCTGGAGACCATTATCCTAAGTGAATTAATGCAAGAACAGAAAACCAAATACCCTATGTTCTCACTTATAGGTGGGAGCTAAACAATGGGTACTCATGGACATAAAGATGGCAACAACAGACACTGGAGATGACTAGAGTGGGAAGGGAGGGAAGGGGGCAAGGGTTGAAAAACTAACTATTGGGTACTAAGCTCAGTACCTGGGTGATAGGATCAATCTTACCCCAAACCTCAACATCACACAATATACCCAGGGAACAAGCACGCACATGTACCACTATATCTAAAATAAAAGTTGAAATTATTTAAGAAAAAAGTCAAAATATGTGCTAAACAAAACAAAAAAGAAATCAGAGGCAGACATTTGGTATCAAAAATTAGAGTGGAAATATAAAATTCTGAACAACCAGTGATTATATTCCCTTCATTAAATAAAAAATAAATACTTAACTCCACCTTTCTGTATACCTCCCGTGTCACAGAGTCACTATTTGTCTTTGCCACTGAACTCCAAGATATGTTGAAGTCCTAATCCCCAGTACCTCAGAATGTAACCTTATTTGGAAATAAGATTCTTAGGCCAGGCGTAGTGGCTTGTGCCTGTAATCCCAGCACTTTCAGAGGCCAAGGCACCTAAGGTCAGGAGTTCAAGATCAGCCTGATCAACATGGTGAAACCCTGTCTCTGCTAAAAATGCATAAATTAGCTGGGCCTGGTGGCACATGCCTGTAATCTCAGCTACTCAGGAGGCTGAGACAGGAGAATCACTCGAAACCACGAGGCAGAGGTGCAGTGAGCCAAGATCGTGCCAGTTTACTCCAGCCTGGGTGACAGAGCAAGACTCTGTCTCAAAAATAAATAAATAAATAAATAATAGAAGGCTCTTGTAAATGTAATTAGGTAAGATGTGGTTATGTTATACTTGGGTAGGGTGGGCCTATAATATAATTTGACTGGTATGTTTATAAGCAGAAGGGAATTTGGCTGCAGAGACATAGAGACACAAGAAGAAAAACATGTGTCGAAGGAGATAGAGATGGGAGTGATACAGCTGCAAGCCAAGAATGGCCAAGGACTGATGGCCTCTACCAGAAATTAGGAAAAGGCTAAGAAAAATTCTACTGAGTCTCAGAAGGATCATGGCCCTACTGGCACCTTGATTTCCAACTTTTGTGAGACAAGGAATTTGCTTTGTTTAAAGCCACCTACTTTATGGTACTTGGGTATGGCAGCCCTAGAAAACCCATCCAGCCCTTATGTTTTGTTATAAACTTAAGTGAAAAATCTATCTAATAAACCCCTATTAGAAGATTAACATGGGTGCCAGGAAAAGCTTACCTGCAACGTAGTCACCAAATCCAATAGTTGTTAGAGTGATAACCACAAAATAAATGGCGTCCAGGGCACTCCAGCCTTCTATGTGTTTGAATATGATCGCAGGCAGAGCCACAAAGAGTACACAGCCAAACAGTATAAATATGATTGTTGAGATGATGCGAATCTTGGTCTGACTAACATTCCACTTCTAGGGATGAGACAGAAATGTGTGTGTGTGTGTGTGTATATGTATATACACACACATATGTATATGGGGAGAGAGAGACAAAGAGAGACAGAGAGAAATTATTTGCATACCTGCAAAGTTAACCTATACAATATTATGAGCAAATTAGCAAGTAAGCATGTTATTTTCTTTTCTTTTATACTTCTTTGCTTATGAAAATTAGGTATCATCAATAAATCAATCAATGCTAATAATGATGCTACTTTATCCTCACATAGCTTTACAACAGGTAAAATTCTTTTGAAAAGGCAAATTACATTTGCCCTGAGAATGCAATTTTAGATTTCCATCATTATTTGTTTACCTGAAATACTTTTGAAATATTTCTATTCTATAGTCATACATAAAACTGATTGCATGCCAAATACAATCCAGAACCATATGAAAATGGAGACACTGAAACAAGAATTAAGTATTTACAATTGTTCATTGATAAACGTTAATTCCATAAAGTTTTTTTTCTGTCACTTCCATCACTTTTTCCTATCATTAATTTAATTGATTACAGCATAATACTAACAGCTTAACCTCCACAGTTAGATTCCAACATAAACCAGGTGAATTGTTTCCCTGTTCTATGGTACTAAATTGTATAACTAACAAAGCTATACGAATAGCAAGTAAGGATAAGTCTTCAATATCCCTAGGCCATAGCTGTCATCAGAATACCCATTTTTTTAAATCTCCTTCTCCAATAAAAAAGACTCAATAGTGTAATGTATTAAATGGTATATATAACAGTTTATATCCAGCTTTCTATTTGAGGTTAGTTACCATATATTTTAAGTCTGACTGAATCAGTCCTATTTACTGTAAAAAATATAGGTCATAAACTGCACCATATGAAAATCACAGAATGTTAGAGCTTGAGAATTTTTAAAGGCCTATGAAATCACAGAATGGAAAGGGTACATAGACATTCCTCTAGTCAACCATCCTCATCTTACATGTCAGAGTTAAATGAGTTCATGTTTATAAAGATTATAGAATAATACTTGGTACCAAACACTGAACCATGATCACTGGAATGTCATCACCATAACAGCATGGAACTTGTTTGTTTATGCACTGGTGTATATGCAACATAAAAAAATATTACCCAGCATCTAGGAGGCACTCAACAATTTGTTGAATGAATGAATGAAGAATTCAACATTACCATGTTTATGTCGCCAATTTATCCTCTTGATTAACATAAACAGAGAATTATTTTAAATAAAAGTATAATACAAAAAAGAATAAAACTCCAATTTTGGAATAACTATGTGTTATTCTACTTCAACACAATGTTGAACAAAATGTTTGAGATCTAACTTTGATCTTAAATCTGAAACTTGACTAGTGCTAAAACTGGAACTGTAATCCAAATTGAGAAAACAATACTCAATATTTTATTTCATCAGTAGAGTTAAATATAAATATTTTATTGAACTTTGCGTGAAAGTATAAACATTACTAAACAATGAACAAAATTTATTTGCAATAGTGGTGCTAGAAGTAACAAATCCTTTATAATCCCACCTTCTAACAGGAACAGTTACTTTTTCCATAATTTTCTTCCAAGAACTCAAGCTCATAATCTTAAGAGTAGTAGTATTTTTCACTTAAAATTCTAACAAAAGCATTTTCATTTTTTTGTTGACTGTAATACAACTTGA
Source organism: Rhinopithecus roxellana (assembly GCF_007565055.1). Classification (NCBI taxonomy): domain Eukaryota; kingdom Metazoa; phylum Chordata; class Mammalia; order Primates; family Cercopithecidae; genus Rhinopithecus; species Rhinopithecus roxellana. The sequence goes on from NC_044556.1 coordinate 67,688,216, forward strand.
AGATCTCCACGTATACTACACCTTTGGTTCTAGTAAATTACGTTGTGTAGATATGTTTCTATCAATGGCATTACTGAATTAAGTTATATGATCACCTTTATTATGTTTGCTATTTAGACTACATCTTTCCCAAAGGGGCTTTATAAGGGTATCAAAACAAATTTTAAATAATAAAGTACTGTCAGTCTTTTACTACTTATGTTAAAGTTAAATATATATTGCCACCAACCCTCAGAATGATGCCTCCATGGTACCATTATTCAAGTTATACAAATAAGAAAATGTAGATTTGATGGGATAATAACTAGTTTAAGAGAATACAGCTAGGAGACACTACATATGAAATTTAAATCTGGCTGGACACTGTGGCTCAAGCCTGTAATCCCAGCACTTTGGGAGCCCAAGATGGGCAGATCATTTGAGGTCAGGAGTTCAAGACCAGCCTGGCCAACATAGCGAAACCCCATCTCTACTAAAAAATACAAAATTAGCCAGGCATTGTGATGGGTGCCTATAATTCCAGCTACTCAGGAGAATTGCTTGAACCTGGGAGGTGGAGATTGCAGTGAGCCAAGATTGCACCATTGCACCATTGCACTGCAGCATGGGTAACAGAGCAAGACTATCTCAAAAAAAAAAAAAAAAAAAAAAAGAAGTAAAATAAATTTGAATCTAAGACTTTTGAATTTCTACTTTTTTCTGTTTATACTTTTGAGTTTTTCTCATGCATTAATTTATTCATTCAGATTAAGTATAACCATAATTAAAATACAGTGAGTTACATGCCAATAGAGATACATATAAATTGTTATGGAAACCCTAATAATTGAATGTCTAATTGTATCTGAGGTGACAGAAAAGATGTATTTTTTTAAAAAATCAAACAATAAATATATGTAGTTAAATATCTATCATACTCACAATAAACGTATCTTCCACTTTGGCAATTCCTTTTCCAAATATTGTGCCTAGTTGATCTCCAACTCCAGCCAAGAGGAAACCAAAGAGGGGAATTCCCAGTAAGGCATAGATGATACAAAATATTTTGCCGCCTTCTGTGCGTGGTGAGATGTTTCCAAATCCTTTAAAAAAATTACATTGTTTATAAATGAATATAGTTGTTTAAAACATATGAACTCAAGATTGATTCAGAAACTCCCAAATATTGCATGATATCAATAATTGATTTTGACTAGTTAAGAATCTGTTTGTATTACATACTATTTTAATATGTTCTAATACAAGATATTCTAAGCAAATATTTCAAAAATATACAAAGTATAGTTAATATTCCAACTAAACTTTGAGATGATGAAAACTGAGGTGATAACACATGCAATAATGTTTTCATTATTATTATTCACTATTTTTTCAAAATAATATTTTCATTAAACTTATTTCTTTTTTCTTTCTTTACTTTAAGTTCTGGGATACAATTGCAGAATGTGTAGGTTTGTTACCTAGGTATACGTGTGTGCCATGATGATTTGCTGCACCTCTCAACCCATCATCTAGGTTTTAAGCCCTGCATACTCTTCCTCCCCTTCCCACCACCCTGACTCATCCCAGTATATGTTGTTCCCCTCTCTGTGTCCATGTGTTCTCACTGTTCAACTCCCACTTATGAGAGAGAACATGTGGTGTTTGGTTTTCTGTTCCTGTATTAGTTTGCTGAGGAAGATGGCTTCCAGCTTCATCAATGTCCCTGCAAAGGACATGATCTCATTCCTTTTTATGGCTGCATAGTATTCCATGGTGTATATGTACCACATTTTCTTTATCCAGTCTATCATTGATGGGGATGTGGATTGGTTCCATGACTTTGATACTGTAAATAGTGCTGCAATAAACGTTATGTGTGCAAGTGTCTTTATAGTAGAATGATTTACAATCCTTTGGCTATATACCCAGTAATGGGACGGCTGGGTCAAATGGTATTTCTCGTTCTACATCCTTGAGGAATCACCACACTGTCTTCCACAATGGTTGAACTAATTTACATTTCCACCAACAGTATAAAAGTGTTCCTATTTCTCCACAACCTCTATTATTACTTTACTTTTTAATAATCGCCATTCTGACTAGCGTGAGTTGGTATCTCTGTGCTTTTGATTTGCATTTCTCTAATGATCAGTGATGTTGAGCTTTTTTCATATGTTTGTTGGCTGCATAAATGTCTTCTTTTGAGAAGTGTCTGTTCATATCTTTTGCCCAGTTTTTGATGGTTTTTTTCTTGTAAATGTGTTTAAGTTCCTTGTAGATTCTGGATATTAGACTTTTGTCAGATGGGTAGATTGCAAAAATTTTCTTCCATTCTGTAGGTTGTCTGTTCACTCTGATGATAGTTTCTTTTGCTGTGAAGAAGCTCTTTGGCTTGATTAGACCCCATTTGTCAATGTTGGCTTTGGTTGCAACTGCTTTTGGCACATTAAACTTACTTCTATCTCTTTATTGCTGATAATCCTGCTGACTATAAAGCTTTTGTTATCATTCAGAACACACTGAGAAGACTATATCGCCTTAATTTGAGAGTCTTCAGATATGCTTAAGTTATTTAAAGATGAAAGTTTAGTAGCAACTTTAAAATATTTTTATTAAAGTATTTACCAAAAAGCAATATCCAAAAACGTAAAATTATTAAACTTCTTTAAAGTTTTAAAGATCGTGAAGCCTTTCCAGTTTTGTGCAAGGATATCTACTTGTTACTAGTCAAGTAGCTCAACTTCGTTCACTTTTAATGGCAGAAGAACCACACATATATGCTTGGGTTAAAGAATGTACTTCTAGAAGTACACAGAGTACTTCGTTCCATCAGCAAACCTCTTACTGTCCTTCATATTAAATTAATTTGGAACTTTGATTTTAGTTATCTCTTACTCAAAAATGTGAGCAGATATGTTGGGATTTTTGTTGTTGTTGTTACTTTCCAGTTTAATGACTATTGTAGTCAAAGATTATGGGCTGTGTGATTTTTACTTGTTGGAATCCATTGAGATTTTCCTTGTGGCTTTATTACGGTCAATTTTTGTATTTAATTGTTATTTGAAAAGAATATGAATGTTGTATTTGTTTGATACAAAAAGAACATGGAGTGAGGGTGAGCTAATGTTTAGTCATTTTAACCCATATATTTTTCCCTACAATATTTCCATCTTTCTCTTCCTCCTACTCAATCAATTCTGTGTTCGTTGCTAGTCAACTCATCTACTGAGAGATTTGTTTTTAATGTATCTAATGTTCAAGAACTTTGACTATTTTTTCCATTAGCCTGTTCTTATGCCATGAAAATAATAATTATATTAATTTCCTTTTCAGTGTTGAACCATGCAGTAACTCAATTCCTTGAGGAAAATCCTACACTTTCTTTACTTAGGACAATTTCTATGAGTAGTTGAGAATTCCTGGTCATATCCTCATACTTGTAAACACAATACAATACTAGATTGGTTAGTATTTGTAGTTGAAATTTATTTTCTAGCCTCAGTGAGAATCATGATTGTTCTGGTAGTATATGGAAGATTCTGGTTCAAGGAGCCCTGGCTGAAGTAGTGCTGGTGAAGGAGGGGAGACTGGAGTCTGGACTTTCATGCAGGAGTGCATTGTACAGGATTTCTGGGGACAGGTTCTCCTAATTCTCATAGCAGCCACCAATGTACAGCCATCTTACTGTTTCTCAGGCCTGCTGCCTGCTCTGGGAATATCTGTAACACAGCTCTGTTTGGAAAATACAGCTTGATTCTGGAGGCAAAGACTGGAGGCAGTACCAAAAAGTTAGGATTAGTAGTTCCACAGAACTTGAAGTAATTTATAGGCTGACTGCCCTTGGACCCATTTCTGCTTTTAATTTTGGTGACTTTATGAAGTTCTCTTGGAAATTTTCATTTTTTGAATCCTCTGTTTTGCTTCTATAGGGGATGTGGGCTCCTCAACTCAAGAAGGGTTCATGGTCCCTCCGCATCTATACGACTCATAACATGCCCAAATCCACTCCTGTTGTGTCAGTCACAATATTTTCCCTGCCCTCGAGCACACTATGGAAATTAAAAAAAAAAAAATTTTCTATGCCTCTGTCATCTCAATGCAACTTTTTGGTGATGTGAGGTAAATGCATGTTTTCATAAACAAGGAATTCAATCTCTGAATTTACCAGTCTTTTAAGATGTTAGATATTGATTATCTAACAAAAATTCCACAGGTTTACAATAAGGTAATCACACATCATGTTAAAACCATTTTATGTCAGAGCCTAAAATTAACTGATTGAAAGATATCAGTCAAGACAAAACCTAGCAAGAGTTTAGCAGTATATGATAGACATTCCTGGAACCATCATTCCTTAGTTATGTGACCTTGGGAAAATTATTTCCTCATCTGTTAACAGGACATATTGTTATTACATACTTCATTGAGCTTTAAGTGCTAAAATTAACTGATTGAAGGATATCAGTCAAGACAAAACCTAGTAACAGTTTAGCAGTATATTATAGCCATTCCTGGAACCACCATTCCTTAGTTATGTGACCTTGGGCAAATTATTTCCTCATCTGTTAAAAGGGCATATTGTTACTACACACTTCACTGAGTTTTAAGTACCAAATAAAGTACTATGTGAAAAGTGCTTACTCTATTATACTATATGTGTTCAATATATGTTAGGTATGGTAATAACTCTTATAATCACTATTAATAATAATATTTGTAGAAGCAAAGGTTAGAAGATCAATGTATTTAGCCTCATCAGTATGCAAACTATTTAATAGCCAGGTTAATGCAGTCATGACTATACATTGTTCTTCCACTATGTTGTGAATGTTTTGTCAAATTATGGATGTCATTCTTCATACGGGACATTGGCAAAATAGCATGTTCTATATTAAGCAACTTTTCACATATGAAAGTTGAAGGAATTGGAGGTGTTTGTGCTGAAGAAAAGAAGGCTGAGAGTAGAAAGACACAGGTTAGCTGATTTCAAGTATGTGAATGATTAAAACATGGACAAGGAAACAGACCTATTCTGATGTTTCGAGGCAAAGAACAAAAAGCAATTGGTGCAAGCTATGGAAAGCGAACTTATGCTAAAGTAACTGCAGTCAAAATAGAGTAAATGACTATAAGAGTCAGACAGAAGCAAGATAATCACTTGCAGTGTTTAATACTTTGGACTAATGGTCTTCTGGGATTCCTTATAATACAAAGTTGTTATGAATCAGTGGGCAAATGTACATGCATAATAAGAGTAAGGTTCTCTAATATCTGCTTTAGCCATGGATTGCAATTACTCATTCATACATTCAAAATTTTTTATTAAGCATCTACTATTTGCCAGGCACTTTGCTAAGCACTAGGGGTGCAGCTATGAAGTAGACAGACCTGATCTCTCAAGTTGACAATCCAGTGAGGACACCTGAAAGAGACTGATACAAAAGTGTGATAAGTGTGTGCCACAGAAAGTACAGAATGTTCCTGATGTACAGGATATAAGAGAATGAGACATGCTGCACACAGTAAGTGACCCTGAAGCTGTGATCTGAATCTGAGTAGAAGTTACTCAGGTAGCGTAAATAATGAAATTAAGGCAGAAATAAATAAGTTCTTTGAAACCAATGAGAACAAAGACACAATGTACCAGAATCTCTGGGACACAGCTAAAGCAGTGTATAGAGGGAAGTTTATAGCACTAAATGCCCACAGGAGAAAGTGGGAAAGATCTAAAATCGACACCCTAATATCACAATTAAAAGAACAGAGAAGCAAACACACACAAATTCAAAAGCAAGCAGAAGATGAGAAAAAACTAAGATCAGAGCAGAACTGAGGGAGATAGAGACAAGAAAAACTCTTCAAAAAAATCAATGAATCCAGGAGGTGGTTGTTTGAAAAAATTAACAAAATAGATAGACCACTAGCTAGACTAATAGAAAAGAAAAGAGAGAAGAATCAAATAGACACAATAAAAAATGATAAAGGGGATATCATCACTGATCCCACAGAAATACAAACTACCATCAGAGAATACTATAAACACTTCTACGCAAATACACTAGAAGATCTAGAATAAAAGGGTAAATACCTGGACACATACACCCTCCCAAGACTAAACCAGGAAAAAATCAAATCCCTGAACAGACCAATAAGAAGTTCTGAAATTGAGGCAGTAATTAATAGCCTACCAACCAAAAAGCCCAGGACCAGACAAATTCATGGCTCAATTTTGCCAGAGGTACAAACAGGAGCTGGTACCTTTCCCTCTGAAACTATTCTGAACAATAGAAAAACAGAGACTCCTCCCTAACTCATTTTATGAGGTCAGCATTATCCTCATACCAAAACCTGGCAGAGACACAACAACAACACAAAACAAATTCAGGCCAATATCCCTGATGAACGTTGATGCAAAAATCCTCAGTAAAATACTGACAAACTGAATCCAGCAGCACATTAAAAAGCTTATCCACCATGATCAAGTCAGTTTCATCCCTGGGATGCAAGGCTGGTTCAACATACACAAATCAATACATGTAATGCATCACATAAACAGAAACAATGACAAAAAAAACCACATGATTATTTCAATAAATGCAGAAAAGTCCTTCAATAAAATTTAACTCCCCTTCATGTTAAAAACTCTCAATAAGCTGGGTGCTGATATAACATATCTCAAAATAATAAGGACTATTTATGACAAACCCATAGCCAACATCATACTGTATGGGCAAAAGCTGGAATCATTCCCTTTAAAAACCTGCACAAGACAAGGATGCCCTCTCTCACCGTTCCTATTCAACACAGTATTGGAAGTTCTGGCCAGGGCAATCAGGCAAGAGAAAGAAATAGAGGATATTCAAATAGGAAGAGAGGAAGTCAAATTGTCTCTGTTTGCAGCTCACGTGATTGTATATCTAGAAAACCCCATCGTCTCAGCCCCAAATCTCCTTAAGTTGATAAGTAACTTCAGCAAAGTTTCAGGATATAAAATCAATGTGCAAAAATCACAAGCTTTCCTATACACCAATAATAGACAAACAGAGAGCCAAGTCGTGAGTGAACTCCCGTTCACAATCGCTACAAAGAGACTAAAATACCTAGAAATACAACTTACAATGGGTGTGAAAGACCTCTTCAAGGAGAACTACAAACCACTGTTCAAGGAAATAAAAGAGGACACAAACAAATGGAAAAACATTCCATGCTCATGGATAGGAAGAATCAATATTGTGAAAATGGCCATACTGCCCAAAGTAATTTATAGATTCAATGCTATCCCCATCAAGCTACCATTGAATTTCTTCACTTCACATAATTAGAAAAAAACGACTTTAAATTTCATATGAAACCAAAAAAGAGCCCATATAGCCAAGACAATCCTAATCAAAAAGAACAAAGCTGGAGGTATCACGCTACCTGACTTCAAATTATACTACAAGTGTATAGTAACCAAAAGAGGATGGTACTGGTACCAAAACAGATATCTATATAGACCAATGGAACAGAACAGAGGCCTCAGAAATAATGCCACACATCTACAACCATCTGATCTTTGACAAACCTGACAAAAACAAGCAATGGGGAAAGGATTCCCTATTTAATAAATAGTGTTGGGAAAACCGGCTAGCCATATGCAGAAAACTGAAACTGGACCCCTTCTTTACACCTTATACAAAAATTAACTCAAGATGGATTAAAGACTTAAACATAAGACCAAAAATCATAGAAACCCTAGAAGAAAACCTAGGCAATACCATTCAGGACATAGGCATGGGCAAAGATTTCATGACTAAAACACCAAAAGCAATGGCAACAAAAGCCAGAATTGACAAGTGGGATTTAATTAAACTAAAGTGCTTCTGCACAGCAAAAGAAACCATCATCAGAGTGAACAGGCAGCATACAGAATGGGAGAAAATTTTTGCAATCTATCCATCTGACAAAGGGCTAATATCCAGAATCTACAAGGAACTTAAACAAAGTTACAAGAAAAAAAAAACAACCCCATCAAAAAGTGGACAAAGGATATGAACAGACATTTCTCAAAAGAAGACATTTATGCAGACAACAAACATGAAAGAAAGCTCATCATCACTGTTCATTAGAGAAATGCAAATTAAAACCACAACGAGATACCATGTCATGCCAGTTAGAATGGTGATCATTAGAAAGTCAAGAAACAACAGGTGCTGGAGAGGCTGTGGAGAAATAGGAATGCTGTTACACTCTTGTTGGGACTGTAAATTAGTTCAACCACCATGGAAGACAATGTGGTGATTCCTTAAGGATCTAGAATCAGAAATACCATTTGACCCAGCAATCCTGTTAGTGGGTATACACCCAAAGGATTATAAATCATTCTACAATAAAGACACATGCGAATGTATGTTTACTGCAGCACTATTCACAATAGCAAAGATTTGGAACCAATCCAAATGCCCATCAATGATAAACTGAATTAAGAAAATGTGGCACATATACACCATGGAATACTATGTAGCCATAAAAAAGGATGAATTCATGTCCTTTGCAGGGATATGGATGAAGCTAGAAACCATCATTCTCAGCAAACTAACACAGGAACAGAAAAACAAATACCACACATTCTCACTCATAAGTGGGAGTTGAACAGTGAGAACACATGGACACAGGGAGGGGAACATCACACACCAGGGCCTGTCAGGGGCTGGGGGGCTAAGGGGCTAGGGGCGGGATAGCATTAGGAGAAATACCTAATATAGATGACTGGTTGATGGGTGCAGCAAAACACCATGGCACGTGTACACCTATGTAACAAACCTGCATGTTCTGTACATGTATCCCAGAACTTAAAGTATAATTTAAAAAAAAAAAGAGAGAGAGAAGGTGAAAGAGCAAGTCCCATAAAAAAAGTTTCCCAGGTAGCAGAAATAAGTAGGGTTCGTGATAAGGCTAATTAACAATACATGTAAGGTCTTGGAGGAAAAATCTAAAGGTAATCCAGCATCTTTGAGAAACTGAAAGAATTTCAGATGGTTAGAAAAGAGAGAATGTGAGAGTGGCAGCAGATAAAAGAAGAAAAGAAAACTGAAGCTACATAATGAAGAATCATATCCATGCTCAACAGTTTGGGCTCTATCATGTAGGCTGAATGACTAATGCAAGACTTTTAGATGGATCCTGTTACATGTTTATTCTGGCTGTAAAGAGGAAGATATTTATAGAGGTAAGAATAAAGAAGTGTCAAATCCAGGTCTCGGTATGAGTAATGGATGATCTTGGCAACATTTCTCTGAGATAGACACAATGAAAAATGACCAGGTCTGGGGGAAACCAGGGTAGGATCAAGGAAGGTAAGAAAGATAACAAATTTGGAATAGGTTGATTTTGATATGCCCAGAGGAATAACCAAAGGAGAGATCCACAGAATACGGCATGTATAAGTCTGAAACCCAAGAGCAACCTGAACAGATCTACAAATTATGGAGTAAACACCCAGGAAGAATGTATAGACTCAGAAGAAAAGACAGCCTAGGACAGAATTCCAAAAAACACCAACACTTAAAGTGTAGAGATGGCAAAGAGGGGCCTCAAAGAGACTGGTTATAAAAGAATAAAGGGAAGTGAGTTGTTAGAAAAGTCACAGGAAGAGCAAGTTAAAAAAGAAGTGAATGATGAACATCACCAGCTATTTTTGAAAGGTCGAATAAGATCATCACTGAAGAATGTCTAATGATTTAGCAACAAATTGGGCATCAATGATGTCAGAAGTGGTCATTTCCGTGGAGCAGTGAAGGGGAAGCCATACAATAAACCTGTGCTCCTGGAGCCTGTTTTCTTTCTTTTCTGTTTTACCTTTTATTTTCCAAATACCTTTAACTCACAGAAAATTTATAATTGTTCACAGAACTCCTGTATATGCTTCCTGTACATGTTAATATTTTCCCACTTTGCTTTCTCACTCTCTCCACATCCAGACATTTCCTTTTTCTGAACCATTTTATAGTAAGCTGTAGGCATCATACCATTTTATCCCTTAGTTCTCTGCTGTGTTATTTCTTAAGAAAAACAGGGCTTTCTCTTAAGTAACCAAAGTACAATAATCAAATTTGGGAAAGTTAACACTAATACAGTATTATCATCTAATCTACAGTCTACATTCAAATTCTTCCAACTGTCTTATTAATTTAAGATTATACGTTGTATTTAATTGGCATGTCTGTTTAGTCTCCTTTAATCTCCCAGAGTAGTTCATAAACCTTCTTTTATCTTTTTTGATTTTTATGCTTTTGAAGAATGGAGGGTAGTTATTTTGTAAAATATTCCTCGATTTAAATCTGTCTGATACTTTCTCACAAATGGGTTTAAGTTACGCATTTGGGGCTGAAATACCACATCCTTCTGAGTGCATCACATCAGGGTATATGATATTAGCTTGTCCTATTAATGATGATACTGACTTTGAGAACTTGGCTAAGGTAGGTCCATAAGGTTTCATTACTGAAAAGTTACTCTTCTCTTCCTTTGCAATTAATAAGTTATTTGTAGGGAAACACTTTAAGAGTATGAGTATGTAAATAATACGTTCCTCAAACTTTTTTGCACTAGTTACAGTATCAGGAAAAAACAAAAATGCAAATAGTGCTAGAAAAGAAAACATGAAGGGAAATAAAACCATAGGATAGTAAATAAGATAATAATCCTTTAAACACTCCTCAACTGTATTACATATATAGCAAGGATATTCTTCTTTAAAAATGTACTTTTCTATTTTAGGTAGTAGAAAAAACCCTATAACCATCCCCCTTCTGTCCGCAGTAGATCTTGCTGGGGGAAAGAAGGAATTAGAGAAGATGCAAGTAAAGTTCTTGTCCACGCAGTGTCTCCTCAATGGAACACAGCTTCAGAAACCTCCACAAGTTGCAAACAATCCAGAAGTTCCTATACGCTCTGCGCAGAGGACAAGGAGAGGTTGAGAACCCTGGAGTACAGGAGGACGCCTAGAGTCAAGATGAAGTATCCACAATGACCGGCACCCCAACACCTAGGAAACTCTGGCAGCACCATGGGCTCTGATGTAAGGAATCTATACACTTAGCTCATTTGTCTCTTATCTGCTCTTATCTACTAATGCCTTGTAATGTTCTATGGCAGAGCAACATGCACAAATAATTCATCAGGGCAAGCATGATAAAGGCCCAGAGAACTTGCATCAAGGTAATTTAAAGAAGAAAAAGACCATCCCAAAGTTTAAGAAGTCAGAAAATGTTCAACTGACCTACTTGGGAGGGTGAACCATTTCTGTACACAATCCAAGAACAGAACTCTAGAATTCAACAACTTCAAACCCATCCTCTATTCTAACATCAATAAACTGAGTACCAAGAACCTGAAGGACTTGCCAAGTCAGCAGGGTGCACTATCTTGACATGGGTTCTCTGATTATCTCAGAGTCCTGCTAAGATCCAACACTGTCCTTTATTGCCTTCTCCAGGTCAATAACTATGTGGCCTGGGGTAGGGCAGGCATCTGAGTTATCCTATTTTATCCAATTCTTTTTTGTTTGTTTTTTGCATAAGATGACAAATGTCTTTAGAGTCATATTCATAAGAAGTAACCTATCTCCAGGAAAGATCAGGGAAAAAATAAATAAAAGATACAACTTTTGGTTTTATTTTTATCCTCACTGTGGCATTGCTAGAAATAGGCTTTACTGTTTTAATAATAAAGACTAGCTGTCAAGAGGACTTAATTTTATCTACCCCACGTAAGTTAAAAGAGCATAAGAAATGAGAACTCCAAGTTTACATCAATCAGTGGCTCAGATTTATCCTGGAGGCCACTATGGAACATCTTCAGGAAACCTGTCAAAGAATATCCTCAGGAAGCCTATTTACATCACCTATAACATGGCCCAAAATCCAAACAGAAGTCTAGATTTTAGGATAGCCAATCTACCTTTCACTGACCACAAAATGGAGACAAGTCCCTTGTGGTATATCTGTACTTCATTTTATTATCTTATGACAGACAGCAGGAGACATAAGAGAGGAAGAATGAGGGATCCTAATAGAACACTTCTCTGAATATCCTCTGCTTCACTTTTCAAATATTTCTTTAGCCGCCATTATACTGAAGTCTAAGGATGAATCTGTGTCTCGAAGGAGGCATCCCTCACAGAGTGATTACTCCTCATGGCACCAAAAAGGTGATCTAGCAGTTTTTCAACACAGAGGGCTTAATTAGAACTCCCCTAAACATTCTCCTGGTGACCCAGTCAGGTGGTTCTTTAGAGAAGGCTTCCTGATGCTTTCTTCCCTCTCTTCCCTGTGTACAACAAAAGTAGACTTCCCTCCACAGATGTACCACAGGTTCAAACCAATGAATACAAGCACTAGTTAAATGACGTGATATTATTAAAGGATTTATGGGAATCAGATGAAAAATGTCCATTGACTATAAGCAGTAGAGTAGACTGAGCTTTCTAAAATATTAATATTTGTAATTGTCTGGACTCCTGATCCTTTCTCTGGTCAATCAGCAGCATCTTCATTGCCTTAAGTAAAACAGTACTATTACAGCAAGAAGAAAAATGGGCAAAAAAATATTAAATTTTGTTTTAACTCTTAAAGCAAGGTATTCATGCTCCAAATGTTTCCCTTGAGGAAAGTAAAGCTTTCAGTTTATGGCATAATATATGCATGACAAGAGAGTGGAAGGAATGGCAGTCATTCTGGCTTCCAAAGAGCTTGAGGACTAGAGAAGATTGCAGATTAATGAGGCATAATCTTCATGGAGGTGGGGAGGGGGGGCAGTGGCCAGAGGACTGAACCTTGGATCAGGTAGGGAGAAGGGGTTTAATACTACAGCTGACTTAGCAGCTGTTTGGGGAGCTCTAATCATGCCCTTTGTGTCAGAAAACTGCTAGGTCACTTCTTTCTGTGCCTTGGGGAGTGGTGGCCCAGTGAGGGATGTCTCCTCTGAGACAGATTCAGCCTTAAAGGTCAGTATAATGGTGGCTAGAGAAATTTTTGAAGGAATTCTGCACGATGACTTGAAATTATATTCAATAGATAGTATGGTTTTGCTCTGCGTCCACACCCAAATCTCACCTCCAATTATATTCCCCAAGTGTCAGAGGAGGGGTCTTGGGGGAGGTGACTGAAACATGGGGGTGGACTTTCCCCTTGCTGTTCTTGTGATAGTAAGTTCTCATGAGATCTGATGGTTTAAAAGTGTGTTGCACTTGCCCCTTTCTCTCTTGCTCTCTCCTGTTGCACCATGGTAAGACGTGCTTGTGTCCCCTTCACCTTCTGCCATGACTGTAAGTATCCTGAGACCTCCCAGTCATGCTTCCTGTTAAGCCTCCATAACTGTGAATCAATTAAACCTCTTTTCTTCATAAATTACCCAGTCTCAGATAGTTCATTATAGCCATGTGAGAATGGACTAATACAGTAGAAATATTTGTACCACAGAAATTGGCAAGCTCTGTAATTTAGATCTTTTTCCCCATCAGCCAGCTAACATTTACCAACACATTACAGAGTCAAATGTACGGGACTGCAGACAGTCTGTGCCAAAGAGCTGGATGGACGCCAAGCCAAGGCCTCTGGAATTTAGATGAGTATATCACACAAAAAGTTAGTATTTCTTTTTCACATCACTTTCAAGGAAAGGCCTTCCATGGACGGCTGTTGTTAAGTTCACTGAAAGTGGTAAGGGTATCATCTAACAGGAGGCCTGCATATGCTGCTCCTGGCTGAACAGTCTCAAGTGAACAGGCATTTTTCTGATCAGAACTTAATAACACCATAAATAAATAAAATTCCCATCAATACTGTGCACTTCATAACTACATACTTATTTGCAACAGTTCATTTTAATATCTATCTTCCCCACTCGAATTCGAGCTCCATGAGTGTAGAGACTGATTGATTACATTTGATATATATATATAATATATATACACACACAGACTACCTATATCTACAAATATTTACACACACATATAGTTTTTTATAATTATAACTCCAGAACTTTGCATGAGTACTTCCTTATTAACTAATGCATAATTGACAATCAATAAATATTCTTGACTGATTGACACGCAAATACAAACACCTCAAGATACTTTAGAGAGCCTGTAAAATACAAGAAAAACTTAGTGAAATACAATGTTTCTTTGTGGGAACTCACTAAAAAATTAAATCTCTTGGCCTGGCATGGTGGTTCATGACTGTAATCCCAGCATTTTGGGAGGCCGAGGCAGGTGGATCGCAAGGTCAAGAGACGGAGACCATTCTGGTCAACATGGTGAAACCTCATCTTTACAAAAATACAAAAATTAGCTGAGTGTGGTGGTGCATGCCTATAGTCCCAGCTACCTGAGAGGCTAAGGCAGGAAAATTGCTTGAATCCAGGAGGGAGAGGTTGCAGTGAGCTGAGATCACGCCACTGCACTCCAGCCTGGTGACAGAGCAAGGCTCAGTCTCAAAATAAATAAATAAATATCTTCCTGAATAAGTAACAAATTTACTATCTTTGCAATCAAAATTCATAGTTTTAAAAAATTATATGATTTAATGAAATTATTCTAAAATCTATCTGGAATAAAATGAATAATAATAGTCAATAAATATTTAAGAGGAACACTAATAGGAGGTAAAGGTTGCTTCCAAATTATAAAGATGTTATCTACAGTTTTAACAATTAAGATTATGAGGCAAATTAATGAATGAAAACAATATAAAGCATAAAAAGGACTCCAGTATGTAAATGAATTTAATATTTGATAAATATGATATTCTAAGTCATTTAAAAAGAGTTGATTATTCACTAAATAGTGATGGGGTAAGTAGTAGTCTATTTCAAAATAAACTATGTCTTTATCTCACATTATACACTAAATATTATCAGAAGGATTAAATCATCAAATATTTAAAAACATGACTGTAAAATATTATGAAAAAAGGACAAGAGAATAATTCTTTAAATATAACGACTAGCTAAGACCCATAAAGAAAGCAAAGGATAAATATGACTACATAAAAATACAACAATGCTGGTACCAAAACAGACATATAGGCCAATGGAACAGAATAGAGACCGCAGAAATAACACCACACATCTACAACCATCTGATCTTCAACAAACCTGACAAAAACAAGCAATGGGGAAAGGATCGCCTATTCAATAGATGGTGCTGGGAAAATTGGCTAGCCATACAGAAAACTGAAACTGGACTCCTTCTTTACACCTTATACAAAAATTAACTCAAGATGGATTAAAGAATTAAATGTAAAACCCAAAACCATAAAAATCCTAGAAGAAAACCTACGCAATACCATTCAGGACATAGGCATGGGCAAAGATTTCAAGACAAAAATGCCAAAATTGACAAATGAGATATAATTAAACTGAAGAGCTTCTACGCAACAAAAGACACAATCAGAACAGGCAACCTACAGAATGGGAGGAAACTTTTGCAATCTACCCATCTGACAAAGGTCTAATATCCAGAATCTAAAATGAACTTAAACAAATTTACAAGGAAAAAAACAACTCCATCAAAAAGTGGGCAAAGACACTTCTCAGAAGAAGATATTTATACAATTAACAAACATATGAAAAAAAGCTCACCATCACTGACCGTTAGAGAAATGCAAATCAAAAGCACAATGAGATACCACCTCATGCCAGCCAGAATGGTGATTATTAAAAAGTCAATAAACAATAGATTCTCGTGAGTCTATGGAGAAATAGGGACATTTATACATGTTGGTGAGAGGGTAAATTAGTTCAACCATTGTGGAAGACAGTCTGGCGATTCCTCAAGGATGTAGAATCATAAATACCATTTGACCCAGCAATTCCATTACTGGGTATATATCCAGAGGATATAAATCATTCTACTATAAAGACACTTGCACACATATGTTTATTGTAGCACTATTTACAATAGCAAAGTCATGGAACCAACCCAAATGCCCAACAATGATAGACTGGAAAAGAAAACGTGGTACATACACACCATAGAAACTACGCAGCCATTAAAAAGGAATGAGATCATGTCCTTTGCAGGAACATAGATGAAGCTGGAAGCCATCATTCTCAGCAAACTAACACGGGAACAAAAAACCAAACACCACATGTTCTTACTCATAAATGGGAGTTGAACAGTGAGAACACATGGACACGGGGAGGGAAACGGCACACATCAGGGCCTATTGGAGGGTGGGGGGTGAGGGGAGGAAATTTTAGATGACAGGTCAACAGATGTAGCAAACCACCATGGCACACGTATACCTATGTAACGAATCTGCACATTCTGCACACGTATCCCGGAACTTAAAGTAAAATTTAAAAAAAAAATTAAATTTTAAAAAAACATGTCAGAGAAAAAAATATATATATAAAGCAATGCTGTATATTGAAAGAAGAACGTAAACAGCATGCTAATTATTTTGCCAAGAGGCAGTAACCAAAGACTCAATTACAGACATCTCTGTAATTGGTCCTACCAGGACTCTTTTTGATCAAAAAACTAAGCTTTCATTTCATTTTCAGGACTGAAGATGGCCCAGATTCATCATGTTTGCACTTGTGATTTGAGATATTCTCCTAATTTAGTCTTCCACCACAGTTATTTAAACCTTGGATCATGACTGAAGAATATACCCAGTTACTGAGAAATTTCAGATACCCATAATGATAAACTGACAAACTCCACATACATATTTGTTTATGTTTACTTGGGATATGTAATGAAAGCCTATCAAACAGCTGACTTTTACAAACAAGTTCACCTCCATTGAAAGATTCAGGCTAAACTTGTAATAAGCAACACTTTTGGATAATAGCAGCCTTTCTACCCTCTGTATGAGATTTACTGAAATTAAGTCACAGAGTTAAACTGTTTAGACTTGTTGGGTGCAGTTTATATACTCTGGATTGAAGAGTTCTATTTGACTAATAGGCAGTTCCTGAAAATCCTTCATCTCTTAGCCAGCTTCAAATGTGGAGGCAGTAGTTTATTGTTACCTTTATTGGCAATAGTAACGATAAAAGCAACAATAAATTAAAATTGCATTGGTATAGACCCTTCTAGAATTAAACACATTTTAAAAAACATGTAAGTAGTTCTGATTAAAAAATGTGGGAGATAGAATTCTATTACACCAATCTCATGGAAAGAAATTTTAGATAAGAAAAAAAAGTGCATACTATTAATGGTACTGTATCTCTGTATCATAAAGTACTATGCTACACATAAAAACAAATCAAATAACACTACAGCAATCAATGTGATTTCTGTTCAATTAAAAAATTTTCATTGAATACCACTTGCCAATCACCATGCTACATACTGAGGAAACTCAGATGAAGAAAATGCTGATACAAAATTTTCAAAATTAATAGTAAAATCAGCTAAATACACCACCCACTGGCTTTTCCTTATACCATTAATGAAGGCACACAAATAGGCAAATATTTTCTACACTGAAAACCAGGGAAGACAGCATGCATATGAGAAACATTCTCATTAAAACACTGCACTTAAATAGCTGGGACAGTATAACTTTGGGCTCCTGATGACTGTGATCTCTGAAACTCAAGAGCAAGCCAACTAGGAAGTGGAGAGGAAACTGTTTTTGCATTTTTCTACTATCAGTTGTGGTGAATTTTCTGGTAGTTCCATATGTCTCATTTTCTGTACCCCCATCATCATTTATCCCTAAGTTAAGTCTACTCAAATGTTCTATCTACTTAGAGGCCACACGGCTCTCAATATGCAGCATTTACGCACTGACAGTAGAACAAATTCAAGACAAGCCTTGAAATAACTCCATACTGGGACAAAAAATGTTAATGTGTTTTATCAGCGAATTCCTCAAGGACCTAAGCATAAATGAGGAGTGAGGAGTTAAAGGAGCGTGAACAAAAGAGTGGAACAAAAGCCATCCTACTCAACATAAGCCTCTAAACAAAAAGTCCATGAATAAATCAAATGCTTAGAAAGGTAAATACACTCAACACTTAGAAGAAGAATTACTGTAAATGAAAATAATTTCATGGGGTGGTGTGAAGTAATGGACAAGAGTTAAAAAGATGTAGATGTTCAGTAAGTAAGGTAAGCATGGTTAGGCTAAAATTCCTGGGCTCTTATTCCTCACACTACAACATTCCTACACTCCCAGAAATAACCATCACAAATATAATACAAAACAAACAAAAAAAACCTCAACAGCAACAAAGATTTATAAGAATAAATGTAATATGAAAGTACTGTACGAATAAAATTACAAACAAAAGTTACAAAATGAACAACATAAAAGAAGACCTGGAGGAATGAAGAGGTATCAATTTTTATCAAATTTATGCATAAATATAATGCACATTACAATAAATATTTTGGAACTGTTTTCAGTGGAACTTCATGAACTTACATAAAAATCATCTAAAAAGATTTTTTAAATGGACAAAAAATAATGAAGTGAAAAGATTTGCCCTACATGGTATCAAGATCCACATTAGCAAATAAAAAGTTATATGATTAAGACAATGTGGTATTGGACAGGGTACTGAACGGAGAGAGGCAGACCAATCCAAAAGAATAAAGAGCTCGGAAACAGAACTAAACATATTTGCAGGCATGAGATGCTACCAAAATTAGGAGGATTAACTAACCAATGAATAAGGATGGCCTATTCAGTGAGATTGGAAGGACCTTCAACTATCTATATTGTGTTTTATCCAACAATAACAACAAAACAGCATGAAGCAATGTTAACATCTGATAAAGATAAATGTGCAACATTTTATTCTCTAAACACTTCTACATATTTGAAATATTAACCAATAGCAAAAAAGAGAGAGAAAAGAATACCTATAAAAATATTACATTTACAGATCAAGAAGACATTGGACAATAGTCTGTACTAAGTCTTTCATTTCTTTAAAAATTAGAAATATAAAATTATTTTATCATGAAAAAGAATATCTATCTCAAAGTATTTAATATCATATTTAATATTAAAGCACAGCTGGATGTATTATCTTAAAATCAGGAAAAATGATAACCATTTTACAACTATTTTTATTATTACTCTGAAAGTTCTAACAGGTATAATGAAAGTAAAGAAATAAGAATATCATTATTTTAAAGAAGGAGACAAATATATTAGTTGTGGGTGGAATTAAATACCTAGTAAATAAAGGAGAATATTGAAAATTGAATGAAGAAAACTGGAAGATGAATAAAGAAACGCCTAGTAAAATAGCTGAACGCATGATTAAAATACGGAAAACAATATCACTATAATATGTTAGCATTATCTCAAATGTCCTAAGTGAAATGGAAAACTATTTATTCACGATATTAAGGGAAATATAAAAATTACCTAAAAGTAATCATTGTAAGTTATATGCAAGAACTTTAGAGAACAGCTTGAGCTAGTGTAGAATGGGATGAAATGAAGCAGAAAAGAACAGAATAAGGTCAGGAACACTGCATACTAATTTTTAAATGTATCATTACACTTAAAAACATCACAAACATGTGCAAATTAAGCAATTATTCAATTAATAGTGATGGAGAAATTGATTACTCTTTCGGAGAGAAAAAATTCACCCTATGTGAAAATAACCAACAGGCAAAATACACATAAGATAACTTAGCAAACTATCACAAGAAGAGAAAACCAAACACCGCATGTTCTCACTCATAGGTGGGAACTGAACAATGAGATCACTTGGACTCGGGAAGGGGAACATCACACACTGGGGCCTATCATGGGGAGGGGGGAGGGGGGAGGGATTGCATTGGGGAGTTATACATGATATAAATGATGAATTGATGGGTGCTGACGAGTTGATGGGTGCAGCACACCAACATGGCATAAGTATACATATGTAACAAACCTGCACGTTATGCACATGTACCCTAGAACTTAAAGTATAATAAAAAAAAAAAAAAGATAACAAATAGGATACAAATAAGTTAACCAAACTAAAATACTTCCCTATTGGTCCCCTCTGATTATGTTACTTTCCTTGCCTCAAATATACATTCTCCCAACCCCATTGCTCTTACCCGGCTCATGCCTAAGAATTATTTTTTGGTTACTTGGGTTAGATATCAATTCTCCAAGAAGCCATCTTTAAGCCCTCAATACATAGTCCCAAGACTAGATCTGAACCCCTCCTGCATACAGAGTTCCCTTTACTAAGACTAATCTTACTAGATCATAATAATTAGTTCTATAATTAGAAGTTCTGTAAGGTCAGGGGCCACGTTTTAGTCATCCTGATAGCCCTGATATCCCCACTGGATATCTAAACAAAACCTAAATGCTTCCTGAAGCTATCTTCCTACAGTCTATGCTTCGTGGTAGCCCTCTCTTCATTCTACTCAGGCAGTCTCTCATCTTAAATGTTGAGGTTTTCAAGGGTGCCTGATAAGGTTTCAGAGTGTGGACCTAATTCTCAAACAGCTTTTCAATGTGGCCTCACTGAAATGGTGGGGTTAAGAAAAATACTACATGAAGATATCCCACTAGTGACTCCTGATTATCTTTCAAAATCTCTTCTGCACATGAGTTTTATCCACAGTTCATATTTATTGATTTAACTTCTGATTAGCACGTTTCCTTTAAAAAAATCATACTAGCTTATTTCATGTTCCTCCCTTCAGTAATTCAGAGTTTTGACCTTAGTGAAAGGCTAGCAGACAACTACGGTCATAACTCACTTTGTCTTGCCATTCTTTGTTAGTGACCTTTTTCTTTAACACCTCATGGGTTGTATTACAACACTTTCTTCGTAAAGTATCTTTCCATAGAAGATTGTCTCTTCTCCAGCACCCCCATCCCCATTGACAGATGTGCTGAGGAAGTCTCCTAACTCTGTTCTGGGGAATACCTTAAGCTTTCCCTTCTCCCGAACACTCGTGGGATCTACCACCACCATCTTATTATGTTTAAATAACATAAATTGCCACCACAAGGCCAGAACTCCCGAATCTCACTCATCCTCAGACCACATAAGGCTTTGTAGGCAATGAGGCAGACCTCCTTACCACCACAACCCTTCCATTCTCCTTCCCTGCTTCCTAGCAGTTCCACCGCCACTACCTCAAAGCATTAAAACAGCCTGTCTGTGTTTTTTCTCACACAAATTCATCTCCTAATAACCAACTCTTTCTAAAGCACAGCTTCAGCTTTTATATTCTGTAGTTTCAAAACCCTTAAGTGTTCCAAAATCTCTCAGCACAAATCATCACTCCCTATGTGCCAAGACTCCCTGGTGTGCAATTGCTCTCTACCTTTTAGAAACTTCAGTCATCATTACTCGCTGAAAAAAATAAGCTGAACTTTTCTGATTCCTTCATTTTTATGTTGTTTTCTCCTTGTAGCTGACACAAGGGTGGACCTTCAATTATCGTGCTGAAATCCTGTCTGTCCTTTCCTCCCACCTCACACCACTTTCACACACAGTCATTCCTTACCCTTTCAACCAGCTGTGATCTTGCCTTCTTTCAACATACATAGTGCTTTTCTACCATTAGAGGAACTATGTATTACTCTAACATGAACTCTCATCATTTAGTTACAGGCTTTGTCTCTCTTCTTAATCATAAACTTATTGGGAGCAGAGAATCTCTGGGAATTATTTTTCTTTCCTTTATATATCTTGTATAGGGATTTGCTCAGAGCAGATATTCAAGAAAAAATGCTGAATTGAAAAGAGCGATCTATAGGTTTTTATTAATGCAGCATATTTTAGTTGAATAGACATGTTCAGATCTAGAGAGTTCTACTGTTCTAATTACTTATGCTGATTTTTATTTTATTCTGGACAGGCAAGAAAAAGCAAAATTATTAATACATGCATATTGTAAAAAAAAACCAAAAAACCCTTAAAAATAATTAATGTATTTTTAATTACATTAAAATTAAATTTTAATGTATGCATGTAAATTTTAATGTATGTAGGCATGGTGGGTAGTGCTTATAATCTCAGCACTTTGGGAGGTCGAGGCAGGTGGATCACTTGAGCCCAGGAGTTCAAGACCAGTCTGGGCAACATGGAGAAACCCCATCTTTGAAAAAAAATTAGCCGGGTGTGGTGGTATGCACCTGCAGTCCCAGCAGCTCAAGAGGCTGAGGTGGGAGGATTGCTTGAGCCCATGAAGTTGAAGCTGCAGTGAGCCATGATCACACCACTGCACCTCCAGACTAGGCAACAGAGCAAGACTCTGCCAAAGAAAAAGAAAATTAAAAAATAATAATAATGAAAATATCATTTGAATACAGAACCATTTAAATTACTTTAGAGGCAGAAAAACAACATTAATAATATAGGGCAAAAGAGTTGAAAGTAGGATGAGAAAAAAGAGCACCATACATTTAGGAGATGTCCTCAATAAGCAACCTAAGAAGAGCAAGCCTTTCAGAAATCAAAGTGAAATGACAATCACATATCGTGTTTTGGTCTGTTTGTTTCTTGTTTTTTGAGACAGAGTCTCACTCTGTTGCCCAGGCTGGAGTGCAATGGTGCAATCTCGGCTCACTGCAACTTCCATTTCGTGGGTTCAAGCGATTCTCCTACCTCAGCCTCCCAAGTAGCTGGGATTATAGGCACCTGCCACCACACTCAGCTAATATTTGTGTTTTTGTTAGTAGAGACTGGGTTTCAGCATGTTGGCCAGGCTGGTCCCGAATTCCTGACCTCAGGTGATCCGCCCACCTCAGCTTTCCAAAGTGCTGGGATTACTTTGAGCATGAGCCACTGTGCCAGGCCACATCTCGTGTTTTTAGAAAAGTGAGTCAAAGCTACTGTTAAGCTAAGGAAAGAGCCTAATCAAACACTGAAGAAGAAATATGGTTCCAGAAAAATATGATTCTAATTATGAAACAATATCTTTGTGAAAAGATCTGTTCATTTTAGAATTTTCACACATTGTACACCGTTCCTCTATAACACTAGTTTTAAACCAAGGATCTGTGGCAAACTCATGTATGGAACTTTAAAAACCCACCTCAGAACAACTAAAGTACTGTCTTCTACTGGGAAGGGAGGATGGTACGTGTGCATTTTAAAATATCTACAGAGGTGATTCTGATTCACGCCCCTGTCATAGATGCAGGGTTTATGGGTCTCAAGCTATATGAGGCTCTGTAGGAAAAAAAGAATAAAAATTAAAAAGAAGACCCATACAAATGAGGAGTCTTAAACTTAACCTTCAGCCTCGAGTTAAATATGCTTCTGTCTCTTTGTACACAGAACAATATTGATTAGATTTATCTCTTCTAAACTGCTATGACATCACTCTATTACTATATTTTCATTATCTATAATAAAATAATTTTCATTACCAATAAAAAGGGTAATTGCGAATATTTCTTGAATGCTCACAATCTCACTGCATATCAGATACCATGCTAATCCCGTCATGTGTACACTTATTTTAACTTGCTCAGCAATCCTATGAGGTTTAAATACAGCTAGTTATCTCCACTCTCTGAATGTGGAAAGTGAGATTTACTGAAGTGAAGTAATGTATACAAAGTCAAACAATTGTTAAATGTTAAAGCTGAGATTTAAACTATTAATTCGCTTGCTTGGAGCAAGTGTTTGAGATCAAGGCTAGAGATACGGGTCCCCAAACTTAGAGTTTTTCTCAGTTGCATAACTACAACATATAAATCTGATTTGGGACATGTCATTCTACAAATATGCACTGTTTTACATTGTCAGACTGGGAAAGTATGTATATATAGGTGCATCAAAACAAATGCATTGATTAAAGTAAGCAAATCAAAGGGATGTTTTGACATTTTGTGTCAACTTTAAATGATCAAACTTCCTCTTGGCCCAGAAACAACTGCTCCTGCAGTTCAAACAGTATTTCACAAGATGGCTCCCTTGCTATTTTTAGTTGCAACTTACATAATAAAATCCTGCATGACAGTTGTAAATTTCAAAATCTGTAGGAAGTCACAGGTTTCTTATGTTACTTTTTGAATGAGTTTCTACCAAACATTTTTTGGTAACAAGATGCATTCATATAACCTAGAACTGCAGCTAAATGTTGAGGGGCTATTCCTTTGCAAAGAAATTTTGCCAATGAACAATAATAATCTACCTGCTGATTGTTTCCAAACTTCCCTAGCTGTTTCCTGAATACATTGGAAATGCATGCTGATCTCATAGTCCTTCTCAGTCTCCACAAGTGTCTCACAATGAGAATATTTAACCATTCCGGATTTCATTTCGAGTGTTTAAAGATGTGCATTTTTAAAGTAAAAGTAAAACATGAGCACTAAATGTTGGCCAACTATTTTATCTGAAGCTCAAGCCAATCAAGAGAGAACTGTTCAAGGCATAATAAAATTATATTTCTGTCAATTGTTGTAAATTCATGTGTTATTTAAATACTGATGTTCTGATTTTTCCTCATATTCCAAGAGAAGAAAAATAATTCTGCAGCATTAAGGAAAATTTTCTTAGCACAAATTTGGAGTAACTTAAGTTTTCCTGTGTATTGAAAGAGATCATAAATCAGGAATCTGAACTTCTATCACAAAGCACTCTCTGGAAATCACACTTTAAAGAGTATTGTTAAAAGACTTTTCCAAGATAATTTGATGTTGTATTCCCGACCAGACTTGGCATCAAACAATAAACCATAAAATCAATAAACAAAACTCTACTATGGCAGTAAACTGATAGAACTATATAATTCCTCTGTCATCAAATTGTCCTAAAGAAATGCATTAGACATAACATATATTTTTTTCATCTCAGAAAGTTGGCTCTTGGTGGACATAAGTAATCTGAAGTGCCAAGAAATCCATGCTGTCTTTGATTCACAATAATTTTTCTCAACTGCAAACAGACTTATTCAAATTTATTTTCAAGTGTACTGAAGGTAACGTAGCATGGCAGCTAAGACTTCAGGCTCTAGAACCCAGGTGTCTTCATTTGAATCCTAGCTCTGCTACTCTGTCACTCAGAAAGTTACTACACTTCTATGTGCCTCAGCTTCTCCAAGTATAAAACAGTAATAGGAATACATAATATAACAAACATAAAGAACTTAGCATGAAGCATGCCACATAGTAAGCAGTCCATGAGTATCAGCCAGCTAAAGTCACTTTCACGGCCACCGAGCATAGCTCAGGTACTACCACTGAAGTACAGAATGTCAATAAAAAAATAATGGTGGCAATGATGATGATGCTAATGATGATGGCACTTTCTCTCCTGAAACATATTTCAAGTAAGGAGGGGTTGAGTCAAAATTCTCTTTTCACACTCTTCACTTTGCAGAATATGCAACCATAGAAAACAGCTATTTGATATCCCGCCAAAAAATCTGTGAAATGAAGTGCTCTAAATTACTATTCACCTTTCATTCTCCTAGCCAAGCAGACATTAGCAGCCATCAGAATATTTAATCCTTCATTAGTAAGTGGTATAATAATTTTATGACAGCAAATCCTGTTATTTTGAAGGCATTAACTTTGACATCCCTCATAGAATTGCTCCACAGTATCTTGTTTAAGATGGCCTATTACTTTTTATATTCACAATATAAACCACCATGAACTGAGGTGGGAAAAGCCTCTGAATTTTTTAAGCAAAATCATTAAATGTAAACATAGACACAGCCAATAAAATTCTAACCCCATCACTACACAAAGTGGAAAACTGAGGCCAAAAATATTGAAATATTGGTGGCAATAAGGCAGAATAGATTGCAGAGATAAAACTCAAACTTTTCAAGTACTGACTGTCTATATTGAATATAATTTTACTTGAAATGAGGGTTTAAGGAACTAGCCGTGCCTTGACTATTACCTTGTGGTAGCAATTAAAAACTCATCAACTACTGTCTGTCTCAGACAGGAGAGAGAAAGCAAGCGACAGCCAACCCCCCTGAAAGATGTGTAACTCTACAGATCCTGAATTTGAGTGATGACAGCTGAAGTTGGGTCATTTAGATGAAAGGCTACATCACTAAATCCATTAAGGGGCATCGATTAAACTCAATTTAATGCAATATCCATTACCATTTTAAAAATTCATCTCTGGTATGGGATTCGGCTCCCATGTACACTTTTATTTTGAAAAATACCTTCAAAATAATTTATTTCTGGATCTTAGTTTTCAAAAGGTACACATTAGAAAAAAGGGTATATGTTTACATTTTTAAAAACTATACCCTCAGCATCAAAGAGTAATGCCATTTAGCCTAAATAACATAAAAGGTTTTCTCACACATGGTAAAGGCAGATATACTTTACTTAATTCAATATTTACAAGTAAACAAAGTGTTGGGAGACACATCAGCGATATAGTCCAGTGTTTTTCATACTGATTTCTTGCAAATTACTTGTGGACAGTAATTTTCCAAAGGTGACAATTTTTACTTGTAGAAAGTATTTTCCAAAGGCAACAATGGCATAGCCTTTCCACTTAGAAAGGCAGAGTCTTAGAATGAAGTCCCTAAACCATTAGGAGGAAAGGTGAACATATATTATCAGTTCACTCAAAATTTATGGTACAGCACAGATACCCTACATTTTTCAAAATATAATTCAATGCAGGTCTGGCTCCCCTGGCCACTAGAGGCAGAGGTCAGAGTTACGAGGTTACAAGTGCCAACACTGCAAGCTAGGCTCTGTAGGCTTAAAACACCACAATGGCATGTACTTGCTGCATGATTAGGCACAGTGTTTAATATCTCAATGCTTCAGTGTACTTATCCAAAAATGTGAATAATGGAAACAACCACCTCATAGGGTTGTTATAAGAATAAAATTTTGTAGTAAATGTAAAGCACTTAAAACCTGGCACATATCACATGCTAAATACTGCTACACAAGAGACCATACAAAAGGCAAGCTTTCCATCTAATGCCATACTTTTCCTGACCTAAGACATTTTAAAACACACTGATACCAAGGCTCACAATGTTCAGGGCAAATCAAAAATGGCCCAGCCAGTGTATAAAGGCAGATCTGTGTGACCTCAAAGTCCTGCCCTCCTACAGAAACAGGCAGCCTTCCCTTGGATACAAAACACTTCCACTTCTGCCTCACCACAGATACACTTACACAGACACACACACTCATAGCACATGCACAAATAGATCCATGTATGTGTTTTATACATGTTAGAAATTCAATTTCTAAAAAAAGGATCCTAGGGCCTGGGAGGCAGAGAAGAAATATGAAAGCCACTGTTCCACATCACACTTCATCCTCACACGTTAGTTCCTTACACACTTTCTCACTTGATCTTGAAGTGAAGTACAAACACAAAAAAGATAATTATGAGAAGCCCTCCCCTTGCTCCAAATGTGGACTCTTAGTGTATTTTTCCCCTTTCTGTAATCTCTTCACAGCTATGATGAGTACCTCAGATTACATCCTTTATCCTAAATTTAGTCTATTAGAAAAGCAAATGCTGGAACCCAGGATTTTAGCAAGAAATCAACAAGACAACTTTCAAAGACAACTAAGAAAAGTAACTAGAAAAAAAAATATTTCTTCATTTCCATAACAATTCAGAGCCTACAGAGAGAGAATATGGAAAATTCTATACTCAGCAGAAGAAAGTAGACTGAAATGCACTCATTGGCAACCAATTATAACTATGCTATTCCACTACTGAGCCTGCTCATATTGAATCAAGTAGAAAGAACATTTGAGGCTCCAACTTCACTGTCTGTCCACAAATTAGAAACACAAATCCAAAGTAAAAACAAGTAAAATAAAAACACAGAAAAGAAAGATCACCTTTTAGACTCCATTAAAATTGTTCCTCTCATTCCCTGTCTATTTTGTTGTTCAATTTTTCCCCAAAGCTATATAATTAACACATAACATGCTATATTACTTACTTTCTTATTAAGTTTCTCACAAAAGTATTGTCTATTTTAATATAATACTTCTCGATTCTGTACTCCAACCATGTAGAAGTTGTTCAATGAAAACTCTGTAAATATTTTGTGAGGAAATGAAAGAATGATTCAAAAGAGCATATCTCCAAAAATAGTACACTGCAGGACCAAGAATATGTTTGGAAATCACATCAGGAGATAATAAAACATCATATCTATAAACTAGGAGCCTAAAGCCAACAAAAAATAAATTCGCTGTGATTTAAGACAAAATTAGGAAAAGAGATGGTAAAAAAATAGATGATTGAAAGGAAACTGAATATGCAATTGCAAAATCTGTATTCAATGTAATTAAGGAGCAGAAGAGAAACAGTACAAACTCAAGTCAGTGATGCGCCTCATAGAAAATAAAAGATTTCCCAGAATTACAGAAAAAAAAAAAGTATTGGAAGAAAGAATTTTAAAAAACAAATGAAATATAGAGAGAACTGAGGATATGAAAGCAATATAAAATTTTCCAGCTTCTTTGAAGATGGAAACGCAGAACCATCAGCATAGAAGAGCTGAAACTATAATATAATAGAAAACTTTCTCTAAAAACAATGAATTAAGTGTGGTAAGTACAAGACTTTTAAAAAATTTCTTAAAAAATGAAAACAGCAGTTAGTTGGAAAATAGATTACTAATAAAAGAAGAAAATCAGGTTAAAATCAAAATTCTCCCTGCAGATGCCAGAAGACAATAGAGAATAATTAATAAAGTTGTGATAGGAAAAGTTGTGATCCCAGAATTTTATACCCAGCCAAATTAGCTTTCATGTGTGAAAGCAAGAGAAAGCCATCTGCAAGTATGAAATATTTATTGCACCTGTGTACCTTCATTTAAGAAAAGTATCTGAGGGCTATATATGTTAATCGTGAGATAAATCTTCAGAATAACAAGATGCAGTAATGTACTGCATAACATTTGGTCACTGATAGGCCACATACACAACAGTAGTCTCAAAAGATTATAGCAGAGCTGAAAAATTCCTATCATCTAGTGACATCACAGAACAACATATTTCCCACATGTTTCTGGTGATGCTGACATAGAAAATCTATTGTACTTCTCATTGTATAGAAGTACAGCATCTACAGTTATGTACAGTACATAAAACTTGATGATAGAAAATGTTACTATGGTACTGGTTTATGTATTTACTATATTAT
This sequence comes from Rhinopithecus roxellana, assembly GCF_007565055.1. Taxonomy (NCBI): domain Eukaryota; kingdom Metazoa; phylum Chordata; class Mammalia; order Primates; family Cercopithecidae; genus Rhinopithecus; species Rhinopithecus roxellana. Next base: position 67,717,304 of record NC_044556.1, read on the forward strand.
ACTTTTTATTATTATTTTAGATTGTACATCTTCTACTTATAAGAAAAAAGTTAACCATAAAAGGTATTTCAGGAGAAGCTACTGTTATCGTAGGAGATGACAGCTCCATGCATGTTATCAATAAAGACCTTCCAGTGGGAAAAAATATGGAGGTGGAACACAGTGATATTGATGATCCTAACCCTGTGTAGGCCTAGGCTAGTGGGTGTGTTTGTGTCTTGGTTTTTAACAAAAGTATTGAAAAAGTTTTAAAAAAATTAATAGAAAAAAGCTTATAGAATAAGGTTGAAAAGAAAATATTTTTGTACAGCTGTAAAATGTATTTTAAGTATTATTACAAAAGAATTAAAAAGCTCAAAAACACTAAAAAGTATATAAAGTAAAACTGTTACAGAAAGCTAAAGTTAATTTGTTATTGAAGAGAGAAAAATATTTTTCATAAATTTAGTGTAGCCTAAGTGAATAGTGTTTTTAAAGTCTACAGTTGGCTGGGTGTGGTGGCTCAAGCCTGTAATCCCAGCACTTTGGGAGGCCGAGACGGGCGGATCACAAGTTCAGGAGACCGAGACCATCCTGGCTAACCCGGTGAAACCCCGTCTCTACTAAAAAATACAAAAAACTAGCCAGGCGAGGTGGCGGGCGCCTGTAGTCCCAGCTACTCCGGAGGCTGAGGCAGGAGAATGGCATAAACCTGGGAGGCCGAGCTTGCAGTGAGATGAGATCCGGCCACTGCACTCCAGCCTGGGCGACAGAGCGAGACTCCGACTCAAAAAAAAATAAATTAATTAATTAAAAAAAATAATAATAATAAAGTCTACAGTATTGTGTACCAATATCCTCAGCCTTTACAATCACTCACCACTCACTCACTGATCCACGAAAGCAACTTCCAGTCCCACAAGATTCATTTATGGTAAGTGCCCTACACAAGTGTACTATTTTTAAAAAATCTTTTATATCATTTATTTTGTGCATCTTTTCTATGTTTAGGTATGTTTTGATACACAAATACTTACCATTGTCTAACACTTGCCTACAGTACTTAGTACAATAACATGCTATACAGGTCTGTAGCCTCAGAGCAATAGGCTATAGCAGATAGCCTAGGTGTGTAGTAGGTTACACCATCTAGGTTTGTGTGAGTTCACTCCATGTTTGCACAATGAGGAAGTTGCTGACACATTTTTCAGAAAATGTCATTGTCGATAAGGGACACATGACTGTATTTATATGGCACATCACACTGTTTTTCTCACAGTTTAAGTGAGATATATTGGATCTCACATTGGACGATACAACAGTTTAGATGACTGGATCACCTTGCCTAAAGAATGAGTAAACAAAACTTTTTCTTCCCCCTTAGAAAAGTAAAGACAGACAGTGTAACTAGTAGCCACTGTAAATGACAATGGCTTTCTGTATCAGTGAAGTTCTTATTACAATACCTGAGTCATTGTTTATTTTTATGTTTTCATTCTGAAGCCTAATAAGTCAATCAAAGACAGATACTTATGTCTGCAAGCTCAACTTTATAACATCCATAAAGACCAATGATATTGGCATGTCAGATATCTCTAAAAATCAGTGATGATAGTATAATATCAATTAAATCAACTATAGATAGGAAAATCACTGTAAAAGAAACATGGTCCTATCTAATCATTTCTCTTTTTATACATTTCTGTATTATTCTATTTTTATGTTAATCACATGTTACCATATATGAGAAAAGACAAATGTATATACTTTGATGACAAGTCACCTCATAATATTTTTAAAAATCGGGGAAAAAGGCATTAAAAAGTGGTACTGGATTAGCTCACACATATATATGTCATATCATACACATACTACTTTTTTTAACCTCCACTTTCTGGGTTCAAGCAATTCTCCTGCCTCGGCCTCCCAAATAGCTGGGATTGCAAGCATGCACCACCACATCCAGCTAATTTTGTATTTTTAGTAGAGATGGGGTTGCACCATGTTGGTTAGGCTGGTTTCAAACTCCTGATCTCAGGTGATCTGCCCACCTTGGCCTCCCAAAGTGTTGGGATTACAGGTGTGAGCCACCACACCCAGTCATGTATACATTTTTTTAAAAAAATACCCGTTGCAAACAAAAAATGGTCATCAACATGGGATTAACGAAATTATGACCTATGCCTAAAAGGAAAACTATGTAGCTGCTAAAACAATAAAGCAAGTCTTCAACAAATGATTTTTTTAAATTTCATGACCTCTTATTATGTGGAGGTACAAAGGTATAGTGAGCTTCACTTGTATAATAAAGGAATGTATTTATATTAATTATAGACACACACACTTTCACACATACATATCCATACATAAATGATTCCTTGAATGATAAGAAATGGTAATTGTGTTTGACTCTGTAGGGAATGAAACACTAAAGGATCAGCTGCAGGAGGAAGGCTTACCTATCACTCTATATTCTTTACACTGCTTGCTTGTTTCTTATTGCTTAATGATTTATAGACACTCCTTATCAAGTTTTAATAAAAGCATACAGTTTTTATTTTAAGTGAGCAGGCTATTAATTCCTCACTATTTGTATGACCAAAGTTGCCATGTGAAAGAATATGATTTTCTTTCTGCATTGACATAAGCAAAGCACCTATCTTAAATCGCCCTGATTTATATACACTTCCTAGAGTTTGCATGAATTTTAAAAGATAACTAGCACTGCACAACTTTAGACTTTCAGCAAACATTTATAAAAGTCAACCAGGAAATACTGTAGAAGACAAAGAGTGTATGAGATGTGATTTGCAATCAGGTCTATGCTATTGTTTTTCTATCATTATCCACATCAAGAGTGGCTTTATTGTAACAATCTCCTTTCTATTATCATAAACTCACAATTTCCTTTTTTGAGACAGGGTCTCCCTCTGTTGCCCAGGTTGGAGTGCAGTGGCATGATTATGGCTCACTGTAGCCACCATGCTTGGCTAATTATTTTTTCTTTTGTAGAGACAAGGGTCTTGCCATGTTGCCCAGGCTGGTCTCAAACTCCTGAACTCAGCAATTCTCCCAAAGTGATGGGATTACAAGAGTGAGCTGCTGCACCTGGGCTATAAACCCACAATTTCTATCCCCTGATTTTTTCCTCTAAAAATATAGTGATCCTTTTTTCTGACACTTAGATTTCATTTTCTTGAAATTATTCCCCCAAATTCTGAATTTTTTAAACCAGAATGTCATGGCTTGGGATTGGTAGCACTCTAGTAACATTTTGTATCATATTTACAGAAAACAATTCAGAATCTGCAGGAGGAGAGGAGTACTGAAAATATATGACACTATAACATCACCCAGAGCTAAGCAGTAGAATGAGATTTTCCTATTTTTAGAAATACATTTCCCTGTGGTTTCCTGCTGAGCACTATATACTCAATTTTTGAAGTAGTTATTTTGTCTGCTAGCACCTATATTGGAACATGTTGCTATGTTCTAATACAGTATTTTCTCTTAATTTTTGAAGTAGCACAAAATTGAACTTTTTATCAATCTGTAAATTAAAACAAATTATACAAGCCAATGGTTCTAAACCCTTTTGTGGTTTATGGACCCCTTTGAGAATCTGCTATGTGCTGTGGACCCTCTCTTCAGAACATGATTATAGACTCTTAAAGCTTATCCAGCTGTCTTCCAATGGTTCATAAAAATTGAGTCACAAACCTTATTTCAATCTTCGATGAACAATAGGGAAGAACAGACAAATACAGCAGCTTATTTAAAATTAAGCAATTTTATTTGCATAATAATTAGGTTATTTACCACTGTTAAATACATTATCCTTTGAGTTTCCACAAAGCCCTGTGAGATAGCAAATGCAGTTATTATCATTCATCTATCAGAAAGTCATTGAGACTATTCACCTGAAGGAAGCAAATAACTCAGAAAAGTTCAATGACCTGGTCAAAAGCACAAAGTGAAAAAATATTAGAATCAGGATTCAAATCAGGTCTTCTATTTACAAATCTTATTTTTCCTCACCTTACATTCTTTCCTTTAGTTCAATATTTGGCAATCATTTTCTGTAAAGGAATTGATAGTAAATATTTTCAGCTTTGGAGGCCGTATGGTCTCTGTTGTAAGTATTTGACTCTACCATTATAGCATGAAGGCAGCCAAAGTCAATACAAGACAAATGGGCATGGCTGTGTTCTAATAATTACATAAAACAGGTGGCAGGCTTGATTTTGCTCATGGGTTATAGTTTGCGGACCCTGAATTATCACCTCTACAAAATAAATGACCTAAATCTTTTAACTTATTTTCCTAAATAGTTTGACTGCTTTTGTCATCATGATATTGACCTTGTTAAGTGATCATTGGTACAATACTCTAAATGCTAATGGAATCCCTAAGTAATATCATCAATAACAAGCAAAATCTCTGCCAAAAACCAATGTAAAACTGTTACATATTTTCACTTTTATTTTGAGACAATTTCACTGATGAAACCATCATCTAGGAAGGTCTTTTTGAAACATAATCCCCTTCAGTAACACAATAGGAGTCAATATTACATGGAAAAAAATAAATATTTTTTTGCATTGATAAAGTTAAGAAGACACTGTTTGGAAAAGCAAATTAAAATATAAAATACAGTTTCTTACAATGTTTAATGACTTTGGATATTGAATAACATTAAATAGGTATAAAATTAGTATACGTGTTTACAAAAAGATTATGATAGTCATCACAGCTGTCATCAGATATCCTGGCTCACTTGAGCACCCTTGAAGTTGGTTTGGCCAATGTCATATGAGTGAAAACAATATGTGCATTTGTATAAAGCTTTATCAACCAGTGTTCAATGTGCCTCATCTGCTCCCTAAGCCACAGTGATCATGTAAGAATCTGGAACACCACCTACAGAAGTCTCTTAGCAAGTACAATGAGGAGAACCCTCCTGCCTATCCACACTGGACACTGACTGTAAACAAGAAATAGACTTCTTTTGTAAGGCCACCATGATATGGGAATTGTCACAGAATATATCTTAGCATATCCTAACTACTATAAAAGCATAGATTAAAAAAAATCATTTAAAAAGGTTTATACTAATATTCATTTTTATTATGCTTGGTTAATCAAAAGAAACACCTCAAGATAACATTATATGCTATTTTGAGGCCAGGCATGGTGGCTCACACCTGTAATCCTAGCACTCTGAGAGGCCGACGTGGGTGGACTGCTTGAGTTCAGGAGTTCGAGACCAGCCTGGGCAACATGATGAGATCCTGACTCTACTAAAAATACAAAAAACTAGCTGGACGTGGTGGCACACACCTGTAGTCCTAACTACTCAGGAGGTTGAGGGAGGAGAATCACTTGAACCTAGGAGGTGGAGGTTGAACTGAACCAGGGTCATGCTACACCTGGGCGACAGAGTGAGACTCTGCCTCCAAAAGAAAAAAAAAAGGTGATAACATTACACACTATTTTGAATGACCACATTTTGAATTATCTACGTATCATTAAAATAACTGGTTGGTAGGCCAGTCATGGTGGCTAACGCCTGTAATCCCAGCACTTTGGGAGGCCAAGGTGGGCAGATCACGAGGTCAAGAGATTGAGACCATCCTGGCCAACATGGTGAAGCCCCGTCTCTACTAAAAATACAAAAATTAGCTGGGCATGGTGGCACATGCCTGTAGTCCCAGCTACTCAGGAGGCTGAGGCAGGAGAATCGCTTGAACCCAGGAGGCAGAGGTTACAGTGAGCCGAGATTGCGCCACTGCACTCCAGCCTGGTGACAGAGCAAGACTCCATCTCAAAATAAATACATAAATAAAACAAAATAAAATGAAAAATAACTGGTTGGTCATTTCATTAAATCAAAATAAAAATTAACTAGGTGAAGAAATAGTCAAGTGTAACACAGCCCTGTGGGAATGACTGGTTTGGGATTGAATTTTGTACATTCAAACTATGCTAAACAATTCAAAAAAAATTTTTTTTATGTTATAAAAATTAGGGGTATGAATTAAAGCTATAAGAAACAATCAATTTTATGTTTTAAATATTAGTGGCAGAAACAAACATGTAAAAAATAATATTGGCTTACATTAATAATAAAACAGTACAAATTAGTCAATAATAAAGTTAGCTTACCCTAAAAATTAGTACAGAGTCATTCAATATACAAACTATTTTCACATATGCAACCTGATTTAGTCTCCACAACTCTTGAGAAATAGTAGCCCCAGTTGACAAATGAGAAAATCAAGAATAATAGAACTGTGATTTGCCCAGATAGACAACCCTAGCTAGTGGCAAAGACAAAACCCTGAACCTAAGTTTTCTGAAGTGAAATCTGATGTTCTTTGTACTATATCACTCCTTTAAAAAAATGTAAAATTATTTTCCTTCTAAGCAGCATAAGCAAAACTAGTCTGTATTAATATGTACAGCACATGATTTTAGTTGTAGCATAATGCTAACTAGGAGGTCATGTGTGCAGTCTTTTTTCCATCAAGTTAAAACGTAGCTTCATAAAGTTGTCTACAGGGACCACTGAAATTATATACTAAAACATGTATACTTTAAACAGAGGCTATTTAGGGTGAATATGACTTATTTCATATTCCTCAAGATAGTATAATTTATAATAAGAAATATATATGGAGGTCTTCATGCCAAGTTCCTGGCACAGAGCCCCCTAAAACCCTTGTAATTTCCAGAGCAAAAGGGTTACTAGGAGGATCTTTCATCCTAATAATTGGTCTTTGATCCTGTTTCTTGACACAGAACTCCTAATCTCTTAGAATTTCCTGGGTGATAGGAGCATCTTTTGTTCTAATGAGGTGACTCTTACTGGGTTCCTGGATAGCTTCAGGATGGGGGCTGGTCACCAGAAAAAAAACAAACCATGACTACAAGTTTGGAACTTTCAGCCGCAACTCAATTCTCCAGAAAGGTGAGAGGAACTGGAGATTGATAATCAACCACACTTAGATGATGAAGCTTTCATAAAAATATCTGAACTATGGGGTTTGGAGAGCTTTGGGGTTGCAGAACACATGGATGCATCCCAGAGAGGTTGTGGAACCTCCCCACCCCTTCCTACATCCCTTTCCCTATGTATATCTTTCATCTGTATCCCTTGTAATATTCTCTGTAATAAGCTGGTAAACGTCAGTAAACTGTTTCCCTGAGTTCTGTGAGCTGCTCCAGATGAAACCCAGAGAGGCTCGAACTTGTGATTGGCATGTGGAGTGGGGACAGTCTTATGGGACTGAGCCCTTCACCTGTGGGATCTGATGCTAATTCCAGGTTGATAGCGTCAGCATTGAATTGAAGTAGAGGAAACCCAGCTGGTGTCCAGTGGAGAATTGCAGAAAAATCCTATACATCTGGTGTCAGAAAAGTCCTGTGTCAAGTGGTAAGAACATAGTTGGAGAAAATAGTTTTTTTTTTTTTTTCTTTTACACTCCTACTTCTCTTTTTTCTTTTCTAGCTGCTTGGCTTTGGCAATTTCACTCTTTGTTAGCATCTTCAATAAGGGATGTTTACGCCTAGAGGGGAGAGGTAGGACACATCAACCAAACTTGGCTGCTTGTTTGCTGTTTTGGCTTTAAAATTAAAGTTGGAAGGGAAAGAAATTTAAGATTAGCAATTAATGTGCATTTTTGGATAACCTGTGGCTTTCAGTAGTTCGTAGCATCGCTATTCCTCCCAATGCTCTGTTAGAACCAAGAGTTGGCTGTATGGAATTCCTTTCCATTTGGAATGAGTCACATCAGCATTGTACTTTAGGTGCACACAAACCACAATAGTTAAACATGAACTTCATTTGGCACAGTCACTTTTTTTGTAAACATCATGCCATATGCACCCTACCATATAAATAACAATGCCAATTTTCCAAGAGTAAGTAAGATTGCACAAGTCTAAAAAAAAAAAAAAGAATTAGGAAGAAAAACATGCAGCCTAATTACCAGCTGAAAGTAGACAGGCCTGAACAAACGTTGTCACATGCCTTTCTTATCAAACGAAACACCAGAGACACATACAAAAAAAATTTCTGATAATCATCACACCTAGCTTTCATCACATTCAGAGCAATACTTGGATATCTGGTGCTCAGTCAGATGCTCTGCAAAATCTATAATCTAGAATGAACAGCTCTGCATTTCAGAAATCAGGAAGGAGGAATGACAAGAAAAAATAGGTTCTGTATTTATTCAGGGCATGAACTTCATGACTATTTCTTGCTTCCAATTTTTGGATAATTTCAAGACCACAACATTTAACAGTGATTGCTTTTCAGAAAATTAAAATATGCTATTGAAAACTTTTCAAAATTATTCAAGAAGAGGTGAAAGTGCGTTTTGTTTCAGAATATAAGCAATTCCTGACTTGAACTACATTAGAGATATGGGCAACTATGATGCTGGTACCCAATGCCCAACCCTTCTCTTGCTAGAGCTTCTGTTAGATCTATAATATATTGTTATGTTTTCTCCTGTTACTAAAAACAAACAAAAAAACCCAAAACAAAACAAATTATGCCTAACGTCTGGGAAGATTATATCCCTAATGTTCCCAAATCCCTTTTCAGCTAGCGTAGGATTCTGAGTACTAGGTGCTCTTCTTGCCTGATGTAGCATACATATGCAATGAGAAGAGGTGACTAATCTATTTGATTATTGCTTTGGAGTCTACAATAGTATTTATGTAATAATTCAGCTTTATTCCCTATCAAATATACTTTTGCACTCTGCCAACTTAGCTATCATTCATAAGAAATTTTCTCTGAGAAACACATTTTAACTTAGAAAATAAATAAGACTACATGAAGATTTCTGAGTGGCAGGAGCAAATGTCATTAATAATATCCTGATATGTGTTTTGTTTTCATTAATTTAAGTAGATGGAATGAATAACACAGAATAAAAACCCAAATTTAATTTCAATTTTTGTGTTTCAACTACACAATACCAGAAGTACATATTTTGGAAAAATAATCATCTACTTTCACAAGCTTGCATAAAGAAAAATGCAGTGAGATTGTAGAGTAGGAACTGGAAGTCACCTTGCAAAATTCATTGTCTTTTAAGCTGCCTGAGAGAACCTTAACTTTTCTATAAAAATGGAATCCCAAAATCCAATACACAATTCTCTGAGAACATGCAAGGGACTAGTGAAATGCCACAGAGTTATGAGTGTACTAAATTAATAAGTTAGCACCCAACACGCAGAGCTGCAATGACATCATCCTTTGAGAAAAGGTTTACCGACAAATTCCACACCACTGCTTCAAGTCCATTCATTTCCAAGTTCAGGCAGTGGCTTCTGTGGTCATAAAGCTGAAGAGAAAACACAATTTTTCCTCATCCTTTCAAGTTGTAGTTTTGTCCCACATCCAACAGAAAGAAAGGTATTAGACTCCCTGCTGAAAACAAGCATAGGCTTTGCAGTTTTCAATATACTTTCTGTATTTCCAAAAGTGACTCCTTTTTATCTGGAATTGCTTGTTAAAATTACTGCAAACTTTTAATTTTCTTCCTGGTGTTTGTTTTGTTTTGTTTTCATAATTACTTAAGCATTATACCAAACTGGAGAAATACAAGTTTGCAGTAAATCTGTGATTGTTATCATAATAGCTTTAGCAATTTAATCTAGGTAAAAGCCAACTGGAAGCCCCAGTGGCAGGTTCAAAATATAGAAACAAAAATACAAACAAAAAATCATAGAAACTATTTAGCCAAATTCAATCTCTACGCTCAAGTGATAGAAAATAAGAGTCATTTGAAAATATGCAAAATATTGCTCTAAGGAAAAATTAAGTTTCCCATTAAGACTTAAGAGAAATGCTTTGGAATCTTAAAGTCACTGTAGACCATAGTGGCCTTCTTGTTATTTGCATTCTGACACTCAGATATAATAATCGAGTGATAAGTGTAGGCAACTCCTAATTCTGACATTTCAGTTCACTTTCCACTGGAGAATATTTTATTACTTTAAATATAATTATATTAAATTGTATTAACATATAACGATTAATATATAAGTGTAATTAATATAATTTTATAGATTGATAAATTATATACATTAATATCAATATATAATTTATATGAAATAATATATTAATATACTATATAATAATATAACTATATAAAATAAAAATATACTAATTATATATTACTATATCAATGTAATTAATATGTAATATATAATAAATTGATAGTTATATAACTATAAAAATTATAATTTTAATGCTTTCAAGTAAAAAAATCTTCTTATAGTTTCTTCTAATCCTTAAATTGGTCTTGAAATAGAATACAGTTGTCCATACATCATTTTTGCCACCTGCCTTTCCCATAGTTTAACTGAGAAGCTTTAAAAACACTTAAAAATTTAAAAACTTAAAAATTAAAAGCTAAGCCCTCTAAAGCATTATTCTGAGAGGAGTATATCTCTACCTATAAACTTTTTTTAAGACCACATATCTGTTCACCTTTCACCCTCCTCACTGCTACCTCCTTAGTTCAATCAACATCTTTTCCCATATGGATTAATATATTAACATGTTTGTGAGGTGTTTCCTCCACCCAGTTCTCTGATTCTGTAACAACAACAATTCAATTCAATTCTACAGGAGTCCAGACCTACAGATTAAGAGCTCAGTCCACAGGACAGCTTCCAGGTCAGACACCAGTAGCAAATGGCATGCTGTGCTGCTCACGGTTTCTGCCTGGCCAACTGCAAATTCAGGGGTTCCCAGGACCTCTCCTCAGATTGGTTAACTCCCTAGAAGGATTCACAGAACTCTGGAATGCATTCTCCTTACTAATGCTGGTCTATTATAAAGGATATAATTTAGGAACAGCCAAATGGAAGAGATGCATTCCGGTATGCATAGAAGTAGGGGGTACGGAGCTTCTATGTTCCACAGCTTCCCCCAGCATACTACCCTCCCACCACCAGTATTCCCCAACCCAGAAGCTCTCTGAACTCCATTGTTTAGGGGATTTTATGGAGCTTTCATTAAGTAGGCCTGACTGATTAAATAATTGGCCATTGGTGATTAAACTCAACCTCTGGCCATTCTTCCCTCCCCAGAGTCCTGGGAGTGAAGCTGAAGGTTCCAATCTGCTAATCACATGGTTGGTTTCTCTGGCTATTAGCCCCCATCTTGAAGTTATCTAGCAGCCCACCAGTAGTCACCTCATTAGCATAAACTCAGGCATGGCTGAAAGGGGCTTGTTATGAATAACAGAAGACATTCCCATCACTCAGAAAAGCCCAAGGATTCTAGGAGCTCTGGGCCAAGAACCGGGGTCAAAGACCAGATATATTTTTGTATGATGCCACATTTTTCACTGGTCTTCTACTTCAGCTTCTACCTTCTGAATGGCAGCCAGCATCACATCATGCTTGTCTTTGGCTTAAATCTTTCAGTGGCTGCCTACCGAATTTAGAATGTTACCATGACCTATAGAGTCCTACATGATCTTGCTGCCTCTTATCTCACTAACCTCACTTCTTTCCCCTTCTCTCCTTCCTGCAGTCCCCCAGGCACTGCCTCATCTGTATTCCTTGAACATGCCAAAAATCTGTCCCACTCAAATCTTTGCCATTGTTGTGCCCTTTGCCTTCATTAATCTTTCCACTTTTCTTTACATAGCTAATTTATTTTCATCATTCAGGGTTCAGCTTAAATGTCACCTCCTCAGAGAGTTCTTGAATCAGCCTCTTTAGAACACCTCCCACTCCCTGCTCTGGCTCCATCATCTATTCTCTATCATGAGTTTCTTTTGCTACATTTATAGCAATCATTCATGGTCTTGTTTTTAATGTACTGATTGATCATTGGTCTCTTCAATCCCAATTTTTCTAGTCTTGCTGAATTCAAGAAGAAACAAACAAACAAACAAAAAATGGGGGCGAGGGGGAGAAAGGAACAACTGAAATGAAGCTTCCTAAAATAATACAACATATAAAATCTTGGCCATATTTTTACTCCTTTCTCACAAAAACAAAAAAACATCAACTAGCACTGTCTATGAGTTACAAGCCTGCTGCCTAAATATTCACTTCACTTTCAATATTTTGACTCCTGTCTCTTCATTCTATTAGTCACCAAGGCCTGTTGATTCTTGTATCCAATTATTCCAACATTTTGTGCTTACTCCTGTCCTTCCACACCAACTCCAATCATCCCAGTCAATACATCCCTCCTTCCCTGGGTCACTGCAATGCCTCCTAACTGCTCTCTCTTCCTTACAAATGCCTCTTGTCACTTTTAAACTTTGACTTCACTTTTAATAAAAATTCAGGTTCTATCTTATTACAGTAGATCCTCAAACATGGGATTATTTTCAATGCAGTTTTTCCATCTAAAGCAGTCAATATTATTTCCCACTAAACCAGTCAATATTATTTCCCACTACTTCTTTAAACAAGTCTTCTTTAAACAATTTCTTTAAACAAGTCTACTCCAACACTTGCCTTTCTATCCCCAAAATAAATCCAGCTCATTCCTCTTCTTGGATTTTTGCTTAGTCATGCCACAGACTGTGAGGCTTTTTCCCCTTCCTCAGTCTAAATCAAAACATCTTCGGCCGGGCCCGGTGGCTCACGCCTGTAATCCCAGCACTTTGGGAGGCCGAGGTGGGTAGATCACGAGGTCAGGAGATCGAGACCATCCTGGCTAACATGGTGAAACCCTGTCTCTACTAAAAATACAAAAAATTAGCCAGGCGTGGTGGCGGGCGCCTGTAGTCCCAGCTACTCGGGAGGCTGAGGCAGAAGAATGGTGTGAACTGGGGAGGCAGAGCTTGCAGTGAGCCGAGATCACGCCACTGCACTCCAGTCTGCGAGACACAGCGAGACTTCTCAAAAAAAAAAAAAAGAAACATTTTCTTCAAGGCACAGTTCAAATCCAACTTCCCCACTTAAGACTTTCAGTTCCAGCCCATGTGTTCTTCCCTTTTTCTCAATTCTCATAGCACTGAAACCCCTGTTCTATGTTACATTTGATTATCCAAGACTTATTTTTGTTATTCTGCAGTCATTTCATATGTGTAAATGTTGTCTCCCAAATGAGACTGCAAGCAGGGACTACGTCCTTACTTCCTTTGTAATCCTGGCAGCAGGAGAAGTAGCACAGATCCAGCAGGAGCTTCTCACCTTGACTTACAGATTAAAATGATTCTGACGATGACTCCCGTCAACTCCAAGCAGCCATTCTAGATAACTGGCAATAGCCAAACAGAGCGCACTGTCTCTTACCCCTGGTCTTTTCCACATGAGCTCCCTATGTCTGCAAGCCTCCCTTTCCAACTTTCTTCACCTGGCAAATTCCTAATTCTATCCAGTCAGCTGGGACAATGCCTACTAAGGAAAAGGAACCATCCCTCGCCTCTTTCTTACTCACCTACCCACCCAATATCTGTGTAAAGTGCTGCATCACTACATTCCCATTAAATGCTTTTAACTCACAACTCCTGGCACACTGTATTGTAAATGTGTATTTATCCACCCTTCTCCCTGACTGATCTATGTACAACTTAAAGCCAAGGAATTTATTTTTTATCTTTATAGCAACAGAGCGATAGTGTTTTATTATTTGTTGAATTAATATATAGACAAACAAACTGGAAATGAAATATGTTGAAAGGACTAATAACTTAGCCTCACAGGTATCAATATGGTGTTATGTAATTTCCAATAAGTCATAGTTCAGACCATATAGAATGCCTATTTGTTTTTAGCTTCAAAAATAATTATTATGCATCCAATATGTATCAGGCATTTGGAGATACAGGCAAGATCCAAATGATAAAAAATCCCTAACTTCATAGAGCTTGCATTTTACTAGGAAAAATCGGCAAGGGACTATGGCTTTTGCTCTGACTGAGTTGGAAACCACAGAAGAGTTCTGAGCAGAAGGTTGCTGCAACGCTGCTGGCATGCGATGATGCTGCTTTAGACAAAAATGGCGGCAACTTGAATGCTGAGCAGTGGTTAAAGCATGAATCTAATATAAAGGCAAAGCCAACAGGACTGGTATATGGAATGGAAGTGGCATATGAGAGAAAAGGAATGGTCAAGAATGGATTTCAGTCTGTACAACTGTGGAACAGACTTTGTGAAGAATTTGGAAGGGTATAACTTTGGAAAGGGTGTTTAGATATATGAAGAGATATTCTAAAATTTGGTCTTAAATTTTAATATTTTATGTTGTATTACACCCCTTGGGCATATTTCCAAGGAATAGTGAGGATTATGTTTGCTTCTTAGAAAAATTGATGAAATTGAACAGAAAATCCTTGGACAACTGTGGCCAGCTCAGCTCCGTGAAGCACTACCTGTACCAGGAACCCTCTAAAAGCCACTGTAATTTATTTTTCAAAACTCTCCCAACTTCTAATGTCATTTTAAAATGTCTTATGCAATGCAGCTATTACTAAAAGTCATAATTTCTATGATTGCTAAAAATCACTTCAAAGCTCACACAGTTATTATCATTAGCAACATTATTAATTATACTTTGAATTTTATGGAATAATGACTTTGATGTCAAATGCACACTTAGGAAAGAGGACAAATTTTTTCTCTTGCCCTAGACCACCATAACCTAGTCCAAGATTAGAGGACATGGTGTTGACCACAAGAGTAAAAGACCATGCAGTAAAAAGTCCTCATATGGGTCACCCAGAATGATTTAATCCACTGAAGACTAAAGCCTGAGATAGAAGAGTAGGATATCTGGGCTGTCAGGCAGCTACCTAAAGAGCCTAAATGATCAGCTACTGTGCTTAATGGCTATAATTTGGAGTAAGGCTGGTAATAATGGTTTATATTTTTTCATGTGTTGAAGTGTATGTCTGCAAAACTTACTGTATTTGGGGATTCAAAAAATGAGACTGTTTATAAACATACAGGGCAACAGTAAGTCTGTATAATGACTGAGTCTCCTGCAAAATAATTTAGTGGTGGTCATGATGAGTTATAACTTAGACTTTTGAATTTTCATTGGCAGAAACAAACCATTCTCACTCAGTCTGTGAGCTTTTATTCTTCTAGACTCTAAGTAGTTTACACAATAAATAGTTATTTCCATAGTAGAAATGGCCAAGATGTCTAAGCCCCAAACTTAACCTGTTATTATGGTTAGAAATCAAGGTTGCCATTCTTCCAGATTTTCACAGCCACACAACTTTTGACCTAGCTGATGGAAATGTAAGAGTAAACATAGTTTCTTGACCTCTCAAAAAAGGCAAAAAATCAGCATGCTAAAGTATGTATTTTGCTGGCATGTGATCCAGTGCAAAGAGGCACTACAGTGGATTCATATAACGACAGAACAGTACAAATACCTGTAAAAGAAAAACTTTTAAGTGAGAGTTCATCCATAAATTTTCCATGTTCTCCTATTTAGTACTTTGATATAATCTGCTGACATGAAAACATCATACATGTCATAATTTATGAATGACATTACAAAAATAAGATTGAAACTTTCAGGACTTCAACTTATCCCAAAGGTATGTGGAAAGAAAGAACTCCCTTTTTTAAATATATTTTCTCACACCTGAAATTCCTTCATAACTATGATGAGTCCATTTCCTTCTCTTTCTTAAAAAATACACTTTAAATGCATCTCTTTCCATTAGCAGGTGGCTTTTCTCATTCTCACAGAATGACAAACATGGCTTTCACTATGAGGTCTGTGTTTAGGTTTCCTGAATAGCTTTTGGGCACTGAATGACAAACTAGCAGAGAGGACATCTACATGTGCCCATTCTGCTACTTTAGAAGATACCAAGCATACGTGTGGGTGAGTTGAAAAAAGAGACCACGTTCCATTATGCAACCCTTTCAACACTATAACAAACAACGCGATTTAAAAAAATCATCAGGGGCCTAAACTTTCATACTTTTTGTAATCCTCACATTTCAGTGTTAAATTTTTATATATTTATGCTACTAGCAAAATATAATGTATAAAAAACAAGCCCTGAAGTAATCATCATAAATGACCATATTAACAGGCACAATCTGTTAAAATGTAGAGTTAAAATTTACAAATTTGAAAAGATGATATCATGTAAGAACTTCCATGAAAAGAATGTTAAAATTATATTCAAATCCTTTTCTGCTACACAAAAAATATCAAAAATTCAGGAAAATTAAAAACTAATTGTCTAAAGACATAATCATTTTAAGTTGTTTCTTGACATCACTATCATTAGTCAAATGACTAAACTGCACTGCTCCTGTTTCACATGTATTTTAAAGTCAACTCAGTATTCTAAAATAGCAACGAATTCATTTCCATTACTCCTTTGTTTAAACCTTTAAACCCCCTTTTCACAATCAATTTACTATAATCTAGTTTTTCTATCTTAAGTAGATCATTTTGACCAACTATGCAAAAAATTCAAACAAATGGATTTTATCTCACAAACTGTACCAAAACAAAAAACAAAAATAAGTTGTCTCCTACCTATGGTTGTAATAACAGTGCCAGCAAAGAAGAAGGAACTTCCCAAATCCCAGTGACTGATTTGATTGGAGGTGTTTCCTAAAGGTATAATCCCTGCATTTATTGCTGCCACTATTTGCTGCAAGTTTAAAAAGAAATTTATCAGTACACATGAATCACACAGAGGCATCAAACAGCATATTTTCCACCCCAGAAATGACTTGACAAAGAGAATCAACTCTAAGGTTTTGCTTTTCCATTTAAAATGTATAATATAGCTTAAAACTTTATACTGAAGAATTTAATACCACTTAAGTTATAAGAAACGGACATGTGATATCAAGTGAATTGATTGGCATGAAGGTTATAATATTGTACCAACATGCATTCATATTGTCATCCATTAACATATTTAATTGCTTATTTGAATTAACAACTAAATATGACAATGTTCTCTAGTAAGCACCACAGCATAAAAATAGCAGGTTGCAAACTATAGTTACAATTATATATAATAGCTTCATCAGAAAGAAAGTATTTCCAAAGTGCTGCTCATTTCAAATGTTAAATATACGATCCAAGTCTGAGTTGGCTATAACTGTACCAAGCCTATATCAAAAAGAGCTAAGGATGAAAAGGAAAGGCAACAAGACTTCACTTTCAAGCTTGAGGCAGTCCATGTAGATCTAAACTTTTAGAATTTCTACAGATTTTAGTAAATTCTATGACAATGAGAATCACCAAAGCTCTGTAGATGACAATCTGTCAACAATATTACATAGAGACCACTAAGATCTATTGCTGAGAATGTTGAGTAGTACTAAGAGAAAGACAGAAAGATGACATTATAATCCCTTCTTCAATCATCACATGTTGGGAGGTGGGGGTTGGAGGAGGAGAAGCACAAAAGGTAAGACAATATGTTAGGAGAAAATGTATAGTAGAAGACAGACAGATTACAGGGGATGATGTTTCTGTTGGAAATATAGCTTTGGAGATCTTTACTACTTAATTTTCAAATTATGGAATTGGAAGAAACAACATTTGATAAGGAAATTAAAGGCCAAGAGAAGAAAAGTGGTTGGTTTAAGGTTACATAGTTTGCTGGCAAATGGATAAGTACACTCTGAAAATGGGGTATGACTCAAGGAAGTCACTGGCATATGGAAAAGAACAGGTAATCCATAGCTGAAATGTAATATAAAATCTCATTTCAGAACTGTTATGAAACATGTCTGATGTCTTCATCTATGAATTAAAAAGTCAATAGTTCCGTGTAAGATTAATTAAATTGCATTGCTTTTATTTACTTTAGCAGTGATATATGATCTTTGTTTAAAAAAAATAGGAAATACAAAAAGGCATAAAGAGGATAATAAAAACTATCCATAATTGCAGAATCCAGAGATAACCACTTTTAATATATTACATTATCTACCCCTGGTAGTTTTATATCCTCTTTTACATAGTTGTATTTTCTACTCTTAGTTAATACTATTCCACATGCAGGTTTTTTTGTCATTACCAAATTTATTTAATCATTGCCCAAGATGTAGATATATATGTTGTTCTGAAATTTGAATTAATATAAAATGTGCTGTTGTGAACATATTTATGTATAAATATTTCCCTATTTCTGAACATTTCCCCAGGAGAGATTGCTAGGAATAAACTTGCCACGTTAAAGATTACGAGTGTTTTCGGTGTGGCGCGGTGGCTCACGCCTGTAATCCCAGCACTTTGGGAGGCCAAGGCGGGCGGATCACGAGGTCAAGAGATCGAGACCATCCTGGCTAACACGGTGAAACTCTGTCTCTACTAAAAATACAAAACAAATTAGCCGGGCTTGATGGCGGGCGCCTGTAGTCCCAGCTACTCGGGAGGCGGAGGCAGGAGAATGGCGTGAACCCGGGAGGTGGAGATTGCAGTGAGCCGAGTTCGCGGCGCTGCACTCCAGCCTGGGCGACAGAGCGAGACTCCGTCGTCAAAAAGCAAAAACAAAAACAAAAACAAAACAAAACAAAAAGATTATAAATGTTTTAAAGCATTTGATGTGTAGTAGCAAATAGCTATCTTAGAAGGTTGTTTCAATTTACAAGTGCCCCCCCCCCAACAATTTAGGAATGTTTAGCAATTTTTCTAACATTAATGACATTTATCTTTAATGAAATGATAAAATATATTTCCACTTATATAACCCTTATCATGAATAATACTGAACATGAATTATTCCTTTATCTAATATTAAATGCACACAAGTATATACCTATACACACATATGCACAACACACAGTAAAGCTTGAGTTAGCTAATTCTGTTCATCTGACTCTGTGTTGTAACTATAATATCAGATAAGGCAGGTCTCCCTTCATTATCTTTCTTTTAAATGTTTTTGTAGTTATTGCTCTGTTATTCCCGTATAAACTTTAGAATTTAAATCTTATAAAAATTTTTATTTTCATAGATTTAACATATTTCCATTGAAATTTGTTATTTAACATATTTCCATTGAAATTTTAATGGAAATATGCTAAATACTTCACATACGTTAAATGTTTGAAAATAGATGAAATCTATAAATTAAAAAATAAACATTATTATAATACTCAAACTTCATACCAAGGAAGATGGTATGAATCTCTATTTATTGAGTCTCCTATACTATACTGATTATATATTCCACATAGATCCATAAGGTTAGTCCCAAATATTTCACTTTTTCCACTTTGAATTATAATGGGTTATTGCTGTTGTATATATACATAAATATATATTGCCAATCCTCTGCACCAGCAATTCTCAAAGTTTTTATCTTAAAATAGTTTACAGTCTCAAAAATTAATGAAGATGTCAAAGGTCTTCTATCTGTGTCGGTTATAACTATTCATATTTCCTGTATTGGTTTGAATTTCTGGTTTTTAAAATGTTCATGTAAAAATATCAAGAAAGTCAACCTAAGTGATCTATTTCTACAATAAATAATTATGTCTTCTAAAACAAAATACATAGTGAGAAGAGATGCAGTTTTACAATTTTATAAATCTCTTTTAATATCTGGCTTAATAGAAAGATGTATTTTAATATATTTCTGCTTTCAATCTGTTGGAATAGCACATCACATAGCCGCTGGCAGACTTCATTGTAAACTCAGAAAGTGAGAAACATTATGATGTATTTTTTATATTGAAAAGACAAAAACATATTAGTACTATAGAGAAAATATCTTTGGCCAAGTGTGGTGGTTCCTGCCTTTAATCCCAGCACTTTGGGAGAATGAGGCAGGTGAATTACTTGAGCTCAGGAGTTGGAGACTAGCCCGGGCAATACAGTGAAACCCCATCTCTACAAGAAATACAAAAATTAGCTGGTCCTGGTGGCATAGCTACTAGGGAGGCTGAGGTAGGAGAATCATTTGAGCCTGGGAGGTCAAGGGGACAGTGAGCTGTGATCATGCCACAGCTCTCTAGCCTGGGTGACAGAACAAAACCCTGTCCCAAAAAGTAAATAAATAAAATAACTTTGATCTTAACAAACCTCTGAGGGGGCCTTGAGGACCACATTTTGAAAACAACTGTTCTATACTGAACTTGTTATTTTTGTTTGTTTGTTTGATTTCGGTTTTTACCTGGAAAACCAAAGTAAGCAAACTTATCACTTAGAAATAATCGTATTTTATCTCCACATCTTTCAATAGCTATGTATCACTGATTTGCATCTCTTATTGGACTGAACAGTCTTTCCAGAGCTAAGTTAAATAAGAATAATGACAGCAGATTCTTTATTTTTGTCACATAAAATCATCAATGGTTTAAGTGTTTAATCATTAAATATATTAGCCGTTGGCAAGAAAATGGCATTTAATTAAATAAAATATGACAAGCAAATAAAAAAGACATAAAACTTTAAAAAACTAAAAAAGAATTTGGAAAATATTTTAAGATAGCAATAAACATATAGGAGATGGAACAGAGGTAATAAGTGAAGAAATATAAAATGGTTCCATTTTAGCATAAATCAAATAAAGTTATTAGTTCATATACTCTAATCTAGTGAATTCGTAGGTTATGTAGCTTAAAAATATATATCAAGGCTTCATAAATCTGAAAGAGTTGCTTGTGATAATCATGCTATTATCTAGTTACTCTGGAGGGAATGGCTTCACAGTTAATACACATGGAAATGCCACAGATTCACATGCACAAAAACAATTAGGCACAGGAACAAGGGCGTGTAGGCTTGTAACTCTCATGAAGAACTAAACATTTCCAGTAAAAATCAGGGAAGGGGAATTTAGACAGATTATAATTGAATCAAAAGTATATTTTTAGATTTTACGTACATTTCTTCAACACATTCATTTATTCAAAAATATTTAGCAGTTGTAAATGGTACTAAGTGATGGGGAGGCAACAGAAAAGAAGAAACATGCATGGTGTTGTAGATGAGAAAAGATAAGGTAAGCCTTCAGACTCCACCCCCATTAGTTAAAATTATTTTATTGACTATAGCAATTGATTTAATATAGTCTTCATAACCAGCACTATGATTTTAGCTTATTCTTTTTCTCATCAATAATGAATTACAACATCACCCAGACACTTGGATAAAGTCCACAAATTATTAAAATTCAAAAGAAGCAAATGCAGACCTATAATCAGAAACAGTAGTGTCTGGCAACATGTGGGTTGTAAATAATTATCACAAGAGCTGTAATTATTGAAACAGAGGTTTGAGATAGAGCTAAGGGTATGTCAAATCACTATGAGGATGAGTCTACCATGAGGTCTTTTCTCTAGAATATTCTTGTAAGTCTATTTTGTATTTTTGTGTGCGATGTCTTGGTCAACATCCACAGGAAATTGGATGTCCTTTCCCACTCACTGACGTAGAGCTAAGAATCTCTGAAATTTCAACATCAGTTCAGGTCATCAGAGTACTTTTCCAATGCCTTCATGAGAACTGTTTCTGGGTATGCCACATTATGTGGCTAGAGTAACATAATCACCGAATAGATAATAAAATTTCACTTTTTCATTAAAAGCAACTTTTCTGTACAATCAAGTCATGTTGACAACTTATGAATAAGTTGAATAGTTTAGGTTAAGATAAGCGAAGGTGGAATCCTACGTATTTCATCCTAATACATGATTACCTGAAGTGCTGATTAATAAGAAAGGGCTTCCAAACTTAAAACCTGCCATAGAAACAGTAAAAGATAATCTTCACTGGATTCACATTTAATTTTGCTCCTCAGTTTATAGACAAGCATAGGATGTAAACTAAGGAAAATTAGTTAAATACATGGTTCCACCTAAGAGTGTAGCATTAAACTTAAGAAATAGAGCTCTAGGAGGCTTATACTCATACACATGATAAAGATAATTAGGGAAAATCTTGGTTTCCATGACAATAGTGGCTTTAGAATCAAAGTTCACAGAGTTCTACTGTGAATTTGTGGATTCTTGAATTGTAAATGCTGATGTCGCAATGCCATCTGGCATTTTGGAATTTTATTCAGCTTTAACATCAAACAATGATAAGACACATTTATTTGTAAGTATATGGGACTAGTACAGACTTGGCATTCAAGGAAGTGACTGACAATCATGAAAATGTTTCTGTCAGTCCAATTCCAAGGAACAGCTTTTCGTGTGCTATAAAGTACTAGAATGGCCACGTTTTCATTAAAGAAAAAGATATGGGGAATTTAGCAATTTTGGAAAAGCCTGAAGAATGTATTGCTTTCAGAGTAGGCTATATTGTGGATCTTAAAATACAAATAGCACCAGAAGTTCTGGTTTTACTTAATTTTCCTACACTGAGATGTTTATGTTCATCAGAACAACACAGAATGTTTTGAAAAAATTCCTCCTCTGTTATATCATAATCAGGATTCCATTAAAATATGCTGTCACACCTATCATCCTGAAAGTAGAATCACAGTAATAATTTGAACACTTTTAAGTGATAAAAAAATTCTGAACTGCAAGTACAAGGGATTAACACCTAATTAGTTTATACCAATGATGTATGTATAACTGGTTCAATGCCAACTTATTTCAACTGGATATTTAAGATTGTTTCCACTTTTTCTCCTTTTTTAAAAAGACATAGTTTCCAATAAATTGTACAATGACAAAATCGGCTTATAGTTATACGAACATATATACAGTTACACAGCTCCTCAAACAGTAACAAGTATTGTCTTGCCAAATTTCTGGTAGTTACAATTATAGATCTTTATTTGTGACCCTTTCTTTGGGTGGGAAACCAGTTTCCACCCTGAGAAGAAACTAGTCTTTAGGGAAGGAATCCAATCACACATCCACAACACTGCATCTGACCACTTCAACCCATGTAAGCAAGATTATTTTTAAAAACTTGAAGAATGTGGGATGAGGAAAGTAAAATAATAAATGATGCTCTCATTGCCAAAAGACTTTGTGGGAAGATAATGGTAGGTATCATTAAGACTTATGGTTACACCACAAAAATAATCATCACCCATCAATAATACACAGTCATGTGTGAGTATTGTTGCCAAAGTCTACAGGATCCTCATGCATCTCATTCTTAACCTCTGACTATGTGTCAACATTATGATTACCTTATTCCAGATGATGTGAACTGTTTTGAATGGTCCTGCTATTAAAACTAGAGAGTATCTCAACATGGCCCTTACTCTCATAGGCTCAGAATTTCACCGACAACACTGGTGGAGCCTAGGCAACCTTGACTGGCATGTCTGAAACAATGAGGAACCACACTGGATTATCCATTTTCTAAGTATGTTTAAAATATACTGGACATATATGTCTGGAATGTTATGTTATTTATGGACATGATTTACACAAGACACTCCTCCTCTAACATCAGTAACATGTGGCAGTCTTAATGATTGGGCTGCTTCTTGGACCATTTTACACATCAAATTAGGTTCCACTAAGGGGCAGCAGGATACCAGACCCATCTTCTTTACCTCTTTGTCCTTTCATGATATTCTGGAAACTAAAGTATGTCATTGGGTTCCTTGCGTGAAATAATATTCCTGTCAAGTGCCGCTAGGACCCTTAATAATCGCACAAGAGAGCAAACAACTTCTTGAAAACCACACTACACTAGCATATTGCTCTTCAAGAATATTCCATGAGCAGTTCTCAGTTAATGCTAACACTAGGCTGAAGCATATAAAATTGCCAATATCTGAGCATTTGGTGCATGCAAAATGGCAATTAAATATGAGCATGCAAAAGAATAGTACTTGTGTTTTGATCAAAAGTGTGTAATGACTTACTAAATTTCACTGCAGTGTGATATTTATTAGTGCAGAATTAACGCTAATTTCCATGAACAGGAAGGACATTGTTACTAGCAAATCAATCGATTAGGCTCTCTTTACAGTTCTACAGTGAAGGATACATATTTATTAAAGGAAAACCCTTTATTACTTAGAATGTCATTCTGAGAAAACATAGACTGATTGTTGAATCCTTATTGGAAATTCAAGTTGTATTCCATTTTTGCACACATCTGAGAAATCCAGAGATACTATTTAGCATTTAAGATAATTAAAATTTATAGAAGTTAATTCATATATCCACGATTTGATATCAAATTTTGTGACTCATTACATGAAACTAGTTTTTCCGAAATTCTGTAGTAATATGGACATGGTACTTGGTTTATTTTTTTCTAGGAAAAATACAGGCATCTGCCTAAATATAAAATGCAGAAATCACAAAGCTATATTCCACAATTAAATGAAATGTTATAGACTATTGACATATATTAGATTTTCAAAACCTAGCATCAATAATCTTTTTTCTTTTATAAAAATACATTTATGATTTCATATGGAGAAAAAAGATGGAGTAGTACTTTGCATATTTTATACAAAACATAGGAGTTAAATCATACTATATTTAGGGACTGATAAGCATATTTTCAAGGTTCCCCCCCAGTATATTTTGTAAGGAAGATTTTGTAAGAAACAATATGCCATAATGATTTTAATCCATTGTTTTTGTTGGAAAAATTATGAGTCAAAATATATTTATTTCACGAAGATTTTTTAAAAATAAAATTTAATTCTTATTACTTAAAAGGGATATTTTCCACAGAAAGCAGTTTCTGCACACCAGACTTTAAGGAAGCACATCTAAAAGTGAATATCTTGCTTACCTTCTCATATATTTCCTTCTATTTGGGGATTATGCAACTGAGTGTCAAAGCTATTTTTAAACAGACTAATGAAGTGTACAGCTTTTCTCTTGCTCTTTTGAAAGTGTAAATTTATTTTCTATTAGTAGAAACAAAAACTTAAAATCCAAAGCAGGGAACAACAGATTTGAGAGCGGATATCACTGAAGGGCCAGAAACCATGAAGCATACTGCTGGGTATTTGGGTTGTCTTTCCTGATCATATCCATTTAGGGAGTTTTTTTAATAATAAAAGTAATATACATATTATCGGACTTTTGGAAAAATAATACTAAAGTAAAAAGTCAGTCACCGTTCCTAAAACAGTATTTTGCAACATGCATATATTCATGTTTTAATAGTTGTAACAATAAATCTGCTGAAAACTCTTTTCATATAACAAGCATATTCCAAGGCATTTTGTAGTCTTCAGAGCTATCATTTTTAAGGACTGCAATATCTCACCGAGTAGCTACATTTAACATAGTTTACATAACTATTCCTCTATTATTGAGTAAACCTGTCTAATGTCTAAGGGCAAGTAACCATTAGCTGACTTGTTACAGAGAAGATTTATGTATCAGGCAAGGGCTGAACTGGAAACACTGAAATTCTTTCTTCGAGTCTCAATGAAATGAGCACAGGGGTGTATAGGAAAAAAACATCATGATGAAGACCCTATGCAACTCTAAAGGAGCCAGACTACATATGTGAACACTGAAGCGGCATTTCCCTGGTGTGCATTTTTCCGTAACTCTTCCTAGATTCCATATTATTGTATGGAATAATATTTTATGGGACTATTAATCTTTGTCTATCTTTCCAGCCACCTTATACCCCATCTCAGCATGAGTGGAAGAAAAAGATTAATAATAATAATAATAATAAAGGAAAGCATGAAAAGAGAAGGAGGTAGAAGAAGTCAGAAAGAAACCAAAAGGCAAGGAGAGAGGAAAAAGATCGAGGTTGATTAGTTAGTAAGAAAGACACAGTTCTAGGAGAGTAAGATATTTATCGAGGCAGTTCCTTTAAAAGAGGTTGTCTTTAAAACAGGATTTGAGTAGGCAGGAGACTGAGATCAGGGAGACAGTACCTGAGACAATATTTTTGTACCATGTTGCCCATGTTACACTAACCAACATTTATTTACACACTACTTTCCTAAGGCCTAAATTTCTAAACTGATGAGAAGAAAAAGGCTAAAATGTGAAAAAGGATGTTTTTCTCTGTCAATTACACACATCCATAGGGTTCCTAAGTTTGGAAAATCCATTGTTTTTTTCCAATAGAATGTCACTAATCTCTGCTCATTTGATTTCCAGTGCATTTAAGCCTATAGTTCCATAATGGATACAAGTTTAAACAAAAAGAAAGTGTTTTATACCTATATAAAAGTAATCACAGGGGAAATAGTTGTGAAAATTATTCAAGTTTCCACAGAAAGGCAATATTTTTATGTAAGTTTTAAAAACAAAAGGATTTTTTCCTGTTCTTCCAGAATCATAGTGAGAATTGAAACTAAAATTCATAGTAAGTAAAATATCATAGTGAAGATTGAAAATCTCAAGCTCTGTACACACTACACACACACACACACACACACACACACACACCCCTGACAAAGTAACCAGTTAACACAATTTGTATTTGAATAAATCAAACTTCCTACAACCCAAATTAGTCATGAGTAAAGGCACTATACTAAGACATTCCAATAATATCCTGATAGACAGATCCTGTTTCAGGCCCCATAAAATGTGTATTTCTCACTTTGAGTGAGTTGACTCATTGCCATTAATAAGCCTACAAGAAATGTCTGTGCTTTTAGGCTCCAGGTAAAACTTCTTAATATACTGCAGAGGAAGTTTATTAATGACTTGCTAACATTATGCAGAGAAAAGGAAGTCTTGCAAAATTGTTTAATATGTTTGTATTTCTTGGCTCAATGTCACAAAATCAAGACAGCAAAAATAATATATAACTTCCCAAAACATAGTGATTCATACTCATTCTGTCTTAGCTTCTTAGCTTTTTTCCAAGGTTCCCCCGCCTTTCTCAATTACACACCCATACACTCACCAGTTATGGCAAATACTGAATTGGTTGAAATCCATTTTGAGAAACAAGAATCTGATAGAATTTCTTGCCTTTTTTGAGCCAACTGGAATAATGGAGCTACCCTTTGACATCTGTCCAGTAGTTATTACACAAAAATGCAATTAAACCCTTCCCTCAGGCACTTCTTTGGCTGGCATGAGTGTGTCACACCACAACCATCGGTGCTGGAAACGAACTTGGCACCTTTCCTCGTGTTTTCTACATTAGTCACACACGTATGCTGTATTGTTCATCTTCATTCACACTAGGATACTAATCTCAACAATGCTTCAGAGCATAGCACCCTATGAAAGGGAAGATGCTTCAAAATTCTCATAAGCATGAGGCTGGTGAGTCTTCTCTCCACTTCATCTGTCTCCTAACTCCCACAGTCCAAGATACGTTTATGTTGGTGAAACACGCAGAAAACTTTTAAACCAAGCAGGGAAAGAGAAAAGTAAAAAGTCACAAAAAAGCGACATGCAGTCTCTCGAGGATTCAGAAGAGGCATGGAGGGGAAAGGTTATGGGCATTAGGAGATGACTAAATACACTTGAACCTCACTCACACTTTCACTTTTAATCACTTGCTGTATATCTGTTGGGGCTGTACATCTGTTGGAATTACATGCCTGTAGTCCCAGCATTTTGGGAGGCCAAGTTGGGCAGATCACTTGAGGTCAGGAGTTCAAGACCAGCCTGGTCAACATGGGAAAACCCCATCTTTACTAAAAATACAAAAATTATCTGGGCGTGGTGGTGCACATCTGTAATTCCAGCTAATAAGAAGGCTGAGGCATAAGAATCGCTTGAACCTGGGAGGAGGAAGTTGCAGTGAGCCAAGATCGTGCCATTGCACTCCGGCCTGGCAACAGAACAAGACTTTGTCTCAAAAAATAAAAATAAATAATATCTGTTGGGTATCCTCCTGACAGCTACTTCTCTTTAAACTAACTATTTGAAACAGCAGTGCAAGACCTGAGGGGCTTCACCAGAACCTTGTGAGCATTATGCATATAGTGTTACTTAAGAGGGATCAGATACACACTTATCTTTCACAAAAGCTGAGGCAGAAAGAGGCTAAGTGGGTCACTTGGTCAAAATAAGTAAAATATGCCAAAAGAATAATAAAATAACTTGGCAAGCCAGGTTCAGGTCTTGGGGTTGTATTAATAGTTCAGCTGTATTATAGCTTTGGTTGCCTAGCCTTAGCTATCATTCACAATATTATTTCTGTGTGGAAACACTGAAAGCTCTAAGCAAAAAAATATATATATTTATAAATGAATTTTTTAAAGAATGAACTCATAAATGTGAACGTTGGTGAACACTTTATTTTATCTACATGGGTATGATGCATTCTAAATAGTCATCAGGTCTTGCCTTATATGTTTATGTCGCATATGGCCTATGTGTCCAGTATAATGCTAACTACTCAAGAATCATTTGTAGCATATTCTATGCTTACTGATTTTTTAGTAGACATGAAATCACTATCATGAACTGACAGAATATAGTCATCTGTTAAGTGACACGTGACTACACTGTATTCTGTAAGTTTGTGATAGTGAGAAATGTGATAATGAGAAAGGTGTTGTTAAGCAATTTCACCATTTTGTGAACACCATAGAGAGTACTTCCACAAACCTAGATGCGATAGCCTACTACACACCTAGGCTATATGGTGTAGCCTATTGCTCCTAAGCTATAAATCTGTACAGCATGTTTCTGTACTGAATACTTCAGGCAACTGTAAGACAATGGTAAGTATTTGTGTGTCTAAGCATATGGAAACATATGATAGATACAGTAAAAATAGGGTATAAAAGTAAAAAACGGTACACTTACATGACTGGAGCTTGCGGGATAGGAAGTTGTTCTGGGTGAGCCAATGAGTGAGTGGTGAGTGAATGTGAAGGCCTAGGACATCATTGTACACTTAGGGTACACTGAATTTATTTTAAAAATAAAACTAACTTTCTTCAGTAATAAATTGGCCTTAGCTGATTGTAAATTTTTCACTTTATAAACTTTTTAATTTTTGACTCTTGTACTAGCACTTAGCTTAAAACAAAAACACATTGTACAGCTGTATAAACATATTTTTTGTTTATATCTTTATTACATAATATTTTTAAACTATTTAATTTTTTAACTTTTTAAGCACTTTTAAACAAAAACTAAGACACAAACAAATTAGCCTAGGCCTACACAAGGTCAGGATTGTCAATACTACCGTCTTCCACCTCTACATCATGTCTCACTGGGTTTATCCCAGGGAACGGAAAGAGAAGACTGAAATATATGTCCAACAAGCAGACTTTCCAAAAGGCTTCTTGAGGGACTGGTGCCTGTCTTGTCCAACTAACAGCATTAACAGGACCCAGCATGCTCTAGAAGTCTGGGAACAAAGATGAGCCAAGCAGCATGTGGCAGCTCCAGAGAGAGCAAGAGATTACAAGCCCCTGAAAAAGAAAAGAGTAAATCCCTGTACGTGGTAACTTACATGCACAAGTCCAGAGAATGCACAACTACAAAAAAGATTTGAGGCCCACAGAACCTCTAGGCAGGCTGATTAGGGCTGATTGGTGATCAGGTATTTCCCCACATAAATTCAGTCCTTAGAGATTTACAGAGGTGACTCTTTATTTCACATGCATAGGTCCCATCATAAAAGTCACAAAGCACATAAAGAAACAGGGAAACATGGCCCAATTAAAGAACAAACTAAATCTCCACATCCTGATCCTAAAGTAACAGAGGCATATGAATTAGCTCATAAAGATTCAAAATAACCATCATAAAGATGTTTAACAAGCTCAGAAAAATAATGTATGAACAAAATAAGAATGTCAACAAGAGACACAAAATATAGACAAGAACCCAACAGAAATTTTGGAGCTGAAGAATACAATAATTTAGTGGGAAAATTTACTAGAGTGGTTCAACAACAGACTTGATCAAGCACAAGAAAAAAAAGAAACAGTGAACTTCAACAAACATCATTTGATAGTATCCAGTTAAAAGATCAACCAGAAAAAAGTAATTTAAAAGAGTAAAGAAAGCCTAGTGACAGAGGATACACCATCAAATGAATGAATATATGCAACAAATAATTGTCACATATAACAGCCCAAAGTTAACATTATACTCAATGGTGGAAAACTGAAGCTTTTCCTTTAAGATCAGGAACAAGACAAGGAGGTCCACTCTCACCATTCATATTCAAATAGTACTGGAAATCCTAGGTAAAGCAACTTCGCAAGAAAAAGAAATAAAATACATCCAAATCAGAAAAGAAGACACGAAATTATCTGTGCTCTCAGATTACATGAAAAGACATGCAGAAAATGTAAGTGCATATTACTAAGTGAAGGAAGCCAATCTTACCAAGCTACATGCTATATAATTCCAACTATATGACATTCTGAAAAAGCAAAATTATGGGGACAGGAACAAGACTGTGGTTGTCAGGATTTAAGGGGTTAGGCAGAGCACAGAGTATTTTTAGGGCAGTGAAACTACTCTTTAGGCTATTGTAATAATGGATGCATGTCATTCTATGTCCAAACCCATAGACTCTACAACACCAAGACTGAGCCTTAATGTAAGCAATTAGGTGATAATGATGACAATGATGTGACAGTGATGTGTCAATGTAAGTTCATGAATTGTAACAAATGTGTAACTCTGATGAAGGATGTTGATAATGGAGAAAGCCATGCATGTGTGGGGGCAGGGAGTGTATGGGAAATCACTGCATTTTCTGTTCAATTTTGCCATGAACCTAAAAGTGCTCTAAAAAATAGTATATTAAACTTAAAAAAAAGTTTGGGATTAGAAAATGTTAAAAAATCTAAAAACAAAAGTAAATATTGAAACCATATGATGCTGTCATAAAGACAGGCATATGGACCAATGGAACAGAATCAAGAATCCAGAAATAAACCTATGCATATATATAATCAAATGATCTTCAACAAGGGTGTCAAGATTACATAATGAGGAAAGGGCAGTCTTTTCAATAAATAGTTTTGAAAAAATTGGATATACACATCAAAAAGAGGGAAATTGGACCCTTAGCTTACACAATATACAAAAATCAACTCAAGATGGGTTAAAGACTTACACATAAGCTCTAAAACTATGAAACTACTAGAAGAAAACATAGTGAAAACTCTTCAAGACATTGTTCTAGGCAGAGATTTTATGGCTAAGACCTCAAAAGCACAGGCAACAAAAACAAAAAATAGACAAATGAGACTATATTAAACTGAAAAGCTTCTGCACATCAAAAGAAATAATCAACAGAGTGAAGAAGCAACCTGTTGAATGAGAGAAAATATTTACAAACTATTCATCCAACAAGGGACTCATATTCAGAAAGTTCAAGAAACTCAACCCAACAAACACTAAATAATCCCATTAAAAAATAGGCAAAAGACATAAATAGACATTTCTCAAAAGAAGACATACAAATGGCCAACAGGTATACAAAAAATGCTCAACATCACTACTCATCAGAGAAATGAAAATTAAAACCACAATGAGACATCATCTTACAGAGTTAGAATGGCTATTATTAAAAAGATAAAAAATAACAGATGTTG
This sequence comes from Rhinopithecus roxellana, assembly GCF_007565055.1. Taxonomy (NCBI): domain Eukaryota; kingdom Metazoa; phylum Chordata; class Mammalia; order Primates; family Cercopithecidae; genus Rhinopithecus; species Rhinopithecus roxellana. Next base: position 67,748,677 of record NC_044556.1, read on the forward strand.
GCAAGAATATAGCAAAAAGGGAACTCGTATACACTGCTGGTGGAAATGTAACTCAGTACAGCCACTACAGAAAGCAGGATAGAGATTCTCAAAAAGCTAAATAGAACTACCATACAATCCAGTCCAGTACTGGGTATTTACTCAAAAGAAAAGAAATCAATATATCAAAGGGACATATTGTACTGTACTCCCATGTTTATTGCAGCACAATTTTAAATAGCAAAAATATGGAATCAACCTAAGTGCCCAACAATAGATGAATGAATAAAGAAGAGGTATGACACACACACACACACACACACACACACACGGATACTATTCAACCATGAAAAAGAATTAAATCATGTCATTTGTAGCACCATGGATAGAACTGGAGATTATTACATTCATTAAAATAAGTCAGGTACAGAAACACAAATCTCACATGCTCTCACTTTTACATGAGAGCTAAAAAAAGTCAATCCCATGGAGGTAGAGAGTGGAAAGAAAAACACTAGAGACTAGGAAGGGTGTGCGGGTGGAAGAGAGTTGGGAACTACTACAGCAGGGAAAAAGGAAGGGAGGAGAACAAGGGTTAAAAAACTATTGGGTACTATGCTCCGTATCTGGGAGATGGGATCAGTAACACCCCAAGCCACAGCATCACACAGTATACCCTTGTAACAAATCTGTACATGTACTCCCTGCATCTAAAATAAAAATTGAAATAAATTAATTAATAATAATTTAAAATAAAGGAATTGAAAACAGGACCTTCAAGAAACATGTGCATTTCCATGTTTATTGCAGCATTATTCACACTAGCCAAGAGATGGAAATGTCCATCGATGGATGAATGAAGAAAGAAAATGGGGTATAGACATACAATGGAATATGATCCATCCCTAAATAGGAAGGAAACCCTGTTATATGCTACAACATGGATGAAACTTGATAATACTATGCTAAGTAAACCAGTCACATAAGGACAAATACTGTATATTTCCACTTATATGAGGTATCTCTAAAATGGCCAAACTCATAGAAGCAGAAAACACAGTGCTGGTTGCTAGCGGGTGGAGGAAGGGGAAAAAGGGAGACTTGCTGTTCATTAGGTATAGGGTTTCAGTCATGCAAGAGGAAAAGTTCTACAGAGATCTGCTGTGCAGATAGTCAACGATACTGATGCGCACACAGTCAACAATAATGTATTATACATTTGTAAATTTGTTAACTGGGTAGAGCTCTTGTTATATGTTTTTTCCCACAACTAAAAAATTATTAAGTGCCTGATATAAGAGAATAGTTTAAAAAGATGGTACATCCATAAAAAGGCATACTACAAAGCCTCTAAAAAGAGTTCTACAAATCTATATTTAGAGATATGGATAGATGTTCATGATATATTACAAAATGAGATAATCAGGTTATGAAAAAATATGTATAATGAAACACAATTTGTCTAGGAAAAAAATTCATAGACCCTTACAATGCTAGGCACATATTAGGAACTCAATAAATATTTGTTTAATTCATAAAATTTTCATTCATTTATCATACAAAATAATTTTTAAAATTCTAAGTTGTCTCACTTCTCTTTACTAACATGTTTTGTATTTATGATCCAATAATTTGTGAAGTCCTTTCCAAAAATCCATTTATAACCTCACTTGGGCATTTTGGTGATGAGATACTTCATAAAGACACCACCTGCTTTTATTTTCCCCAAGATTCAGGAGGATTTTTCCCTAGTACTAAAATTCTGAGATGTTTCACTAATTCATTCAGCAATGCACAGGAGGCAGCAAGCAGGCACTAGCAAGAGAACAGATGATCAATGCAAAACAGTGAGTCACACCTGCAGGGAGTTTGGGGCAAACTGCTGCTCTGTAGGGCAAAGAAGAAGATATATGGATTACCGACTCAAATAAATGAAAAGTGCTAGAATAGCTAGCTCTGATCCTAGAATAATGATGGTATTTATAAGAGAAAGAAAAAGTAAAAAGGGAACATTAGGAGGAGGAGAGTTTGAAAAACCAGAAGTCATGGATCCAGTGTTTGTTCTATTGCTAACTAGTAATATGCTCTTAGGAAAATGACAAATTGTTCATTTTCTTAGCTCTAAAATGACAGAGTTTGAATAGGCAATATCTGTGGTAGATCTCAAGTTCCAAATTCCATGAGTTTATGCCTTTGACTGTTACATGCAATTAATTCAAAATATATTTTGATACAATTTTGCTGATTCTTTCTTATAATTGCCTGTCTTTCAGATGTAGTCACCATTTATGCTGGTTCTTTGCATTTCCTTTTAGACTCAAAAACACTCATCCCAGTTTGGCCTATATATAAGATTAGCTTATTTTTTTCCTCTGCTTCAAGAGAAAGGAATCTCAGTATGTTCCTATTAAGAAGGCTTATCTGAAGCAATTTAATCCTACATCGGGGAAAACGATAGGGAATAAAACAGACACACAGACACACAAGCTGTCTATGGATCAGGAAATAATATGATTGTGAGGTTTTGAATAACGGAGAATAAAGCAGGAGTTATTGTCCCGTCAAAAAATACTTATTTGCATAATAGCACAGTACAGCTGTCCAAGAAAAATATGCCTCAGGAATGATATCATTATTATAAAATAACATCATTTACCATTTTAATTAAGCCAAATTATTTAAAATTACCCTCATGAAATAGATTTTTAGGCCTGCTTAAATCAAGAGCCAAATGTCATTGTCTGATAAAACATCTCCCAGAAATTAAAACTGATGTGAAGCTTTGGAACTCGTTAACCAGAGAGAAAATAGGAAGCCTATATTTATTAAGAATAAAATAATTATACAGTCATTTCTGGTAGGATGTAAGCTGTAACATGCCCAAAATATCAATCTTGTGGAAGATTTTTAATAAAAAATACATTTTAGAGGTGAAATATACATCTTTTATCTCAAAACAGATGTTCGAATTTGTTTTAAGAAAACAGAAATAAAGAGCTCTGCCACACAGAGCCCATGCATAAGAATCATCTAGTATCACCTATGCTCATGAAAATTTATTTTGTTCTTGAGGAATCTCAGACACATTAAATTCAATACCTAGTACCTTCAGAATCCTTAACCAGCCATCTCCTTTCTCCCTATATCGTCCCAGAAGTACACACATTACCTGTCTCATCACCCTAAGCACCTCTTTCTGAAAAGTTCTCTCCTCTCCTACTATCCCAAAACCTGTGTGTTCCCTCTTGGTCCTCATTCTTGAAAATTCTTCATCAAACCAACTTTCCTGAACATTTCTCCAATTAATCTTTCTAAAGGTATTTGATCTAATCCCTCTAACAGGCCACTGCATGACAGTCACATGTTGCTTACATGGGAATATGTTCTGAAAAATGCACCCTTAAGCAATTTCATCCTCGTGTGAACTTCATAGAGTGTACTTCCACAGACCTAGATGGCACAGCCTACTACACACCCAGGCTATATGGTAGAGCCTTCTGCTCCTAGGCTACAAAACTGTACAGCATGTTACTGTACTGAATACTGTAGCCAATTGTAACACATGGTAAGTATTGGTGTGTCTAAACATAGAAAAGATTTTTTAAAAAATAGTGCACCTGCTATATAGCATCTACCATGAATGGAGTTTGCAGGACTGGAAGTTGTTCTGGGAGAATAAGTGAGTGAGGGTGAGTGAATGTGAAGGCCTAGGACATTACTATACACTACTGTAGAATTCATAAACACTATACACCTAGGCTACTAAATCCATTAAAAATACTTTTCTTTCTTCAATAAGAAATTACCCTTAGCTTAATGTAACCTTTTTATTTTGCAAGCTTCTAAATTTTTTTAACATTTTTTTTTTTTTTTTTTTTTGAGACGGAGTCTCGCTCTGTCGCCCAGGCTGGAGTGCAGTGGCCGGATCTCAGCTCACTGCAAGCTCCGCCTCCCGGGTTTACGCCATTCTCTCGCCTCAGCCTCCCGAGTAGCTGGGACTACAGGCGCCCGCCATCTCGCCCGGCTAATTTTTTGTATTTTTTTAGTAGAGACGGGGTTTCACCGTGTTAGCCAGGATGGTCTCGATCTCCTGACCTCGTGATCCGCCCGTCTCGGCCTCCCAAAGTGCTGGGATTACAGGCTTGAGCCACCGCGCCCGGCCTTTTTTTTAACATTTTGACTCTTTTGTAATAACACTTAGGTTAAAACAAAAACATTGTACAGCTGTACAAAAAGATTTTCTTTCCTTATATCCTTATTCTATCAGTTTTTTGGTTCTTATTTTTTACTTTTTAAATCAAACAATTTTAATGAAAACTAAGACACAAACACACATATTAGCCTAGGCCTACACAGGGTTAGGATCATCCATATCACTTTCTTCCACCTCCCCATCTTGTCCCACTGGAAGTTTTTCAGGAATAATAGCATGCATGACGCTGTCATCTCCTATGATAACAGCTTTCTTCTGTAATACCTCCTGAAAGACCTGTCTGAGACACTTCTACAGTTAACTTTTTTATATATTAATATGAGGGATCACAATTACCCTCATTTAATCATTACATATTATACACAGGCATCAAAATATCACCTGTACACCCAAAATATGCACAACTACTATATATCAATTTAAAAACTCAAAAATATTTAACAAAATAAATAAAATAAAATAATGGAAACAGTATAGTATAGTGAATACATAAACCAGTAACATAGTTGTTTATTGTCATTATCTAGTATTAGGTAGTCCATAATTGTATGTGCAATACTTTAATATGACTAGCAGTACAGTTTGTTTACACCAGCATCACCGCAAACACTTGAGTAATGCATTGAGATATGACATTTTGATGGCTACGTCACAGGCAATAGGAACTCTTAGCTGCATTATAATCATATTGGACCACCATCATGCATGCGGAGTCCATCATTGACCAAGAAGTCATAATGTGGCATGAGACTGTATTTGCCTAGCACAATGGTGATGCAATTGTCTATTTATTTTGAAATTTTCTATTTGTTCACTTCCCATTGCACCTAAAGCCCAGACCTCTTGTCCTACCATGTCTACCTCCCTCGCCTCTTCCCCCACAGCTGTCCTGATCCACCAGTGATGGCCCAATCATATCAGACCTTTTATGGGTCTTAGAACACATTAAGTGTGTTCTAGTCTTTGCATGTGCTGCCTTTTCCTTGAACACTTCCCACCTACCCCCCAAAACATTTACTTGACTGACTTTCCCTCATCCAAACCTTGGCTAAATGTCATGTCCTCAGAGAAAACTCTTCTCAACAGGGCCCATCTAAAGAAACCCACCTCCCATCTCTATCTCATTAGGCATTGTTTAGTCTTCAGAAGATTAGCACCTTCTGAAATTATCTTGTTCAAGTAGGTATTTGTTATTTAGTCACCCCTCACTAGCATAGCAGCTCCCTGAGAACAAAACTCTCAGTTTAGTTAAATGTTGATTATATCCCATGCATAGAACGATGCCTTTCATAAAACAGAAACATAGAATGGATAAATGAATGAACATGAATTTTAACTATTTCTTGCTTTATATGTGTAGATCATCACACCAACTATCTTAACTCAGGCCTCTATAACAGCTAATATGCTATCTGAGTAAAATAGATAAATGCAAAAATGTTTCTAAGTAGGAATTCAGAAAGAGAATTCAAAATAATCAGTATGTGTCCAAATGTCCAAACAAATTCAGATTCACAAAACTATACTGCAAATCAATTATCCTTTTCTTTTATATGAATGATAAATTATTTTGCCCAATAATTACAAGTAACTTTGTCTTACAAAATTTTACTTAGTAACAACTGGGAATAATTGTCTCCCATGTTTTTGTTATGCATTTGATGGTTTGTCGATGGTTTGCGACAAATGAAAAACAGCAGAAGCCTGCCTCACTTTCTGAGAAGCAGGAGTAAATTGAGTGTTCTGAGAAACCATTTCCTAGTACAATAGGAAACATCAGAACTGCAACCAGCAATGTTTAAATTTCTTTATGGACTGTGATGCCATTAATATTGCAAATTGTTTTTAACTAAAAGAGGCAGAGTCACCAAATTAAGCTTTAAAGTAAAGGTTAACAAGACCTCCATCATATTCACTGGCTTCAATGCTTAAGAAATACCTAGGTCCCAGGCATCAGAGATACTACTGTATAAAAAAAAAAAAAATGCTGCCCACTAAACAAAATTTGTAAGCCTCTCTATGGCTATTTTGAGGAAAATAAGACGTTCCATTTAGTTCCAATGCAAAAAAAAAATATATATATATATATATGTGAACTCTAAATTCATCTAATAACTATGCTTCCCCTTTCTCACCTATTTTGGCCTGCCCTGCTTGGAAATCTGTTTAGGCATCCTGACCACACCGTTACCCTGTTGGGAACACACATGACACCACAGGCCCATGGTGTAGTGACTCCTGGGTTAACAGGACAAAACCTTACTAAGGAATCCCCTCCACATCTAGAAGATAAATAAGGTACCTCTGCCCTCTAGGTTAACCCCAGAATGTCTACATGGACACAAACCTGTGCCTCTTTATTCACAAATCTCAGAATCTGCTTTCCTGGTACTATTCATAGCACAGTGGTGCAGAAACCACACGACGTTCAAAGAAAAAGAAGTTAGTTTTATTGTATTTGTCACTGAAATCAAATGTTTTCAAATCACACTTTATTGCATATAAATATTAGTGACAGGAAAGGAGAATTCTTTATTTTCCCAATGGGAACATGTCCTGTTTTAGCAATTCTGAGTTCTTGATGAATTCCCTTCTTCCTCTAAGCAAGTGTTAGCGAAATAATAAGAACAGATGCATAACTGTAGAAGAGGAACTTTACAATAGCCAGTATGTTGAGACCTTAAAAATGGAAAATTTAAGAATTAAAGACTTTTTTCCTTAAAATGTGCTTCACCTTTATCTATGTGGTCATGTGATGGGGTCTACTGAGCTCCGCCTCCCTTTCCTCTGTCCTAACATGTACTGCTTTACTTATTTCCCTAAGCTTTCCTTCACTGCCACATCACCAAAGAATATATTACACATTATACTTCTACAAGCTCCTGGTAAATTTCATTCCTTAGGTACTTCTAAAAAGAATACAAACTTTTTAACTTAGCAGTCTACAAATATCAGCACTTTCACTCAACATTACTGTAGACTGAGGATACACTAACTAGAACTCTCTTATGTATGTATAACAATAAATCCAAAAGAATCCTTAGTTTTCTTATATAAACTCCATTGAATACTATGCAGCCACAAAAAAGAATGAGATCATGTCCTCTTCAGGGACATGGATGAAGCTAGAGGCCATTATTCTTAGCAAACCAATGCAGGAACAGAAAACCAAATAACGTGTTCTCACTTATAAGTGGGAGCTAAACAATGAGAACACATGGTCATATGGAGAGGAATAACACACACTAGGGCCTATCAGAGGGTGGAAGATAGGCTGAGGGATAGAATCAGGAAAATAACAGGTACTAGGCTTAATACCTGAGCGATAAAATAATCTGTACAACAAACACCCATGACACAAGTTCACCTATGTAACAAACCTGCACATGTACCCCGAGCTTAAAATAAAACTTAAATAAATACATGCATACATATATTTTATCCATGAAAGAAAAACAGAAACCCTAGTTTTCTGAGAAACACTTAAAGCAAAACAGAGTGAAATCACATAGAGAATAATATCTTTGAACACACATGCCCTCCTAAGTCATTACAGAGAAAAATAAAACAGCTATGTGCAGAGAAACTACCTCTACCAATCAAATAGCTACTATAAGGTGACAAATTAGGACAGACAGAAAAATCAATTCACAAAATGTAAGTTGTCATGAAAAGGAGATAATCTACAAAGACTAAAAGATAATTGATTCCTCGTACAAATAAGTATGTTTGGCCGGAGATCTAAAAGAAAGAATTTTAACAGTTAAAAAATGTAGGTAAAATAAATATATATTTGAAGACATAAGTGTAATGCTAGATATCTGTTCTGTGATGTTTTAATATAAAATTGAAAAGGGAAATATCAAAGAAATATCACCACAATCTTTAACAACGAGAAATATATTCAACGTTTAATTAAATTTTTAAAATCTCACAAGCCAGGGGAAAGAGACACATAAATGAGAGTTGAAGCTCATCCTTGTCATGTGAAAACTAATGGATTTGGGGGAAAATAAGCAGGCTGCCCTTTTCAAATAGTGGTTCCAGTGACTAGAAGAAGGCTCAAGAGTCACCATGACTCTTTGCCTAAAGACATCATTAAACAATGCCAATACCACTAGAGAGATAACAGAATTTTTTTAAAAAAGAGAGAGAAAGAAAACAAAAAGCCATCCATGGTAAATTATGATTCTCCACTTCTGGAATACTGACCACAGTTCTAAGTGACACTTATCAAAGTCTTAACTAAGCAGAATGTATGTCTGCAAAAGACAACTCAAATAGGCAAGGGACACTATAACTGCCAAGGAACAGATTGGAAAACAAAACTACTGGGAAGACAAAGACCCAGGATACACATGATCACAGATTATAAAAACGAAGAGTTGAATGATAATTAATTCTAAATGTGATCATATCATCCTATTCACTCACTGGTAAGAATATTACCTAACCTATGTGGATATTTAATAAATGATAAAATAGGCATGAAGGAGACCATTGACCATGCCTATGAGTTCAGAGTAGACTCCAGTTGAATGGCTGAAAGGAGCCACCTTTCATTTCCCAGAAGTCTCTTTTGCAAAGTCACAGGTTCTATTCCTCTCTATTTTACTTATTAAAAGATTGAGCCATTTGGACCAAAGGACCACAAGGAAATACAAACTTGTGTTGCTCATCTTCAAATTCCAAACTTCACTTTAAAAGAATCACGCCATCACTTTCACAATCCCAACCAAGTATCATAAAGGAATTGACACCTTCTAGAAAGTAATCATTAAACTTTATCTGCTACTAACCATTAGAGAAACTTGTCAAAATTAAAGCAACTGTATGAAACCATAAGGAATGAACTCACAAAGGTAGCAGAGGGCAAGAAAATTATATAATTTCACATGATGCCAAAAAAACATTTTTCTTGATTAACATTCACCCCAAAAGGAAGCCATAGCCAATAACAGAAGAGCCATTTAATTTTTTTTTTAAAGGAAAAAAGGAAGGTAAGGATGGGGGAGGGAAGAGAAAGAGAGAGGAAGAGAAGGTATCAGAATGGAAGGGGGCAGGAAGAGGAAGGAAGAAAGAAGCGCACGTCTGTAAGTCCTAACCTGAGAGCAAAACCATGGCTGTCAATTTAAGAACTTTTACTTCTGTACTACCAGATGTGTCTAGAATTTTCTTACATGCCTTTTCAAAGCAATATTTTTACCATAATCATACTTTTAGTCCAGACATTAATATGTCATTGGTTAAATTTTACCATTATCCACCGGCTAAGAGAACTATTCTTGGTACTTGCAGGTATAGATATTTACAAATGCATTTTAGGTAAAAACTTCCTCCTTTTCAATTGATCCATTAATTATTCTGCTTGCTGTTCATGTGGAAGCAGGACTGAAAGGCAGATCCCACTCAGATGCTGGCCTTTCTATCCTAAGGATCCAGGTTCCACCCTCAAAAGAACACAAAGCAAAGCACTATTGTTGAAGAAATTTTAAAAATTAGAAAGGTCAAGAGAAGAATCAGCATGTCCTAGGACAACTCTGACAGGCTCCACTTAATGCAGTTTTGAACACTGTGAAATCAGAGGTATCTCAAAAACATCATAAATCTGAGAGGGAAGCTTTCTACGAGAAGGAACTCGATATTTTGGTTTAGCTCCATGTTCCATGTCTTTAAAAATGTGTTGTATCAGTTTGTCTGTGTTGCCTATCAAAATATGTGAATTCAAAACCGTCCATGTCATGAAGATTCTTAGAGCTACTTTTACCACAAACAGCCACTGTGTGAGGTTCCCTACGACCCACCCTGCCCTGCCCCATCAACATGAGGGGACTCATGAGTCAGAACCCCACTGTATGAAGTCCTCTGTGGCAAAGTCCTTGAAGACTATAGTTTTAAACAAGACTTAGAAAATTCTTTGATGTCTATGAAGAGAAATCATAAATGTTTGAGGTTATGAATACCCCAGTCACCCAGATTTAATCATTGTGCACTGTATGCTTGGATCAAAATATCACATGTACACCATAAATATGTAAAACTATTGTGTATTCATAAAAATTTTAAAATAAATAATTTTAGTAAGAAAAAAATGTTACTAAATCATCCCCTAACAGTGGTGACTGAAAAATGCAGGCAGCAAAATGGCATGCGTACGTGATCCCATAAGTGTAAAATCTTGTGTGGAAAGATGTGCATGCGTGTATGTTCACACACACCCGCCTCGGAATATCCATATATGCTTATAGGTCTAATGAGAGGTTTGCTTTCTTCTTTCTACCTTTGTGTATTACTTGAATTTTGTGCAACAAAAAACTATTACTACTTTGTGAATGCTAGCAAGCAAGAAAAGATAAAAGTCCTATAATCCCACAGGTAGCACATTAATTTAGCATGTCTTTGCAACTATTTCCCCTTGCCTCCCCTCTTGCCTTCCCTGATTTACCTCACCTAGTCATGCCCCAGCATGAGGCATGCCCAGTCACACAGATTTTAGCAAAATATTTTATTTGCCCTTTTGTGTCCTTATAATTGTGCTCAGTTTACCATGAGTAAATGTTCTGCCTTCGCATCTACAGACCTGCTGTATCTTCAGCTGCTCATCTTTGGTAGTACAGCACAGAGCACAAAGACGCCTTAAGCAGTGTTTACTGGGTTTACAATCCAGTAGCAATTTAAAATTAAGGAAGCATGTCCTTGATGCATAGATCATAAATCTGATTTGGTTTGTAGGGTTGGGTAAAACAGGAGCTTGGGGTGAAAAAAACACCACCCAATAGCATCACTTCTAAAGAGGCCATTTGGTACTGTGGAGAGAAGCATTAGAGCCACCTAAAGAGAAGCTCTGTAATTCTAACATTTGCTGTGCCACTTTCAGCATCTCAAGCTGAAACAGGCAGAGTGGTCTTTGATTAAACAGTATGTGCCTCAATTTACTCATCTGTAAAACAGTGCTCATGAAGAAAAACCTGTTTCCTAACAAAGCAAGACAGAAGATTTATCAAAGTACCTCTAGGATGCAGACTTGAGCTAAATATTTATTGGGTATCTAATATGGCTAGACATGTGTTGCACACATTCCTGTATAACTGTGTAAGAGGAAAGCACTGGAGATGGAGTTATAAAGAAGAATCTGGTTAAGGTGCCATTTGTTTCTTTCTGAGCTGCAAGGCACTTAATCTGTCTGTCCCTTGGTTTCTCCATTTTACAAATATGAATTACTACATATGTGCCTAAGGGATGTGAGAATTAAGTAATATAATTTACTTTGAAGTGTAAAATGATATACAAATATATGATAAAAACACACAAACATGGAATATACAACTCTCAGAATTTTAGAGCTATTACTATAATTAATATTGACAGAACTACATTGGTCCAACCTCACTCTAATACTGTCTATTTGACTGAGCTCTACATTTAAGTCTTGTTTTCAGCTTAGACTAAATAAATTTTCTGCCAAAAAATATTTTGAAATATATGAAAATTTACATGCAGAATAATTTCTCTCCTTCTCAAATAACCATCCCATCTATCAAATAATATTCTAGTCATTATTTTTAAATTATAGTCCTTTTTAATCACATCAATTTGAGTGATATTTTATTGATATGGCATTTTTCTCATTTTGTATCCAATATTAACTTGTTAATCTTCACATATTCTTCAAAGATAAAATTTTCTGACAGATTACTTTCATGTTTTATAATAAAAACCTAATTATCAATAAATAGTACACAAAAATGTCTCAATTGCTACTTGATGTAGTTATACAAGAAAAAGTATTTTGCAAGCTAGCATGAACATATGGGCAGAGAGTGAAAGCAAGAATAATTTATTCCTCTAAGAAAGTAGCACGTGGGGGAGTCCTACGAAAATTGGAAATTGACACGGTTTTCTTTAAGACTTCTATATCCCCATTTGGTAGCCCAGTTCCCTCTTGGAACTCTCACCTTTGGAGCACTGACATTTAAGTAGCATCTAGTTAATCTGGTAAAATAATTCAAGCTACTAGGTTAATGTACATCCAAGAAGGTTACACATGGCACTGCTTTAAAGTGCTTTTTTCCAGAGATTAACCCAGAGGACATAAAGTATTTATGGGATGTTTAGATATTTTGCAGGCTATTTTTATGTTCCTAAAATCTATAATTAGGTACAAAAAGTTTTATGAGAAGAGTAAAACCACTGGTAAGAAAAGAAAGGCTTTTTAGATGCTTTCTGGACAGCATGTTATCTGTCCACAAATTAAAAACAATTGTACTCTTTCTAAGACTGAGGTCAAATATCTAATACACCTGAGTGCTTACACAAATCAGAATGACAGCCACCAAATCATTGTATTAGGTTGGTGCAAAAGTAATTGCAGCTTTTGCCATTGAAAGTAATGACAAAAACCACATTTGCACCAACCATATATATATACACACACACATGTATGTGGATATTTGTACATATGTATACACAAGAATATATTTATATATGTGTACACATATATATTTATATGTGTGTGTGTGTATATATATATATATGTATAAAATAATGTTCCTTTTAAGTGGCCCTTAAAGAAAAATAATAAAATAAAATCTTTGGAGGTCTAGGGGCATAGAGTGATACAGTTTCCTAAAATGAGAGACATATCCTTGAAATCTTTTGGATTCTAGTCCTTACAGATTGCTACATGTTGAAGTGCTCCTGGAATCACATTAGAATCTCTGTTCATTTCAACCTACACTCATTCCCCAGATGTTTTTATCCAGTGTGTTGATTTTAAATAGCTTCTATATAATGATGACTTCCAAATGTGTATCTTCAGCCTGGCCCCTCCCCCAAACTCCAAACTCATATTTGCAGCTTCCTACTCAACATCTCCACTTGGATGTCCTAATAATCAACTCAAATTTCACATGCTGTGCTGACCTGAAATCAGTCTGAGCTGTTTTGCCTAAATACAGCACTGTCCCTTGGTAAAGGCATGAGACATGATAACCAAGAGTGTCTCTTTATAGCCATGGTCTGAGGAGTTTCAGGGAAGTTGGCACCAGCTTGTCAGCATTGCTTATTAGTAACAGTGCAATGGATGATTTGCACCTGGTCTTGGTGAGACTCTGGGGAACTATGTTGCTGGGGCTGGTTACAAGGGAAACATATCCCTATGTGAACAGCAAGATATAAGAAGCCCTGGCTGACACCCCATTTTAGGCTATTTGGTTCCAAAATGTTCCATGCACACATCAGTGGTTCTTGATTCAAGAGAGGAGTGTCCTGATATGGCCTTGCAGAGGAAGTATCGCTGGAGCTGGCACTGGCCTCTGCAGACCCCTTGCTGTCATGCAGCCTTTGCCTCTGATGCATGGCTTTACTTGTGTACTGTCGCTATATGTCTATCATTTTCCTGCAATAAACTGTAGATCTGTAAGCCCTGCTATGTGGCATCCCATAAATCTTCCTCAATAGCTAAAACATGTCTAACGGACACAATTAGTGCAATGTCCAAAGCTGAGCTCCTGACATTATGCCCAAAACCACCTCTTTTGCACTCTTCCCCATCTCAGGAAAGTGGGAGCCCCATTCTGTTCATTCCCTGAGACAAAAATCTGGGGGTTGTCCTTGATTCCTCTCCCTTGCACTGCACCTCTGGTCAATCAGCAAACCCCATTGGCTTTCCTTCCAAAATATATCCAGAATCTGATCACATCTCACAACCCCTTAGTTCAAGCCTCCCTCATTTCTTACCAGGATTATTACAACAGCTTCCTGCCCGCCTCCCCTGTTTCTACCCACAGCCTTGTGCAGTCTATTCTCAACATCACAGCCAGGGAAATTCTGTTGAAATGTAAGCCGAGCTGGATATTTATCTGCATCAAAAAGCCAAACTCCTTATGATGATGACTTCCAGGGCCCTACATGACTTCGCCCCCATTACCTGCCTGACATCACCTCCTACCTCTCCATCCCAGCATCCTTGCAGTTCTTCTACATGCCAGAAATTCTCTCCTCGGTGAGAACCTCTGTATGGGATGAGTATTCTGCCTAAGTGTTATTCCCCAGACAGCTACTTGGCTATTTCCCTCACTCTTCACTTAAAAGTCACCTTATTAGTGAAGCCTCTCTAGTGACCATATCTGGAATTAATCACCAACACCATCCAACATTTTGTAGCCCTCTCCACTGCTTTATTTTTTCTCCTGAAACTTACTTTATCAAACATATTACCTTCCCAAGCAAAGGTAAACTCACTGATGGTACAAATTTTCATCTGATTTTATTCTCCACTGTCTTTCAGCACTTAGGACAATGTACACAGTAGGCATTCAACAAATGTTTTTGAATGAATGAATGATTATAGAATTAATATAAAATAATGTTTTGTTTTGTTTTTGAAGGCCACTATCACTGGTATTCTAGAGAAGGCATGTTTATTTATCTTGTAGCTCCAAGTATCCTCTGCTACACAGCCAAGTGCCCACAAAACTGACACCAGGTGGAGGAGTAGACCTAGGATAAAGCCCACCTCCCTGGTATGAAACAATGCTCCACGGTCTACTTTGTTAAACCTGGTCATACCCCTGCCCCTCACACCCAGATATTCAGTTACTGGAGCATACTATACCCATTCTGCTTAGAATGTCCACTAGTCCCCTCGTCTTCCCCTAGAGCACTCTGAAGCACCTTAAAATCAAGTTTCCTTTCACATCTTTTGTACCTTCCTCTCATTAAACGCTTAATGTCTTCCTCAGGGCCCCAATATTTAGGGATTCCATCTCCAGTGTGTAAGTATTTCTATGGTAATGCTATTGTGCCTATGTTGATAGCTATCTCCTTTGATTGACATGTAGAAAGGAGAGCTTGAGAGAAGCCATATTTTTTTTCCATCATCTTAAATGGCTCAACACCCACCATTGAGGTAAACACATTGGAGGTCCTCAATAAATGCCACTGGATGAACCAAAATGAGACGCCTAGTGTAAAGAGAAGATAATCCTTTCAGCAGGAAGACTTCGAAGATCTAGACCTGAGGCCACCAGATGACCTTGTCCAAACATGTGAGTTTCTTCACCCCAAAACAGACAATATCTTCCCAACCT
Source organism: Rhinopithecus roxellana (assembly GCF_007565055.1). Taxonomy (NCBI): domain Eukaryota; kingdom Metazoa; phylum Chordata; class Mammalia; order Primates; family Cercopithecidae; genus Rhinopithecus; species Rhinopithecus roxellana. Next base: position 67,763,959 of record NC_044556.1, read on the forward strand.
AGCTCAAGAAGGAGTGGGGTTCAAGTTAGAAAACAAAAAAGTCAAGTGTCCTATAAGATATTTATATTATCAACATATAGATCATAGATTTCACTCTATCTTTTAACCCTATAATTTGTTCAGCTCACATGGAAATAAATGAAGATCAGATATGTCTAATGTGACCATCCTCTACTGGTTTGCCACATTTAAATGGGAAAATACTGATATAACCCTGCTGTCCAGAAAGAATTTTAAGATTCCAGTTTATATACTTTTCAATTTGGAAAGAAAGATATACTATATGTACAGAGAACTATAATATTCATTATATCTTAACATATGGAATAACAGGAAACTTTACATCAAATGTTTACTAAATTATTTTTAAAAGCAGTCAATACCAGAACTAAGTGCTAGATTTGATCCAAAGATTTGAATGACAGTTCTTCCACCACGCACTCTTGGAAACTGAAGTGCCCCTTGCTTCAGTTTCCCTATAAGGTAAAAGCAGATAATAAGGCACCTACCACTTAGGATTGTTTAAGAGAGTTGTATGAGATAATATAGGTAAACAGTTAGAACAATGCCTTGCACAAAGTAAGTGTTAATTAAATTTTGGCTATTGTTAATGGTATCCATGGCTCTTAAAATTTAAACAGGTGGGGCGCAGTGGCTCACGTCTGTAATCTCAGCACTTTGGGAGGCTGAGGCAAGTAGATCACCTGAGGTCGGGAGTTCGAGACCAGCCTGACCAACATGGAGAAACCCCATCTCTACTAAAAATACAAATTGGCTGGGCGTGGTGGCACATGCCTGCAATCCCAGCAACTTGGGAGGCTGAGGTAGGAGAATCGCTTGAACCCACGAGGCGGAGGTTGCAGTGAGCTGAGATCACACCATTGCACTCCTTCCTGGGCAACAAGAGCGAAACTTTGTCTCAAAAAGAAAAAAGAAAGAAACTTAAACAATTTGCCATATATGTTTCTGTACTGACATCACATAAGTTTAAATGTAATGGGAGTTGAAAATCATATGCTCAAAACACGTCAGGCTGGCAAAGGTATCTGTTTTGATATCTTTGCCCCTCCTCAACCTTGTCTTGAAAGTTCAGTGCCAAAAACAACACTTAGTACACACACACATGTTTCTACAACAAAAGCAGTTGATCTCATCTGCCTTAATGTTCCATTACCTGTATCTTCCCTCACCTCCCCAACCTCACCCTGAGACACAACCACAGCATGAAATCAAGTTGCTATAGTCCAACCAGATGAGTAATTAATAACCTAATGCCTGAGACCAGACTAGACTAACTGCACCTGATATTGGCCCACTGTCAGACCACTCACTTCCTCCTCTGTCTTCACTCCCCATAATATGTAGCAGAATTTCTCCAACAACACTAGAACTGAAATGCTAATGACTCCAACTGTTTCTGCCCTCAGCATTGCTCCAAAAGAGCAGAGACTCCTAGGAAAAATGTCTGACCAAAAGATTCTGAAGACCTGAATTCTCATCCGAATGATGCTGTCTAATCCTTAATGTTGTGGTATTGCTGCCCAATAGACACACTCATGAAGTTTTAAGGGATGATTAAATGGGAAAGTAAATGTGAAAAAAAAGATCGAAAAATTTATAAGAATCATATGAAGGAAGTGTAATTCTAATATATGATTACTGGCTTATATAACTTCCTCCCTGTTTACACACTAATCTTGATCCTTGAAGCCATGGCATTGTAAAGATTTCTTTTATCAAAACAGATCATGTTTAAAAAGAAAAAATAATTATTAAAACCAATGGGCTATAAAGGTGAACAGTATAAGAGTAAATAATAGGTAATTTCTGCATTGAAAAATATTGAATCAGCATAAAAAAGATTTTTACAAAGCAAAAATAATCAGCAGAGAAAATTAATAAAGTTAAAATGGATTGCCCATGCAGGGCATAGAGAAAAATCTTAGGTCATATTTTGATTTCTGCTTGTTTCCATTTCAAAGACGATGTAGCAAAAAGTGGTCAGTATTCACCACCAGATTGCTCCTACCTGCCATGACCTTCAAGTTATCTTTAGAATTCTTAATAAATCTGGGTAATACTGGATAGTGAGACCATTTTCGAATTCACACAAAATTTCTTCCAGTGTTCTCCTGAAACGCTGGTCATGTCTTTTTTTTTTTTTTTTTTTTTTTTCCTATCCTGTCCAACCAAGCAACTCATTCCAGGTGATAAGAATGCAACTACATGAATCAGAGGCTACAATCCAATGAAGGGACAAGAGAGGAAAACAATAACCACAGAAAACAAATCTAACACTTTCTGAGCACCAAAACACTTTACATGGATTATCTCTTTACTTCACAACAACCCTACTTGATAGATACTCTTTCCTCATTCCAGATAGATCATGTAAGGATTAAAGAGGAAAACTACTTGTTTAAGATGACACTTCCAATAAAACACTCAACTGCAGTTCAACACATACCCTGTCTGCCCCAAAGTTGAAGCTTTTACTACTGCACCATGCTGCCTCCACCAAGATATCCAAGAGCTCTTCTTCAGAAACCAAGGGAAGTGAGGATTCTTCGAAGATTTTTAGTACCTCATAGGACCATGTGGCCCAAAGACAGAATGAAGTGAAAGTGATCTTACATGGGACCAGCGAAGGGGGCAGTTGGGACAATAATGTTAGCTGGCACTTTCACTGTCAATACGGAAAAGGTCACCATCATCTAAAAATCCTAGAGAATTCAGTATATAAGAGAACAGCATTTTCAAAACTTAAGTCAAATTTTCAGATGCAGAAATTTCTGAATGTGGTAGAAACTAAATAGGTGCCAGAGAACACTAGTTTTGATATCTTTCAATAAAATTTGAATAAGAGCATGTATGCATATGCTGTAAATTGAGAGGACTATGAAGGGCAGAGGTAGCATCTTGAGATCCAAGGCAAGAGGAAATGAGAGAAAGGGTCCTCAAACAAAAAGCAGAATTAAAGTCAACAATAATTTCTCCCCTCAATCCACTATTCCAACTCATTCAAACAATGTAAAACCAAATATGAAACAAGAAAGAACATGCTCAGATGACGTCTCACAGATAATTTCCATTCCAATTTGAATTAAATCAGGCAAGAAAAGTAGGCTCTATAAGAAAACAAATGTGTATACAATTAAAACATTTTCAACAACCAGTCAAGTCATTCCTTGTGAGAAAATTCTAAAGCTTTCTTCTTGACTAAGATCCTGATTTGACCAATGAATTGTTTTATGCAAAAGAAATCTACAAAAAAAACAAAATACTGCCATCTCTAAAGAGCCTAACTGAAACTTATTGGGATTAATTTTTAAAACAAAATGTTCTTCTGTAAGGATATTGTTCGCTATTATAGGGTAAATTAGAACTAAATTAGTTTTATTCAAAAACTCTTTTTCTGTGTAGTAGTAAATTTATCTTAGCTGGGAATTAGAGAAGCAATAATTAACCACTTATCTGCAGATACTTTAAAAAGGTAGTTGTCAAAGTTACACCTTGGCTAAAGAGGTAAGCTATAACTTGTTGACCTGAGGGGTACTCATCTCAAAAGGGTCACATCATGAATTCATCTTTTCTATCTTATGATGGCCACTGCCAAGATTAAAGCACATTTCTGTATATTTTGTTTTCCTCTCATTTGCCACAGCAGTGTTTCTCAATCGACAATGATCATCCTAACCATGAGGACCTTCGGCATGGTAACCCCAACCCTATGGGTGTCCACTGGTACTTCTAAGATAGGGGAAAGGGAAAGAAAGCAGGAAGACAACAGGAAAGAAATACAGAAGAACAGAAGCAGAAGAGGATGTGAAGGAACACTGGGAGAGAGAACTAAAAGAGGAAGAGAAGAAAAGATGGCAGAAGTGAGAGTTAGGCAGGAGAACTGGAAATGAGACACAGAAACTGGGGGAAAGAGCTATATGTTAAGGCAAACGAGGTGGGATAGGGCTCCCACCAGCACACCCGTAATACACTGGGCTACAAGTTGTCTCCTATCACTTTCTTTCCCATTTGGGGGAACGGAGTAACAACTCCTCCCATGCCATTACCTGAATGAGTTCGTCCAGCTCTGTCGAATTGACACAGGAATGTTGGGATATGAATGTTTGCTTCTGGATCACAATGGTGGTCCTCTGTGAAATCTCACGAGGCTGCTCCAATGCTTTGAACACTGTGGCTCCGATGATCAGGTAGAGGACAACCACCAGGAATATCGTGGAGACTGTCTTCCATTTCATAACATTAATGGTCGTGTCACTCTCCACCCGGGAAGCAAGCACTGTGGGTTTCGTGGAAAACGAGAGCCTCGGTTTGGAGTTCTGAGCGGCAGATTTAGGATCCAGCAAGTCAGGTGCCGCCACTGACAACAACAGAGAATGAGGGTTAGGTTGGAGGAGATGAGAAGGGAATTGGTCGGGCTTCTTCTTTAAGGGGTCAGAGAAGGTTGACTGAATTCCGCTCACTCTCCTGGTGGAAGCTCTGGAACCCAAACCAGGAGTGCTGTCACTAGATCTCAGGACCACATATATTGGTTCAAGGAAAAGGGGCTGGATCTGTGCTCTCTGCTGCTACTAGAGTTTCAAATGAAAGGGGAAAAACTGGAGTCGAACCAAGAAACTTCAAAAAAAGAAAAGAATGCCTGAGAGCTTCTTAATAAATTTCTAAATTTAAATCTGTCCACTGTGCCAGTCCACAAAGAGATACTGAACTCCTAAGAGTTGATGGTACTTAACTAGATATTGGAATATTCAGGAAGACGGCTCATGGTTATTCCCGTTCTCAAGAAATTTATACCACAAGCAAGCAACATAAAGAACATTCTCTATTTAATTTATTACAATAAATGAATTGCATTATAAGAGAATTTGTGATCCAAACATTGTTGCTCAAAATAAATCATTCATCATTTTCTGGTAAAACATGGTGGTAAATAAACCACTCGATGGTCAAATCTTGTCCTTTTGCCCATCCTCCAAAGTGGGCTTGTGATGAAACATTCTCTGTATTTTGTTTTTGAATCACTGACCTGTTTTACAAATAAAAGTTACTGCTAATCATTATGTCAATCCTAGACACAACCAAGAGAAGACAAGAACCTTCCTTTTCAAATGTGAACAGTATCAAGAAAAAAAAAAAAACCGTGACTCACAGCTTAGACTCTCTACATGCTCTGTTCAAAGCTAATTGCTCCATTAGAGTGGATTTATATGGTTCTCTTACAAATTGCCATATACTCTAAGGTGACTATAAATCCATTTATTATTTATCACAGATGTTCAAAAATATCATTAATGGATTTCTTTTTCAAAAATATAAGAGATACTAGACTTCTACTTGCTAAGAGGAAAATAAACCACCTACTACAGGACGTTTTACTGAAAGACAACATTGAACTAAAAAGGGTTAACAGAATGGCTGAAAAATAAGACTTCTAAAAACCATCAACTCAAACAGAATAATCAACTTAAAGTCCATAATTGTTACAGATTTCAGTCAACTTGCTATCATGTATATAATAAAGATTATAAAATGATAATCTTATCTAAAACACACTTTCAGGTAAGTATATAAGAAATCTCCATGGAATTGCACTCAAATACCCTACAGGCACCTGAAATTACTTCAGTATGATAAGCTAATAAAAAATGCCAATTTTCACATGGCTGCCTACCCTGCCCTCTTACCTAACACTGTGAGTTAAATGTAGGCTACCATAGTTTTAATTTATAAAATACATCTCTAATTGCCCATCAAAAAGAAGCTTTGCAAACAAAGCTATTTAAAACACTAGACCTAAGCAGTGTTGTAAAATGATGGCAGAAGGCAGGATCCTCAATCAGCAAAGCTCCGAATGGATCTGATTTGGAAGAAATGAAATCAGAGCTGTGATGAGGTTTCTGTACCCATGGCTCCAAGTGGAGATTCCATGTACATATAGCTTATTACAGCAATTTCCTAAGGTTCAACCTACTACACAGAAGAATGCACATGTTTCTCTCCTGATACATTCACCTGTTCCAAATAAAGCCACAAACTAGTAGACACCTTTAAAATATTTATAAAGACACCTTCACTCAAAATTAGCACTGGACGTGTGTTAAATGCTATAATTAAAGAACTGTTAAAATAGAAGTGCAGATAATAGCGAAAATCACTACAATCTGCAGACTCCCCACAACCTCCTAGCTGCTTGCTTAGTGAGTCTGAGTGAAAAACAAAAGTCATAATTTAAAATTTAGCCATCTTTGGAATAAAAACAAAAAAAATCACATAGAAGTTCCACAATATCACTCTAAACGAAGCTTTCCAAGCCTCTCCTCCTCAGATCTCTGTGCTCTCCTATTTGTGATTTTTCACATCAGTGGTTTCCACTCTGCAGAACCAGAAAGCACTAAGACTGTTTACCTTGATGCCACCAAATCCCAATCTGAAATTCCTTTAAGACATTGCCACATTGCCATTATATGCTTTTGGGAGAAAGGGGCAGGTATTTTTAAAATATTGTGTGTGTGTGTGTGTGTGTGTGTGTGTGTGTGTGTGTGTGCATTAACCTAATACATTTCCAGAAGGAGTTTAATTATTTTAAGCTGTTGCCTTATTTTTTAATTAGCAGAAATATATGTAATGTACATTTGGCAGACAGAATGGACAAAAACTGATGAAATACCAAAATAATATTTAAAAAAATAAAAGCAGACTTTTCTCTTTAATACAGGGAACCTCTTGGTTTCCACCTCCACGCCATTTGATGTATGATCAGGGAGAGAAGCTGCCCCTTCCACACACACTCAACACCGTCACTACCCACTCCCCTCCCCCAGCTCATCACAGTCTTCTGTTAATCCCGGTCTTCTGTTCTCACCCAGATATGTCTTCGCTCCAGCTGTGGCTGACCACTGAATAGCAGGGAAAACAAGCTTTTTTCAGCACCACTGCCTGTCCCACCAGGCAATGGGCAACAAGTGTGACCAGGGTCACCATGAGTCCTGCCTGTCGGCTACTCCCAAGGGCTGACCCTCCTTCTCCATGGGAAACTCCCCCAAGGTGTTCCAAACCCATACCTCAGGCAGATGCAAAAACCCCGGGCACCGGCGGGAGAGGGGGGAGAAGCGGCGAGGAGAGGATCTGGCAAGGGTTTGCCTCCAAATCCATATTATGACCCAACACTTTGGACGCGAAGCGAAGATGGGCAACGGCCGCTTGCTGAGAGGGGGCATTTGCAGTCCTCCCAGAACAGGCTGGGGCAGGAGAGCTTGCGGCCAGAAGGGTGGGGGTACCGGAGCGGGGGTCTCACCTCCTGCTCTATAGCCGGGTCTCTCCCGCGAGGCGCTGGGAAGCATGAGGCATGCAGCATTCAAAATGTTTTTTGAAAAAGACGGACTTGAAGCTTTTTTTTACAAACACGCCATTGTACTCACTTCTTATTCAGAGACGGGCTGCGCGCTCCGAGCTGCACGGGCAGGCATTTTCCCCGGCTTTGTTTTACAAGGTGGGGAGAGCGGGGCTGGACGCGGGAGGGGGCGGGGGGGGGAGCGTGAGAAGAAACGAAATCGCGGGAAGGAGGGGACACCGGCGGGCTGGGCAGAGGGCGAGGCGGAGGCCAAGTTGGGCTTGGGCGCCGCCGCCCCCGCGCGCGCCTGCTGCCGGGCCCGGGTCACCCGGAGAGCGCGGGCGACCCGGGTCCCGCGCCTCCCCGCCGCCGCCGCCGCCGCCGCCACGCGCTCAGCCCGGGGCTCTTCGCTGGCCCGGCCCCGGCACGGCGCGGCGCGGGGGCGGTGGGTGCAGCCCGAGCTGCCGTGCGCCCCGGCGTCTTTGTGCGCGAGCCTTGCTCAACCCCTCTTCGCATGTCTTTGTGTGTCTCCCCCGGCAATGCCCTCCGTGCCCCGCGGGGGGTGTGTGGCACGGTCCGGGCGCCTGCAGCTCTGCAGCCCTCCGCAGCTCTGCAGCCCTCCGCTGTTCTCCCTTCCCGGCTAGCTCCTGTCGCCCCTCGCCGACTCGTTTCCCTCCTTTAGGAACTCCCTCCTCTTCGCCTCCTCCCCCTCCTGTCTCACCGCCAGGGCTTGCTTCCCTGCACCTCCTCCTAGCCCTACCCTTGCCTGCGTCGCCCCTGCAAGATGCTCCCTTCTAAAGACCCCCTCTTCCCTCCTCCTAGGGGCACAACCCCTTGGCTCACCTGCTGCCTCTTCCCCTGTCAGCCCCTTCCACTAACCCCCATCCCCACCCCCCAAAAAATCCTCACTCTCGCTATCTGGCATCCACATCACACTGCGCTCCATCCTATCTCCTTCCCGGCCAGCGTTCGGGGTGTGGGACCGAGTGTGGGTCCAAGCTCTGGGACGCAAGTCCTTGAACCCCTGCATTTGGGGGTCCTCCTCGTCCTTGTGGCCCCCCAGACTTGTACAGGGAAGTGTCCCCACTGGCGCCTTGAGACCCCTGGAGTAGGGGAGGTAATGAAGACCCTGGCTTCTTCCACCTTGGGGAAGGGTTAAGGAGTCACCAGGTCGCCCCACTTCACCTCCGGCGGTGCTGGACTTGAGCAGGGCGCTATAATCAGCAGAACGCCCCGGACCGAAAAGGATGGGGAACGCACCTGGAGCCAGGGCGAAGACACCTCGAGATGCAAAGGGAATGGAAGAAAACCCGGTTAGGTTCTCTCAGAGCAAGACCCCTTTGCTGGAGACATAGGTTTCTAAGCGTGGCGGGTGGGAGCTGCAAGGTGGGAGAACTCCGACCCCATCCTGAACTCAGCGCTCCCAGACCTCTTCACCATCGAGATCCCTATTTGGCAGGTACCAGACCCCGCCCAAAATCCAAAACCCCGGCGCAGGGACAGCCAAACTCTAGGCGACAGGGGGACGGAACGGAACCCGCCAAGGAGGGGAAGAAAGCCAGGAGATCAGACGTTGCCGTCGTCCTAATAGCCGAATTCTCTCACAACACACGTGATGTAGCGGAACTTCGATCCGTTTCTAAACTCTCTTCCTTCCCACTTTCTCAGCGGGAATCCCCTGATGACCTCCACCCTCCCACCGCAACTGCTGCTTGCAAGAGTTTTTCTTCCAGAACTGCTGCTCGGCCAGATTGGAGTATTTTCCCAGTTACAAGAACTTCTTAGTGAAAAATACAGACGTAATTGTAGGAAACCAAAAAAAAAAAAAAAAAAAGCTTTTGCAAAACTGTTACCGTCAATGATAAAAATGCAATTTTTTCTAGATTCCAGAATACATTCATCACCTCTTTCCCCATTAAAAAAAAAAAAAAAAAAATCTTCCTAATATCTTTCCTGTTGGAATTCAAACACATTTTTTCTCAACTTACGTGCTCAAAAGTAATACAATCAGACGTCCTTTTTAAAATGTGCATCTGATCCTCTCACAATCCTTACAAAGTCTCTAGGTCACCTATGATGTTCCTCCTGATCTGGCTACTCTTTATCACTCTAAGTCTTCCTGGGAAGTCACCTTGCCTGAGTGCACACCCCCACACACACCAACTTTACGTGACTAAGGTACTTTATCAGTAAGGTTCTCTAGAGAAATGGAACATGTGCGCGCGCGCGCACACACACACACACACACACACACATACCTTTGTGTGTACGTGTGTGGGGTAACAGATTTATTTTAAGGACTTGGCTCAGGATGATGGGGGCTGGCAAGTCCCTCTGAAATCTACAGGGCAGCTCTGGCAGGCTGGAAACTCAAGCAAGAGTCGATGCTTCAGTCTTAAGGCAGAATTTCTTCTTTTCCAGGAAATCTCATTTTTGGCTCACAATTGCTTGTGATATAGGCCCACCAATATTACCTAGAGCAATCCCTTTTTGAAGTTTGACTGTAGATGTAGAACACATTTACGAAACACCTTCACAGCAACACTTAGATTCTAGATTCGTGTTTGATTAAATAACTGAACACTGTAGCCTAGTCAAGTTGACACGTAAAACTAATCATCGCAGGTGTTATCCTGCAAATCTCCATGCTGTCCAGAAATTTTCCTGGAATCATGGCCAGTCAGGTGTTTTACTATTTGCTTCCCAGGTCAACTTGTCTTTCATCTATCTTTATACTTGTCACATTATGTTTTGCTTCTTTAAACTAGATTGTATGCTCAGTGAGGGCATAAACCATATCTCTGTTCACCATATTATCTGCAGTAACTAGCATCTGCTGCTAAATACCTGTCTGATAAACATCTGAGTGAAATCGTTATTCCTAAGAAATAGCTGACATTTTCTTATATTCACCCAGTCTCCCTCCAGGTATTTGGAACCAGGGTATACCCTACATACATGAGAAATGAGATGAATTCACTATTTTCTGAATCATTTTTTACCCTGTCCCATAGGTTCTTTGTTCTCCAGATGAAATTTCCTCAAATTTTTTTTGAATATTCTTTTCACTTTTCCCATTTTGTTCTGCAACTTGATGATTCTTTTTTATTCCCCCCTCTGAGTTTTCTGCAAATTTAACCACATCTCACCCAGCACTGGTCCTCTGTCAAACTGGTTAATGCTTACTAGACTGGGAGATTAATAATTTAAATATACCTGTTTAATAGATTAAATATGTTTTGATATATGCTTGCATAGTGCTTCTGTTTTTCCAGACTCATGGGACTTATGTCTTATCATGAATCCCAAATGCTGGATTGCCATCTTCCCCGCTTTTTGCTATCAGTTCATACATAGCAGTTGTCCTCTACATTCCCCTTTGTATTATTTTCATATTAGGCCCCACATTCATGTAGGGTGCTTGGGGGTTGGGGGAGAAGTGATGTACATTACAGAGATGTTAAGATAAAAGGATAAAATGTCAGACTGTAACATTAGCAGGAATCATCCCAACAAGCCAAAGGCTCAGCCTCACAAATAATTTGAAATAATCAGAAAACCACCCAGTCCTCCCATACCCCTTCTTTAAACACATCTGCCCACGTTAAAATCCCTCTTGTTCCAAACGTAGACTTACTCATGCTGTTTGAAGTAAGAGGGGAAAAAATGTAGTAGACTACTTTGTATGTCATTGCAACTGGAGGAACAAAGAAATAGGATGGTTTATCCTGTTTAGCTTTATTCCTGCATCACTCAGTGATATGGTTTGGATTTGTGTCCCTGCCCAAATCTGAAGTCGAATTGTAATCCTCAGTGTTGGAGGATTGCCCTGGTGGGAGGTGATGGGGATCGGGGGGCAGACATTCCCCTTGCTGTTCTCCTGATAATGAGTTCTCATGAGATCTGGTTCTTTAAAAATGTGTAAGCATTTTTCATATCTGCATTAACTGGCATCTGGTACTAAATATGTGTTTGATAAACATCTGAGTGAAATCATTCCCTCACTGTCTTCTTCCTGCTCCAGTCATATAAGATGTGCCTGGTTCCCTGTCACCTCCTGCCATGATTGTAGGTTTCCTGAGGTCTTTCCAACCATGCTGCCTGTACAGCCTAAAAAACTGTGAATCAATTCAACCCCTTTTCTTCGTAAATCACCCAGTCTCAGCTAGTCCTTTAAAACAATGCAAGAATGGACTAATTCACTCAATATATATAAACCCCATCAAAATATAATAAAAAGAAAAGATGGAATATATTTCTTTCATGCTGCAGGACTAATCAACACCTCTTTAATTTAATGAATAAGAAACCTGAAAATATATAATTAAAAAAGTTAGCTCTCCAAAATTCCATATTGCTCTTATTCTGGTGCTTTCAGATCTATTGTTCTGCTCCAACTAGCAGCATGAAATCTATAGGACTTCACTTTTATGTTTATTTTGATTTTTGACCTTGGCCTATTCAAAATGTCATAGTGAAAATTAAAATTAAAAAATGAGAATGTCACTGCCTTTTCTTGTAATTCCAATCGTATCTAGGATTTTGGAGTCAAAGAGACGTCTGTGGGTATTCTGCCTTTACCATATCTGAGCCATGTGAATTTGAAGAAGTCACTTTTTCTTTCTGAACATCAGTTTTCTCATCTATCAAATGGATATAATGCATGGAACTCACAAGAGATTGTTGTAAGAATCAAAGTGAGACAGCATTTATGTGTACAGTATGTCCATTCCTGATATGGTTTGACTCTGTGTCCCCACTCAAATCTCACCTTGAATGGTAATCCCCATAATCCTCACATGTCAAGGGTGGAAACAGGTGGAGGTAAATGAATCATGGGGGCAGTTTCCCCATGCTGTTCTCATGATAGTCAGTTAGTTTCATGAGATCTGATGGTTTTATAAGCATCTAGCATTTCCCCTACTGGCACTCATTCTCTCTCCTGCTACCCTGGAAGAGGTGCTTTCTGTCATGACAGTGAGTTTCCTAAGGCCTCCCCAGCCATGCGGAACTATGAATTAAGTAAACCTCTTTTTTATATAAATTACCCAACTTATATAATAAATTTTTATAAATTTATTTTATGTATTTATATAAATTATATATTTATATAAATTTATGTTATATATTTATATAAATTTATAATATAAATAAATATAAAATTTATAATATAAATTTATATAAATGACCCAATCTCAGATATTTATAGCATTGAGAGAACAGCCCAAAACAGCTCTCAAAAGAGTTTCATTATCTTCTGCATTTGATCTAACCTTGTGAACCAGGGGAGCTCCTGACCAAGCAAGACCGCCAATGAATTCCAACTCTATAATACAATCTTGTCCAATCCACAGCCTGAGAGCTGCATGTGACCCAGGATGGCTTTGAATATGGCCCAACACAAATTCATAAACTTTCTTAAAACTTTATGAGGTTTTTTTAATGATTTTTTTAGCTCATCAGCTAACATTAGTGTTGGTGTATTTTACGTGGGCCCGAGACAATTCTTCTTCTTCCAATGTGGCCCAAGGAAGACAAAAATTTGGACATCCTTGCAATGAATCTTGCTATTTATCTAATCTTCTGAGTAACACAATTGCACAGGTATGAGAAGATGAAAAATAAATCACATTAATCAGATATTTACTGAGTGCTTAAAATTCTGATAAGCCATAGGAAGAAGGCACAAGGTAACATAAGAGTATTTACTTCTAGAGGGTCAGGGAAGGCGGGTCTAAAGAAGTGATGTAAAAATTAGGTTCTGAAGATGAGATGAGCAAGGGTGGAAAGGAAGAAGCATAATGGAAGGAAAGGTCTTCCCCAACAAAGAGAAGAGCTTGTAAGAAGATTGCAGTTGGAAGAAGCTGGGAGAATTTGGAAAGCTTAGAGTGTGAGGCTTGGTGGGGGACAGTAATCAAGCTGAAGAGGCAGATAGAAGCCAGGTTAGGTGGCATCTGGGTTTTAATTAATGAACTGTGGATGAATTTTCACCCCAGAAGAAATCTCATCAAATGCATTTTTTAAAAATCCCTCTGGTTGCTATGTGCAGAACAGGTATAAGGTGAACAAAGAATGTAAACATGTAGACAAGTGAATTTGGACATTATTGCTTTAGCCCAGGTGAGGGCTTCATAGTGACATTATTAGGAGTGGAAGATTGAAGAGGTGCTAGTAGATCAACAGGGCTCTGCATCCCATTGGATGTGGGGAGGGGGTGGTGACAGAGAGGGTGGGCATATTCCTAGAAGTTCCAGTTGACTGAAAACTCAGGGAGAGACAACAGTTTAGGCAGTACTTCAATGAAATGTCTTTCTGATGTCATTCCCAAGGCACTTACCAACCCTTCTCGTAGCTGTTGTGTTTTATATGAGACTCATCCCTGATTGTGAATGAAGTGTGTGTCTTGGGCCTCAACCAATACAGTCAGAACTTCTCAGCTTCTCAACTGGTTCAGGCATGGGCCTATGACACACTCAGAAAAGCAACTTTCGCTCTGTGCCACTGACCTTGAGCCTAAAAGCCTTGGAGGCTACTATGCTAAGAGGAGAGGAGAAGCTACCTGAGAGTGAAGCAGTACAGAGCAAACAGAACCAGGATGACCAAGTCCAGGTGACGTTTGATTAATCCTCCATGTCAAACCTCACCTTAAGCCACATACATATTCTTTTTGTGTAAGCCAGTTCGTGCTGAGATTTCTGATACTTGATATCAAGAGCCTTAATTGAAACAGTGCAATACAAGAAATAGGAGAAAATGACAAATAACTCAGATCTGTGGAGGGTCCCTGAGTTGACCCCCCCATGATTCCTGCCTCATAGTATTCAGGCCCTTGTGTTTCCTCCCTCCCATCGAGTGTGGGCTGGATTTACTGACTCCCTTCTGATAAATAGAATATGTCACAAGTGATGGAATATCCCTTACAGTATTAGGTTACAAAGAGTCTGGGGTTTCTCTTTTGTGCTCTCTCGAGCTCTCTTGGTTCTCTTTCTCTGGTAGAAGCCAGTTTCACCATCATAAATTAACCCTCTAGAGAGGTTCATGTGAGTAAGCCTGCAGTCTTACATCAGGATTTCCTGATGTCTTCCAACAGTCATGTAAGTGAGCTTGAAAGCAGATCCTTCTCCAGTCAAGTCTGGAGAGGATAATAACCTCAGGCAACACCTTAATTTCAGCAATTATATTACAACTAATATAACCTCTAACAGTCAAATTCCAAGCCAGACTATAAAGTTTCAGACCTGATACACAAATTATTTTAAGAAGATAATTTTTCAAAGGCCAAAATTTATTCACTTTGAAGAATTCATATTCCTAAAATTAGAATGTGTTAATGAGAACGGAGTTGGACATCACTGGAAGAATGGAAAAGGGAGCAAAGAGGTAAATGTTAGCAATGTCCATACGAGCATTGTCTACAGTTGTATGTCTCAAACTTGAGTGTACATCAGAATTACCTCAAGGGATCGTTAGAGCACAGATTATGGGCCCACCCCCACAGTACCTGATGCATCATGTCTGGGGTGGGCCATGAATAACAAGTTCCCCAGTTATTCTGCTGATGCTGCTAGGGCAGGGACCACACTTTGAGAACCACTGGATGAGAGGCAGGATTCTAGTTCATTCTGCCCTGATAGCTCAGTGGTGAGAAACTGGCAGTTGTGAGAAACTGGGCAGTGGTGAGAACCTGGGCTACATGGCAACTCAGGTTCTCTACCAACACCACTGGCTAGAAATTTGTGGCAGATACTAGCCCATAGTAGTATCCACTTTCAAGCTTAAAAATGTGAAGTTCAAAAGTTCTTTTTATTTGTAAGAGTACTACAAATTTTTTGCCATTTATGCCAATAAATATATTTATTCATTCAGTAAACCAGTACTTATCAAGCACCTACTATGTAGCAGAAAGGGATTTTCCAGTATTTGGGGACATAGTGGTCAAAAAGATGCAACAAAGCCTCGTCATCATGGAGTAAACATACTAAGGAAAGAATGACACTAGTGAAACTGTGTCCATATCTATTCAGTAAATAAAACGCCATTGAGTTCCTGAGTGGGTTTCAAATTAAAGTGTCTCACCCTGAAAATTTTTTAAATGTTACTTTACTATAAAACTTCGCAAAATTCATTAAAATTTGCTGGTTCATTTTATAAAAATAAAAATTCCTAACATGTATGACATTCAACAATACCTTTTTAACAGCTTTGTATATTTGCTTACATTAAAACAAACATATACACCCAAATATGTGAAGAAAGGTAAAGTTTTGAAAATTCATGAAGGTCAAAACACCCATGTTTTGCATATAAAGATTAGTGCTTTCATCAGTGTACATACAGCATATGTTAATTATTTAAAATAAGCTAACATTAATATTTAACTTTGACCAACAGGGAATAAGATATTGAATAAGGGCATTGTAATAAAAATAAATCTTTATTTAAAGATACTCTGTTATAACAGAATAAATTCAGAAAACATTAGAATTTACTCCGTTTTCAGGAGGAAATTCTGCTGTGGGATTTCTTTTTCCCTTTCAAAACTGAGTGACATAATATAATATCACTAGGAAATGAAAGCAGCATATCATATTTAGACTTCAACATTTCCTACCTCTGGCATCACAGGTAAATCCTCCACTGACAATCCTCCACCAACAACGAATTTGTCAGATAATTTTTTAAGTGTGCCAATACTAGGCAAAGCAATTTTATCAAATGTGATGCTTTTTAAAAGAATCAGCCATAAATCCAGAATGAACCACAACATTCTCAGTTTTCTTGATGGCTTTAATTATCTAATGAATTCCTAGCACATCCAGTACTTTATTTAAAACTTATATTTGTTGTGAACGTTTGCCAATCCAGCATTTTGCCTTCACCTGAGATCACAAATTCTGTTAGCGCTGAATGTGGCTTTACGAAGAGCAAATCAATACAATTTCCCTTCTAAAATGAATTCACAAGACATAAATGGAATAAAAAAGCAAATAGAGTATGTGAGTATTTGGAATCTCCTAAAGACATTTTTTAATGTGCTCATTAACCAAAGATGTTGACTTCACCCTATATATAGAATCTAATTTGCCCTTTTACCTTTTTGCATCATGATTAAATGAGCCTATGAGGCTTGCTCAAGGCCACTTGTTAAGTTTATGGAAGGACTTGAGATTAAAAATCCATGCATCACCCTGGGGCATATTTGTTCTAGAAGAAAACCCTTAAACATAGAAGAAAGTGTCTTTTGCAGAATTTCAAAATCTGTTAAGACAGTTGTGTGATCTCCCCAAATTATACAAAGAGATCAGGACTGCCACCACGACCACCTCAGTCACCTCTCCTCATACCTCTACTCCACCGATCTCCAGTCCATTTTCTACACTCAGTCATGTGGAACTTTTACAAACAAAATCTGGCTTGAAGTGTTGACGTTCTCATTAAAATCCTGCACTAGCTTCCCTTTGCCTTCAGGATAAGGACTACATCACTAAGGGCATCCCAGGGCCATAAACATCCCTGTCCTGTCAATAATAACAACAAGAACAGGAATCATAATATTAAGTAACATCTATCAAGGGCTTACCATGTCCAGCCATTTCACTCAGTATCTCATCTAATCCTAATAAGACCCATGTGAGGTAAACACTGTTGTTATCCTCAGAGAAGTTAAGTAACTTCCCCAAAATAGCACAGCAAGTAAGTCAATACACCCTGCTATATAGGGTCCACCCCTACAGGCTCCATGATTTTCTCTCTGTGGTTTAGTCACTGGCTGGATTCCAGTTTCTTGAATATACCTTACTCTTCCTTCTTTCCTTAGAGCCTCCCCACATACAAGTCCTTCCAGCCTTGACTCTACCTGTCTCCCTCATTACCAGAAAAATAAGTTCTATTTATCCTTCAGACCTCAGTAAAAACACATCTTCCTCAGAAAAGCTCCCCTGACCTCCAAACAAGATCAACCAATGCATCCCAACATGTACTCTCACAGCACTTTGCACCCTCCATTTATTACCCCTTTGCAAGAATTATTAGTGCTTGTTCCAACTGTTATTTAGTAACTTCCTGTGTTTCCTAGGGCTGCTCTAACAAAGTGCCGAAAACTCATGTAGCTAAAGTAACAGAAACATATGGTCTGAGGGGTAGAAGTCAGAAATTCAGGTGTCTGCAAACTCTTGCTCTCTGTGGCAGCTCTAAGGGAGAATACTTCCTTGCTTCTTTGGGGTTCTGGGGCTTACCAGAAATCCTTGGCATTCCTTGGCTTGTAGACACAGCACTCCAGTCCCATGGCCACCTTCTCTCTGTGTGTCTTCATATCATTTTCCCTTTGTGTGCATCTGTCTCTGTGTCCAAATTTCCCCCTTTTTAAAGGACACCAGTCATATTGGATTAAGGTCTATCCTAATGACTTCATTTTAATTTCATTACCTCTGTAAAGACCTTATTTCATAATAAGGTCACGTTCTACTAGGACTTCAGCATATCTTTTCTATTTATTGTGGTGGGGGGACAAAACTCAGCCCATAACATTGCCTATAAGACCAAAACAAATTCCAAGAGATGGAGACCTTGTCATCTTGTTCCTCAGCACAATATTTTACACATAGTATGCATAAAAATCATTATTTATTAAATGAATGCAAGACCATCTTTAGGAGGTATATCGTAAGGATGCCGTAGTTAAGCAGAATTCAGAATCTCCAGATTTCCAATACCTACAGCACCAGACAGGTAATATGCCCACATGAAGTGGGCCCAGAGAACTGGAGAAAATACTCCCACCAGCTTTAGTTGATTCTTGCTGTGACAGAACATAAATCCGGTGTGTTAGACCTTCCAACTTTTCAAGAGAAGCCTGACATCCACATTGTTTTTAGAAGAAATTTTCCAATTTTTAAGAGAGGCAACTAATTCAATTTTTAAAATAAACACTGTTTAAGGCAAATAAAATGTGTCTGCAGGCTAAACCTGGTCTTAAGTTCTCCTGGTTGGAGCTTCTGCACAAGCTCTCTTGCCTGCCACCATGTAAGACACAACTTTGCTCTTCATTCATCTTCAGCCCTTCAGCCATGATTGTGAGGCCTCCCCAGTCACGTGGAACTGTAAGTCAATTAAACCTCTTTCCTATATAAATCACCCATTCTCGAGTATGTCTTTATTAGCAGCATGAGAACAGACTAATACAGGTAACATCAGATATCCTGTGAGATCAAACCGACAATAAAATGCAATTGTTCTATTTACTCATATAGTGTAAGTGTTAAAATATCTCACTTCAATTGCAGTCATGCAGGGCCAGCACTAAGGAGATACTTTCCTCTGGAGTAAAATGTAAATGGTGTCAAAAAACACAGTAATCAAGATAAATAACATTTTAATGCAATATTTTAAAAATCAACATTAGTACAAAAAATTCATGATGAACCAAAGATTACAATTCTAGACAAAGGCAGGATCTAACCTTGCACTTGCACAAGTTGGCCTCACTTGCCTTACCCTAATCCTTGCCTGCTTGCCTGTTTCACTGACATTTACCCTCCCTGCTGTATCACTGTTTCCGGGACCTATCTTCTATGGCATTGATTCCCCTTCCTGGAGCTCCAGGTACTGTAGCACATTACAGAAGAAGCAACTCCTCATCCACCCAAAATTTTATGCCCAAACATGCATTGCACTGAAATTTTGATGATGCAAATTTATGCCTTCTGCAGATTCTTCTGTTCATCTCCTTTCTCTGAAAGAATAAATCATTTATTTTCCTACAAGGTGGTACCACTCACTTCTGACAGAATTGCTATAATTATAGCTTTCTCCTAGGCTTCTGCTTATTACCTGCTGACTTCTGCAACACTGCTAGATGCTTCAGATGGGGATGTGTTTCTAGTCCTGCAACAGCCTGCTACTGGAGCATAACAGATGCAGCCTATTTACCATGGAATGCTCTTATATTGAT
The DNA here is from genome assembly GCF_007565055.1 of Rhinopithecus roxellana. Classification (NCBI taxonomy): domain Eukaryota; kingdom Metazoa; phylum Chordata; class Mammalia; order Primates; family Cercopithecidae; genus Rhinopithecus; species Rhinopithecus roxellana. Next base: position 67,783,257 of record NC_044556.1, read on the forward strand.
TCAGCGCTCAGTTCGAAAATCACATCTGAAGTGTTTTAAGGCTTGATATTACAGAAAGCACTTCTGACCTTTCCTAAGCCATCACTCAAAATATAGACACTCTCATCTATCATCCCTGATAACCCCTCGATGTGATAATGTGCATGATTAGGTAATAACTGAGGACAAAATGTTGGTTCAGGGTTGTCACAAACTTCTCTCAGACCTTCGGAATCACAAAATATGTCAAAATCACATGAGAACTAACATAGCCAATTATGCAAATATATTTATGGAGTGTCAAAACACCCATTGGGAGAACAATTGGAACCAGCATGGAAACTCCGCTAGTTCAGAATTCTGATAACTATAATTTAAATAAAAACGAGATATGATGAGGAAAATTAACCTTGGAACCAAGTTCCTGTGTAATCTGTTTCTTCATAAGTTAGAAAATAAATAAATTAGAAAAATTTAATTAGATTAATCATTGATTTCATTAATTTAATTTGCTTAGGACAATTGCCTGATCATATATTCTGTGTATATTCCTCTGTGAATCCTTCCTTCTTCTTTACCTCTGATGAATTTGATCGTAATTGCATGTGTCTTGATGTATGCTCATAGCATCTTTCATGCCGTGTGTCTTTTTGTCTATATGTCTGGCTTCCTCTACTAAACTGAAAGCTGATAGGGCAGCTGAAGGATTGCATCTGACATGGTTTGTCTGTGTCTCTACCCAAATCTCATCTTGAATTGTAGCTCCCATAATTCCCATGTGTCATGGGAGGGACCCAGTGGGAGATAATTGAATCATAGGGTCAGATCTTTCCAGTGCTGTTCTCGTGATAGTGAAAACGTTTCACAAAACCTGATGGTAAAGGGGAGCTCTCCTGCACAAGCTCTCTTGCCTGTAAGTCAATTAAACCTCTTTCCTTTTTTTTTTTTTTTTTTAGACGGAGTCTTGCTCTGTCGCAGGCTGGAGTACAGTGGCGCGATATGTTTTTTTAGTAGAGACGGGATTTCACAGTGTTAGCCAGGATGGCTAGGATCTCCTGACCTCGTGATCTGCCTACCTCGGCCTCCCAAAGTGTTGGGATTACAAGCGTGAGCCACTGCGCCTGGCCTAACTCTTTCCTATATAAATTACCCAGTCTAGAGCATGTCTTTATTAGCAGCATGAGAACAGACTAATACAGCATCTCATCTGAATTCTTCTTTGATTTCTTAGTGCATATGATGAGTATTCAAATATTTTTTGAATGGGTGTAAGTAACCACCATTACTCCAATACACACAAAATCATCAGTTCTTATGAACTCCAAGAAGGATTTCATCATAACCATGACTTTTATCATCAAAAAGCATTTTAATTCATACCAAGGGACTTTGGGTACATTGAAAGTCATTGTGTTCCTTCCATGACCTTCATTATACCAAGTAATTCTATTACAACATAGATTCACATGAATATCAGCATTGTTTACAGATAAAGACTGTGAACTACCTAGATTTGATTCGGGCCCAGCCAATTGTTAGTTGTGCCTTGGTTTCCTCAGCTGCAAAATAGGGTTGAAAATTATATAAACCCCAAATTGTTAATGAGACCCAAAAGAGTTAATATTTGAAAACGTGTTTAGAATAGTACCCAAATATATTCAGAACTCAATAAACATTAGTCACTATTAATACTAGTATTACCACTGACAGCACTGAACCACGGAAAGAGGGAAGGAAGATGGGTCTGGGAAGAGAACACATAAAGAAGGAGGCCAATTATCCTCTGGGGCTTGGCTCAGAAAACACTGGAAGCTGGCTTTTAGGAATCAAATGAGCAATTGCAATTCAGGAAGTAATCAGGTAATTCAGGTTGCGAAAGAGGGAGTCAAATTCCAGGCCCTCTCTTCCAGAAAGGAGAGGACCCTGCAGCTAAGACAGCTCCTTCCTAGGGCAGGGAGCTTTTGCTAGACAACTCGACGTGGGAGAAGTCCTTACCAAGATGCAGCCAACACAGGGCAGATAGGTGAGAGCCAGTTCAGTTAGAAAGGGAGACATAGCGGTGTTCACAAGGCTACACTGGGTGTCTACATATCTATCCTCTCTGTTAAAGATGTGAGGATGCCACCTTCTTTACCATGGACATACTCAGATTTCCCTGAGTACATTTGCACTGCTGCTATCTGAAACTGTCCATTAAACTGTGTTGACTTTATTTTCCATCTCCTTAGCAACCATGATTGCTTTAAATGCTTTGGGTTTGCTTGATTTTTGTTTCCTTTCATTGTTATCAATGTTGTTTTCTGGACACTGATAAAACTTTTCCACAAACAGCATTTCGGTTAAAGTAAAACTTTTGTAACCCCAATTAGTTGGTTGCTCAGGGGCTCAAAGTGTGAAAATAACATATAAACATAATAAGGGCCCCAGGAAGGGATTTTTAACAGGTATAATATGTATATACTACTAGGACTCATATGTTATACCTGTCTCTTCTTTACAGATTCATCAGGCATGTCCCTTATCCCTATCACCCCAGTATCACATTATGCTCATCTTAATTAAGACTGAGATGTCAAATGTTTACTGTTCTATTTTGAACAACTGCCAATGAAAATCTACAAGCCACCAACTGCGGCTATTAATAGAATAAATTATATTTTTGTTTGTTTATTTTTGTATCTACCCCAACAATGGAATGCTAAGTTTTTTGATTTTTGTTTTGCTGAGTGAAAAACAAAAACAAAACAAAAAAACTTGTTTAGTGTTTACCGTTTTCCATTGAGACCCAGTAGTGCATTGTTCAGATTCCAGAATGCCTTGCCAACCTTCTTGGTAATTAACTATAGTGTTTCTTTCTCCTGAAGTGATGGATATTCCCTGTACCATTTTCATATATGGCATTATATTCTTCATATATTGTACCTGTGTATTTCTGGCAATGTGAATCTTAACTCCACATGTCTTACCTGGTGACAGTGGGCCCAAAAATTCAGTTTGGGGTTGAGCACCCCTTTACTATGTTCTCATAACACATACTAGGAATTACATAAGAATTGAACTATCATTATCATTTATATAGTACTACACTAAACGCTCCAGAGAGTGGGTGATTAATATATGAAAAACAGATAGCCCTCACTGAAAAGTTGGATATCTAGCTGGGAAGATACATTTCCAAGAAATTTAAAAAAAAAAAAAAAGGAAAAGAAACATAAAGACAACAGACTTGGAAGAGACCACATAGAAACATATGCTAAGGTACATCACATTTCTTGAAATAAATTACATGGGAGCATTTCCCAGTTGTATTTTGAAGATCTCTCATTAACAATATTTTGTTTGCAATTAGTTTGAAATACTAAATATGAAAGTTTGTTTGTTTTTTTTGTTTTTTGTTTTTTTTTTTTTTTGCGATGGAGTCTCACTCTGTCACTGAGGCTGGAGTACAGTGGCACTGTGTCGGCTCACTGCAACCTCCATTTCCTGGGTTCAAGAAATTCTCCTGCCTCAGCCTCCCAAGTAGCTGGGATTACAGGCACCCACCACCACACCCGGCTAGTTTTTACATTTTTTTTTAGTAGAGATAGGGTTTCACCATGTTGGCCAGGCTGGTCTTGAACTCCTGACCTCAGGTGATCCACCCGCCTTGGCCTCCCAAGAAAGTAAAGTTTTAAAAATTTGACAAATGTGATTATGTTTTTGCCATGACTCTGACCTAGATTTCCTTAAAGTTTTCTAGGAAAGGGTCATTATAAAAAGTCAATCATTCTATTTAGAAGCCATGACATATAACACGATTGTGATCATGTTTTGTTGGGAGTATGTGCTATATCCCTCTCCCCTCTTGCAATGAGGTCCTTCAGGTAGAGTCCCCATAACCCTAATATTTGTGTTCTCAATGTCTAATGCATGGTAGATTATCAAACTATTTCAGCAGCCTCAGAGACTTTTTTTAAAAATTATATATATCATGTAATTTTTTAAATTGATAAATAATAACTATACCTACTTAATGGGATACATGTGATATTTTGATACATGAATTATGTAAATGTCTAATTAGTAAATATTTCAAAGTACAAAAAAAAACTGAAAATAGTATCAACCTGGATGTTAAAAGTATTAACAGTTGGCAGATTTGCTTTAGATAGATTTCCTCCTTTTTTGAGGAAAAACAGTTACAGCCATTGTCCCAGTTCAGCCCAGCCCACCCCGTTTATTTTTTATTTCCCCCTCTCCACAAAATAAACCACTCTCCTGGAATTGTTGTTCATCTTTCTTGTGGGGATAAATGTTATTTTTCTGATGTATGTATGCGACCTTAATAATATAAAGTGTTTTAAAATTTACAAAAACTACATCATATGAATTCTTTTCAACTTTCTTTTTTTTCATTGAAAATGTATGTTGTCAAGATTGACTCCTGTTGAGGCACGCAGAGCTTTTTCTGAATGATACATTTTCCCTAATCAAATTTAGAGTAAAAATCTTTATCCTCCAAAATCAACTACTTGGCCTGAAGTTATAAAAAATAAAAGAAGATTCCAAGGCAAAGAAAAAGGGGCAAAGAGTCTTTTTCACACATTTTCACACTTTCAGACTACCTTGGTCAGCCCTCTCTACTGACCATTGCATGGAAGCAAAAAATCCCGAGTTTAGAGCCAGGAATCAGAAATGACAGGCAGGCTTGAACCACCTGGCAGGCTGGCCCAAAGAGCTACACCAAAAACAGCCCCACAGTCACCAGATTCACACTCACTTTTGAGCACTGGCAAGGAAAAGAGGTGGATTCTCTTTCTTTGACTTTTTTTTAGCAGTCTAATTTATGTCTTTATTCAGTAGTATTTCTCAGTATCCATATTGATTTTGGCTACATTCAGTAGCCAAATAAACAAGAATACAGGAGTAAACTTGGTAGCCTTTTAAATACTTGTATCATGTTTTTATCAATTATTTTGTGCACTTATTCTTTTATTCAAGCAGACAATTATTGAACATCAGTTATATATTTTTTCAATTACACTTTAAGTTCTAGGGTACATGTGCAGAATGTGCAGTTTTGTTACATAGATATACAGGTGGCATGGTGGTGTGCTGCACCCATCAACCCATCACCTGCATTAGGTATTTCTCCTAATGCTGTCCCTCCCCTAGACCCCACCTCCCAACAGGTCCTGGTGTGTGATGTTCCCCTCCCTGCATCCATGTGTTCTCATTGCTCAACTTCCACTTACTAGTGAGAACATACGGTGTTTGGTTTTCTGTTCTTGTGATAGTTTGCTGAGAATGATGACTTCCAGCTTCATCAATTTTTTTAGAGACAAAGTCTTACCATGTTGCCCAGGCTGGACTCAAGCTTCTGGCTCAAGCGATCCTCCCAGTTTAGCTTCCTCAGAAGGTGGGACTGAAGACCCATGTCATTACCTCTGGCTTTCTTTGCAATTTTAGAAGAGACATCCTTACTTTCTTTCGTCCCACTTTTCTTCCAAAAACATGTATCTTATCAATAGCCAGACCAAGTCAAAGCATGGGTTACTGATGCAAGGTGTCCAAATTTTGCCATCTAATAAAGATATATAACATTTGTAAAAACAAAGTGGTGACTTAGAGAGACTTGGTAGGTAATCACATGAACAAGTTCCTAAAATCTTTTGCCTTCACAAAGTTCCTTTTACCATGTGGCTCCTGGGCACCTAATTGTCATTTAACGTGAAACCGAGACATTAAGAAGTCATAATTTATCTCTAGTCAGTAACCAGATAATCACTGCTAAGGAAAGAACTTTGGTTTTGAGGTCCTAAATGATCCAGTAAATATATTTCATATCTTAATTCATGAATTTGATGCTTAACTTCACTTCCTCCTTTTCTTTATTTTTCTGAATATTTGGGTAAGGCTAAAGACCAAGTCTAAGTCATTTGAGGAAATTTAAAGAGCATATAAGTTTCTCCATAACTTCTGGTTCACAAATATACTTATTTAAAGATACCCATGTACAAAATCAAATTTGAAAACAGATAAAACAGATGACAGGCACTAGTTTTGGAAGATTTATCTCAGGGCTTCTATAAATTAGGAGTGCCCCTAAAAATCTTGTTCCATTTTCAAAGTTCTGTTTACAAGACATTTTAAAAATATTTTCTGAAAGTATTTAGACAGATATGTGAGAGTAAGAAAACAAAGCCTTCATTATATACCATCTAATTTTCCAACTTAGAACTACTTTAAATAAACACTACTTTGAAATACCTAAGATGTTTAAATCCTGTATTGCTTTCAAAGATTCCCCAAATCAAGTAACAAATGAATCTGTTTGACAAAACACAGTTAATATCTAAACACTTTAATGCAATACTGTGACATCCCACACACAAGAAATAAAGAGGGCATATAGGAGCAAGAAATTGGGAGGAAGAAAAAGTTAGAACCTTTTCTGTTTGGAATGGCAAAGGAATGTAATAATATAATGACAAGATAGGGACTTCAGACTGGACATTTCAGTATAAAACAACTGTGCTGTCAATGAAGCTTGGCCTTGATGTTTAAGAAAAACAGAGTGGCCCCTATTTCTCAGCTCTCTGAAAACCATACTCTTAGATGGTATCATCCTGTTCTTCCCTGACGCAGGTGCCAGCTCTGCGTATAGCAAACCATGGTTTTCTGTGTTACCCGTATTTCTTTATGGATCAGCTCTATGTCTGAGTAGTGAGCTCCCTGGAAAATACTGAGGAAGTCCAGGCCTGTTGGAATCACCCCAAGGAGCAAAAGGTGCCTTATACAGAATCCAGGTACTGGATACTGCAGCCTCATCACCAAGGTGATGCAGTCAAACATCCTGTCTAGGACTTGGGCAGTTTCTAAATTTTCTGAATTACATGAAATTCAATTGTATTTATTTTTTGTTGTTGTTGTTGGATTCATATTACACACACACACACAAACACAAACACGTGCGCACGCGCGCGCACACACACACACACACACCCCTGAGGCATTATAGCACAAAATATTGTTGAAAATGCAAAACGGACACATTTTGTCTCAGTTATCAAGATATTTTAGATGTTACAGGAAAAAGCGGTACTTTAGTGTAAATGTTTCACATGGAATCTCCTTTCTGTAATTTTCTTTGCACCACCATCAACATAGCTTCTTTCTATTACAATCAAAAAATGTTAAAAACCTGGTAGCCAACAGTGATTTATTTTTCCTCAGTCTTGTCACACACACATTCCCCTCATACACACATCACAGTACTTTTCCTACGTTTGAACTCTGCTCAAGCGATTTCATCCATAAAATCTTTCCAGACATGCTCTGTATGCCTCTTGCCCCTCTGGTGACACTTTATCTGTGACCTTTACAAATCTAACCAGCTGTTAATTTTGGTTTCCCTTTGAAAATATTGTGAAGGGAGCTCTGTTTCTTTGCTTTCTTTTTCCATTTGCATTTGGCACCCTATTCCTCCGGTTCTAATGCATGCCAGGACCCTCAGTATGACACTCTTTTAAGGAAAAGAAGGCTAATGTACCATGTATTCTACCTCTCCTCTATTCTCATCCCAATCACAAGTGACCTGCTCTGCATGCCATTCTTTCAGAGGAGTCTGAGCAAGAGAGGACTAGCTAACATGGTATGTTAATTTATGATCATTGCTTCTTTCAGACGATATAGGTGCATTTCAAGGAGGTCTTCCTTAGAGAATGTAGTGGTATTGTTATTGTTAGCACAGTTCCTCCCTGAACAAGCAGGAGAAAGTAGCTTTCAGGTACTCATGACATGTTGAGTAGAAAATCCAAAATGCAAGAATTTATGGAGATGTGTATGGGGACAGGTGAGTAAAATGGACCTATTACCTCATCCTGTTCACCTGGGTGACTGCAGTAGTCTCCAAGTTAGTGCCCCTGCCACCACCGTATCTGTTTCTAATCTTTTCTCCTTGCTGTGGCCAGACTACAGCTCTGACAATAGTACAATCCAGCTGAAAACCTGCTAGTGGCTTCTCACAACCTTAGGGATAAAATTCAAGCTACTGGCAAGAAATAGAAGGTTCTTCAGTCGCATGTTTCTCCAACTTTGTATTCCGCCTTGCTGCTGCAGTACCCTAGTTCCCAGCTTCATTATTGTTTGTTGCTTACTGTTCCCACAAACAGACCACTCTCTCATTCTTCATTGTCTCACTCCTTGATCCAAATCCATCAGGCTAACTTCCACTCAACCTTCAAAATTCCTTCCAAGATTGATCATTGCTTTCCCTGTTTTTTCTTCACTCACAGGAACCTTTCTGGAATCCTTCTTCTAGACCCAAGTTTACCCTTTTTATTCTTATCCCACTATATTGTATGTAGTCATGGTTTTCTGGTGTGTGCATTCTCCTATAAAATCAGGGTCTCTATCTTTTCCTTCTTGTATTTCAAAATTTCTGACCAGCAGCCAACAGCTAGTTGAGTTAGTGTTGTAATACATGTTTAAAGAGTGAATAAATGAGTTTGGAATCAGCAAAAATTAAAAATACCAAAGACATTTAAAAGTAGGCCTTTAATTTAAACAAATCTTCTGTGGTCTTATTTGCACAGTTCTGTAGCCAACTCTCTCTCAATAGTGATGAAATTAACTTTAGCCCATCCCACATCTAATTATCATAAATAAAACTCTAAGCCTAAAAGAAGAACTCTACACCTGAAATGATTTAGATAGTATCTAAATCACTTACTATCTAAATCATTTCAGGCATAGAGTTCTTATTTCTATGTTCATCCCACCTTCCCCTTAGGGGTTGCCCTGTTTTGAAGCCTGATACCATATTCATTTTCCCAGGGTGTTCCACCTGTGTGTAAATATCTGATGTTGTAGACTAGCTAAGGTACTAGCCATAGGATTAAACAAGTTTCGCTCATGAGCTGAGCACATGCCTTCTTCATATCTGAAATGGTTTAAACTGATCCAAAGTGGTACATTAAAAAAAAAGTTCAAACCAGTACTGACTGCCTTTGTTTGCTGCCCAGCTTCATCTCCCCTCTTTAAATAAAAGCCCAGACTCTTATCTTGTCTTTGGTTTTCAGTATAATGTTTTTTATTCCCAGAGAGCAATTTTTGGCCTTTTGAACAGGCTTAGACAATTAACTCTGTCAGAGACCTGTCTGGTATTTAATGAAAGCCGTGTATTGGTTAGAGCAGAAAGGGAGAGTGTTACCATTATAATCATAATATTGTATTGAAGACTGTTAGCATCTATTATTATATTGTAAATTACTTCAAACTGTTGTATAATTTATTAATAATTTTTAGAATTTACAGTCTATGTTTAATTAATCAATCTATAATTCCAAGATGATTTCCTTTTAAAAATAAAACAAATGAAATCCACTATTTATTCCTTCTTTATTCCTCCTACCCCTAGACAATTTCCTACATAATTTGCTCCTAAGAAGCATCCTGAGCAATGGCATCTCTGTCTTACCCTTTATTATTAAAACTAGCAACAAGGACGATCATCTTTTATTCTGAATTTTTTTAAAAAAAATTTACTTCCCTTTTAAATCTGCTGAATTATCCAAACTACAAAATTAACTCTAAAATATTTTTATATGAAGGCCCCAAGAGTTGCTGCTAGTGAATTGATTAACTTTTAATCCTCAAGACTATTTGCATATTTGACAGACTATCAGAAGTTTCTTTTTTAAGTTTTATAAATGATTTTTGAATCACAAAAATCCCATGCCAATAAAGCAATTAAAATACTTGGTCTTTGCTTGGAGATTTTTTTTTTTTTTTAACTTTTAAGCCTAGAAACATGTGATAGTCTTATTTCTGAACCCCTTCCTCCCCAAAAACCAAAGTTTCTTCAAGAGGAACATTGAAACTCAATTTGAAAAATAAATAAATCATATAAATACTGGGAAACTCATACTTCTAACTAATTTCAAAATTTAAAGAATGACAAACTTGATTTTTTTTTTTACATGAAAGCTGAAAGCAGATGCTTCAAAACATTTTGAGAATTAAACCTAGGCCATATTGTTTGATGTTGATACTTGGTGGTAACGGCAAATCCATTAATACTGAACTTTCATTCTCGTATAAGCTAGCTAACATGTTATCATTTCCTGACTGATTAGATAAAATTGCAAAGTTTTATGTATACACAAAAGTATTTCTAATAGGAAAAATGGTGTAGTAAGTTTATGTTTATCATTAGAGCAATGGTCAAAAAATTGTAATATCTATACATTGTTGTATATTATATACACATTAAATACTACTTTTGAAGGTATATATTTCTATTAATATACAGTTGTGTGATCCAAGTTTTCCTAACATTCATGTCTTCTGTAATCAGAAAACTTACTTAGAAATTTTAAAAATATATAATCTTCTAGTTGTACAATCATATAGTCTTAATATTCAGCTTAAATGGTTCATTGTGTTCCTAAATTTATTCTTTCATATTTTTATAGTGATGTACCTAAGAAACCAGATTCTGTGCTAATATTACTAGTCTCATATTTTATAGAGAAGGTAATTTATATTCAATGAACACCCAAATCATCAGAACAAAAATGAGTTTCAGGTGAACACTGTGGACTAGATGATACAAAAGTAACTCACACCGCTCTCAGGCATGTAGATAAATATAGATTCATAATTTTTTTCTACAGCTCCTCTGATCTTCCTCAAAGCCCTCACCTCCTACATGGCATGAACATTTCTTAAAAGGAAGCTGGATCCAATTAAGTTTAAAAGTATATTTTTGAGCCAATAATGTATACCCCGCATCTACGTGTTAGTCCTTTGGGAATATTTGCACTGGCATTCAGACTCGTTTCTTCTTTTGATCCTTTCAAAGACAGTGTCTAGGCTATAAGAAAATGTTTACCTCATCTCTTGGTAGTAGGAGAATAGAAACAACTGGTCATACCACGCCTTCGTTGTGCATTAGCTGATGCCTCTGAAGTATCAGCTTGGTCTTTCCTGGAGCCTGCTGCTAGCATCTCCCCTTGACTCCTCTGGCCGATACATCTAGACTCATTTTTCTCTGCTTAGTTGTGGATGAGGTCCTGCCTGATCATTTAGCCTCCTCTCAGCACTTTCTGGCTAGCACTGCAGACTGAATCTCTGCCAAGTCTACAGGTCCAGGGCAGGCCTGTTGGCTCTCACCTCAGTACCTGAGTCACAAGGAAAGTGAAGGGAGCAAATATCACAAATAAGAGGAGAGAGTACCTCTACTTTCTACCGCAACCTGGACACTCCACGTCCCTGGCCATGCTGACTTGCCGTCAACTGCATTGGAAGCCCCACGCCCATCTGTCTACATTGCTTCAGCACCTCCCTGCTGGAGGGTCTCCTCGCTAAAAGGGAACAGAAGCCAGAGAACCTCAGACATGGGTGTTCCCCAGGCTTGTGTAACACACACATCTGAAGTCCTGGGGTTCAGACCAGAGGAGAGAAGAGGATGCATTTCTAGGTTCTGACCTTCTACCTCCCAGTTCTTCTTTTCTATCTTTCTCCCCTTGTCTAGGCCCAGATAACACAGCCTTTTCTTTTACTTCCTCTTCTTGTTGACCATAAATAAAATTCTGTGATCTAGTTGGGCCATGCCTTTTGAACCATTAAATGGGAACTATAGAATTTTAGAAAATCCTTTCTCTTTCAACAGTCTCCAAACATTTCTAATCCCAATTTCACCCCAAGGCAGATGGATACCTTGAGCTGACTTGGGAAAACTGTGTGTACATTGAAAATAGAAAATATCTTGTTAATATTTTTCTCTATATAGTATATCATGTTATTTTTATGACTATTGACTTAGCAAATTTTACTTATTACTAATTTACCAAATTAAGGGAGCATTCGGAAGGCTTTCAGACTTATTGGATTAAATATAGTGTTGATTACCTATAAATTTCAAATACTGGCGAGGATTCTGTGTTCAGAAGTTAAATCATTAATTCAGTGGTGTTCACTAAAGTAATAATTAGGTTCAGATTATATGCTGGACATATCTCTTGGCACTGGGGAAAGATTCTGTGAACTAGATGGGCAAGACCTCTGCTCTCCTGGAGCTAAAATTCTAGAGACAGGGAGAAATACACACACACACACACACACACACACACACACATGTACATACACACAACAGAAAAACAAGTGAGAAGAGCTCATGTAAAGAAACAAAATAGTGAAAATAGTGGAGTGTGACTCAAAAGATTGAGTGACTTTCACATGGAGTGGTAATCTAAAGCCCCTCCGAGAGTGACTTCTAAGATAAAATCAGGATGACAAGAAGGAGTCTGGCTATGAAGATAAGAAAGAAAAGAAACAGGCATTCAAAAGGCCCTAAAGGGGAAAAGAACAACACTTGGCAAGTTCAAGAACCATAGAGAAAAACATCTTCACTGTGGCTCCAGGGTAGATTGAAAGGAGAAAAGTGGAATGAAATTGGAAAGGTCGGGGGGCGATTATGTAGGGCTTTATAAACAAAGAGAAAGGGTTCTGATTTTAAACATAGTACAAAGGGAAGTCATTGCAAAGGTTTAATTGGAAGTGGGGGGTGACTTTATCTTTGAAGAAAGATTGAAGGAGGCAAAAATGGAAACAAAGATCATTATAGAAACCCTTGTGGTAGTGAGATATTAGTAGAAACAGAAAGCAGATACATTTAGCACAGCTCAAATAATATAGCTGCGGCTCAAAAATTACAGACTTGTCTCTTATGGTGTATGCTATCATTTATTTAAGGTGAAAACCCATTTTGATTAACTGAGAAAACACAGCTTTAAAATCCTCAATACACTCAAAGCACAACAGTCAGGGATGGCACTTTGTTTTTTTGAGATGGAGTCTTGCTCTGTCGCCCAGGCTGGAGTGTAGGGGTACGGTCTTGGCTCACTGCAACCTCCACCTCCCAGGCTCCAGAGGTTCTCCTGCCTCCGTCTCCCAAGTAGTTGGGATTTGGAAGTAAAAATAACAGGATTTAGAATTTATTGATGGGTGAGGGAAAGAGGAATCAGGAATAATTTATTTTCTTTTGAAATTATCTGAAAAGATGTATAGAGGAGGAAAGGCATGTATCCATCTCCCATCTGCATAACTGACGGCCCTGGATTCCGTCGTCAATGAACTCTCCGCTCCTGCTGCTAAAAGACACAAGCGCAAGATGTAATCCTGTATCTCCTAAAAGGAAAAGAGGAAGGGGGAAAAGGTCGCACACATGAGGAGTGAGGACCTCTGCCAACCAGTCAATAGGTGAATCGCAAGTATTTATCTAATGAAGGCGCATGGCCGAGAGAAGGATAAAGAGATGGCACCCTTTGAAGAGAGCTTGAGGCAAACCTTCAATTAGGTCCACCAGCATTCAAAAATAAATTTCTCATGTTCTCCTTGCCCGTTTCATTCTTCATAGTCTACTTTCCCACTCCGTACTCCCGGGACTGCTTCTCCATGTCTTTATTGTTCTCACTTTTGCCCTTCATCATCTTCATCATCATATTGTCAGCATCCCCTTCACCATCACCCTCATTGCCACTATTTTTCACTGAGCACTAAACTGGTACACATTTATTGTCTGAATTATTTCTTGCAACTTCCCTGTAAGGAAGATATGATTAACCCCCTTGATAGGTACCTTTGGGCTTGGTGAGATGAAGCAGCTTGCCCAAAGTTGCCAGGCCAGGGAGCAGAGCCAAAATATGCAAACAGGTCTGTCTGACTCTGCAGCCAGTGTTCTCATCCTGTCCTCCACTGCTGTACTGCACCCTGCTCCTTCCTGCACTGCCCTTTCTCTCCCTGACACAGCCCCCCAACTTTCTTCTCTTACCTTTATTTCTCCCATCTTGCCATTGTTAATACGGAATTTTCTATTATTATAAACAGAAAATAGAAGCTATAGACTATTCGAGCAGAAAGAATTTAAGTGGCGGACTCAACATAAAAGCAGATCACTATAGCTTCCACTCCACAAAATCACCGTTCCTAATGTACAGAGACAGATTGAGGCAGAAACCATATATTTCACTGTCACCCATATGGGTCCTGACTCAGCTGTCACACTGAAAGCCATGCTGTTTACAGAGAGTCTACTCCTCCTGCCCTGACCTCCAGTTCATTTCCTCTGCATTTATGGGACATTTGTCACATGCTCAACCAGGCTTATAACCACAAGATCATTTTGCATCTTTTTAAAAAAATGATTATCCTACAACTCTTTTATGCTTGCATATCTCAACTTCACTCCCCCCAAAAAAAAAAAAAAAAAAAAAAAAAAAAACTTGTACCTCTGATTTGCTATTGTCCCAAGCATGGGCTTAATCCAACTTTTGGTTAATAGGGAACACAATGAACACAGCTAGGAAATGGCTAGGGGCAGGTTTAGGAAAGGAGTAGGAGTGCATACATTTAAAGAAGAATGGAAAGGAAATTAATAAACTTACACAAACTCACTCTTAGCTAGATAGATGTTAAGTCATTCACATGTAGTTCTTAAATAAACATTTTAGATAAATACTCATACTAGTCCTATTCTTCCTATAAAGCAGTTGAGTTTCTGGGATAGCAAACAGGGTTTGAATGTGGTTCTGTGGTCTCTGCAGCCTGACTGAAATTTTTACCCCATGTACATCCTGCCTTGAAAATAGAGTGGATGACTGAATGTGATGGCTCATGCCTGTAATCCTAATACTTCAGGAGGCTGAGGCAGGAGGATCATTTGAACCCAGGAGTGTAAGACCAGTCTGGGCAACATAAGGAGACCCCATCACTACCAAAAAAAAAAAAAAAAAAGAGTGGATACTATCCTTTACAAATATTTTATACATTAAAACGTTTAGATGACTATGGCATTATTGTATTAACTCATTTCTCTTCTTTTTTTTTTTTTTTTAGACAGACTCTCGCTCTGTTCCCTGGAGTGTAGTGGTACAATCTTGGCTCCCTGCAACCTCCGCCTCCCAGTTTATATATACAACAAGCTACTCTAGATAACCTTATGCCTCTAGTTTTCTTTTATTTTTAGTGTCTTTATAAGTCACTCCTTCGGGTAATATAAATTTCTTTTTTTTCTTTTTTCTTTTGAAACGGAGTTTCACTCTTGTTGCCCAGGCTGGAGCACAATGGTGCAATCTCGGCTCCACCGTAACCTCCCTCTCCTGGGTTCGAGCGATTCTCCTGCCTCAGCCTCCTGAGTAGCTGGGATTACAAGCATGTGCCACCACGCCTGGCTAATTTTGTATTTTTAGTAGAAACGGGTTTTCTCCATCTTGGTCAGGCTGGTCTCAAATTCCTGACTTCAGGTGATCTGCCCACCTCGACCTCCCAAACTACTGGGATTACAGGTGTGAGACAATGCTCCCGGATGACATATTTTTAAAAATGAAACACAGATGAATTTATCTTTGAGGTGGCCTTAGGCTTTAAATGTGTACTTTAGAATTTGCAGCCCACGAGCCATTGTACATAACAGATAAATCTACAGGAGTTTTCTGTGCCACAAGGGAGGAATCCATCAAGGACGATGCCATGTATGATCACTGAATTTAAATTTCCATGTTCATTGGTTGTAGCCATTTCTCAAGTACATCAAAAGGTCAATGGCAGGTGCCAAGCATTCCTCTGCTAGACCTAACAAACATTCCTATCAGATACAGAAATCCAACCAGGACGCAAAAGGTTTGAACTATAATGAATGGAGGGTGGGAAGAAAGCATGGAAAGAAGAAAGAGTAGAAAACTTTCTGTCTTTATTCAAGCAGAGAAAAGTGAGACCTTAAAGAGTATAGGAAGCTGTAAAGGGCACCCTGGGGCCTGTTTTACTTCCTCATAATAAAATGAAAGCTTTTCAACCAGTGACCAAAAAAGCAGGTTCCTTTCCTCTGTTACCTACATGATCTCCTGAGAATGTACCTGAAGCTACAGAAGCAGTTCTGTGGGGATGCCGTATTGCATCTTGTTTAAAACGAGTGAGCAGTGCAACATTCCTTTGTTAGTTCTTTTTCATAGCTTACTTTGTATTCATGAAGAACTGACATGTGTCATAGCTTCTGTGAAATGGGGACACATTCTGAGCATGTAGTGAGAATTTCTAATTGCAAACAGTGATTGGGACATAAAAGACATTTGTGTAAAGGTGCCATAAACAGACTCAAAGAGTGATAAATCTTAAGTCTTTCTTTGCTGTGTACCCAGGTATACTGGTCGTATATTTTAAGAGACAAAGTACCATAGATACTTTTAAAATAACACAAACTAGTTATTTAAAAGGTCAAAACTTTCAGAATTTCCATGTATTTTAGATTTAGTAATAAGTTATGATATTCATATAATGTGCTTAAATAAGCAATTCATCTGATCCAATTACCACAGAATTTTAATTCTATGTTCATTATTCAAATTAGTGATTTAACACTTGAATTGTGTGCTCAACGTTCAAATTAGTGATTTAATGATATGGTTTCATGAACATTCATAGTATTTGGTAAAGACAAGTAGAAACAATCCTTGTGGGAAGAATACATTAGAAAAAATGAAAAACAATTTAAAGTACACATGCACTGAGAAGAGTCTTTTTGAACAACCCTTCATTGGCTTGTGTAGAAAAATGCTAAATATTTCCCCCTTATAACTCAAAACCTGTCTCCATTCAGGTCATATTTTCATTGTCTCCACAGATTTATATGGTTTGCATTATCACTTATTATTTATAGAAAAACACACCAGCTACCTTGACACAGAACTTGCAAACTTTTCCCTCTGCACAGTAACTCATGGTTGGTGCTTTCCTGACCCCAGCAAAGCTGGGTAGAACAGTGGTGGGTGTGCAGTGCAGCCTACAGGAGAATCAAAAATCTCAAAGATGCATTTGGTATATGTGTGAAGAAGCTAAGTTCCCTGTACACTGAATAGAATATAGCACCTTTTATACTCATGTGATGAATTATGTGTTCCTGGTGCAGGGATGGTCCTGAAAACAAAGCAGCCTTTGAAAAACTCTCAACAGTTTTCCAAATTGGCCTGGGGGTTTCTGCAGTCAGAGCCAACGTTTAAAAGGAGCTGGTGTAAGTAACTCTTTCAGACTTGGTGGAGAAAGACTCAAAACTCCCTTTAACAGTCTTCTAACTACCAAATTCCTCTCCACCAAAGAACATGACATTGACAACTCTGCAGTAAGGGAAATCTCAGCAATCATAGGTTTCTTTAATCATGAATTAATACCTACAGAAATAGCACAGCTCATGTAATATAGCTGCAGCTCAAAAATTACAGACTTGTATCTTATGGTGTCTATGCTATCATTTATTTAAGGTGAAAACCCATTTTGATTAACTGAGAAAACACAGCTTTAAAATCCTCAATACACTCAAAGCACAACAGTCAGGGATTGTACTTTGTTTTTTTGAGATGGAGCCTTGCTCTGTCTCCCAGGATGGAGTGCAGGGGTACGGTCTTGGCTCACTGCAAACTCTACCTCCCCGGCTCCAGAGGTTCTCCTGCCTCAGCCTCTCAAGTAGCTGGGATTACAGGCATGTGTCAACATGCTCAGCTAATTTTTGTATTTTTAATAGAGACAGGGTTTTGCCATGTTGGCCAGACTGGTCTCAAACTCCTGGCCTTAAGTGATCCGCCTGCCTCAGCCAGGGATTGTACTGTGTTCAAGAATATCTATCTAATGCTTTTGCTCTACCTTTGTAAGCTAGAAACACAATGCAAAAGAGAGGAAGCATTCATTTATTTTTCAATTTTTCATTTTCTAGAATTTTCTGGTTGCAGTTGTGATTTGAGTTCAAGCATAGAAATAACACTTTTCCAGAGGAATTCTCTCTTCAAAAAAACTTTCAATACCTTATACATTTAACATCTTCCACAATCAGTTTTAATTTGCCTTGTCCACTTTATCTCTTATCACCCACTTGTCTGTTCATTTGTTCGTTTACTGCTTAGTCAACAAAGTTCCCAATGGCTAAACCCAGGTCCTAGCTCACACGAGGGCCTCAAACATTTGTCAGCTGACTAATTCATTTCTGCTATCTCCCTGCCCACCACCCAGAATACCTAGGGAAGACGTATCAGTCACTGTCACTCTTATCCCAGGAGAATATCCAGGAAACATGTAGCATTCTCTTCTGAGAGTTTGGTTTTCATGTCTTTCCATGGATTTGTTCATCTTGCCTGCATTTTACAGATGGAAGCCACAATCTCATCGTTAAATGGCTGAACTAACCTGCACGTCCTGCATGTGTATCCTGGAACTTAAAATTTAATTTAATTTAATTAAAAAAAAAAAAAGAAAGAAAAGAAACCAAAAAAACCTGCAGGTGAGAACATGAGAAGTTTGCATCCTCTGACTTTGGAGAAAATGAGTAACTTATTGCTCATCTCCTGCATCCAATCATCCAACTTTGACATAACTACTGTTTACAGAAAAGAAAAAAGAGGAATCTGGTACTCTGGCAAAAACTCAAGAGAAATATCCACAATTATGCTCATCTATCATAAGCTATTTAATTCTACCCAATAGTCATGATGCAAAACTGTTCCTCCTCCATTCTTCTTCATCACAAAAATAAATGACAAATAAATACTATTCTCTCATTTCTGATGTCCCAAACTTAGGAATCTACAATCCTTTCCCACAACTTCTAATCCAAGGTTTCTCAACCTTGGCACTGCTGACATTTTAGGGGGCTAGTAATTCCTGTTGTAGGGGGCTCTCCTGTTCACTTTAGGATATTTAGCAACATCTCTGGCCTCTGTATGCTAGTAGCACCTCCACAGTTATCACCAAAAAATGTCAGCATACATTTTCAAATATCCACTGGGGTTGAAAATCACTCCCTGTTGAGAACCACTGAATCTAATAGCAAGTCCTGAAAGCTGAAATTCCAAAGTTTATCCTGAATCTGAATGTCTCCCACAGAATCCATCATGTGAACTAGATCTAAGCCCCAGCTTCTCTCACTTGGACCACCACAGTCATTTTCCATTGCATCCCGTCAGTCCATCCTCTACTCTGTAGTCAGTGTGATATTTTTAAAACTGCAATCAAGTTATGTCCTTCCTCTTCTTAAAACCTTCCAATGGTTTCTTGCTACATTGGAAAGTGCTCACTCTACCTCCACCTAGAACCAACCTCCTCCTATCCATGATTCTCTAGTTTCACTGGTTTCACCCAGTGTTAATTTTTGGTGTGATTACATTCATCATCTCTATTTGAAATTATGTTACTTGTTCATTTTTCACCTGTCTCACCTGCTATGCTGTAAGCTCCATGACAGGAAATATCATATCCATATTATTTACTGTAATATTACCCATGGGCTAGGGCAGTCACCTGGCACATAGTAAGTACTTAATGAATATTTGCTGGATGAATAAAAGAGCATATTCTTTACTTAAAATAATATCTTGTTTTTATATTACCAAATCTATTCAAAATAATCCAAAGTTTTCTTATCTCACCTCGAATTAAAGCATAAGCTGTTTCAATCACCTGCAAGACCCCCTTGAGCTGGACAACTACTACCATCCTGACATGATTTTCTAACCCTCCCATGCCACACACTTCACTCTAGCCATATGCGGATCTTCTTTTGTTCCCAAACATGCTACATTCCCATTTCAGAACCTTGCATCTGCTGCTTCCCAAGCCTGAATGTTGTGCCCCAGATATCCTCGAACTCATTATTTCATGTCCTCCAGGTTTCTGGTCAAGCATCTTCTTGTCATAAGGACTGTCATCAATTACTTTATAGACAGTAATAAGAAAGAAAAAGCAACTCCTGGCTACTGTCAGCTTGGAGCTGCCCTGGCTCTAATGGTTAGGTATGGCATTCCCCTTTTGAATATAAACAATTTTATACAACAACAACATTTGACAAATTTACTCTGTAATATGATGGACCAAGACAAAAACAAGACAGCTCTGTAATTGTGTCTGAGCAGAGAAAAATGAATGAAACACTGAAATATTTTCCTTTTTCCTGCTAATATGAGTGACTGCTTTATCTTTATCAATTTTAGCTTCAGTACACTTTGCTCCTTCCATCTTCCACATAAAATTATTAATATTAAGATCCATGCATGATGGTGCACATCTGTAATCCCAGCTACTCAGAAGGCTGAAGCAGGAGGATTGCTTGAATCTAGGAGTTTGAGGAGGCAGCATAAAATGATTGCACCTGTGAATGGCCACTGTCCTCCAGCATGGGCAACAACAAGACCCTGTCTTTACAAAATAAAAATAAATAAGCTTTAAAAAGATTATTAAGGCAACCATAGAATTGCTTTGACTCTCTGACAGTACTCAATCAAAAGCAAAACCACACTTCCTTGAAACATCCCCCAAATTCACCTCATACAAACTCAAATCCAATAATAAGCCCCTGTTAACAACCTATTACTGTGACATCCCACAGTTCCCCATAGTGTAATGATGAAAGGAGCTAATAAACTCAACTTTGTTCAACTACAAGTTTGTTTACAGTGGAGTTGCTTGGAGGACATTGGCAATAGCAACCCCCAACTCCAATGAGCACTTAACATGGCCTTAAGTAAGATGATCATATATCTCAGTTTTCTGGGGAGAGTCTAATATTACACCTCTTGATTATGTATGTCATTTGGTTACTGACAGCTCTCATCCTCAAAAATGTCCCAGTTTGAAAGATAAATTGGCCGTACCTTTAATCTGCACTATTTTTTTTCAGTGGCATCAATCACCATCTGGTACATCAAACTTTCTTTATTTGTTCTATCTCTCTCTTTTTTTCTCTCTCTGGATCCTCCCTTTCCTCCTATTCCTCTACTAAAATATGAATGCACGAAGTACAGAAACTTTATCTATTTCTTTTTATTGTACTGTCCCCATCACCTATAATACTTCTTGGAACAGAGAAGTCTCCCAGCAAATGTCTGTGGAATGATTCAACTAATGAATAGTTACAACATAACACTACAAGAGATCTTTGAGCTCGGAAAACATTTTGAAAAATCATTCAAACCCCCAAATCAATCATTTTTCTATATACTAACATGTAGAAACTGACATTAAAATACAGTACCATTTATGATTGCTCCAAAAAAGTGAAATACTTAGATATACCTTTAACAAAATATGTATAGAATCTGTATGCTGAAAATTACAGTGTTAATTAAAAAAATCAAAGGAGACAAAAAGTAGAATGTCATGGGTTAAAAGACTCAACATAGCAAAAATCTCAATTCTCCCCATATTGATCTATAGGTTTAATACAACTCCTATCAAAATCTCAGCAAGGCTTTTTATAGACATAGACAAGCTTATTATAAAGTTTACAAGGGAAGGCACAGGCTCTAGAATAACTGAAACAATCTTGACAAATAAGGATAAAGTGGTAGGAATCACTCTACCTGATATGAAGACCTATTGTAAAGCTATAGTAATTAAAGTAATGTGATATTGATGGAAGGATAAACACACAGATTCTGAGAACATAATAGAGAACCCACAAATAAATCCACACAAATAGCCCCAACTAATTTTTTACAAAGATGTAAAAGTAACTTCACAGAAAGAGGAAAGACTTTCATCAAATGGTAGGGAAGCAAGTGGACTTTCATCGGCTAAAATAATAAATAAATAACCTAAATCTAAATCTCATATTTTATTCAAAAATTCACTCAGAATGAAATATGTGCCTCACTGTAAAATGTAGAGGTGTAAAACTTTTCGAGAAAAATAAGAGAAAAGGTCTAAGACCTAGAGCTATGAAAAGGGTTCTTTGACTTGACACAAAAAGCACAATCCATAAAAGAAAAAAATTAATAAATTGGACCCCATCAAAATTATCAACTTTTGTTCAGTGAAAGACCCTGTTAAGAGAATAAAAAGACAAGTTACAGACTGGGAGGAAATATTTGTAAACCAAATATCTGACAGTGGACTAGTATCTATAATATATAAAGATCTCTCAAAACAATGTAAACAAAATCTAGTTAGAAAATGAGCAAAAGACAGGAAAAACACATTTCACTGAAGTGGATGTAAGATGGCAAGTAAGCACATGAAAATATGTTTATCTTCATTCAGCCATTAGGAAAATGCAAATTAAAGCACAATACAATATCTGATAGCTATCACTATATATCTATCAGATAGGCTAAAATAAAATTTAGTGACAATACCAAATGCTGACAAAAATGTGAAGAAACTGGATCACTCATATAATGCTGATGGGAATGTAAAATATTATGCTTACTATGGAAAATAATTTCACAGTTTCTTACAAAAACGTGATCCTAAGACCCAGCAATTGTGTTCTTCTGCATCAAGGAAATGAAAACTTACGTGCCCACAAAAACCTACAAACAATGTCCGTTGTGGATTTATTTGTAATAGCCAAATACAGGAAGTGCCCCAGATGCTCTTGATGGATGAGTGGTTAAACAGTTTGGTACATCATGTCATGGGATACCACTCTGCGATTAAAACAAAGTATAAGCTATTGATACATGCAAATTCAGGTGCATGTCCAGGCTGGGATGAAATCTTCCAGGCTGACGCAGCCCAAGCAGGCAACAGAGCTTTATGAATTAGTAGGGCCGGATTTTTTTTTTTATTATTATACTTTAAGTTCTAGGGTACATGTGCATAACGTGCAGGTTTGTTACATATGTATACTTGTGCCATGTTGGTGTGCTGCACCCATCAACTCGTCAGCACCCATCAATTCATCATTTATATCATGTATAACTCCCCAATGCAATCCCTCCCTCCTCCCCCCTCCCCATGATAGGCCCCAGTGTGTGATGTTCCCCTTCCCGAGTCCAAGTGATCTCATTGTTCAGTTCCCACCTATGAGTGAGAACATGCGGTGTTTGGTTTTCTCTTCTTGTGATAGTTTGCTAAGAATGATGGTTTCCAGCTGCATCCATGTCCCTACAAAGGACATAAACTCATCCTTTTTTATGGCTGCATAGTATTCCATGGTGTATATGTGCCACATTTTCTTACTCCAGTCTGTCACAGATGGACATTTGGGTTGATTCCAAGTCTTTGCTATTGTGAACAGTGCCGCAATAAACATACGTGTGCATGTGTCTTTGTAGTAGAATAATTTATAATCCTTTGGGTATATACCCAGTAGTGGGATGGCTGGGTCATATGGTACATCTAGTTCTAGATCCTTGAGGAATCGCCATACTGTTTTCCATAATGGTTGAACTAGTTGACAATCCCACCAACAGTGTAAAAGTGTTCCTATTTCTCCACATCCTCTCCAACACCTGTTGTTTCCTGACTTCTTAATGATTGCCATTCTAACTGGTGTGAGATGGTATGTCATTGTGGTTTTGATTTGCATTTCTCTGATGGCGAGTGATGATGAGCATTTTTTCATGTGTCTGTTGGCTATATGAATGTCTTCTTTTGAGAAATGTCTGTTCATATCGTTTGCCCACTTTTTGATGGGGTTGTTTGTTTTTTTCTTGTATATTTGTTTGAGTTCTTTGTAGATTCTGGATATTAGCCCTTTGTCAGATGAATAGGTTGCAAAAATTTTCTCCCATTCTGTAGGTTGCCTGTTCACTCTGATGGTAGTTTCTTTTGCTGTGCAGAAGCTCTTTAGTTTAATTAGATCCCATTTGTCAATTTTGGCTTTTGCTGCCATTGCTTTTGGTGTTTTAGACATGAAGTCCTTGCCCATGCCTATGTCCTGAATGGTACTACCTAGATTTTCTTCTAGGGTTTTTATGGTATTAGGTCTAACATTTAAGTCTCTAATCCATCTTGAATTAATCTTTGTATAAGGGGTAAGGAAAGGTTCCAGTTTCAGCTTTCTACTTATGGCTAGCCAATTTTCCCAGCACCATTTATTAAATAGGGAATCCTTTCCCCATTTCTTGTTTCTCTCAGGTTTGTCAAAGACCAGATGGCTGTAGATGTGTGGTATTATTTCTGAGGACTCTGTTCTGTTCCATTGGTCTATAGCTCTGTTTTGGTACCAGTACCATGCTGTTTTGGTTACTGTAGCCTTGTAGTATAGTTTTAAGTCAGGTAGTGTGACGCCTCCAGCTTTGTCCTTTTGACTTAGGATTGTCTTGGCAATGCGGGCTCTTTTTTGGTTCCATATGAACTTTAAAGCAGTTTTTTCCAATTCTGTGAAGAAACTCATTGGTAGCTTGATGGGGATGGCATTGAATCTATAAATAACCTTGGGCAGTATGGCCATTTTCATGATATTGATTCTTCCTATCCATGAGCATGGTATGTTCTTCCATTTGTTTGTGTCCTCTTTGATTTCACTGAGCAGTGGTTTGTAGTTCTCCTTGAAGAGGTCCTTTACATCCCTTGTAAGCTGGATTCCTAGGTATTTGATTCTCTTTGAAGCAATTGTGACTGGAAGTTCATTCCTGATTTGGCTCTCTGCTTGTCTGTTACTGGTGTATAAGAATGCTTGTGATTTTTGCACATTAATTTTGTATCCTGAGACTTTGCTGAAGTTGCTTATCAGCTTAAGGAGATTTTGGGCTGAGACGATGGGGTTTTCTAAATATACAATCATGTCATCTGCAAACAGGGACAATTTGACTTCTTCTTTTCCTAACTGGATACCCTTGATTTCTTTCTCTTGCCTGATTGCCCTAGCCAGAACTTCCAACACTATGTTGAATAGGAGTGGTGAGAGAGGGCATCCCTGTCTTGTGCCAGTTTTCAAAGGGAATTTTTCCAGTTTTTGCCCAATCAGAATGATATTAGCTGTGGGTTTGTCATAAATAGCTCTTATTATTTTGAGGTACATTCCATCAATACCGAATTTATTGAGCGTTTTTAGCATGAAGGGCTGTTGAATTTTCTCAAAAGCCTTTTCTGCATCTATTGAGATAATCATGTGGCTCTTGTCTTTGGTTCTGTTTATATGCTGGATTACGTTTATTGATTTGCGAATGTTGAACCAGCCTTGCATCCCAGGGATGAAGCCCACTTGATCATGGTGGATAAGTTTTTTGATGTGCTGCTGAATCCGGTTTGCCAGTATTTTATTGAGGATTTTTGCATCGATGTCCATCAGGGATATTGGTCTAAAATTCTCTTTTTTTGTTGTGTCTCTGCCAGGCTTTGGTATCAGGATGATGTTGGCCTCATAAAATGAGTTAGGGAGGATTCCCTCTTTTTCAAATGATTGGAATAGTTTCAGAAGGAATGGTACCAGCTCTTCCTTGTACCTCTGGTAGAATTCAGCTGTGAATCCATCTGGTCCTGGACTTTTTTTGGTGGGTAGGCTATTAATTGTTGCCTCAATTTCAGAGCCTGCTATTGGTCTATTCAGGGATTCAACTTCCTGGTTTAGTCTTGGGAGAGTGTAAGTGTCCAGGAAATTATCCATTTCTTCTAGATTTTCTAGTTGATTTGCATAGAGGTGTTTATAGTATTCTCTGACGGTAGTTTGTATTTCTGTGGGGTCAGTGGTGATATCCCCTTTATCATTTTTTATTGTGTCTATTTGATTCCTCTCTCTTTTCTTCCTTATTAGTCTTGCTAGCGGTCTGTCAATTTTGTTGATCTTTTCAAAAAACCAACTCCTGGATTCATTGATTTTTTGGCGGGTTTTTTGTGTCTCTATCTCCTTCAGTTCTGCTCTGATCTTAGTTATTTCTTGCCTTCTGCTAGCTTTTGAATGTGTTTGCTCTTGCCTCTCTAGTTCTTTTAATTGTGATGTTAGAGTGTCAATTTTAGATCTTTCCTGCTTTCTCTTGTGGGCATTTAGTGCTATAAATTTCCCTCTACACACTGCTTTAAATGTGTCCCAGAGATTCTGGTATGTTGTATCTTTGTTCCCATTGGTTTCAAAGAACATCTTTATTTCTGCTTTCATTTCGTTATGTACCCAGTAGTCATTCAGGAGCAGGTTGTTCAGTTTCCATGTAGTTGAGCGGTTTTGATTGAGTTTCTTAGTCCTGAGTTCTGGTTTGATTGCACTGTGGTCTGAGAGACAGTTTGTTATAATTTCTGTTCTTTTACATTTGCTGAGGAGTGCTTTACTTCCAAGTATGTGGTCAATTTTGGAATAAGTGTGATGTGGTGCTGAGAAGAATGTATATTCTGTTGATCTGGGGTGGAGAGTTCTATAGATGCCTATTAGGTCCGCTTGGTGCAGAGATGAGTTCAATTCCTGGATATCCTTGTTAACTTTCTGTCTCGTTGATCTGTCTAATGTTGACAGTGGAGTGTTGAAGTCTCCCATTATTATTGTGTGGGAGTCTAAGTCTCTTTGTAAGTCTCTAAGGACTTGCTTTATGAATCTGGGTGCTCCTGTATTGGGTGCATATATATTTAGGATAGTTAGCTCTTCCTGTTGAATTGATCCCTTTACCATTATGTAATGGCCTTCTTTGTCTCTTTTGATCTTTGATGGTTTAAAGTCTGTTTTATCAGAGACTAGGATTGCAACCCCTGCTTTTTTTTTGTTCTCCATTTGCTTGGTAGATCTTCCTCCATCCCTTTATTTTGAGGCTATGTATGTCTCTGCATGTGAGATGGGTCTCCTGAATACAGCAGACTGATGGGTCTTGACTCTTTATCCAGTTTGCCAGTCTGTGTCTTTTAATTGGAGCATTTAGTCCATTTACATTTAAGGTTAATATTGTTATGTGTGAACTTGATCCTGTCATTATGATATTAACTGGTTGTTTTGCTCGTTAGTTGATGCAGTTTCTTCCTAGCCTCGATGGTCTTTACATTTTGACATGTTTTTGCAATGGCTGGTACCGGTTGTTCCTTTCCATGTTTAGGGCTTCCTTCAGGGTCTCTTGTAAGGCAGGCCTGGTGGTGACAAAATCTCTAAGCATTTGCTTATCTGTAAAGGATTTTATTTCTCCTTCACTTTTGAAACTTAGTTTGTCTGGATATGAAATTCTGGGTTTAAAATTCTTTTCTTTAAGAATAGGGCCGGATTTTAATCCCAACTGTCCTCTTGGTTGAGCACTCAATGGTAAGACATACTCCTAGCAAAAAAGGGAGTACAATTTACTCTGGATATTATTTGTGTTAAACACTTGTGGCTCATTTGACTTGAATAAAATTTAAGTCAAAATTCATATAAGCCTTTTTAAAAACAGAAATGTGAGAGAGGTTTTGTTTTATTTGTCGTTGTTGTATGTGTTTGTTTGTTGCTAAAGTATGATTCTCAACAACACGTAAAATCAGCTGGTGTTAGACATATATTCAGAAAACCACAAAGGCTCTGAAAATTTTGCATGAAATTTTCCCTTTAATCACTAAGCATTTTTTTTTAATCTCACACCACTGGAGTTCTCATGAAAGCTTTTAGTCTGAATGATACTCACACCTTGCTTAGAGAGAAAACAAAAAATGATTTTCATAATATTTCTTCTTCAATTCTATGGTTAAGTGCTGAAATGATGACCTAGAATCAATACCAAATTCACAATTGATAAAAGAAAAAAATACAACTTTTTTTTTTTTTGTAATTAGTAGCGATGTATCTGTTGATGAGGGATTGTACGCAACTATGTGTTCATTCAAGTATGGGAAAAATAAAGACTGTTTTCTTACGCCAAGGAGGCCACTATTAAAACCCAGGAATATCTTTGAAGGCCTGTCCAAGTCATTTAAAGTCAATAAACTTAATTGGAAATAATATTATCAGTCATTGACATTACTCCATAAATTCTGGGTTTCTGATCAATATTGTTGGTAAAATTCCATGAAGAAAACAATATTGTGGGTGAATTCTCTGCATTTTCATCCACACACATTGACTTCCAAACTCTGCACAGCATGTGAAACACCAGCTTATTTGCCTCCCTTGATACAGATCTAACCACTATTCACAGAGTTCTATTTATAGACATAGAATATATCTGTATCGAAATATTTCATTCCATGTAAAAATTGTTAAGGAAAAATATGATTGATTAGATCTGCAAAATAAGAACTGAAGTGTATGCATTATCAAAACAAGAGGAAAAGTTCAATTACCTAACATATAAAAAGTAATTTTCAGAAGCTTGGCAAATTTTCTAGGATATTTGAAGTTTTAATGTACTAATAGAGGGAGCAAACATCAATATCATTGCTTACATTTCTTAAAAGGATTGATGTATATTCTGAAGTTATGATTAAGATTAAAGACTTAACAATCAAAGAAATCTAGATTCAAGTTTAGATTATGTTATTTGCTTGGTGTGTGACCTTGGGCAAGTTACTTAATCTCTAGAAACTTCAGTTACTAAACCTTACTATGCCTGAACTCTAAAATGAAGATAATGTTAACTCTTTATTCAGTTGTTTTGAGAATTAAATTAGAAAATTCAAAGATGTTAAAGTTCTGTATCTTTTAAAACTAATGCAAAATGCTTAGCACAATGGCCACATGGCAAGTATTTAATTAAGACATTATTTTTATTAGTATTGTCCAAAACTCACTATTACTATGAAAGTTTATGGTAATATAGCTGTCCATCTTCTGTGTTAAATCTTTTCAAGGAGAACATTAAATCATGTTTAATTTTCTGTAACTTAAAATCAGGCAATAATTTCCCATTATGATGCTGAAATTTCCAATTTTGAATTTAAAATGGAGCCACATACTTAATGATTTTCAATCTTTTCCGGACTCTAAGAAGTTATGAAATTAACTTTGACTTGATCTTCTTAGATAATTTCTAGAACATCACTATAGAGATATTTTTAACCCCTGAAACAAGGGATATATAAAGTCACTATTTCATTTTCAGAAATATTAGTTTCTCTTTTTACAACAAGCTTAACACTGAAAGTGATCCATAATCTGCTCAAACTTCAATACTTCCTTGGATCAAAAGCTTGTGACAAGCAAGCAAATCCAAAGCTCAAACTCATATCCCATGGTAAAGTCAAGAAGTGTATCTTTTGATGTAATTTTTTTACCACTACCTTAGTCTTTAAGTCATGTTATTTCTGTTTTTCTAAATTTTACATAAGAGGAAGACATATTTTATTTACACAAAGTAATACAGATTTTAAAAGCTGAGAAAACTGATCTGAACCTATGAATATGGTAATAATCCACAAAAACCTGTATCTGTCTATTCTAACAATAGCCTTCTCCTACCTATGCTACATGTAGTTTTTGGCCTGTGAGCTTTCAAAGCTGAAAGCACAGGCAACACAATGAGTATTTTATATCAGAAAATGAAGTCTCCCCAAGTTCTATATGCTTAAATACTAAGAGCTTAAATACTAAGAACAAACTTGACATTAGTCAAATATAGTCCCCAACCATATTCACAACACCTGGAAAATATTAAACTGATATAGCATTGAAAACCAAAATACATACATATTTGTGTGTATGTATATATTCTTTGAGGATTTTTCCCAGATACATACCTTTTTTTGTCAATGGCCATCTCTATTAAATGTAGAGCTGCTGTATTTCTCAAATCATATTTTCCAAATCAAAACTATTTGGTAACAGATATTTCTATTCACTCCGGAGGACAATTCCATTAGGCCTATTTTCCTGGCAATGACCTAGAATTTACAAGTCTGAATACAACTTAAGATCTAAATATTTGTAAATTGTGAACAATTCTTGTTATAGCAGATTTTTCCATGATTACATGAACCATTAATATGTGTAATTCAACCAAGAGAAAGCTGTAGAATTCCAGGTGTTACATTCTGGAGGTATTTTTACAATATAACGTGTCTGTGTTTTGCTAGTCGTGAATTCTTCAACAGAGTAATTACTAAAAATTGACTGTACCGATATTAGCATCAAGGGACACATTCATAAAACACACGTCAGCACTTTTTTTTTTTTTTTTTTTTTTTTTTTTTTTTTTTTTTTTTTTTTTGAGACAGAGTCTTGCTCTGTCGCCCAGGCTGGAGTGCAGTGGCCGGATCTCAGCTCACTGCAAGCTCCGCCTCCCGGGTTCACGCCATTCTCCTGCCTCAGCCTCCCGAGTAGCTGGGACTACAGGCGCCCGCCATCTCGCCCGGCTAGTTTTTTGTATTTTTCAGTAGAGACGGGGTTTCACCGTGTGGACCAGGATGGTCTCGATCTCCTGACCTCGTGATCCACCCGTCTCGGCCTCCCAAAGTGCTGGGATTACACACGTCAGCACTTTTACAGAAATCACACATTTGTTAGCACAGCAAATCCAAGGACAACAGAATGGAAAATTTATTTATAAGTGAGAGCCCAGGAAAACCTATTGTGAACACATAAAGCATCTTGAATAACTATTAAGGGGCATTATTTTATTTAAAAAAAAGTATTCAAGACCATATTTTACACAAATTGAAGAGGGCTTTTAGAATAACTCAAGGACAGGTTTTTCATATGCTATCAAAGCAAACAAGGGTTATGTGGATATTTTGAGTCATTTCATATGCATTTAGGAATAACCGAAGATATGCATAATACTTAAAAATCATTATCTCAAATATTATTCACAAGGTCATCTTTTGATGAACAGCAACAAGCAGGATTACAGTTCTCTTTGATTTTTAGTTTGCAAAGGAAAATTGTCACATTAAGAAATGAAATTAGATTCCTCCAGCAGCTCATACAGGGACATAATTAGTAGTACAAAGACTGAGACAAATTATGCCCCAATGGCAGTATTGGGTTTCATATTGGACTACCAAGGCTTATTTTATTGATGAGAATAGTTGCTGCCTCACAATTTGGGTAATCCCAAAGTTGCCTTTAACTCTGTTCATCTTTTAAGAAATTCTTGCCAACTCGTCATCAACACACATAAGCTGCACACACACACACAAATTTATCCCTAAGGACCTAGTTATGGAAAACCACCACAGCCCATCAGGATCCCTAATATGGTCCAACTTTTATATGTTCCCATCAAATGGTATCAATTTGTAGTTCCATTTTTTCAGAATTTCACTTTTTACTGCATGGTATTATAACCGGTGATAATTGGTTAATCTATTAATTAAATCAATTAATGGATTACTTTGCCAAGCTACTACAACTTCTAATATGCACCCTAATAGGAAATACCGACCTATAATATAGGTATTATTGTTACTATTCCCATTTGATATGAGAAAACTGAAAGACTCAGAGAACTAACATGCAAATCCAGGTGCTGACTCAAAAATCCCATGTACTTTCATCAATTACATCATTCTTCCCAAAGGGAGTATTGAGACATTACTAGGTGTTTTGTTCAACTAAACCAGGGAAATTCTGGGCTAAATAAAGATTAACATTTCTTCACCACTGGAATTCCTAGATCTGATGTGTTGTACAAAGCAAGAAGGGTATAATATTTATAATACTTCTGAAAACTTTTAACATGTGGTTGCCCTTTCTCTCCCTGCTCAGATTATCATGTAGGACTAGTATTTTCCTTAACATACTTTGGGAAAAAAACATATTAAAGTTTATGGTTCTTTCCCATATTCATTAATTTATTGTATTTAAAGGACCTGTACATTTTTGTAACCTTGTGTCCTTCTTCAACTCAGCAAAATTTCTCTATTTTCTTGCTTTTTTTTTTTTTTTTTTTGAGACTCCGTCTCACCCTGTCACCCAGGCTGGAGTGCAGTGGCGCGATCTCGGCTCACTGCAAGCTCTGCCTCCCGGGTTCATGCCATTCTCCATTTGTTATCTTTGTTTGATCCCCTTATTTTCTGTATCTTTTGGAGATTCTTATTATATATCTGTCTTTTCTCTCATCTTTTTTATTGTGTTAATATTTTTGGCATCATCTACAGATTTCTTGCATTCATCATTAATGTTGCTAAGTCAATTTGAGGGAAGAATCTAACTTTTTGCTTACTACCCCAAGATCTCTTTAAATTTCTTATTGTGGTAAAATATATATAACAAATAACATTTTAGCATTTCATCCAATTATAAGTGTACAGTATATGGCATTAAATACATTCAGATGGTTGTGCAAGCATCTACCATCATACATCTACAGAATTTTTTCATCTTCTTCAACTGAAACTCTACCTGTTGACCACTAACTCTGTTCCTCCCTCTCCCAAACCCATGGCAACCACCATTCTACTTTCTGTCTCTATGATTTTGACTACTCAAGGTATCTCATATAAGTGCAGTTGTATTTGTCCTTTGGTGAATGACTTGTTTAACTTAGCATAATGTTCTTATGATTCATCAATGTCATAGTATGTGTCAGAATTTCCTTCCTTTTGAAGGCTGAATAATATTCCATTGTATGCATATACCACATTTTGTTTATCACCCATCTGCTGGTGGACATTTGAGTTGGTTTCACCTTTTGGCTATTGTGAATAATGCTGTTATAAATATGGTGTACAAATATCGGTTTGAGTCCCTGCTTTCAAATCTTTTGGCTGTATACCTAGAAATGAAATTGCTGGATCAATGGCAATCTTATGTTTAATTTTTTGAGGAACTACCATACTGTTTTTCATAGCAGCTATGTTTTACAGTTTCACCAGCAATGCACAATCATTCCAGCTTCTCCACATCTTCTCAAACACTTCTTATTTTTTGCTTTTTTTCCCTCTAATAACCATCCAAGAAGTCACTTGCATTGTAAGAGGTGATTTGAATATTGACTGCTAGACCTGTGAGGGCACATACTGGTTTATCACATGCTCATGGGCACCTGGAGAGTAGGGAATACATAGTGGTGCATAGCAATAAACACAGTAAATGTTTGTTATACAGTATCATAAGAGATAACATTAAATTCAATAAGAGAGCCTAGAATGAAAGGATACATTGGCATTTTTTCTTGTGGGTAAGTAGGAGCCATTGTTAATTTGGAAAAAGTTAATTAGGCTAACACACAGGTATTTGCAAAAATTTTTCTGGAAGTAGCCCACTTAGGAAATGGCAAGATAAGTCATGATTTTATGAGAGAATAAAGTAGGTACATCAACCCAAGAGGGTTTGTAAAATGAGAGGCAGGATGTGATAAAAGAGGGAGAAGTAAAAGGTGACGCTAAGTTTAGTGTCTTGGATAAGCATCACGCAATAGTGCCAGTGACTGAAATTTTAAAATGTGATTCTAAAAACAGAGTGTTTGTTCTTTCTACTCTTCTACTCTTATTCTTAGTCAAATTAGTTCAGTGCTTCCTTTGTCTACTCATTTTTCTTCTGCTGATGCCTTTTCTCAAAGTTTTATTTGGACCAGAATATGTTCTTTGTTTCCACAAATCATCAGGCCATTTTGACTTTATCACTGACCCATCCTATGACACTCTACTTCCTCCATGAACCTTACCAAGTTTCTTTTTCTACCCCTTGTTTTCTTAACCAGGGTCTCCAATGACAACACCCTGCTTGGGCAACCCACATCTGCAAAATGCAACTGAATGATTTGTTCAGTACTTGTGCCCTTGATCTTATGCCCTATCTATGTCTTTCTGCATTTGCTTAGCATACATCTTATAGCATCTGGTAGGGCTTGGCTGTGTCCCCATCCAAATCTCACCTTGAATTATAGCTCCCATGATTCCCACGAGTTATGGGAAGGAACCAGTGGGAGGTCACTGAATCATGGGGGCAGGTTTTTCCTGTGTTATTTTTGTGATAGTTAGTAAGTCTCATGAGATCTGATAGTTTTATAAGGGAGAGTTCCCCTGCAGATGCTCTCTTGGCTGCCACCATGTAAGATGTGACTTTGCTCCTCCTTCACCTTTTGCCATGATTGTGAGGCCTTCCTGGCCATTTGGAACTGTGTGTCCATTAAACCTCTTTTTCTTTATAAATTACCCAGTCTCAGGTATTTCTTCATAGCAGTATGAAAATGGACTAATACAGTATCCAACCTGATGGTCTATGACAAAATTATGTGTAACAGGCTGTGCCCTTTCCTTAAGTTACACATCTGAAAATATAGCTTGTAATCTCATTGGCTCACCTGAAAAATCATCAATGGTAGAAATGATGCTTAATTTTGTGCGTAATCCAGGTACATATAAATTAAATAATTCAACACATATTTTAAGGACAAATATCTGAGTTTAAAATTCAACATTTTCGGCAAACTAATATCAAGATCTGAGTACATATGATTTTCTTGAGTGTCACATTAAGGTAGAGATATACGAATCCCAGAAAGTTTCCCAACCTCATTTTAAGAAAAAGTTAAGTTGGCCTTTCCTATCACTGTGGATCAGAATTGCTCACAAGAAACAAAACTTACCAACACTTGACTTTTACCTCATTTTATACCTCTGAGCTCCTCTCACCAGCTAACTATGTGTTAGCACATACTATGTACCAGGCACTCTGTTATGAACTTTATATGTACTATTATATTTAATTTTTTCTGCAACTTCTGGAAGTGGCTTTTATTATCCTCAGTTTATAGACAGGAAAACTGAGGCTTAGTGAAGAAAATTTACTTACTCTAAATAAATTGCTAAGAAGTGGCAGAGCCGCTTACTTAATCTCAAAAAAAAAAAAAAAAAAGAAAGAAAGAAAGAAAAGGAAAAAGGAAATGAGGTATAGTCTTCTAAGAAAGAGTTTGGTTTCTGACACATTGAGTGCTGATGCTGGACATCTAATGGTTTTCCTTATTCTAGCCAGAAATGAGATGGTAGATGAAGAGGAGAAGAGTGAAACATAAGAATGCAAAAGTGAAGTGAAGCCTTGGGTCTGAAGTGAAGCCTTGGGTCTGAAGTCCCATGCTGTGGCCTGAAGTTCCCATTCAGACCTTCTTTGCTTGGCTAGCTCAAGCTGGGGAGCGACTAAAGAGTACTCCACACAGAGCATGGTTCCTTCACATTTGCCAAACACAGAAGTTGCCCAATCAGCGGTTTCCTGTCAAATGTTGGATTTGAATCTCAAACAGCTTTCAGAATTTGACATGTCTGTTGCATAATGCTTTCGGGCATTGAAAGCTGATAGCTGGCTGAGTCTCCGTTACAGATGTAAGAACTGGTTTGCTCAAGACCTCATAGCTAGCAAGTGGCCACACTGTATCTAAACTCACAAAGCACTTCCTACTACATCATGCCGGTTCACAGAGGCAGTCTTCACTTCTAGTGATAGCCACTTACCTGCTTCACAAGCAGTTACTTCCATTAACTGGAAGTAACTCTGTTTCTATTAAGCCCAGGATCCCCATTAGTCACGTAGTTACATAAATTGAGGCTCTGAAGGAATAATTATCTTTCCTAATATCACACGGTTACTTAGAAGCTAAGCCACATCTGGTGTAATCCTAATGAATAATGTCTTTAAAGTCCAACTGGCCTAGGCTCAGATTGCATCTTGCCATTGAACTAGGAGTGTGACCTTGGGCAAGTTATGCAACCTCTCTAATCATCTGTTTTGTCATCTGTAAAGTGGAAACAATAGTATTATTTGTCTTATGGACATATTTTAAGAATTAATGGTAAGAGCAGATGTTATATAACACTGTGCTTTACAACAAGCTTCTAAGGCTGATAGAAAATTATGTTCTTATTAGATAAGGGTACAAAGCAGAGATAACTCACCTAACATCCCATAATGCTAAGTGGGGAGTTCACATCCAACCCAGACTACCTGGCTCAAAAGCCTGTGACCATGGTGCCACTGTAACGTAATGCAAAGTACTTAGCACAGGAACTGAAATACATTAAAACCTCAATCCAGAGCTCCTTCTCTTATACCATGCTTATCCCTCCCCACTTGTAAAAATGTCCAAAGAATGGCATTCCATAACATTCTGCAAAGTGGCACTTCCAGATTGCTCGGTCTCCAGTTAATTGTAATTCACTGTAGAAATTCCACTCTCCTGGAAGGCAATAAACAATGATAGAAAAAGTCTTCATTCATCCCTCCTCTGTCCCAAGCACCTAGATCTCAGGATGTTCAGGGAAGATGAGTTCTCCAGGATGTAAATAAAAATTTATTAGAAAGCAAATTGTATGCGATGGCAAAGATCCAAGTTCTGAACTATCCGCAGTCTAAATTGGGAAAAGTACTTGTAGAAAAACAATTTAAAGAGACAAAATGTTTAAATAGTGCATTAAAAAAATTGTGTTTTGTTTCTGAGGATAATGTTAATGGTATTCTGAAGTCATAAAGTGTTATCTTCCCTGTCTCCTCTCTAAGTTTTGTGATTACGTTTATATTTCAATTGAGTTCCTCTATGAAATTACAAAATAGCTTACCTTCAAGTTACTTGTCTTAAATATCCTATACTGTGTTATTTGGCAATGATTCTTTTCTAGTTTGGAATATAATGGAAACATAACTGTAGATGGGGTTTAGTGCAAAACTAGAAAAAAGATTCTCTCAAGTGGAGGTGCTGAGGAAATTATTACATAACTCAGTGACTTCTGTGATAAGTGGCTGATCGAGCTACCCTTTCATCTTTCAAGATTAATTTTGTTTTTCAAGATTAGCTTGTTAAAAGAGGAGTATATTCAAGTTGGAGTAATTTTTTTTAAGTCAATGTAATTGATAAAGACCAATCAGGTCACCAAATGGCACTCTCTTGTTAGCTTTAGTATATGGCTTTAGTATACAGGCAAGACTTACAAAACGATTCCAAATTTGATTTTGCATTCTTATAGATAGTCTTAAAACAAAATGAATAGTTAGTAACTAATTCGTATCTTCTTTTCCTTCAGGTACTAATAGTAGGCACCTTTTCATTTCTCCGACATTGTCAGTCCAACCTAAATTCTACCCGAACTGAAATCTTCATTCTTTTCTTTTTGATAGCATAATTGCTTCCATGGCAACAACAAATGTGAGTATTCTCTGCTGCAGGTAAAAATGATCATAACATATTGATAAACCACCTTAAGATTCCATTTTTATGTAAATGACCTTATAATAGAAGAGAGAGAGAGGAGAAATAGAAGCAAATAAAGTGGCATCCAAAAAGCAGAAGTGCTGGGAATAAAATGTTTTTCAGTGGTTTCAGTGATGTTTAAAGAAGGATCAAACTGAGAGAAAATTTCAGATAATCATACACATTTACCATTAATGAAGAACATTTCTTTAAAATATACCAAAGAACAAAGGAAAAGGATTCCCTGTTCAAGAAGTACAATCTTTTGGTTCTGTTTTTACTACCCTTTGCAAATTCATTGGGGACAAAGTTAGATATATAGATTAAAAACAAGGAGTGATTCCAGAACTTGTTTTTAATGCTGGAAATATTGGGTGAATCTTTAGACAGAACTTTCTAGACAGTGTTCACAAATTTAAATTTAAAGAATAAAGTTTGAGCCCAGAAAATCGAAGAAGCTATCCCCTGAACATACTATCTCCATTCACTCTCAACTCTTACCAAAATTCTCTATCTCCTGAAAGCCCAGCAGCTGCTGGAAACAGCAGGGAAGACATTCCTAGATGATATAAACAAAAGAGTTGTGAACTTCCTTCATGTGGGACCTGACTAAAGCTCAGAGGATAATACTGATGAGCCCTAAGGCAAGGAACTGAAGGCGGACTATTATAGGGGAGGCTTACTTGCTGAGATTCTTAAAGCCCTGGAGGGGATTGGTGGGTCTAC
The DNA here is from genome assembly GCF_007565055.1 of Rhinopithecus roxellana. NCBI lineage: Eukaryota > Metazoa > Chordata > Mammalia > Primates > Cercopithecidae > Rhinopithecus > Rhinopithecus roxellana. The sequence continues at coordinate 67,820,702 of NC_044556.1, forward strand.
AATGTTCCTAATGAGATTCAGGGTCTCTAATCTCTAAAGAGATGAAGATAAAAATAAAGATAAAGAGGTAGACTGACTTTTCTGCTCTTGCCCCCAGATTAGGAGAACATAAGGAGACTAAAGAGCTAGAAGCTTCTTCCTTGTATCTTGGAAGAAGACTGACAACCTGCATCACTGAACACACCAGCTGCCTTCTACCACCTAAGGTATATCTCAAGAAAAATAGAAAATATAAATAACCATAATTATGAATAAAGGAGATTATTATAGATTCTACAAGTCTTAAAAAGATAATAAGGGCATATTTTAAAAAAAACAATGCCAATCAATTTGATAGAACTGGCAAATTCTGTGACTAACACAAATTATTAAGACTTACAGGAAAAAACTAGATAATCTTAATATTAATTATATTACTATCTTAATATTCATTATTAATTGTTAAATAATTAAATTCACAATTTAAAACCTCCCACAAGGAAAAGTCTAAGCTCAGGTAACTTCACTGGTGAATTCTGTCAAACACTTAGTAAGAAATAATACAACTCTTTCAGAAAATAATGGAGAAGGGAATTTTAATATATTCTATGAGGTCAAGATAACCCTTATCAAAATCTTGCAATGACGTTATAAAAAAGAAGATGTGAAATCAATGTCCCTAATAAACTTAGACCTATAAATCCTTAACAAAATATGAATAGCTCAAACCCAGAAATATATAATAAAGTCAATCCATCACAACCAATCAGAGTTTATTTCAGGAGCATAAGATTGTCTTAACATTTGAAAATCTATCAGTATAACTCACCTCATTGAAATAATAAAGGAGAAAATAAAATTATATGATCATTGGAATAGATATAGAAAAATCTTTTCATCAATCATTCATAATTACAAAGAAAAAGCTCTCAGCAATTTTCTGAACCAGATAAGTAATTGACTACGAAAAGGAAACAAACAAGAAACACCAAAACCTTATGGCTCATAGCACACTTAATGATGAAATATTGAATAATAAATGCTTTGCCCTTCTAAGATCAGGCGCAAGATGAGGATATTCATTCTCACCGCTTCAATGTTGGACTGGGATTTTAGCAAGTGCAATAAGGCAAGAAAAGGAATAAAAGGCATTAAGAATGAAAAGAAAGAGGTAAAAGAAATCTACAGATGGCATCATTTAGTACATTCTAAGGCATCTACAAAGCAAATATTAGAACAAATAAGTGAATATATCAAGGTTGCAGGATACAAGCTCAAAACATAAAATCAGTGTAATTTCTATATACTATACAATTGGAAAGTCAAATTAACTAAGCAATACCATACACAAAACATCAAAATATATAAAATACCAAGGGAAAATCTAGTGAAATGTTTGTAAAATCTGTACATTGAATACTAAAAAACATTGTTGATAGACATTAAAGATTTAAGTAAATGAAGAGTTATAACATATTCAAAGATTAGACTATTCAATCCTGTTGACACAAATATTCTCCCTAAATTGATCTACAGATTTAACACATGTCAATTCAAAATCTAACCAAGCATACTGAAGAAATTGATAAGCTGATTCTAAAATATATTTTAAAATCCAAAATATATAGAATAGCTATAACAAGTTTTAAAAAGAACAAAATTGGAGAATTTAAAACTAATGTTAAAACTTTGTATGAAGTGAATGTTAAGATGGTGTCATGCTGATGTAAAGATAGAAAAATAGATCAATGGAACAGAATAGAAAGTTCAAATATAGAATTACACATAGATAGATGACTGGTTTCACCAAAGGCATCAAAGAATTTCAATGAAGGAAGGGAATGTCTTTTCACCAAATAGTGCTGGAACAACTGGATATCCACATGGAAAAGAAATGAATCATGACATTTATCTCACCATACACACACACACACACAAAAATCAGTTTGAGGGGTATTACAGACCTAAAAGTAAAAGCTAAAATTGCAAATTTTCTAGGAAAAACAAAAACAACACACATGAGAGTGTCTTCATAAACTTGAAGTAGGCAAAGATTTTTTACACAGTAAACAGAGAGCACTAACCATAAAATAATTATAAATTGAAATTCATGAAAATTAAAACCTTCTGCAAATCAAAAGACATTGGTGAGAAAATGAATAGACAAACAGCAGACTAGTAAAATGTGTTTACTATGCATATATCTGATAAAGGACAAATACCCAGAATATATTAAAAAAAAAAAAAAACTGAAAACCAATCAAAATCAGCAATACCAAATGCTGATGAAGATGCAGAGCAATAGAAACTCTCATTCACTGCTGTTGGAAATGTGAAATGCACAGCTGGGTTCGAATGTAACTTAATATTTTCTTATAAATTTAAACCTATACTTACCATGGAAATCAGCAATCTCACTTCTACCTATTTTTGCAAGTGAACTGAAAACTTATGTTCATACAAAAATGTGCCCACCAATGTTTATGGCAGCTTCATTCAAATATCAAAAAACTGGAAACAACCAAGATTTCATTCAACAGGTGAATGTATAAACAAACTATGGTATAGCTATACAATGGGTTACTACTCAGGTGATTTGTGCAACAACGCACATGAACCTTAAGTATATTTCACCAGGGGAAAGAAGGAAGACCAAAAGAATACATATGTAAGATTCAATCATATGACATTATGAAAAGGGCAAAACTATAGGAAAGGAGAACAGATCAGTAGTTTCCAGGAATTGGAAGATGAAAAAGACGACAACGAAGGAGCTACATACAGGAATCTGTAGAGTGATTGAACTATTCTGTATGGCACAGAGGTGGTAGATTCATAACTCTATGCACTTGTCAAATTCCCATTGAACTGTACAGTACAAAAAGTAAACTCTGCAAACTTACAAAAATTAACCAGGTTGTCAGGGGTTGACAGGATAGCATGTGGACTGTAACAAACAAGTCTTACAAATGTTTGGATTACATCACTGAAAGGTAAAAAGATTTTGACTTAACTTTGGGAAACTGATTTTACTGGATACTATAAGTACAAAGACAAAATTATGTGCACACAAACACTAACTCGAGTTGGTAAATTTGTTTCTCACAGGGGTAGGAGTTAGCAAATTTGAAACTATTTGTGTACTAGAATTGAACAAATAAGTAAATAAACTGTAGATAATGGAAGCCAGGATTTTCACTATAAGAGAAAAAATGTTATAAATAAGCAATAGGTGAGGACAATTAGAATCCGTGATGCTGGATTGGGATTATCAATACAAACATGAATGCATGCGTATTTTAAAATATTACAGATAAGTAGATACAGAAATGTAGATATTTGTATGTAAATGGGTTAGTAAACATTCATACATTCCCTTGTTCTGTCCAAAGATAAAGAAATATTAATGTAAAGATAAAAATGGATCAATGAAACAGAATAGAGAGTTCAAATACAAACTTACACATAGATGACTGGTTTCAACAAAGACATCAAAGAATTTCAGTTGAGGAAGGAAATGTCTTTTCAACAAATGGTGCTGGAACAACTAGACATTAGAATGACTTGAACTACAGAGACTGACAGCACAAAATATTGGCATGCATGTAAAGCAACCAGAACTTTGAAGCCCTCTGGTGATACTGTAAAATGATAAAAACCCCTTCAAAAAAAACCAAACAGTTATTTATAAAGTTAGATATATGCTTACATTAGGATTCAACAACTCCATTCTTCATATTGAATTATGAGAAATCAATAAATAAGGCCATAAAAAGCTTGTACAAAACAGTAACTGCATTCACACTAGAAAAAAAAATGGAAACAGCATAAATGTCCATCAATGGGGGAGAGTATAAACAAATTTTGGTATATAGATACAGTAGAATACTACTCATCAATGAAAAGTATTGAATTACTGAGCGATTTTAAAACATGAACTTCCAGTTTCTGTTCTTGGCACATACGAAACTTGGAAGTCACTACTCCATTCTAACCAGTAAAAAGCTGAACAAACTAAAAATATCAACAACTCTTTTTAGATCCATCAAAGAATTGAGATCATGGAACAAACCAATTCCCCCTAAATTGGAGAGAACAACAGGAGAATACGAAGAAGGGCAACTCACTGGATCAGAAATCACCAAGGAAACCATGTAGGGAAACCTGAAATGTAATTGATGAATTCCTGAAGACTTAGTGTAGCCAAGCCCAAGAGATACAACTTGCAAAGGGACCCAGTTACTGGAGGTCCCCACAGTTTTGTGAGGGGAGTCACAACAGTGAATACTGTTATGACTATCCGGGGCTCACAACAGTGAATACTGGGAGAAATTCCCTCATGCTTCAGATAGGGAAAAGGTAAATAAGGAATCATGTTGAAATATATCAGAGCATTCTATTCTTACTAGGGAAGATCTGCCTTCAGGAGAAATTATTTAACCAGAGCCTACCTGCTGGGGTTTTATCAGAGTCAAACTCATCTGGGATGGGAAATATTCAACTCCAGTCCCCTCTATCCTTCCACATGGAAGAAGAGGAGTAAGCAACTCCAGGCCTCTAGCCATCCTGTCTCACCTAATGGGGTGGGGAGTTACTGAGGTACTGAGAAACAGGTGTGAAGTTCACAGACACAGTTGGAAGCACAGGCTCACTAAAAGACTGAAATGGAATCATAGTGATGTAAAATACTTCTCCTCCCCTCATACCTTACCACCACATTACTAAAAGCCTATTTACAACAGCTATTTGTACCCAGTACATTATGTCTGGCTTTCAAGAAAAATAATCACATACCAAAAGGCCAAAAAAAAAAAAAATTAAAATAAACACAGTTAGAAGAGACAGAGTAAGCATCAGAACCAAACTCAAGTATTGCAGGGATGCTGAAATGATCAAATTGGGAATTTGAACAACTGTGACTAATATGCTGAGGACTCTAATTGATGAAGTAGATACCATGTAAGAACAGAGGCAATGTAAGCAGAGAGATGAAAATTTTTAGAAAGAACCACAAAAAAAAAAAGAAGAAAGAAAGAAAGAAAGAAAGAAAGAAAGAAAGAAAGAAAGAAAGAAAGAAAGAAAGAAAGAAAGAAAGAAAGAAAGAAAGAAAGAAAAGAAAAGAAACTGCTAGAGATCAAAACCACTGTAACAGAAGTGAAGAATGCCTTTGACTGGATTATTAATAGACTGGACATGTCTGAGGAAGGAATTTCTGAGCTTGAGAGTATGTTAATAAAAACCTAGAAAACCGAAAAGTTAAGATTTAAAAAAAAAAAAGTCTGAAAAGCAGAACAGAAAATTCAAGAATTGTGGGACGACTGTAAAAAGTGTAACCTACATATAATGGGAATACTGGAAGAATAAAGAAAGAAAGGAAATGGAGACATATATGAAACAATAATGACAGAGAATTTCTTCAAACTAATGGAATCGCAGAGAACACCATTCAAGATAAATGTCAAAAAAAAACCTACACCTAGGCATACTATTTTCAAACTACAAAAATTTAAGGTAAAGAAAAATTCTTAGAGCGGATAGAGGGAGAAAGAACACTTTACCTACAGAGGAGCAAAAATAATGATTACATCCAACTTCTCGAAAACCATGCAAACAAGAAGAAAGTGGAGTGAAATATTTAAAATACTGAGATAAAAAACCCCCACCAACCTCAATTTCATACCCTGGGAAATTATTCTTCAAAGGTAAAGGAGAAATATTTTTCTGACAAACAAAAATTGAAGAAATCTGTTGTTAGTTGGCCTTCCTTGCAAGTGTTAAAAGAAGTTTCATAGAGAGAAGAGAAATGATATGGATCAGAAACTAGAATCTACATACAGAAAGGCAGAGTTTAAGTGAAAGAATAAGTGAAGGTAAAATTATTTTTAAATTTTTTACTGTTTTTGGTTTTTGTTTTGAGACAGGATCTCACTCTGTTGCCCAGACTGGAGTACAGTGGCTTGATCACAGCTCACTGCACCCTTAAACTACTGAGCCCAACCGATTCTCCACCTCTGCCTTCCTAGTAACTGGGACCACAGACATGTGCCACCATACCCACCTAATTTTTAAACATTTTTCGTAGACACAGGGTCTCCCTATGCTGCCCAGGCTGGTTTCAAACTCCTAGGCTCAAGTGATCCTCCTGCTTCTGCCTCCCAATGTGCTAGGATTATAGGCATGAACCACTGTGCCTGTCTAAAAAAAAAAAAATCCTTAATTGATCTAACAGATAACAGTTTGTTCAAAATAATAATAGCATCAATATACTGTACTTGATTGTGTATGCTTACATGCAGTTGAAATGATTGACAGTAATGATACAAAAACAGGAGAGAAAATTTAGAATTATGTTATATTATTATAAGGTACTGGCACTACCAGTGAAGTAGTATAATGTTATTTGAAAGTTGACTTGGATTAACTGTAAACATATATTGGAAACTCTAGGACAAGCATTTTGAAAAGTACAATAAGAAATGTAATAAGAAATGTAATAAAAGAATCCAAAAGAATTAACAAAGTAACTCCTGGAACTACTGAACAATCATAGCAAGGTTGCACAATATAAGTTAATACACAAAAATCAATTGGCGTCCTATATATCAGTAATGAACAAGTGGAATTTGAAATTAAAAACACAATACAGGTTGAATATCCTTTATTTTAAATCTTTGGACTGAAATATTTAGGATTTCATATTGTTTCAGATTTTGCAGAATTTGCATTATGCTAATTCAGCACCCTAATCCAAAACTGAGAAGCATCTTGGTGCTCAAAATGTTTTGGATTTTAAAACATTTTGGATTTCAACTTTTCAGATTAGGGTTACTCAACCTGTACTATTTGTACTAGCACCACAAAATATTTAGATGTAAGCCTAAAACACGGTATGAGATCTCTAGGAAGAAAATGGCAAAACTTGTGAAAGAAATCAAAATGCTAAATAAATGGAAAGATATTGCATGTTCATGGCTAGGAAGATTTGATATTGTCAAGATGTAAGTCCTTCACAGCTTCTTAATTTATAGATTCAATGCCATTCTGACCAAAATCCCAGCAAATTATTATGTGGCTATCAACAAACTGATACTAAAGTTTATATGGTGATGCAAAAGACCTAGAATAGTCAACATAATATTGCAGGGAAAAAAGTCAGAGGACTGATAATACCTCACTTCAAGACTTACTATAAAGCTACAGTAATCAAGACAATGTGGAGAAAGAATAGACAAATCAATCAATGGAACAGGAAAGAAAGCCCAGAACAGACCCCTGTAAATATAGTCAACTGTTCTTCGACAATGAAGCAAAGGAAATACAATGGAGAAAAAAAAAAGGTCTTTTCAACAAATGATGCTGGACAACTGAGTATCCACATGTAAAAAAAAAAATGAATCTAGATACAGATCTCACATCCTTCATAAAAACCCAAAAAAATCACAGAACTGAATGTAAAACACAAAACTACAAAACTTGTAAAGGATAACACAAGAGGCAGGATGTAGTCACTCATGCCTATAAACCCAGCACTTTGGGAGGCTGAGGTGGACAGATCACTTGAGCCCAGGAGTTTGAGGTCAGCCTGGGCAACATGACAAAACCCAGTCTCTACAAAAAAAAAAAAAAAAAAAAAAAAAAACAAATACAAAAATACAAAAATTAGCTTGATATGGTGGTGAACACATGTAGTCCCAGCTACTCGGGAGGCTGAGGTGGGAGGATCACTTGAGCCTGGGAGGTCAAGGCAACAGTGATCCATGATCACACCACTACATTCCAGCATGGGTCACAGAGTGAAACTCTGCCTCAAAAAAAGTATATACAGATAACAGAAAATTTGTTATTATTATCATTAAAACACTAAGCAGGCTGGCTGTGGCTTTGGTGATGACTTTTTAGATAAAATTCCAAAGGCACAATCCATAATAGAAAGTATTTGTAAACAATAAAGATTATTCAATTAAAATTTTCTGAGGGGCAGAGCAAGATGGCTGAATAGGAACAGCTCCAGTCTCCAACTCCCAGCTCGAGCGACACAGAACACCGGTGATTTCTGCATTTTCAACTGAGGTACTGGGGTCATCTCACTAGGGAGTGCCGGACAATCGGTGCTGGTCAGCTGCTGCAGCCCAACCAGCGAGAGCTGAAGCAGGGCGAGGCATCGCCTCACCTGGGAAGCGCAAGGGGGAAGGGAATCCCTTTTCCTAGCCAGGGGAACTGAGACACACAACACCTGGAAAATCGGGTAACTCCCACCCCAATATTGCGCTTTAAGCAAACAGGAACACCAGGAAAATATATCCCACACCTGGCCGGGAGGGTCCCACGCCCACGGAGCCTCCCTCATTGCTAACAGAGCAGTCTGCGATCTAACCGCAAGGCAGCAGCGAGGCTGGGGGAGGGGCGCCCGCCATTGCCGAGGCTTAAGTAGGTAAACAAAGCCGCTGGGAAGCTCGAACTGGATGGAGCTCACAGCAGCTCATGGAAACCTGCCTGTCTCTGTAGACTCCACCTCTGGGGACAGGGCACAGCTAAAAAAAAACAACAACAAAAAGGCAGCAGAACCTCTGCAGACGCAAACGACTCTGTCTGACAGCTTTGAAGAGAGCAGTGGATCTCCCAACATGGAGGTTGAGATCTGAGAAGGGACAGACTGCCTGCTCAAGTGGGTCTCTGACCCCTGAGTAGCCTAACTGGGAGACATCCCCCACTAGGGGCAGTCTGACACCCCACACCTCACAGGGTGGAGTACACCCCTGAGAGGAAGCTTCCAAAGTAAGAATCAGACAGGTACACTCGCTGTTCAGCAATATTCTATCTTCTGCAACCTCTGCTGCTGATACCCAGGCAAACAGGGTCTGGAGTGGACCTCAAGCAAGCTCCAACAGACCTACAGCTGAGGGTCCTGACTGTCAGAAGGAAAACTATCAAACAGGAAGGACACCTATACCAAAACCCCATCAGTACGTCACCATCATCAAAGACCAGAGACAGATAAAACCACAAAGATGGGGAAAAAGCAGGGCAGAAAAGCTGGAAATTCAAAAAATAAGAGCGCATCTCCCCCTGCAAAGGAGCCCAGCCCATCGCCAGCAACGGATCAAAGCTGGTCAGAGAATGACTTTGATGAGATGAGAGAAGAAGGCTTCAGTCCATCAAACTTCTCAGAGCTAAAGGAGGAATTACGTACCCAGTGCAAAGAAACTAAAAATCTTGAAAAAAGAGTGGAAGAATTGACAGCTAGACTAATTAATACAGAGAAGGTCATAAACGAAATGACAGAGATGAAAACCATGACACGAGAAATATGTGACAAATGCACAAGCTTCAGTAACTGACTCGATCAACTGGAAGAAACAGTATCAGCGATTGAGGATCAAATGAATGAAATGAAGCGAGAAGAGAAACCAAAAGAAAAAAGAAGAAAAAGAAATGAACAAAGCCTGCAAGAAGTATGGCATTATGTAAAAAGACCAAATCTACGTCTGATTGGGGTGCCTGAAAGTGAGGGGGAAAATGGAACCAAGGTGGAAAACACTCTTCAGGATATCATCCAGGAGAACTTCCCCAACCTAGTAGGGCAGGCCAACATTCAAATTCAGGAAATACAGAGAACGCCACAAAGATACTCCTCCAGAAGAGCAACTCCAAGACACATAATTGCCAGATTCACCAAAGTGGAAATGAAGGAAAAAATCTTAAGGGCAGCCAGAGAGAAAGGTCGGGTTACCCACAAAGGGAAGCCCATCAGACTAACAGCAGATCTCTCGGCAGAAACTCTACAAGCCAGAAGAGAGTGGGGGCCAATATTCAACATTCTTAAAGAAAAGAATTTTCAACCCAGAATTTCATATCCAGCCAAACTAAGTTTCAAAAGTGAAGGAGAAATAAAATCCTTTACAGATAAGCAAATGCTTAGAGATTTTGTCACCACCAGGCCTGCCTTACAAGAGACCCTGAAGGAAGCCCTAAACATGGAAAGGAACAACCGGTACCAGCCATTGCAAAAACATGCCAAAATGTAAAGACCATCGAGGCTAGGAAGAAACTGCATCAACTAACGAGCAAAACAACCAGTTAATATCATAATGACAGGATCAAGTTCACACATAACAATATTAACCTTAAATGTAAATGGACTAAATGCTCCAATTAAAAGACACAGACTGGCAAACTGAATAAAGAGTCAAAACCCATCAGTCTGCTGTATTCAGGAGACCGATCTCATATGCAGAGACATACATAGGCTCAAAATAAAGGGATGGAGGAAGATCTACCAAGCAAATGGAGAACAAAAAAAAGCAGGGGTTGCAATCCTAGTCTCTGATAAAACAGACTTTAAACCATCAAACATCAAAAGAGACAAAGAAGGCCATTACATAATGGTAAAGGGATCAATTCAACAGGAAGAGCTAACTATCCTAAATATATATGCACCCAATACAGGAGCACCCAGATTCATAAAGCAAGTCCTTAGAGACTTACAAAGAGACTTAGACTCCCATACAATAATAATGGGAGACTTCAACACTCCACTGTCAACATTAGACAGATCAACGAGACAGAAAGTTAACAAGGATATCCAGGAATTGAACTCATCTCTGCACCAAGCGGACCTAATAGACATCTATAGAACTCTCCACCCCAAATCAACAGAATATACATTCTTCTCAGCACCACATCACACTTATTCCAAAATTGACCACATACTTGGAAGTAGAGCACTCCTCAGCAAATGTAAAAGAACAGAAATTATAACAAACTGTCTCTCAGACCACAGTGCAATCAAACTAGAACTCAGGACTGAGAAACTCAATCAAAACCGCTCAACTACATGGAAACTGAACAACCTGCTCCTGAATGACTACTGGGTACATAACGAAATGAAGGCAGAAATAAAGATATTCTTTGAAACCAATGAGAACAAAGATACAACATACCAGAATCTCTGGGACACATTTAAAGCAGTGTGTAGAGGGAAATTTATAGCACTAAATGCCCACAAGAGAAAGCAGGAAAGATCTAAAATTGACACTCTAACATCACAATTAAAAGAACTAGAGAGGCAAAAGCAAACACATTCAAAAGCTAGCAGAAGGCAAGAAATAACTAAGATCAGAGCAGAACTGAAGGAGATAGAGACACAAAAAACCCTCCAAAAAATCAATGAATCCAGGAGTTGGTTTTTTGAAAAGATCAACAAAATTGACAGACCGCAAGCAAGACTAATAAAGAAGAAAAGAGAGAGGAATCAAATAGACGCAATAAAAAATGATAAAGCGGATATCACCACCGACCCCACAGAAATACAAACTACCATCAGAGAATACTATAAACACCTCTAGGCAAATCAACTAGAAAATCTAGAAGAAATGGATAATTTCCTGAACACTTACACTCTCCCAAGACTAAACCAGGAAGAAGTTGAATTCCTGAATAGACCAATAGCAGGCTCTGAAATTGAGGCAATAATTAAGAGCCTACCCACCAAAAAAAGTCCAGGACCAGATGGATTCACAGCTGAATTCTACCAGAGGTACAAGGAGGAGCTGGTACCATTCCTTCTGAAACTATTCCAATCAATTGAAAAAGAGGGAATCCTCCCTAACTCATTTTATGAAGCCAACATCATCCTGATACCAAAGCCTGGCAGAGACACAACAAAAAAAGAGAATTTTAGACCAATATCCCTGATGAACATCGATGCAAAAATCCTCAATAAAATACTGGCAAACCGGATTCAGCAGCACATCAAAAAGCTTATCCACCATGATCAAGTGGGCTTCATCCCTGGGATGCAAGGCTGGTTCAACATTCCAAATCAATAAACATAATCCAGCATATAAACAGACCCAAAGTCAAGAACCACATGATTATCTCAATAGATGCAGAAAAGGCTTTTGACAAAATTCAACAGCCCTTCATGCTAAAAACGCTCAATAAATTTGGTATTGATGGAACATACCTCAAAATAATAAGAGCTATTTATGACAAACCCACAGCTAATATCATACTGAATGGGCAAAAACTGGAAAAATTCCCTTTGAAAACTGGCACAAGACAGGGATGCCCTCTCTCACCACTCCTATTCAACATAGTGTTGGAAGTTCTGGCTAGGGCAATCAGGCAAGAGAAAGAAATGAAGGGTATCCAGTTAGGAAAAGAAGAAGTCAAATTGTCCCTGTTTGCAGATGACATGATTGTATATTTAGAAAACCCCATTGTCTCAGCCCAAAATCTCCTTAAGCTGATAAGCAACTTCAGCAAAGTCTCAGGATACAAAATTAATGTGCAAAAATCACAAGCATTCTTATACACCAGTAACAGACAAACAGAGAGCCATCATGAATGAACTTCCACTCACAATTGCTTCAAAGAGAATCAAATACCTAGGAATCCAAATTACAAGGGATTTCAAGACCTCTTCAAGGAGAACTACAAACCACTGCTCAGTGAAATCAAAGAGGACACAAACAAATGGAAGAACATACCATGCTCATGGATAGGAAGAATCAATATCATGAAAATGGCCATACTGCCCAAGGTTATTTATAGATTCAATGCCATCCCCATCAAGCTACCAATGAGTTTCTTCACAGAATTGGAAAAAACTGCTTTAAAGTTCATATGGAACCAAAAAAGAGCCCGTATTGCCAAGACAATCCTAAGTCAAAAGGACAAAGCTGGAGGTGTCATGCTACCTGACTTCAGACTATACTACAAGGCTACAGTAACCAAAACAGCATGGTACTGGTACCAAAACAGAGATATAGACCAATGGAACAGAACAGAGTCCTCAGAAATAATACCACACATCTACAGCCATCTGATCTTTGACAAACCTCAGAGAAACAAGAAATGGGGAAAGGATTCCCTATTTCATAAATGGTGCTGGGAAAATTGGCTAACCATAAGTAGAAAGCTGAAACTGGATCCTTTCCTTACTCCTTATACGAAGATTAATTCAAGGTGGATTAGAGACTTAAATGTTAGACCTAACACCATAAAAACCGTAGAAGAAAATCTAGGTAGTACCATTCAGGAATAGGCATGGGCAAGGACTTCATGTCTAAAACACCAAAAGCAACGGCAGCAAAAGCCAAAATTGACAAATGGGATCTAATTAAACTAAAGAGCTTCTGCACAGCAAAAGAAACTACCACCAGAGTGAACAGGCAACCTACAGAATGGGAGAAAATTTTTGCAATCTACTCATCTGACAAAGGGCTAATATCCAGAATCTACAAAGAACTCAAACAAATATATAAGAAAAAAACAAACAACCCCATCAAAAAGTGGGCAAAGGATATGAACAGACATTTCTCAACAGAAGACATTCATACAGCCAACAGACACATGAAAAAATGCTCATCATCACTGGCCATCAGAGAAATGCAAATCAAAACCACAATGAGATACCATCTCACACCAGTTAGAATGGCAATCATTAAAAAGTCAGGAAACAACAGGTGTTGGAGAGGATGTGGAGAAATAGGAACACTTTTACACTGTTGGTGGGATTGTAAACTAGTTCAACCATTATGGAAAACAGTATGGCAATTCCTCAAGGATCTAGAACTAGATGTACCATATGACCCAGCCATCCCACTATTGGGTATATACCCAAAGGATTATAAATTATTCTACTACAAAGATACATGCACACGTATGTTTATTGCAGCACTATTCACAATGGCAAAGACTTGGAATCAACCCAAATGTCCATCTGTGACAGACTGGATTAAGAAAATGTGGCACATATACACCATGGAATACTAGGCAGCCATAAAAAAGGATGAGTTTATGTCCTTTGCAGGGACATGGATGCAGCTGGAAACCATCATTCTTAGCAAACTATCACAAGAAGAGAAAACCAAACACCACATGTTCTCACTCATAGGTGGGAACTGAACAATGAGATCACTTGGACTCGGGAAGGGGAACATCACACACTGGGGCCTATCATGGGGAGGGGGGAGGGATTGCATTGGAAGTTATACATGATATAACTGATGAGTTGATGGGTGCTGACGAGTTGATGGGTGCAGCACACCAACATGGCACAAGTATACATATGTAACAAACCTGCACGTTATGCACATGTACCCTAGAACTTAAAGTATAATAAAAAATAAATAAATAAAAAATAAAATAAAATAAAAATAAAATTTTCTGCTTGGCAAAAGAGACTGTCAAGAGAAGGGAAAGACAGGCCACAAGCTGGGAGAAAATATTTGCAATGGACATATCTGATAAAGGACTGTATTCCAAAATATAAAAAGAACTCTTAAAACTCAGCAATGAAAAAACAAACAACCCAATTAAAACATGGGTCAAAGACCATAACAGACACCTCATCAAAGAAGATATACAAATGACAAATAAGCTTATGAAAAGATGCTTCACATCACATGTCATCAGGAAAATGCAAATTAAGGTAGCGATAAGATACTACCTCTTAGAATGGCCCAAATCCAGAACACTGACAGCACCAAATGCTGGCAAGGATGTGAAATAATAAGAACTCTTGCTCATTTCTGGCGTAAAAAACTGTACAGCCACTTTGGAAGACAGTTTGGCAATTTCTCACAAAGCTAAACATACTCCTACCATATGATCCAGTAATTGTGCTCCTTCTTATTATCCAAAGGAATCAAAAACATGTCCATACAAAAACCTCCACAGAGGTTTATAGAGGTTTTATTTGTTATTGTCAAAACTTGCAAGCAACCAAAGTGTCCTTCATGAGGTGAATGGAAATACACTGTGGAATCATACGGTCTGGAGTTTATTTAGATTGGCTTCTTTCACTTAATGATATTACATTAAGTTTTACATTAATAATCATATTAAGTGCTAGTAATTTAATTTTTAAAATAATATTCTGCTACTGAAATTTAAATATATTCAAATACATTAAATATATCAAATATTTATATTTACATATTACATATTTTTAATATATTTTTAATATATTTGATATATTTTGATATATTTATACTTAAATATCTAAGTATATTCTGTTATTTATATAAATAACAGTATATTATTCAGCACTAAGGAGAAATGAGCCATCAAGCCATGAAAAGACATGAGTGACACAGAAATAAATATCACTAAGTGAAAGAAACCAATCCAAAGAGACTATACACTATGTGATTCCAAGTATATGACATCTCGAAAAAGCAAAACTATGGGGATAGGAAAAAGATCAGAGGTTGCCATGGGGTCGGGGAGGGAGGGATGAATAGATGAAATACAGAGAATTTTTAGGGCAGTGAAAATGAAACTCCTCTATATGATCACTATGCTGGTGGATTTTGTTCAAAGTCATAGGAGGTACAACACCAAAAGTGAACCCTAATTTAAATTATCAACTCTGGGAGATAATGATGTATCAATGTAGGTTTGTCAATTTTAAAAAAACTCTGGTGGCAGGGGTAAGGGGTATGTGAGAAATTTCTGTACCCTTCAGTCGATTTTGCTGTGAACGTAAAACTGTTCTACAAACAAAGAGCCTGTTTTTAAAACTAAATGAATTTCAAAAACATTATTCTAAATGAAATAAAGCTTACATTTGAATGAATTATTACATTATTCAATTTATATGAAATTCAAACTCAGCAAGATCTGTCTATGGTATACAGAAATCAGAACAATGTTGCCTAGGAGTGGGAAGGGATTTCCTAGAAAAGGTCATGAGTGGACTCTTTGAGGTGGTGAAAATTTTCTTTATCTTAAGGGGGTACAAGTCACATGGTAAATGCATTTATCAAAACTGAACTCTACATTTGTGATTTGTGCATTTCACTGAATATAATAGTCAAACATGAAAATTTTATTCAAAGAAATATGCATAGTTTTTAAATGTCCCTGTATTAAAGAGGAAGAACTAAAAGTAATTTAGGTTAGTAGACTTCATAAGAATTAAAATGACATGACAAAACAAGAGAAAGCAGAAAGAGGAAATTAAGAAAGATGATGCTAAGATTAAAAGTACAAGCATTTTGTAAAATAATAATAATAAAACTGAGACAGAATCCCAAAAGTTATTCTTTTATTTTTTTAATTTTTATCTTTTTTGAGATGGAGTTTTGCCCTTGTTGCCCAGGCTGGAGTGCAATGGCATAATCTCAGCTCACTGCAACCTTCACCTCCCGGGTTCAAACGATTCTCCTGCCTCAGCCTCCTGAATAGCTGGGATTACAGACCTGCCGCCACACCTGGCTGATTTTTGTATTTTTAGTAGAGACCCAGGGTTTCACCTCGTTGGCCAGGCTGGTCTCAAACTCTTGACTTCAGGTGATTCACCCACCTCAGCCTCCCAAAGTGCTGGGATTACAGGCGGGAGCCACCAAGCCCAGCCCAAGCTATTTTTAAAGAACATTAAATTAGATAAATATGTTAATCCTAGATCCAAAAAAGAAGAAAAAAATTAATATTTTTAGGAATGAGAAATGAGACAATCACACACAACCCCAGAAAGAATTAAAATAATATAAAGATATATTGTGAACATATCTATGGCATTTAACTTGAAATGCTAGCAGGAAAGGATCACATTTAGTGAAATTCAAAGTTATCAATGTAAACCAAAGAAATTTTGTTGCCGATTTCTACAGAAATGACTGGAAGGCAAGTAAGAGCCATCAGATATTCTCATAGATGAGGTCTATCAAACCTCTTTTTTGAAAATGAAATTTATTCTCTCTATACTACAGAAAATACGGAAAGCTTCCCAATATTATATACATCTAGCATAAATTAAGTATCAACATGATTGAAATAGATCAATCACATGTAGGAATGTACACGTGAATATTTTAAATAGAATATTAACAAATAGAACCCAACTGTTTGTCAACAGAAAACCCCAAACTGGCCAAGTAGGGTTTACTCTGGGTGTGCAAGAAGAGGTTCAAAATAGCATCCACATAATTTAGTATTTCAGCAAATTCAAGAATATCTCATATGATCACATTAACAGATGTTGCAATGACATTTGATAATATTTAATAGCTAATCCCAATAAAAATGTTTAGGTAAGAGAGAAAAGTTAATAATGGAAATATTTCCAATATTTACCAAAACCACAAGTCAATGTATTCTCAACATCGAAACAATAGAAAGAATCCAGTAAAACCCAAGAATCAAACAGAAAGCTTGTTATCACTATATTTATTCAATATTAATTTGTAAACTCCAATGAAAACAATGCGATGGGGAAATGTGTTGTTAGAAATATTGTAAATGAATAGATAAAATTATCTCTGGGGGATGCACCCAAGATGGCCGAATAGGAACAGCTCCAGCCTCCAGCTCCCAGCGTGAGTGACACAGAAGATGGGTGATTTCTGCATTTTCAACTGAGGTACCGGGTTCATCTCGCTGGAGAGTGCTGGACAATGGGTGCTGGTCAGCTGGTGCAGCCTGACTAGTGAGAGCTGAAGCAGGGTGAGGCATCACCTCACCTGGGAAGCGCAAGGGGAAAGGGAATCCCTTTTCCTAGCCAAGGGAAACTCAGACACACAACACCTGGAAAATCAGGTAGCTCCCACCCTAATACTGCACTTTACCAAGGGTCTTAGCAAATGGCACATCAGGAGATTATATCCCACACCTGGCCCAGAGGGTCCCACGTCCACGGAGCCTCCCTCATTGCTAGCTCAGCAGTCAGAGATCTAACTGCAAAGCTGCAGCGAGGCTGGGGGAGAGGCGCCTGCCATTGCCGAGGCTTAAGTAGGTAAACAAAGCCTCCAGGAAGCTCGAACTGGGTGGAGCACACCACAGCTCAAGGAGGCCTGCCTGCCTCTGTAGACTCTTCCTCTGGGGACAAGGCATAGCTAAACAAAAAGCAGCAGAAACCTCGGCAGAGGTAAATGCCCCTGTCTGATAGCTTTGAAGAGAGCAGTGGATCTCCCAGCATGGAGGCTGAGATCTGAGAATAGACAGACTGCCTGCTCAAGTTGGTCCCTGACCCCTGAGTAGCCTAACTGGGAGACATCCCCTACTAGGTGCAGACCTACACCTCACAACTCTCATGGCAGGGTACACCCCTGAGACGAAGCTTCCAGTGCAAGAATCAAACAGCAACACTAGCTGTTCAGCAATATTCTATCTTCTGCAGCCTCTGCTGCTGATACCCAGGCAAACAGGGTCTGGAGTGGACCTCAAGCAAATTCCAACAGACCTGCAGCTGAGGGTCTTGACTGTTAGAAGGAAAACTAACAAACAGGAAGGACACCCACACCAAAACCCATCAGTACATCACCATCATCAAAGACCAAAGGCAGATAAAACCACAAAGATGGGGGAAAAGCAGTGCAGAAGAGCTGGAAATTGAAAAAATCAGAGCGCATCTCCCCCTCCAAAGGAATGCAGCTCATCGCCAGCAACAGAACAAAGCTGGACAGAGAATGACTTTGACAGTTGAGAGAAGAAGGCTTCAGTTGATCATACTTCTTAGAGCTAAAGGAGGAACTATGTAACCAGCGCAAAGTAACTAAAAAACTTGAAAAAAGAATGGATGAATGGATAACTAAAATAATCAATGCAGAGAAGGCCTTAGAAGAATGGATAGAGATGAAAACCATAACAGGAGAACTATGTGACAAATGCACAAGCTTCAGTAACTGACTCGATCAACTGGAATAAAGAGTATCAGCAATTGAAGATCAAATGAATGAAATGAAGCGAAAAGAGAAGCATTGAGAAAAAAGAGTAAAAAGAAATGAACAAAGCCTCCAAGAAGTATGGGATTATGTGAAAAGACCAAATCTATGTCGGATTGGTGTGCCTGAAAGTAACAGGGAAAATGGAACCAAGTTGGAAAACACTCTGCGGGATATCATCCAGGAGAACTTCCCCAACCTAGTAAGGCAGGCCAACATTCAAATTCAGGAAATACAGAGAACACCACAAAGATACTCCTCAAAAGAGTAACTCTAAGACACATAATTGTCAGATTCACCACAAAGTTGAAATGAAGGAAAAAATGTTAAGGGCAGCCAGAGAGAAATGTCGGATTACCCACAAAGGGAAGCCCATCAGACTAACAGCAGACCTCTGGGCAGAAACTCTACAAGCCAGAAGAGAATGGGGGCCAATATTCAACATTCTTAAAGAAAAGAATTTCCAACACAGAATTTCATATCCAGCCAAACTAAGTTTCATAAGTGAAGGAGAAATAAAATCCTCTACAGACAAGCAAATGCTTAGAGATTTTGTCACCACCAGGCCTGCCCTGCAAGAGATCCTGAAGGAAGCACTAAACATGGAAAGGAACAACAGGTACTAGCCATTGCAAAAACATGTCAAAATGTAAAGTCCATCGATGCTAGGAAGAAACTGCATCAACTTAGTGAGCAAAATAACCAGCTAATATCATAATGACAGGATCAAGTTCACACATAACGATATTAACCTTAAATGTAAATGGACTAAATGGTCCAATTAAAAAGACACAGACTGGCAAACTGGATAAAGAGTCAAGACCCATCAGTTTGCTGTTTTCAGGAGACCCATCTCACATGCAAAGACACACATAGGCTCAACATAAAGGGATGGAGGAAGATCTACCAAGCAAATGGAGAACAAAAAAAAGCAGGGGTTGCAATCCTAGTCTCTGATAAAACAGACTTTAAACCATCAAAGATCAAAAGAGACAAAGAAGGCCATTACATAATGGTAAAGGGATCAATTCATTAGTAAGAGCTAACTATCATAAATATATATGCACCCAATTCAGGAGTACTCAGATTCATAAAGCAAGTCCTTAGAGACTTACAAAGAGACTTAGACTCCCATACAATAATAATGGGAGATTTTAACACCCCACTGTCAACATTAGACAGATCAACGAGACAGAAAATTAACAAGGATACCCCGGAATTGAACTCAACTCTGCACCAAGCGGACCTAATGCACATCTACAGAACTCTCCACCCCAAATCAACAGAATATACATTCTTCTCAGCACCACATCACACTTATTCCAAAATTGACCACATAGTTGGAAGCAAAGCACTCCTCAGCAAATGTAAAAGAACAGAAATTATAACAAACTGTCTCTCAGACCACAGTGCAATCAAACTAGAACTCAGGACTAAGAAACTCAATCAAAACCGCTCAACTACATGGAAACTGAACAACCTGCTCCTGAATGACTACTGGGTACATAACGAAATGAAGGCAGAAATAAAGATATTCTTTGAAACCAATGGGAACAAAGATACAACATACCAGAATCTCTGGGACACATTTAAAGCAGTGTGTAGAGGAAAATTTATAGCACTAAATGCCCACAAGAGAAAGCAGGAAAGATCTAAAATTGACACCCTAATATCACAATTAAAAGAACTGGAGAAGCAAGAGCAAACACATTCAAAAGCTAGCAGAAGGCAAGAAATAACTAAGATCAGAGCAGAAATGAAGGAGATAGAGACACAAAAAAACCCTCCAAAAAATCAATGAATCCAGGAGCTGGTTTTTTGAAAAGATCAACAAAATTGGTAGACCGCTAGCAAGACTAATAAAGAAGAAAAGAGAGAAGAATCAAATAGATGCAATAAAAAATGATAAAGGGGACATCACCACCGACCCCACAGAAATACAAAGTACCATGAGAGAATATCATAAACACCTCTATGCAAATAAACTAGAAAACCTAGAAGAAATGGATAATTTCCTGGACACTTACACTCTCCCAAGACTAAACCAGGAAGAAGTTGAATTCCTGAATGGACCAATAGCAGGCTCTGAAATTGAGGCAATAATTAACAGCCTACCAACCAAAAAAAGTCCAGGACCAGACGGATTCACAGTTGAATTCTACCAGAGGTACAAGGAGGAGTTGGTTACCACTCCTTCTGAAACTATTCCAATCAATAGAAAAAGAGGGAATCCTCCCTAACTCATTTTATGGGGCCAACATTATCCTGATACCAAAGCCTAACAGAGATACAACAAAAAAAGATAATTTTAGACCAATATTCCTGATGAACATTGATGCAAAAATCCTCAATAAAATACTGGTAAACCGAATCCAGCAGCACCTCAAAAAGCTTATCCACCATGGTCAAGTGGGCTTCATCCCTGGGATGCAAGGCTGGTTCAACATACACAAATCAATAAACGAAATCCAGCATATAAACAGAACCAAAGACAAAAACCACATAATTATCTCAATAGATGCAGAAAAGGCCTTTGACAAAATTCAACAGCCCTTCACGCTAAAAACTCTCAATAAATTTGGTGTTGATGGAACATATCTCAAAATAATAAGAGCTATTTATGACAAACCCACAGCCAATATCATACTGAATGGGCAAAAACTGGAAAAATTCCCTTTGAAAACTGGCACAAGACAGGGATGCCCTCTCTCATCACTCCTATTCAACATAGTGTTGGAAGTTCTGGCTAGGGCAATCAGGCAAGAGAAAGAAATCAAGGGTATCCAGTTAGGAAAAGAAGAAGTCAAATTGTCCCTGTTTGCAAATGACATGATCGTATATTTAGAAAACCCTATTGTCTCAGCCCAAAATCTCCTTAAGATGATAAGCAACTTCAGCAAAGTCTCAGGATACAAAATCAATGTGCAAAAATCACAAGCATTCTTATACACCAGTAACAGACAAGCAGAGATCCAAATCATGAATGAACTCCCATTCACAATTGCCTCAAAGAGAATCAAATACCTAGGAATCCAAATTACAAGGGATGTAAAGGACCTCTTCAAGGAGAACTACAAACCACTGCTCAGTGAAATAAAAGAGGACACAAAGAAATGGAAGAATATGCCATGCTCATGGATAGGAAGAATCAATATGTGAAAATGGCCATACTGCCCAAGGTAATTTATAGATTCAATGCCATCCCCATTAAGCTACCAATGAGTTTCTTCACAGAATTGGAAAAAACTGCTTTAAAGTTCATATGGAACCAAAAAAGAGCCCGCATTGGCAAGACAATCCTAAACCAAAAGAAAAAAGCTAGAGACATCACGCTACCTGACTTCAAACTATACTACAAGGCTACAGTAACCAAAACAGCATGGTATTGGTACCAAAACAGAGATATAAACCAATGGAACACAACAGAGCCCTCAGAAGTAATACCACACGTCTACAGCCATCTGATCTTTGACAAACCTGACAAAAACAAGGAATGGGGAAAGGATTCCCTATTTAATAAATGGTGCTGGGAAAATTGGCTAGTCATAAGTAGAAAGCTGAAACTGGATCCTTTCCTTACTCCTTATACGAAAATTAATTCAAGATGGATTAGACACTTAAATGTTAGACCTAAAACCATAAAAACCCCAGAAGAAAACCTAGGTAATACCATTCAGGACATAGGCATGGGCAAGGACTTCATGTCCAAAACACCAAAAGCAAAGGCAACAAAAGCCAAAATTGACAAATGGGATCTAATTAAACTAAAGAGCTTCTGCACAGCAAAAGAAACTACCACCAGAGTGAACAGGCAACCTATAGAATGGGAGAAAATTTATGCAATCTACTCATCTGACAAAGGGCTAATATCCAGAACCTATAAAGAACTCAATCAAATTTACAAGAAAAAAACAAACAACCCCATCAAAAAGTGGGCAAAGGATAAGAACAGACACTTCTCAAAAGAAGACATTCATACGGCCAACAGACACAAATGCTCATCATCACTCGCCATCAGAGAAATGCAAATCAAAACCACAATGAGATACCATCTCACACCAGTAACAATGGCAATCATTAAAATGTCAGGCAACAACAGGTGCTGGAGAGGATGTGGAGAAATAGGAACACTTTTACACTGTTGGTGGTACTGTAAACTAGTTCAACCATTGTGGAAGACAGAGTGGCGATTCCTCAAGGATCTAGAACTAGAAATACCATTTGACCCAGCCATCCTATTACTGGGGATATACCCAAAGGATTATAAGTCATGTTGCTATAAAGACACATGAACAGGTATGTTTATTGTGGCGCTATCCACAATAGCAAAGACTTGGAATCAACCCAAATGTCCATCAGTGACAGACTGGATTAAGAAAATATGGCACATACATACCATGGAATACTATGCAGCCATAAAAATGGATGAGTTTGTGTCCTTTGTAGGGACATGGATGCAGCTGGAAACCATCATTCTCAGCAAACTATCACAAGAACAGAAAACCAAACACTGCATGTTCTCACTCATAGGTGGGAATTGAACAATGAGATCTCTTGGACATAGGAAGGGGAACATCACACATCAGGGCCTATTGTGGGGAGGGGTAGGGGAGAGGGATAGCATTAGGAGATATACCTAATGTAAATGACGAGTTAATGGGTGCAGCACACCAACATGGCACATGTATACATATGTAAGAAACCTGCACGTTGTGCACATGTACCCTAGAACTTAAAGTATAATAAAAAAATAAAGAAATAAAAATAAAATAAAATAAAATTATCTCTGTTTTGCTGATATGATTATGTACTTAAAAATCCAAGAGATTTACAAAGAGAAAATAACTACTGGCACTGATAAGAATATTTGATAGAATGACTGTGTATGAACAAGGAAAGTAGACTTAATAAATTTTTCCTTCCTAATAACGTACTTGGAAAAAGAAAGAGGAGAAAAAAAAAAAGCCTTGAAAATGATAATGTAAACTAAATAGAATAAGCAAGGGATAGAGCCCATGAAAGCTATAAATCCTATTGTAAGAATGAAAAATGTTCTGAAAAAATAAAATTACATGCCCTGTTTCCAAATGGAACAAGTTAATATAAAAAATTAGTCTTCCTAAGATAAGGATGTATGTATATGTTTGTTTACACATACACATACACATACACATGATGCCATTCTCAGTAGAATCCCACGATTCAGTTACGCTTCATTTCAACTTGAATTGCATAAAAATTTAAAGTCCATATGGAATGAAAATGCCTATGAATAAACTAAAATTAAAATAAGGGGATATTTACCTAACCAGGTATCAGGATATACCATAAAACTACTGAAATCAAAACAATGTAGGGAAGGCAGACATATGAAAAAGTAAATCAGTGGAACAGAGGGATAATCCAGAAAAGACAGAGTGTATACATTAGAATTGAATATTGGTCCAGGGGTTATTCATTTTCAGGGAGAAAAAAAGGCGACCTATTTACAAAATTTGTCCCCAAACCGAGTATTCATTCTAAAAACATTAATAAGCCTATCTCATGTTATTTACAAAAAATCAAATGGATTAAAGGGTTAAATATAAATATGATATTACTGTTTTACTAGGATTTCTGGGAAAGACTAGGAAAGAAACTAATGAAAAACTTGTGTAGCAGAAGATACTATTAACAAAGACAGTAAACAAATGGTAGATTTAGGAAACATGTTTGCAATGCAGATGACAGATAAGAGTTTAAAAGCTATAATTACATGAAGAGAGCTTTAAAAATTGATAAGAAACAACCAACCACCTGACGGGAAAAAAATGAGCAATAGATATAAATAAGCTATTCACAGTTGAGCAAATCCAAAAAGTCAAAAAATATGTGTATATACATTTTAAATTCACTAACAGGGAAACAGAAACTGAAGTAATAATAAATGATCACTTTAACCCTGTGAGGCCAACACAAATTTTAAATAGTGATAACGCTGTTGGTAGGGATTTGTGCAACAAAGCATTTTCTACATTGCTGCTAAAAATGTAAATTGGTACAGCTTTTTAAGAAAGCAATTGAGCAACATTTATTAAAATGTAAAAATATATAAACCTTTTGACCAAGCAATCCTACTCCTTGGTATATATTCCGTAGAAATACAGCTGCCAGTAAGTAAGGACATGTGAATCCAGATGTTTATTGCAGCACCCTTTGTAGTGGCAAAAATATGCACACAAAGGAATAAACCATGGTAATCCACAGCACAGAATATTATTCAGCTACACTTTCAGACCTAATGGATTTCCAGAAGTTATTACTGATTCAGAAAAAAGTAAGATGCATGAAAAATTGTGTACAATATGGTTTATTTCTGTAGTGCAAATAATGACAAAAACATATCCACATATATGTGTATACGTATGCACATAAGTATATCATGTGACATAAATTTAGGTAATCATTTGAAATAATACAGAATAATACATATTAGGCCACACTAGTTAAGGGGGTTTACAGTTATCAATATTTATATTACTTAAAGTAAATGGTGTGGCAGAAGTAAATATAGGAGAGTGAAGACAGGGAATAAGGTGAAAATAAGGAAACAGAAAAAGGAAAGAAAACGTTTTACTGTAAAGAAAGCCTTATAATAGTATCACTTACATAAAAGTATAAAAGTCTGTGTGTATGCGTATTTTCTGACCTGAAGGAGCAGTGTATAGCACCTTTATTGAGTGTGCTCTTCTAGAGTACTTTATATGTCTAAACTTAGTTAACCGTCACCATAATCCCACAATAATATTCAAAATATTATCCTCATTTAATCAATGAGAAAACTAAGAGGTTAAATAAGTAAATTTATCAAGAGTTACATGATTATTTAGCTCCAGGGTTTGGATTTGAACCCAGGCACTATGACCCTAAAACCTTGGTACTTAACCATCGGATAGCTCAGCTTTTAACGAATTTATGTCCAAGAGATATTATAAGACTAAATTCACAAATTGCAACATAATATGTATAATACAGCTTTATTTCAGTTAAAAAAAAAAAAACTCCTGTTGATATGTAATGAACATATGTTTTATAGACATATGTTTGAGCAAGAGAAAGATGTAGTTTAGTCCATAGGCTATTAAATTTGTTAGTTCTGGTGGGTGGAGATGGATATAAAGACAAGAGTGGGGCAATTGGTTTTGGTTTTATATACCACTAAAACATGTTTGATAAGTACCCAGATAAGACAGATAAGTACTGTCTCCTACACAGTGTATAAAAATTAATTGCTGAGATGTTTTGTTTTGTTTTTCTCATTTAGGGCTCTTTGATATTTGAGCAATATTTGTTCAATGGGAATTTCAGGCATGAAAAAGCTTTATAAAGGAGGTGGCACTTAGTACATAGGTAAGATTTTGAGATGTCAGAACAATAACATGAGAAAAAAAACTATGGCAAAATATTGCAAGACATATTTTTTTTTTTTTTTTTTTTTTTTTTTTTTTTTTTTAGACGGAGTCTTGTCCTGTCGCCCAGGCTGGAGTGCAGTGGCGCGATATCGGCTCACTGCAAGTTTCGCCTCCCGGGTTCGCGCCAGTCTCCTGACTCAGCCTCCCAAGTAGCTGGGACTACAGGCGCCCGCCACCACGCCCGGCTAAGTTTTTGTATTTTTAGTGGAGACGGGATTTCACGGTGTTAGCCAGGATGGTCGCTTTAAGCCTACTCCTTCAATAACCTGGGCTAGAGCAAGTGTTTTTGTATGAAAGCAATGTTAGAAGTCGGAAAGACTGCATAGACTTACACAGCCTTGAATGCTAGGATTAGAAACATATTATTCACTGCATAAGTGAACTGGGCTTCTGCAAAACTGGACCTCTTAAAACTGTGCACTAACCCTGTGAGAGGCTGATATGGATGCAGCCTTGACACCTGGGATGCTCCTAGCCTTGACTCCAGCCTGGAAGTCCTTGACCAAATACTGACCCCATTCAAAGGTTGTTTTATTCCATGTATCTCTTGTCACCCTTGTTCCACAGATGCCTACGGAACATCTGGTAGTTCCAGTGAGTCCACAGGGTGTCAGGTATCAGTGCAGAAGCACTTGCTCCACTCAAATCCCTATACCTGCCTTAGGAAGTTCATGCCACCTTACTCCGCCAGAAGCAAAATAAATGCCCCATCCATAAAGCCCACGTTTCCTTTTTCCTGCCTACTCCTTGGCAGCAGCTTTACTTCTGCACCCTGCTGGATTTTCCTGGCAATGTTTAGGAAAATCCTTAGAGCTAGGTATGCAGATTTCATCCTTCTCCTCTTTTGTGTCCTAATGACAAGAACATTAAAGGGAGCAAGGTGAAGTGGAGGGGAGACAAAGCAAAACAAATAAAATAGAGCATAATGTAGGATTTAGGTTGGACACATCTCAGATAAAAGCTGTATCTAAACCAACATAGCTTTGAGCCACCTCTCATGCAAATTTCTTCACCTGAAAAGCCAAATGTTTTACAAACCAAAAATTTTATTTTTAAAATTGTGCAATTGTTCTGCATCATTGCCATTATTGATGAGAATATATATCAAAACAAATTCAGGAATTTGGTGCTTATGCAAAGATGTTCGCCTGGTTGCTGGACTTTAGCTAGAAGAGTCTTCAGTGTCAAATCAGTTTATAACATGGTCAGGTTCACTAACTAGGGCACTCAACGGTTGATTATGATTGTTATCCAATAATTTAATGTAAAATACTTTTGCCTCTTTCCATGCTTTAACTGCTTTAGTGTAACTCAATTCACAGTATAAAATGATGTTGAAGTGACATACTTATGGCTGAGGGGCAGATTTTAAAAGGTGATTCATTAAAGGATTACTGAACTGGCACATTCAGTTATGCACAGCTGGATTATATGGCAGGGTTCTCTTTGTCAAGAAGAGTGCACAGGAAGATACCTTTGTAGTAAAGGGCTGACCAGAGCCCAAAGAGCTTATGTATTTCCAAGAATAAATTTCCTTCTCTCACCATACAGGAAAAAAGATACAAAAAAAATACAATAAGCCTTAGAGAAAGTTCCTAAATGCAAGAAGGGATTTTTTTGGAAAGGATTTATACAGTTGTTTTACAGTAGCAAAAGCTCCATTAAACCAAAAAGCTAGTATTTCAGGGCCACCTACTTCAGTTTCAAAATCTGCAGTCTATGGAAATCCATGTGTCAACAGGCATACTGTTCATACTGTTCATATTGTATCACTGAATTGTTTCTTTTCATTTCTAGTAATTCTTTTTAACGCATGTGATTCTAATCCCACTAATAAAGTCTCTTTTAGATTCACCCCCTCTGGGAAGGAAAGAAAAAGGAAGAAGTAAATCACTGACTTTCACTTTAAAACTCAAAGTCCTTGCATAAACATTAAAGTGGTGAAATCCAGGGTTTGTTTTTTTCTTTTCCATTTTAGATAAGATAACGATTATCTGGGCTGTAAAAAAAAGAGAAAAATCAGGGAGAGGCAGATTAGATGTTCCTGGGTTTTTGGGAAAGGGCCATGTACCTTCCCCAGACCCTAGGACAAGTTAGGCAGAAGGAAGGTTGCACATCTTCAGACAAGTTTAGGGATTTGAATGGAGGCCGTGACCTGGAACATAGTAAGGGAATGCATTTAAAGATAATATCCCATGCCCTCCTTGGCATGATAGCATTTGAATAGTAATGGCTCCATAAGATATTCAGCCAAGAAAAAGCTGAAGCAACTTTGAAAATCCCCTGTGGAACTAGAATGGCACAAGAGAAGAGCCACACATGTCTCTTGTCTCACAAGAGAAGCTCATAAATTGCCAAGCAGATTTGAAGAGATCTGATACATAGGGCAAGGAAGACATGGTTACAACCTGTGGAGGACTCAGAAACAAGTGATGTCACAGCAAATACTTCCAAGGCAGATGTCAAAACAGCTACACCAAGATCTTGGGCCTCTTAAAGCTCTACAACCCAGAAGAAAACATTGGATTTGGGAAGATCCTGAATTGACTTGGAAAAGACCTTGAAACAATGGAAGAAACTCCAAATTGACTGTATTAGGGTGCTCCAAAGAAAGAGAAACAAGAGGATAGATAAATGGATTAGACAAAGAGATGATAGGTAGGTAGGTAGATAGATAGATAGATAGATAGATAGATAGATAGATAGATAGATAGATAGATAGATAGATAGAATAGATAGAAAGATAGATGATAGATAGATAGATAGATAGATAGATAGATAGATAGATAGATAGATAGATAGATAGATAGATAGATAGATAGATAGATGATAGGAGGGGATTTATTATGGCAATTGGCTCACGTGATTATGGAGGCCAAGTCCCACAGTCTGTCGTCTGCAAGCTAGAGAAGCAAGGAAACTGGTGGTGTAATACAGTTGAGTTCAAATGCCTGAGAACCAGTGTAGCCAATGCTGCAAGTCTTAGCCTGAGGCTGAGGCCTAAGAAACTGAGTGCTGCTGGTATAAGTGTCAGAACCCAAAGGTCTAAGACCCTGGAATTCTGATATTCAAGGGCAGATAAAGATGGTCGTCCCAGTTCCAGAAGAGAGGCCAAATCCATCTTTCCTCTGCCTTTTTGTTCTAGCAAGGACCTCAACAAATAGAATGGTGCCTGCCCACCTTGGGTAAGGGCAGATCTTCCTTACTCAGCCCACTGATTCAGATGCCAACCTCTTCTGGAAACACCCTTACAGATGTGTCCAGAGATAGTGCTTTACCAGCTATCTGGTAAAGCATCAGTGAGCAAAGGGTCTTTTTTGGGTGGGTTTTTTTTTCCATGTTGAAAAAGAATTGCACCCCACAAGTGTTTACCACGTCTAGCCAGCTTCATCTTTCACCTGCAGTGGCCCTGAGCTCTCCCTCTCTATAATTCTGCTCTTGACCCCCTCAACCCATTGACCACTTAGCAGGCAGGGTAATCTTTTAAGAATGCTATCTGGGTAACACTTAACCCAGTCAAGCTGACACCTGAAATCAACCGTCACATTGACCAAGACTGAATTTCAACCAGATGAAACGGGGAACTTGAAATATAACTTAAGCTCACTTGTAGGGAAATGAAATCATATTTCTTAAACAGTTGCATTTGTAAGCTGAGAATTGCAGGTACTTAACACGACTACCTGAAGCATAATTTTTCACTGTCTAAACATAGATGAAAATTACTGTAAAGTTAAAAAATATGTTCTTAATATCTAATATCCAACTCTCATCCATCATTGAAAATATAAACTCTGTGTGATTTAAAAACAATTAATTATTTAAAATAATTGAAATTATTGTCTTCCCACCATGACTGAATTTTTTTATTATTTTATTATTATACTAGAAGATTAGAGGTAGGCAGACCAGGAGATTTATAAAATGAAATTGAAAGGTGATATCCTATGTATGACATTCTATCATTTACACAACCAACTAAGCATCATTTTTTCAGTTGTCACACTGGAAAACCATTGAGATCTAAAGGCATTGAGGTTTGGCCCAGCATAGGGTCTCACTCCCGTAATCCTAACACTGAGAGGCTGAGGTGGGTGGACTGCCTGAGCTCAGGAGTTCAAAACCAACCTGGGCAACATGGTGAAATCTCGTGCCTACTAAAATATAAAAAATTAGCTGGGCATGGAGGCGCATATCTGTAGTCCCAGCTACTCAAGAGGCTGAGGCACAATAATCGCTTGAACCCAGGAGGCAGAGGTTGCAATGAGCCAAGATTGTGCCACTGCACTCCAGCCTAAGCAACAGAGTCAGACCCTGTGTCAAAAACTAAATTAAATAAATAAATATACTGAGGCTCAACATATTTTTGGGATTCTTCTTTCGAAGTTTGCTTCTGAGACAGTATATGAGACCCACAAGAAAATAAGGGTTATCACAAATTTAGAAGTCACTCAAGAAGTCTAAACATCTTTGTAGCCAGACTTTATCTTTGATTATTAATAATATTTTTAAGCTTGATACATTTATTCAATAGATTTGGTCCAAAGCATTATTAACAGAGTTCACAGCACAAAGCCATCCTTAAAGAACGTTTGAAAACATCCAAAGCACCACACCTCTAAAAGAAACCTAATGAATTACCAAAGGTTTGGCAGAAATGGTAGAAAATGGACAGTCACTCAACAAGGGAAAAAAAGGGATAATTAATGCTATGAACTTTGATGAATAGATCTATAATGACTCGGGGTGAAATAAATTATCTTGTTTATTCTTTTTTTCTCTTAAATACAATATGGTAAAATTAAATACAATGTATACATTGTGGTCCCGCTGCTTATGTACCCTTTATATCTAAAATACAACTTCAAATTTTTGAAAACTTGTAGTCTCCTTTTTAAAAACAGAACAATAATTTTGTGCCAAAGAAAGGAGGAAAAGCATAAGAGTGGCAAGGCAGCTAGAAGGTTTCTTCATGGAGAATAACCAAGCATACCAAAAACCAGAGACTGCAAGAGGAGACGATCTATAACATGTCTACAATAAATCTCTTTAACAATCTTTCCTTGTCTCTCCAAAGAAGGGATTGTATGTGGCACTTCTGAATGTTGTCTATTCTCTCCCTCTAATTCCAACCACATAGAAGGTGAATGAATTGAAATGTATTCCAAATGAAAATGGTAAATATGATTCAATATTCATGAACAGGATGAGTTTTAAATATTTAACAACCATGAGCGCATAGACACTGACCATTTGGAACAGATGTGGCAACTAATGGACACTAGCCATTAACTGACATTGTCATGAACAACTGACATTGTCATATTGGGTGTCTCAGCTGATTATTGGCCCTGTTCATTGGTGTTTCTCTAGGGGAGAATAACTCCTTTTTACATACAAACAGATTTTTTTCTTTATATGTGAACTCAGTAAGAAACACAAAATCTCTATTGCAACATGCTTTTTTCGAAGGTCTATAGCTTGCATCAGAAAAGGTAAAAACAAAGTATAATAGTAAGCAATTTTATCTGCTCAGAAGACTTTAAAAGCAAAGTGATATTACTCTACTAGAAAGCTGTTCTTTGAAGAGGACCTACCAATTTTTTATTTGAAGTATAAACATTACATAGAGTCTAGCTTCTGTTGGAGAAAACCAGTTATTGATAACAGTGGAACAAGGACAAGTGGGCTCATTTTATCAGATATGTAGGACATGGCAAGTTATGAAGTTACTCCAGACAGCAAAGGGTCTTTCTTGGATTGGTCTTTTTTTTTTCCATGTTGAGAGAGAATTGCACCCCACAAGTGTTTACCAGGTCTAGACAGCTTCGTCTCTCACCTGTAGTGGCCCTGAGCTCTCCCTGTCTATGATTCTCCTCTTGACCCCCTCAATCCATTGGCCACTTAGCAGGCACGGTAATCTTTTAAGAACGCGAATTTGATCATGACCCTTACTTGCAGGAAACTTTCCAGGAAGTTCTCATTATGTTTTTTTTTTTTTATTTTTTTTGAGATAGAGTCTCGCTCTGTTGCCCAGGCTGGAGTGCAGTGGCATGATCTCAGCTCACTGCAAACTCCGCCACCTGGGTTCATGCCATTCTGCCGCCTCAGCCTCCCGAGTAGCTGGGACTACAGGCGCCCACCCCCACGCCCAGCTACTTTTTTGTATTTTTAGTAGAGACGGGGTTTCACCATTCACGGGATGGTCTTGATCTCCTGACCTCGTGATCCACCCGCCTCGGCCCCCCAAAGTGCTGGGATTACAGGCATGAGCCACTGCGCCCAACCTCTCATTATGTTTAGAATTGACTAAGTTCTAATTCTCTCATTATGTTTAGCATGACTAAATGATCCTGAAATGACTGGCCATGCGTAATTCCCCAACCTCGTTTTGACCCCCTCTCCTGTGCACTCACTTGTCTCTCAACACACAGGACTGAATTCTTTGATCTTCAGACTGTGCACATATACTATCTGTGGCATTCTCACTGGCTCTATCCTACTT
Organism: Rhinopithecus roxellana; assembly: GCF_007565055.1. Classification (NCBI taxonomy): domain Eukaryota; kingdom Metazoa; phylum Chordata; class Mammalia; order Primates; family Cercopithecidae; genus Rhinopithecus; species Rhinopithecus roxellana. Next base: position 67,853,308 of record NC_044556.1, read on the forward strand.
ACCCTTCATTTCCATTTAACTATCGTTTTTAAAGAGGAGTTGCCTGAGTCTCTAGTTAATTATTTTCTTATCATCATGAATTCGTGTATTTAAATATTTGATATATTTCCATTTATTGCAGTTACTATCCTGCTCAAATCGTCCCACTAATAGCGGCCTTTTAAAATTAGTTCCATAGGCACGAACCAATCACAAGAACCTATAATTAGTCATGAGAGCTTCTTTACTATCCAATGTAAGGTGTTCCAGGCTGATATTCTACATTTCTTGATCCACAATTGCACCCATGCATTTCTCAAAGATGTTTGGATTCTTTCAGTGGGAAAGTGACAAAACCACAACTTTGATGCTAAAGATTCTCATTCGCAATCAAAACCACAATTTTAACACTGAAGATTTATTTTGCTACTGGATGCCTGGTAATTTTTTTCTAGACCTTTATAGTGGACATAGCTGGGAGTGTGATGCCTCCAGTTTTGCTCAAGATTGCTTATGCGTTCTTATTGCATCCTCTATATCTCTTAACTCTTGTATTTTTCATTTTTCTTGTCTCCATATGCTCCATGCTCTGAATAGTTTCTTTAGACATACTTTCCAATTCATTAATCCTCTCTTTAGTGTTCAACCTATTAATTGAGTTTTGTATTTCAACTATTATATTTTAGTTGCTAGATCCCTAATTTGTTGTTCGTTGCTTTTATTGACTTTCAGTCATGCGGTTTGTTGCCTTGGGTATTCAGTAAGTTTTGATTATACCTACACATTTTGATAGGGAAACTTAGTTTCACTTGATTGTGGGGGCCTAACCTAGAAATGCTTTTCTCTAGAAAGAGGCTAGAGGGATTACTGATCTGAAACCACCTTAGCTTCCTTCCAAGGCTTTTGCTTAAGGGAGAGATTTCCAATTGAGACAGAGACCAAGCTCATTATCTCTGCAGTGGTATTGGTATTTGCCTCCAAGCTAACCCTCAATTTTACATTTGCTCAGTATTATCGTTTCAGTTCACAGTTATTTTTCTTTGCTTTTACTTGTTCCCCTTGGATCTCATCTAGTTTCTGCTAACCCTTCAATACATTAAAGATCCTTTTTGTAACTTTTTCAGCTCTAACACAACAAAGAATCTACAAGTGCTGTCAACTGAGAGGGAGTCAAAGGTGATAAGAAAGAATTGATGCTCCATGGGCAAAATGATGCCGGGAGCGCACGTCTCTGTCACTGAGATTTTTATAGAGAAGAAAAAATCTCCACCCGCTAACCATGGGCTCATCTAGAAATCAATTATCCATCTCAGGTCATGAATGGATACAGAATTACCTGCCAAAGACCCCAGAGCCTGTATGGTTTATGTGGAAGCCTCAATTTTATGTGGTTCCGACATCTCAAGCTAAAAAGCTGACTTGAAAAATGGCTTAGAACCTGCTAATTCAATCAGATATGATCTGGGGTTATCAAAAATCACTCCATAGAGAGGTAACCACAGCCAGTGCACACAACGGACTAGAGAGGAAATTTTTCCTAGCAAAGTGAGGAATTTAAGGATATAACCTGAGGGAGTCTGATATAGAAAAGAAATTCCAAAGACCCAGACCCCCAAAAAACAGAGAATTCATGTCTGAGACACTAGAGGTAAGAGAGAAATTGGAAAGGAGCTTTAAAATAGTTATGTTTAAAATGTTCAATATAATGTTTAGTGACTCACCTGATGTCAGCCAGCTCGCAAGTTCAAACCAGACAATCTGAGGGCAGAGTTCACCTTCATAACCAGTATGATATGCTTTCCTGACCTCTCACATTGTGTCTGGATGAAAGGGGCTGACTTCCACAATACTAGCCTATCTTACTCTAATGTTGGAGTTTAGAGCTCTCTCCCTTTAGCTAATATTCTTATATTTGACATCATAATATCATTAAAACAACTTACGGTTGTATTTTCAACTGGACAGAAAGATAAATATGGATTTCCACCAACAGTGGAAAATTCATCTCTCTATGGAACTTAACTGTTATGCTGCTCAGGATAGATGGAAACGCCAAAGGATCACACCCTTATCAGTTCATGGAAAAATCACCAGATGGACTCCTTGTATAAGTAAAACCTGATTACAGTGGGGTGGGAATGAGCAGTCTTCCTGGCTGGATATGGTTTCTTAATTCACATCACATTTGGATTATCATGATAAACAATCAATTTTTTGAACCCAGTTCATTAAACTTCATCAATTATGTGTTTCACTTGTTTTCCTTTATTACATATTTCTAGACTACTATCCTCTCGATGGAACAGTATTGTTTCATAGCTGATCATTTATTTCTCTCTGTTAATTTAATACCATCAGTACATTCTGAGAGCCTTAAATTGAGAATTTTTGACATTTTTGAGGCCATCAATACACTGACACCAAGCAGGAGAAAGGCAGTACAGAAAAAGAAAACTACAGATGAATGCCTCTCATGTACATATATGTAGAATTTCTCAACAAAGTATTAGCAAATTTAATCCAACAGTAGGCAAAAAAGAGAAATGTCTTACAGTTAAGTGGGGTTAATCCTGGAAATGGAAGCCTGGCTCTACATTCAAAATTCAGTCAATATCATTCACCATACTAACAAACGATAGGAGAAAAAAATCACATGATCATATTAAATGAGGCAGGAAAAGCATTTGAAAAAACTGAAACTCATCTATAATAAACACTCTCAGCAAACTAAGAATAAAAGAGAATTTCCTTAACCTAATAAAGAGTATCTATTTAAAAAACTATAGCTAACACATGTAATAATGAAGACTACATCTTTTCCCACCAATATAAGGAAGAACACAAAGACATTTGCTCCCACAACTCCTATTTGGCATAGTACTGAAACCCTAGCCAGTTCAACAAGGTAAGTAAAAGAAATAAAAGGCACACTGACTGGCAATGAAGAAATAAAATTATCCTATTCATAGATGTCATGATTGATATAGAAAAGCTAAATAGTTTTGTAAAAACCTTCTAGAACTAAGAAATGAGTTTAGTAAATTTATAAGACACATGTCAATATGCAAAAATCAATCCCACATATATGTATATACTAGCAATGAAAATTGGAGACAGACATTTTTCAAAGTTCCATTTATAATGGCCCTAAAAATGACATGCCTAGATGTTAATCTAACAAAAGTATGCAAAATCTGGTGGTTTTCAAAGGGAAATCAAAGGAGAGCCAAATAAGAGAAATCAAGGAAGAGCTAAATAAGGCTCACTATCTTCTGGAAGGCTCAGTATTGTTTAGATATCAATTTTTTCCAAATTTGGCTATAGATTTAACACTTATCCCAGTTAAAATCCCGGCAGGGTTTTCATAAATACTGTCAAGTTGATTCTAAAATTTGTGTGGAAAGATAAATGACCTAGAAAACATTTTTTTTTAAAGAAGAACAAATTTAGAAGATTCACACTATTTGATTTCATGACCTACTCTAAAGTTATATCAGTCAAGACAATATGGTATTAGTGGTACTAAATTATGGTATACAGGTCAACTGATTTTTAGTACAAATGTAAAGGCAGTTTTATAGAAAAAGGATAATATTTCCAACAGATTGTGTTAATACAATCGGACATTCATATGCCAAAAAAATACATACCTTGCCCCACACCTCATATCTTATACAAAATTAACTTGAAGTGAATCACAGATCTAAATGTAAAACACAAAATTACAAATATTCTGAAAAAAGAAAACACAAAAGAAATTTTTCATAAATTTGAATTACACAAAATTAACTTGAAGTGAATCATAGACCTAAATGTAAAACATAAAATGACAAATATTCTGAAAAAAGAAAACACAAAAGAAATTTTCATAAATTTGAATTAGGAAAAAATTCTTAACTATGACACCAAGAGTATGACCCACAACAGAAAAAAGTTGATCAATTGTACTTCATCAAAACTAAAATCTTTTTCTCCATAAAAGATGGCTAAGGGAATGAAAAACACAACCTAGTGAAAATCACAAATCTAATAAAGGGCTGAAATCCTTAATTTAAAATGAACTCTCAAAACCAACAATAAGAAAGCAAATGTCCAGTAAAAAAAAATAATAATGATGAACGAAACTGGGCAACATAGCCAGACACTAACTCTACAGACAAAACAAACAAACAAACAAACTAAAAGATTAGCTGGGTATGGTGGTGTGCACCAGTAGGCCCAGCTACTTGGCAGGCTGAGGCAGGAGGATAACTTGAGCCCAGGAGTTAGAGGCTGCTGCTGTGAACTATAATTGTTCACTTCACTCCAATCTGGGTGACAGAGTGAGACCCTGTCTCAAAAAACAAAAAAAAAAAAAAAAAAAAAGAAAGAAAAAGAAAAAAGATTTGAACAGATATTTTACTAAAGAAGATAATCAGATTGCAAATAACACATGAAAAGATATTCAACATGTTAAAACCACAATGAGATTCCACTCTACACCTATTAGAATGGGTAAGAAAAAAAAAAAAAAAACACACATCAATACCAAGCACTGGCAAAAATGCAAAGTAACTAGGACCCTCATACCCTGCTGGTGGACATGCAAAATGGTCAAGCCACTATGGAAAACAATTTGGTAGTTTCTTATAAGTTATATGTACATTTATCTTACGATCTTCAATCCCACTCCTAGGTATTTAGAAGAACGAAAACTCGCATTTATACAAAAAAACTATGTTCAGAGCACATTATGTTAAAGCAGCATTGTTCCTAATCATAAAAAACTGGAAACAGCCTGAATGTTCTTCACTGGTGTTTTATTGTACCAGAGTTTCTCTGGTACAACAAAATACTTCTCAGCAATAAAAAGAAACAAACTACTGATATACACAAAACAACAACAACAAGGATGAATGTAAACGCTTTCCTCTAAGTGAAAAAAAATCAGACTCAAGGCCAGGCCTGGTGACTCACGCCTGTAATCCCAGCACTTTGGGAGGCCAAGGTGGGTGGATCACGAGGTCAGGAGATCAAGACGGTCCTGACCAACATGGGGAAACCCGTCTCTACTAAACATTCAAAAAATATAGCTGGGCGTAGTAACACACGCCTGTAGTCCCAGCTATTCGGGAAGCTGAAGCAGGAGAATCGCTTTAACCCAGGAGGCAGAGGTTGCAGTGAGCCGAGATGGGGCCACTGCACTCCAGCCTGGGCAACAGAGTGAGACTCCATCTCAAAAAAAAAAAAAAAAATTCAGACTCAAGGCCGGGCATGGTGACTCAGGCCTGTAATCCCAGCACTCTGGGAGGCCAAGGCGGGTAGATTGCTTGAGTCCAGGAATTTGAGACCAACCTGGGCAACATAGCAAAACCCCATCTCTACTAAAAATATAACAAATTAGCCAATGTGATGGTGCGTGCCTGTAATCCCAGCTACTCAGGAAGCTGAGATGGGAGAATCACCTGAGCCCAGGAGGTCGAGGATGCGGTGAACCCAGGCAGTGCCACTGCACTCCAGCCTAGACAACCAGTGTGAGACCCTGCCTCAACAAAAAAAGAAATCAGACTCAAAAGATTGTAAACGGTATGATTTCATTTATACTAAAATTCTAGAAAAGGCAAAACTATAAAGACAAAAAACAAATAAATTGTCCCAAGAGTTTGGGATAGGAGAGATTTTGACCACAAAGGGGCAGCACAAAGGAATATTTTTGGAGTGAAGGAATGGTTCTATATCTTGATCGTGGTTACAAGACTCTATATCAAAACTCATAGAACTATACGCACAAAAAATAGTGAATTTTACTTGATGTAAATTTAAAAGTAACTTAAATATATATTTAATACAATATTATATATAAGTATATTTTATTCCATTTATATTATGTAATGTATATTAGTTAATATAAAGTAACTTAAATATATATGTATACACACATACACCCACACACAAAAACAAAAAACAAAAATCTGTGTCCTATGAGCAGAAAATCCTACCCTGAGGGAGTGAGCTTCCTATACCCTTCTCAAAAATAAAACCGACCTTAAAAACATGAAGGAAAAGAAGTGAGAACTCAGGCTCACACTACTCAGAACTCTTGAAAGCCAGGTATGAAAAGTTACTGGTTGCTTTTTACACATTGCAGTTCAATTCACCTTGACCTCTTACCTCGGGTTTCAAAAGAACAAAAGCAGCCTAATGGAAACAAAACACTTTGGCGTCAGGATATTTAGTGACTTGTAATCGCACCTCTATTAGCTCTGCTGCACTTAGTCTAACCTTAGAGTCTGTTTCTCTCACAGGAGGGAGGAATAATAAGGATAATACAGTCTGAGCTACGCACATGTCTTCTCTAAGATTCATTCAATGAAATTCAAAATGTATCTAAGCCCTCTATTCTGTGATTTCCTGTTTAAGCCTACGTTCTTGTGAAATGCCACCAATCGGAAGCATTGTACAGAATGCGTAATGTTAAGCTTTTAAATGAAAAGAAAATTAAAAACTGAACTAAAAGAATATTGCAAATACATAGCTACTCATGTAAAAAATTCAACACTTCTCTTTTAAATAACCTGGTGACTAACTGGTGAAAAATATCTGGACCTGCTGCTTCATAGTTTAATGTTTTTCTCTTGCACCTGGCTGACACTCTCATTCATACCAAGGGAGATATTTGATTACTAGACTCAAATCAACAGATGTAACTGTGCCCCAAGCCTCAAAATCTATTCCTATTAAGAGGTAGTTTATCAGCTTTTGAGGAACTGTGAAGCATTGTTTTAGCTGATGTTGTCACTGTTCATTTGAGACACACACACATAAAATACAGTTGTCCAAGTCCATGTTATCCCAGCAGCCAGGAAAGGTAGCCAAAAGCACGTTTGCAACTGACTCCTTCGTAAAGTGAAAAATATAATAGAATAAATATGAATACCTTCATTTCTTGAAGTGTCTGGGATATACTTATAGTAGAGAAGACAGAGAATTCCAGACACTCAGGTTTTTCTGCGTACCTAATTGGGCCTGTACTCAAGTATACTATATCTTTTTTTTGTGCCAGATTGCTTGGTCCTCTGTGGATGACACAATGTAAAGTGAGAGTTAATTAGTTCTCAAGTTTAAGACCACTATTAAAGCATTAGAGAAGCAGGTGAATCATATATTTCTGGATAAAAATCAGAGATGGCCATAAGACTCTTAAACAAATTATACTAGACGCAAAGTCTCATTACTCCGTGTCCATTTTCATTGGACAACTCTGCTTAATTTCTGGGTTTATTATTCACATTATGCAGCAAATGAAGTAAACATAGCTTCTCTCTCCACTTCAAAGTGAGATAGAATGAAATGATATATACATATGTAAATGGTTTTGTAAAGAAAATGGCACTATATCTGTGCAAGATATTATTTTCTTTAATAGCTGTTGCTGACACTCTCACAAATACATAGTAATTTTCCAGATAGCAAATCTAACAGCTAGATTGTTATTTCATATCTGTGATGTGTAAACGCTGCTTAAGCCAGTTTCAGTAGTAGTGTAAAAACAGTGGTTCTACCCAAGTGCTTTGCATACGTGTTTGGAACAAATTGACACAATAAACTAAAACATCAAAATACACTCGCCACCTAATACTGATTTTTGCAGACACCATAGAAAGCTACCATAGGAGACATTTTAAAGATGAACAGTTTCAGCACTTAAACTTTCAATAAAAAACATTTCTTCTGAGAATGACTGTTGGCTACAGTGGCTTTTCTGAGATGATTAGACATGGTTATATACCAAAGATGAAAGGGAAAATCAATTAGCAATGGCCAACCCGGTGTCTCCACTGTCTTAATCATCAAGGACTATAGAATGGCAAATCAAATTGATTTAGATCACCTACACATCTAAAGCATCTAAAGCAAAAAGAACACATTACTTTCTTTTAAAAAAAAATGCATTCTGATTGACTTATCATTTTTTACTAAATGTGCAGATTTGATTTACAATTTTCTATCAGAAATCTAGTAGGTGGAGAACAGATATGTCTGTTGAGTTGCAACTTTGAATAGTATTGAGCACAAATGAGGAATTTAGGTTACTTTAAACAGCTAGAATTTCTTGGGCCTCAAAGTTAGAAAGGTCCCTAAAGCCCATGTAGTTTAACCATCTTATCGCATGCTTACTACCTACCAAAAAGTTGACATTAATTATCTCATTTAATCTTCACAAAAAGTAGAGGAGGGGAGAACTATTAATCCTGTTTTATATATGGGGAACCACAACCTTGGTAGTTAGGTAATTTGCCCAAGGTCACTCTGTTTATAAGTAGGGGGTCTGGAATTCCATCACTAATTTGACTCAAAATACTTGCTTTTTCCTACTTGCTGAGCCTCCTTATCTACAACATTTCACTAGTGGCAGAGAACTCATTCCTCCTGGTGCAACAAAATTTTTAGATAGCTCTGGCTATAGATATTTTGATGTCAAACAAGTAACCCGAAAAAAATATAGCATGCCATAAAAACTAAAGTTATCATTTGTCATCAATAACTACATCCTGATCCTGCTTGTGGGAGGATCTAAACCTACACTTTTCCTTTTGAAGACAATCCTCAAAATCATAATCATTCTACCATACCTTACTTGGCTTTCAATTATAATCAGATGGCTTCCTTTTCCTTAAAAAAAAAGAAAAAAGAAAAAAAAAGGCTTAGGACTTCTGTAATACTACGTCATTTCTTGATCAAGGTCCCAGAATTTTGCATAATAAATCCAGATGCTTTTCGCCTGAAAAAGTGTTCATGCAGATTATCAACCAACTTCCAAGCTATTCCTATAGAATGCCTTGTTTTAATTAGAATTGCATCTGAAAGATGTGCCTGGATTATTTTACTTGTAAATAGACTGAACAGAACTGTTAATGGGATAATTTAAATTTACCTATTGTTATATGTGATGTTATATACATTTATAATATAAACTTATCCAACATTAAGCTTATACCCAATGTTATAGATGATTGTCCAAAACTAGTTTACCTTAATGATAACCGTTGCTTAGTTGAAGTTGAGGTCAGTTTCTACCCAAAGGATTTCACCACTACTTCTAATCAGATGCAATCAAATCACATATACAGCATTTTCGTTTCCTACTTATGGTAGCAGAAGGACATGTGTTCAGTTTAGCACATGTCTATGCTAAGTGACATGAGAAGAAATTAGAGTACTAGAACAGTGTTAGCTGGCACACGATAAGATGGAGATGGCATCTGTAGCTTGACGTACCTTCTCCAGCTCTCTCCATACCTTTTGTTTCTCTTCTGCCACTCTAGAAATTTGGCTCCAAGAGCTACTCAATTTAACTCCAAGAGCCTTTTGATCGCTCACCTTCACCTCTGAGTTTATTTTCATGCCCCTTGGACCTAAAAAGGAGTCTTCATCCCATGAGGACTTGGCCAGTGTCTTGTCCAACCCATCAACCTTCAGCAAAGGGGGCTCCAGAAGTGCTGATTCCAAGTCCCAATGCCACAAACCAGAACCTGGACATGACATACTAATTGGAAATAAGCATATACATATATATATATATGTATGTGTGTGTGTATGTATATATATATATATATATATATATATAGTGAATTGTTCCCAGATAATATGTGGAACAAATTCTTGTGATACCCTTCCAAATAATATGTGGAATGAATTCTTCTGATTTCAAGAGAAAAACAACCAAGAATAGCAATTAACCAGAAATTTGATTTTTGAGAAAATTCCTTATTGAAAAAAAGTGATATAATGTAATGCCATTATTATATAATTCTTGTTAAATAGAATTCAATCACACTCAAAGATAAATTCATAAAATTAAACCCTGCTGTAAAATGATTACTGTACCAACACAAAACGTGTCCTATTACCCAACACCAGCATTTATTCAGCATTCAAAAAATATTTATTTAGTACATACTATATGACAGGCACCCTAAAGATGGACTTTGCTACATTTAATATGTACATAGGATTATGCTTTTGATGAGTTTTATTCACATTTCTAAGACCACAACAGTATTCTTGTGAGGTGAGAAGTCTTACGTAGACATCTAAATAATTTCAAATAAAACTACTTGCTAAATAAACTATGGAAATATAAAAAGAACTTAGGTCTTAGTTCTCAAGATTTAAACTATTGTGCCTTTTCTTCCCCATTTCCAAGATTCTAAGCCACCTCTTTCCCACTATATACATGAGATTCCCTCAGGAAATAACTAATATTCTAAGTAAACTACAAATAATATGTGTAAATCTGTATATGAACAAATTGATTACAGGACTAACCACAGCATGAAACCAAAGTAAACATAAATTACCAGAATCTAAATGCAATGGAATTTATAGATACACATGTTGATCAATTTTTACATTGCCAGAAGTAATACATCACAAATAAAAGCCTGATGTAACATGCCTGTTGTATAAAACATGCCCGAATTAACGTGCAATTTATTTTGGTGTTGCAAGGTCATGGAAAAAATTCCAGAAACTAACCCTCTGTTGGAACCACCCAATGAGTTTAATTATAGACTTTTATATAATGAAGACTCCTTACATCAAATACTTGCATGGAAATCTACTCAGCATAATCTAGAAATTTTGAAAACAAATAAGGTACTTGATTATTGCAAAGATACTCACAGTAGAAATTCCTTTTTGCTCGTGGGTTCATCATTTGGTGATGTTTTCATCAGGAGTCATCATGCTTTTGATCTTTAATGCCGTTCTTCCTCCAAGGTTTCTTGTCCGTAATTTCCAAAACAGAGTCACTTGTACTAACAAGCCATCGTCCCATACTGTTTCCTTTTTGTGTGTGAATGTTACCCTGTAGATCAGTTTCCTGTACAAAAACACTCAAAATGAACAAACTCTGCTGTGTGCAAGTGAAATGTGCTACTCAAATCCTCTGTTTTTACAGTTTGGTTCAGGAAGAAATTCCCTGATTAAAATGAGGAACTATATCCCAGTTGTTCCAGAGAATTTAAAAGACAGAAGTTTCTTCCTTATGAATGAGCATATCAAAGTTGCCAGCGTCACGTATTCTTACAAGTTTGTGGCTCAAGCATTTACACACGAAGCATCCATGTACTGTGTGCAGGCTAAAGACTCTCCCAATTGCTACAGTAACAATATCCCAACTATATTTTCAAATCAGGCTTAGTATGCTTTGAAGTACATAATGTTTTCCATTCCTGAAAGGACAAAGAGATCTGCATTGTCAAAGTTTATTTTTAAGCTCATGTGCTTGCTAAGTGCAGTGGCAAACCGGCTTGGCTTTCCGTGCCTGTAGTACCATTGCTGGAACCTATTAATGCAAACAGATGAATCGCTGGCTGCGTTCCACATAGGCTTTTATTTTTTATCTTACCTTATCTAAATTGCATTGATTATCATTTTTTAAATCAGAAATGTTATCAGTTTTCTGAGCATGCTTGTTTTATCAGTACAGAAGTCATGTAAAAAAGTCAAATAAGAGGAAAGTTTTAAATAGCTTTTGCTGAGATAAGAAAGTTAGTAATTAGAGGTAGATTCTGCCTCTGGAAGAACTTTGAGGGACATTTGGAGACAGTAAAAACGACAACAAATCTTAAATTAAGGAGTGAAAGATGAATAAAAGAGACAGAAGAGAAGAGAAAAAGAGAGACAGCAAAAGTGAGAGCAACACAGAGAGAGAGAGAGAGGCCTTGACTATTAGCAATAATTTTTCACATATTTTCTTATTGTTGCTCTGGTTTGTATAACCCCCTACCACTCTGCTCAACCCACCAAATTTAGCCACATGTCATCTAATACCAGACTAAGGCTTGTGGAAACACATTATTGCTCTATTAAAGCCATAACAAAATACAGTTGAACATTAGGTAGTGGGGTAGCCCTGAAGTAGTAACACAATCTGTATGATGGAATTTCGAGCCCAAATTTTAAACATCTGGTTTTGATATGCTAATAAATTGATAATGTACATTAAATATCAGTGTTCAAGTAACATAATACTTCCATCTGACTGAAATAATGAAGACTTTTCAGATCATATGAGAAATACACTTATTTTTGTGCAAATGCAAAAAATTACTCTCCTATGGGCACACACTCATGTGCACACACACACACACACGCACACAGACACAGCAATAGCACATAAACTGTCAGCTGTCTTTTTCCAATAATAGGTTTTTACTACACTCTTCCTGTGCCTTCTTTTCTGGACACCCCTTTACTCAATTGTACTAATTTGTGGGAAATTTGGCTGAGATTGAGAGGAATGGAAAGAGAATTGAAAAATAATAATAAGACTTGGACCAGAGATATGAACCCCTGACCTTTGCCTCATCAGTACTATCTCACACTATAATCTGAAGTACTTGGTCACTGGCAACCTGAAAAGGAAACTAAATCAAATTATCCTTCTCCTGTTATAACTTCATGGAAAAGAGTTTCTGTATCGTAAATCCAAATATTACCACAATATAAGACATCAAGTAATGCAGTGCTATAAATGGTGCTAGAGTCCGGAAGTTAAGATTGCTTTAAATTAGCACCTTAGAATTGGGCCAACTGAGGGAAAAGTACTATTTCATGAGCATTTGCTGACTTTTTGTATTTGTACATGAGAAAGTTGACAGAGGGACTTGAAGGACTGAGAAAGTGTGTGGAAGCTGCTGAGACAACAGTCATGTCGGGAATGACAAATGGTAGATTAGTATTAGGTTGAGAGATAAGGATGAGGCTAATGTTGACTGAGGGCTCCTGTGTTACAGAAAGGGAAAAGTTTTTATGGTGGTGTATGGCGCAATCCATCTCTATTTATAAACATCTACTACGCCCCAGGCACTGTGTAAAGAATGCAATGTTGTGTGTTAAATGCAATAATATAAATACGTACAAAGTATGGAAGTAGCAAAGATGAAGGAGAAGTTAATTACATTTGACAAGATTAAGGATGAATCTTAACTGGGCTTGGGAGAGAAACTGGAATTTTCCAAGCAGACAACAGGTGGTAGAACATTATAGGCTATGGAGTTAGCGTATGCAATAGTGAGATGAGTGAAATGGCAAAATTATTCTTAAAACCACAAATAATGTGCATTACTGGATTCTAAAATTCCAAAACGGGTCCTGGTGCAGTGGCTCAAGCTTATAATCCCAGCACTTTGGAAGGCTGAGGTCGGTGGATCACCTGAGGTCAGGAGTTCGAGACCAGCATGGCCAACGAGGTAACACCCTGTCTCTATTAAAATAAATTTTTAAAAAAAATTAGCCAGGTATGGTGGTGCAGGCCTGTAATCACAGTTACTTGGGGGACTGAGGCAGGAGAATCTCTTGAACCCAGGAGGCAGAGGTTGCAGTGAGCCAAGATTGTACCACCGCACTCCAGCCTGGGCAACAAGAGCAAAACTCCGTCTCAAAAACAGCAAGACAAAACAAAAACAAAAACAAACAAAAAACAAGGAAATTTCAGGAGGAATTCTGAAAATGGCAGGATAATCCAGGTTAGTCCCTCTTACTCATGTGATCTATCTAAAGGGAAAAACTAAGTCTTGTACACCTTGATCTCACCTCTATTACTGGTACATAATGAGTTCACTAATAAACAAATTGCATTGTCACTCTGACCACCAGCAAGTGGGGGATGAACACATCTTGCTCCAACGGTATTCTGTTCTTTCTCCCAGCAAGGAGTCTTTTTCCGAGTATGCTTGAACCCCAAGAATATTGAAAATTTATTCACTCCCTTGTTTCTTCCTGATGTTCAAAGCTTCATGAGTCAGGTAAATGGTATTTGAAAAAGCTGGCACAAAATAAAAACCCCAAGTGCTTTTTCTTCATTTGAGCCAAACCCAAACCTTTTCAAAGGCGTGAAAACATGCAGCCACATTGGTTTGGTTTTCCTTTCCTGGGCTGCTCTCCTTCCTGGTGCTGGCCAGCACCACACAGAAGTCTTGTGACATGAGCCATTTCCACGGAATTTTAAATTCTGCCAAAAACAAGAGGGATTGGAAATTTCGTGAGCATGGTTATTCTTAGGAGATTTCCATCCCAGATTCCTAACTCGTGTGGCTCAGATAAGCATCTAAAATGGACTGCCAAACCTTCTGAGGTCCCCCAATGCACTTATTTCCATTTGCATTTCTACATAAAGACCTCAAAGTAACAGGACATGCAATGGTTTGTCGGAAATATTTTCTGTATGCCAGCCCACAATCCTTCTACCTTTGTGGAAATGGGTTTGGAATGCCACTTACAACACAAACATTGGGTTTGAATATCCCCAGAATATGTTGAGTTTTTAGATGAGACATGTTTACATTCTCCAGAATCTAAACAACCTACCCCAAAGCAACCTTCAATTATTTTCTGTTCTTTTTCTTCTGGGTGACTTCAAAATATAATGAGAATTATTTTTGGCATATTGTTAAGTGTGTAACTGCACAAGCTCTTCCAACAGGCTCATTTCTCACGAGAAAATTATGTCATAAATATAACCAAAATCTCACTAATTGGGACACTGTATCAGACATTGCTATGCAACACACCTACTCCAAAATGGAATGGCTTAGAACAGTAGGCATTTATTGTTGTTCACTGTTCTGCAGGTCAACATGACAATTCTGGTATCATCTGGGCTCATTAGGGCAGTGAGCTGCAGTTTGTGTAGATGATTGCTGATCTTGGCCAAACTCATTAACATGAAACTGAGCTGACTGCAGGTTGATATAACATGGCCTCAGCTGAGACCAGTGAGATCTTCTGCTTGTGTCCCTCACTTGTACAGGTCTTTCATTTTCCTTGAACAGGCAAGCCCAAGCATATTCTTAACCTAACTTAAGTATGATTTCAAGGCAACCAGAGCCAAGAGGGGTAGTGAAAATGTACAAGTACGTTTCAAAGCCTCTGTTTGGGTCAATTTGTTAAGGTCATATTGGCCAAAGCAAGATCCAAGCTCAATCTCAGAGTCAGTGTGGGAAGGTACTCACTACCAAAGAATGTGGGCATATATGGAGGCATGGAGAGTTAGAGCTATTCATGCAACCAATTAACCACAGGCATGTTGATGGTAGGAAGCGAGTCATATTCAGTCAGCTGGATGGACCCAGGACAGTATCAAATGCCTCAACATGTGAAACTAGAGTTAGCTTTCAGTACCAGGGCAGAAAAGAGAAACCAAACCCCAGGTTGGAGTGGGTGGGATGTGTCCCAAGAAAGCACAGGCAAAACACCAATCTATGGCACCTGTGTCAGAAGCTGAGTTAGAGATATGGCCAGAGACCACAATGAAGAACATATAATTAGAGCCAAATAAAACCACTCAGAATAGTAGAAGCAAAGTTGACAAACACTAACAAGCAGTTAAAAAATGACATTTCTCTGGGGTAATTTTAAGAAGGACGGTTGTTTGGGTAAGAGAGCAGTCACAACATCAATTGCCTACAGGAGACAAGAATGATTGAATGGATTTGATTCAATATAAAAGAGTGGTGAGAATAAGGTCACTGGAGAGCATCGTATTAAGCGCACTCGGGCTACTCAACTCCAGCTGATGGTTTCCCTGAAGGACTGAGTGCATAGAATGGCCAGATCTTAAGTTTTTTTAAAGAAGCCTGAAATTTTATGTAGTTATTTCCTGATTTTTAAAACACTTTGAAAAACACCTGTAGGCATGATTTATCCCTTAGGCCACCAGTCTGGAACTCCAGACTGTAGAGGTTTCATTTCCATGGGGCAACCTCTGTCTTAAACTGGCTCTCCAAATTCCTGTTCTAGGACTGACATCAATAAATAAAAACAGTGATAGCGGCATTCTTGAGTACCAAACACACAATTAAAGACTTCTAAAAGTACTTTTATCTCCCCAAAGCTTTTGCATTTCAAGAGTTTGCATTCTTCCATTCTCTATATGAAACTTGGTTGGGTCCTTCAGGAACTCCACCCCAAACCTAATTGCCTTTTATTTTCAAAATCAACTTACTTTTGACATTTGCTCACATATTAAATTTCTGTTTGTAAGTATATTGGTCTAACAAGTTTTTTTGATCTCTTACAGTTTTAATTTCCAGAATGCAAACTTTTTCCTACATAGATCTCTTCCTATAGCATCTGGAAAATATATTTATAATTAAGTATTCACAATTCTTGGTCTTGTATACCAAAAGTCTATTGTCTACGTTGCAGTTTTCTGGATTTTAAGTTTATTGATTCAGCTTCTCCACTTGCATGATTGGCTCCTTGGTTCTTTTTGTTTATTCTCTCGGCAACCTGGAAGGAAGCTCTTAAAATCCAAAGATCTATTTCTTCTGCTCTGGGAAGAAATCTCATCCTAGGCATTTTATTCTTGGCATTTTGGGGAAGACCATCCTGCCTATTTCCAGGAAAGCATGATTTTACTGCAAGTGGTTAACCGAAGGGCAGAAATAGGGAGGTAAAGATAGCTTTCGTTAGCTTCCTAAACCAGATCATCTAAATACATCTTTATTATTCTGTTTTAGGCTTTTGTTTGGATCTCAGTAATAATAAACACAAATTTCAAAGGTTGATATATTTTATATTCTATTCTATACAAGCTTATATACAGCTCTTTCTTCACCATTAATGCAGATATTTGAAAATACATATTATGTTGATACTATAGTTATTGTTGTGTCTAGATACATACATTTGTGTTGTGTCAAACACAGCTTATGGTCCTATATATTCTCTTGACCTCACCTACTTCTCAGACCCTCAGCAACTTCCTCCATCTCAGCCACTGACCTGACACCTACCTTTGAGACTGCTGCATGGTTTTATGCCTGATGCCAAACAAGCAACATTTCTGGAGTCCCTGGTTCCTCCAATCACTTCCAAACTTAGATTTCAGAAATACGCACCACATGGAGTAGGATCTGCCTTCCCCAAAGCTGCCAAAGGACAAAGTAATGCAACTTCTTAAGTGTTGGGGAGACAACTTCCAGGCACACTTTCACCCACAGCAAGCAGAAGATGGAATAGAGATGGCATACAAGTGTCATCTCACTTCTTCCCCTAGATAGCTGTTTAGATGCAGTTTTGACACACCATTTGTACAAAAAGTGCCACACAGGTCAAGCAGGGATGCAGCTGACGATGGCAGGACTGTGTCTCTCTCTGGATCTTTGTGAAGTCATGGTCAGCATGATAACAAACTGTCTTGTATTTGCCTCCCACTTTTCTCTGTCTCATTTTCCTTTCCCTTACTCTAGTCATCTCGGAATTCTTTTCCCAATAAAGCATTAGCACTTAACTCTTGTCTCAAGCTCAATTTTCGAGGGAGTCTAGGTAAGACATCTGTGTGTATATATGTATGTGTATAATTCTATACATATGGTTAGACACAAGTACTTTTATATAAAGAGAGGTATGTATTTGTATGTAATTATATAGGGTTATATATAGATACATGATGTTTTATATGTATAATCATTTATTTCCCTTTGCTATTGTATATGAAATTTATACCATGTAAAATTGTTAAGTACTGTATGGTGATGTTATGAAGTAAGACATTAAAATGAAGAATTTATGAACTACTGAAGCTCCAGAGTTTGGGTTTTTGTTGTTGTTTGTTTGTTTTTTGTTTTTTTTTGTTTTTTTTTTTTGTTTGTTTGTTTTTTGTTTTGACAGAGTCTTGCTCTGTTGCTCAAGGCTGGAGTGCAGTGGTGCAATCTTGTCTCACTGAAACCTCTGCCTCTGGGGTTCAAGCGATTCTCCTGCCTCAGCCTCCTGAGTAGCTGGGACTAGAGGTGCATGGCACCAGGCCTGGCTAATTTTTGTATTTTTAGTAGAGACAGGGTTTCACAATGTTGCTCAGGCAGGTCTGGAACTCCTGACCTCAAGTGATCTGTCCACCTTGGCCTTCCAAAGTGCTGGGATTACAGGCATGAGCCACCGTGCCTGGCCAGTGATTTGATTTTCATCCTTCTTATTTCTCATTTCTAAAAAAGGGCAGACATATTAGTTTGCCGGCTGGTAGTTCAGTATTATTGACCCAAATCAGGATCATTTACTTAAATTTTATGCCACATTTATGAATCATTTTTAGGAATTGGATCACTTGTACTTGGTTGTTCCCTGTCTATGGTTTAAGAATAACTTAACATTCATTCATAACCTACAGTAGAGTCAACACACTTCAAAACAATTAGGCCTGTAATCCCAGCTACTTGGGAGGCTGAGGCAGGAGAATCGCATGAACCTGGGAGGCAGAGGTTGCAGTGAGCCAAGATCACACCATTGCACTCCAGCCTGGGCAGCAAGAGTGAAACTCCATCCCCCACAGAAAACAAAAACAAAAACAAAACAGTTAGGAGTGAACTATGATCTACACACCTTAGATAAATTCCATCATCTAATTTCAATCACAACATTTTAACACTTACCAACCAGAGGAATTAGAAAAGGAAAGCTACCAAGACAACCTTTTTGATGAGGAGTCTTTTTAGAATTGTTGATCCTAGGCTGTCAACCTGAGAGTGCCTTAAAGAGTAAAATCAAGGCAGAAGCAAAGCCACCCCTGAGGTAAAGGAAGAAGGAATTGGGTCTCTGGCACTCTGAGGACAGAAGCATCACTGGGAAGATGGCACCCTGAGTGTCCTAACACTTAGTGCTTCTAGGGGCTGGAGTCTTCTGAGCCCAGTGTGTCCCTTATTTTCTGGATTTGGTCTAGGGCAGCCCAGTGAAAGAAGAGAACCTATGACATAGAGAGAGAGAGTCCAGGGGGAAGAGATAGCATCTGCAGCTAGATCAGGGCCTGGTGCATAATAGGCATGTCATGAAGGTTGCATTGAATGGATTACCTAATCTTAGGTCTATGTGGGCAAATTCCACGTGCCGTTGAGCAAGTCACGTGTCACTTTCTCACTTTGAGCCTTAGTTTCTCCATCTATACAATGAGGATAATAATAATTCTTACTCAGGATAATTTCAAGGATGAAATGCAATAATAATATGATATCACCTTGTGAATTCCAAAGGACTTAACAAATTCAGAGGTCAAAAGATCAAAAGCTGCATCCAGGTTGCTTTCTTCCAAATAATGCATAGATTTTATTGTTTGTCATACTTTGGCTTTCTCCCCAGAGCAAATCCTGAGATAAGGACTTGTCTGTAGATAGTCAATTTGAGGAGTAATTCCAAGGAGCAGGAGAGAAGGCCTGGAAAGAATCATGAAAAAGGGAAAACCTAATTTTTTAGTAAGCCACTGCTATGGGTAAAGAACACTTGGTCTTGCTGGAGGCCTTACGAAAAATTGATTATTGCCTCTTAGAATGGTTCACCTGAGGATCAGCTTGGGAAGTTATTCATCTGTGCCCACATTCCACCAGGGATGCCCCGAGGTGTTCATCTGCTCACTTCTAGGTACAAACAAATGTTTGACAAGTGAGCAGTCCTCTGTCTGTGAAAATAAATGTACACGTAAGAGAAAATACTATTGTCATGAGGTATGTTAAAGTCCACATTGAAGTAAAGCTGAGAGGATGTGAATACAGGCATCAGAGAAACCAGATACCATTTCAGTACTTAAAAACCAGGGTCGATTTTCTCTTTATCACCCTTCGACTTAATATGGTATTTTATTTATTTATTTTTCTTTGTTCGAGATGGAGTTTCGCTCTAGTTGCCCAGACTGGAGTGCAATGGTGTGATCTTGGCTCACTGCAACCTCTGCCTCCCAGGTTCAAGTGATTCTCCTGCCTCAGCCTCCCAAGTAGCTGGGATTACAGGCACGCAGCACTACTCCCAGCTAATTTTTTGTATTTAATAGAGATGGGGTTTCATCATGTTGGTCAGGCAGGTCTCGAACTCCTGACCTCTGGTGATCCACCCGCCTCGGCCTCCTAAAGTGCTGAGATTACAAGCATGAGCCACCACGCCGGACCATATAATTTAAATTATGGTATAATTCAGATGTTTTCTGGACCCACTTCTCCACAGAAATTTTACTGAACTTTACCTCAAATCCAATGTTATACTTTTGTGAAAGCCCAAAGACACACAGCCTTGATTTGTGGGAGTTAGTAGCTCTAATGCCTAAAGGATCAGAAGACGGGCACATCTCACATTGCTTCACCATCTGTCATCTCAGCCACTCCCCTCCAGACATTGCCTCTCCTTATCCTACATCTTCAGTGCTGTGAAGAAATGTGCCCCATTTTCTCTCTCATCTATACGTAGGCTTTGAGAGCTTGGTTTTTCCTAATGAAATTGTATTTTTACCTATAAGAAGTTCAGTTCTTATATATGCTATTAAAATATTTGTTCTCCCTATTATGAAATAAGAACATAAATTTTATTCTATGAAATTTAGCAAAACTATTTTTGAGTGAAAAAAATATGATCATAAACACTTTATTTTTCCGAAATTATCCCTTGCACAAAATCTAACACCCATGGTAGACTAGCTCAGTTTCCTCTTTTATTAATACTTTCAGAGCCCAAAGCATTTTCCCCCTCTGAAGTTATTACATTTATAACTTTCCTTTCAAATGATGTTTGATTAATGTAAGTCTTTCCTCACTAAATTCTAAACTCTAGCTTGCTCCTAGTTGTCACTGAATTATCAGCACCTGGTCATAGCCTGGTACCAAAGTAGATGATCAATATACATTTATTTGTTCAGCAAATGGATGAATGAAATTATATGTGCAAACTTATTAATTTCATCTTACACATATGTGAGAAAAAATTATAAAGGGAAGAAAAACCCCACAAAACTCCAAGTCCTAGAAAAGAGAAACATCTTGCCCAAGGCCACACAACTAATTTATAGCAGAGTGATTTTAGCAAGTTTACCTCAGCCCTCTTACAGCCTGTAACTTAGGACTGCAATCTATTTTGATATTGCCTAACAGAACCGCTATTATAAATCTCTTGCTTTTTCTTAGAGCCATACGCTTAGTTGAAGAAATAGCAAAGAAACCTGGTCTCAGCATTCCCTGAATCTTACTTTCCTGCTGAGAGATGCTAAGTTAGTTTACATCTTACATTGAAAAACGTCACTGTGGGCCTATGTTCCTCTTTTGAAATCACTGCTTTAAAATATGTCTACTTCCACGGGAGCTTTTAGTGACTCTGGACAAGAATCATTCCCTGCATCTAGCAAAAATCAACAAATCTGACTTTCACTTCCCAAGAATACATGGCAAAAAATTGGTGCTGGTGGGTAAGCACCCACAGAGTCTTGTGAAAACCACCAAGCACTGTGTCAATCCCCTTGGACTCCCAAAGGGCCCCAGAAATTCGTGTAAAAATAAAAGGGGAGTAAAGAAAATTTGACTTTATTTTAACACATGTTAAAATAAGTTAGATTAAAATACAAACTTTCACTTGAAGACCAAGGTTGGAAACGCTCTCTTTTATATTCTTGTTACTATTTTCTTATTTTCTTATTTTTTTCTAGTGCAAATACATAGGTGGCATTGCCAGTGTGCATAGTTTTGGCACCAGGAGGGTGAGCCTGTGGCTACAGGTCCAAGTTGAATATACATCTGCAGGCAAGGTTTGGGAAGGGTCAGGAAATGGAATCAAAAGCTTTTGCTGAAGACCTGGAATTCAAATTCATGTGACTACTCAAGTATTTTGCCACTTGTTTCAAAATATAGACTGCAAATAGGAAAGTCCTCCCACATTTGTTTATCCTTAATGTGTTTCTGTAAGACTTATATCTGTTATCACCCAACATTCAAGAAATGCAATAAAACTTCACTATTTCATGCACAGCAAGGGAGGCCATGCTCTGATAAGGGTATAGAGATTATATTAGATTAAATACGCCAATGTTACTTCCTAAAAACTTGCTTACACATTTTGAATGGTAAGTCTTCTATAGGATAATAAACCTCAGCAGAACCTCTGTAGCATAAATTCCAAGTTAGTGTGGCTAAAGTCAATGGAATTTGCTATGAATAGACTGGTAAATAATCTCTAGCAAGTGATCTCCACCTGTGATCTCACCATTTATATACAAAACCATTTAGAGCATAGTGAGGTGCTAGCATTCTCCTATGGATACCATAAATAATTTCTCACTGGGAAAGATAGCTTAAGGCAGAGGTCCCCAACTTTTTTGGCACCAGGGACTGGTTTTATGGAAGACTGTTTTTCCACTGACCATTGGGGGGGGGGGTGGTTTTGGATTGATTCAAGCACATTACATTTATTGTGCACGTTATTTCTATTATTATTACATTGTAATATACAATGAAAGAATTATACAACTCACCATAATGTAAAATCAGTGGGAGCCCTGAGCTTGTTTTCCTGCAACTAGACGGTCCCATCTGGGGGTGATGGGAGACAGTGACAGATCATCAGGCATTAGATTCTCATAAGGAGTGTGCAACCTAGAACCCTCACATGCACAGTTTACAATAAGGCTCAGACTCTTATGAGAATCTAATGCCACAGCTGATCTGACAGGAGGCAGAGCTCAGGCAGTAACACAAGTGATGGGAAGCAGCTGTAAATATAGATATAGATGAAGTATATATAGATATAAATATAGTAATATAGATATAGTAAATACAGATATAGATGAAGTAAATATTGATGAAGCTCACTCACCCACTGCTCACCTTCTGCTTTGTGGCCCAGTTCTTAACAGGCAATGGACCAATATTGGTCCATGGCCCACGGGGTTGAGAACCCCTGGTTTAAAGTTTATAATGAAAAAAAGAAAATCAGAGCAACCTCTGTCTGCTACTACAGTGGATAGGATAATTTCTCTTTCCTTCATTTTTTTTTTCTTTTTCTATACTATACCTTGGCTCATGAAGCCAGTGGTACTTAAAAAACAAAACAAAGCAAAACAACTATAATGGCCCTACTTTGTAATGTCTTCCATATGTTTGACATGCTTCATAAAATAATTCCACATTAGTTTCTCCAGCCTAGTGTTTGGATCATGACATCTGCTTTTTCGTATGTTTTCATGATTTATTTTGGTGTCTGTACAAACTTACTGTATAATGTTAAAAGTAATTTGCTTAGATTTCCTTTTCCTGGAATGTCTCCTGGTGTCTTGCAGACCCATCATGTTTCCTATCCACAGAAGACCTGACAATGTTACTACCAAGTCTAGCTCTGACACTTACTAGCGTATGAACTCACACAAGTTGTTTTATCTCTCTGGACCTCAGTTTCTGTATCTGTAAAATGGGGATGCTAATAATAATAACTATTTATAGGGTTTGGGGAGGGTTTACACAAGTTATCATATGTGTATGACACTTTGATCAGTGCCTGAGCCATAGTCAGTGTCACTTGCTCTGGTTATTAAAGTCAAAGCACAAGAGATATCCTCTTACCTTACCGCACCTTTGCTGGGTTTATTTATTCATTCAGCAAATGATTATCAGGTGCCAATGGATACAATCAACACCAAACAGAGTCATATTGGGATTTGAGGTGAAGGAAATTGGTAATACTGATCCAGTTTTACTCAAAATTTGGGTATGATGTTATCACAGATTTTTGCATGAATTTTGACTTTTTAAAAATCCTTCATTAAAATTATAACCTATCTTGATTACAGAGTCCTTTGTGCTTTTCTTCTATGCATCACCAACCCTAAATTTATTTTTATGCCCAAAGCAAGCACTTTGCTTCCCTCACTTAGTCCTGACCCTAGACAGTTGTAAGCAAAACAGACCCAGTTGCAGTCCTCATGTTGCTAAGAAACAAGAGGGAGGCATAATCTTTAATAAAGTTATCACAAAAACATGTAAATTCTTTGTTAAAAGTACAAGAATTTTATATTATTTCTTAGACCTGTACATGAGTGGAAATACTTTTTTTGAAATGAAGAGCTCACATTTTTCATTTTTGTTTTCCAATAAATACATGTGAAGTCCCTACCGTGTGCCAGGTACCTCTGTAGATGCTGGGATACAGCAAAAGTGGCACAATTTCCAGATTCCTCAATTTTATATTCTAGTAAGGAAGAGAGACAGTGAGCAACACAAGTAGATAACATGAACCGAATGTTGTAAAGTGCTGAGTTGTAAGGCAAGAAGAAAATAAATGAAAGGCAGTAGGCTGGGCATGGTGGCTCACACCTTTAATCCCAGCATGTTGGTAGGCTAGAGCAGCCAGATCACTTGAGACCAGGAGTTCGAGACCAGCCTGGTCAATATGGTGAAACCCTGTCTCTACTAAAAATGCAAAAATTAGCCAGGCGTGGTGGTGGGCGCCTGTAATCTCAGCTACCTGGGAGGCTGAGGCAGGAGAATCCCTTGAGCCTGGGAGGGTGGAGGTTGCAGTGAGCCAAGATTGCATTACTGCACTCCAGCCTAGGCGACAGAGTAACTTAGTCTCAAAAAAAAAAGAAAAGAAAAAAAAAAGAAATGAAAAGGAGAGTGAAACCGCAGGGGAGAGAATTATAATGTAAGATAGCATGCCACCAGAATTGTGATCTTTGAGTAATGACTTCAGGGAATTCAGGACTTCAGTGTGAATACCTGGAGGAAAACACTCCAGGCAAAGAGAGCAGCAAGTGTAGGGAAAACCACCTGGAGTGGAACTATATGCCTGGAGTGTTTAAGCAAATGGCAAAGAAATTAGTGTGGCAAGAACAGAGTGAATAGGAATTTATATCCAAAAGATGATCATAGGCTCATCATGGAAGAGTTTCTAAATCATTATAAGAACTCTGTTTTGTACTCTGAGCTAGAGAGGAAATCGCTGGAAGGATTTGAGTAGAGGAGTGATGAGATCTAACTAAGGTGTAGCAGGATTAGTCTCAAATAAACTTCATGGGCCAAGAGAAGAGGCAAAATCAGCTAGGAGGCTCCTACACTGATCCAGGTGACATTGATAATGGCATGGAGCAGAGTAATGGCAGTGGAGAGGATGTTAAGTGGTCAAATTCTGGATGTGTTTTGATGTAGAGCCAACAGAGCTTGCTGTCAGCTTGGATGTGGTGTGAAAGAGAAAAAAACAGCCAATGGTAACTCAAGGTTTCTGGCCATTGCTCATGGAAGAATGAGGTTACGATCAACTCAAATAGGAATGACCATAAAGAAGTAGGTATGGGTTAGAATACGCAGGAGCTCCATTTTGGATGCCTATTAATCATCAAAATGAATACGGTGAGTAAATATTTGAGTATCTGTTTGAACTCTAGAATTCAGCGTGCCAGTTGGGTCTAGGGACAGAAATTTGGGAGTCATCAACATATAGATGGTATTTAAAGCCATGGTAGTAAACAAAACCATGTAGGAATCGGCATAGAATGAAATAGAACATGTTTAGTACTGAAATACATGAGAAGGTACTAGCAAAAATGACTGAGTTGAAGAAAAATCGAGAGAGTGTGGTGACTTGAAGTTATGAGAGAAAGAAAGTGTGATAAATTATTAGATGCTGCTGGCAGTTCAGGTAGGATGAAGGGCAAACATTGCTCACTGGATTTAACAAAGTGAAGTGATGGTAAAAGCAGTTTTAGGAAAGAAGTGTCAGTAAAAGTCTAATTTAGTAGGTTCACAAAAACAAACAAACAAACAAACAAAAGAAAAACTAAGGGAGAATTTTTGGAGAATGTCTTAGAGTTCTGCTGCAAAAGGAAGGGGAGAAATGGGATAGTGAGCAGAAGGAAAAGGAAGTTCAAGAGAGGGATTTTTTTGAATTTTTGTTTTGTGTTTTAAGATGGGCAAAATATTACTTTGTATAGGGAGCAGAGGATAATGGATAATGGTAAATAAGATGTGATTGGTAGTAAGACTGGTCCAGTAATGATGACGATGATGGTGATGATGATGATGTGTGTGTGTGTGTGTATACATTATGAGGAGAGAGAAAAAATGCCTACGAGAGGCAATGATGAGTAAGAACAACACTCCACACCCACCAAGCCAATGGTTCAAGGAATGCAAGTGAGACACCCCCAGAGTTTCTGACACAGCAGATTGGAATGTGGTCTGAGAACTAGCATTTCTAGCAAACTTCCAGGTGATGTTCATGCTCATCTTCCTTGAGACCAAATCCACTGCACTGATGCAAAAAAAAAAAAAAAAAAAGCCAAAGTACTATTCACAGAAAAGTTTCTTTAAGTTTGTGGCTTTTACAATTTGGAATCCGCTAAACTCTGGTCCATGTAAAAGTAACTCCAATTTTCATTGACTTTTAAAACAATGTTTAAAAATTAATGTCTAGAGGATGGGTACAGTGGTTCCCATCATCTATAATCCCAGGGGGCTGAAGTAGGAAGATCACTTGAGCCCAAGAGTTCGAGACCAATCTAGGCAACATAATGATAACCTGTCTCTACAAAAAAAAAGCAAAAAAATTAAAAAATTAGCCAGGCACGGTGGCATGAGCTTGTGGTCCCAGCTACTTGAGATGCTAAAATGGGAGGATAACTTGAGCCCAGGAGGTTGAGGTTACAGTGAGCTGTGATCACGCCACTACACTCCAGCCTGGATGACAGGGTGAGACCCTGTCTCTTTAAAAAAAAAAAAAAAAAAAATCACCAAACAAAATTGTTTTTATTTTTCCATGTTCCTTTATACTACTTGTTTGTAAGAATGTTCACTATATAGTGTAGATATAACTATATGTTATTTCAAATTGAGAGAAGAAATACATGCCTTTTTAACCATATTCCTAATATTCTTCAGCACTTCACTTGTTTTATTCATTTCTTTTAATCTATTCCATTCATCTTGAACATTTTACTTGAAGCCAATGTATTTGTTCAACAATTTATTCAGCAGATATTTACTGAGCACCTATTAAGTATCAGCAATCATTCTAAAGCTTAGGGTGCAGCAACAAACAAAAACTTCTGGCCTTTGGAAGACTACATCTCAGTTTGCGTAGGAAGAGACGGTAAGCCAATACATAAGTAAATTTATATGGTAATTCAGGTAGTGATAATATTGACAAAGGTTTAAAAAAAAAAGGAGGGAAGGGGAATAGGGATGCAAGGAAAACTAAGATGGGTGGTCAGGGAAGGCTTCACCAAGAAGGTGATATCTCAGCAAAAACAGGAAGGAGGTAGGGAGGTGATATACTCAGGGAAAGAGAATCCAGGCAGGAAATACAAAGCCTCAGAGCTGGGAGCATACCTCCCTCGCATGCTTGAAGAAAAGCAAGGCATCTACTGGAATGGACAGAGGAGACGGGGAGGAATAGGCAAGATCAGAGAGGCAATGGAGGTCACCTCAAGGGATCATGTAAAGTTTTGCTGGCCATTGAGATGGTTTTGGCTGCCACACTCTGGGTGACTTAGGAAGCCAGTGGAGGGTTTTAAGCATAACATGATCTGGTTTGCCTTTTAAGATGATCCCTCTGGCAGTTGCCTTGTGAATAGAACATGAGAAGCAAAGTGCACACACAGGGTGACTGTGAGGAGAAGGTTGTGATAATTCCAGCAGGAGATGATAGTGGCTTGGAGGGTAATAGCAGTGAAGATGCTGAGAAATATTCAGACCCTGGATAGTTTTCGAGGGTACAGTCAGCAAGATTTGCTAAGGAATTAGCTGTGAGATGTGGAAGAAAGAGTCAGGGATGACTGCACATTTTAAAGCCTTGCTGAGTGAGGTTGTCATTTACTGAAAGTTTCTGTAGTTGCATTTTGGATGTGTCAAGAGGGTGCTATCTAATATGCCCACCAAACAAACAGGAGGCAGACAGTTGGATAAACAAGTCTGAAATTTGGGGAACATTCTGAAATGAAAATATTAATTTCAGATTAATCTGTATTGAGATGGTATCAAAAGCCACGCGATGAGATGAAATCATCCAGGGAGTGAGTATAGCGTGATGAGTACAGATAGAGAAAAGAAGCAATATAAGAATTGTGTCCTGGATCTTCCATCATTTTAGAGAATGAAACAACAAAAAGTAACCAGCAGAGGAGTCTGAGAAGGAGTGGCTACGAGGTACTTGGACAACCAGGAAGGCATGGTGCTCTTGAAGCAAAGTCAAAATTATGCTTCAGTGGTAAGGGAGTAATAGGCTGCCAATAAGAATATGAATCATTTTGAGAATACATGGACACAAAGAGGGGAAAAACAGACAAGGGCCCACCTGAGGGTGGAGGTTGGGAGGAGGGAGAGGATCAGAAAAAATAATCTATTGCGTACGAAATAATCAGTACAACAAATGAAATAATCTGTACAACAAACCCCTGTGACACGAGTTTATTTATATAACAAATCTGCACAGGTACCCTTGATCCTAAAATAAAAGTCTAAAAAACTGTTGAATCATTTGCTTTTCACATGTATTGCACGTAATGTTTTTTTCCTTGGCTACACAGAAAACACACCATTACTCAATGACTGGGTTCCAAAAAATGCAATCGCAAAAAA
Source organism: Rhinopithecus roxellana (assembly GCF_007565055.1). NCBI lineage: Eukaryota > Metazoa > Chordata > Mammalia > Primates > Cercopithecidae > Rhinopithecus > Rhinopithecus roxellana. The sequence continues at coordinate 67,881,636 of NC_044556.1, forward strand.
TATAGGATTGCATTATTCTATGGTAAATGAAAAATACTCCATATTAATTTGTGTGTACTTTCACAAAATGCACAACAGTTAAGATAGTATAATTTGCTTGCTATGAAATTGACTAAACACAGAACTCAAGAAGTCCCTGAAGATCTAGAGGTTTCACTTCCTAACTGTTCCTCTTTCTCACATTAAGAGAAGGAATATACCTGCCCACATTTAGGGGTGGGGAATCTAGAGCCAATCCCCAATGTCATTATCATAGAAATGTACTTTATTTTCATTGAGTCCCTGAGTTAGATCCACTGATTCTTGTTCCCACTTTTTGTTTTGTTTTGTTTTGTTTTTTAGTTATTTTTTGTTTTTTCTGGAGAACATTCTCAGTGAAGTCTCCAGGATACAAACTTTCTGAGTACTTGCCCGTATGTCTGAAAAGGACATCTGCTTATTAATTTGTCATACCTGATTTCTTACTTTATAGGCCATCACATTTTAAATTTCAAAGAATTCTTCAGAAACTGAAGGACTGCTGCTGACAGTGAGAAAGATGAGGTACTTTTTGTTTTAAGTGATGTTTTACTTTCCTGATCCTCTTTCAATGGTCCTCTTTCAAATTAAAAATTCATGTCATTCTTGAGTCTTGAGAAACTGTCTTCTATTATTCCCTCAATAATTTTCTCTCTTTGCTTTTCTCTATTCCATTCTTCTGGAATTCCTATGAATTGGATATTGAAGTTCAATACTGATCCTCTGTACCTCATATCTTTACCCATTATAATATTTTCTATTTCTCTATGCTTCTTACTTTGTGGGTGATTTTTGTGCTTTTTATGCAAAGAAGCTCAATACGGCATTTTGGGTAGATTGTCTTCGTTGAGGTAGACATGATTTTACACAATTGAGACAAATTATTGTCAATCACAAATGATAATCTAACTCATTTCTCTGTGAACATATTTTGCAGATATTTGGTGAACTCCCAGGGAGAAAACATTACTCTATACATACTTAATGTGGTTTTCAGATATGCCACTGTTTTGCTCATATTTCATCATATCAACAAAACATATGTCTTCTTTAAAAATATTTAAAGTAAAGCTAAAAAATGGCAAACAATTGACTCTCACCTTGAAGTGGAGGGTGAAAAAAAAAGACATAAAATACCTACTAAATAGATAATTGCCGAGAACACACTTTAACAAATTCTAATTATACCCTAAATCTTGGCATCCATTTCTCCTCAAGAGAACCTAGGAAGATTCCATTTCTATTTCCAAGGCTCTGAGAAATTTGTGTTTCTGCAAGGACAACGTGATGTACATACACACACACACACACACACACACATGCACACACACTCCATCTCATTCTGCTGCTCCACTGAAGTTTCAGCAAGGTTTTCCAGTTTCCTGCAAAGTCTTCTACATGAAGGTATCTTCGTGTCTTTTTGGTAATTATTTGTAGATTATTTGTAGTGTCAACCAGCGTTTTTGCATCAGACAATAGTCAACATTCACATACAGAAACAATTGTCCCACTTGTGGAGAAATGTGTCCCAGCCTCTTCTCTGAAGGTCCTGAGGCTACTTTATGTAGGCGACCAATGAGCTCAGGAAAAGGCACTTTCATCTCCAGGGCATCCTGCAGCTGTTTGTCCTCAGCCTTCCAAAGTCCCAATGCCATTGAGAGTATCATGCTACTTATGGTTTGTGTTTGTCACAACTCATTTTTTTTAATTCATCTCTAGTCCCAAGTTAGCTAGCGTAAGAATTCTGTCTTCTTTCCTCTGTAAATCTAGAGAAGAGAATTGAAAGCAGGGCCCCCTGAGCCTGTACATTTTAGTTACTTATAGTGAGGCCATGGATACACAGCTTAGCTCCATATAGTGAGGCCATGAATCCACAGCTAGAAGAAGAAAGAAACATCATTCATTTCCCAAGCACATGTCAGTGAGACTCCTGAATGGCAGGACTGTTCCTGTCCAGTACTAAAAACAAAGCAAATGGGCTTTGTCTTGTTTTTTAATGATAGTGTATTAGTCCATTTTCACACTGCTGATAAAGACATACCTGAGACTGGGAAGAAAAAGAGATTTAATTGGATTTATAGTTCCACATGGCAGGGGAGACCTCAGAATCATAGTGGGACGTGAAAGGCACTTCTTACATGACAGTGGCAAGAGAAAATGAGGAGGATGCAAAAGTGGAAACCCCTGATATAACCATCAGATCTCGTGAGACTTATTTACTACCACAAGAACAGTATGTGGGAAACTGCTCCATGATTCAAATTACCTCCTACCAGGTCCTTCCCACAACACATGCGAATTATGGGAGTACAATTCAAGATGAGATTTGGGTGGGGACACAGAGCCAAACCATTGCATTCCACCCCAGCCCCTCCAAATCTCATGTCCTTACATTTCAAAACCAATCATGCCTTCCCAACAGTCCTTCAAAGTCTTAATTCATTTCAGCATTAACCCATAAGTCCACAGTCCAAAATCTTATCTGAGACAAGGCAAGTCCCTTCCACCTATGAGTCAGTAAAATCAAAAGCAAGCTATTACTTCCTGGATAAAATGGGGGTACAGGTATTGGGTAAATACAGCCATTCCAAATGGGAAAAACTGGCCAAAACAAAGGGGTTACAGGGCCCATGCGAGTCTGAAATCCAACGGGCTGTCAAATTCTAAAGTTCCAAAATGATCTTCTTTGACTCCAGATCTCACACCCAGGTCATGCTGATGCAAGAGGTGAGTTCCCATGGTTTGGGGCAGCTCTGCCCCTGTGGCTTTGCAGGGTATAATCCCCCTCCTGGGTGCTTTGACAGGCTGGCATTGAGTGTCTACGGCTTTGACAGTGCAGGCTGTCAGTGGAGCTACCATTTGGGGGTGTAGAGGACAGTAACCCTCTTCTCACAGCTCCACTAGGCAGTGCCCCAGTTGGGACTCTGTGTGGGGGCTCTGACCCCACATTTCCCTTTTGCACTGCCCTAGCAGAGATTCTCCATGAGGGTCCCACTCCTGCAGCAAACTTTTACCTGGGCATCCATATATCTTCTGAAATCTAGGTGGAGGTTCTAAACCTCAGTTCTTGATTTCTGTGCACCCTCAGACTCAACACCATGTGGAAGCACCAAGGCTTAGGGCTTCCACCCTCTGAAGCAACAGTCTGAGCTGTACCTTGACCCCTTTTAGTCATGGCTAGAGTGGCTAGAATGAAGGGCACCAAGTCGCTAGATTGCACACAGGCACAGGGATCCTGGGCCCAACCCACACAACCATTTTCTTCTAGGCCTCCAGGCCTGTGATGGGAAGGGCTGCCAGGAAGATTTCTGACATGCCCTGGAGATATTTTCCCTATTGTCTTGGGGATTAACATTCAACTGCACGTTACTCATGCAAATTTCTGCAGCTGACTTGAATTTCTTCTCAGAAAAATGGATTTTTATTTTCTATCACATTGTCAGGCTCCAAATTTTCTGAACTGTTATGCTCTACTTCCCTTTTAAAACAGAATGCTCTTAACAGCACCCAAGTCACCTCTTGAATGTTTTGCTGCTTAGAAATTTCTTCTGCCAGATACCTAAATTGTCTCTCTCAAGTTCAAAGTTCCACATATCTCTAGGCCAGAGGCAAAATTCCACCAGTCTCTTTGCTAAAACATAACAAGAGTCATCTTTGCTCTAGCTCCCAACAAGTTCCTCATCTCCATCTGAGACCACCTCATCCTGGACCTTATGGTCCATATCACTTATCAGCATTTTTGTCAAAGCCATTCAACAAGTCCCTAGGAAGTCCCAAATTTCCCCCACATTTTCCTGTCTTCTTCTGAGCCCTCTAAACTGTTCCAACCTCTGCCTGTTATCCAGTTCCAAAGTCGCTTCCATATTTTTATGTATCTTTTCAGCAATGCCCCACTCCACAGTAGAGTCTCAAATTTGAGTGTGCATCAGAATCCCCAGGAAGTCTTATTAAACACGAACATTTCTGGGCTTTATCCCTTGAGTTTCTAATTCAGTAAGTCTGATGGAGAGCCTGAGAATCTGCATTTCTAATAAGTTCCCTGGTGACACTGATGCTGCTGACCCAGGGACCACACATTGAGAACCACTATATTAAAACACTGTGTACTCCAGGAGTGATGAAAACCTAGGGAAGGAGAAAGGACAAGCCTTCCCTCAACATTCCCTTCATGATTTCTAGTGTGGTATAAGGAGAGCTCAGGCCAATACAAGAAAGAAAGAACAGAAAAAGAAAGGGATGCAGAATAGGTAAAAGAAGGACTGGATAAATCAAGAGACACGCACCTATTTCCACTTAGGTGTACTTAATATGAAGGCCAGTGTATTAATTTGCTATGGTGGCCATAACCAAGTAGCACAGACTGAGTGGTTAAATGAGAGTAGTCTATTGGCTCTCCGTTCTGGAGGCTGGAAGTCTGAGATCAAGCTGTCAGCGGGGTTGGTTCCCTCTGAGGCCTCTCTCCTTTGCTTATACATGGCGATCTTCTCCCTGTGTCTCCACATGGTCTTCTCTCTGTGTTTGTGTCCTAATCCCCTCTTCTTGTAAGGACACCAATCATATTAATTAGGGCCCACCTATCTGGCCTCATTTTAACTTAATTATGTCTTGAAAGACCCTGGCTCCAAATACCAAAGTACTAGGGGTTAAGGCTCCAACATATGAATTGCAGGGGGATTGGAAATTCAGCCCATAATAGACCAGTAAACTGAGGGTGGTGAGTAAACTCTTCCAACAAAATGACACCATAATTACAGCAAGCCAGGAGCCAGAAAGCAGATCCCACATGAGCAGACACCCTACACATCACACCATGGAGAGCGTCCAAGGATGAACACTGGTATGAGGAGATATTCTGCAGGATTTTGTGAGACCATAAGAAGATAGCACAGGTTTCAGATCTGAGGAATATCATGGCTCTTTGAATCACTAAAATAGAGTTGTTACAGAACATATAAAATTTAAATCTTAGTTCCACCTAATTTTAAGAGATTAAAGCCCAAATCATTTTTAAATGGGGAGCACTGGTTGGCTGGTGGCTTTCTAAAGAGGGCTTTACTTAAAGAGAATGAGGCTGCAAACTTTCTAGAAATCAAACCCATTAGCTTCTGCACAGGGCTAGAGTAGGAGTGGTCTCCAGCAGGGTTTCTCAGCCTCAGCACTACTAACGTTTGAGCTGGACACCTCTTTCTTATGAGGAGGTGACCTGTGCATTGTAGGATGTTGAGCAGCATCTCTAGTCTCTACCTTCCAGATGCCAGCAGCACCCACCTCCAGTTCTGACAGACAAAAATGTCTCTAGACATTGCCAAAAACCCCCAGAGTGAGGTGTTACAAAATTGTTCCAGCTGAGAACCACTGCTCTATGAGATCCATTTCATAAACTCCAGTCTTGTTACCTCCAGTCTCACAACAATTCTGTGAAACAAGTGTCATACACACTTCTTATTGACAGACTCATGAATGCATTGATATTTGCTTACTTTCACACACCTAAAAGTGTCTTTCTGATTCTCAAATCTATATCTCTTTTAGTAGGCTGTCTCCAGGCAGTAGAATTTAAGGACAGGCAAGTTTCTCTCACTGCAACTGACTTTAAATCCCAGAGACCCACCTTTCTAACAAATTGGGATAATGAAAACATCTCAGGTTTCAGACCCAGAAAAAAAGATCGTATCATTGTGAAAGCAAGGCCAATTTTCATACCCAGCCAGGCTTTCGGGAGCAGCACTGGGTCTTCCTGGGGCCCGTTCTTGCTGCAGCTTGACAGACAGCTGTCAGATAGAAGCTTAAAACTGGCAGGGTATGAAAAACACCCGCAGTCCTCTGTGATTTATCAGGCAAAGCACGGCTTGTTAGCCTGTCAATTATTGTCACTAAGGTGCCAGACTGATTTTGATTCTCTCCTCACACACATGAAACACTTTTTGTTAGTAGAGAAATCCTTTTGGGAATCAAAGTCTTGTGACTTTGTATTTCCTTTTTTTTTTTTTTTTTTTTTTTTTTTTTTTTTTTTGAATGTTTCTTGGATTTCAGAGGTAATTCACTCATTGAGAGGACATAAAAGAAAAAACATACTGTCTAAAGAGTACTCAAGGAAGTGGGCTGAAAGCGTGATTGGTCAGGCAAAGGGACACTCAGTTATTCATTCATACGACAATTTTTGCAGAACACCTAATTCATGCCCAGTCTTGAGCCAGGCACAGGACACCCAACATGACATGTTTCATGCCCTCAAAGTTCTCACTGGAAAGCTGAAATGAGATGCTTAATCAACTTACTATAATACAATGGTGCTCAACATCAGAAAGAAAACAAGGCTAAGAAGCCATAGTAGGAACATAAACGGCAGGAAATAAAAATTCAGTGATGCCTTGACTAATTAAATCATCTGAGCTCTTCTATCTGCTGGTAATTCAAAATAAAAGTAACCCACCGGAATGCGTAATTCCATTTGATTCCTCCTCCTATAATCAATGCCTTCGACTCGATGGCTTCTATCTCATTTAGTTCAGAAAAGACATTCCCCAATATTGGTGTACCATTGTCCTTGTAATAATTCTTTACGATTTGTCTTATTTGTGGACTATTCACCTGTCGTGAACGATTCTTCTATCCTACTTTTTGTTTTTGTTCTTTTGTTTTACAGAATACGTTCACTTTCTTCCTGGCTTTGGTTATTTCTATTACAACTATCAAATGTCTGACTCCAACTGATAATTCTGGGCTTGTCTTTCTTAGATTTTTCTGGGATAAGTTTGCATTATTTCAGCAAAGAGACATTAAGAACTAAACAGAACCAGATACATTATTTCTGGTTCTGATCCTGCTAATATCACTTTATTTTATTTTCAACAGCAACTTGGATGAGATTTCAACAAGGACTTGTTTGAAGCATGTGTATGAAGAATCTAAATTAAAGAGAAATGCAGGTGTTGATCTGTTTTGTCCTTTCAGTGTAAAATGTCATCACTTTGAAGTTGTCATTTATGTGGCACTACAATTGATTTTGGGTTTAAAGTGATTGGAATGAAACTGATTAGAAGCAAAAACAGTAGGATTGAGCAAGTTCAGTTGGTCAGTAAAATTTATTTTTCTACAAATAAATGGTTAAGACAAAATTGGAGTAAATAAAGCAGAGTGCTTAGAAATTGGTGTTTTAAGAGGGGAAGGAGAAACATAGAGCCCTATTTATTAATAGCTTTTTAAATTCAAGTGACTAAACTTGATATTCTGACATGACAGTGATATGGTCAGATCACCTTAAAATCTACAATAGTCCACCCTCCTCAGTGCCCCCAGCTTTGCTAGGCAAGGAAAGAGCATTGGGAGAAAAGGAGTCTCCTCCCCCAGCCTCCAGCTTGTCCAGGATGTGTCTTTTCTGTGCACAAACAGAATCATCCTCAGTAATTCAAGTTCTTAACACATGAGAGGTTGAAAGAAGTTAAAGAAAATAGTCCATTTCCCTCACTTATTTTTTCATCTGATATTTTTTTCTCCTCTTGTGGGAAACAAAGCAGAGAGTGTTTCTTAGTCATTTGCACCCACTCAACAGCAATGGGTAAACTCTGAAAAAAGAAATACAAAATGAGTAATACTTCGTTTGCCCTACTTGCATCATCTGCTCCACCAAACTGGCAATACCCATAAGGTTTTGAGCACTTACTACATGCTAGACACTATTATTTGTGTTTTGTTTCTATTTATAGACTTTGTACTCTTAGAATCCTTGTGAAAACCCATGAAGTAGGTCTTGATATCCTTATTTTGCAGATGAGGAAATTGAGGCTCAGAGAATGTAATGAACTAGCTTAAGGTTATGCATCCATACAGGTGACCAAACTAAGATGTGAATCAAGGTCAGTGTGACTCCATATGTCCTGAGCATCCTTCCCGACGTGCATGTGTGCTAGATGGTGTCTCTCTTCTTGGACCTGCCATATGCATTTTTCTGAGAATGTCATTCCTTTCCAGACATCTAGTCTTCTCTTTCGCTCAAGTTTCAATTCTCTTCTCCTTCACAGAATGTAGTCCAGCCTTTCCAGTAATTGATTGTTTCTCTACAATCCTATGACACCTCTTTCTTTGGCATTTAACAAATGCAACCTTCTGATGTTCGTCTATTCTGCAGCAGAGGTTAAAAGCCAACATAAGCTGTTTATCCACTAAATATGCAGACATTTGGAGCTGTAATCTTTCCTGCTAAGATACATGACGTCAGAAACTGAGACTCTTTAATCACCACCATATCCCCAAGCCCTAGCATGGTAACTGATATGCAGTAGGTACTTAATATAATTTTATTGAATAAATAGATGTGTAGAGAGTCATTGAGGTAAGAGAGCAGGAGACCTATATGCCTAAAAGGAAAAGAAGCAGCTTATGAAAGTAATTTATTATTAACAAAGATTCATTCAAGCACAGTGGGTCCATGTGGGAGAGGAGGGTAGTTTTAAGTGCCACCTCAGGTATGTTATTTTCATTGTCCCCTGGCCCAGCTGTCCAATAACTAGCAGAACTTACTCAAAAGTTTGGGGCCTTAGAGTTTATAAAGTAAATAAATAAAAGTGCTGCTCCATTAGGATCTCTGTAACACACAGAGTATACAAAGCAATGCTTCTTTTTAGCCCAGGCAATAAACCATAACAACAAGCGGGCATGGAAAGCATTTTCCCCTCTTAAGCAGGAGGCAGGGATCCATGAGACATCAAAAGAGAGAGAATCATAGAAGCCTGATTAGGAAGCCAGATTGACCTACACATGGAAAGAAGAAGAGAGGATGACATTACAGATAAATGCTGGCAGGACATCCAGGAAAAACCAAAAGCAAAAGAGAGAACATGTTAGGCTTTCCAACTGGCCAGAAGACCTTCCCCAGTGAGGCATGATGAGACCCTTGGACTCTACTAAATAAACAAAAAGTCGATGTTGATTATTACAAGTGAGATCCTTTCTCGGGGATTCCTAAACTAGTTGCGAGAAATTCAAGGTGGAAATAGTAAACCACTCTCCATAGTAGATGAGCTAGAGTAAATATTGCTAGTTTTGGTATTTGCTTTTCACTATTATTGTGACCTTTTTTCCTGTGTAGCCTGGGGATGCTCTGGTTATACCAAACTGTGTCCTGCTTTCTGTATAGGACTGTAATCCCCTAGAAGTAGAGAAATATATTCATTTTGGTGTCCCCAAATCTTGGCAAAATGTTCTTTATTAGACCCTACTAAATCAATGTTTGATGCAAATGATGATAATATAAATCTTAAGAGATCATTGAAAGACATCCTAGCGTTCTTGCATGGATTTATTAATGCTGGATTATTTTTAATGTTTTGCATCTACTTCAAAATATTTCCGTAATAGTGTATTCATTCTGGCAAATAATTACCCCTTAGCCAATCAAGGGCCTCCTGAAAGCTTTTTGTTTTTTGAAAGAATCTTCAGTACATATTCTGTTGCTTCAGAGAACGACACTTTGAGGAATTCAGGGTCAAGCAAACTTGCCAAAAACCACATAAACACAGTACCCCTAGACATCACAAAACAAAGTAGAGGGTTCAACCTTTTCCAAAGGAAAACAGATAAAACATGAAAACAATCTGGCCACCACAGGGGTCCTTTTGTCCCCTTGTAGAATGTCAGATGCACCTAAAGCAACAAGAGCCTATTGGAACCCGAGTTGCCAGGAAACAGATTCTCTTTTCTACACTCTAAAGCCTTTTTTTTTTAACCACACTGAGAAAGCTGATATTCAGACCCAGTGCGAGAAAATGACTCTTAATGACACTATATTTCTAGAAGTTGAGGGATTGGTGCCCTAATGTAGACCATCCTAAAAATGGTTGGGCATTCTTTTGAATCAGAGACATTGATAATAGTAGAAAGTAAGAACTGATTAGCCCTCAATTTAGTCTCCTGACAGTATAAAGTCCCTTTTATCATTCTGTGAATCTTAAGTCATTCAGCTACCCAGGTCAGCTTCTGCTGCAAATGACAGAAACCCAACTGAACCTTGCATAGCAAAAGGGAGAATTTTTTGGCCAAGAAGTCTGCTGCGGATAGCGCCAGGCATCAGCTGGATTTAAAGTAAGTAGGTGGGGCTCATTACCTTCAGAATGAGCATGACCAGGATGCTCTGCAATCTCTCACGTCTTCTCTCTGGAGTTTCAGCTTCTTTCGTTCAGACTGCCCTTGTTTAGAGGGTCAGAAATAGGTCAGTTTACTGCTCCTCACTTCTTATCTCAGAGCTTCACACATCACCAAAAGTGATTACCTCTCTTCTCTTAGTCCATTTTGGAAAGATCCTGGAATGAACTGATCCAGCTTGGGTCCCGTGTCCACCCCTATGTCCAGACAAGGGATCACTAATATTCAAATCTTCCAGCAGGAACACAAGGTACAAATGGGGATTGGAGAGGCTTTCAAAAGGAAGGGGAATGCTGTTCTAGAAGCAAGGAGGGCAGTTCAGGAGACATTAATGATGGTTCACTGTACCAGCTTATACCAAAATTCTGCTTTAAAACAAGAAACATTATGCATTTAAAATTAATTTAATGTAATGTCCAAGAGATTCTATCTGAACTTTAATTTTTTTTCCTTTTTCTCCTACCGCCTCCCATTAATCCAGGTAATCAAGAAATTGCTGACCAAGTACCTTATAAGCACAAAATAGACCTTTAAAAACTAAATATAAGCAAGTACAAATATAAGCATTTATAAATATTAGATGTTCTCTTAACTACCTATAGTCTCACCAATTTGTTTCTCATGCCCTAAGCATAATTCTGACCTCTGCATATGAACTGCTTTTCAGGGGATGTGTTTCTCCTTGCTTTGACTTGTCATTTTTCACCTGTCCCTCTTTGAAAATCTAGCTTGAAGCGTACCTTCTCCATGAAGCTTTCTATGACCAATCTGACTTCTTTACTCTGCTCCTCAGTGCTTTTGCCACCATATTTGCTCTATTATATTAAGTTTGTTCTTATAATCAAGTAGCTTACCCCTCTACAAATATCGGAATCCCACACCTTGGAAATGCTAAGTATAGAGTCTAGATGATTAGCATGAATAAATAAATTACACATAGCTTTCACCTGTGGTTCAAAAGGAAAGAAGCTATTAAGGTAAAAATCTAAAGGTGCACTAAGGAGAAATAACAACTATATTATTTGTCAGTAACAAATGCCACTTATTATGCATTTGTTACATAATTTACAATGCACATTGTGTACTGAATATCCCTCAATAACAAATATATCTCCCAACTTTAACTTATTTCAGGGAAAATTAGGTATAATGTTCTAATTCAGTCAAGGGTTGCCGTGTGCCACCATGTGCCAGAACTGTGTTAGGAAATGCTGGGAATACAAAGATGAGAAAGAAGAATCTGCTAATCAAGAAGTTCACAGTCTAGCAGATGTAAAAGAACATGCGCGTGGAGCAGCTGAATTAAAGCATGCATTGGAGAAGGAAAGTAAGTAGTAGGGGAAGATGAGCCTTTCCCAACTTTCTTGGAAGAATTTGTCCAACATTTCCACTGTATCTTTTGCATTATTCCATATATCTTTCCCTTCTGCCTACTTCTCACTTATGCCCCCACTCCCACCTGGACTGAAACTGTATCCATTTATATTTGTCTATATTTCCATAAAGCATTGAATAAATATCTATTGAATGAATGAATACATATCTACATGCTGACACAGGTTGGACACAAAAAGAAAACTGCTTGCACACTCTGCTCAGAGATTGGCGTTTTACTCTGTAAATGGCAGAGAATGATCACAGTTTCTAAAGGAGGCAGTAAATATCAGGTTTGTATTTTACAAAGAATACCTCATATAAGCAGAGGGTGGACTGGGTGAAGCAGGAAAAGTCAGGTGACCACTATAATATTCTAAGCAAGCGATGATGAAGGTCTAAACTAAGGTAGCATTAATGTGGATTGAAAAGCCAGGACAAATATTTGGAGATAGAATTTGGTTTCTGCTTGAATGTGGAAACGAGAGAAGAGTCCAGGATAAGACCATTTAAAAGAGGACAAAAGAATCTGGACAATTCCTTGAGGATCACGTAACAGGGATTTTTATTGTGCATACAGGGATGATTGATGGTATGCGTTGCACAAGCCTACATAATCAGCATCCTTTGTCAATGCTAACTTTTGCTTACCCTTGAATTCCCAACACCTGCACTAAGACAGACTTAGTTCAGATATTTCATGAACTGCCACAGTACTTGTTAATTTTATAACTTACATAACTATTCCCTTTTATTTGCCTCAAATGTCAAGGTTCCTGAATAGCAGAGCAGCACATTAAGTAACTTTTGCTAAATTTATAATGTCCTAAGTATTTAGGCAAATTTTCAACATCAGCAACTTCTATAAAATATTATGAATTCTTGGTAATTCCCCCCCAAAAGTATGTCTCTGACATGGTGTAATTATTTCACTTAAATTACAAAATGACATGCAAGCACTAACTGTACTGTTCTGTCTCTATCCTTCACGGAAGTGGCCCTCCCCTACTTAGGCTGGGATCCCAGAGGCCATTTTGCCTTAAGAGAGTGTCTTACAAAGAAACAACTGGGCAAGGAATTTCAAAAGTTTTTAGATCCACAAATAAGACTAAAGGATTAGGAAGCAGATGTTGTCAGACTGATTCTCCACCCCAACCCCAGTCTAGATAGAGAATGCTGTGAGAGTTAACAATTCATGAGACGGGTTGGGGGCAAGGAGGCTGTTTCCTAATTCCTTGCATCCTCAGGCTCAGGTCCCTTGGGGAGCCAAAAATGCCTTCAGCCCTTCAATTAAATGTTTGTATCCAAAGTTAGGAGGACCAGGGCATCCATTTTCAGGCGAAGTCTTTGGAAAGCATTTGGCTCTGCCAATGGGATGTGGCCATCACAGAGTAGAAAAGGGGAGATCTGGGGGCACCTAGCCCCAGAAGCAGTAGGAAACCATGCAAAGGTTGCTGAGGTTCCCTAGCAGTTGTCTGAAAGACAGAAAGCTAGTGGGTTGCAGGAAATGACAACAGGAGTGCTGATGCAGGGCCTGCAAAGTGGCCCGTGCCGTAGGGGTTCAGTTGAAAATGCTGCCAAAATGTCACAGGCACCATTACGGTAGAAACAAGCCTTAGGGCCAAATGAATGGGCCCCAGCAGGCCACCAAGACAAGTCCAAATCATGAAATCAACATCTATCTCTTCACCATTTCCATAGCCGTCTGAGGACAGCATTAACTCCAGGGAAAAGAAAGGTGCCGTCGAACAACTTCAAACCTGAAATGACAGACAACAAACATAAACATGACGGAGACTCCCTGATGATGAGACTCCCTGATGATGACTAAATTAAAATGTTTGCATCAGAAACGAGGGCTTAAGATAGAAATGAAGTTTTTATAGAAAAACAAATGAATTTACATATTTGCTCAGCTGAGTAAAAGTAACTATTATTTGTACATAAATTAATAACATAGAGATCAAGGGAAGGAGCTCTAGTGTAAGACAGATACATATTTGAGACCAGCTCTGCAAATTACTAGCTATGTGGCCACTGACACATAAGTTATGTTCTCAAAGCTTCAGTTTCCTCATCTGATGTCCTGATCTGACTCACAGTTTAGATGTTTATTGGTTTACGAAACTTAATTCCTTGCCCATGTATCCAACTGTGCTTGGCAAACAGATCCTATCTTATGCTTCTGACCTCTTTTCCTGTTATTTTCCAGTTTCCAGTTCTAATTTCCAATTGCTCCTTCTCTAGGCCTTCCTAACCCAGAGCCATGCTTGCACAGCAATTAACCCAGGCAAGCCAGCTCAGCCAAGTCCTATACCTAAAAATGCATTCCTTGACATCACTGCTGAGTATCCTTCTTAGAGAGGATAGACTTTCAATTTAGTTGATTCTGCTCTGATTCTGAGAATAGAATCCACAAAGAATTTAGGAGGAGAAAATAAAGATATTTAAGTAGTGATTGAATTAGATGGTGCTTGTAAAGCATTTGGTGTTAACAACTTTAGATGTCAAAGCTGTTAATAGAACCTTTGTATGTACAGAGAGTTCCCAGAAAATAAAATAATGACAGAAAATATTCATACCAGCAAGGAACATTAGCACTATCAGAAAGTTCAAGCTGAAGCACAGAGAACAAATCACACATGCAGAAGCCAACTATGCTTCAGAGTCCTCATCACCTTTGGATTGATAATATTAGTATTGTTAGTCAACCTTTACACCAACTCTTCCAGGATCATGCAAAGTGAAGATCGTGTCATTTTATCCAAGCCTACACTCCACTGATGTCCCTATATCCACTCAAAACATTACCAAGATAGCTAAAGTCCTCTGGATTCTCTTTCCCAAATTCCCTTTTCTTCCCCCAGGAAGAAATCAGCATCCTGAATTTGCTGTTTTTCATTGACATGAATTTCTTTATTCTTTGATGCCACAAGCATATATTCTTTTTTTTTTTTTCCAGAGACAAAGTCTTGGTCTGTCACCCAGGCTGGAGTGCAGTGGCAAAATCTTGGCTTGATGCAAACTCTGCCTCCCAGATTCAAGTGATTCTCCTGCCTTGGCCTCCTGAGTAGCTGGGAAACAGGCACCTGCAACCACACCCAGCTAATTTTTGCATTTTTACTAGAGATGGGGTTTCACCATGTTAGCCAGGCTGGTCTTGAACTCTTCACTTCAGATGATCCGCCCACCTCGGCCTCCCAAAGTGCTGGGATTACAGGCATGAGCCACCACTCCTGGCTGCATATATACTTAAACAATATGTATAACTATGTTTTACAAGTTTTTAAACTATGTGTGTTTCATTTATTTGTTTATATCCTAATTTGTTTCATAAAGGATTTTAGATAACTTATAAGACCAGGAAATACAAAGTCATGGTAAAATATAAATTAGAAACTGAAAAATCAGTAACAGAAAGAATACAAATAAAGCTAGAAAATTAAGAGTCAGGAAAAGAAGAAAAATGAGCACATCAATTATACACAATGAAATATTATAAAACTAAGTTCCTGTTAGAATATTTTAATTGAGGCATGTCAGGTTTTTCAGATTTTAGTTTAAACCATGGAGGATTTACAGTAACATAGAAAATGTAAAATAGCCCATGCCTTCTCATAGACTGATGAGAATCTCTTCTCTCCCGGATCCACCTCCCCAGTGACCCATGACTGACATTCACCTATTGAAGATGTGTGGCCAAAGTGAGGAGGACATAGACTGTAGGGCTCATAACAACAATTACAAAGACTTAGTGAGCTATGAATCAGGCGCTGCACTGAGCTCACTACGTACAATCTTGAATATAATCCTCACAACAACCCTAGAGCTGCCCCACTTTACAGAAGGAGAAACTGAGGCTTGGAAAGTTTAGGCACTTGTCTGAAATGAAACAGTTATGTACACCCTGAATTTCAAGGTGTGTTGGGTTTGTGGTGTTGACTGACATCCAAGTATATCTGTTAAGTCATTGTGCCACCCTGCCTGGAATTTCTGAATTCCCTCCTGCCCTATCTCAGGTCACTTGTAGCCTCTGTCTTGGCAGTCAAATCCTAGCATCATCATGCCAACATATTTCATTAATATTTTTCAATTCTAGACTTTCCCAACTTCTGAATGAAACCAGATGGCTCATAAAAGGGAACAAAGTGCATTCAGGCCTGAACAACTAGTGGCAAAGCTCTGGCAGTGATTTTTCTCAATCTCCCCCAGATCCCCAAGACACACTTTCCAGAGAGAAACTAGAACCCCTTCTGTGGCTTTACACCCAATTATACTAGGTTTAGGATACATTTTTCTAAAGATCTGGACCTCAAAATCCAATCACTTGCCCCTGCAAACAAAATGTATCCTTTAAAAATCCTTCTGAGCTTTTGCTTCTTTCGCTTTTTTATTTAAGCTTAAAAATATTAAGAATCTATTCATTTTACTAGAAAATATTTAACATTGAAAGCGCCTCAGGAGGCACATCTGAAAAAATCCAGAAATAGATGTTTTATATTTCATATTCAGCCTATTCTCCTGTAGCTAATTGATTCCATTATTCATGTTTCCACACCCAAAATCTCACTGATTTTTTCTTAGTGCTTATGCACTTCGAGAATGCATAGTTATTAATCAAAGGATCTATGTTCTCCACTTAGTCAAGCTATCCATGTTAAAAATCTTTTCATCTTCCTTCATAAATCAGTTTTTCCACCTCCTTCGTCATTTTCATCACTCAGGTCTAAGTTCTTTTCAATTTATCTGAGTTGTTCAAAACTTCCCATTGTCAAAAATTTCATGAAAAGGGACGCCTCACTTCCAAAGTAACATCATTATGATTCTCTGATTAAAGTTACAGTGACATGGACATTTTTTGCTTTCTATTGATCAACTGACATTTAATTTGCTAGCTTTCAAGATGGCAGCTTTTCAGGTTTGATTTCATCAGTAAGAGTCTCTTTCTGGTTACTCATTGTCTGCCTGAATTAGGATGATGAAACCTTAGTAATAAGATTCTAGCTGGATAGTTAAGAGCCAAAAAGAGCTAGAGATCTGAAAGATTTGATTAAACTTATTCACCGTAGTCTACTTGAATACAAGAGCAGTAACTCTAGAACATCCAGATCCAGGCCTTCTCAGCACAAATGTATAAACAAGTCACAAGATTGTTTTCAGACTGCATTAATTCAGGCATCCTTGTACAGTCATGTTCTCATCTCGTTATTTTCAAGATACCTAGGCCCAAACGACTTTTATAGGTTTCAAGGGTTGGCGGCAAAGGTAGTTTTATGTGAAAGGCTAGCAGAATATCCTTGGCAAAATTTGGCTAGCAGTGCCAAAATGTATATAATTGTTAGTTAGTTCTCCACTATTTAGACATTGATTGTTCAGTGGATGTACCATCCTGATTATTTTCTCCTTCTTGTTCTTCTTTCCTTGGCCTGGTGTATAGACATTGTTATCTGAACCAAAGAATGGGGGTGAGAAATAAAAGGTATTGAAACAGGAAATCACTCTTTCTCGAGTTTCTACTCTGTTTCTGAACCCTATGCCAATAGACAGTATCCTTTATTATCAGTCCTGGTTCTCAAATATTGAAGCCAGCTTTCTTTGCTTCTGCATCTAACACAAGGCACTCTGCAAAGTACAAAGAAAACTCTGTAAGTGACAACCAAACAAACTATAGTTTGATGTCAGTTGTATATTTTATCTGCCAAAGTTAGTATTACAGTGCTCAGCTATGTACAATCAAGAGTGAACTATAAAGTGGCAGGATAGAGAATTAAGTATCATCTTCTAGAATCAACCTAAGAAAGGAACCACAGTGGCTTAGTAATAAAGAATGTTGTCTTAATTCATTTTGTGCTGCTATAAAATACCTGAGATTGAGTAATTTATAATGAACAGAAATTTACTGGCTCACAGTTCTAGAGACTGGGAAGTCTGAGAACAAGACAGTGTCATCTTATAAAGGCCTTCTTGCTCCTTCATGACTTGACAGAAGGCAGAAAGGTAAGGGTGAAAAAGGGCAAACGCACTCCCAAGAGCCCTTTTTATAATGGTATTAACATATTCATGAGCGCTCTGCCTTCATGACCAAAACACCTCCCATGAGGCCCCACCTCCCAACACTGTCACACTGGGAATTAAGCTGCCATTGCATAAATTTTGAGGGACACATTCAAATCATAGCAGGTGTTTTCTACTGATACTTCATACACAAGTCTAATTGCTACTAAATATGCTAAATTTTGAGGCAGAACTTTGGTCTCTTATTGATAAATTTGCCAATCCATTGAAAATCATTATAGATATACCCTGATGAAATCCTGCCATCTCAAAAAATATAACACTTAGTATTATAATTTTTTAATAAATTGACTCTCCACTGAATTGGAAATAATATAGCAATGCATCAGTGATCATGCAGGCATAGTTTTGCCTTGTCATCTATTATATTACTATTTCTTACATTTTTTTGTTTTGTTTTTTTTTTTTTTTGAGACGGAGTCTCGCTCTGTCGCCCAGGCTGGAGTGCAGTGGCCGGATCTCAGCTCACTGCAAGCTCCGCCTCCCGGGTTTACGCCATTCTCCTGCCTCAGCCTCCCGAGTAGCTGGGACTACAGGCGCCTGCCACCTCACCCGGCTAGTTTTATGTATTTTTTTAGTAGAGACGGGGTTTCACCGTGTTAGCCAGGATGGTCTCGATCTCCTGACCTCGTGATCCGCCCGTCTCGGCCTCCCAAAGTGCTGGGATTACAGGCTTGAGCCACCGCGCCCGGCCTATTTCTTACATTTTAACACTAAATTACTAAAAATTATAGCCAAATTACTAACACTTATATTTAAATCAGAAAGATATTTAAATGAAGCTGAATTTTCTAATGGGATCTTGGGTGTAATTAGCTGTTACTCTCTTACTAGAAGCTTCTGGATTTTTTTTTATCGTGGCCTTGAAATTAGTTATATGAGGGTCATTATCCACTTCTGGCAACCAATCTTCATCTGTAAGTGAAGCAGTGGTTGCTAGTGCTAATTGGACATTTATGTAACCAAACCTTAGTTAACTGGAAGTTCAAGAATTTGGAATCCTCTGATTGTCAGAATCATCTAGGCCAATCAAATATGAGAGTGAATAATGAATGTGATGTTTATTTGGTAATTAGGAATCTAAGTGTGTTCAGAGTCAATACTCAAAACATTCACTGGTGACCCCAGTACAATACTATGCACACAACTGAGATCATTCCGAACACAAGCTCTCGGTGTGCGCCTTAAAATTGCCTTTTCATTTCAGCTGATATGACAATCATTTGCTAATCACTTTTATTTGTCTTGTTCTACAAAAGCATGGGGCTGAAAAAAATCTAGTTAACTAACAGGTCTTATTAATTTTTTACTGGACAACACTGCTGAATTGTTCAGTATGTAATTCAGCACCATCTCCCCTAGCATGACACATACAGAAAACAGATGGTGGAGTCATTCCTAAGGGGGACAGATTGTAATCATTCTAAACATGAAGAGAAGGGAACTCACATTTCTTGGGTGCCTAAGACATATCAAGTGATTTCAAACCATTATTTTATGTAATCTTCAAAGCAATCCTGTGAGATAGAAGACATTATCCCCATTTTTGAGATGCTAAAACTGAGGCTTGGGGAAACTGATTAAGCCCCAAGTTCACAAAGCTTGTAAGAAGCAGAATTGGGAATCAAATCTGGGACTGCATAATTCCAAAGTATTCATTACTTCAAGTGGTCTCTTTGGGGGAACCTCAATATAACTTGAAGGAGAAGATGGATAACTTTACCTGCAGATAAATGAGAATCAGTACCAGCTTGTAAAAATGCTTCAAATTTAGGTGTTGTATCCTATATGAAAGCAGATCTCCTGATGAAAGCAAGGAAATCTGGTTGAAGGGGGGAAATACAAGTAGTCCAGGAGGGGAAGAGAAGGTGGGCAGCTCAGTGGTATAGCCGTAAGAAAGGAGCATCTCTGTCCCTGAATGAGCTCTTCAAGTAGCTGCCTTGCCCCTGACTGAACATTCAGATAGTTAGAAATCTCAGGTAGGGATCTGAATACCTGAAGCCTTTCTGAGGTGCCTAACTCAGAGGAACTCCAGAATAACTCCAAGGAAGCCCCCTCCTTCACAGGCAAGAGAAGCCACTTGAGCCAGGCACATCTACTGCTGTGGTTTAAATGTGTTCCCTAAAGTGCAAGCGTTGGAAACTTAGTCCCCATGCAACAATGTTGACAGGTGGAACCTTTAAGAAGTGATTAGGCCATCAGAGCTCTGTCCTCCTGAATGGATTAATGTTGTTATCCTAAGAGCAGGTTTGTTATAAAAGTGAGCTTGCCGGGGGAAGGGGGGGAAGCATAAACAAAAACTGAGTTTTTGAAAAAGTGAGTTTGGCTTCCTCTTGCTGCCCTTCTGTCACTCTCTCAACTTCTTGCCTTCCACCATGAGATGGCACTGCAAGAAGGCCCTCACCAGATGCCAGCACTTGATATGGGACTTCCCAGCCTCCAGAATGGTGGGAAATACATTTCTTTTCTTTGTAAATTACTCAGTCTGTGGTGTTCTGTAATAGCAGCCCCAAACAGACCAAGATATCCATGCTAGTTGAGTTGAAGCTCTGTGAACAGCAAATATTCCCACTCACAGAACTAATGAGATACCTGAAGGTTTGTGCCTGATGCTGTGGAGCAACACTTCCCTTGCTATTCTTCAACAACTTTTGTTTTATTAGAATTCCAGGCAGAAGATGAAGAATCTCATCCCCCAACAAAACAGTTCTCACGAGAGATTGTCAAGAAAACTGAAATAGCCTAAACAAGACTGTACTAAGAAAAAGTAATAACTTAAGAGTGCAATGAAGCACTGCTGTGACAAACCTGTCTCAGAATGCTGGGAGACAGCACTAACAATAGCAGCCTGGCAGGAGGAGCTAGGAGCTGGCCCTCGTCAAGCAAAGGCTTCAAGCCAGCATTACACAATGAGAAGCCCTAGGAATAACTCTGGCCACACAACAAAGCACAAGCAAATCCCCTTCTCGAAGACAGTTCATGTAACACGCACATCTATCAACCATTCAAACTCAAAGGGGTTTCTCAAGATAATACCAGCTCTTCAATGTTCTCAGCTCTTTAATGCTTTCAACTTGTAACTGCTATTCCTTCTTGATGTGTGTGCAGGTTTAGATTCAGTAATTGCAAGCTGTAGGACAGTAGCAAATTGTTCCTGTGCTTTGGGAGAGAAGATAGGAAGGGAGTGCTGATCCATACTGCTTGTGTAGTGTTGCTGCTCAGAAGCAGAAAACAAAGACACAAATATAAGATTGCTCCTCCTTTTAGGCTACCCCTCACTTCCCATGCCACCTTCCCTCCAACCCCTAAGAAAGAAATTTAGGCCTATGTAGTCCCAATTATTTATAATCTGAATCTTGTCTCCCTGTAGCCCCAGTCCCTCTATTCCCATAGCAGGAATAGCTATGAGATTCCGCTCCCTTATAATGAAGACTTAGAAGAATAGGTTTGTGTTCATTTGCACTCAAACAAATATACAAGAAAAAAACAAACAACCCCATCAAAAAGTGGGCAAAGGATATGAACAGACATTTCTCAAAAGAAGACATTCATACAGCCAACAGACACATGAAAAAATGCTCATCATCACTCGCCATCAGAGAAATGCAAATCAAAACCACAATGAGATACCATCTCACACCAGTTAGAATGGCAATCATTAAAAAATCAGGAAACAACAGTTGTTGGAGAGGATGTGGAGAAAGAGGAACACTTTTACACTGTTGGTGGGATTGTAAACTAGTTCAACCATTATGGAAAACAGTATGGCAATTCCTCAAGGATCTAGAACTAGATGTACCATATGACCCAGCCATCCCACTACTGGGAATATACCCAAAGGATTATAAATTATTCTACTACAAAGACGCATGCACACGTATGTTTATTGCAGCACTATTCAAAATAGCAAAGACTTGGAATCAACCCAAATGTCCATCTGTGACAGACTGGATTAAGAAAATGTGGCACATATACACCATGGAATACTATGCAGCCATAAAAAAGGATGAGTTTGCGTCCTTTGTAGGGACATGGATGCAGCTGGAAACCATCATTCTTAGCAAACTATCACAAGAACAGAAAACCAAACACCGCATGTTCTCACTCATAGGTGGGAACTGAACAATGAGATCACTTGGACTCGGGAAGGGGAACATCACACACTGGGGCCTATCACGGGGAGGGGGGAGGGGGGAAGGATTGCATTGGGGAGTTATACATGATATAAATGATGAATTGATGGGTGCTGACGAGTTGATGGGTGCAGCACACCAACATGGCACAAATATACATATGTAACAAACCTGCATGTTATGCACATGTACCCTAGAACTTAAAGTATAATAAAAAAAAAAGAAAAAAGAAAAGATAACAAGTAAAAAAAAAAAAAGAGTTTAAGAGTGAAACTCCATCTTTAAAAAAATCTATATATTTGTAATGCAATAAAATATATGTGTTCATTGGGAAAAAAAAAGAACAATAGGTTTGTGTTCATTTGTTAAGATTATGAGAAAATACAACTAGCAAAAAGAACATTTTTTTGAAAATCTACGTTAATTACAATACAGAAGAACCTTACATTTCTCCCTTGTACTATATAAAATCTTTGGTCTATTACTCACCATCAATGATTTCAGAATAGTCTCAGAATCAAAATCAACTCATCCTCTCAAGAGAATGAGAGGACAAGCCACAACCTGGGAGAGAATATTTGCAAAAGACATATTTGGTAAAGGACTATTCTCCAAAGTGTACAGAGAACTTAATAAGACTCAACAATAAGAAAATGAAAGATCCAAATAAGAAATGGACTAAAGTTCTGAACATGTATGTCATCAAAATAGATATACAGATGGCAAATAAGAAAAGATGTTTAACATCCAAGTGTCATTAGGGAATTGCAAATTAAAACAACGAATGAGATACCACCACACACCTATTTGAATGGCTAAAATAGAAAATGCTAAAAATACCAAACACTGGCAAGGATGTGGAAAAACAAGAACTCTCATTCGTTGCTAGTGGGAATGCAAAATGGTACAGCCACTGTGGAAAATTGTCAGTTTCTCATAAAAGTAGGCAAGCTTTTAATATATGATCCAGCAGTCTCACTCCTTGGTACTTACTCAAGTGAGTTGAAAACTTAGGTCCACACAAAATCTACACGTGGATATTTATAGCAGCTTTATTTCTAATTGCCAAAACTTGGAAGCAACCAGTATGTTCTTCAGTTGGTGAACTGATAAATAAAATGTGGTACATCCAGACAATGGAATATTATTCAGTGCTAAAAGTGAGCTATCAAGACATAAATACACATGGGGGGATCTTAAATGCATATCACTAGAGGAAAGAAGCTAATCTGAAATGGCAACATGTTATATGATTCCAACTATACGACCTTCTGGAAAAGGCAAAACAATGGAGACAGTAAAATGGCCAATGGACACCAGGAGTTAGTCGGGAGGGAGGGATGAACAGGCAGAGCACAGAGGACTTTTAGGGCAGTGAAACTACTCTGTATGATACTAAAATGGTGGATATGTGTCATGATACGTTTGTCCAAACCTATAGAATTTACAACACCAAGAGTGAAGCCTGATGTGAACTGTGGAATTGGGTGATAATGATGTGTCAATGTAGGTTCATCAATTGTAACAAATGTGCCACTCTGGCACTGGAAATCGACACTGGGAGGGGTTGTGCATGTGTGGGGAAGGAAGTAAACAGGAATTTTATGTGCTTTCTCCTCCATTTTACTGTGAACTTAAATCTCCATTTTACTGTAAACTGAAAATTAAAGTCTATTTAAAAAAAAAAATCAACTTAGGGCTGGGCACAGTGGCTCACGCCTATAATCCCAGCACCTTGGGAGGCCGAGGAGGATCACCTGAGGTCAGGAGTTTGAGATGAGCCTGACCAACATGCAGAAACCCTGTCTCTACTAAAAATACAAAATAAGCCAGGCGTGGTGGCGCATGCCTGTAATCCCAGCTACTTGGGAGGCTGAGGCAGGAGAATCACTTGAACCTGGGAGGTGGAGGTTGTGGTGAGCCGAGATTGTGCCACTGCACTCCAGGCTGGGCAACAAGAGCAAAACTTCCTCTCAAAAAAAAAAAAAAAAAAATCAACTTACTCTCTTTGAAAACCTCCCGTATCAATCCCCACGCAGGGCTTATCATAAACATGATCTCAGGTATCGTATCCTCACAACCCTATGAAGTAGGTATTGTTACCCACTCTCACAAATGGGGAAACTGAGGCAAGGAGGGTATAAGCATCCTCCTATCTATTGTAGAGCTGGGGAGTAGGCGAGTTAGGGGAGAAGAAATTAGAGACTCATGTGTCTAAGTCCAGGGCTCTAAAAGACTCCTTGTCTCTCATTTTTACACCCCAATTTCTCTAAAGCTGAATTGTGTAGATTTTTTATAGTTTATTATTTTTTGTAGTGTTAGAGAATTTAGAAAGTCTTTAAAAGCAAAATTAAAAGCTAACTCTGCACATAAAGTTTTATACTTATGATCAGGGAACCTAAACACTTCCACCCCAAAATGCATAGTTTGGTGCAAATGTTGGGCAATTTGAGAACTTTTGTAAGTGCTTCCATTTCAGTGGAGTTACTGATGTATCCCCCAAACTGGCTGCCCCTTCCTACTTAAATGGCAGCATTTCGTACCTACTGGACATCCTTTGTCCACACTTGCCTGGCAAATGAACGGTACCTTTGATTCTCAGCATTAAGTCAGACCAAATGCTAGAAGAAACAAAGTCAAAAGAAAGAACATATGTGTTTGCCTGAATCATAGAAGACTGTCCCATTCTCATCTTTCAGAACCAAATAATTGTGTGCAATGCTTATAATATTAGCCATTAAAGGCTCCAGGCTCAGGGCTTGCGGGAAGCTTCCTAATCCAGCCTTAACCTAATCCTATGAGCCTGACTTTCACTTGCCAAACCCATTGGACCTGCATAAACTGGAGTGATGCATCTGCTGAGTACTGTATCACTTGAGGTTTTCAAAAGAAGCTGACTTGGACTCAGTAGGCAGAAAATGAAATTCAAGGTATCAAGTAGCTCTCAGAATCAGCGGCAGTGTAGAGAACCAAGCTGAACTGTGTTTCCAGAAATGATCACCAAAACTGTGCTGCAGGACTGATGTGATGAGGAAAGGGTTGCTGCCACCATTAAGCATTGGACACTATCCTGTCACTTCTGTGCTGAGACCTACGCCTCATAATCATGGTTACTGACTACTTCAACAGAAAGAGGAACAGAGAGGAAGCACGTTGTATCACTAGTGACTATATTGTGTCACTAATTACAGAGTCAAAAACTGGAGTGGGTGAACCTGCCCGACAGATCCTCTGTTACATCCCTGTGCCTTAGTATAAAGGTGATCTCCAACTTTCTAGGGGAAGGAGGTCTCCACCACCCCCAAAACACAAGGTAAAGAATTTCTCCAATGTTAAGCCAAAGGATGTTGTGTTTCCCAAACAAATGACAAATGCTCATTTCCTGGCACAATAAAACAAGTATAATATTCCCATTTTTGAGCTGAAGAAAACAAGAGGTACAGCTTATCTGACTTCACAATGACCAAGGCAAAATTGAAATCCTAGTGTTTCCAATCCAAAGCCCATTCACTTTCAACAAAGCTATGATGCCACACTTTAAAATCAAAACAGTTTGAGCTAAATATTTTAAACAGTGGAGTAATAAATAAAACAAATAATTTAAAAACGTCGGATACATTAAAAAAATTTAAAAACTAAGCTATTGGTCACATTTACTTGATTTGATAATCTCAAGTCAAACAGTTGCTGCTATCCAAATAAGCTAGCTACTTTTCCACTTTCAGTTAAGTATGCATGAAACACCGAATCAAAGTGACATAATTTTAGATATTTTTATTCATTTATCTCTTTTCTTACAGGACATTAGGAAATGAGCTGCAAAAGCAGTTTACTGTCTTAAGACTGCTTTTGGATAAAAGCAGTTTTATCCATAATTTGGATAAAACTATGGAGTTTTAGATCTATATTGATAAAAATACATATTCACTAAACTGCTACTCTGTACAAGGCATTGTTTTAGCCACTGGGAAAGAAATGATGACTCTGCTATGGAGATGCTTCAAATCTGGTAGACGATTCAGAGAAGTAAAGACATTGCAATTGTACAGGGATTATAATGCTAGGAGGCCTCCCAAAGGAGATTCTAAGCCATTAGGGAGGCCTCGATCATATTCCCTCCTAATTCAACAAGCTTCTATGGTACAGCTCAGATAGACTTTGCAAAGAGTTATGTGTTTATGACACAAAATAAATATGGTCTCTATTGGCAAGTAATTTAGAACCTAGTGAGGAGATAGAAATAAAACAAATAATTGCACTAACATTTTCCTAAATATAATTGTAGAAAGCACTATCAAGAAATAAACAGTTTTGTAAAAGTTTATTACAAGGTAAACCTACTGTAATATAGACAGTGTAGTGGAGAGGTGTTGGAAGACTGTCTTGTGGGGGTCTTTTACGTTTGCGCACATCCTGTCTCACCTTTTGTTCAAAACTTTCTTTTTAAGGATGTTTGTATAATAAACAGCCTTGAATGATAATGATAATCCCTCTTTCTGAAGAACAGGGAAGCTTTATTTCCTGACTAGTACAGTAAAGACAATGTCTCCTTCCAGGTAAAAGACTGGACAGATTTGCCGGCATTCCCCTCCAGAATATCAGGGTTTCTTAAGCTCAAGTTTCCTCAACTTTGATGCAACCCCACTTGTGTGCAGCATTGACCTGGGCTGCTCTACATCACCCTAATGAGACTTCAGGGACAAGGGGAACTGACGAGAACACGCAGCTCGGCTGCCTGCTGTATTGTGAGTAATAAAGTTATATCTGACCCAGGAGGCTCATGTCTTCTGCCGGCGTCTGTGAACTAGCAGAGTAACTTGTTAGCTTACACATAAGGTAAAAGTTCAAATAATTCAAGGCACCAAGCATTGGTGGAAGGTCAGAAATTTTCCTAAAGAACTTAGGTTGAAGCTGGGACCTGAAGAATAAGGAGCCGAGGGTGGAGGTTGATTGCTTCTAGACAGAGAAAACCCTGTGGCAGACGTCAGAAAGAATGGAGCATGGCACAACTCAATAGCTAAAAAAAGGACTGGAGTGCCCAGAGCACAGCAAGTGCTGCTGGAAGGATCTCTAAAGGAGGCAGCAGAGGCAAGGAACAGCTTGATTATGTAAATACGTACGGAATTGAGACTATATTCTCAGACAGTCCTCCATGAATTGTCTTTGAGTTGCAAGTACACACCTTGCAAGCTGCCTAACTGCCCTTTGTTCTGGACTATCATTTCAAGGATGTTTATAAGTAAACAATTTTGGAAGATAAAGACAGTGTCTCCCTCTGGAGCAAAGAGCAAGCATGCTTACTGACCACTATAAAAGATTTGGGTAATCCTGGGTTCAGGGTTCCCCTTCTACAATGCAACCCATTACATGTGCAGTTGTTATCTGGCCCTCTTGGCAGCGCTCTGTAAGAATTGAGGCTCTGGGAAATAGCACAAGAAATGCTGATGCTTTGGCTACTGCTACTGTTCTAAGGAATCTGTGTCTTCTACCAGCCTCCAGGAAGCTGTGATAGACTAACTTGATAGCTTACAAGTAGGATGAAATCTCGGGCCCTTCACAGTTCTTGACAGTACTTTATTCAAAGAACACTGAGATGTTAGACAGTGGGTTTTTATAGTTTCGTATTTTGACTTTTTTTGGTATAGTAACCTACAAATCCCTAGAAAGTAGTGTCATAAATTGAGGAAATCAAACCATCCACTCCCAGAGTGGTACTTGGCACAAAATGAAACATAAATGTTAAAAATAATCATTGTTTTCAAGGAGCCTAGAATATTCCTGGCATAACCATAGACTGGTAGAATGGAAACCACATGGAGTTAGTATATTCATTCCTGGTTCTGCCCCCATGCCAGCTGTCTGAGATTGTACAAACTACCTGATCTCATTTGCTCTTAAATCCATCATTCACTAAACAAGGGTAATAGAACCTTTGTCACATAATTCACATAAAGGTGGAATGAGATAATAACACTTTAATACAAATAATATATTTATCTACCAAACACCCTTTAACTCAGCCAACAGTGTCTCCCTTTGAGAAACTTAGCTATTGATGGGCACTGATAAAAATATTCAAGATAAATTTGCTCTTGATCTAAAACTTTTTATTGCGGGGTCACTGGCAAGCCATCTGTCTATTTGTGACAACTTTGGTTTTCTCTTTCTAAAAGCTTTGACAAACTTAGGAAAAATGGTAAGACCAGATGCATTAGATGTATAAAAATATGACCCACTTCCCAATTTCAGGTACTCGATACTTGAAAAACTATTTCAGTAAAGCCACAGGGACTGTCTACATCTCCAGAGGCACAACTACTGAAATGTTGAACATGAAGCCATCTGTCAATTCCCCCAAAACATGTTGAATGCCAGTTTCTTAAAACATAAGGAGCAGGTAAGTTTTTTGTTTCTGTTTTTAAAAGCAGTGAAACATCCTCATTCTCAAAATGATGAAACCTAAGTACTCACCAAAGCCAGGTCTAAGCTGCCTCTTTGTGGATTTCAATCTTCCACCAATTCTGAGCAAAGAAATTTGCTTTCCATTCTACTATGATGTTTTCTGACATTTGCTTAAGATTATAATAAATTGTAAAGACCTGATTAATTAAAGCCTCAATCTGGAGATAACAGAACACTTTGGAAGTGATTGTTTCTTTGCTGTTTTGTAAATGAGAATGATAAATCCAAGAGAAGAGAAAGGACTTTGTTAAGGGAGGCAAGTCTGGCCTGACACCAGTGTTGGAGCCAATACAAAACGGGCATTGAAATTGACTTACAGGACTTTCATAACTCACCCAAAAGTCACTGCAACTATAGTACCTGATCCTTCTCCCTTTTGCCTCCACTTTATCCTATACATACTTTTTTCACAGCATCTGTATCACTTCATGCCACTTAGTAATTCATCTGTTGGTTTTCCTCCTTAAAACTAGAGATTGAATTGTATTTTACTATTTACCCTCAACAATTAGCATAGTTGCTTGACAAATGTTTCTCTTTTTAAATTGAATTACTCAATGAATAAAATATAATAAGTAGACTGATACATAATAACTAGACTGATACATCAGAGTCCAAAATAGAAGTAAAGAAATTGTTGTAAGAAAGCCATGGGATAGTGTTCAGAAAGGAAACTAAGGCAATATTGCAGCAAGTTGGGGTTGCATTGTAAAACTCTAATTAAAATTCCTTTCTCTTTCTTCCAAAAAAGGGAGTGTGGCCCCCAACGCTATTTAGGAGAGGGAAGAACAAAAAGCTAAAGCTTTTATGAATGAATTAACAGCATTTGCAGTGACCTGGGTGAGACTGGAGACTATTATTCTAAGTGATGTAACTCAGGAATGGAAAACCAAATATCATGTGTCCTTACTGATATGTGGGAGCTGAACTACGAGGAAGCAAAGGCATAAGAATGATACAATGGACTTTGGAGACTTGGAGAAAAGAGTGGGAGGGGGCAAGGGATAAAAAGCTACAAATATGGGGCAGTTTATACTGCTCGGGTGAAGAGTGCACCAAAATCTCACAAATCACCACTAAAGAACTTACTCATGTAACCAAATACTACCTGTACCCAATACCCCAATAACTTATGGAAAGTAAAAATTAATAATAAAATAAAATAATAAAACAAACAAAGCTAAAGCTTCTTCCTTCTACCTCTAATTATGAGGAGCACAACATGGCTTTACAATTGCAAAAGGCCAGAGAACCCCCAAGGGTTTCAAGACAGGTTCCAGTAGGGCAGAGTTACTGGACTCTAGACAAATAGAAAATGGCAGGTTTGTTCCTCGCAGAATTCCAAGAGGTTTTCTCAAAGTATTTGCTTATTCCTCTGAGAGCCGCAGCTGGCCTGTGGGTCTACAGTCAGAGTTTGGGTTTGGGCTGAGCATCACATGCTCTTTGTGTGCCCCTGTGCCCAACTGTCCTCGTGTTCTCAGTGTTCTGGAGCCCCCTCCCTTGACAGATGGTTGTTACTCCCGATTTATTCTCAAGCTTGTCAACTAGTATTCTTTTCCTCTATCATCTTAGACAGTCCAAGAGGTGATCTTAGCAAATGTGTTATCTGATCAATACAATCACTTCCAACTTTATGATTTGCATACACAGTGATCCTTATTCCTAGTTAATATTTCTACAACCCCACTGCTATGTTCTGAATGTTTGTGACCCCCAAAAATTCATATGTTGAAATTCTGACCCCCAGTGTAATGGTATTAGGAGGTGAGGGCTTTGGGAGGTGAGTAGATCATAGGCCCAGAGCCCTCATGAATAGGAGGCTGAGAGAGACCCCCATCCCTTCTATGTGAGGTTAGAGTGAGACGATGGCTGTCCATGAGGAAGGGCCCTCACTAGACACCAAATCTGCAGGTATCTTGATCTTGAACTCCCCAGACTTCAGAACAGTGAGAAACAAATGCCTACTGTTGTAAGCCACACAGTCTATGGTAGCTCATAATAGCAGCCTAAACTGACTGTGACAGCCACAGAACCAGAGTTAGCATGATTACAAGCTGAATACAAATGAGAGAAGGTCGCTGATGAGTCAAGAATTATCCCCCAAATCCCTCT
The DNA here is from genome assembly GCF_007565055.1 of Rhinopithecus roxellana. Classification (NCBI taxonomy): domain Eukaryota; kingdom Metazoa; phylum Chordata; class Mammalia; order Primates; family Cercopithecidae; genus Rhinopithecus; species Rhinopithecus roxellana. The sequence goes on from NC_044556.1 coordinate 67,911,950, forward strand.
TTACCAAACAAGGGCTGAAATGTAGGCAGCATTCCATATTAGTGAGACAGAGTAGGATGTCAGGGGGTCGTTCCGACATATAAAAAACCCACAGCTGAGAGGCAGTGAGCATCAGGGAACCTCATGGGAGGAAACAATGGCCAGTTATGGGAAGTGGTTCAAAGAGGATAGGAGGAAAGAGTCCCAGGAGCAAGCTAGGATCCAATGAACTGAAATACTAGACAAGTGTTAAGTCCAGGGTCTCATTACAAGTAAGGGTTTGGACATAAGAGACAAGGAAGGGAAGGAGCCTATTTAACAAAAAAGGCATGGGTAAGAGTTCACTTCTCTCTAAGCAGGAAGCCTGGGTTTGGACACGGGAGTTCGACTCAGTCTGCAACTGAGTATGAAGAAGGTGCAGCAGGAGACATTTGAGCTCTTGCAGAGACAGGATGTTGCACAACTTGCCACATGATACTCAAAATATGCATCGCTATCTTGCCAAGGGCCAAACACCACAGGCAAATGAAAAACATATACCCATCTGTCTTAGTCTGTTCATGCTGCTATCACAAAATACCTGAGATTGAATAATTTATAAGGAATAGAACTTTATTGCTCACAGTTCTGGAAGCTGGGAAGCCCCAGATCAATACACCAGTAGATTCTGCATCTGATGAAGACTTGCTCTCTGCTCTCAAAACGGCACTTTGGTGCTGTGTCCTCAAATGGCCAAGGTGGAAGGTCAAAGGGCCTAACTAGTTCCCTTGACCTTTTCTTATAAGGGCACTAATCTTCAGACTTAATCACCTCCTAAAGACCCTCCTCTTAATACTTCATATTGGGTCTTAAGTTCCAGCATATGATTTTCAGGGGGAAACATACATTTAAACCATAACACCATCTGTTTTCAGCATACACACCCACAGACACCGCCCATGCACCTCTGCATAGAACCTCTACCTCACTGATCCTTTACCTCTCCCTTGAGCTTTGATGCATTTTACTCTGTTATTCCCTTTTTCAGACCTGTGCCCCTCCTCAGCATACTAGCACTCAGTACATAAGAAATGGACCCTCTACCTAAACCACCACTGAAAGCGGGATGTTTGTCTCACCTCTGATGTATCTCCATAAACTCTTTCTTAAAACTTCCTGAAATTTTAAGGCAGAGAAAACATGAATGTTGTCCACACTTGCTGATGGGATTAGAGAAAACGCTTCTCCTTTTCCACACTTCAAAATAGTAGCAAACCTCAGAGAACAGGGAAAACTCCCTGCTGAATTTAATGAGATAAAGCCTCAGAATTTGGAAGTAGCAATTTAATTGGGGACCTGTCTATTTATTAGAATATTCACAAAGATGAAATAGTTCCTGAAAACCTATAAGATAAATAAAGCCAATGACAGTCTCAATCTTATCCATAGAAGCACACCCAGTGCCCACACAGTACCTCATACACAATACATACTTAATAAATAATAGTTAAATTAATTAAATGGTTAAATGAGCCAATGAACGATATATCTTTATTAACCTTTTCCTGGATTTTGCAACTTTAAAGTTGGGAAATTGTTTACAACTAATTAAAACCTGCAATTTAAACACATAGCTAACTCATCCATGTTGGGAGCGAGGAAATCTTATTCCTTCATAACACTTTTTTTATACCGCTCTCTTCTCTTTCACTGTTGGGCAAGTAAGCCAAAACCTTCATGTTCTTCTTAAGAATCTTGAGGCCGGGCAGGGTGGTTCATGCCTGTAATTCCAGCACTTTGGGAGGCCGAGGCGGGCAGATCACGAGGTCAGGAGATTGAGACCATCCCGGCTTACATGGTGAAACCCTGTCTCTACTAAAAATACAAAATATTAGCCAGGCATGGTGGCAGACGCCTATAGTCCCAGCTACTAGGGAGGCTGAGGCAGGAGAATGGCATGAACCCAGGAGGCAGAGCCTGCAATGAGCCGAGATCGTGCCACTGCACTCCAATCTGGGCAACAGAGCGAGACTCCGTCTCCAAAAAAAAAAAAAAGACTCTTGAAATACTGAGCTCCTAGTACAGAATCCCAAGCCTCAAATCATTTCCACATTCTCTCCCATTTCATCCCTCATAATTTTCTTTACTTTCATTTTATACCTTCCTCCCCATAGTCTTTGCTCAAGTATGTAAATCATTGCATTAATGTGTACTTTTCAAATCCCTGATTAAAATTTAATTACTAATAAGATAATAGTAAAGTGGCAACAGATATTTTCTGCATTGCTTTTAAAGAAAGATGAAGTAATTTATGGGACTTGGAGTTCACATGAATAGCTTACTTTGTTATAAATAAAGTTAATTATTCATCTTTTTATATATAAAATCTAAAAATAAAATATGCCAGGAATAATGACAAATTGATTTGATTAATTTTGTAATTTATTCCATTTCAATGGGTCTGTCAAGACCTTTTTTTATTTTTTGCTCACTAATGCAATTATATGCAAAGTCCAAACCATAGCACATGGAATTAATTTCCACCATTTCACTGTCATTATGATTATCATCATCAAAATTATTAGATTGGCCATTTTCCTTTCTGGAAAGGAAAACAATCCTTAAATGTGGAAAAAAGTCTACGTCCATTGAAATTCTTTCCTATCCCGGTAGCTTATATGCCCACTGGCTCTGTCATTTATTGGTATTGTTTTGTAAGGAGTATAAACAAGGGGCAAGGGATGCTGAAGTACAAAGTAAGTGATACTCCTCTCCAAGAAGTGGAACAAAACTCAGAAATCAGAATGGCCCAGTCTCTGCTCCATTTAGTGTGAGGAAGAGAAACTTTCTCTTTCATCTTGCCCTATGCATAAAAGCCTTAGGACCAAAAGCAGTAATATAAGGTTTGTTACCTCTTCATTGAGTACCATATGGCAACAAGAGGACTCCACCATGGATATCAGCAATTATTTCCATGCCAATTCAGGCCACCATGTTACTCTTTTGGTATTCTTCTTCCATTAACTATAAGCAATATCAATCATTAATACCATATAATACACTTAAACACTTTTGCCCAATTTAAATTGAAGATAGTCACTGTTATAATTAGGACTTGGGTCTTAGGGACAGACATTCCTGTCTTCTATTCTTGTCATGACTACCAATGGCCAAGTGACCTTATGCACCTGATCTATACTCTGCAGGTCAGTTTCCTCTTGCATACAGAGACACAGTCCGTGCCTATTTAATCAAGGTCATTAATTTTAGGAAGTGCCAAGCACAAGTGTAGGAGCAGTAAAAGACTGTCTTAAAATAGTAACACGTGTGCTTTTCTTTATATATAATCTTACCAATTAATCATTTCCTCAAGGAAAAGTAGTTTTTTTCTATAGCAAGGACAAAGAAGGAGAAACAATAAATGTGCTGGTTTTCAACAACTCACAAACAGGCTCTTAAAGCTCAAAGAACTAAGATATAGAGTGTTGTGGGCTGATTTATGCCCCAACACCTCCAATTCATTGGTTAAATTCCTAACCCCCAGTACCCCAGAATGTGATGATATGTGGAGATAGGATCTCTAAAGAGATAATTTTAGGTTAAATGAGGTCATTAAAGTGGATCCAGTACAAATGACATCCTTATAAAAAGGAGAGATTGGGACATAGACAAGCCCAGAGGAAAGATCATGTGAAAAAACAGAGGGAGAAAATGACTATCTACAAACCAAAAAGAGAGGCCTTAGAAGAAATCCACCCTATTGGCACCTTGACCTTAGACTTCCAGCCTCCAGAATTGTGAGGAAATATATTTCTGTTGTTTAAGCCACTCAGTTGGTGCTGTTTTCTTATGGCATCCCTAACAAACTAATATGTATTACAAGATTTACAAGAATGGAGAAAGCCTCAGATTTCTTTGCCTCCAGAAGAAGGGTTGAGGGCCATTCATTCAGGCGGGGACTGGAAGTGTGAGGCAGAACGTACTGGAGCCTGGGAGAAGGAGTCTGAAATGAGGAGACCAGATCTAAGGGAACCACATGGAAGACAGCTCCTTTACAGAGATATTCAACAGAAGCTGACCCTTTTCACCCTCTCTCACCATCACTGCTCCCTCCACAAGCATTCATTTCAATGCCAGCAAAGAACAATTTCAATCAAGGAAGTTCACTCCAGATTTGACTTAATATTTATTTTATCATAAATAGCAAGAAAAGCTTTTGAGTAAAAATTGCAAACAACTCTTAATCAAGAAGAGGAAGAAATAGGGCCTGTCTAGGCAGATGAATTGTGTAGTAAGAAGATCCTGGAAGGAAGTGGAAGTTTCCTTTAAAGACTGAAAAGAATAATTCTTAAGGAAAAGTAAGTTTATTACAGCAGATTCTGCTAAACAGACATCCAGAGGAAAGCTCAAGAGATTAAGCTGCTGTTCAAATATGGAAGATTTAATGTACTTTTCTGAGAGGAAATCCTGGGAGAGGGCCTGTTTGAGAAGTAAAATCTCTAAACACTTTAAGATCATTCAATTAAAACAAAAATTGTAGAAACAGTTGAAATTTGAATGGGAACATTAAATCTCTCTGAAAATCAAAAGTCACTCTGCTGGTTTTAAGAGATGAAAACACAATATGTGCTTCCTCGTGATTAATAAATTGTATCAGAAATAGTATATTTTAAAGTGCTTTTAATGGCATTCCATTTTAAAACATTCAGACTAAAATTACCACTTCATTAACTGATTTTTCAAATATTTTTCATACAGCTTCATGGCAGATCTTCCTTATCATGTGTTCTACATTAAAATTATCTAGTATGTGGAATTTTTTTTAAAGTGAGAAACACTCTACACTTGCCTTTTAATTTATGTTCGGGTAGAAAATAAAGGAGAAACGTGCCTAAAAGATCCATCTGTAATGAGAAATACTGCGTGTAGTATGAGGCAAACACTACAGATTCCGAGTCAGCCACCAGGTGGTCAGAACTAGAGAGAATAATTCAGAGTAGACTTCCTCCTACCTTGGGTTTTAGATTATGCTGAAAAAGCAAAATATTTTAACAAAGATAGTGGAGGTGGGATGGGGGCAGAGAATCACACTCCAAGAAGGATAATAGGAATAGAGGAAGATCTGACAGAGGGAGCTAGAGGACAATGACAGGCAGATGATCAAGTGGGGCTGCCCTCTTAAGACAGAAGCCACAATCTCTTCTGAGGAGGAGTGGAAGGAGCATGCTGTTCACTGTCACGTAGACATTGTCTACTCTACTGTCTTCAGACCACTGAACAAGGCAAAGCGGGAGAGGGGGTGTACTGAGAAAGACCTACCTACACTGACTTCATCAGAGGGGTACCAAGAGTATCAAACCACAGACTTTCCCTCGCTTTTCTCAGGAGAGGGGAGCAAATTAGGAAACTGATCCTGCCATATTGCTGGTCCTCAGAGCTGAACTCTTCAAGACTACACTCTTTGCTCAGGGAATTAGGTGGCTTACACTGATTTGACAGGAAGAATTGAAAACAACTTCTCTCTTAAAATTTTTATGAAAATAAAATGGGATTGTGTGCATTCATATAGCATCATAATGTAAATGATCATAATTATCATTTGAGTACAACTAAGAGTAATGAACTGAAACACCCATTTTCCTTTTGGTTAATTCTCAACAGAAAATAGAGCCATTGCTGTTTGTCTTAATCAATCAGGCTGATGTAACAAAGTACCATAGACAGGATGGCTCATAAACAACAGACATTTATTTCTCACAGTTCTGGAGACTGGAATGTCCAAGATCAAGGCACTAGGAGATCCATGTCTAGTGAGGACCCGTTTCCTCATAGACAGCCGTCTAACTTCACATGATGGAAGAAGCAAAGGGGGATCTCTGGGGTCTCTTTTATAAGGACACTAATTCCATTCATGGACTCCCCATGACTTAATCACCCCCGATTGCCCCAGCTCCTAAGTGCCATCACGTTGGGGGTGAGGATTTCAACACATGAATTTGCCAGTTACATAAATTTTCAGATCATAGCACTGTTTTACACGAGCCTTGAATTTATTACCCAGGTATCTAGATTATCCAATGTCTTGTGCCTTTTCTTTATCTGATAACAGCCTCCTTCAGTTTCTTGATTTCTATTTATTTCATTGATTATTGGTTTTCTCCTTTTTTGATGTCAATCACATGTTATTAGTTTCTGGGCTTGGGAGTTAAATTATCCATATAAAAAACATTTTTAAAATAGCTTATTTAGAACTTCCTTTTTTTCTTTTTTGTGACACAGTCTCACTCTGTCACCCAGGCTGGAGTGCAGTGGTGCAATCTGGACTCACTGCAACCTCTACCTCCTGGGTTCAAGTGATTCTTGTGCCTCAGCCTCCCAAGTAGTTGGGATTACAGGGGTGTGCCACCACAACTGGCTAATTTTTGTATTTTTAGTAGAAGATGGAATTTCACCATGTTGGCCAGGGTAGCCTTGAACACTTGACCGCAGGTGATCCGTCCGCTGTGGTATCCCAAAATGCTAGGATTACAGGCATGAGCCACTGTGCCCAGCCTTAGAACTTGCATTTTTTACAAGGTCAACAATTGATGTGTACAGAGGTTAAATGTCTGGGAAGACTTGTATCACATATGACAGGACCGTTGACATAAGCAAGCCCAGTTAAGGTCTACTCTCAGAATTGATATGTGCATTTGAGAGAGAGTGGCTTCCTTTTCCCTTTAGATCTCAAGACATAAGGATTTAAGTCTGGGATTGCCAGTGCCATCTTATCTACCACATGGAAGAAAGCCAGCCAGAAAATCATATCCAAGCCACATAAAAAGGAAGAGTTAAAAGACATAAAAGGGTTAAGAGACAGAGTCAGATAGAACCCAAACAGCATTACTTGAGTCCCTGCTATGCCTGCAGTCAGAACACCCTTGAAATTCCAAGTTAAATAAGTCAATAATTTCTCTTCTTTGCTTAAAGTATTTGGAGTTGGGTGATTGTCATTTGAAACAATCACCCTGAAATATAAAATACCAGTCTGTTATGCCAGCATCAACCATCAAACACCGAAAGACACGTTTACAATTCTGGAGCATCTTTCAGGAAGTACATTTAATTTACTTTCCAGTCTATTTCTAGCTGCAAGCTTCTTAGAGGAAGTAATCATTGGGCAAATGGATAAATATCATATCTCATTGTCAGGAAGTTCTCTTGTCTTCTTTCATATCATGATAGTTTCCCCCTCTGTTCTTTTCCAAGTATCTCCCAACCCCAAGATTTCTAATTAGTTAATAAACTGGCACCAGCTGTTTCTCCTATTATGCAAAATTCAATAGAAGGAAGAAAATCAATTAGCATGCACCTGAACACATTTAGACAAATTTTCAAGTGGCTTCTTACTATGAAAATCTGGGCAGCCCTATAAAAATAAATCAAGAAGCTTTGGGAATACAATGAGATCAGAAAAGAGAGACTTTCATTTTTACCTGGGTTAACAATATTGCATGTCATATCCCCCTGACATTAAGCAAATGATCAGAGTAATGCACAACTGCTAAAGAAAGAGGGGGAGTTCTCTATATAAACTAGACCATATCATTGTATAGTGTTAAGAATAGGTTTTATTTTCCATAAAGACAAGAATAAGAAGGTACCTTTGCTACATGATCATGTGAGGCAGAAGAAAATGACTGTTTTTAATCTTTTTGAAGGGAGTTCTTCCAGAAGTATCCTCTTGAAGAACCAATTAATTTTCAGTGGGTGCCACACTGTTTTATCTCTAGTACTTTATCCAGCTTCATGTAGGAAATACTGAGAAGGATGTGTTTGCTCTTGTGGTCTTATCAAAAATGTAAGTCTGGTAAGACAAAGTAGAGAATTCAACAATAATTCAGTGTTCTTGAGTCTTCAAAAATCTTATCTATCTTAATCTGACCTGTAAATATGCCTTAGAATAAATAAGATGTTTTAATTACTTAAAATCCAAATTAGAACACACTTTCCACAAACAAAATAAAATGCAACTATTGCATTAAACAAGCTTTATGTTTCTTCATATCTGTCCCTTGGCCATTGTTGGAGATCACAATGTCCTTCCTCTTATTTATGAACCATACAAAATAATTCTTGCCTTATTATCTAAGCATCCAAAATGCACACCACTGATTAGAATTTGCCATTCCACTTAAAGAATAATCCTAGTAACAAACATTTATGTAGTCCCAAGCTTTGTTGTGATTGCTTTGCCCAAATTAATTCACTTAATCATCAGAAAAACCTGATAATGCAGATCCTCACTATTTTATGGGTATTTACAGGTATTTTTCATCATCTCTATTTTACAGGTGAGGAAACAGAGGGATAGTAATTTACCCAAGATCACATAGTGACTAAGCAGCAGACCAGTGGTTCACACTACTACATTGACTCTGTAGCCTAGTGAGGTATTTTTCTCAATAAAGACGAATCTATTTTTCAGAGAAAATTTGGCAAAGTTGTTACATAATAAACAGACTGATACCAACACACACACATACACACTTTATTCTTCCCACAAAACTTAATTTGAAAGCCCCCTTCATAATCTTTCTCAGATTTCCCTCATCTATCTCTAATCCTCACTTAGAAATAACCTATAAATTCCTATATCATTCTAAAATTTTACATAAATCTTATGTATTTTATAAAAATCTTATATGATATAATTTTAAAAGTACTTTTCTCAGAAGTCCTTGGATTATAATTGTCTATATGATTTATTGGCCCAACTAAATAAACTACAGATTCTTGAAAGTTGGAGCATTTTAAAATTCTTATTACGAGGCATTTAATGCAGCAATTTACATGGAATAAATGCTTAGTAATCACTGGTTCGCTGAATTAATTAATACTTCAGCCCAAAATTAACTTTTGCCTGAGGTATTGAGTGCAGGCAGTTTTCTCAAAACTTTTGAAAAAATGAAACAAAGATGATGATAATCAGGATAATGATGAATCATAGGTAAGCAGAAAGAAAAAGGGAATCTGAATATTGGGTACTTTATAGAAAGCAACTGTTTTCCAAAAGAATTTTGATAATTAACTCAATTATCTGCAAATATTGACCACCAGTAATTGTGTAGCCACCTCAATATTTCCTACTTCCACTACAAGGACAATTTTGACTTCTTGAAATCTCTTACTGAGAAAATTTGAGGTAAAATAATGAGATGATACATTCATTGCCTCCTGAGCTCAATAGAAAAACAAGTCACCTGTGCATTAATTCCTAATGCATATTTCTTATTGTACCTTTAGAATAATAAAAGCAAGAAGGAAACATGATGATAATGATCTCGACAGCAATGCTTAGCTCTCTAATTTTTTTGACAACTTGCCAATGATATTTTCTCATACATTTCTCCGAGTTGGGACAATGGTGAGAAACATGATCTCTAGCATTAAATGCTCAGGCTGAGATCCTGACCCAGCTTTCTGGGCAGCCGCAGGTAAAGCACTTGACCCTCTGGTTCCCATCCTGTAAGATTGAAACCATCCTTATAAAAATTATAACTGAGAAAATTACGATGGTAAAAGAAATCTGACCTAACTGATTCCATCTTGCTTCTGTAACCTCCAAGCTGTCCTTGTTCATTTCTGGGTGAAGGCCAAACTAACTTTGGGAGGAACTTAGTTTATAGTTTAACTGTGAAACAAAGATAACAACCCTTTCCCAAAACAAACCCCCTTCCTGCTTGGGGGACTAGACTGCCTTTACAGGTCTAACAAATTTGCTCAAATTAGAAATTATGGCTTAGGAGTCATGCAGCTGGAAGCTGTAAGATTCTAAACCTCCCAAATTGTTCCTCGGGATAATGTCGCTGTTGTAAAGCCTAAGATCAGTGCTTGAGATATTTTGCAGACCCTGCACTCGATGGATCAACTGGCACCATCCAGGTTGATAAACTGGCTTCCCTGGTCATGTGGAACCCACCCAGGAACTGACTCAGCCCAAGAGGACAGCCTCAAGCTCCCTATGATTTCATCTCTGACCCAACCAATCAGCACTGCCCACTTTCCGACCCCCTACCCACCAAATTATCTTTTAAAATCCCAATCCCCAAGCTTTCAGGGAGACTGATTTGAGTAATAATAAAACTCCAGTCTTCCACACAGCTGGGCTTTGCATGAATTACTCTTTCTCTATTGCAATTCCCCTGCGTTGACATATTGGCTCTGTCTAGACAGCCGGCAAGGAGAGCCCGTTGGGCAGTTACAAGATTGCAATGACAGTCCCAATCTCACAGAGTCATTGTAAGGCTCAGATGACATGCTAAGGGCCTAGAATAGCAAATTGTATATAGAAAGCACTCAGTGAGTCTTAGACACTATTTAAAAGTTGTTTTATTGGCAATATTCATATCTCCCTGACATTATGCAGTCACTGGAGAAACCCATTTAAAACCTAACTGTAACACAGAATTTACTTGCATGAGTAAAGAGGTTGTCTGTTTAGTAATGTTCTCAAAATGACCTTAGTCCTTTATTTCCCTGTGAACATTTCTAAGAAGGAAATGGCAATGAAAATTGTTTACTTTTTGATGTAATTATTCTGTTACAAATTCATATTTATGTATATGGTTATTTGCCTCATCAGGTCTTTTGTCAATATGGCTATCATGTTTAATATCCTTCTATTAGTATCCTGATGTAATGCATTTAAGACAGGCATGGTCATTTGTTTTGGTACTTCTAGGCAAGGAGATAATAAAATGAACCACAGAAGAAAAATCAAATGAAGTTTGAAAATCTGTAGATGGAAAAACAGTATCTTTTTTAATTTCTAAAGGGCTGTATTTTTCAATTTAATTCATTCCTCCTGAGATTCTTAATGTGATACAATTTGCATATTAATTGTTGCATCTCAAAGGATTAATTGGTTACTTCAATTAAATTCAGTTGGATTTTCTAATGAATTGTCCTAAGTGATGCAGTGGTCGTGGGGAGAAAAACACAGTAATGAAAATGAGCTACACCCACACAAGAAACTTTCTAAAGAACTCTTGCATGCTTAATGGAAATTAATCCATGGTTTTAAAAGAAATGAGCCTTATTTAGGAGCAGACTCTCAGACACAGTCCAGGATATTTAATACTTCTCTGTGTCAACTCAGATGCTGAGGGAAGTCTCAAAGGCTGGCAGGGTCTCACTAAAGGTCTAGATCAAGCTGTTAGAAGATTCAGATCTTGACCTTAGTTGTCATCTGGTTAAACACAGATTTGTAATTTGGATTACAGCCACATACAAGGCTATATTCCAAAACTATGTGAAAAATTGCTAATGTGGATCCTTTCTCCCTAGTAGCTTCATGTGTCCTGTTAAATCAAAGTTTTCCTTCTTGAAAACCCTAATTTTTTTTCTACATTTCATTGAGTGTGTTACCAGCAAAGCTTGAATTCATCTTTCTAATCTGGCCTTCCTTACCCAAACTGCAACAGGTCTCTACAAATCTCAAATCACCTTGCATTCATCAAGCAAACAAGTGTATATCTGAATTGAGACTCTTTGTAATTTTGTTAATTAATGGGTAATACTCATTTTCTTTCTTATTCATCAAGAAACAAAATGTAGTTGCTTTTGCTGCCATTAACAATACGGCACATTTCCAAGCTTTCTGACAAATGATTCCATAAAGTAAAAACTGATTTTGCCTTTATAATTGGTGACATAAACACTTGACCAAAATAATTACCTCTGTATTTCTGGCATTTTCATGTTTCTTCCTTGCAAAAATAAAATTTTTCCTAGTTAAATACTTCCCAAAAATGTGGAATCACTGAGTGAACAGATTTTTGCTCTAAAACACCTGCAAAAATAGTTATACTTGTGGTCGTCTTCCAAAGAATTTTCATCCTGTGCAGCACTATTTGGCATTTAACACATCAAAGTCATGTCAAATTTTCCAATCTTCTAATCTTCCTTTTACCAGAGGTAGGTGGAATATTGAGTGGCATCACTACAATTCTTTCCTAAATCGGAGGTTCTAAAATCTGCAAATGCCATACATATATAATAACTCTTTCTTTTTCACCCTTTTCTTTAGTAAAAGGCTAAAATTGCATCTACACAGGCAAAGCTAAATCCCAAAAGGATGAAAAGCTTTAAAAAAAAAAAAAAAAAAAAAAAAAACAGAAAAAACCTGTTGCCAGGCACAGTGGCTCACGCCTGTAATCCCAACACTTAGGGAGGCCAAGGCAGGCAGATCATGAGGTCAGAGATTGAGACCATTCTGGCCAACATGGTAAAACACCGTCTCCACTAGAAATACAAAAATTAGCTGGGCATGGTGGTGTGCGATTGTACAGCTACTTGGGAAGCTGAGGCAAAAGAATTGCTTGAACCCAGGAGACGGAGCTTGCAGTGAGCCAAGATCATGCCACTGCACTCCTGCCTGGTGACAGAGTGAGACTCCATCTCAAAAAAAAAAAAAGAAAAGAAAAGAAAAAAACAAAAACAAACAAAAAAACTGCATATTAAAAAAGAAGAAAAACTGCATATTTAAAAAAAAGAAAAAAAACATGGTTTTTGGAACCAAACGAGCATGGATTCTTTGTCAAAAGTCGTAGCTTAACTTTTTGAGCCCACTTGTAAACTATGAAATGTGAAATATTAATATGAATTTATAATACCTAACTTCCAGGACTATCGAGAAGATTAAAACAATAGAAGATGGGTGCCTTACAAACATTCAGTAAATGGCAGCTGTTTCTATTAAAGTATTTCATGGACAGAATCCATCAGTTTCTTTAAGGCCATTTAATTTGGACTGTATACACAAAAACAGGACCCCAAGTGACAAAAATAAAATAGCCTCATCTCAGCTGGACCAGATCTCACAAAACAGGAAGGGACTATTCAGAGGAAGGAAATAGAGAGTGGAGCTGATTACTCTCCGGATTGAATCCTACAGACAGTCATTTGGATAATTATTTGTTTCATTCATACGTCACTGAGTCAGCAATTCAGCCAATCCACTTAGCCACTTGCCTTTCTTCCATCACTTCCTATATTTTCCAGCTCCATAGGTATGTTTACTGGAAAGCCAGTCAACATCGTAGGAAATATCTTGTGATGTTATGTCAGTTATTTTGAATTAGGCTGGTTTGAAATCAAATAAAAGAATGTGGTTTGCAAATAACCACTGAAAGCCATACCTATGGTGTAAATCTTAGATTTCTTGACTTTTATATCGTTTAATTTCATAGATGGCTTCTTATGTTAGGTTTTTTTTCTTCATCTCATTCTATTTATGTTTTCTACTTCTCTCATATTATTTTCTTTCCCTAGCTCTAGCAATAATGGCTTTCATTCTATTTCTTTCCGAATGTTTCACTTCTTTGCCAATCTTTACCAACTTTTCTTATCTTCTTGAGACAGTTTATTGAAACTACTGGTATTTTAGAGATACTATTTTCTATGCAGCTTTAATTTAAACAGAATTTTTATATTTTCTATAGCCAAATATTAATTTGGATGATAAATATTGATGTGATTCAGAACATACTATCCCCAAAATATGAAACCTTGGCATATTGAATATTTTATGGTGAAGGAATTTGAGAAAAAGGCAGAAGCAGGAAAGTCTCTCTGAGCATCCTTGCCTGAGGTCTCCCCTTTATCAAGCAGGTCATAAACCTAGGAAGAATTTTCTGACCTTCCTCTGAAGCAAACCACAAGAATCTCAAGTGCAAAGTGCCCTCCCTATACCTGGAGGAAAAGAACATCCTAAAGGAAAAGTCATCTCCAAAGACACAGGGGCACAGAGAGGTATCTGAATGAATAGGCTTTGCTGAGTTTCCCCCAGTTTATTACCGTTAGATCAGACACTTTCCACCCAGCCCTGTTCTTCCGCAACTCTCCACTCGTCATCAAACCTACCATAAAAAATTACTCAGGTTTAACTCTTCCTCTGAGTCTTCATTTCCTTATGAAATCGCACGTTATAGGAAACTTACATTAAGTAAATGAGTACACTTTTCTCCTGTTAATCTGTCCTTTATTACATGGTCCAGCCAATTAACCCAGTCGATTAATCCAAAATGAAAGAAGGAAAAGATATCTTTTCCTCCTCTACAATAACACGTTCTTCAAATATTTTTTTTCTGAAGATAGACATAGTAGTTATATTTAATCCTTTAAAATTAAGCAAAAGAGGGAGAAAATTAAGTACATTTTTCCTGAGTTCACCAGGTAATGAGTGTGAAGATCAGAACTGGATCCTGAAGGATCCAGATTGCCAGCTTATAGTGCCTGCCTAAGCCAATGCCAAAATACTTGCTCAAATACTTAATCAGGAAGTAGTTACTTCCTACTTGATTGCAAAACTTATGCGGGAGATCAAATGGATGATAATCCTAAACCCACCTGCTTTGGTTATTTAGAAGAGAGTTCATGTAAGAACTCTTCCTATCAGAACTCTGCATTGTTAAACATGGGACCAGGCTTATTAGATTGACTGGAGTATCTGAATGGTGATGGCATGACTGGGCTGGAAGTAATTACAAGGATCTTCAGCAATCTGAGAACAACTGGAAAATTTTGCAGAGGCAAATATCGTCAATAGGATATCAACTCCTTCTATTAAACCTAGAGTGCCATCCACCACTGTTGACTCAGCCATGACCAGGTTCACGTTTTGCTGCCAATGTGGCCACTGTCTTCACACACTGAGTTTCACAGAGACTTAAGGTCTACTTTCTCTCTAATTTAAACCAAACTGCCATCAAGCATGGAAAACAGTCCTCTCCAATTTCAAAGCTACTGCCCAACTGTAATGCTCTGGTTTTAATAGATACCAAATTTCTTTGTATTCTGCGGCTTCCTCTCCCTTGTTAATTCTGCAAACCTCTGATTACTTGAAAGATAACACCACATATCGGACTTACAGTGAAGGCCTCACCATAGTCATTCATGATCAACCAAGAGAACTCTTACACTACTTTATTTAGGTTGTGCCAACACCTGAATTAATCATTTTTAATGTTCCCACAAAGACTTCAAAGTTAGATGTAATGACTACATAATATTCCATAGAAGCTGAGAAACAACTACTCCTCTACAGCTAGTCATTTAGATTGCTTTAGCTTTTCCCCTATGTTAAATAAGGCAATCATGATTTTCTAATATAAAATATTATGTGTTTCCAAAATTTTCTTCTTACAAATAAATTATCAGAGAAAGGATTTCTGAATCAAAGGTAGTAACTATTAAAGTTTTGATGCCTAACACTAACATTTTTTCTAACAGTGTTGAGCAAGTTTAAACTACCAAGAATAATTTAAAGTATCAGTTTCACTTTGTGTTCTACAATGCTGGATTCATTTAAATATTTTGCTAATAAGCAAGATATGCTACTTAATAATTTTAAAAATCTATTTTACTTTCATTGTTAATAATGCTCTTTTTCTTCTTTTATTTATTAATCCTACTGCCTTAAGTGAGGGATAATCATTGTTCAATGAATGATTTAAATCTAGAATTTGAAACACAAAAATAAAAATCACAAAAAAAAAGCCTAGGGAAAAAGATTTTCAGCCTGTATGACAGGTGAAAAGTGTTAGTCTTTTTAAAATATGAAGATCTGTATAATTGATAGGAAACCCATTAAGACTCCAACGAATAAATGAAAAAAAAAATGGCCTTACTGTTTACTAAAAGGACTGAGGGTGGAAAGAGTAGAGAAATGAAGAGTTCAGTTTATGTTAAAATTAAAGCTTCTATGAAATGAAACAACCAAGTAAGTAGTGTGGAATATAAACCAGAACTCAAAGGAAAAATCTAAACCTATAGATGTGGCAATCAGCAGAACATAGATTACATTT
This sequence comes from Rhinopithecus roxellana, assembly GCF_007565055.1. Lineage (NCBI taxonomy): Eukaryota > Metazoa > Chordata > Mammalia > Primates > Cercopithecidae > Rhinopithecus > Rhinopithecus roxellana. The sequence continues at coordinate 67,927,756 of NC_044556.1, forward strand.
AAAGGCATGAATATCAATAAGATCATATATAGAGAAAGTATGCAAACAAAAATAGAAGACAAGGGAATAAAAATATTTAGCAATGAAAAGAAGGAAGCAAATAAATGAGATGGAGACAGATGTAGGAGAAAAGCTAGGAGATTCTGGTGTCCTGGGAGTCACAAGTAGAGTGTTTTCAAAAAAAGGAAGAGACAGCTCTTTACAAAGCCCATGGAAAATAAAGCAAGATGAGAATAAAAATGGATCAATTGGATTTGTTTATTTTTTCTGAATAGCCTAGTGATATCAATCCTATCCTCCTACTGTGATTAGATTATATATGCCTTGAGGACAAAGGCAATGTCCAATTGTCAATGAAGTGTATCAGAGGACTAGCCCAATAAATGCATAGAGGCACAGATCACAGCAGTGATAGAAGCCTTAGAAGCTACCTGATTAAACCACCTCGATTCTACAAACCCACACCACAAAGTGGTTATGCAACTTTTCCATAGTCACCCTGCTCATTAGTGGCTACTTGTAAGGAAACCCAAAATTAGAACCTATACCACCAATACACAATCTAGGGTATTTTTCACTATATTATATGCTAGACTTCATTTTCAAACATGGACATGGAAGGAATATGAAAACACTTTCTTTTCTACAGCCAAACCCATTTTCCTACAGCTAAGCCAGTTTTAGGTCTAAATTAGAGGGAAAATGAAGAGAAAGGAAACATTAACAATGGATATATCTGTATGGAATCCATGTTGATCTAGATAAAACATATTTCTATACAACAAAATATGGATGGCTCAGTAATAATGATTGGGGAAAGTGACAGAGAAAGAGAGAGAGAGAAGAGAAAAATATAGTCCTTGTTTCAGTCACACTGTCTAGTAAATTAAACTACTTACTACTTGATTGCTTCCCAGTCAACCTAAGCCAGTTCAAGAGCTATCTAAAGCTGAAGACTTTACTAAGGCAAGTTTAGTATCTTACCTTGATGTGGTTTCACACATCTCTGCTACCAGTCATAAGAGATACCAAAGAAATTGTTCACAAGTTAATGCAACACTATTGTGAAGTAAGTGCCACATTTAATAGTTTGTGATTTCAGCTTTATATGTGAAACAATGTTTCTTTGTGTTTTGCCAATATTTCAACTGCTGACCCTAAAATGATAAGCTACTTGTGAGTAAGTCCTTTTTTTTTTTTTTTTTTTTTTTTTTTTTTTGAGGTGGAGTCTCGCTCTGTCACCCAGGCCAGAGTGCAGTGGCAGGATCTCGGCTCACTGAAACCTCTGCCTCCCGGGTTCAAGTGATTATTCTGCCTTAGCCTCCCAAGTAGCTGGGACTACAGGAGATTGCCACCACGCCCAGCTAACTTTTGTATTTTTAGTAGAGACGGGGTTTCACCGTGTTGGCCAGCCTGGTCTTGAACTCCTGACCTCCTGATCCACCTGCCTTGGCCTCCCAAAGTTCTGGGATTACAGGCGTGAGTCACCACACCTGGCCTACAGTATTTCTTATAATCTTAATGTCTAGTGCCTCCTAACCCCCTCCTGTGTAACCCAGTGCCATGTTCCCTGTACATAGTAAGTCAAAATTGACAATTCACAGTAAATCTTTCATGAATCACATAATAAATTCTTAGATTGTTTCTTAGCAAGGTCTCTCCACAAGAGATTAATGTTTTTATCTGATTTTCTTTTGCCCTGGGTGTTCACATTCTTGAGACATTATTGAAAAATATGTTCCATAATTATGTATACTGTTATTCGAATTATAAAATGTACTATACAATCGATGCTGGTTTTCAAATTTTCTCATTAGTTAGAAATTAAATAACTTAAAATGCTAAGGCATACCATTGTCTGACGATGAAGACATAAAAGGGCAGATGGTTCCGGGATAATTATCATGATCCCTCAGATAGACACATGTTTAAGTTGTGTAAACAGAACCAAGCAGAGAGATTAATCGCAATGGAAATTAATAATACCTAAATGCAGCATATCATGAGGATATTTTAAGAAATGTATATTGTTATTTCTAGTTAAATTTATTCTATTTCTAGCCAGTGAACACCTCTTGAACATACTTTCATTAGTTATTTTTTGAAAAACTTCCACTTTGAGAAAGACAATTGACACATAATTTTGAAAGCTTTTCCAGTTGATTTTGTTGTCTCCAGGGAGTTCATTGGCTTTGATAGAATTGGATGACACCTGTCTTTCAGCCACAAAAAACAAACTTACTAGCACAATATCTCAAAGAAGGAGCACAATATAGATAAGAAATATGAAGCACAATTTTCCCAGGCAATACTAACACATTTTGCCAATTTTAGTCCTTAGTTAAAAAGAACTTTATCCAGCCAAGTGCGGTGGCTCACACGTGTATTCCCAACACTCTAGGAGGCCGAGATGGGTGGATCAGCTGCGGTCAGGACTTCTAGGCCAGCCTGGCCGACATGGCGAAATCCTATCTCTACCAAAAAATACAAAAATTAGCTGGCATTGTGGCAAGTGCCTGTAATCCCAGCTACTCAGGAGGCTGAGGCTGGAGAATCGCTTGAACCTGGGAGCTGGAGATTGCAGTGAGCCAAGATTGTGCCACTGTAGTCCAGCCTGGGAGACAGAGTGAGACTTTGCCTCAAAAAAAGAAGGAAGGAAGGAAAGAAGAAAGAAAGGGAGGGAGGGAGAGGAGGGAGGGAGGGAGGGAGGGAGGGAGGGAAAGTAGTTAGAGATAAATTATTGCTTTGTTTTACTGATGCCATGACAGACTCAGATAGCAATGTTTCCTTAGATGGCTCTGGACTCTAGATTAGCTGCAAATAATGATTTGACTATTATCAGCTCACTCAGGGAGGAATGGTCTACATGTACCTTGCTGTCACTCCTGGTACTGGACATGCCATATAACACAGGCCCTGAGACCTCTGCTATATTGGGCCAGCTCTATCATTTGTAGCAAATGCTAAGTATGTAGCCATAGTGCTTTGGTAATAACATAAAAAGAGCAGCCTCTGTGTTATCTTCTCTTTTGTTTCCTAAATCTTTGAGTCATCTACACAGAGAAAACTGAACAATATTTGAATTCAGTTGTCTCCAAATATACCCAGGGTCCTGCAAGAAAGAAATCTAATCTCTTAAGCAGATGGTGAAGGACCGTATCATGGGTCAGATATACAAGATATATCAGTATGTTTTATGCAAAATCATGCAATATACTGTATGCACAAAATCATAATGTCAAAAGAAATGAGACACCTCTATCATAGGCTCAGGAATACACTTACCAGACTAATGGTCCTGATGTTGAAATTTAAATCCCTGGACAATGACAGAAATAAGATCTTTTCAATAGTTGAGAGGTCTTTTTTATTATTGTTTGTTTGTTTGTTTTTGTTTTGGGATGGAGTCTAATCTGTCGCCTAGGCTGGAGTGCAGTGGCACGATCTCGGCTCACTGCAACCTTTGCCTCTCGGGTTCAAGCAACTCTCTGCTTCAGCCTCCTGAGCAGCTGGGACTACAGGCATGCACCACCATGCCCAGCTAATTTTTATGTTTTTAGTAGAGACAGGGTTTCACCATGTTGGCCAGGCTGATCTTAAACTCCTGACCTCAGGTGATCCACCTGCCTTGGCCTCCCAAAGTGCTGGGATTACAGGCATGAGCCACTGAGTCCGGCCTACAGTTGAGAGTTTATCAAACTTTTAATTCTTGAGTAAAAGGTAATTTAGTGGATACATGTTTCTGCTATGGAGTCAGAATGCCTGGACTCAAACCATAGTTCTACTGCAGAGCTTCATAAAATTAGGTGCCTTTGGGCAACGGCTCAATCTCTGGGAAATTTGTTTCTTCATCTGCAAGATGGGACTTACACTGAAGGCTCACGAGGAGAATTAAAGAAGAAAACAGGTAAAGTATTTGGCACAGTGCTTAATGCATAACAAACATGCGGAAAGTTATTAGTAGAGGCAAAAATGAGCTACTAATTAATTGCATGTTTGGGCTCCACAGCTAATTAATGTCAGGATTAGAGCATGTCTCTGTTTAATGTTCTCTCCTTTGTTTGATTTCCTGCAAATGAAAACTCAAGAAACAGACAACTGACATGATTAAATTCTTCAGTGTGTACCAGAACAGCCAGGATAGGAATAGTATAGATATAAGTTCATGTTCAGGGCTACATTCAATTACCAGCAGAAGTTCATAAGAACAAAAATTACAATACTTGTTATCATCCAACTTTCTGTTTGTCAAACCACATTTCATCCTTGTGATCAGAAAATGTAGAGTTTAAGGTGAAGTAACAAAAAGGGTTATTTTGTTTTCAGATGTGTTCTAGTTTAAAACAAAAATGTTGGTGTCCCAAAACCCACATTTGTTTTCCATGTATAAATGTAGATATCCAAAAAGCACAGACTAAAGCACTGCAAAAAACCAAAGCTGAAACCCAACAACCCGCAGTAAGAACAATAGGAGTGTACTTTAAATATAACATAGGCCAGGTGCAGGTGCTCACACCTATAATCCCAGCACTTTGAGAGGCGGAAGTGGGAGGATCACTTGAGCCCAGGAGTTTGAGACCAGCCTGGGCAACACCGGGAAAACCTATCTCTACAAAAATAATAAAAATTGGGAGGCTGAGGTGGGAGGATCATGAGGTCAGGAATTTGAGACCCAAGACCAGCCTGGACAACATGGTGAAACCCCGCCTCTACTAAAAACTAAATAAATAAATAAAATAAAAAATTATGTAAAAATACAATGCATATATATGTGTATACATATATATCATGTATAACAGGTACATATATTTATATACCTTATAAATTCATGTTTTATAATTCAAACTGTTTAAAATGTTATAAAAATATAGATAGGATTAGAAGAAAGTTCAGAAAAATAAAAAGCTTCATTTATTGAAAGAGAAGATTGCAAGTAAATAGAGTGATTTTTTTAAATGTTCCACTGTTAATTATAATGTTGTTTAGATGGTATTTTAAGCTGTGCACAAACCATAACGACTTAAATGCTTTTAAAAAGCTAGCTATTTGACTGTGAAAAGTTGCTAATTATTTTTTGTCATACAAGAAAAAAACCAGATAAGTAATCTCATTCTCCAAAAAATTCCTCTGTAATAGTTTACAAAACCCCATTAATAACAAATTCTCAAATAGCTAAAAATGCCTATTACTAGGATTACTAGTGGCAGATAAATGATTGTTTATTAAATGTTGTGAAGAGTCAATGCAAAAGCAATCATAAAAATAATATAAACTAAGCCAATTAGAATGCTTAGTTTTTCTAAAGGGGTCTACAACACACATGGGTATACTCACACACTTAAGATTATCTGTTGTTAGCAATGTTAAGTCATATGAATCTCTAATGTAGAAAATTTACTAAACACTAAAAGTGACAGTCTCATTAAGAAGCTATTTTTAGTGTAACTATTTGTATTGAAATTTTTATCAATATGGGTTACATTTTTATAAGTGCACATTAAGCATGTTTGAGAAATTACCTATTACAATTTACTGAACTTTTAAAATGCACTTATACCTAGTTATTTATAAGAATAAAGCAAAAAGCATCTTTGGCATTGAAAACTACAGTTAAATACAACATTTAATACTATCAAAGACATGTAAGAGACATTCAGATAGAGATTAACATTGGTACCTAATAATCTAAGTACATTAGCTGCAAGATCAATAATCTTATTTAGGAGAATGTAGACAGTTTTGTTTTCATTCCCTGCTTCATCTCAACTCTGCCATGAATTTCGATTCAGGTATGCAAAACTATCTGAAGGAAAAGAGTACAAAAATGATTGGCTGAAGAGAGATTCAGCCATGTGGTCCTCCCCTCTGCATGGTAAGGTGTGACGTGCTAAACATTTTCCAATGGGTGCCAGAGTGTCACGTGACTCTCTGGATAGCTACTTTTACACAGATTTGGACCTACACTAAGCATTCGGTGAAGAAAATTACAGTGATAAATCAAGGAACAAAAACTATTCTCTTCCAATGTCCTGCTTATTTTAGGTGAAAGTTTTTCAGGCCTAGGTTATTCAGAAAAGCATCTTAAATCTGCATTTCACTTTGCATCTTTAGTTAAAACATCTTTAGCTAAGACTCTTTATGTTATCTTTCTACAAAAAAAAAGACACTTTAAATATTGGTGTGTAAACTATACTCTAAGTCGGGTATATTTTTAAAACCTATTTTGACCTCTGGGGACAGGGCATAGCTAAGCAAAAAGCAGCAAAAACCTCGGCAGAGGTAAATGTACCTGTCTGACAGCTTTGAAGAGAGCAGTGGTTTGCCCAGCATGGAGGTTGAGACCTGAGAAGGGACAGACTGCCTGCTCAAGTGGGTCCCTGACCCCTGAGTAGCCTAACTGGGAGACATCCCCCACTAGGTGCAGACTGACACCTCACACCTTGCATGACTGGGTGCACCTCTGAGACAAAATTTCCAGAGCAAGAATCAGACAGCAACACTTGCTGTTCAGCAATATTCTATATTCTGCAGCCTCTGCTGCTGATACCCAGGAAAACAGGGTCTGGAGTGGACCTTAAGCAAACTCCAGCAGACCTGCAGCTGAGGGTCCTGACTGTTAGAAGGAAAACTAACAAACAGAAAGGACACCCACACCAAAACCCCATCAGTATGTCACCATCATCAAAGACCAAAGGCAGGTAAAACAACAAAGATGGGGAAAAAGCAGTGCAGAAAAGCTGGAATATCAAAAAATCAGAGCACATCTCCCCCTCGAAAGGAACACAGCTCATTGCCAGCAACAGAACAAAGCTGGATGGAGAATGACTTTGAGTAGTTGAGAGAAGAAGGCTTCAGTCGATCAAACTTCTCAGAGCTAAAAGAGTAATTACATGCCCAGTGCAAAGAAACTAAAAACCTTGAAAAAAGAATGGAAGAACGGATAACTAGAATAACCAAGGCAGAGAAGTCCATAAACAAACGGATAGAGATGAAAACCATGACACAAGAAGGACATGACAAATGCACAAGCTTCAGGAACCAACTCGATCAACTGGAAGAAAGATTATCAGCGATTGAAGATCAAATGAATAAAATGAAACGAGAAGAGAAGTTTAGAGAAAAAAGAGCAAAAAGAAATGAACAAAGCCTCCAAGAAATATGAGATTATGTGAAAAGACCAAATCTACGTCTGATCTGTATGCCTGAAAGTGACGGGGAGAATGGAACCAAGTTGGAAAACACTCTGCAGGATATCATCCAGAAGAACTTCCGCAACCTAGCAAGGCAGGCCAACATTCAAATTCAGGAAATATAGAGAACACCACAAAGATACTCCTCAAGAAGAGCAGCTCCAAGACACATAATTGTCAGATTCACCACAGCTGAAATGAAGGAAAAAATGTTAAGGGCAGCCAGAGAGAAAGGTTGCGTTACCCACAAAGGGAAGCCCGTCAGACTAACAGCAGATCTCTCAGCAGAAACGCTACAAGCCAGAAGAGAGTGGGGGCCAATATGCAAAATTCTTTAAGAAAAGAATTTTCAACCCAGAATTACATATCCAGCCAAACTAAGTTTCATAATTGAAGGAGAAATAAAATCCTTTACAGACAAGCAAGTGCTTAGAGATTTTGCCACCACCAGGCCTGCCCTGCAAGAGATCCTGAAGGAAGCCCTAAACATGGAAAGGAACAACCGGTACCAGCCATTGCAAAAACATGCCAAAATTAAAAGACCATCAATGCTAGGAAGAAACTGCATCAACTAACAAGGAAAATAACCAGCTAATATCATAATGGCAAGATCAAGTTCACACATAACAATATTAACCTTAAATGTAAATGGACTAAATGATCCAATTAAAAGACACAGACTGGCAAATTGGATAAAGAGTCAAGATCTATCAGTTTGCTGTATTCAGGAGACCCATCTCACATGCAGAGACACACATATGCTCAAAATGAAGGGACGGAGGAAGATCTACCAAGCAAATGGAAAACAAAAAAAGGCAGGGGTTGCAATCCTAGTCTCTGATAAAACAGACTTTAAACCACCAAAGATCAAAAGAGACAAGGAAGGTCACTACATAATGGTAAAGGGATCAATTCAACAGGAAGAGCTAACTCTCCTAAATATATATGCACCCAATACAGGAGCACCCAGATTCACAAAGCAAGTCCTTAGAGACTTACAAAGAGACTTAGACTCCCATACAATAATAATGGGAGACTTTAACATCCCACTGTCAACATTAGACAGATCAATGAGACAGAAAGTTAACAAGGATATCCAGGAATTGAACTCAAGTCTGCACCAAGCAGACCTAATAGACATCTACAGGCCTCATTTTATGAGGCCAACATCATCCTGATACCAAAGCCTGGCAGAGACACAACAAAAAAAGAGAATTTTAGACTAATATCCCTGATGAACATTGATGCAAAAATCCTCAGTAAAATACTGGCAAACCAAATCCAGCAGCACATCAAAAAGCTTATCCACCATGATCAAGTGGGTTTCATCCCTGGGATGCAAGGCTGGTTCAACAGACAGAAATGTACAAAACTCTCCACCCCAAATCAACAGAATGTACATTCTTCTCAGCACCACATTGCACTTATTCCAAAATTGACCACATAGTTGGAAGTAAAGCACTCCTCAGCAAATGTACAAGAACAGAAATTATAACAAACCATCTCTCAGACCACAGTGCAATCAAACTAGAACTCAGGACTAAGAAACTCAATCAAAACCGTTCAACTACATGGAAACTGAACAACCTGCTCCTGAATGACTACTGGGTACATAACAAAATAAAGGCAGAAATAAAGATGTTCTTTGAAACCAATAAGAACAAAGATACAACATGCCAGAATCTCTGGGACACATTTAAAGCAGTGTGTAGAGGGAAATTTATAGCACTAACTGCCCATAAGCAATAGCAGGAAAGATCTAAAATTGGCACTCTAGCATCACAATTAAAAGAACTAGAGAAGCAAGAGCAAACACATTCAAAAGCTAGCAGAAGGCAAGAAATAACTAAGATCAGAGCAGAACTGAAGGAGATAGAGATGCAAAAAACCCTTCAAAAAATCAATGAATCTAGGAACTGTTTTATTGAAAAGATCAACAAAATTGGTAGACTGCTAGCAAGACTAATAAAGAAGAAAAGAGAGAAGAATCAAATAAATGCAATAAAAAATGATACAGGGGATATCACCACCGACACCACAGAAATACAAACTACCATCAGAGAATACCATAAACACCTCTATGCAAATAAACTAGAAAACCTAGAAGACATAGATAATTTCCTGGACACATACACTCTCCCAAGACTAAACTAGGAAGAAGTTGAATCCCTGAATAGACCAATAGCAGGCTCTGAATTGAGGCAATAATTAGTAGCCTACCAACCAAAAAAAGTCCAGGACCAGACAGACTCACAACCGAATTCTACCAGAGGTACAAGGAGGAGCTGGTACCATTCCTTCTGAAACTGTTCCAATCAACAGAAAAGAGGGAATCCTCCCTAAACATTTTATGAGGCCAACATCATCCTGATATCAAAGCCTGGCAGTGACACAACAAAAAAAAGAGAATTTTAGACTAATATCCCTGATGAACATCAATGCAAAAATCCTCAATAAAATACTGCCAAACCAAATCCAGCAGCACATCAAAAAGCTTATCCACCATGATCAAGTGGGTTTCATCCCTGGGATGCAAGGCTGGTGTTCAACATATGCAAATCAATAAATGTAATCCAGCATATAAACAGAACCAAAGACAAAAACCACATGATTGTCTCAATAGATGTAGAAAAGGCCTTTGACAAAATTCAACAGCCCTTCATGCTAAAAACTCTCTATAAACTCGGTATTGATGGAAAGTGTCTCAAAATAATGAGAGCTATTTATGACAAACCCATAGCCAATATCATACTGAATGGGTAAAAACTGAAAGCATTCGCTTTGAAAACTGGCACAAGACAGGGATGTCCTCTCTCACCACTCCTATTCAACATAGTGTTGGAAGTTCTGGCTAGGGCAATCAGGCAAGAGAAAGAGATAAAGGGTGTTCAGTTAGGAAAAGAAGAAGTCAAATTGTCCCTGTTTGCAGATGACATGATGGCATATTTAGAAAACCCCATCATCTCAGCCCAAAATGTCCTTAAGCTGATAAGCAACTTCAACAAAGTCTCAGGATACAAAATCAATGTGCAAAAATCACAAGCATTCTTATACACCAATAACAGACAAACAGAGAGCCAAATCATGAATGAACTTCCATTCACAATTGCTTCAAAGAGAATAAAATATCTAGGAATCCAACTTACAAGGGATGTGAAGGACCTCTTTAAGGAGAACTACAAACCACTGCTCAATGAAATAAAATAGGACACAAACAAATGGAAGAACATACCAGGCTCATGGATAGGAAGAATCAATATCATGAAAATGGCCATACTGCCCAACGTCATTTATAGATTCAATGCCATCCCCATTAAGCTACCAATGACTTTCTCCACAGAATTGGAAAAAAACTGCTTTAAAGTTCATATGGAACCAAAAAAGAGCCCGCATTGCCAAGACAATCCTAAGCCAAAAGAATAAAGCTGGAGGCATCATACTACCTGACTTCAAACTATACTACAAGGCTACAGTAACCAAAACAGTAGGGTACTGCTACCAAAACAGAGATATAGACCAATGGAACAGAACAGAGTCCTCAGAAATAATACCACACATCTATAGCCATCTGATCTTTGACAAACCTGAGAGAAACAAGAAATGGGGAAAGGATTCCCTATTTAATAAATGGTGCTGGGAAAATTGGCTAGCCATAAGTAGAAAGCTGAAACTGGATCCTTTCCTTACTCCTTATACGAAAATTAATTCAACATGGATTAGAGACTTAAATGTTAGACCTAAAACCATAAAAACCCTAGAAGAAAATCTAGGTAATACCATTCAGGGCATAGGCATGAGCAAGGACTTCATGTTTAAAACACCAAAAGCAACGGCAACAAAAGCCAAAATTGACAAATGGCATCTAATTAAACTAAAGAGCTTCTGCACAGCAAAAGAAACTACCATCAGAGTGAACAGGCAACCTACAGAATGGGAGAAAATTTTTACAATCTACTCATCTGACAAAGGGCTAATATCTAGAACCTACAAACAACTCAAACAAATGTACAAGACAAAAACAAACAACCCCATCAAAAAGTGTGGAAAGGAAATGAACAGACACCTCTCAAAAGAAGACATTTATCCAGCCAACAGACACATGAAAAAATGCTCATCATCACTCGCCATCAGAGAAATGCAAATCAAAACCACAATGAGATACCATCTCACACCAGTTAGAATGGTGATCATTAAAAAGTCAGGAAACAACAGGTGCTGGAGAGGATGTGGAGAAATAGAAACACTTTTACACCGTTGGTGGGACTGTAAACTAGTTCAACCATTATGAAAAACAGTGTGGCAATTCCTCAAGGATCTAGACCTAGAAATACCATTTGACCCAGCTATCCCATTACTGGGTATATACCCAAAGGATTATAAATCATGCTGCTATAAAGACACATGCACACGTATGTTTATTGCAGCACTATTCACAATAGCAAAGACTTGGGATCAACCCAAATGTCCATCAGTGACAGACTGGATTAAGAAAATGTGGCACATATACACCATGGAATACTATGCAGCCATAAAAAAGGATGGGTTCGTGTCCTTTGTAGGGACATGGATGCAGCTGGAAACCATCATTCTCAGCAAACTACCACAAGGACAGAAAATCAAACACTGCATGTTCTCACTCATAGGTGGAAATTGAACAATGAGATCACTTGGACATAGGAAGGGGAACATCACACATCAGGGCCTATTGTGGGGAGGGGTAGGGGAGAGAGATAGCATTAGGAGATATACCTAATGTAAATGACGAGTTAATGGGTGCAGCACACCAACATAGCACATGTATACATATGTAACAAACCTGCATGTTGTGCACATGTACCCTAGAACTTAAAGTATAATAAAAATAAATAAATAAAAATAAATAAAACCTACTTTTATTTAATAAAGGAGTGCAGCATAATTGTTAGGTCAACAAGAAGTTAAATAGGCAGTATTTAAAAGGGAAAACAATTAGGACATTAGAATATTTTGGTATTTGACTGTTTTCACATAGATTATGCATGAAAATGAAGAACAGCTAAGAGAAGGTTCCTGAAACTCTGGAAAGTTTTATCCAGGCAACACTAAACTGTGTCTTGCTTGCTGTTCTTGTTGAAAGTGTTCCTTAATGTTGTTCTGTTTGTTCTTTCAGAATGTTGATGGGGGGGAAAAACTCAAGCTGATTAATAATGTTTTTCTTTGAGTTTGTTTTTTTTGAGTCCCACAGTTCAGTATTTACATAAATGGATGCCCTGCTGCTGTTAAATCATTCATCTATGTTTGTCTAGAAACTGTTTCCTATAAAGCTAAACCCATATGTTTTGCAAGGATTTTTCTCCCTCTTAAAAATAGACTGAATTTCTCCTTTCCACTACCATTGATAAGTAGTCTAGAATCGATTTTTTGTAAAGTCTTCCCACAAAGGAATATTAGAAAATGAGTAATAATAATTAATATAACATGGTTACAGTTCATTTATTACCAGATTCCAACTCCTGTTTATTTTCTTGAAGCTTCATCTGTTTATGATGAGGGGACAAAAGCCCTCGGTTACTTGACCGTAAGAATAAAAATGCATGGCTATTACAGTAGAGTTTAGACTATAAAATTGCAACTTGTCTCCTTTTTTTCCCAAGTATCATAAATACTTAACTTTTATTTTTACTAGTTTTAGGAAACACGAGGACAGGCACTTAAAAAAAAAAAAACAGATTCTTTTAAAAGCCATGATCATAAATTTATAAGGTTGAAGCCCAAGCTACTGAATCGTTTGTGAAAAAGTCGTTGTCCAGTCTTTTCAATCTTGCCAAAAGAAAGAAAAAAAAAACCTACTTGTAAGAGGTATAGTAAATTCTGGGGACTTTTTCAAGTCATCAATAATATCATCTCCCAAATAAAACTCCAAGGAATTAATCTTCATAAAATAAGGAAGAAACTTAGGTTTTGCCAGTGGAGAAAACGTTGAGATCAATGCTGACAGACTTTATAGATCCTTACTATTACAATATTAGCAGTGGATGGGAGGCACAAAGGCAAATGGCTTGAATAATTTCAGTTCTCTTTTTCTACCTTACCAATTCATTAAGCTTTAGGCTATTTGATTTAAAAACAAGCTGTGTTTTTACTCAATTATTTTTCACCTCAAATTTGGACGATGGGAACAGACCTCTATTTTGTCGGGCGGCACTCCCTGAGGACCTTGCCTGTCCACCACTTTTCTTTTCAAAAGAGATAAACACGTTCTTGTCATCCACAGCTGCTCCTCCAGATGTTCCTGAACCAGGACCAAAATCAGCTCATCGGTGCTTTAAACGTGGTCTTCTTAGGAATTCTTGAGAGAGTTGCTGTCTTCCCTAGGTGAGATCTTTCACAATTTCAGTGCACGGCAGGACAGAGACCATTTCTTCTTAAGAATGTGTGCCTGCCAAGAGAGCAGGAGGAGGCTCCCTGACCGACTCTGCTAGGGAAAAACAGCCCACAGTCAAGTGGGCCATCCAGGAAAAGCAAGAACCACAGCTATCAGCTGGGAGCCAGGCAGAGGAGCTGAAGTGAGAGGGTCTGTTACGGAGAAAATCTGAGAGCTTGTTAGCTGTTGAATTCAGAGTTCATTTATTGTGGACTGTGTAGTTTACATATACAATTTAGTTTTATCAAAATCTTACTCAATGGCATAATTAACCCATCCTCATTTTATAAATTAGAAAACCGAAGGTTAGGGAATATACAAATAAGGAATTTTGGGGGTGCAATTCCCAGAAATCCAACTTAATTTAGTTGGTTCATATACCTGGGAAGTCTACAGGGCTGTCTTCAGTTCTGGCTGAGTCCACAAATTCAAGATTACCATCATATTTCTGTGGCTTCATTTCTCAGCTCTCTTTCCCATGTGTTGGTGTTATTCTCAGATAGCCTCTCTCTGTGTGTATCAAAAATGACCTCTAAAGTTCCATGCTACTAACATCGTTCTTACAGCTGGAAATCCCAGGGGGTGAAACGGTATCTTTTTCCTGATAAATCTAGAGAAAAGTCTTCAGGACTGGTTTGATCATATACTCATACCTGGACCAATCACTGGAATGGTAGACTCTGACAAGGCCTGGGTCACGTGCCACCCACACAGTCAGAGGGTGTCACAGACTCAGCAAAGTCACAGGAAGAGTTTCCTACAGAAAAGAAGAGTTTGCTTCCCACACTAAGTGGTGAAAACATGTTTAGCAAATATGTATGTGTGTGTGTGTGTGTGTACACACATACATATACACATATGTATGTAGCTACCACACTCTAGTAAAGGAAGGTGAAAATTCTGCCCAAGGCCACATTGCTGGCATTCATATTTACCTGAACTACTCCAAATCCCATACACTCCCACTCTAGAGAAGAGAGAAACACACAGTCAAACCAACTAAAGACAGAAAACTGACATTATATTCATTAACTACTCCAAATACTTTGGAAGTAAATTAAGTGGTAGATTCTGATATTCATGGGGTTTGATACACCCTACCAGAGCAAAGCAGGGACCTGTTGGAGACTACGTCTTTCCAAATGATGGATTTCGAGCTTTGAGTTTATTCTCACAATCACAAAAAATGTTTACTATTCAATCCAATTTATAACCAAAGCATACTGTTTTAAAGAGAGCATTTATATGGAACATAATGGCTCAAAATCATCAATATAAACAGCAGACATTGTAATGTACTATAATATAATCACACCCTAGGGTACCCTGAGATTGACAGAACTATTTACTCATTTGCCAAATTTACATTTTTGTGTCAGCTTCTGTTATTTTTTCTGTTACCTTCCTCACTTGTCAAGAAAATATAAAAACTGAAATAAACTTTTATTTTGAGTAGGATAAAAGAGTTGTCATCTACCACTTCCAGCCTCCCTCAATGTGCTTTTACATCTAGTGTGCTGCTCCAGAAGTATAGTGAGCATAGAAACCAGATAACCAATCTTATTAGGGACCTGTTCAGGTTCGGGGGCTAGAGGAGGGATAGCATTAGGAGAAATACCTAATGTAGATGACGGGTTGATGGCTGCAGCAAACCACCATGGCACGTGTATAACTATGTAGCAAATCTGCACGTTCTGCACATATGTATCCCAGAATTTAAAGTATATAAAAAGAGTGTATCTTAAATTAATGCTTTGAGAAATTGTTTTTTTGTAAGTGAACTTGTAAATAAATTTATTGCTGATGATAATTCTGTTGTATGACTGAAGTATGAAGATATAACGTTCCTAAGGAAAAAAAAAAATTTGATCAGTAACTACATAGGCAATAACCTAAATATTTAAAGAAAAAATAAAACATAAACTTCATTAAATGAAGTAGGTGACACAAAATATTGAGGACAAGAGACATACAGATTTGAATGAGATGGCAGATCTGGGTAACGCTTTTACTCACAGAGTGGAAAAGTGATCATCTTTTTTTAGAGCTTTGGATTTGGAGTCAGACAGATTTGGGTTTAATTCAAAGACTGACCATCTATTTGCTATGTATCCATGGACAAGTTCCTTGCCCTCTCTGAGTTTCAATTTACTTACTTATAAAACACAGATAGTAACAGGTTCTTCTAGGGTAGTTATCAGAATTAAATAAGATAATATTCTGAAGTGCTAGTAACAAGTACTTGGAAAATGATGTCCAAATTATTGTTGTTGTTATTAACACTACTTCGATCCAATAAAACCTAATTACATGATGGGGATAAAGTGGACTGGATTTTAATAATATAGCAACATAGACAGAAAGGCACTAGAAGCTGAAAAACCAAGATTTAGTATTTCAGTCTTAAATCTTCCTTAACCACTTTCTAATCCTGTTGGAAAAGAGATCAAGGAAATATCAGAACATTTTTTATCTATCTTCAAAATTTTTAAAGTGAAATTTGCAAATGGGTAGAATTCATTTATACTTACTATTTCATTTATCATGATTTTAGTGGGATGGAGGTGGACAGATGATGATAAGTTAATACAGCAATGTTTTATGAAGAAATTTGTACCCTAAGTCAGTGAGTACCACAAAAGCAGCACAAATGTCCAGTCATCCCATTTACCAGACCTGCTAGGGCTGCACATAGAAATCTAGCGGGCCTAAAGATCAGATCCTATGAGAGAGACCCCCAATCATTGAGCTATAAGAATCCTACACTGCATGATTAGAGAAGCGTCCCATTTCTCTGGTTGTTCAAAGGCCAATATACAATAGCAATATGAATTGACAGACCCTTGGCTGCAAAACTGTATTTCCATCATAAGCATTCAGTGTTTGATGGTAACTCTAGCATCTCCCTAACATGATGGTGTGGGAATAGGAGGCTGATGTCCCCACTTGCAGTTGACTAGGATTGATCATCTTAAGCATCAACCCAAAGCAGGTTTGCATGGAAATTCATGGGAGAAAAGTTTTTGTTTTTTGTTTTTTTTTAGATTGGCACCAGTGACCTGGAAGAACAATTTTTTTAATAGAAAGCCAACTTTTAGAAGATGAGGGTTGAGCAAGTTAATTATTACCTCTCAGAAGGTGAGGTCATAACAGTGTATAATCAAAACTGCCCTTGAAAAATCCCTTGTATTTACCTAAATCACAGTATAAATGAATAACATACACAATTCTGCACAGTAGTCTTATGCACACAAAAATGGAAAATCCCTAAGCTACACTAAAGGAGGGCAGGGAAAACAAGAGGGATGTCTATAGGCAAATATCAAGGCATTCAAATCATTTGGCTTTGAAAACAATATTGAAACCCCTAGATGGATGAAAGCTCAGGGGATAAATCCTACACTCTGTACATGAGTGTCCTAACTCATGTACAGAGCTTACTCCATTCTCTTACAGCAGAAAATCTCCATAGCATTAATTAATAGATTTGTTTATTATTGGAAGAATTACATCAGTTCCTAAGTTAACTGGGCTTTATTCAGTTTCCACAGGTCACAGCTGATGCAATAAAAACTAATACATTATTTTTGGTTCTATACGGTATTTGAGCTTTGTTTTATTTCCTTGGTCAAGAGGTAGTTTCTAGTCAAATGAAAAACAACATGCAAGGCATTACAATAAAGGAGGAAAACTTGCCATTAGTAAGAAATACAGAGTCAAACCCACCAGTTTTCCTCTGTCACCTTACTAAAGGAAAACTACCGTGTGCCAAGAACACTTCTATCCATTATTCAGTTTAATTCCTATAACAATTTTATGATATGTATCCTACTTTTATAGATGAGAAAGCTGAGACTTCAAGAGATGATGTGACTTATCTTAGTTCATGCAGCTTGTGAATGGAAATGCTGGAAGTAAATCATTGCTCTTTTAAGTCTAAAGTTCTCTGTAATTCTCTTGCCTCTGTATCATACCCTAAAAAATAATCTAGTATTTAGACACCATAATTAAACCTTAAACACAGCATAGAAATTCACTTGCCTCTTTAGTTAAATACACTTGCTAAAAATAAGCATAAAATCAGCCCACCAAGTATTCAGCTAATGTATAAATACTTAGTTGTATCTATGCAAGCCAAATTATTGGCATCACCTGGTTCTAAATATTGTTAGCAATATTATGGCACTACTTGATTCTACATATCATTAGAAATATCATTGTTAAACTTATCTGACCAGATTACTCATGAGCTTTGGAAATTCAGATTTGCTTAAATCTAACTCAAATAGTTGCCCAGCCAAGAGTTTCCATCCTTGACTTTTCTTAACAGCCTTGGAAATAAGTCTCACTGTGAATTGTTGCAGTAGCAAAAAGCCATTTTATTGTGTTCCAATTATTCTGTAGATAATCCTACAATATTATGACAAAGGATGAGACATTTTAATGTAAGAAATTGTAATACAATATTTAGCAAATTAAAAATATTATTTACTGAGTATTAAATACTCTAAAAATATTTATTTGCGATTATTACTGAGTCCTTATTATGTTCAAGACACTCTTTTTAGTGCTGAAGATACAACAATGAACAAGGTAGAGAAGATTCCTGCCTCTATGAATCATCATGAAAGAAGCAAGAGACAAACAGTAAGCAAGTAAACAAGTAAATACAGATTATAGATTGTAAGGTAGGCATTGAAGGAAACAGAGAGATGTTAACACCTGAAGGTGAGAAACAGCCTATCACTTTAAGAGCAGGAATAAAAGTTTTCCAAGTAGAGAAAATGGCCAATTCCTGAGGCAAGAAACAATGTGGTTGTTGGAGTAATAGAAAGTCATCCAGTGAAACACAGTAGACTAGAATAACCAAAGCAAGTGAGCAGGGTCTAGAGTACACAGGGGCTTGTAGGCCACAGGAAGGAGTTTGGATGTAATTCCAACAGGAATGAGAAGCCATTGAAGGCAGATTCAGCAGGGGAGGGACACAGGTGGGTTTGTGTTTAACCTGCCTGCTGACGAGGAATGCTCACTTTGTGCCAGGCATTGTACAGAGGCCTTTCCTTTCTCTCATTAGGTGGTCTTACCACTATTGCGACGTGAGAAAACAGAACCATACAACCTAGTTATTTAGTATCACTCAACTGTCGGGTTTGAAACTCATACATCTGACTCCCAAGACCAAGTACTTAATTACCATGCCTGGCTCTGGCAATTAATAAACAGCCTAATCAATAAAACATTTTACGTCTCTGATACCTTGAGCATTTGATGTTCCATTTCTTGAGATAGACTAGAATCCAAAGTAAATGAATACTCTCCGAGGAATAATATCATTATTCATTTAAAAATAAACATGTGCTGGAGTAAAGATTCTTAGTCCAAAGGTGAGTGAAGTAATTAGAACTCAGGAATATAAAAATATTTATGGTTTTGATGCTAAACAGGAGTCTATTTTCACAGAGGAGCAAATAGGAATAAACTAATAAAAAGCATTTAAGAAAACATCATGTAGAATCTCACTATTTAGTGGTTAGTAAAACTTTATACAGCACAAGAACAGACAAGCTATTGTTCTAAATATGAAAATAGATTTGACTGTTACCTGGATGGTTTCAGTTCAGTCCAATTGGACATAGATGTGTTGACCTCCAGGGTATTTCTAGTCTCAGAATCTAGTTCTGACATGTCATGCTCCTCTGATAGCCTGCAGATACTGGGACTTTCCAGGAAAAAAATGAAATAAGTCCTGGGTCTTGGGCCTTCTTTGACTCTTCAACTATATTATTTTCTCTTTTCTTATTCTTTATTTTATTCTTTTCCAAAACGGCTTGTTATTTCCTTGTGGTTTATAGCATCTTTTCAACAATGATGTGTACAAAGGCTCAAGCCCATGTTGCTAAAGAGCATGGAATTAAGGTAATAGCATGTTGTATAAATTACCTGGTTCCCATAGAGAATTATGGAGAAGGATCTTAACCGTTTTTAGATGTAAATTAATAGGAGCAGTAAACAGTTACATAATGTTTACTATGAGCATTAGGCACTCCTCTAAGTGCTTCACAACTGTTAACTCATTTAATCCTATCAGGCTATACTATTACTACTTCCATTTTACAGATAGGAAAACTAAAGTAAACATAGATTAAGTAGCTGGTCAAGGACTCCTGAACAAGGAAGTGGTGGAGCTTTGACTGAACCCCAGTGATCTGGCCCCAACAATGTATTCTTAGAGATTACTTTCCATGCTGCTTTGATGGCAAGATCAGGAAAATATGTGGAGCCATGAAACTACTGATCTTTTAATAAATGTCTAAAACTTAACAGAGTACTTGAACATCTCAAAGTCAGTGCATTAATAGCTCTGATTGGAAGCAGGATTTTCTAGCAACCTAGGATTATCAACCAGAGACACACAAAATAGGTGTTTTAGTAGAAAGGCACTGAGAATAACATGAGATAAGCCCTTTCAAAGAGTTCCTGGAGTAAAAACCTAAACTAGTATTGAGTGCAAATCTGCTAAAACTGTAGATGTTGATGGATGACTTATCTTAATATCAACCTATAAAAATGAAAAGATTCCTGCAGCTTCATTTCATTTCTTCCCATCAAAACTGGACCTTTGGCAGAAAATGTAAAGATTTCATATTGGGACCAGGCGCGGTGGCTCACGCCTGTAATCCCAGCACTGTGGGAGGCCGAGGAGGGCGGATCACAAGGTCAGGAGATGGAGACCATCCTGGCTAACACAGTGAAACTAAAAATACAAAAAATTAGCCGGGCGTGGTGGCGGGCACCTGCAGTCCCAGCTACTTGGGAGGTTGAGGCAGGAGAATGACATGAACCCGGGAGGTGGAGCTTGCAGTGAGCAGAGATCACACCACTGCACTCCAGCCTGGGCAACAGAGCCAGACTCCGTCTCTCAAAAAACAACAACAAATAAAAAAAGATTTTGTCTTATCTATGCGCTCACTTTCACAGTGTGAATCAAATATTTGTACTCCCTGAATGATGAGATTAATCTTGGAGTGTTTTCCCAATTCTCTAGAAAATAAAGAGCACAAGGTATTAATAATAGCTAAACTGTGGTGGGCCCTTACCATGTCCCCAGGAGTTTACCTGCATTAATGTAATCAAACCTTACAACTGCTCCCTGAGGTCAGCAAGTTTGGGTAGACAGCTCCATACACTGCCTCCTGCCTCCTGTCTCCATACCCCTCTGACCCACAAAGCGCCTGCTTAGTTCCCATTTTGGCTATTTTTCCTTATTGTGTAAATGTCTTGGTCAGAAACCTCCATGGGGAATCAGAATGAGTAGCAGTTTACTAAACCCACCCTCCCCTCATTCCCCTAGTCATAAATAATTTTCCCATCTTCAGGATACAAATGAGGAACTGAAGGTTCAATTGGGATAGGTAAAGTACCACTGGGACACAGTTAAAAGAGCACCCTGGAGTAAGAACTGCTTAATCAAAACCTTTTTTTTTAATAGAAGAAATTTAAAACTCTTAGTTCCATTGCCTGCAGAAAATTTAGAACAAACTCTAGAACTCAGAATGTGCCTTTCCCTAATGGGAATGGAGGGAGGGAGGAATTGTTTCAGATTATAAGGCTGTGTTGTTCAATAAAGGGAACAGAATCAGAACTAGGGAGAAGTTTTTCTGGTCCCAGATCTTTACCTGTTAACGTCTCTAGGGTGGGCTTCCTGTGCTGCAAGAGAAAAATATTAACCTAAATGACCTCCAGCTACCTCTCAGCTCTAGAATTTCATGTCTCCTTGCAAAGAGCTGCTAGGAGAGTCAAGATAATCGATGTGAAACCATTTTAAAGATTTTACCATCTGCTCTGGAAATGTATTATTATATGGAAAAATATAGCAAAAAATTTCAAAGTGTCGTAAGGCCAAAGTATCCGGGAGATTGTTCCCACTTTGGTCCCACTCTGAGGGCCATCCCACACAAGGGAGTGCATGAGGAAGAGCCAAAGGGCCTGGAATATTTTTCAGAGCAAATGTCTCTGCTTTTGTTTTTTCCCTGATGCTCTTCTCTTCCCCAGCTGGGGTTCCCTTCAATTGATTTCAAAGAAAGAGCTCCCATTGTCACAAATGAAAGTTGCACCTGCACTCTGCAGAGAAGCAAATGGAACTCACCAGGAGAATGATAAAATAGACAGGTTTTCCTTAAATCAGAGAAACAAAAAAACAGGTAAATAATAATTTGAAATTACACTTTATCACAGTAGTCACAATAGAAGTCTGAGAAGTAGGCATTCTCCTTAGAGAAATGAGCAGCTATCTGTGTACGAGAAGAAGATACAGTGATAGAGTGAGGCCAGGAGAGTTGGGGGTGGGCATATTTAATATGGCAGTGGGGCACGGTCAGGGCAGGCTCACATATTAAGAAAGCATCTATCTGCCTCTAGGAGACTTTACCTAAATTAATTTAAAACAAAATAACTGTTAGAATTTCCACTTCATAGAAGAAGGAAGCAGGCCTGGGAGAGATGACTTGCCCAGGTCACATAGGTAAGTGAAAGCTGACCCCTCAGTGGTACCTCCAAACCCTTCAAGTCCCCAAATCCTCCTCTACATTTCTATATTTATTATGAAGTCTGTGTTTTAACTGCAGTAAAGGGACTGGGTGGAAAAATTGTCAAGTTCTAGACACAACTGAGTGTTCATGTATATGTCAACATTAGTGGGGCTGTCACTGCTGGCCCAGGTGCAGAAGCTATAGTCACTGCCCCAATACAGTTGATTCTCATCCATCTTAATAGTGGTGGCAAGCAGATAAACCAAGCAGATAAGTCTCCTCTGTGATAAACCAAGCAGATAAGTCTCTTCTTTTTCGCACTCTCTTGCAAGTTGACCATACTGCCAAGTTAATCAAGTACAAAATGCAAGCTAACCGGACAGGTCTCCCTTGGGTTGCTGCTCAGTGTAATGGAAACGGGGTTATTCTATGGATTAGGATTGAGTAAGCTGACATTTAGATGGGGATAAAGTATTTGCTTGTGCAGCTTTGCCTCACTGCTTTGGAATGAGCCAAATGTGGAAAGGGAACCAAATCCACTCTGGGAAAGGCAAAGTCCAGCTGAAATGTGCAAATTACTATCATATAAACAAATGCCATTCTTTATCTGGCTCTCAAGGTACAAAGTAGGTTCTTAAGTACAGATTTTCTGAGCTTTTCCTGGCACTAAACACCTCTTTTCTTGTCTTTCTGCAGGGACTTCATGTTTTCAAAGGTTTTTCTATTTACCAAACTTCATTTAAGTAAATTAATTCATTTGTTGAGTCTTATTCATCAAAGATATAACTACCAATCAAAGCTTCTAATCAGCATGGGATAACTAATATTTCTACAGTGTGCTAATTATAATTCCAGGCTAAAGCAAAAAACTTGACATTTTAATTAGCAAGGGCAGCTTTGCTATACTAAATGAGTCATTTCTATTGGCTGCTGCAAATATGGAAGATAACTTCCAGTGTCCTGTGGATCCAGGGGTCTAAGGTTAAAAAATAGTGGAGTTCTCTGGCCTCTAAAAATAGGTCAAGGTCCTTTTTATATAATCCCTAAGACCTCCTGCAAATCCTTTCCAACATAACTTCCACGTTGCATTGTAATTGTCTTTTTAAATATACATAATTAGAGTTGGATTACTTAGGTACCATCCTAATTACATAAGCATACCTACTGAGTTTCCTCCAAACATGTGCTTTCCCCATGTTATTTATTGAATGTTATTTTCTCCAACTCACATCACTGATGTGTATTTTGTTACATATCCATTCAGATATTTTGGCACATATACAATGAAATATTACTCAAAGAAATGAAAATCCACTTCTTGTAACTTCCAATTTGATGAATTAGTAAATGTTTCACATATCAGGTGAATAAAAAAAGGAAGAAGGGCACAGGAAGAGTGAAAGGATAGGAAAAACATTTTTAAATTTATCGAAATATGGCCTTACCCAGACAAAGAAGAGGAGGTGGGCATCTGTACACAGAGAATCAGGCTTAGGACACGTTCATTAGCTACACCTAATGATAGTTTAGAGATTGAGGAGAAAATGACAAGAGACAGTGGCACAGAAAGCTGATCATGTGTTCACTGATAAGAAATTTAGATTCTATCCCGACACTTCAATGAAGATTTTTGTAAAAGAGGTATTTGTGCTTTAGAAAGCACAATGGCTCTATGTGACCAAAGCATAACTCAGGTGTCAGCAGCATTGACTCTGCCTAGCAACACAATAGAAATCCCCCTGAATCACCTCCTCTACCCTACAAAATCCATGCTCCTCCCAAAGAGTGGTGGGAGACAAAAATATGCCACCCCAAAATTTGAAGGGTTGTTGAGCTGAAGACAAGAAGAAGCAGATACAGGACAGCTCTCTGCCTTTTCTGTGTTTGCCCCAAAACAGGGCATAGACTTATAAAGACAAAAGCTATTGTGCCTCTCCTTTCTTATCAGGGAGAACAAAAGTTAATTGATTAAGATAGCTTTGGACCCTTATCAGCCCAGAAATGATACCAGAGAAACTTGTATTAAGAAGCTTTACTGGCCAGGCGCTGTGGCTCACAACTGTAATCTCAGCACTTTGGGAGGACGAGGCAGGCAGATCACGAGGTCAGGAGATCGAGACCATCCTGGCTAACATAGTGAAACTCCATCTCTACTAAAACTACAAAAAAATTAGCCAGGCATGGTGGCAGGTGCCTGTAGTTCCAGCTACTCAGGAGACTGAGGCAGGAGAATGATGTGAACCCGGGAGGCAGAGCTTGCAGTGAGCTGAGATCACGCCACTGCACTCCAGCCTGGGGACAGAACGAGACTCTGTCTTAAAAAAAAAAAAAAGAGGCTTTATTAACCAGCCTTTAATTTGCCAGTTTTTTGCCTTCCTCCAAATTGCTGCTGTAGAGACTCAAAGCCCTTTTCCTCTGTCTTGCCACTTCTCTAAAACCTTACTTTGTTGAAGATGCTATATAAGCTGGAATTCAAAGCCACCTCTTTGATAACTACTCATTTGGGGTGGGGGGGTCTCCCATGTAAACATGAAATATACAGGTCAATAAATTTCTGTTTTTCTTTTGTTAGTCTGTCTTTTGTTAACAGGAGTTCATTGCAACTACAAACTTACAGGAGTTTTTAAAAAATCCTGCAGCAATTCTAGTAATTTCCAGGGATGTTTTGTTTCCTGGACTCCTGAGTCTCTGAAGCTTCTGATTTCTTTTAACATCAGTCCTAAAAGGAAGTCCAGTTTTCTCTTTCAGTTTCAAACATACACACACAATGTTTTTTTATTAATACCAAGTCTTTTGTGTTTTGGATTTTTGTTTTGTTTTGTTTTATATATTTGATCATTTTGTCTTGAAAGCTACACTGAAGATTTCTTGGGGAAGACATATTAGGTTAGGGAAAAGTAATTGTGGTTTTTGACATTACCAATCTAATAGAAAGGGTTATATCCCCATGATGCAAAATCGATGGCAATGGGAAGCTTTTTTTTTTTGTTTTTCAAAATGCCCATTGGCCATTCACTTGGGCCATTATCTTATTTCTTGCTCCTTGCTCTCCTTTGTCCCATTGTACCACGGAAACTTCCACACTTCTTGGAATAGCCTCGAGAGCTGTGAAAGGCTTCCCCTCTATCAGACAGAACAACATGTCCACATCCGTGCTCTGATGTCAGGTTCCTGCCTCCCTGGCCTGGTGTGATTCTGCTGCCCCCAAGCAGGCATACCAAGGCTTATTTCCATAAAAACTATTTCTTCCTTGATGAAATTTTTCCATCAACTGTAAAGAGAATTAGATTTTTTTCATCTTCTTAAAAAGTATGGAAAGAAGACACACTTTCAATGAAAAAAATGGTAGTTGGTACAGAAATGTAGTGGAAAATGGTAAAACTGAAATCGTGTAAATAGTGAGAGGATTGTTTTAAGAGATAATAAGGAGATAGAATCAACAGTGTCTGAAGATTGATTAGATAACAGCTTTGTGGAGGAAGAGATGGACTCAAGGTTAATTTTGTTTTCTTACTTGAACAGCTGGGACTATCACATAAATGGTAATGATATTCACCAAGGTAGAGAATAATGGAGGATTATAATATTATTCATTTGTATGTCCTTTTTCACATTGAGATGTCTGTAGAACATGCAGTGATGATGTCCAGAAGGCAATTGGATTTATAGGTCTGAAACTTTGGTGAAACATATTTAGACATCACCAGAATGTCAGTAGATTTAAGCTGTAAAAATAGATTACATCACCCTGCACCAGTGTAATATAAGTTAAGAAGAGACGTGACAACAAAACCAGGAGACATCTATGCATAAGAAGTGCAGAAGGAAAGAAAAGCCCTCTTAGGGGCTGGAGGAGCCACCAGAATGGAGAAGGAGAATCAGGAAGGAATTGGTATCTTGAGAGCTGAGGGAGGAAAGTCCCAGAAGGACAGACTAATGACGATGTTAATATTGTGCAGAAACTAACATTGGGACCACAATCCTCCACGGGATTTTCTCCTATTTTGTTGAGGGAAGAAAACCATTGTGAGATTTGCCAGATTTGAAATTAAACAGTTGTTTTAATTTCTTATAAGTTCTAATAATCTACTTGTCTTTAACCCACTTCTTATCACTGACAAGTAAACATATTCAAAATATTCCAGAATATAACATTATTTTATTCACAGCTATGGAATAACCATAATGACAGGTGTACATGAGAGACCACACATCACTTCCATCTTAATTGGTAAGGCTGAGAGTCCCAAGGAAATCAATCCCAACATTAGCACTGCAATTATCAAGCCTAAGCCATTGCCTAGTGAAAACTAGGCATATTCGGTAGCTGCGTGAAATCTTTCAGGTCATTGGGTCAGATATTATACTAAATTATTACAAATGGTATAGGAAAATAAATAACAGATTATTAAATATTTAGAGACATATCTATTAGGATAATCTGCCCAAGGAGAGTGGTAATTTAATTTGTTTAATCTTATTTTCTTCCTCTCTATACTATTCTTAGATAGCCATAACAAGATCTCCTTCAGTATAACATGTTTCACTGCCTAATGTTAACAGATATTATTCTTTAGGAGAAAAACATAACATCAAGAAATATTCTTCTACCTAAGAGAAAGTATTTTATAGAAACTGATATGGTAGGTGCCGTCATTTCTGCTTCGGGCTGTGGGCACCCATTCCATGGTCTGCTGGCCACTTAGAGCTTGCCCTGAGCCAGAGGGAGCTGCCTCATCCAGGTTGATATCTCATTGACAATGAAAGTCCATGTCCAGTGACTGCTTTGTATGGGCACAAACCCAGAGGCTTTGCCTTGGCTCGTGCCCTAACTATGGAAAACGCTATAGGGTCAAATCAGCTCCATCCTTTTAAAATGCGGTGAAGCCTCTGTGGCAACTGCTTCAAGTTCAACCTCTTCCTTTGTCCCAACCTGCTTCCCTCACTCCCCGACAGGCACTGTTCCTGAGAGCACTCGCTGCTACTTCTTGCACACAGATCTTGGTGTCTCAGTGTCTGTTTTTCAGGGAACTTAATCTAAGACAACTGATAGTATATGTCTATTTAGATACTCGAGATTAGACATGGTTGGGCTCCTAAAAGATTGAGTACTATGGATCTCTGTTTCTAAAACTCTAAAATGCAAAAAGATGAAGTGGTTATAATTATATCTGTAACTTTCAATCATCTCTGTTGTGTGCGCTAATAGTTCCATAACAATGAACACAATAATTATTGTGTTCTTCATCATGTTTGTATAAATGCCATATTGAGCAGAGTGGTTTTCATCTCTATTTATTTTTTTAGAGACACCATCTTCCTCTGTTACCCAGGCTGGAGTGCAGTGGCATGATCATAGCTCACTGCAGTCTCAACCTCCTGAGCTCAAGCCATCCGCTTGTTTCAGCCTCCTAAATTGCTGAGATTATAAACATGAGCCACTGCACTCAGCCTGTTTTTTGTCTCTAACTCTCACCTCTCACCTTCCCTTCTTGAAAATTTTAGGAAGTGTGTTATTGTGCTTTTGCTGTTGATGGTGTTGTTGTTGACTATTTCTGCCTTCCTTCTAATAACTTTGATTCTTATTTATTCTCAGATTTTGCTGCCTATTTACAATTATTTAACTTTTTTCTCTGCCTATAATCTTCACTGATTGCATAGGCTTGTAGAAATGCCTACCATGTTCCTTAAAGTTGCCGTGACTTTTCTTCACCTTGATTACTTCTCTCCAATTTTGAAACATGTTCTTTGACACTTCTGTAATTTTTAAGAGGAGAAAGACTTCGTTTACTGTAATCATTCCTCTTATGTTTTAAAGTGTATCCTATTTGTTAGCAGTTAGAATGATGTTTTAATGAATTTAGAGAACCTAGAGATGCCCTAAGTATGCCTCATCAATTGCCCTATAACCATGAGTTCTTCTCTAAAACAAACATTCTAAGAACGGAACAAACATCTAAAGAATGAAACACAAAGAATGAGAAACAAGATACCATTTCAGATTAGGCAAAGACAGAATCAGAACACTTCACCTAGACTAAAAGCTTTGTCAGAATGCTACCTAACCTCTTTTTTATTATTATTTATTTATTTTTAGATGCAGTATTGCTCTATTGGCAGGCTGGAGTGCAGAGAAGTGATCTCAGCTCACTGCAACCTCCGCCTCCCGGATTCAAGCAATTCTCCTGCCTCAGCCTCCCAAGTAGCTGGGACTACAGGTGCACGCCACCATGCCTGGCTAAATTTCGTATTTTTGGTAGAGACGGGATTTCACCATGTTGACCAGGATGGTCTTGATCTCTTGACCTCATGATCCACCCACCTGTCCTCCCAAAGTGCTGGGATTACAGACGTGAGCCACCTAACCTCTTATTATCCTCCAATTGGTTAAGTGGTACAAGTCTTTAAGAAATAGCTAGTGTACTTAGGCCCAGAAGCCAGGAGAAAAGGAGAAAGAGCTGCTGTCCTATGTCTGCTTGCCTGATGGAGGCTGGAATAGGACCAGCTTCCAAGTAGATGCACTACCTTTTCACATGGTGATTTCTGCATTCCCCACACCATAAGCATTCCAGGAGAAGGTCCTCCTGTGGAGGAGGAAGGAAGAAGGTAGGTGGAAGAGGCAGGCAGAGAAAAGCAGCACCCATACCCCAACACACACACATGCACGCATGTGCACACGTATGCACGCATGCACACACACACACTGATGAACAGGAAATTTGTTATTATCCTTAAATGTCCATTTCTACTAAATTTCCCTGCTTTTGAAGAATTAAGTTAACGAGGCAAAAAGAAGCACCCTTACTACCTGTTTCTATAGGGGTGTTATTTACCTGATTTGCCAACTCTGAAAGTCAGAATTTTTGTTCTAAATTCGTGTAGAATCCACAGGGACGTCAAAACCAAAGCCAGTGGCCACTCTGTTTATTTATCAATGCAGATAATAAGTCAGAAGTTAGATATTTTGGATATCAGGCCTAAGTACATAAAGCAATAATCAGAGGAGTGACCTAGGATTCTGTAAAGATGAGAAAGGAATTGATTGAGAATGACCAAATTATTATAATACCAACAGGTAATATTTCTTATGTGCTGACACTCTTCTAAGGGCTTTGCATGCCCAGTGTACTCAGGAGGTGTGCCTTACTATTATCTATATTTTACAGCTGAAAAAATCAAGGCTTAGAGATGATTAGTATCACTCCCAAAACTGTATTGTTAGCAGCTAAAATGAAGAATATATACAGTTTTTATGCAGTGGATTCTAACAACTTCCCACATCTTCTTGCCCGTGGGGTTAAGGGAAGTAGAATGGGTCTTCCTGGATCCCATAGAGTCTCTGCCTTGTTCTTGTCCCACATGGTCTAATCAGTCCTAAGATGCTGACTTCCTCCTTTAAGTCCTCCTTACTAATCCTCAGTCTTAAACTTTACTTAGGTATTTAGCCACTATTGTTTTGAAGATCTCACAGTTTATTTTCACTCTTCTCTAGTGTGCTTTACATACATACTCTGACTTTTTCCATCTTCAAATAATTTCTCTTGAAAGCACTCTACTTGCCAGCTACTGCCTCTACTTTGTAGCAAAATTCATCCAAACAATTATCTACACTCATTGTCTCCGATCTTTCTCCTAAACCTACCTGAGCAGAATTTTGTTCCTACCACTGTGTTGAAACTGGTCTTGTAAAGGTCTTCAATAACATCACATTAATAAATCCAGTATTCAATTCCCAGTCCATGCCTAATTGAATATCCGACAGTGTTTGGTACATCGGATCACTGTGTTATCTGTGACACTACCTATCTGTGATTTCCTTTGGAATTTCCAGGTCTCCCCACTTCTCTGGCTGTCCTTCCATTCACTGGTTGCCCCTTCTCTGTTTCTTCTGCCAGAGGCTGTTTTCCTGTCAGTCCTTTTAATGTTGGAGTACTTCCATGGCTCAGTCCTCAGTCCTCTTCACTTCTGTATCTATACTCAGCCCTCTGGTGATGTCATCCAGTCTTGTGGCTTTAAATACCATTTGCATCCCAACAACTCCTGAATTTATACATCCAAGCTCAGACCTCTCTCCTGAGCTTCACCTTCATATGTGTAACAGCCTGTATGACTCTC
Organism: Rhinopithecus roxellana; assembly: GCF_007565055.1. Classification (NCBI taxonomy): domain Eukaryota; kingdom Metazoa; phylum Chordata; class Mammalia; order Primates; family Cercopithecidae; genus Rhinopithecus; species Rhinopithecus roxellana. Next base: position 67,957,992 of record NC_044556.1, read on the forward strand.
CATCTGATATATAAAAGATATCTTACACCTAACGTGTCCAAAATTCTGTCCCTGATCTTCCTTCCTAAACCTACCCCACCTTGGTTGGTTCACTGTCACTCATCTTTCCAGTTTTCAGTTCGACACTTTCAAGTCATCCCTGACTTTTTCTTTCTCTCACACAGTATAGCCAAACCAGCAACCATATCCTTTCAGCTCCATCTGCGACATACATCCAGAATCTGACTACATCCCTACCTCTACTCTTGCCATCCTGGTCCCACACACTCTCATCTCTCACCAGAGCAACTGCAGGAGACACCTAACTGGTCTCCCTGTTTTCACTTTTGTCACTTGTTAGTCTGTTCCTGACTTAGCAGCCAGAGTTCATCTTTATAAAACGTAAAGTCAGGTCACCCACTCCTCTACTCCACTGCAAGAACTTTTCACGTGACCCATAGTGAGAGTCCAAATCCTATAATGGTTTGTGGGATTCCACAGGGTTTAACCTCCCTGAGGCCTTCTGACCACCCTTCCCACTGTTCACTCCCTTATTCCTTTCCAGCCTTCTTGCTGTTCGTAGAAGATACCAAGTTCAGTGTTCCTTTTTGGAACACTCTTTCCCCAGATAGCTACACAGTTAATATATCATCCCCTTTAAATCTTTGCTCAAAAACACCTGCTTAAGAAGACTTCCTCCAATTTCAGATTACAAACTCCCCAATACTCCTGCTCTAGGTTTTTAGTTGTTTTTGCTGTTGCTCTTTATAGCACTTAACACTTTTGACTGTCCTAAACACATTTTCTCTTATTGTATGTCTCACTCCATTAGAACATAAATTTCATGCAAGGGAGGGGTCTTGCCTGCTCTTTTCACTGATGTATCCCAAATACATGGAATAAGCCTGGCACATAATAGATGCTCAATAAATATCTGTTGAATGTCTGAGTTTGGGGGTGTGGTGCTATAGCACTGTCTTTCTAATCTGACCATTGCGTTCCTTTTCTGTCTTCCTTTAGTAGTTGACTTCTCCCAAGAGATTCTTGTGCTTCTGTGCATCCTGCCAAAAATGGGGAGAGATTTTGTTGTTATTTTTACGGAGGTGAGATTCATAAAACATAAAATTAATCATTTTAAACTGAACAGTATAGTGACATTTAACATCTTCACAATGTTGCACAATCGACACCTCCATCTAGTTCCAAAATGTTTTCATCACTCCAAAAGAAAAACCCGTACGCAACGAGTGGTCACATTCAATTCTCCCCTGACCCCAGCCGCGGGCACCACCAATCTGCATTCTTTCTCTATGGACTTACCTATTCTGGATATTTTATATAAATGGAATCATCCAATATGTGAACTTTTATGTTCGGCTTCTTTCACTGAACATAATGTTTTGAGATTCATCCATGTCATACCATGTATCCCTATTTCATTTCTTTTATATCTGAAGAGTATCCTATTGTATGTATATACCACAATGTGTTTATCCATTCATCCATTGATGGACTTTTGGAGCTGTTTCTATCTTTTTGCTATTATGAGTAATGCTGTTATGAACATTCATGTACATTTGTGTATTTGAATACCTGTTTTTTAATTCTTTGAGGTATCTATCTAGGAGTGGAATGGTAACTCTGTGTTTAGCTTTTTGAGGGACTACCAAACTGTTTTCCACAGCAGCTGAACCATTTTACTTTCCCATCAGCAATGTGCAGAAGTTCCAATTTCTCCACATCCTTGCCAACACTTGTTATTTTCCGTGTGTGTATGTGTGTTTTATTATATTATAGCCATCCTAACGGGTGTGAAGGAACACTTCACTGTGGTTTTGATTTGCATTTCCTGAAAAGCTAATGATATTAACCATTTTTTAATGTACTTGTTGGCCATTTGAATATCTTCTTTGGAGAAAAGTCTTTAAAGTCATTGACCCACTTCTTAATTGGATTTAGTTTTTTTGTTGTTGAGTTATAAGAGTTCTTTACATATTCTGAACAGTAGTCCTTTATCAGATATATTACCTGCAAGTATTTTCTTCCTTTCTGTGGGTTGTCTTTTCACCTTCTTGATGATGTCTTTCAATGCGTACAGGTTTTAATTTTTATGAAGTCCAATTTGCATGTATATTTTTTGTTGTTCCTTGTGCTTTTAGTAAAAGGAAAGTTTTAAAGTCACATTAGTGGAAAGAGTTTTCTCCTGCTTGGAGTCCAAACCTTAATCCATTACTAAATGTGAACAGCATTATGATCCATAACTGCATTCAGCTTTGCCCAGACAGCAGTAAATCTGGACATCACCACCCGTTATCATGAGACATTTTTCTTAGCTCCTGATATTACTCACTTTGTGAGGAAAGTTTACTGTCTAACACTCCTGGGCTCTGCCAGGCCCCTCACTCACTGTTTCTCCTAATCAGTAAGTAGATTTGGGAGTGATTAACTAGCAGAGTTAGTGCTGCTCCTCCCTGTTTCTCTTGACAGTTTGTCTGCCTATGGAGACAATGTGTACTGCTCTGCTCTCTATCATGTGAGGAAGAAAGCTCACAACTGAGTGTATTGCTCAGCTCATGGATATAATCTTATATCTGTAATGAAGTTGATGTTTTTGCTTTCATATGCCTCGCCCATTCGCTGACGTGTGCATTCATTCATCAGCAAATAATTATTGAATGACTGTTTGAAACTAGGCACTGTCTTATGTGCTGATGACACAACTGGAACAAAATAGATAAAAAATCCTTGTGTTCATGGAGTTATGGTGCTAATATTAAGGTTGAAACAAACAGGATAAATAAGTAAAATTATATTGGTCGGAACTTGAGCAAAAAATACAGAGGTACCCTTTATTGGCCCCCTCAGAGCCTAACAATAACCAGTGTCATAGGGTTTCTAATCACATAACTCAAAAAGTTTACCATTTTCTCTGGCCTGCATTCTTGGTTACAAGCAGTAGACAGGAACTCCAATTATTTTACATATAGATGAAATTACCATGTAGAGGAGCAGTTTTGAAACATAAGTAGGAAACAAAGTGGCTCTGGAAACCAATTGTATGGTGTAATCCCTGAGCACACCTTGCCACAGCCATCCTTTTAAGCCTCACAGCTCCACATCCGCTGCTTAAGGGGCAAGATCCCAGGCAGGAGTCTCCTAATGGTGGAGCTGAAATCATGTGCACAGGCTCTGGCTGCCATAGATAGGGTGAAGAAATAACTGGCTTTCCTGGATTTCCATACTGAAAGGTAGGGATCAGCTTCTTACTGGCGGCCACCTAATGAGATAATCTGAAAATAAAACATGTTGGATATTAGGTTGCCTGCATGGCCAAAGGGGATCTATATCCATTATATGAGCACCCTATTACTGCACGCACCCTAAGTCCTACTCATCTTACTTTTTCTACTTCCCATTTTATAAAGAAATTTTGGTCGGATTTTTTTTCGTTTAATATTATGGCCTGAAAGTGAAAAAAACTGTCATTTTAAAACTGCAAGTACTTGGTGGGGCGCGGTGGCTCACGCCTGTAATCCCAGCACTTTGGGAGGCTGAGGCAGCAGATCACGAGGTCAGGATATGGAGACCATCCTGGCTAACACGATGAAACCCTGACTCTACTAAAAAAAAAAAAAAAAAAAAAAAAAAAAAAAAAAAAAAAAAATTAGCTGGGCATGGTGGCAGGCACCTGTAGTCCCAGCTTCTCGGGAGGCTGAGGCAGGAGAATGGCTTGAACCCTAGAGGTGGAGCTTGCCGAGAGCGGAGATTGCGCCACTGCACTCCAGCCTGGGTGACAGAGTGAGACGCCTCTAAAATAAGAGAAAAAAAATGCAAGTACTGTTGTCTCCTGACAGATGGAAAATTGAATTAATCTTTGAGGCAAATTGCTCCCTCATTTTGGTGGGGAAAAAAAAAGAAAAAACTGCCACTGTTTAACAACACAGCATCCATCCTGAGTACAGGTGTTTCTAGCAGAGCTATGCCTCTGAAGATATAGTCAGTTTGTTAAGATAAACGTTTCTTAAGGATAGGAACTACCCCATGTTTTTGCATTATTGTTTTTGTGGAGGGCTGTGTGTATGTGTGTGTGTGTGTGTGTACAGAAATTCAAGCACTTGCTGATAGGAAATTTATGAACAAAGACTCTAAAGACTCAAGAAAGATGATATTTACTGCCAGCAGATAAGAAACTGTAAAAAGGAACTGGAAATAAAATATTGCACACATGATATTGTTCAAAAGAGAATAACACAGAGTTTGGAAAATATACTTATTTTGGACAATGTTCAGATGTGATTATCTTTTGGAAGCCCTAGGACAAAACCGTCATGGGGTGGATTGTGAGTAGGATCCCCTCAGGAGAGGGAACATCCCACCATCACTAATTCAGTACCCACTTCATGTTGCTGCCCCTGTTTCCATAGCTACATGCCCTTCCACATTCAGGAACCTGACCTTACTGCTGTCACTGTCTCTGCCATGACCACGGTGAGAACTGCCCACCTGCTTGCCTCATACCATCCTGGCTGCTGAGACAGCCTGACATGAGAGTTGCTGAGTGGTGGAGACTGGGCAATGTGCCTGTATTCTAACTGTAAGGCAGACTGAGCAAGCTGCTAAGGAACGTTTACAGCTCCTTTAGAGGCAGAAGATCTTTGCCAACACTGCCCCCTCCCCATCCGCCAAGGTGCTGGGAAAGAGTTTGAGTAGGCAAAGTAATAAAAAACGCCCACTACACGTCCCAACATCTTTTTAAATATAGTATTGTTTTGTAATGCAATAAGCTGCTAATTAGGTTTGGTACCATTGCCCTCATTTTCTACCTCAGGACCAATAAATAATTATTACTTGATAAATAGGAATTTAAATTTGCTGGTATCCAAAATTTTTTAACATGTATAAATTCAATTCACTCAATAAGTACTTATTGAATACCACATCTTCCTTTTGTTTTTTTAAAGACAGGATCTCACTCTGTCACCCAAGCTGGTGTGATCATAGCTCACTACAGCCTTGAACTCCTGGGCTAAAACAATCCTCCAGCTTCAACCTCCCAAGTAGGTAGAACCACAGTGCATGCTAACATGACTGGCTAATTAAAAAAAAAAAAAAAAAAAAAAAAAAAAAAGATATAGAGTCTCAACATTTTGCCTAGGCTGGTCTCAATCTCATGGGCTCAAGCGATCCTCCTGCCTCGGCCTCCCAAAGTACTGAGATAACAGGCATGAGCCAACATGCCTTGCTAAATCCTAATTTGTAGTACTCAGAAGCAACGTAGGGTTACAAAAGCTGGAAAGTTATATAGAATGCCTTACCTTAAATATTTTATTAAATATTCTAAAATTATTCATGAAAAAGTTTTAGTTCTTTAGAAAAAAAAATTACAATTCTATCTTCTCCCTGAAATTTTCCATATTTGCTTTCTATTTCAACTCTTTTCATATCCTTGACTTTTTAAATCTTAAATTCTTATGGAATTATATATGAAATATCACAAATTTAAAATTTGAGGCAGTAGAAAAATATTAAAGTGTTGCTTTTTTAAAAAGAGCTCTAGAAATGGAAAGACATCTTCCCTGAATCTCACATCGTATTTCCACACATTATGTAATGAGTACATGCGTTGCAGCAGGAAACACAGTCTAGCATTAAGGCAGACCTAATAAATAATTACAAAATAGAGAACATACTTTACCTTTCACACTTGTATAGTTAACCTATCTCAAAGTAAATGTTGCTTATAATGTGAAGGACACATTTTCGTTTCCCTCAATATAAAAAACTGTCCCAGAACCATTTATTGAGGCATCTATGCCTCCCTCCCTGATGTACAAGGTGACTCTCATCATATATTGAGCTGAAATTGAGACTGATTCTCCATTATGCTCCATTGTGCAGTTCAACTTTTCCTGTATGTACGCCAGGCTTTCCAAGCACAGTAATTCTGTTCCAGGACAGTCTTATCTTGAGGAGGTCAGATGGGCTTAACCCCTCTGTCCCAGCGATGTAGGCAGGGAGACCATCTGAAGGCATCCCCACAGGGCGGACCTATTTCTGGGTGGGTTCTGTGAGTCCTGAAAGTGGTCATCCCTAAAACTAACTATAAATTATTTTCTGTGTTGTGCTTCGCTTCCACTACCCCCAAACATCCATTAAAATGCTCCTAAGTGTTATGGCCTTGTCTCTTCTTTCACCAAGGGAGACGAGAGAAGGTATAATGATGCAGTGAGATGAAATAGTGAGAGGAAGGGCAGCTGTTGGGAGATAATGCTCCACAAATTGTTTCATGTTTCTGCAGTCAAGGTTTTTGAGCAAAGAGCACTGGCACCTGGGGATAGATATCTCTGGGGAGATAGATCTCTCTGGGGAGATGTAGAGATTCATCTCCCTGGTGCTATTTGTTTACATTCTGGGGTGATGAAGTAGAGATGTTTTCCTCCTTTCTCTAGAGAGAATTTGTTTACATTTCAGAATAAAAATTTCTCTCTTCCACCCTCCCTTCCTCTCACTCCATGTAAGCACCTAGAGGGGAGGATGGACAGATATGTCAGTGACACCTGTATAAACTCTGAGTTTCGTAATTTGGGGCTTCCTCCTCTGTGAGGCAAACCTCTGAATATGCAGGTACCTCTAGCACTCACTGCACTACCCCATGAAGAACTAGGCCTTGAGAAACTGATGAAAGCTGCTCTGTGAATAAAAGCTGCTCGTTTCCTGATCTTGAGATCTTGATACATGATATACAGGTATAGATATATAGACATAGATTTAGATAGATAAAGATACAGATACTATGGTAGGATGACTAGTTAGCTTGCAAACAGGGTAACATCTCTGCTAACCTTTCACAGCTTCAGACATAACAACAGCTGAAGTCCAAGTAAAACTAATTTGAAGACCATAGAAGATGATCCTGGAGTGGACTAAACAGTAGTTCCCAGACCCATGGAGACCAGAAACCTAGGACTGGATGGTATTGTGTCTGCAAGAGGCATTCAGGACAGATCTGTTCTCAAGTGTTCCAGAAATTCTGTGGGGAGTGGAAATTGGTAATAGACTTAACTTTCTGTAATTAAGGGGGTTGGAAGAGATGAGGTTAGAAAGGCAGGCAGGTGTCACAGGCCCAAAAGGACCAATGTTACATCAGAGAATTTGGACTTTATTCTATAGGTAATAAACACTTTTAAGCGATGGTCAGTACTGTGTGTGTGTGTGTGTGTGTGTGTGTGTGTGTTAAGAAAACTGACAGCAGCAGGCCAGGCGCGGTGGCTCACACCTGTAATCCCAGCACTTTGGGAGGCCGAGGCGGGTGGATCACGAGCTCAGGAGATCGAGACCATCCTGGCTAACGCGGTGAAACCCTGTCTCTACTAAGAATACAAAAAATTAGCCGGGCGTGGTGGCGGGCACCTGTAGTCCCAGCTACTCAGGACGCTGAGGCAGGAGAATGACGTGAACCCGGGAGGTGAAGCTTGCAGTGAGCCGAGATCGCGCCACTGCACTCCAGTCTGGGAAACACAGCAAGACTCTGTCTCGAAAAAAAAAAGAAAAAGAAAACTGACAGCAATGTCCAGCATAAATTATAAGAGGTGACTAGCAGCAGGAAGAGAAAACATGGTACCAGTCGAGGTGACAGATGATGAGGTCTTCAAACAAGAAAGGTCTAGCAATTCTCATCTTCTTTTTCTTAAATTGAAGTTAAAATTAAGATTAGCTTCTCTGCTGATCTAAAATGCATTTGTTCCTGGCTCCAGAATTTGGATTACAGCAAATATACTTCTTTCACTCATCCAAACTGAATATGTAATCAGTCCTCCATTACATATTCTCTTGATGCATTGTTCCTTATAAGTAAATGTTCAGCAGATTCTTGAGTCAGAACATTCCCTGAAAGGGTCTTCATACACAGAAGCCATGCATGCCTTCTTTCCTCCTTCTTCCTTCTCTTCCTCCTGTCATTCTGCAGCCCTTGCAAAAAACAAAATGGGAATACCAGAAATAATCTGTTTTCTTCCCTTGTGAATTTCTTTCTTCCTCTTTCTTCTTACCCTCCACCCCCAACTTTTCAGTTTTCTTCCTGTCATTCCATCCCTGAAATCTCCCATTTGTAACTGATAGTTGACTCTGACAATGTCCCTTACTAAAGCCAAGGACAGAATATTCGGAACTTCTGATGCCTAAACTCCTACGTGTCTGTGATTCTATCACCTACTGCTATTGTCCTTGGATCTCTTTCTACAGCAAGTTCTGTATAATTTGAGCCCATATCTTCTCTATGCCCTGACTCCTGATCCTCTTAGTGTCTGAGTCCCTGTGGGTTCTACATTCATTCATTCACTTTCCTTCCTCTTCTCAATGCTGGTATCCAAGGAGTCTTCATTCCAGGAAGCACTAAACCCTCAGAGAGAAGCTCAAATTACAAGCATAATGACCATGCCAGGCAGGCATAAAAAAGGACTCTTATCTCCAACTTACAGATGGGAAAACTAAGTCACAAAGACATGAAGTGCCTTATTTCAGAGCTGCATCATTAATTAGTGATAGTGCCAAGAAAAACAGTGCACTGATATTTCTAAAATGGCCACCTATTTCTAGTACATTGATAACTCTAAATTGACATCCTAACCAGTTAGAAATATTCTTCCTAACCAAAATCTTCCATTTATATTCAAGGTTTTAATTCAAGTTTTCCACAGTACTCACAGGGAAAAAAAATGACATCCTAACCAGTTAAAAATATTTTTTCTAACCAAAGGTTTCCATTCATACCCAAGGATTTAATTGAAGGTTTCCACAATACTCACAGAAAAAAGAAAAAAAAAAAAAAAAGCTTAGACTTGCCTACAATACCATGATTCAGATTGCCTTTCTATTAAAAAAAAATAGGCCAAAAGCTGTGTTAAAACACTCGAGCTACATTTTTTCAGACACAAACTGGGGAATTTAAACAGTGACTAGAGTTCAAGATAATGCTTTTTAAAATTATTTCCAACTGTCCAGATAATAGAGGGAAAATGTTTAATGATTTTATTAGTATAATGGAAATAGCTCAATTTCCATCTGATTATACATATACAAGAACTAAGAAAACTAAAGCTAAAGAATTTTTTTTTTTTTTTTTTTTTTTTTTTTTTTTGAGACGGAGTCTCGCTCTGCCGCCCAGGCTGGAGTGCTGTGGCCAGATCTCAGCTCACTGCAAGCTCCGCCTCCCGGATTCACGCCACGCCATTCTCCTGCCTCAGCCTCCCGAGTAGCTGGGACTACAGGCGCCCACCACCTCGCCCGGCTAATTTTTTTGTATTTTTTTAGTAGAGACGGGGTTTCACCGTGTTAGCCAGGATGGTCTCGATCTCCTGACCTTGTGATCCGCCCGTCTCGGCCTCCCAAAGTGCTGGGATTACAGGCTTGAGCCATCGCGCCCGGCATCTAAAGAATATTTTAATCATGTTATTATATGATTATATTATTTACTCCTCAAAACATAAACACTTGAATCAATAATCTAAGAGATGGGTAAATGCCTAATAGACAACTTGATGCTTTTCCCAAAGACATTAAATACTACTGAAATTCAACCAAAAAGAATTTCTGTTGAATTTACATTAATAGTTTCTGTTGCTCACATGATCTCTCTAGATAAAAATAGATGCCCTTCTTTCTACATCCACCATAGAAATTCCTTCAGTTACTTTCATAAAGTGAATGTTTTATTTTAAGTGTTTCATATGTATTTAAATAAGACAGTGTAGAAGATAGATTAAATAGAAATAGAAGAAATAGAAATAGAATAAAAATAGAAGAATAGATGAACAATTTTTAGTTACCCTCTAAGATATAATTTCAATATTCAATTAATGTTTAAATGTTGCATGTTTTAATGATATAAATTGGCTCCATGTACCTTGAATGTAACATGAATGTAAGAACTGTCCACTGTCTTTAGAGTATTTCTAATTCCAGTCTGTATTTGAGCATTAAGTGTTCACACTCATTGCTTCATCCACTATGTTAATCCACTAGATTATGGAAAATGATGAAGCCTCGTGTGATTTCAGGAAATTGAAGTTCAGCATGGTCTTTGGTGTGTGGTGGTTTCCCTATTTGTGGCTTTTCTTTCTGCTAGACATGGTGCCACTATTGAACATCTGTCGGACACTGCTACTCAGGGCAAACTAGAGAGATGCCCCTCACAGAAGGAGTCTGCACAGTCTGCCAACTTGACCACATCAGCCCTCCAGTATCCATAAGCCACACCCATCAGTGCCTTCTGAGGAACTGTGCTGGTCTCTGTCATCCATGGAAGCCATTTCCCATTAACCCAGCCTAGTGGGATGGATCCCTCCTTAGTCCACTCTCTTCTTCTTTCCAAGCATCAACCTCTCTCCCCTCGTTGTCTCTCTTTTGGAGCCACTTTTACTCCATCTTTCATTGAGCTTAACTTCCCCAACAAAGGCTGTATGTCTAAAACTGAAGTCGATGAAAAGGAAAAAGGGAAGTGATCATTGATTAGTTGGTCTCAAAACATGCTGTACATGACAATCACTGGGAGTGCCCTTTTAGCATACATGTCTTATCTAGTCAGTTTTGAGTGGAAGCGAGAAATTGACAGGAGAGGCCCTGAACAAATCTAAAGCAGGTGGTTCTAGGACCACACTTGGAGAAACACTGGCCTAAGTCCTACAATACAAATGCCTGGCTGACCCCCAGGAGAGACAGGAAGGGGAAAATGCCAGTCAGTCTTTTATGATACATTTATGATCAGCCTTCAATCGGGAAAATAAGAGAGTTGATTTCTCAATCTGCTTATCTTGCAGCATGTTTTGTAAATTTTTTCTGTGATATAGAGACTCTGGATGTCAGGATGAGAATCTGTCCCTCTGAATTGACAATAGCTGACAGATCAAGTCAACTAACATGCAAGAAGCAGAAGAGGTACTAACATGATACATATTGGAATATTTTACGTGTGTGAATAAATTATACATTCATATTTCCACATTTTGCTTTTGGAAACAGTTTTATCATCAGCTAATTTTTTTCTCATAGAAAAATTTTGGCTTATTTTACTTTAACCTCCCAGTATAAGTCCAGTCTTAAAATGATAACCATTTCTACCTAAGAAAGAGAAGAAGTAAGGATTACAAAGCATAGTAATGCAGCACCTTTCAAAGTTGCAACTTGCAAAGTGAATATTGCTTTTCTCTTTTTTCTCCCTCTCAATAAATGCTCCCAGAGATCCATTAGCTGTTCCTAGAGAAAAAGTTACTTTTATGAAATATGGAAAATTGGAAGCTAGACAAATGTAAAAATAATGATAAAAATGTAAGTAGTAGCCTCTGGAGGGAAAAAGGTGGATCCAATAGTTTTGTTATTTTCCTACCACCACTATACGTAAAATATAAGGCCTCATAGTGAGTAATAGCAAAACCCCCAATTACTTTTGCACCAGCCTAATACCTTTAATTTCGGTTATATAATTTCTCTCTTTGAACATCTATCCCAGGAATTTTTGTGTTATGCTAATGACAGAAAAGGGTTAAAAATGTGAATTAGATGCAAAATACAATTGCATCTAAATAACTTTAAGATTGTTTTCTCTTTTGTGATATAACACATTATCATTACTATTTACCAGATTAAAAAAAATCAATATATACTTGCCTTAAGAACCACCACATTTAAGATACTTTGAGTCTTTTAATTACAGCAAGAGAAAAATTTCAGAATACCTAGATGCAAAGACTGGCCAAAAGTTTTTATTCTCCCTTTACTCCCTATCAGGTATAGTACAAGGATACTCATATAATTAAATGCTACACAGCTGCTGCCTTCTGTTGGGAGAAGGATCTTTTCAACTACCTGAATGGTCTCATAATCCACAGCAGGATAGCCTTCTGAATAGTGGCCAGACACCAGAGGGACTGCTTCAGAAGCAACCAAGGATTTGTAAAGTATGCCCATGCGACCATTATGTGCAACAGAGGTATAATATTAATCTCCCAATAGAACTTATGATCCTTTGTGGCAATCTGTGTTTCACATGTTCGACTGTGTTTTGAATTATTTTAAGACACTGATGGGCAAGTTTTATCTTATTTTTTAATAAAAAAAAATGAAAACAAAATAAGATTTCCAAAGAGAACGTTTAACAAAGGATGATCAGATTCCATGTAGTCTCCTTCCTTCTGTTTCTTTATGTATAGTCACCATTCATTCATTCATTGGCTTCTTGTGAGAAGAAAAATGGTTACAAGGTAGTATAAAGAATCTTGGGTCTCAAGTAGGGTATTTTCTCGGGAGTGTCATAGAACTACACTCAAACAAGAAGAGACAAAAACTCTGTAAGATTCGACAGCAGCGGAAAAGTAAAAAAGAATTTATTGAAAGATATATTTCTGAAAACATGTGAAACCTATTAATAAAACTTACCTTTTATTGCCTAAAAATTATAACGTTAGTTTCATTTCCAAATGATTTTATTTAGCAAAGGCTCATAAAGGTATAGTTTTCAGAATTTCTGCCTTTCCTCCATTTCACTTTTGCAAAGCAGTTACTGACTTGTTACCCAGGACTGATGTGTATTAAGGGAAGCAGTTAATGATTTTGCAAAATGAGGTCATACTTTTTGTAATGTGAATACTCACAGTTTATGTAATTGTTTAGCCAATTTATGTTTACTTCACATCGATATGACTATACAGAAACGTAATTTACCTTTGATTCATTTCAGATACCATAATCTTAAAATTATACTTCGACTTTTTTACCAAAATGAGTTTGGTATTTCAGAAAAATTAAAAATCTAGACAGCTGTTTATGCTAGCCTCTAATGTATGGAAACAATTTCTATGAACAGCTCATTTTGGATCTATTTTATTTCTCTTGGGAACTTAATATATATAATATAAGCTACTTTTGAATCTTCTTAATTTTATTCTATTATTGAAAAACAATTAAGTCTTCTCTCCTATGTGGAGCTCATTAGTATTTTCAATGTTTGTGAGTTTCTGTGGGCGGGGGTTGTGGGGGGTGGGGTTCGTATGTGTGTCAGTTTGCATTTTAAAAAGAATTAGGGAAGCAGAAAATAATTAAGAATAACTTTAGAAATAGAACATTCACTTCTGAGTTATGGGCACAGAGGTGATGTCTGGAAAACACACAATAAGACTTTAAGCAAGTTTTGTCTTCTTTGATGTTGTTTTTAAAGACTCCAACTTTTCTACTGCTAGATACGATTTTAAAGAGCTTTGCTCAAGGGAAGTTTAGGAATGTGAAATAAAACTATCAAGGCAACAGCGTACATAACTTACACTGTATTATTTCAAGGTGTACAAAAAGCTAGTGTTTTTATTTTGTTAGCCTTAACAACACAGAGTATATGCTGTTCTCTTTGAAAACTTTAGTGCAGAAAAAGCATTAAATATTATACCAAATAGCAATTTGTATTCAATCTATCCTAACTTATTGCTTGTTGGGTTTTTTTGTTGTTGTTGTAAGGCCACTGTATTATGATGTCAATTGCATTCATCACTAGCACTTAGGTTGTCATAAGAAAAAAAATCATCTGAGAATAATGGCCAAAGGAATCACAGACACACAGAAAGACTACGTTTTAGATATAGAGCAGTCGTAGCTTAATTTTCCAAATAAATTGAGTTAGTTATTTAATTCTGAGACAGATCTAGTTTGATTAAAAATCAAAAACATGATCCAGAAGAGCAAGTGAATTTAATATTACAGAATGATGTCACTATATTTTGTACTTTCTTTTTTCACGTAATAGCTTTTAAGAATCCTAAGAGCTAGACAACTAATTATTTGTGTACTTACTCATGTGCAAATGTTGATCACTTACCCCATTTTTGTTAACGTACCACATAATTGGCCAATGTCTAAGTCCATTTGTGCTGCTATAACAAAATACTTGAGACTAGTTAATTTACAAATAACAGACATTTATTTCTTACAGTTCTGGAAGCTGGGAAATTGAAGGTCTAGACACTGGCAGAATTGGTGTCTGGTGTAGGCTCTGTGCTTCTAAGATGGTGCCTTATTGCTGAGTTCTCACACATCAGAAGGCAGAAGGGCAAAAGGGACTAAGGCACTCCCTTCAATCCATTCATAAGGTCACTCATATCATTCATGAGTGTTCTACCCTCATTACTTAAACATATCTTAAAGGCCCAACCTCTTAATATTGTTGTACTGGTGATTAAGTTTCAATATGTGAACTTTGGGGGCTCATTCAGATCACAGCATTGAATATAAATCTTATTCCATATTTTTTCACATATCATGAATAACCACTGAATTGTTGAGAAAATAGCCATTAACTATGATGGGGATATCCTAATTGAAAGAATTTGTTTTCAAACACAAGGAATCCTTGACTTGGATTTGGTATCTCCTAGCCAACTAGCTGAGTCAACTCTGACTAACTATTTAGCCTCTTTAAGTCACAGTTTCTATATTGCACAAATTAAACAGTACAAACTAGTCAGGAAAATGAATTAAAAATTCTAGGTGAATTTCATGGAGTTTTGGTTTGTTTGTTTTTCTGGTGTTTGTTGGTGTTGGAGTTATTGTTGTTTTGGTGTATCTTCCAAAATAAATCTCCTTAAGACCACTCTTACCTTTCCTGTGTTCACAGTATGTCTATGGGTGTGTTACGTGGCAGACTCACGATATTTCATATTTGTTATCAGAGCTATACATTTCATTGATGAGTAATACAACTTCAAGAACATGGTTTCCTCTTTTAAGCAGGGAAATTTTTACCAGTGTTTTCCCATCCTGGACATCAAGCCACTTTATCTACAAGCATTTTCTCTTCACTTATTCATTAATGATATCTTCTTTGAATGTTGTTTGCTGAGTTTGGTGATGGTTTTTATTATACCTATAAAAATTGTGAGAGTTTTCTTCAGAAAAACAGGTTGAGACATTGAATAGAACATTGAAGACATGGATTCCAATAAACCTTGTGCAGTAATTTCAAGAATACAAGAACTTCTACTAAATTTTATCCTTGCCTTACAGGAATCATCAAAACTTCAAAATCAGTTAACAGCAAACTAAAAAACAAATCAAAAGAAAAGAATTAGAATATAGGCTAACCAAAGCCATTTGAATTCATTGTCTTTCTATTTCATTATGTTTTCTCCTAATCACCAATTTTTACAGAACAGTAGAGACATATTTTGCCATTAAAATGTATTTCAGTATTTTCCAATTCATTGCATTTATTGTAATCAATTACAGTAAATACTACCCAGCCTTTATTTCTCATGAGTATTTGTTTCTCCACAATCTATGAAAATTCCAAGGTACAATACAATTTTGAAATTCTATCACCATATTTCTTTCTTGGTCTCTAGTCAGTAGAAAAAAAAAATCCATAGAATTGAGCAAAATTGAACAAATTATCAGCTTTATTTAGGGATCTCTGGGAACAACTAGACTGAACACTACAGCAGTGCTGCCTCTTTCCACTCAAGTTTTAGAATTCAGGATCCACACTATTCTGACTCAAACATTAAGTCACAAGTGAGGAAGTTATAACTGAGACAATAAAGATCTGACTTAGCTTACTCATTTCATGATACAGAAATGCAGAAATGTTTGAATGCAGGTCTTTCCAATAGATTGACAGAAAGCTAAGAAAGAACTGACAAAGTCACCCTGCTTTGGCCCCACCCTCTGATTAATGCAGTTGATATGCAAGTCAAACTTCTCTCTCTTAAACAGAGAAGACACTTCTATGGGAAGACAGGAGGGAGAGTTACAGAGAGAAATCTCAATTGTTCCTTCCCAACTTGTCATCTTCCTCCACTTCCCTAGCTGCATGGTGGAATGTATTTTCTCTAATGAAAAATACTTGTACAATTAAATCATTCGTATATGCTTCCATGCACACAAACGCACACATACACATACACACTATTATCCTTAGTTTCAAAAGGTGGTTCTTAGGTGTCAATATGTGGAGGCTTGATTTGAATGATTAACAACTAAATATCCCTTTTATTAACTCAAGCAGCATACACTAAGAGTTCCAAGACAAAGTTCTCAGTACTCTGGAGCAGAGAAAAGCAGAAAGGGAGAAAATGATGCACAGCTAAATAACACGAAAATGACTTCAAAGAGATTACAGTAAGTGTTTCAGACATAGGAACACTGACCAATTAGTCTTTTGTTTGATTTTTAGTGCCTAGAGCTCATTGAGGTAAATTCTTAAATTATGAAGGACACCATAGGAAGAAGTAAATAATCGTGAGCAATTCAGATGTACATCTAATGAAAATTTTAGAAGGAAAGAAAATAAATAATAAGACCGAGGCAGTATTTGAAAACATTATTGCCACAAAGTAACGAAAGTCACCAATTCAATAGATTTAATAATACACTAAATCCTGCACAGGCAAAATACAAAGAAATCCTATTTGGTCATATTATATTGAAAGTTTAGAACACCAAAAAAGTGAGAAGGAGTGAAAAGCAACCCTGAGAAAAGAAGGCAAATCAGACTGCCAATTACATATCAAAAAGAACAGCAGAAGTTGGAAGATGGTATAATAGCATTTTCAGTGTTGAGAGAAAATAATTGTCAATCTATTATATCCAGCAAAAATACCTACAAATAACAAGGATGAAATAAAAAATATTTTCTTTTTTCTTTTTCTTTTTCTTTTTTTTTTTTTTTTTTTTTGAGACAGAATCTTGCTCTGTCACCCAGGCTGTAGTACAATGGCGTGATCTCAGTTCACTGCAACTGAACCTCTGCCTCCCGGGTTCAAGCAATCCTCCTGTCTCAGCCTCCTGAGTAGCTGGTATTACAGGCATGCACCACCATGCCCAGCTAACTTTTGTATTTTTAGTAGAGACAGGTAGTTTGACCAGGCTGGTCTCAAACTCCTGACCTGAAGTGACCTGCCTGCCTTGGATACCCAAAGGGCTGGGATTATGGGCGTGAGCCACCACACCCAGCCTAAAAAATATTTTCTGATAAGTAAAACTAAAAAATTTACTTTCAGAAGGAATTTAGACCTTCACTAAGAACATTCTATTAGGAGTTCTTCAGGCAGCTGGACATCCTTATAAAAAGGAAAGTCTGCAAACCAAAAAGGTAGAAAGAAAAACCTAGTTTGTAATAATAAAAGGTATAATTCTCCAGGAAAATATTCAAATTCTAAACTTGTATGCATAAAATAATATATCTTCAAGATACATAAAGAATTACAAAGGAAAAAAGAAAAATCTACCATTGTGAGGGCAATTTTAGTACAACTCTCTCTGTAACTGATAAACAAACAATGATAGGTTTCAAAGTCGGCCACAGATTCCTCTCATTCCAGGATGCGTATCCCTTTGCAATGTGATGTTGTTACTTTTCCCATGAAATTGTGGAGTTTATTTTTCCATCATTTGAATGGGAGTTTAGGCATGTAATTTACTTTGGTCAAGGAATCATTAGCAAATAGGATACATAAGCTTCCAGTTTGGGGCTTGCTATCTTGCTGGTCTTGGGAACCTGGAAACCACTACCAAATGAATCAGCCTGGGCTACCCTGCTGGATAAAGAATGCCTTTGGGCTTAAGGTAGCGGTCACCCCTGCTGCTCACAATATATGGTCACTATAGATACTCTGTGGAGTAGCTGACCATTAATGCATGAGTGTATCTAATAAACCCTTGGAGCAGAGATGAGCCTTTCTTGCTGAACTCAGGCCAAACTTTGACCTAAAAAAATATGAGCACGGCCGGGCACGGCGGCTCACGCCTATAATCCCAGCACTTTGGGAGGCTGAGGCGGGTGGATCACGAGGTCAGGAGATCGAGACCATTCTGGCTAACATGGTGAAGCTCCATCTCTACTAAAACTACAAAAAATTAGCCGGGCGTGGTGGCAGGCACCTGTAGTCCCAGCTACTCAGGAAGTTAAGGTAGGAGAATGGCAGGAACCCGGGAGGCAGAGCTTGCAGTGAGCTGAGATGGCACCACTGCACTCCAGCCTGGGCGACAGAGAGAGACTCCGTCTCAAAAAAAAAAAAAAAAATTATAAGCAAATAATTATGATTTTAAACCAATACATTTTTGGAGTGGTTTGTTTTATAGCCCAAGCTAACTGATAGAATTTCCAATTATAGAAAGTTCAAAGGTAAAATTTAATATATTGCTTATAGACACATAATACAAAATTAGTAAAACTATTTCAAAAAGCAAGAGAATTATTAAAGCAAAAATCAAAGCAATGCCTAGGATGAAGATAGAAATGGGAAAGAGCATATGGAGAATTCATAAAGTAGCCATGATATTCTATTTTTGACTTGGGTCATCAGTATACATTATTTGGCTTTTTAAACTATTATCCTTTAAAAGGTACATACGTGTATATTTACATAGACTTCTAGAAATATATTTCACATGTTTACAAAAAAGAATAGTATAAAAGAACAAACAGCAAAACCAAAAGCATGTATAGGGGAGAGGCTATAGGGAATAATAAATAGGATGGAAAAAAGAGTCCTCCATAAGAGGCTGGAAATTATATTCAATCTATCAGTAAAGAAACAGAGCCAAAGCCATCTGACTGAGTGGAAAAAGTTGGTATCTGAAAGTAAGGAAAAAGAATTTCCCTGGTCTTTGAAATATTTGTGAATTGCACCCAACTGGAGAATCACAGGCTACTGAGAAAGTGATGCAGACCAGTTAAACAATTCCAAAAACTCCTGATGTTGCCAAAAGATCCTAGGCAGGGAAAGAGCAGAACTTTACAGAAAATCAAACTATGAGCATCAGGAAGGCTAAAGTGGGAAAATGTAAAGAAGCAAAAATGGAAAGTTTCCCCATGTGTTTATCTATCTTATGTATAAACTGAACAAAGAAATAATTTATTACC
This sequence comes from Rhinopithecus roxellana, assembly GCF_007565055.1. Classification (NCBI taxonomy): domain Eukaryota; kingdom Metazoa; phylum Chordata; class Mammalia; order Primates; family Cercopithecidae; genus Rhinopithecus; species Rhinopithecus roxellana. The sequence goes on from NC_044556.1 coordinate 67,976,869, forward strand.
AATTGGAACTTCAAGCTCAAATCTCAGTGCAGGACCTTGGTAGACTAAACTGACCCATGTGGAAAATTATTTTTGCACAGGCTCAGGCTTACTTACTTCAGTCCAGAAGAAAGAATAGGGTATTTGGACTATATCCCTGAACTCTGGACTTCCCCTTGGACCTCTGGTGAGTAAAACCCTGTCTAGAACACATGTGTCCGCAAAAAGAGAATAGTTTGCAGAGAGAGCTCTCAGTCCAAGACTGGGAGAGCTACTCCTTTACATGACCACACTAATCTAGAGCATTTACAGAGGCAGAAGGAGCCAAAGAATATAAAGGAAAAGGAAATGGTTGGGGTTTCTCTCTCTCTCTCTCTTTTTTTTTTTTTTTTTTTTTTTTTTTTTTTTTTTTTTTTTTTTTTTTTTTTTTTTTTTAGACTAAGTATCCCTCTGTTGCCAGGCTGAAGTGCAGTGGCGCAATCTCAGCTCACCCTAACCTCCGCCCCCGGGTTCAAGCGATTCTCCTGCCTCAGCCTCCCGAGTAGCAGGGACTACAAGTGCACACCACCACGGCCAACTAAATTTGTATTTTTAGTAGAGATGCGGTTTCACCATGTTGGCCAGGATGGTCTCGATTTCCTGACCTAGTGATCCACCTGCTTCGACCTCCCAAAGTGCTGGGATTACAGGCGTGAGGAGTTTCTCTTAAGAGGGAGCAGCTCTGGCCAGCCTCGTTAGGTTCTGTGCTATGAGAGGAACAAAGGAAACAAAGATGGGATATTCACCCTTTTGGGAGCGAGTGCACGATTGAGAATACTGATCAGATTCTCATGGTATCTGCAAGAGACATTAATTAGCATCTCCAGATGCTAATCACAGAAGTTTGCACTCACAGCTACAAGGACCAAGAGGTAGAGTGGCGTTCATGCCTGTTTCCCAAGGAAAGTCGGATTGATACCATTGTTCTGGCATGATTATTCACAGCACTCCCTCTCACCTTTTTTTTATTTTATTTATTTATTTGTTTATTTATTTATTTATTTTTTGAGATGGAGTCTCACTCTGTCGCCCAGGCTGGAGTGCAGTGGCGCGATCTCGGCTCACTGCAATCTCCGCCTTCCGAGTTCAAACGATTCTCCTGCCTTAGCAGTGGCACGCGGCCACCACGCCCAGCTAATTTTTGTATTTTTAGTAGAGACAGGATTTCACCGTGCTGGCCAGGCTGGTCTCGAACTCCTAACCTCGTGATCCACCCGCCTCGACTTCCCCGCGCACTCTTAAAAGTGTCTCTGTATCAACAATAAATTACACAGTCATCCTAATTATAAGGAAAGTGTTTTGAGGGAAGTTCAGGGCAATGAAGCAGAACGCAAACACCTGTGTTTTGGTACCATCCCTCGCTAACACCCATTGTTGATAAGCACTTCTTTTCCAGGACATGAAACCCAATCCCTGGATGCTGCCCAGTCAGTACTCATTTCCTTCCTTTTTCCCTGTTTCTCTAACAATAGAAATCATGCCATCACTATCTTTATTTCAAAAGAATGGAAATCTCTAACCATTTTTGGTAGAGTAATTCAATGAGTCACAAGAATTATAGGAAGCCCTAAATTACAAGATTCAAAGTGGAGAAAAAGATGAAACTATGGGAAAAGAGAATTTGAAAATTTCTGCTCTGGGAATTTCTTGATTTTCATTTTAGTCCTCTCTTTCATTATAAAATGCTGGCTCCAAAATCAATAGATGCTGTTTTCAATAGAGTTAGACATTTACATTGTTCCTCAGGGAAGTATATTAAGACACATTTTCAGCCCAGTGATTCTCACTTCATTTGCTTATACTTACTTTCATTCATCCTTGTGTGCTAGGTGTATTTTCAGCAGCTAGATGTTTTTTCTTTTCTTTCTTAATTTAGAGATTATATGGCTCTTCATTTACAAAATTTATAGACTTGCTACTGAAGATGATTGACAAGTTCAGTTGTCGTTGTGCAGAATTGTAAAATATCCACAATGCGTCTCCTAGATCCCAGCTTTGCTTCCTTAATTTCCATTCTTATGTGATTTTAGCAGCAGACTTCTAAAAGCTCCTGTTTGCATTTTTTTAAAAAAGGTGCAAACTCTACCATCTGTCTCTACAATGATCACATTTTTCCCTAAAATAAATATAGTACCAAACTGATGTTCTAATTTAAAATTTTAATCCTATTAAGGTAGTTGGTATTTTATAATTCAAACAGAGACCAATTATTTGAGAGAGATGCTTTAGAAGGAAGACAAACATTAGATTGTAAGCTGGACAGGAAGTACTGATTGGTTCAATGGGCATTTATGGAGTGAATACAATGATCCATAATAGATTCTGAGCCAAACTTTATTGCTGGTTAAAGGATATAAAGCCAATGACAGTGGAATGCCCCAATAATTCTGCGCTACTCATCTCTCCTCCCTAAAGGATTTCATATCAATAGCCCTATACCCAAGGAATAGAAGAACAAGTATCAAAACATCAATGTATTGATTGTTCAATATTCTTCAGTCAAAAGTGATCAAGTCTCAAGCTTAGCCTAAGCTGGCACATTTTATTTTCCACTCTCACCCCTATTTCTAATCCAAATTAAGGGTTCATCATGCATTTGTTTCCTTCAGCGAAAAAGAGATGGCCATGTTACAGGAGGGGCCTTGAATCCACTCAGCCATCTAGCTACAAAGAATAGGAGAACAAAAAATGAGGAACTTTCATCTTTGACCGTGACCACCCTAGAAAAGAGACAGGAAGGCAATTTTTAGAAAAGGAGAGGAGTTATCAGTGAGTGCTGGGTTGTAATGCTCTTTAACTCAAGCATGTAATAAAAGGTGGCTCTGACGAATTGATTTACCATTGGTTCCTCTATTTTTTAAGCAAAATGAGACTGAACTGAAGAAGTCCCCTCCCAGAAAGGTATCAGGCGATGTGCTGGGCATTGGTGATACAGAGACCAGCATTACAACCCCCAAAGAGCTCATATTGTTGGTGAGAGTAGCAAATGAATCAACTCTCAGGTTCCCTCAAAGACTAGGACTCCATGGTTCTAATAAATATGCTTTAATCTAATTAATCGCTAGATAAATCATTTTAAAATTTTGATCTGTATAATTACAGGGCTCTGTGAGGCAACTCTAATAATTCACTGAAATTAAATGTCCTGTTCAACTTCTTTGATTCTAATAGTTTCAGAGCCTATGCAATCCCCAGACAAGAATAGATTTAGGTTTCTGATCAATGAAAAGCAACACATAAAGGAACCAGGTGGCTTCAAAAAAGATGTGAAAATAACTTAGACTTTCACTCATTCAATAAATACTGATTGAACACCTAATATATGCCGGCAGTGGGAATGCAGCAGTGAATAAGAGGCCAAAGACTTTCAAGAGATTTATTTTATAACACACACACATGTGCATGAAAAGTATACATAACTCACAAAATTAGTTTTGAAATAAGGATGAATCTCATACAAGTTTCTTAGACTAGAATAAATTTATGCCATAAATTAAAAAGCACTAGAAAGAGAAACTGCTTTTAAAAAATCAGATAAGGAATTCAAAAGCAAAAAACAAATTGTACACATGATTATTCTCTTCGTTAGCATAAATATGTGGTCTTCCCATCCCTAAATGCAAATGTCACTCATCCAATCAACACATTCTTTCCAACTGAGCCCAGATGCAACCTCAGAACCATTCTCATAGTCCCCTGGGCAGCCATTACCAATCAATTGTGGTAATCACTCAAGGGGAAACCTTTGTCCTCACTGATGTAGGGCATCTATCACAAAGCGTTTTGCGAGTAGCCACCAGGTACCTCCAATTCTTGCTAAATGCTAAAAGGAGAAAATAGGACCAGAAGACATGTACCTTGACTAGGAGTCTTATACACATAAACAATTAATTAACAAGACTTTAATTGGTTTGGGAAGAGTTCCAAAGTTACAGTTGATGTTCTTTTCCTGGTCTCAGTACTCACTAACTGTATAATCTCAGACTTGTTTCTTATGCTTCTGTATCTCAACTTCTTCATCAATGAAATGAGAAAAATGAATGGCTATTCTGCCTATTTCTCAGAGTTCTTGTAAGGATAGGATAAAACAAGATACTACATAAGCAAGCACTTTAAAAAATGTAAAATGCCACACAGTATTTACACTGCTAAAATAATGAGCTACAATTATAAGACTTGGACTAATTTTGTGAGTTACATATACTTTTCATGCATGTGTGTGTGCATGAAACAGTGTTTAATATGGCATTAAGCCATAGAATGTATAAAGAATAGATTGATGTATACCAAATTTTAAAACTTTGTTTTTTTTTTGTTTTTTGTTTTTTTTTCTATACTTTAAGTTCTAGGGTACATGTGCATAACGTGCAGGTTTGTTACATATGTATACTTGTGCCATGTTGGTGTGCTGCACCCATCAACTCGTCAGCACCCATCAATTCATCATTTATATCATGTATAACTCCCCAATGCAATTCCTCCCCCCTCCCCCCTCCCCATGATAGGCCCCAGTGTGTGATGTTCCCCTTCCCGAGTCCAAGTGATCTCATTGTTCAGTTCCCACGTATGAGTGAGAACATGCGGTGTTTGGTTTTCTCTTCTTGTGATAGTTTGCTAAGAATGATGGTTTCCAGCTGCATCCATGTCCCTACAAAGGACGCAAACTCATCCTTTTTTATGGCTGCATAGTATTCCATGGTGTATATGTGCCACATTTTCTTAATCCAGTCTGTCACAGATGGACATCTGGGTTGATTCCAAATCTTTGCTATTCTGAATAGTGCTGCAATAAACATACATGTGCATGTGTCTTTGTAGTAGAATAATTCATAATCCTTTGGGTATATACCCAGTAGTGGGATGGCTGGGTCATATGCTACATCTAGTTCTAGATCCTTGAGGAATTGCCATACTGTTTTCCATAATGGTTGAACTAGTTTACAATCCCACCAACAGTGTAAAAGTGTTCCTATTTCTCCACATCCTCTCCAACAACTGTTGTTTCCTGATTTTTTAATGATTGCCATTCTAACTGGTGTGAGATGGTATCTCATTGTGGTTTTGATTTGCATTTCTCTGATGGCGAGTGATGATGAGCATTTTTTCATGTGTCTGTTGGCTGTATGAATGTCTTCTTTTGAGAAATGTCTGTTCATATCCTTTGCCCACTTTTTGATGGGGTTGTTTGTTTTTTTCTTATATATTTGTTTGAGTTCTTTGTAGATTCTGGATATTAGTCCTTTGTCAGATGAGTAGGTTGCAAAAATTTTCTCCCATTCTGTAGGTTGCCTGTTCACTCTGATGGTAGTTTCTTTTGCTGTGCAGAAGCTCTTTAGTTTAATTAGATCCCATTTGTCAATTTTGGCTTTTGCTGCCGTTGCTTTTGGTGTTTTAGACATGAAGTACTTGCCCATGCCTATGTCCTGAATGGTACTACCTAGATTTTCTTCTAGGGTTTTTATGGTATTAGGTCTAACATTTAAGTCTCTAATCCATCTTGAATTAATCTTCATATAAGGAGTAAGGAAAGGATCCAGTTTCAGCTTTCTACTTATGGCTAGCCAATTTTCCCAGCACCATTTATTAAATAGAGAATCCTTTCCCCATTTCTTGTTTCTCTCAGGTTTGTCAAAGATCAGATGGCTGTAGATGTGTGGTATTATTTCTGAGGACTCTGTTCTGTTCCATTGGTCTATATCTCTGTTTTGGTACCAGTACCATGCTGTTTTGGTTACTGTAGCCTTGTAGTATAGTTTGAAGTCAGGTAGTGTGACGCCTCCAGCTTTGTCCTTTTGACGTAGGATTGTCTTGGCAATGCGGGCTCTTTTTTGGTTCCATATGAACTTTAAAGCAGTTTTTTCCAATTCTGTGAAGAAACTCATTGGTAGCTTGATGGGGATGGCATTGAATCTATAAATAACCTTGGGCAGTATGGCCATTTTCACGATATTGATTCTCCCTATCCATGAGCATGGTATGTTCTTCCATTTGTTAGTGTCCTCTTTTATTTCACTGAGCAGTGGTTTGTAGTTCTCCTTGAAGAGGTCCTTTACATCCCTTGTAAGCTGGATTCCTAGGTATTTTATTCTCTTTGAAGCAATTGTGAATGGAAGTTCATTCCTGATTTGGCTCTCTGCTTGTCTGTTACTGGTGTATAAGAATGCTTGTGATTTTTGCACATTAATTTTGTATCCTGAGACTTTGCTGAAGTTGCTTATCAGCTTAAGGAGATTTTGGGCTGAGACGATGGGGTTTTCTAAATATACAATCATGTCATCTGCAAACAGGGACAATTTGACTTCTTCTTTTCCTAACTGGATACCCTTTATTTCCTTCTCTTGCCTGATTGCCCTAGCCAGAACTTCCAACACTATGTTGAATAGGAGTGGTGAGAGAGGGCATCCCTGTCTTGTGCCAGTTTTCAAAGGGAATTTTTCCAGTTTTTGCCCATTCAGTATGATACTAGCTGTGGGTTTGTCATAAATAGCTCTTATTATTTTGAGGTACGTTCCATCAATACCGAATTTATTGAGTGTTTTTAGCATGAAGGGCTGTTGAATTTTGTCAAAAGCCTTTTCTTCATCTATTGAGATAATCATGTGGTTCTTGACTTTGGTTCTGTTTATATGCTGGATTACGTTTATCGATTTGCGAATGTTGAACCAGCCTTGCATCCCAGGGATGAAGCCCACTTGATCATGGTGGATAAGCTTTTAGATGTGCTGCTGAATCCGGTTTGCCAGTATTTTATTGAGAATTTTTGCATCAATGTTCATCAGGGATATTGGTCTAAAATTCTCTTTTTTTGTTGTGTCTCTGCCAGGCTTTGGTATCAGGATGATGTTGGCCTCATACAATGAGTTAGGGAGGATTCCCTCTTTTTCTATTGGTTGGAATAGTTTCAGAAGGAATGGTACCAGCTCCTCCTTGTACCTCTGGTAGAATTCAGCTGTGAATCCATCTGGTCCTGGACTTTTTTTGGTGGGTAGGCTACTAATTGTTGCCTCAATTTCAGAGCCTGCTATTGGTCTATTCAGGGATTCAACTTCTTCCTGGTTTAGTCTTGGGAGAGTGTAAGTGTTCAGGAAATTATCCATTTCTTCTAGATTTTCTAGTTGATTTGCCTAGAGGTGTTTATAGTATTCTCTGATGGTAATTTGTATTTCTGTGGGGTCGGTGGTGATATCCCCTTTATCATATCTTATTGCGACTATTTGATTCCTCTCTCTTTTCTTCTTTATTAGTCTTGTTTGCGGTCTGTCAATTTTGTTGATCTTTTCAAAAAACCAACTCCTGGATTCATTGATTTTTTGGAGGGTTTTTTGTGTCTCTATCTCCTTCAGTTCTGCTCTGATCTTAGTTATTTCTTGCCTCCTGCTAGCTTTTGAATGTGTTTGCTCTTGCCTCTCTAGTTCTTTTAATTGTGATGTTAGAGTGTCAATTTTAGATCTTTCCTGCTTTCTCTTGTGGGCATTTAGTGCTATAAATTTCCCTCTACACACTGCTTTAAATGTGTCCCAGAGATTCTGGTATGTTGTATCTTTGTTCTCATTGGTTTCAAAGAACATCTTTATTTCTGCTTTCATTTCGTTATGTACCCAGTAGTCATTTAGGAGCAGGTTGTTCAGTTTCCATGTAGTTGAGCGGTTTTGATTGAGTTTCTTAGTCCTGAGTTCTAGTTTGATTGCACTGTGGTCTGAGAGACAGTTTGTTATAATTTCTGTTCTTTTACATTTGCTGAGGAGTGCTTTGCTTCCAATTATGTGGTCAATTTTGGAATAAGTGCGATGTGGTGCTGAGAAGAATGTATATTCTGTTGATTTGGGGTGGAGAGTTCTATAGATGTCTATTAGGTCCGCTTGGTGCAGAGATGAGTTCAATTCCTGGATATCCTTGTTAACTTTCTGTCTCGTTGATCTGTCTAATGTTGACAGTGGAGTGTTGAAGTCTCCCATTATTATTGTATGGGAGTCTAAGTCTCTTTGTAAGTCTCCAAGGACTTGCTTTATGAATCTGGGTGCTCCTGTATTGGGTGCATATATATTTAGGATAGTTAGCTCTTCCTGTTGAATTGATCCCTTTACCATTATGTAATGGCCTTCTTTGTCTCTTTTGATCTTTGATGGTTTAAAGTCTGTTTTATCAGAGACTAGGATTGCAACCCCTGCTTTTTTTTGTTCTCCATTTGCATGGTAGATCTTCCTCCATCCCTTTATTTTGAGCCTATGTATGTCTCTGTATGTGAGATGGGTCTCCTGAATACAGCAGACTGATGGGTCTTGACTCTTTATCCAGTTTCCCAGTCTGTGTCTTTTAATTGGAGCATTTAGTCCATTTACATTTAAGGTTAATATTGTTATATGTGAACTTGATCCTGCCATTATGATATTAACTGGTTATTTTGCTCGTTAGTTGATGCAGTTTCTTCCTAACCTCAATGGTCTTTACTTTTTGGCATGTTTTTGCAATGGCTGGTACCGGTTGTTCCTTTCCATGTTTAGGGCTTCCTTCAGGGTCTCTTGTAAGGCAGGCCTGGTGGTGACAAAATCTCTAAGCATTTGCTTATCTGTAAAGGATTTTATTTCTCCTTCACTTATGAAACTTAGTTTGGCTGGATATGAAATTCTGGGTTTAAAATTCTTTTCTTTAAGAACGTTGAATATTGGCCCCCACTCTCTTCTGGCTTATAGAGTTTCTGCTGAGAGATCTGCTGTTAGTCTGATGGGCTTCCCTTTGTGGGTAACCCGACCTTTCTCTCTGGCTGCCCTTAAGATTTTTTCCTTCATTTCAACTTTGGTGAATCTGGCAATTATGTGTCTTGGAGTTGCTCTTCTGGAGGAGTATCTTTGTGGCGTTCTCTGTATAACCTGAATTTGAATGTTGGCCTGCCCTACTAGGTTGGGGAAGTTCTCCTGGATGATATCCTGAAGAGTGTTTTCCAACTTGGTTCCATTTTCCCCCTCACTTTCAGGCACCCCAATCAGACGTAGATTTGGTCTTTTTACATAATCCCATACTTCTTGCAGGCTTTGTTCATTTCTTTTTCTTCTTTTTTCTTTTGGTTTCTCTTCTCGCTTCATTTCATTCATTTGATCCTCAATCGCTGATACTCTTTCTTCCAGTTGATCGAGTCGGTTACTGAAGCTTGTGCATTTGTCACGTATTTCTCGTGTCATGGTTTTCATCTCTGTCATTTCGTTTATGACCTTCTCTGCATTAATTAGTCTAGCTGTCAATTCTTCCACTCTTTTTTCAAGATGTTTAGTTTCTTTGCGCTGGGTACGTAATTCCTCCTTTAGCTCTGAGAAGTTTGATGGACTGAAGCCTTCTTCTCTCATCTCATCAAAGTCATTCTTTGACCAGCTTTGATCCATTGCTGGCGATGGGCTGCACTCCTTTGCAGGGGGAGATGAGCTCTTATTTTTTGAATTTCCAGCTTTTCTGCCCTGCTTTTTCCCCATCTTTGTGGTTTTATCTGTCTCTGGTCTTTGATGATGGTGACATACTGATGGGGTTTTGGTATAGGTGTCCTTCCTGTTTGATAGTTTTCCTTCTGACAGTCAGAACCCTCAGCTATAGGTCTGTTGGAGATTGCTTGAGGTCCACTCCAGACCCTGTTTGCCTGGGTATCAGCAGCAGAGTTTGCAGAAGATAGAATATTGCTGAACAGCGAGTGTACCTGTCTGATTCTTACTTTGGAAGCTTCCTCTCAGGGGTGTACTCCACCCTGTGAGGTGTGGGGTGTCAGACTGCCCCTAGTGGGGGATGTCTCCCAGCTAGGCTACTCAGGGGTCAGGGACCCACCTGAGCAGGCAGTCTGTCCGTTCTCAGATCTCAACCTCCACCTTGGGAGATCCACCGCTCTCCCCAAAGCTGTCAGACAGAGTCGTTCGCGTCTGCACAGGCCCCCGCTGCTTCCCCTGTTGGTCTTCAGCTGTGCCCTGTCCCCAGAGGTGGAATCTCAGTTGAAAATGCAGAAATCACCGGTCTTCTGTGTCGCTCGCGCTGCGAGTTGGAGACTGGAGCTGTTCCTATTAGGCCATCTTGCTCCGCCCCCCCCCCCCGCTAACACTCCAAATTTTAAAACTTTGCTGTGAAAATGTATGTATATGAAATAAGAGGCAAAAGACAAACTGGGTAGGATGGAGTGATATTTATAACTTATTAAAGTCAAAGATTGATATGCTTTTTATGTAAAATACTCGTAGTAATGCAAACAAACTAGGAAAATCACCACCACAATGAAAATATGAGCAAATACTATAACGTGGCCAAGGAATAAATCCTAATTTACCACAACCAACTGAAAAATAACATGTAACGAAATAAATGTAAACATATTTTTCACTGATCACATGAGTAACTACCATAAAATAAAATGCTGGCAAGAATTTGGAGAAATGGGCACTCTTATATTCTACCAACAAGAATATAGATTGGTACAATGTTTCTGAAGGATAATTTGTCACTTGACATCACAATTTTTATTGTATAGAATATCCTTTAATATGGTTGTCTACAACAATGATTATAACGGGAAAAATTGGAAATTGTTAAAACATCCATCAATAGGAGATTTGCTAAATAAATGATTTTCCTACCAATGTAATACTCTGCAGCTAATATAATAAATAAAATAGATCTTACTTATTAGCTTGGGAAAATGTCCATAATCCATCATGGCTTTGTCATTTTGCTGTAATTCCATCTTTGTTAAAAAAAAAAAAAAAAAAAGTTTGAGTATGTATGTATGTGTATGGGCATGTACATGCACAGAAAGAAAATCTTGAAATATAATCATCAAAATTTTCATTGTGATTATCTCTATGATAGAAGTGGTAGAACTTTTCTCCTTAAATACACACACATGCGCAGCGTACACACACACACATATATATATTACTTTTTGTTTGTGTGGGTACATAGTAGGTGTATATATTTACGGAGTACATGAGATGTTTCCAAATAGGCATGCAATGCATAATAATCACATTATGGGAAATGAGGTATCCATTCTTTCAAGCATTTATCCTTTGTGTTATCAACAACCCAAACATACTATTTTAGCTATTTTAAAGTGTACAATTAAGTTATTATTGACTATAGTCGCCTTATTTTGCTATCAAATAGTAAGTAGGTCTTCCTCATTTTTTCTTTTTTCTTTTTGTGGACCAAATAACCAACCGCATCTCCTCCCCACCCTACCCAACCCACTACCTTTCTCAGCCTCTGGTAACCATCTTTCTATCATCTATGTCCATTAGTTCAATTTTTTTTATTTTTAGATCCCACCAATAAGTGAGAACATATGATGTTTGTCTTTCTGTGCCTGGCTTATTTCACTTAACATAATGATCTGAAGTTCCATCCATGTTGTTACAAATGACTGAATCTCATTCTTTTTTATGGCTGAATAGTACTCCATTTTGTATATCTATCACATTTTCTTTATCCATTCATCTGTTGATGGACACTTAGGTTGCTTCCAAATCTTGGCTTTTGTGAACAGTGCTGCAACAAATGCGGGAGTGCAGATATCTCTTTGATAAACTAATATCCTTTCTTTTTGGTATACACAGAGCAGTGGGATTGCTGGATCATATGGCAACTATATTTTTAGTTTTTTTGAAGAACCTCCAACTGTTCTCCACAGTGGTTGTACTAGTTTACATTCCCATCAACAGTGTACAAGGGTTCCCTTTTCTCCATATCCTCACCAGCATTTCCTATTGTCTGTCTTTTGGATATAAGATATTTTAACTGGGGTAAGATGACGTCTTACGGTAGTTTTATTTGCTTTTCTCCGATGATCAATGATGTTGAGCATTTTTCTTAAGCCTGTTTGCCATTTGTGTGACTTCCTTTGAGAAATGTCTATGAAAATCTTTTGCCCACTTTTTGATTGGATTATTAGATTTTTCCCCATATAGTTGATTAAGTTCCTTATATATTCTGGTTATTAATCCCTTGTCAGATGAGCAGTTTGCAAATATTTTCTCCCATTACCAACAAAGTGAAAAGAAACTTATCTTCACTTTGTTGGTTGTTTCCTTTACTGTATAGAAGCTTTTTAACTTGATGTGATCCCATTTGTCCATTTTTTGCTTTAGTTGCCTGTGCTTGTGGGGTGTTGCTCAGGAAATTTTTGCCCAGACTAATGTCATGGAGATTTTTCCCCTATGTTTTCTTGTAGTAGCTTCATAGTTTGAGGTCTTAGGTTTAAGTCTTTAATTCATTTTGATTTGATTTTTGTATATGGTGAGAAATAAGGGTCTAAGTTCCTTCTTCTGCATATGGCTGTCCAGTTTTCCCAGCACTATTTATTGAAGACACTGTCTTTCCCCAGTGTATGTTCTTAGCACCTTTGTTGAAAATGAGTTCCTGTAGGTATGTGGATTTGTTTGTAGGTTCTCTATTCTGTTCCATTGGTCTGTGTGTCTGTTTCTATGCCAGTACCATGCTGTTTTGGTTAGGATAGCTCAGTAGCATAATTTGAAGTCAGGTGATGTGATTCCTCCAGTTCTGTTTTGTCTAGGATAGCTTTGGTTATTCTAAGTCTTTTGTGGTTTTATATAAATTTTAAGATTGTTTTTTCTATTTCTGAGAAGAAGGGCATTGGTATTTTGATAGGGATTGAATCTGTAGATTGCTTTGGGTAGTATGGATGTTTTAACAATATTGATTCTTCCAATCCATGAACATGAAATATCTTTTCATTTTTTTGTGTCCTGTAAAATTCTTTCATCTGTGTTTTACAGTTTTCATTATAGAGATCTTTTACTTGTTTGGTTAATTCCTAGGTATTTAATTTCATGTGTGGCTATTGTAAATGGGATTATGTTTTTATGTCTTTTTCAGATTGTTCAGTGTTGGCATATAGAAATACTACCGATTTTTGTATGTTGATTTTGTATCCTGTAACTTTACTGAATTCGTTTATCAGTTCAAATAGGTTTTTGGTGGAGTCTTTAGTTTTTTTCTCCTCCTTATATTTTTACAGTAAGTGAATTTTACGATGGTTGTGTTTCATTTCATAATCAGGAAAATCAATAGAACTTTTAAAATATATAATCATAAAAAGTAAGTACAGGTATATGGTTCAGACTGTTATGTGAAACAGAATGTCAACTTTTAAAACAATGGAATTGAATTCTATATACCTTGGTGATTTAAAAACAAGTTTTATACTTTTTCTCCCAAAAAAAAACAAATGAGAAAAGTAGAAGATACCACATTCTCTTTATTTCCTGAACATAGTAACTGCCATGGATGTGGTATGGCATAAAAACATGGGTCCTGAAAAAGAGAGACCTGGCTTCAAATTCAGATTTCACCATTCACTGCTTTACACCCTTTGCAAATCATGAATGCTTTTCAGATTCCTTTCACATTCTTGGAAAAGGGTACACTTTGATTTTCATTTTTTAAATGGAACTAATTTTAAGGCTTTCTACTTTCAATTCTTAAAGTAAAAAATGAGCCTTTAGAAAAGGCTTATTTTGAAATCTAATTGCATCTAAAATATCTGAAACCCTTTAAATAATTATCTTACATCTACTAAATTTTCAAAAGAATCCTTAGCTCTTGGAATAAAATTAGCTCCTGACATACATACTTCTTGTCACTTGGAATTTTCCTATGTGATAGTAGAGTGCCTCATTGGAAATTGAAGAACATATTATTTAATGCTTACCAGAATAAAAACAGCGATAAAAAAAGAAAATCCTGTGATGTCTTCCAGTCTCCTAGCTTTAAACACCAACTAATCAGGATGTTTTCTAAATTCCCATCTCTAGCCCTGACATATGTATACAACTATCTTAGTGACAGGTCCACTTGTTGTTTAATTGGCATCTCATATTAATATATCCAAAACCAGACTTTTTATCTTTCCTCCCCAGACCCTGTGCTCTCCATTTCAGTAAATGACTCCTCCTTTCATCCAGCTGTTCAGGCCAATTATATTGGAGGCATGTTTGACTTTTCTTTCTCTTGCACTTCTAGTCCAATCCCTCAGCAAATTTTGAGGGCTGCCACTAAAATACATCCAGACTTGGGATATATGGACATGGCTCCAGAGACTTCCTACCAAGCCCACCTTCTCAGGCCACATGCCATCATCATTGCTTACCCAAAATATTTTAATAGCTTCCTACTTGTATCCTTGCTTTCTCTCTTGCCCTCCTCCTCCCAACTCTGTTTGTGTCACACAACACCTAGAGCAATCTTTCTAAAATGTGCACCTTATTCCATCCTGACCTTGCTCAGAATCATCTAGGTGCTTCCCACCCCCTTTAAAGTAAAATTGAAAGTCCTCACCATGAATAACAAGGCCTGACAGGATCTGGGCCCTGAATACACTACAAAATACTTTACCTACCACTCTTCCCCTCATTTATTCAACTCAGTTACACTGATCTCTTGGCTCTTCTTTCAATATATGGGCCCACTCAGCTCAGGGCCTTACGCTTGCTCTTCCCTCTGCCTGAGGTAGGCCTTAGCTCAAATGTCTTCTCATTGAAGAAGCACTCGCTAACCAACCTATCTCTAATGACAGCTTCACTGCTCACCCATCATTCTGTATCCATTTACATGATATAGTTTTCTGCAAAGCACATTTCACTATATTATGCTTTCTAATGTGTTTGTCTGAATATTGTTTACTGTCTGTTTCAAACCAGTTCCCATTCCATGTGAGATCTATGACTTTATACATGTTGTTGGTTACTATACCTCCAGGGTCCAGAACTGTGCCCAGCACATGTTGACATTTTGTTAAAAATGTATTAGTTGAAAAAATGGTAAATGAGTAAAGTGCTCCTGATCTCCATTCTGTTCCACATTTCCGTGAATTTTTTCCTACAACCTTTCATAGAGAGACTTCCATTTTTAATCCAATTTATGTTTTTCTTCAGTAATAAATGATAGTATTAGGACCATAAAACACAAGGCAGCAGTGTTATGACATTCAAATGAAAATTTCTCTTTAATCAAAAAAGAAATGAGCTATGCTCTGTATCTTCTACATACAGACACACAGATATTGTACTGTGTTTTAAAAAAACTTCACATGAGCAAGTTACAATTAAACTGAATTTATGATTTGAAATATTCTATTTTATTTATATACAACTTTCTATGGAATATTCAAATTTATAAATAGGTCCCATCAACATAGTCTAGTTTTTCATTAGCTCTGAGGGAGTTTTGTAGATCATCTTTTCACCAAAAAAGAAACACTATTACAACTTTACCAAAGTGATTTTCCACTGTCATGTTCTTTTTAAAATGGCAGATATCTGTATATGCTATTAGGCTGGTGCAAAAGTAATTGCAGTTTTTGCCATTACTTTTAACCACAATTTCTTTTGCCCCAACCTAATAATAGAATACACTAGTGTGAGTATTTTTATACCTCTAGTTGTATGAAATGTATATATTGTAGCATATTTTTGCAGTTTATATCAAAAGAGATAAAATAAATCTTATGTCAAAGTAGCATTATAATACCCATTGCCCTTTTATAACAGAATAAATTTTGTTAATAAAAACAGATATAAATCAATACATGATTTAATATTTCAATAATTGAAAAAGAGAGCAGCAGTATATATGTATACATGTTATATCAGAAATACATAGAATATCTTAAAACATTTAGTAATAGTTCATCAGAAGGAATATTTTAAGTTGAATAACATTTAATACCTAATAGATGCTCAGTGTGCTACTAGATATCTTTGCATACAATACCTTCTTTAATTATTGTAAAACCACAAATAGTAACTATTATTTCCATTTTACACCTACCACACTTGAGGCCTGGAGTTTATGCTCCAAGTCATTCCTTCTGAATCATGTTTAGAGCCCAGGTTGTGTTGATGCTCTTAAACCTCTATAAAAGATTTCTAAAGCATGTGTTGAAGATGGAGTGTGAAGAAAAATGGTAACTTCTATTTACATTTATTTTGATAATTCATCTTATTTTATATTGTTTATTGTAGCTTATATTGCATGCATATTTGTGTTTTTATATACACATACATATACAAATATATTTACTCAAAGTTTTTTTACAAATGAGATACACAATCAAAAAAGTTCAGGGACTTTTTCTTAATAATTTAATACCTCTCACACTACCAAAACTATACTGCAAGGCTACAGTAATCAAAACAGCATGGTACTGGTACAAAAACAGACACATAGACCAATGGAACAGAACAGAAAACTCAGAAATAAGACTGCACATCTACAACCATCTGATCTTCAACAATCCTGACAAAAACATTCAATGGGGAAAGGATTTCCTAATTAATAAATGGTGCTGGGAGAATTGGCTAGCCACATGCAGAAAACAGAAACTGGACTCTTTCCTTGCATCTTATGCAAAAATTAACTCAAGATGGATTAAAGACTTAAATGTAAAACCCAAAACTATAAAAACCCTAGAAGAAAATCTAGGCAATATCATTCAGGACATAGGCACAGGCAAAGATTTCATGACAAAAACATCAAAAGTAATTGCAACAAAAGCAAAAATTGACAAATGGGATCTAATTAAGCTAAAGAGCTTCTGCACAGCAAAATAAACTATCAGTGGAGTAAACAGACAACCTACAGAATGGGAGAAGATTTTTGCAATCTCTCCATCTGACAAAGGTCTAATGTCCAGAATCTATAGGGAACTTAAACAAATTTACCAGGAAAAAAAAAAAAAAAAAAAAAAAAAACCATTAAAAAATGGGCAAAGGACATGAACAGACACTTCTCAAAAGAAGACATTTATGCAGCCAACAAACATATGAAAAAAAAGGTCAACATCACTGATTATCAGAGAAACGCACATCAAAACCACAATGAGATACCACCTCACACCAGTTAGAATGGCGATTATTAAAAAGTCAAGAAACAACAGATGCTGGTAAAGCTATGATGAAATAGGAATGCTTGTACACTGTTGGTGGGAATATAAATTGGTTCAACCATTGAGGAAGACAGAGTGGTGATTCCTCAAAGACCTAGAACCAGAAATACAATGTGACCTAGCAATCCCATTACTGAGTATATACCCAAAGAAATGTAAATCATTCTATTATAAAGATACATGCACATTTATGTTCATTGTAGCACTATTCACAATAGTAAAGATGTGGAATCAACCCAAATGCCCATAATGGTAGACTGGATAAAGAAAATGTGGCACATATACACTATGGAATGCTATGCAGCCATAAAAGGAACAAGACCATGTCCATTGCAGGGACGTGGATGGAGTTCAAAGCTATTAACCTCAGCAAACTAATGCAGGAACATAAAACCAAGCACTGCGTGTTCTCACTTGTAAGTGGGAACTGAACAATGTGAACACATAGACACAGGGAGGGGAACAACACACACTGGGATCTGTTGGGATGGGCGAGGGCAGGAAAAGCATCAGGATAAACAGCTAATCCATACTAGGCTTAATACCTAGGTGATGGGATGATAGTTGCAGCAAACCACCATGGCACATGTTTACCTGTGTACAAACCTGCACAACCTGCACAAGTATCTCAGAACTTAAAATAAAATAATGAAAAATGAAATAAAATAATTTGATGCCTCATACTCTGAATGGAAAAGCAGGCCCATTAACTGTCAGGCCTCTGAGCCCAAGCCGAGCCATCGCATCCCCTGTGACTTGCATGTATACGCCCAGATGGCCTGAAGTAACTGAAGAATCACAAAAGAAGTGCAAATGCCCTGCCTCGCCTTAACCGATGACATTCCACCACAAAAGAAGAGAAAATGGCCGGTCCTTGCCTTAAGTGATGATATTATCTTGTGAAATTCCTTTTCCTGGCTCAGCCTGACTCAAAAAACTCCCCCACTGGGCACCTTGTGACCCCCACTCCTGTCTGCCAGAGAACAACCCCCCTTTGACTGTAATTTTCCTTTACCTACCCAAATCCTATAAAACGGCCCCACCCTTATCTCCCTTCGCTGACTCTTTTCGGACTCAGCCCGCCTGCACCCAGGTGAAATAAACAGTCATATTGCTCACACAAAGCCTGTTTGGTGGTCTCTTCACACGGACGTGCATGACATTAGCCAATTGAATTGAATTTCAATTCATTTTAAGTTTTGTTTCTCCAACATCGGGAGAAATCACTCCCGATGTTTAATGTGGGTTCTTTTCTATTTCCTAAGTGCCTCCCCTGAGTTGAGAAATAAAGGGAAAGCGCACAAAAGAGATAAATTTAAAGCTGGGTGTCGGGGGAGACATCACAAGTCGGCAGGAACCGTGATGTTTCCTGAGCTGTAAAACCATTTTTTGTCAGCGATTTTCAAAAGGGGAGGGAGTGCACGAATAGGGTGTGGGTCACAGAGATCACATACTTCACAAGGTAATAAAATATCACAAAGCAAATGGAGGCAGGGCGAGATCACAGGACCACCAGATGAGGTGAAATTAAAATTGCTAGTGAAGCTTCAGGCACGCATTGTCATTGATAACATCTTTTTTTTTTTATTATTATTATACTTTAAGTTCTAGGGTACATGTGCATAACGTGCAGGTTTGTTACATATGTGTACTTATGCCATGTTGGTGTGCTGCACCCGTCAACTCGTCAGCACCCATCAATTCATCATTTATATCATGTATAACTCCCCAAGGCAATCCTTCCCTCCTCCCCCCTCCCCATGATAGGCCCCAGTGTGTGATGTTCCCCTTCCCGAGTCCAAGTGATCTCATTGTTCAGTTCCCACCTATGAGTGAGAACATGCAGTGTTTGGTTTTCTCTTCTTCTGATAGTTTGCTAAGAATGATGGTTTCCAGCTGCATCCATGTCCTACAAAGGACGCAAACTCATCCTTTTTTATGGCTGCATAGTATTCCATGGTGTACATGTGCCACATTTTCTTAATCCAGTCTGTCACAGATGGACATTTGGGTTGATTCCAAGTCTTTGCTATTGTGAATAGTGCCACAATAAACATACGTGTGCATGTGTCTTTGTAGTAGAATAATTTAAAATCCTTTGGGTATATACCCAGTAGTGGGATGGCTGGGTCATATGGTACATCTAGTTCTAGATCCTTGAGGAATTGCCATACTGTTTTCCATAATGGTTGAACTAGTTTACAATCCCACCAACAGTGTAAAAGTGTTCCTATTTCTCCACATCCTCTCCAACACCTGTTGTTTCCTGACTTTTTAATGATTGCCATTCTAACTGGTGTGAGATGGTATCTCATTGTGGTTTTGATTTGCATTTCTCTGATGGCGAGTGATGATGAGCATTTTTTCATGTGTCTGTTGGCTGTATGAATGTCTTCTTTTGAGAAATGTCTGTTCATATCCTTTGCCCACTTTTTGATGGGGTTGTTTGTTTGATAACATCTTATCAGGAAACAGGGTTTGAGAGCAGATAACCTGTCTGACCACAATGTATTAGGCGGGAATTTTCCTCTTCCTAATAAGCCTGGGAGCGCTATAGGAGACCGGGGTCTGTTTCATCCCTTTGGCTTCGACCATAAAAGACGGAAGGCCTTAAAAGGGGCTGTCTATAGGCCTACCTTCAGGGCGCATTCTCTTTCTCAGGGATGTTCCTTGCTGAGAAAAAGAATTCAGCAATATTTCTCCTATTTTCTTATGAAAGAGGAGAAATAAAGCTCTGTTCATCCAGCTCACCAGCGGCCAGTTCAAAGTTACCTTTCTTGTTCCCTGAACATCGCTGTTATCCTGTTCTTTTTTTAAGATGCGCAGATTTCATATTGTTCAAACACACATGCTCTACTAGCAATTTGTGCAGTTGATACAGTCACAGGGTCCTGAGGCGACATTCATCCTCCTCAGTTTAGGAAGAAGATGAGGGGATTAAGAGATTAAAGTAAAGATAGGTATAGGAAAACACAAGGGTATTAATTGGGGAAGTGATAAGTGTCCATGAAATCTTCACAATTTATGTTCAGAGATTACAGTAAAGACAGGTGTAAGAAATTATAAAAGTATTAATTTGGGGAACTAACAAAAGTCCATGAAATCTTCACAACTTAGTTCTTCTGATGCAGCTTCAGTCGGTCCCTCCGTTCGGGGTCCCTGACTTCCCGCAACACTCCAAGAAGGCAGAAGGCAAAAAATAGATACTGTGAGGCCTCTATTTGTTAAGTGTTTTCCACAAGTTGTTCATCAGAACACTAGGTCACTCATTTACTAATTCCAGAAAAATTGAAGGTGCACAAACTCAGTGAGTCTGTGAAAACAGGGAAGATGTATTTCAACAAGCATCGATGGAACATATGGGTAGTGCTACAAGGCCAGGAATGTAGTGCCCAACTCAAGAGTGGTAGATGGAGACAGAGGCTTCCTAGAGGAAGGTGGCTGTAAGCTGACATTTGAAGGATAAGCCAGACTGAGCGTGATGAAGAGGAAGAAGAAAGTTGCTCTCAGGGAACAGCAGGTGCCAGGCTTGGGAGAGAGACATCACATGGCATGATTGAGGAACTAAAATATGTTCAGTTTGGGAGAGCAAGGTAAGGTGGAATGGGGTAAAAAATGGGGTTGAAGGCAAAGATCACAGATGACTTATTCCTCCAGTCCTTTGAGCATTTTGAGATTTTGAGCACCCGCATCATGCAGACTCTGCACAGGTGCGAGGGTTTCACAAAGTAGACATGGCCCCTGCTCCCACTGAGCTTACTCAGTACTGCTGGAGGGAAAGTATTGAGTTTACTGTGGGGAAATAAGAAGCAGAAGCACCTAAATTTTACTTAGTGAACAAGGATTCAGGGAAGGCATCCTGGAGTATGGAGCCTTTAAGAGAGTATCTATAGAATGAATAAGAATTAACCAGACAAATACAATCTAGGCCAAAGCAGATGGAAAAAATAATTAACACAAAGAAGACACCAAATGTTCTAATGATAGTACAAAACAGAGGAAATATAGAGCTGAATTTGTATTTTGTGGATCATTTGAAGTTCATGTATAACTCCAGGTTGGTTTCTGCTGTACCAAAACTTTTCGGAGTCAGGCTGTCCTCCACTTTCAGTTGACACATGTTCAAGGGCAGGCAGACCTATTCCAAGAACATAAGGAAAATATCTTTTAAAAAAATGTTGTACAATAAATTATTTTACATAGTCCAGTGCCAAATACAAATTATTCTAAACTGAATAGAATATCCTATATCTCTTTGGAGAGGATAATAAGAGTGATTAATTGTGTATGTGTGTGTTTGTATGTGTGTTTGTGCTTATGTGTGTGTGTTTGTATTTCAAAAGTCAAAACGTTTCTTAATGTAGACACAAACCGGGTAATGTTAAATCCTACATATACTAGACCTAATAGAAAATGTATGCAGATTAAATAGACTCATGTATCACTTATAAAACAATTTATCTTCTGGTATTTATCAGCACACCAAGCACTCTAGCTTGTATTAAAACATAACAGATTAATAATTTTAATAGTTAAATATTAGTATTAATTGAAATGAATATAAGATGACTAAAAATATAACAGTAATAATGACTGTCTTCAGTTCATTTATTCATTCTACTAATATTTACTAAGTTCCTATTGTTTACCAGGCTCTGGTTAACTGATTAGTAGAGATCTCTGAACCATAATATTAAAAAATCAAAAAAAGACAGAGAAAGCTTTCTTTTCAATAATGTTAGAAAATAGACATTATAATGTCATCAAACAAATAGTAATTGGGTATTCTACTAGATATTGAGGATATCATGGTAATCAAAAGAAACAAATTACTTACTCTCATGGTACTTATAGTCTGGTGGGGGAAGCGTTCTTATGTTAAATGACCTTTCCACTTACTTCTTAATTCTTCACTTTTAAGAGATCACCAAATATCACTAAATTCATGACTGTGAGAGCCAAATGCTAAAGGACGTGGGACATGTTTATTTGTTCAACTGAAGTTTATTGAGATCCTGCCCACATTCCCTGGTACTTACTTACTGTCTTCATTCAGGTCAGTGGTGTCCAACTGTAAGAAACTACGACTCTCCACCTGAGGGTATTTCTGGGGTAAGCTGAGATGGCCAGAGCTAGGAAGTCAACATTCTCGGAGGCAGACTTCAGACATTGACAGTCAGCAGTTAGAGGACAGGCCTCAGCCACCTTGCTCCTTGAGTGAGATCATTCTGAAGGGTTCCGTACACATATCATCTCCTGGAGATCCGTAGAAGGGTTAGGTGCCAATTGCCGACAGCAGTAACTGCTCATTAATGTACTCTGAGTCAGTGTCTTCTTTCCTGTCTCACTTCTCCACTCCCCCACTAGTGCTACCTGGGAACACAGGTCCCAAATAAGTCACTTAATTCCTCCTGTGAGGGTCTCCTTCTGGGGGAACTCAGGTGAATACATTCTCAGATGAGTATTTTTGCTTTCATCCTTTGCTTGATCAATAGGAATATAATCACTGGATAAATTTTCACCGAAGGACCAGACAAAGTAATTTTATTAATTTGTTTTGTAAGCATATTCCTTTACCAAACAGTGATTACCTGTTTAATTAGGAAGAGACTACTATTTTAAGGATAAGGTTTGTTTTGTGAAAACTTTTCTATAGTTACCATTGCAAAAAAATTCTTGAAGACCAGAAGTATATATCAGAAATATTACCAAGCTGATATTTTTACAATGTGGCATAAAATATGAGCATGCTATAAGTTTATATTAAGTAGGTGAACTTTTTATTATTATTATCATTATTATTATTTTGAGATAGAATCTTGCTCTGTCGCCCAGGCCGGAGTGCAGTGGCGTGATCTCAGCTCACTGCAAGCTCTGCCTTCCGGGACCAGGCTATTCTCCTGCCTCAGCCTCCCGAGTAGCTGAAGTAGGTGAACTTTTTATTAAGAAATAAGCAAAACAGCATGAGAGCAACAATTTGTCTCATTCTCCACAAAACGTGTTTGTTCCTCTTTGTCCTTTGGCTGAAAGCGGAGTCAGGTCTTATCATAGCCTGACTGCATAAGTCTAAGTTTCAAGGGAAGTATCCTACAACAGAAGGAATAGCAGAACCTGGCAAATATATCCTGGCAGAAATTGAAGAAACTTGTGGGAGTGGATCTTAACAATGTAGAGTAGAATCAGGGGACTCAGAATATATCACTGGATAGGAGAGAATTTACTAATGAACACTAACGCTTCACTCGTGACGTAATAGTTTGTCAAGAGCACATAGAAGGGTTCCTAATGGTTTGCTGGGGCAGTTCTTTGAAGTCCTGACTTGTTTATGACCTACGGCAATGAAATTAGATTGATAGAGCATCTTTGGCATAATCAAAGAAAAGATTAGAGGGCGTAGGGAAGGAGAGATGTTAAAATAAATTTACTGCCTATGGTTCAAGAACCTCCACCTCTTTTCACAAGACAGCCTGCATGAGAACCTGTGACTACTGTGATCCTTTGAAAAGGGCAGAAGTATCTTTGATAAATTCCATTCTAGATTTATTTTGTTACTCAAGGGTTATAGTGGCGGTTGCTAGATGTATTTGGACTCCCTAATATCAATGGGGTTGGTGGGATCTTGGAATGCAGGGACAAAATAGCGGTACTTAACTATCAGAGGCAAGATGGGCTGACTTACTGCATGGGTAGCAACATGGGAATGCCAGTCAGAATGTTTTGACATACAGTCTATGATGGTGACTAAGAGATCATGATATTCTTAGATGGAGAGCAAACTACATTATTAAAATAACTGTTTTATTGAGACAAATATTAACAAACCTTGAAATTCATACTTAAATGTGTACAATTCAGCATTTTTTGGTATATTCAGAGTTGTGCAAACATCACTACCATGTGATTTTAGAATATTTCATACACCCCAAAAGAAACCCCATACCAATTAGCAGTTGCTCCCCATTCCCCTTTTTCCCCAGTCTCCTGGCAATCATTAATCTACCTTTTATCTCTGTGAATATTCTGTGAATAAATGGAATCATACAACACGTGATGTTTTGTGACTCACTCCTTTCACTTAGCATAATGTTTTTAAGGTTCATCCATGTTAAAGTACATGTCATTACTTCATTCCTTTTGATTGTTATATAATATTCAATTGTAAGGATATTTTGTCTATCTATTTATCAGTAGCTTCCACTTTTGGCTATTATGCCTAATTCTGCAATGAGCATTTGTGTACAAGCTTTTGAGTGGCGTATGCCTTCAATTATCTTGCGAATAAACTTGGAAGTAGAATTGTTAGAACATAACGTTACTCTATGTTTAACATTTTGAGGAAGTGCCAAAGTGTTTTACAAAGTAGCTGTCCCATTTGACAATCTCCCAGCAATATATGTACAAGCATTCCAATTTCTCCACAACTCCACCAACACTTGATAATGTCTTTCTTAGTTATTTCAGCTGTCCTACTGTGTGTGAAGTAGTATCTCACTGTGGTTTTGATTTGCACTTCTTGATGATCAATGATGCTAATTATCTTTCCATGTGCATATAGATTATTCATACTTTTTCTTTAAAGAAATGTCGATTCAAATCCCTTTGCCTATTTTAAAAGTTAGTCTGTCTTTTGGTTATTGAGTTGTAAGAGTTCCTATATATTCTAAATATAAGTCTCCTATCAGATATATGATCGGCAAATATTTTCCTTCATTCTGTCAGTTATCTTTTTAGTTTTTTGATGGTGTCATTTTAGCACAAAATGTTTTACTTTGATTAAGTCCAATTTATCTATTTTTTCTTTTGCTGTTTATGGTTTTGGTGTTGTATCTATGAAACCAGTGCCTAATTCAAGATCATAAAGATTTACTCCTGCATTTCCTTCCAAGAGTTTAATAGTTTTAACACTTACATGTAAATATATGATACAGTTTGAGATAATTTTTTTAAATTTTTTATTACACTTTAAGTTCTAGGGTGCATGTGCACAACGTGCAGGTTTGTTACATATGTATACATGTGCCATGCTGGTGTGCTGCACCCGTTAACTCGTCATTTACATTAGGTATACTTCCTAATGCTATCTCTCCCCTCTCCCGCCACCCAACGACAGGCCCCAGTGTGTGATGTTCCCCACCCTGTGTCCAAGTGTTCTCACTGTTTAATTCCCACCTCTGAGTGAAAACATACAGCATTTGGTTTTCTGTTCTTGTGATAGTTTTCTGAGAATGATGGTTTCCAGCTGCATCCATGTCCCTACAAAGGACATGAACTCATCCTTTTTTATGGCTACATAGTATGTCACATTTTCTTAATCCAGTCTGTCACTGATGGACATTTGGGGTGGTTCCAAGTCTTTGCTATTGTGAATAGTGCCGCAATAAACATACGTGCACACGTGCCTTTATAGCAGCATGATTTATAATCCTCTGGTATATACCCAGTAGTGGGATGGCTGGGTCATATGGTATTTCTAGTTCTAGATGCCTGAGGAATCGCCACACTGTCTTCCACAATGATTGAACTAGTTTACAGTCCCAGCAACAGTGTAAAAGTGTTCCTATTTCTCCACATCCTCTCCAGTACCTGTTGTTTCCTGACTTTTTAATGATCACCATTCTAACTGGTGTGAGATGGTATCTCATTGTGGTTTTGATTTGCATTTCTCTGATGGCAAGTGATGATGAGCATTTTTTCATGTGTCTGTTGGCTGCATAAATGTCTTCTTTTGAGAAGTGTCTGTCCATATCCCTTGCCCACTTTTTGATGGCTGTTTGTTTTTTTCTTGTAAATTTGTTTGAGTGCTTTCTGGTTCTAGATATTAACCCTTTGTCAGACGAGTAGATTGCAAAAATTTTCTCCCATTCTGTAAGTTGCCTGTTCACTCTGATGGTAGTTTCTCTTGCTATGCAGAAGCTCTTTAGTTTAATTAGATCCCATTTGTCAATTTTGGTTTTTGTTGCCATTGTTTTTGGTGTTTTAGATATGAAGTCCTTGCCCATCCTGATACCAAAGCCTGGCAAAGACACAACAAAAAAAGAGAATTTTAGACCAATATCCCTGATGAACATGGAAGCAAAAATACTCCATAAAATATTGGCAAACTGAAGCCAGCAGCACATCAAAAAGCTTATCTGCCATGATCAAGTGGGCTTCATCCCTGGGATGCAAGGCTGGTTCAACATATGCAAGTCAACAAATGTAATCTAGCATATAAACAGAACTAAAGACAAAAACCACATGATTATCTCAATAGATGCAGAAAAGGCCTTTGACAAAATTCAACAGCCCTTCATGCTAAAAGCGCTCAATAAATTCGGTATTGATGGAACGTATCTCAAAATAATAACAGCTGTTTATTACAAACCCACAGCCAATATCATACTGAATGGGCAAAAACTGGAAGCATTCCCTTTGAAAACTAGCACAAGACAGGGATGCCCTCTCTCACCATTCCTATTCAACATAGTGTTGGAAGTTCTGGCCAGGGCAATCAGGCAGGAGAAAGAAATCAAGTGTATTCAGTTAGGAAAAGAGGAAGTCAAATTGTCCCTGTTTGCAGATGACATGACTATATATTTAGAAAACCCCATCGTCAAAAGAAAAAGAAAAGAAAAGAAAAGAAAACCCCATCGTCTCAGCCCAAAATGTCCTTAAGCTGATAAGCAACTTCAGCAAAGTCTCAGGATACAAAATCAGTGTGCAAAAATCACAAACGTTCTTATACACCAATAACAGACAAACGGAGAGCCAAATCATGAGTGAACTCCCATTCACAATTGCTTCAAATGGCATAAAATACCTAGGAATTCAACTTAGGAGGGATGTGAAGGACCTCTTCAAGGAGAACTACACACCACTGCTCAATGAAATAAAAGAGGACACAAACAAATGGAAGAACATACATGCCCATGGATAGGAAGAATCAATATCATGAAAATGTCCATACTGCCCAAGGTAATTTATAGATTCAATGCCATCCCCATTAAGCTACAAATGACTTTCTTCACAGAATTGGAGAAAACTACTTTAAAGTTCATATGGAGCCAAAAAAGACCCCGCATTGCCAAGACAATCCTAAGCCAAAAGAACAAAGCTGGAGGCATCACGCTACCTGACTTCAAACTATACTACAAGGCCACAGTAACCAAAACAGCATGGTACTGCTACCAAAACAGAGATATAGACCAGTGGAACAGAACAGAGCCCTCAGAAGTAATACCACACATCTACAGCCATCTGATCTTTGACAAACCTGACAAAAACAAGGAATGGGGAAAGGATTCCCTATTTAATAAATGGTGCTGGGAAAATTAGCTAGCCATATGTAGAAAGCTGAAACTGGATCCCTTCCCTACACCTTATATGAAAATTAATTCATGATGGATTAGAGACTTAAATGTTAGACCTAAAACCATAAAAACCCTAGAAGAAAACCTAGGCAATACCATTCAGGAGTTAATTTTTATATACAGTGTGAGCTAGGAATTCAGCTTCATTCTTTTAATGTAGATATTCAATTTTCCCAGTATCATTTTTTGAAAATACCTTCTTTCTCCTCACTGACTCCTGTGGGAAAAGCAAACTAAGTTTTCACTGGATTTATATAATCAAAAATATCAAAATCTGGCAAAAAAATGACTGAAATCATCCACCACAATAGAAAAGAGTGACCTATACACCATTTCAAGATCTAAGTGTTTCCAAGAATAGTCTGTTCTTTGAAGTAGAGGCTGAATCCCTTAAGGAAGGACCTTGAAATATCTCCACAAAGATACACAGTGTATATTATTTCCATCTTTTCTCATTGAGATCTGTAATTATTCCTTAGCATGAACTGGGACAAGGGAAATTCACGGATTTCTTTTTAGAACTATTAGATATGAGGTACAAGAGAACATGATATCAAGAGATTTCAAATGCAATGCCATCCTTCTTTAAATGAGAGTTTATGGAATCCAAATGACAAGTTGTGTTTTAACCAAAATCTATTGCACATCATCCAAAGGTCCACAAACCACCCCCATACACTCCCAGTAAGGTTATTTCCCCAGTTCCCTTTATATAATTGAGATAAATACACTTGGCACTACACAGAACCTTCACTGGTTTCCTAACCTATGAAGTAATGGCAGGAAGAAATGGCAACAGAAGTTCCTGAACTACCACATCCTCCACACTAAGAAGCAATACACCTAAAAGAATTATGAAATTTGGAGTCACCATGTGTATATGGAGCCATAATATATTGAAAGACATAATGTTGATGATCTTTGTCATATCTCCATTGAATGCAAACTCCAGAAGGGTTGTAGGATGATTAGCAGACACTTAAGCAGGCAATCTCCATAATCGAAGCTGCTGTGTCAGGTGGGTATCTTCACTGAAATAAATCAACACAGTCTCTGGCAGATGGTATGTGTTTATTACGTTGGCAAATGATTTCTTCATGATAACCACCCATAGGGAAGATCACAGCAATTCACTTTTACAGGGCAAGGACAGCAGTATACCTTCACCATTTTAACTCAGGAGTAGGTCAACAATCTTGCTGTCATTTATAATGTAGCCCACAAGAATCTTAATTATCCTGACTCATACCAGTCTACTCTATTAATGACAGCATATTAATTTGCACCTGGTGACAAGTCCAGAAATTGACAAGGACCCATAATGCACCTAATAAGACATATACATACAAAACAACTGGAGTAAAATTCCACAAGATTCAGGGGCCTGACACTTCTGTGAATTTTCTAGGGATATATTGATTTGGGGCATGCCAGAATAACTCCTCAAAAAAAAATACAAAAAGAGAAGCACAATATTTGGTAGAGTCTTTTGGACTCTGGAAAGAGCATAAGCCATACTTGGGGATAACCCATTTATCAGATGACCTAGAAGGATGCCAGTTTTGAGTAGTCCACAAAAAGATTTGGTTCCTCAGTTTGTACAGGAGGTTTAACTCTGAAGCAGAAAGAGACCAAGACTATATTATCTTTATTCTCACTATGTGACAAACCCTCCTGAAAACTATCAATTAATGCTACAAAGATTAAATCTGTAAGAGAAATCTAAAACTATACATATGACCAATAAATAATCTTTCATTAAAGCAAATCATCGACATTTTGGTTTTTCCTAAGCCCAACAATGCCTGATTTTTAAGGATTCCTTGCTAGCTCTGAAGAGAACCCAAAATCTTGTTTAATATTTATACTAAATCAAGTTGGATTTGACACATTCAACAATATGAATGTCAGTTAAATACCAACCGGTATTTCAAAAATTATATTTCAAGAAAATTACTTAAGAAATATTCCACTATAAAATAGATTGTTATTCTGATAACTAGACTATTTTCCAAGAATAAAGCAATGTAGAATGGATCTTTTACCATTAGAAGGAAATATGTCACAGCATTATGACATGATAGCAGTAATGCAACAGGATTCATTTTCAATGTTCCATTTTTTTCAAATACCTAAAATTTATTGAGCATTTATTTCTATAGAATTATATTTATTTGTTATAAATGATAACTTAGAAGATTGTACCACCTTCAAGTAACTTTACAGTTCAGCTCATTTTGTTCTCACCATCATTCTGTAAGGTTATATAGCTATTACTATTCTAAGTTTTCATAAAAGAAATCCCAAATTTAAACTATTTAAGCAATTGTCCAAAAAAAAACAATCACAGTGTTTCAATGATAAGATTAGAATCCAGATCATCTGGCTTCAGATTTCATTCTCTGATCACCTACTTTAAAGACATTAATGACAAAGCCTTTTCTAAACTTCCGACTGACATGGTATCTTCCTCCTGCACATTTTTAATAGCTACCACGCTTTTAGTACATAATATCCATTTACTTAGTATTTTTTCTCTTACATTCAGTCTTTGTTGGTCTACAGTACTTTGATTATATCCTTCTTTTGAACATTATCATGGGCTGCAGTTTTTAATACTGTCTTATTTCCTCTACTAGACTGCTAAGTCCTGGAAACCTGACTTGAGATCTCCTTGGTTCCTCAGAAATTGATATACTTCCATCTGATGGGTCATTTAAGCTTTTTGACTAAAATTTCTCCCAGAGGGTGAACATTTGTCTGACCTTGGTCATTATCTTTGATCTTTCATTTCTCAGTCCTCTAAATGTCATGAAGAATCCTTTCCTGGATAGTGGAGTCCTGAGATTACCGTTTCTTACCTGCTTAATATCTGACTGACTTCCAAACACCAAGTAATTGTCTTTCAGATCTGGGAACCCTGCTAATCTTATCTTAGACCAGATCCAGACTCCACCTCTGTTGTAATCCTCATTCGTACATCATTTTTCCTTCATCACCACCATCCTGATGTCTCATGTTGGGGCTCAGAACACAATACCCCAAAATATACCACCTTGGCATACTGAGTATTTTAAGCTAAAGGAAATTGAGAAAACAATGAAAGCCCAAAAGTCACTCTCTGACCTTCTCCCATCTTTCTCCCCTGAAGCAGGCCATGAAATAGTTCTCTGACCTATCCCCCAAGAGAAGGTCATAAGACCCTCATTCCAGAAAGGTTCTGCCCTATAATCAGAAGGCCAAGAAGAATCTGAAAGAACAGGCCTTACTAAGCTCCCCCAACTACGAGGTTGTTACCATTAAATAATACCTTTTGGTTTTACCATCACGTTACTGCATGACTGTCTATAAAAATATGATTTTCCCTGAATCATTGGGTCTTCATTTCTGAAGGCTTCTGTGCCAAATAAAATATTGTTAGCATAGGGGAGAAAAGGCAATGTCTTTTCTTTGCCCATTGCAAGGTTCATGGATGACAAACCTATAACAAAAGACACCTAGCAAAAAGAGAGTACTTCTGCAATGTACATATGAGCTGATTTATAAACTGATGTGGTCTAGAGACCTTGATTTCATTGTTCCAATGGTTTAGTTGCTGCTCTACATCAATCAATCAAACATCAAGTACTTGTGAAACATCAGCTGTTTGGATAACACTGTGCCAGTCACTTTGAGAATCATCTATATGCCAACTGATACTAGAACTTAATACCTTTTTATTCTTTTTAAATTCCTTTAAGGTTGTTATCTCTTTTGTGGATTTATACACTCGGTGATGTATGGTACGGTCATCTCAAAAGTTTAGTTATATCATACCACCTTGTAAAAATCCTGCTTATTTTTATGTGGGTTGTTACTGCTACCTGACACAACAGGGAAGTATCAAAGTAAAAGATGACATCATACTTCTCTGCAGCCACACATCATGTATTTGAAGAGGCAAGATGAAATACAACTGATATAATTAGATTAATTCCAGTCTATATGCTCTCCTGTTAGGAAGTAAGCTCTTGAAATCAACTGCTAGGCCTTATGCATTTGTGTCTCCTGTATGTAACCATTGGTTGAATCAACTACCAATAACATAAAACTAAAGCACTAAACTAGGTAGTATAAAATAATTCTTATGGAATTTGGAATACATTCTAATATCTAGCACTAATTATAGGAAACTTGCCATTTTCACCTTGTCACGACATTAGGGTAGTATGGAATAGGAATCAAAAATAGTAAAAATGAGCAACACACAAAACTTCTCATTGCTTTATAGTTACTCCATGTCCCTTAGAGCTGGTTTTTTTTGTTTTTTTTTTTTTGTTTTTTTTTTTTTTTGAGACGGAGTCTCGCTCTGTCACCCAGGATGGAGCGCAGTGGCCGGATCTCAGCTCACTGCAAGCTCCGCCTCCCGGGTTTATGCCATTCTCCTGCCTCAGCCTCCCGAGTAGCTGGGACTACAGGCGCCCGCCACCTCGCCCGGCTAGTTTTTTGTATTTTTTAGTAGAGACGGGTTTTCACTGAGTTAGCCAGGATGGTCTCGATCTCCTGACCTCGTGATCCGCCCGTCTCGGCCTCCCAAAGTGCTGGGATTACAGGCTTGAGCCACCACGCCCGGCCCCTTAGAGCTGTTAAACATCGATTTAAGTTCAGTCTTTCTTACTGTACTCCAAACTCATATTGTGTCTATTTTGGAAGATATTTCATTGGAGGTATATCTCAAGGAAATTACTTGCCTTTCTTTCACATGTCAACATGGATTCTGTCCAGATGGCTCTGTTCTAAGTAAGTTAGTAGTAGCATTTGAAACATATGAATCTCTTAGTCTCTTTTCCATCTGAAGTTCCAATTATTTAATTCACCTTACATTACATTTCAAGAAAAATTACAATCAGCTTGTTTGCAAAATGATAAATATTTCTTCAATGGGTAGGGATCTAAATTTACTCTGCCTCTTATATCTTCTTCAGATTGGTTCTTTTTTTACTTCCTAAATGTCAAAATGCAAATAATAATAATAATAATAATACATTTTTAAAAGTTTTATTTCTATTAATAAGAGCCTTGTACAAATGTATTTGTAATACCCTTCCTTCTCAGAAAGGATTTAAAAATGTCTTACTAAAAAATGAGAGAAAGGCATAACATACAATAATATAATAGAAATGAAAACTGGAAGTTAGAATTGAAAACAGTAAGGGAAGCATGGAGCCAACACAGTAGGTGAAATTCATTATAACTTTCCTGGCAACCAAACCTGAAAGGAATACCCAGTATGTTACACAATTTTAAAAGTCAGAGAAGAGGAAGTAAACAAATTCTTCAAAGTACAAATCTAATGACTGGTCCAAAAACCTAATCATTTTCCAAAGCACACTAGAGGAGAAGTCATGTTTGGCCATTGCTTTAGTTCAACAATTACTTATTGAGCATTATTAAGAAATTAATTTGTTCGGCCGGGCGCAGTGGCTCAAGCCTGTAATCCCAGCACTTTGGGAGGCCGAGACGGGCGGATCATGAGGTCAGGAGATCGAGACCATCCTGGCTAACGTGGTGAAACCCCGTCTCTACTAAAAAATACAAAAAACTAGCCGGGCGACGAGGCGGGCGCCTGTAGTCCCAGCTACTCGGGAGGCTGAGACAGGAGAATGGCGTGAACCCGGGAGGGGGAGCTTGCAGTGAGCTGAGATCCGGCCACTGCACTCCAGCCTGGGCGGCAGAGCAAGACTCCGTCTCAAAAAAAAAAAAAAAAAGGAAATTAATTTGTTCAAGGATTTACATTAAGCATTGTATTGACTATCAAAACGTCAAAAACTCTAGTTCCAACTACAGAATATGATTAATCCAACTGGGCAGACAAGACATGTGCTTTTAAGGGTAACTGATGACACAAGTCTACTTTTGACAAATGTGAAATGAATTGTGCAGACATTCAGAGCTGGAGGAATTGAAGGGAAGAAGAGACTTTTGTGTCAGACTCAAGATAACCACAAGACAAGAAATTCTGGAAAAATTAGGCCTGGGATGCAGGCAGGCAGAAAGAATAGCATTGGGAGTCCTGTGGGCGAAAATGAGGTCAGAATCCAGTATATCAGGGAAAATTGGAGTTTTAATATTCAAGAAACCTAACAAAATTTAGCGTTCAAAGATCCAGGTCAAGGAGAAAGACACAGTGGAAGTAAAATCCAAAAATACGTGCCCTGGTCAGGTTTCAGTCTTTCAGCCAGCTATCTAGAAACAAATGAAGAATGGAGTTTCATCCAAAAAGCCTGAAGCTTTGCCTGCTTTTGAAAAGACCACTTGGAGTGAGTGGGTAAGAGGGAGTAGGAATGAGCTGCCCCCCAGTATGAGGCAGTGCTCGGCAGGAGCTGGGGCCTGCTCAGAAAACCAGCTCTGGGGACACTTTTTGGGAACTAGTCACCTTAAAACTAATTCCAGATATTCAGAGAATAACAAATCAGTAAGCAAGGGAGCTGGAAGTCATTGCATGTGAAAACTTATTTAAAGAATTGAACATGTTTCTGTTAAAGGTAAGAAACAAAGGGGAGTATGATAGTTGCCTTCAGATTTTCTAAGGGTCACCACGTGTATATATAAAGGTAAATTATTTTATTACACATTTGTATATAATTTATTGGTTTTCGGGTATTAAATACATAGTTTCATTTAAAACTTTTCTTACTGGAGATAATCTGTTTAAAAACAAGTGAATTTTCCCTTCCAAGAGGTGGAAATTGGATGACCACCTTTCTGGAATATTGTTGGTGATAATCTGGCATTGATATGGTGCCTTATGCAGAAACTTCACTTTCTGATAGCTTCAGTTCTATCTTCTGGTAAGTCTCAAAGTTCAATACTACAGAACCAATCAAGGAGTTCTTGATACCTCTTAGGTACACCAGCTTATAATAAATCTGACAGTACTTTACACATGGGTCAGAGAAAAGATATGCTTTACAGGCTCCCAAGCCTGATCCTTCTGGCTTGAAACCCTTCTATTTCCAGAAAAACAAGTCTAAAAGAGATCAGGTAATTTGTACAAAGTCACAAGGGCACTAAATCAGTTAATGACAAAGCTGCAATTCTCTCCATTTTACCATTCTGCCCCCTGACAGGAGTAGAAACCCATCAAAGAAGTGTACGGTAAGGTGAGTGAGGGCTAGAAGGCATATTCTTATTAAATAAGAACCTGCACAGAGCACAAACTAGTCACTGTTTTGAAACTATGGTACTTCCCCACAGAACACACAGACACCTGATTTCCTGTTTGCCCTGTTCATACAAAGATGAATAGAGTTGTCACCAATGCTTGATACATAAACCTTAAGTGACACACAAGACAGTTCATCAGGGTGGAATTAAATACTAGAATTTCTGTATATTAATTTAAATATAATCTGTCTATCACTACATTTGTATATGTTTCTATATATATTCTATGCATGATTAGAGAAGCATATGCATATCATCTGTATATTAATATACAATATTGAAGATACATGCACTAGAAGAAATCAGAAATATTTAGAGAACATTTAAAATAATTCTTATGAAATTTGGATGAGGAATACATCAAATAGTTAAAACGATTTTTTTTCTGTATACATTTTGTATCACAAGTATATTTCGAAGCAAAAACTATTCCTATTACAGATTACTAAAAAGATTCTATTTTCGTGGTAAAACCCACTGGTTTTAAAAATAAGCTATAAATAAGACATAAGTAGGCATCTGTAAAATTGACTATTTCCCTATCTTGTTGCATTCACATAATTTTTGGCTGGCTTACACAAAACAGAAGCAGAAAGAAAAAAAAAATGCATATCTCTGATCATCAGGTCTGATTGGCCACTTCCAAAGAGTTCCAAGGAAGAAAACATATGAGAGATGTTCCCCAAGGCTCCAAACTGCAGAGCAAAAGGAGAGAATCATGAGTAACAGCTCAATTTCCACCACAGAGACAAAGGTCCTGGACCTATAGTGACTGCCCTTGGGAGATGCTGTTTGTGTGGAATCAGGTCAACTCTTAAGTAACTCCACAGCCAGCTGGAATGACAATGCTTCTGTCATGGCTCTGCACACTTTTCGTAGCCAGATTGACCATGGCTCTGCTGATTGACCATATGTATCTGAGTAAAAGTGAATTATCTAGGATGCCTTAGAGATTTCCAGTTCGTGCAGCTAGGGAGATGGTGATACCATTGAGTAAGAGAAGAACCAGAGGAAAATGAGTTGTTCAACTTGCTCATTTTTAGTGAGTTGGAGGTATAAGTGGACCATTTGTGTCAGTTCTCAGTTTATCACCTCGGAGCCCCCAAATCCACCCTTCTTGCTCTGAGATACTGGCCAGACCCTGTAAACATTTCTCTTTTGCTAGCTGGCTCAATGTTAGGTTTTGTCAACAGAGAGCCCTGGAGGGATACTGCAAGGCCATAACAGCAGAAGGGCCCTCCCTTCCTATTTTAGTGTGGCTTTTCTTCGGATATGGCAGCCAGTAAATCGGCATGTGGAAGGCCAGGGACATTCACCTCAGAAACCCTCTCAGGTCACCTCCAACCTTGTGCCTTCTGGCAAGTTTTCTACCACTGCATGTTCCTCTGGCAGCCACATCTTCTCCCAAGACATCTGGACTTCAGTCTCGGAGAGAGGTGGAAAGGGCAGCTCTTTTAAAATCTTAGTTACTCAGTTTTTCATGGTTATATAGCCCTAGAGGTTGTAGCTTTCGGCATTTACTATTTCTCTACCTCTACAGCCATCTTTTTCCTCATTTTAGTAATTAATCATCTTTTGCTAGTTAATTCTGTACATTCAAAGTTTCCTATCTAAACTGCTGGTGTGGTTTTTATCTCCTAACTGAACCCTGATTGATACACTAACCAAGTGGAGATGCCTTTTAAGGAGCTAGAGATGCAGCTTTAAATAGATACAGCTTTGAAAGGAAATTCCAATTTGGAAGTCTCCAGAATATTACTGGTATTTATTTTTTATTTATGTATGTATTTATTTATCCATTATTTAATATTTTTGGCTGAGTACAGGAGACTTTATTGATGGCACATGACAAGGTGGGGATCTCTGGGTCCCTCCCTCTTCAGGGGGTCTGCATGGAATCTGTTAGGAGGGGAGATTCTCAGCGTGGTGGGGGACTGAGTGTGGCAGGAACTCCCTAGCAGGTGACGGCCTCTCTCTTCCTCTTGTGCTCTTGCTGGTGTTGATGGTCTGGGGGTCTGACTCCTCAGAGACCATGTGGTCCACGAAGTCCACCACTCTGTTGCTGGAGCTAACTGCACTGTAATACCAGGACATGAGCTTGACAAAGTGGTCATTGAGGGCAATGGCAGCCTCAGCATCAAAGGTGGAAGAATGGGTGTCACTGTTAAAGTAGGAGACAACTTGGTGCTCAGTATAGCCCAGGATGTCCTTAAGGAGGCCCTCTGATGCCTGCTTCATCACCTTCTTGGTGTCATCATATTTGGCAGGTTTCTCCAGACAGCAGGTCAGTTCTCATACCAGCATGTTGGCAGTGGGGACATGGAAGGCCATGCCAGTAAGCTTCTTGTTCAGCTCAGGGATGACCTTGCCCACAACCTTAGTAGCACCAGTAGATGCAGGGATGATGTTCCGGAGAGCCCCATGGCCATCACACCACTTTCCCTGAAGGGGCATCCATGGTCTTCTGGGTGACATGACAGTGATGTCATGGACTGTGGTCATGAGTCCCTCCATGATTTCCAAGGTTGTCTTGGATGACCTTGGCTAGGTCAAGTAGTAGCTAGGGGGCTACTCAGTTGGTGGTGCAGGTGGTATTGCTGATTATCTTTTATAATTCTCATTCTTTATGACCATCATGAATAGGGGGAATCAGCAAAGGGAGCAGAGATGATGACTCTTTTGACTCCCTACCCCATGAGCCCCATCTTTCTCCATGGTAGTGAAAATGCTGGTGGACTCCACAACATAATGAGCACCAGTATCAACCCATTTGATTTTGATGGGATCTCACTCCTGGAAGATAATGATGGAATTTCCATTGATGACAAACTTCCTGTTCTTAGCCTTGACAGTGCCATGAAACTTGCCATGGGTGAAATCATACTGGGACATGTAGACCATGTAGTTGAGGTCAATGAAGGAATCATTGACAGTGACAATATCTACTTTGCCAGAATTAAAAGCAGCCCTGGTGACCAGGTGCCCAATACAGCCAAAAGCATTTACTGCATTCTTCACTTTAACCATGGTGTCTCACGGATATGACTGGCACTGCACAAGAGTATTTTGGCTGTCTGTTAAATGGGAGGAGCAGAAAACCACTGCTGGTATTTAAAACTAAAAAGTAGATGGCTATCATGAAGAAGGTAAATAGTGAAACTATAAGGGAGCTAAGGAGGGAGCCCTGGGACACCATCATTTGTGAGACAGGTAGGAAAAGAACAAAATGGGAAATTGTGGGAATGGAAGAACAGGCAAAGTGAAATGAGGCAAAGAAGCTGGGAAGGATTTGTCTTCTACGTTAAAAAGGAAATCAGGGGAAGCCAGAGGCAGAGAGAATTTCAAAGAGTATTTGATCAATAATGCAAATATTACAGGTAAGTCAATTAAGTTAACTGAAAACTCAAAATGAAATTAGGAGTAATCTTTTCAAGAACAATTTTAGTGCAGTGGTTTGAGAAGTCAATAAGAAAACAGCAAGTAGGCATGACAAATGTAAACCACTTTTTTTGCCAAACTTCAAACAGAGAGAGTAGCACTGGGCACAGGGACTCCACAAAATCAGTGTCTCATACCTCTTCTAGTTTATGTTCACTGTAAATTGGACTGATTTGGGTTAAATTAATTACCTGTAGGTTCCTCCACCTTACATGCTCTTCAGATATTTGGTTTTGATCTGCTCAGTGCTCATTTAAATCATCGTTGGAAAGTG
The DNA here is from genome assembly GCF_007565055.1 of Rhinopithecus roxellana. Classification (NCBI taxonomy): domain Eukaryota; kingdom Metazoa; phylum Chordata; class Mammalia; order Primates; family Cercopithecidae; genus Rhinopithecus; species Rhinopithecus roxellana. Next base: position 68,015,081 of record NC_044556.1, read on the forward strand.
AACAATAAAAAAGAAAAAGCATAGGAAGCTAAAGGCAAGTTTTGTTTTAATCTACCAGCTCTAGAAGCTAGCACTAACTAAACTTAATTGTCTTGCATTAAACCATCTCAAAAATTTTTGGTTCATTATAAAACATAGATTTATCTGCAGGTTTTATTTAGTTCTTCTACATATGTCTAACGTCCTTAATATCATGCCATTGACCTCATTGACCACTCCAGCATGATTAATGCAGTGGTGCCACTGTAGTCATCTAATAAATTCTGTGGACCAGTGAGAGTGTTCTATATCTGTTGCTTAAAATAGTAAAACACTATTTTCAGTATGAATTTGATGGTGAAGTATACAAAATCGTTTCAATTATAATTCCATGTTCACATGTTCATAACTTGATGGAAAAAAATGCCTTTTGGACTGAAACTTTCCATTCCATGTTCTAGCTCCACCCAAATGTAGTTATTTTTTCTCCTCTGGAAAATTTGAGGAAATCCGTATGATCACTTATGAATGTGGAAAAAATGCACTCTTTCAAATGTTTAATTAAATGAAAGGATCAACAATTACAAAATCTTTAATATAAACTTCCCATACATATTTATAAAAACCAAAATATAAATCTAGTAGGCCTCAGAAAAGAGATTAGGTGTTTACCCATTTAGGGAAAACTCTGATTCTGAATGCTTGCTAATTTGAAACTCAAAACTGTGTTATGCAAACACAGTAGTAATTTTCACATTAAAAGTGATACATTTGAAGTGGCATTGTTGTCTGAGGTAAATACCTGGGGTTCATTGTCTCCTGCATTGAGAAGATTAAGGACACAGACACACATACATGGAGTGGATTAAGGAGCAAAAAGTTAAACAGGCAGAAGAAAGGAGAGAGGAGGGCAGCTCTTTCTCTTGCAAGAGCGAGGAACCCAAAAGGGAAAAGGTGGCCTGGGTGGACCACAGTAGATTTTATAGGCAGGCTTGAGGAGGCAGTTTTTGATTTACGTAGGGCCCACAGATTGTTTCGACCAGGTGTGATGTGGTGTTTACATAGCATTTGGGGAAGGCTGGTCACCTGCCCTAATCTTATTGTGCAAATGGGCTTTTCACCATCTTGTCTGCTCCTTACCATACACATGACTGACAAAGGGAAGGAAGCCATTGTGAACATGTCTAGTCCCAGGTAGCTTTTTTTCTGCCAGCATTCATGGGTGCAGGCTTCCAGCTTGCTTGTCTATGTCTGCAGCTCAATTTTACAGGCTGTTCTTTGTTAGAAAATGATTTGGGGGCTGCTTTTCATTAAAAAGGAAAACCTTACCGAGGACTCCCATACCCTCATTATCTGCCCTAGTAGTTTCTCTTTAACTCCTATATCACATGCAATTGCCTTTATAATATGACTACTATTAATTTTTGCTAAATAATACCGATATACTTTGGCTATTTGTCCCTGCCCAAATATCATGTTGAATTGTAATCCTCAATGCTGGAGGTGGGGCCTGGTGGGAGGTGTTTGGATCATGGGAGCAGATCCCTAATGTCTTGGTGCAGTCTTCACTATAGCAAGTGAGTTCTTGAGAGATGTGGTCATTGAAAAGTGTGTGGCAACTTCCCACTCTCTCTCTCTCTCTCTCTCTCTCTCTCTGTCTCCCTCTCTCTCTCATGTGTGCTCTCTTTCTGGCTCCTGCTTACACCATGTGATGTACCTGTTTCCTCTTCACCTTCCACCATGATTGAAAATGCCCTGAGGCTTGACCAAAAGCCCAGCAGATGCCAGCACCATGCTTCCTGTAAAGCCTGCAGAACCATGAGCCAATTAAACCTCTTTTCTTTATAAATTACCCAGCCTCAGGTATTTCTCTATAGCAATGCAACAACATACTAATACCATACATGATGGGCCAAAGAACAGATCTGAGAATGGAGATTGTTTTCTGAATTTTCCATGCTCTGTATATAGTGTGGGCTTAATAAATATTTGCAACTCAAATACAATTTGCAAAATATGGCAAATAATATTTTTAGGGCTTAACGTTAATTTAACCTTCATAAGTGCCTTTTTATTTATTTTTTTCTTTAAATGCGAAGAAGAAACGGGAGAGTGGCTTTCCAGAGACACTAATAGAAGAGAATGTTGCAAGAAAGGGTGATTTCTTATTCAAGTGAGATATATTTGCATCTACTGATAAGAAAGTTATTGGTCATCCCAGAGGCAACAGTTTCAGGAAAATAGTGGGAATCATGAGCCAGAAGGTGATGCTTTGCAAAATGAATTGGAGGGACAAGGAGTAAAAGCAATGAAGAGATATTCTTCTTTAACCTCTACTTTTTAATTGTGTAACACATAATTCAGAGGAGTGTATTTAACATATGTGAATTGTTAAAAGCAAACACACTCGTATCAGCTTCCAAGTCTAAAAATTACAACCTGACTAATGTCTTTGAATCCCTTTATGCACCTCCTTGAGCACGTGCACTTCCATTCACCAAACATAACCAATAACTGAATCATGAGTTAATTAGCACCTTGCTTTTCTTTCTACCTTTGCCATGCAGCCATACACATATCTCTAAATGACAATTTTGTTTGTTTTGCCTAATTTGAAAGTTTATATAGGCAGAATCATAAATCACATATTCTTCTGAAAATTTCTTTTAATACAGTAATGATTTTGCAATTCATTCAGGTTGATTCTTAAAGTAATAAATCATTTATTTTTACTGATATATAGTTTTCCTTTCCATTGAAGCACTAAAATTAATTTATCCATCATCCTGTTAGTGAATACTTGAGTTTTTTCTCTATTTTTTGCTATTGGGAAAATGCTGATATTCATGATATTATGCAAGTCCCTGGCACATGTGCAAGAATTTCTCTTAAAATATACACAAGAGTGGAATAACTTTGTGGTGAGATATGTGGACATTCAACTTTATTGTGAATTTTTCTGTTTTTAACCAAACTGGTTCACCAAACTAACAATCTTATCATTTGCCCACAGCTTCTCCAATAATTAGCATTATCCAATCTAGCGCACTTTTAGTTTGCATTCTCTTGAATACACATTTGTTTAATATATTTTCTCCTGTTTTGGCCATTCAAGATGGCCTCTTTTGTTCAATCCTAATTTCCTCTTTCTGTTTTTTGTTCAGTCCTGTTTCCTCTTTTTTGTTCAACCCTAATTAATGTTTATTTTGGGCAGTTGCATTTATTCAATAAATTTGTAGCCATTTTATGTATTTGGTATGTGAATTTTTCATTAAGAATACCTGTTTCAAATATTTTCTACCAGGTTGCAATCTCTCTTTTTACTCTTGTTATGGCCTCTTTTGATGAACAGAAATTTAAGGTTGATATAGTCAAATTTACTAATCTTTCGTTTTATGTTTTGTGCTTTTTCTCTCTTTTTAAGGACCACTCCACTAACCAATTGTTAGCCCACATTTTCTTCTGAAAGTTTTGATTTTTTTTTTCATTCAAGGTCTTAATGCATTTCAGAATGGTTTTACCATGTAGGATAAAGTAGGGATTCTTGTTTGTGTTTCTTTTTGTTCCATAGAGAAAACCAGTTGTTTTAGTAATATACTGTATTCTGAGTAAACATATCATTTCTGCATAATCTACAATCACATCTTCATTATAAATCAGAGTTTCAGCTCTATCTGTGATTGTTTCTAGGCTCTCTATTCTATTTCACTGGTAGCTTATTTTATCCCTATGCTATACTTTCTGTAACTTTATATGAAAAATTTTGATATCTAGTTAGGAAACTCTACTAATATTGTTTTTCAAGAGTGTTTTTGTTATTCTTGGTCTTTTGCACTTCCATGTAATTTTGTAATTGCCTTTTAAAGTACCACTAGAAAATCCTACCAGGATTTTTATTGCAATTGCATTGAATATATATAAAAATACATATGTATGTATGTATATATACACACATATATAAATATATACATGTCCACATGTAAATATGCTTATATAAACTAGGAGATAATTGACTTTTATTTAGTATGCTTATCTATGAAAATCTCTGTCATTTTATTTAGCTTATAATTAATATCTTTCAATGAAGTTTTATTATTTTATTATTTTATCTATACAGCTCTCATATTTAGTAATTTTTATTCTCAAAGTATCTTTTTTGTTTGTAATTACACTTTTTTATAATTATATTTTCTAGCTCTATTTGCTTTAATATTTGTATATTACTTGTGTACTCTGTAAACTTAATTAACTCTTTTATTGATTCTAGTATTTTTTCTTCAGATGGTTTCGAGTATCTGATAAAGGTAGAGACCTAATCCATATCACTCAGCTTTTTTTGGTCTTTCTGGTTGTTATAGAACCTATTTTTTGTTTTTGCCTTATTGCTCTGCCAGTTAAATGTCAATTGTATGTGATTATAGTGGTCACTACTGATCTTACAGAAACTGTCATTGAATATGATGGTTTTGTACAAACTTTTAAAATATACTTTGTTGAGTTAAGGAGATTCTAGCCTATTATTAGTTAAGTTTTGCCTGCTGTAACAGAGATCTAACTTTTAAAATATCTTATATAGACAGAAGTTCATTTCTCTGTCACATTAAAGCCTAAGCTATTAAGGAAGTCACTTTGTATACAGCCATCAGGAATCTAGCTTCTTTCTATTTTTTCCACCATTTCTAAGGTGTTTCCTCCTCCACAGAGTCTGAGATAGCTCAACATCAGGTCCTTTCTTCAACCAGAGGAAGAGACAGCTATGCTCCCTCTCTATAAAGGTACAACTCTGCAATTCCACAGATAACTCCAAATTATGTTCCATTAAAAAGGCCTTCATCATAGTCACAGCTATCTTCAAGGGAAGCTCAGTTCTTACCCTAAGCAACTAAATGCCTAGCATCTAATAAGGTGTTGTGTTATTACAAAGAGAAAGAATAAAAAGACATAACAGAAAAACAGCAAACCCTGCCACATCTTCTTTTTCTAGTTGCTAGAGATATTTTTGGTAATAAATGTGCATTAAATTTTATCAAATCTCTTTTATGCATCCAAAGTGAACATATGGTTTTTTCTATTTAAATTCATTAAAGAGAAAATTTACACTAACAGATTTTCACATTTTTGAGGCACAGTAGTATTTCTGGGGAAAAAAAAATAATTTAGTCATGTTTTTTTTCATTCTTATACATTATTTATTTGGATTGCTAGTATTTTGTTTGATATATTTGCAGCGACATTTGTAAGTTATATTGGTCTGTAAACTTTCTTATATCATCCTTGTCTGGGTTTTGTGTCAAGGTTATATTAGCTACATTAAATAAGTTAGTCATTATTCTGACTCGTTTGGTTCTCTGAAAGATTTCTTGTAAGATTATATTTCTGTTTCTTGAATGTTTGGCAGAACTCATTGGGTAAAAAATGTCTGAGCCTGATTTTTTTTTTTTTTTTTTTTTGTAGGAAGATCTTTTAAATAATGATCCTGTTTCTTCAATGTTTGAAACTAAGTTATTTTATAAGAAATGTATCTGTTTAACCTGTGTCCCCACTTTCTGAAATAACTTATTTACCCACTTTGGGGATTGACAAAACATGGGATAAGAAATTGCAAAAAGATACAGAAAGCTAACTTTTAAGAAAGAATAGTGTTGATAGGATAAGTTCTGGAATCCACACTGGATAGAGAGGCAAATGACACTCACTAAAAGATGAAATAGCTAGAAGAGTGAAACAACAGGATATTGTATCGAACACAGAGAAAACATTCTAGGAGAAATGAAAAAGGCAAATGCATAGGTAATGGTTTCAGAAGGGAATTTCAGAATATTAATTCTTGGAGGTGGCAATGTACTGAGTAAAGTCAGGTTATAGTGAGCACAAGGGGCTTGGAAATAGGATAAATAGAAGTAAAGACTGTTAATGTAAACGGGGCTGAAACACTGAAACTGAGGGGCCGGTTGTCACAGTCCCAGATGTTAAATATGTGCCAATTCATGAAGAGTCCCTACTCTGATGGAGCTTAAATCCAGCAAGGAAGACAGAATTTAATTACAAAATTGAAATATGAGTACAGAAATATGAGACATAGTTTCTGAGAGCAGAAACCTGATAGATACTTGAGAGTGTGAGATGAGATGGCTTCTATAAAGAAGCGATAGTTGTGTTAAGAGCCAAAGGAAGAGTTAACCAAAGATAGAAAGGAAAGCATTCCAGACATAGACAACAGCACATGCAAAGACTCTTTGGTACAGACTCTTGCATTAAACCAGCTGAGATCCTATATCAACACAGCTTAGGCTGAAAAGCATAGTGGAGAAAAGTGAATATTAAAGACATTTTTCTGAAATAAAATCAATAATATTTGGTGACACACTGGATACAAGGGAAGAAACTTTCATCACGGACAATTGGGTAAATAGTAACAAGTAATCATTGAATTAGGAAATGTTGGGAAAGGTTTTTCGGGAAAAGACTAGAGCTAGAGAATCAGGCTTTCAGTCTTGCCCATGTTGCATTTGAGATTGCTTTAGCCAACTCCAATGGGAAATTTCTAGTAGGCAGCATCTCTGAAGATCAGATATGAAAACCATCAAGAAAGATATTAAATAATATAGTGGATGGTATATTAAGCAGTGAAAATTAGCAAATTTTAGGGGTGGAAAGAATTTTGACTTAATAGAGAAAAACTATATATTTAGCAAGTTTTCAAATTATACAAGAATGGAATGTGGTCTCAGATTGGGCTGGTGGTCAAAAGTGCTTTACTCTTATCTATAATGTTTGAAATTTATAAACATAGTGTAATCATGTGTTATATGTGTAATTTAAACACTATTTTTAAATTAAGGACTAGAAAGACTCTTTAGACTAAATGCAACTGCTGAGAGCATGGAAAAACAAGAACATATAATGCAAGGTGAAAATAAAGGCAATTAAAATCTTTGGGAAACACAAATAAACAAATACCTTACAAGATTGTCATAGGCCAAATATGAAGAAAATAAAACATGACATGATTTTAAGAAAGGGTAGAGTTAACAAGAGAGACTCCATTTAAATTTGAAGCTCACAACATTCTCCTCTGAGTGGCCCACATTTGGCCCAGCAGCAAACCTTCTTATGTTGCAGAGTAATGTAAACTCTGTTTATTGGTTTTCAAGTTTTACACTAAACTGCGAAGTATAAAAATCTTAGTTGTAGATGTAGCAGATAATGTTAATACTACCTCCATACAAAAGTTTAAAAAATATTCAATGAAGGTATGATAGGGAACAGGAAAAGTTAAGGGAAATATATAAGAGTTACTATTTTCATTTTATAACAAGAAGTTATTGGACAAATAATAAAGATTTGTGTATATTATTTTCAGAGTTATAAAAGCAACCAACAGAAGAACTCAAAATGATGACACTTTAGAAGAAAGATATGAGAGAAAGTAAAAGAAGTATAATTATTTAATTCTTATTTTTCATATTGAGGAGTCAGAAATAAAGGCAAATTATCTAGAGATATGGAAATTACCAGCAGAAGAAACAAAAGTAGGAAAAATGTGAAAGGTTGTCTTTGACAACTTAAATTGGGGATGGGAGAAAATGCAGCAGGAGACTCTCACATTTTGATACAACGAGCATGCACTATCACTTGCATGATTTTTTTTTCTTTTTTTTTTTTCTTTTTTCTTTTTTTTTTTATTTTTTAATTTCCATAGTTTATTGGGGAACAGGTGGTGTTTGGTTACATGAGTAAGTTCTTTTTTTTTTTTCTTTTTATTATACTTTAAGTTCTAGGGTACATGTGCATAACGTGCAGGTTTGTTACATATGTATACTTATGCCATGTTGGTGTGCTGCACCCATCAACTCGTCAGCACCCATCAATTCATCATTTATATCATGTATAACTCCCCAATGCAATCCCTCCCTCCTCCCCCCTCCCCCCTCCCCATGATAGGCCCCAGTGCGTGATGTTCCCCTTCCCGAGTCCAAGTGATCTCATCGTTCAGTTCCCACCTATGAGTGAGAACATGCGGTGTTTGGTTTTCTGTTCTTGTGATAGTTTGCTAAGAATGATGGTTTCCAGCTGCATCCATGTCCCTACAAAGGACGCAAACTCATCCTTTTTTATGGCTGCATAGTATTCCATGGTGTATATGTGCCACATTTTCTTAATCCAGTCTGTCACAGATGGACATTTGGGTTGATTCCAAGTCTTTGCTATTGTGAATAGTGCCGCAATAAACATACGTGTACATGTGTCTTTGTAGTAGAATAATTTATAATCCTTTGGGTATATACCCAGTAGTGGGATGGCTGGGTCATATGCTACATCTAGTTCTAGATCCTTAAAGAATTGCCATACTGTTTTCCATAATGGTTGAACTAGTTTACAATCCCACCAACAGTGTAAAAGTGTTCCTATTTCTCCACATCCTCTCCAACACCTGTTGTTTCCTGACTTCTTAATGACTGCCACTTGTATGATTTTTAATGAATAGATTGCTTCATTTGCAGGGGTTGGGGATGGCAGTGAGAACAGGTTACAGAATCTCTCACGTTCAACCCATCCAGAGGCTCTGTGGCCCCAGAAGATCACCTAGTTGATGTTAAACTTAGTTTGGGCAAAACTCATCAGAGTCAGAGGTTGTGGAGGAAAAGTTAAATATTACATTTGAACTGAGTTGAACGTGGACACAAACAATGGTCACCAATTCCCGGAACAGGTTGTGTGAGCCCCTTAAGGCATTCATTCAGCACTGTTTCGGCGAAATCTCTATTTCAATCTATTCCTATATGTTAGTTATCGAAAAACAACAGGCAATCACAGAAACAAGTTGACCTTTTGGTGTTGCTTAAGACCAATCATGAAGGGCTCTCATGACTGGGCCTCATGCCAAACAACTCGTTACGAAGAAAGTTAGGGGCTCCAACCATGCCGAAGCTTCATGAGACCTCTCCTCATCTGTTCACTGATGAGTGGCCGACTCAGGAGCCCAGGCTGTTGCTTCCTGGTCTGGTGATAAATCCTCCTTAGTCTGGTGAGTGTTTCTCCCCTTCCCAATGCAATTTGCTTATTATATCAATTTGCTCACTGTATCATTTGCTTATTATATCATTTGCTTATTATATCTGCATTGCCATTTACCTGGAATAAAGGTTGTTTACCCTTAAAGGTATTGTGTGTGTATCTTTTCTTCTCCCCTCTCACACATTTCCCGCACAGAAAAAAGGTCCACAATCATCATCCTAGAGCTTAATTTCTCTAATAGCTTAAATTCAGATGCACACTCCATCCAGCAAATCACACAGAGATAAAAAGACCTGGAGGCAACGTAAAAGAATACAAAATACGTTTTACACCTTTTTTTTATCTTTAATAAGACTAATAATATTATAACAGCTTCTGCTTTTTGACTTCTTATACTGGGCCAGGCATTTGGCTAAGTGCTTTGTGAAAATTATCTTCACAACAATCCTATTTAAAAGGTATTTTTCCATTTCATAAGTGAGGAAAATGAGGTCTAGAGAGTCACACAACTAGTAAGAGTCACAGATGAGATTTTGATGTGGGTCTGTCCAACCCTCCAGTTGATGCTCTTACCCAAGCATTCAGTTCCACAGTCCCCTTCTGCAGTCCTGAAACATCCATGGTACTATAAACCCAAAGTCCTTCTTCAGGCATCGAAAAGCCTTCACCAGGTAGCCAAGTCTAACCTAAACTGATGTGAGGCTCCTTAAAATCTTTAATGATGCCACTTAGTGTGGATATTTATACGTTTAGTGTATAAATAAGATGCATTTGACTACACATTGCTCTCTACATGCCACTGAGGACACTATGTGGTATAGAACAGGGAACCCCAACCCCCAGGCCACAGACTGGTATGGTCTGTGCACTGTTATGAACTGGGCCACACTGCACAGCAGGAGGTGAGCAGTGGGTGAGTGAGCTTTACCTCCTGAGCTCCACCTCCTGTCAGATCAGCAGCCGCATTAGATTCTCATAGGAGTGGGAACTGTATTGTGAACTACGCATGTGAGGGATCTAGGTTGTGCACTCCTAAGATGATCTAATGCCTGATGATCTGAGGTGGAACAGTTTCATCCCAAAACCATCCCCTTGCCCCACCCCCACCCTACCCAACAGCCCAATGCCCATGGAAAAAATGTCTTCCACAAAACCGTTTCCTGGTGCCAAAAAGTTGGAAACCACTGCTATTGACTATATGCAAAGTTGTACTGTACTAAAACCTGAAATATTCACAATTCCAAGAAACATCTGACTGCAAGGGTTTCAGAGAAGAGACCATGGACCTGTAGATGCAACTTATTTTAATCTTTCAAAAATATTTTAGAAATCACTGGATCAAACATTGAAAGACAAACATTTACAGGTATAGAAAATAAAAACAATTGGCCAAAATATTGATTAATCTATGTGATATAGCTAGAAATACACTACTCAAAACAGAAAGGGCTTTTATCAAATGTCTGGTTTTCATTGATCTCTTTCTCATAAAACTTGATCTATGAGTGTGTTGGGGAAAAGATTTTTTTTAAGTTTGGACTGCAATTAAATGGGGAAATCTTTGCAAGTGTATTTGCCTCCTACTTGAAAAGTGAAAATGTGTCTTCTCACAAAGTTCAAATGAGCAGTACAAGTGATTATGACTTTCCTCTAGTGTGGAAGTGACATGTTGATTTTGCTCAAGCCAGGAAGTGTTTATGTTTTGAATTAGCCAATAAAGCAAAGAATGCTAAAAATAAATGTTGAGCTACAACACATTAAAACAATTACACAAGCGTTATTCCTAGTAAACAAACAGACTTAGATGATATTATTTCCTTTCTACATTTTTTTTCCCAGAAAGCACTAACACATGAAAAGTAAACAGGGCAATTTTGTGGGTTGAAATGACACGTCCATGTAAATTGCTCAGTGCTATTACCGTTCCTCTGCACTTAACCGCATTCATTTGTCCCATATGGATGTTGGCATTGCCATTGGGCTTCTGGGAACTTAAGTGAACTGTTTCTTTTTTTTTGAATTTTCATTATGAAAAAAGTGTAACTATATACCAAGTAAAGGAAATAGCACAATAAACCGACATACATCCATCTCCCAGACTCGAATGACCATCAGCATTTTCCCGTCTTGTTTTTATGCTTTCTCTCTTTTCTCCTCTTTCACTGTCTTGCTTTTTGTCTTCCTCATAAACTATTTCAAAGCAAATCCAGTATATCATGACATGTTACTCCCAAACACTTCTTGGTTAATTTCCTTTAAAAAGATTATTAAATGCTTTAATAATTTTCCTGTCCTTTTCATACCTCTTACTTGCCAAGCGATTGTTTTATTTTGAATTGAAATAATATTTTGTTTGAACATATTAAGTATTAAATATTAAAAAGAAAAAATACATTCCTTATCACATGAGACCAATGCAATCTCTATCTTGATTAAGTACATGGTCACTGGATTCAGCTTCCAGATCCTCCACTTACTCGCTGTGTGATCTTAGATAGATTATGTAATTCCCAAGTGCCTAACTTTTGTCCTCTGTAAAATAGCAAAATAGAAGCACAACCTCATAGGATTGTTGCGAGGAGTGAATGAATCATTGCATATAAAGCACTTACTACAATGCCTGCCATACAGGAAGCCCTAGATGAATTAAGTTTATTATTTTTCTACATTGTGCTTTTTTTGTATACACTATGTGCCTACTTTCTGGATTTCTGCTATTTGTATGGCATTTCTAGCAGTTTGAACCTATGTGTTTACATACTTAAAGAGAGATGCCTATAGTATAGGCACTAAAGTGCAGCCAGAGATTCCTGTACCAAATATGAAATTGTACTTAGCTCCTTCTTGGGCAGAACCAGCCCCTTTAAACATCCATCAGAATCTGAGGAGATCCTTGTCCAATTGTAAAATCTATCATATATACGCAGAGGGTATCAAATTTGTCCTATATTTGCATCCTTGTTGGGCTAGTACAGTATGGAGAAGGGGAAATGAATTCAGGGGCCTTCAGACAACACATGCTTTCCCTCTGTACCCCAGCTCCCACTTATTTTACTTTCTTCTTCAATGGATTTCCATTTTCCATTTTCTTATCTTGGCTTCTAATAGACAGTTGTATGATGATTTCGACCTCTCTGGTCATCGGTTTCCTCATCTGCAAAATGGTTCTAATAAAACATACCTCGTGGGATAGTTGTGATTGTTTGGTGAAACATCACACTTAAGCACCTTTTTCCTTGTAAGTGCTCCTTAATGGTCTGTTTTCCACTTTGAATAAACTAGGCTCGCTCTATTTTTTGTAGAAATGATATCTTATCCCTTTTGTTGATTTTTTTCAGTTCTCTCACTATGCCTCAGACACATTGTTTTCTCTCCCACTCACTTTCTTTTTATTTCTTTGCTCTGCTCTGACATTGCCTTTAGGCCTTCAGCCAGTCCAATGTGCCGTACCCTGATTTAAGAAGAACAAGGTCTTAACATGACCACCATTGCTGCAACCTACAAAACTATTGCCACTATCCCACATTGACCAGAAACAATAACAGCAACAGTAATAACTGCTTATACTCATATAGTACTTTACAATCTTACGTAGTTTTTCACATCTCATTACATTTAATCCTGCTCACAACCCTGGGAACAGGATATTATCTCCCATTTTATAGTCAAGGTAGCCAAGGAGCAGAGATTCATTTTGAGGGCCCAGAGAAGACATTCTTACCAGTATTCTCAGTTATTAGCCACATCTCGGTTAACAATTCAAGATGATGAATTTTTATTTTTATTTTATTTTATTTTATTTTATTTATTTATTTATTTATTTATTTATTTATTTATTTATTTATTTTTTGAGACGGAGTTTCGCTCTGTCACCCAGGCTGGAGTGCAGTGGCCGGATCTCAGCTCACTGCAAGCTCCGCCTCCCGGGTTTATGCCATTCTCCTGCCTCAGCCTCCCGAGTAGCTGGGACTACAGGCGCCCGCCACCTCGCCCGGCTAGTTTTTTGTATTTTTTAGTAGAGACGGGGTTTCACCATGTTAGCCAGGATGGTCTCGATCTCCTGACCTCGTGATCCGCCCGTCTTGGCCTCCCAAAGTGCTGGGATTACAGGCTTGAGCCACCGCGCCCGGCCATGATGATGAATTTTTAGTTAGTTGTTTCTTCCAACTTGAAACTGATATTGAACATCAGGAAGAGCCCATTTGTGGCTCTGTGTCAGTTTCTTTTCAACTGTTGGTTAAAATAACTTAACTTTGAAAGAATATTGCACCCTTTAGGAAATCATTTCTGATTTAAACAGATATGGCCACTCCAAATTCTGTCATGGCAGTAGATTTTAAAAGAAGCTATTGCTGAAGTCATCTGAGTACTTTACTTTGGTTCATACAAGGTCCACTCATGGAATGAAAGTTAGGGACACAAGAAAAGAATCATAGTTTGTGTGTTAACTTCTCTGTTTCTGTGACAGAGGGGTGAAAAGAAGAGGGACTGTGGAAAGCAAATGAAATTTCTACCACTGACAATTAGTAAGCAGTTGTCCAAGTATCTATCTTCACTCAAGGAGGGAATCAGTTAAGAAAAGCTACTTACGAGGACTTGACAACCATTATAGACTCATGGCAACCCTGAGTCTATGACACTTGCCTGTAATGGCTTTTAAGCTAGTAGCTAATAGAATCCAGTAGTGCTCCTCAAAGATAACAACAGTAAAGTTATTCTTTTTGAAATTTCAAAGATTTATAAGAGATGAAGAGAACATACACTGTTACAGGATGATGAGAAAGATACCTAATTAGGATAACTTGATTTTTGTACTGTACTCTCTCTAATGTATAACCATGACACCAGCTATTCTTAGAAGGATTTGCTTAAATTACATAAATCCCCAAAATTATACCTTCTCTAGCTTTACTTTCATATTTAAAAAAAAAAACTCCAACGAGAAATTTTGACTACAAGTCATGTTTTAAAAGGCCTTGTCAGAAAAGTGACCAGCATAAAATAAACTAGCCAAATATTTATAAGATTAATACATATTGATTATCAAATTCATTTTTTTTTTCCATTCTCTTCCCAAAGGTGAGATAGGCTGGGGCATTGTAAAGGAACACGAAGAATAATAACGTTTGTAATGGCAAAAACTCTAATGGTGCCATATTAAAAAAAAAAAAAAAAACCAGATTGAGGAAAATATACAAAGGAAAAGGATATGAGAAAGGAAACAATTAAAACTTTAGCCAAAAGACAGCAGCTGTGGGAGAAATGTGGAAATGAAAGTGAGATTTTAAAATGAAACAAATACCGTTTGCATTACTGTTTAATAAGTATTTATTTGTTAGAGATATCAAAGTTCTCTATAAACCACAGAAGCAGACAAAATTCTTGATTGGAAAAGAAAATGAAAAACCCAAGAGTGCTAATGTGTAGAAACTCATTACTTTGACTATATTAGTTCATAAAATAGGGATAGCTCAAGAGTTGAAGTTTGTTTTTTATCCTCTCTCTGTATTGTAACTGCTGTTACAATTCAACTGTGCTTTGTATTTTAGCTCTCATCATACTTTATTGAAATAATTTGCTGACATCTTGCCACCTCCACTGGATTATTCCTGAAAGGCAAGGACTATATTCATTTTGGCATCCTTAGCCCCTGGTAATGCATCCACATTTGTATCCCAAACTCAGAGTGGGCTCAGCCTGGAAAGGTCTCAAATGCCATTTACCACCAGCCCCTCCCTGCTTGCTCCTTTTCCTGTCTTCTCTCTCTAAATTAATGGAGTCACTCCCCAGTGTCTCTCAGTATAGAAATATAGTGGCTATCTTAATTTTTTCCTTTCTTTTGCACCATAGATCAAACTAGTCAACAAACAAATCAATTACTTTCTCCCTAAAAATGTCTCTAATCTGACTTTCCCTCTCCATCCCACTGCCATGCCTGATTTTGCTGTCTCACTTGAAGAGTTTCAACAGCCTCATAACTGGCTTCCAAGCCACACATTTCTCCCCACTCCTATGTAATCCTTCACTGGAAAGACGAAATGAAAAAATTCAGATTATGATATTGAACAAACAAGTAATGTAATTCTTTCACTCATTCAGAGGTTTCCCATCACTAATGAGAAAGTTCAGCTGTTTCCCCATGATACCTGGCTGCTCCATGATCCAGTCCCAGCATCTTCCCTCAAGTTCATTTCTCACCCCTCCTCTTCCCACCCACACTCCCCAGAACTAAATTTATTTCGGTCCCTCAAATACTTAACACTTTTATTACCTTTTACATGCCATTCCTTCTTCATAAAATGCATACCTGTTTTATTCAAGGAAAAGATCTATTCATTCTTTAAGACTGGGCTGCAATATTTTCTTCTCTGAAAAAAATTTCCCAACCTCCAGAAAAGTTTGCTGCTCCAACTCCATGTTCTCACAGCACACTCTATTAGAGTATTAATCACGTGATATCATCATTGCTTGCTCATAGCCTGATCCTCCCACCAATGGGTTCTTGTCCCGACCTGCAGGACAGTCGAACGGGCCCTGGAAGGGGGAGTGGGAATGGAGGAGACAAGAAAACACAAGAAATGGAGACAAGACAAGCAGCCTGATCAAGTCTCGTTTATTGAGTGTAGGGTCATGCCTTATATAGGCTGGCAGGGGAAGAGGTTGGGCCAGGGCGGTGATAGGGGGCCGGGTCTTCTCAAATTACAATCGCGCATGCGCCGTGGGTTTGTACTTTTCCCGGGCGCGGGATCGCGCCTGCTCCCTGGGCTGCATATCTTCCTGGGCGGGAAAATGTTTGCGCGCGCGCGGGAAAGGTTGGCGCGCGCGGGAACAGTTTTGGCGCACGCGGGAGAAACTTAGGCGCAGGCGGGAAAAGCTTTGGGCGTGCGCGGGAAGGGTTTGTAAATAAAGAACCCGGGAATGTGCCCTCTTGTCTCTGCTTTGCGGAGATCAAGCAACAGAGGTCGGCTAATTCCGGGCCTCATGGCTCCGGACAGGTCCCCCTTTTTTATATATAATTATGGCTAGAAGATTGTCCCTCGGGAACTGCGCCTGTCTTAGGTTGGAGTAATGCATCTCATCACTGGTACCCGTCATGGGATTAGGCAGTAGCTTATGACGGCCCTCCTGTCTTAGGTTAGTGAGAGATGATACTCTCTTACCCGTCATTGGCTGTCCAGTTCAGCGCATAGGGAAGGTGGTCATAAAGGGTGTGAGTATGAACCACCGCGATCTTCTTGTTCTAGGCGATGATAATGGACCTGTATAGGCTTCGCTTGGATAGCCTCGACCTGTTGCTTAATGAATGTCATGAGCTTATTGAAGACCAAAGGTCCTATAGAGAGTAAGAGCAATAGGCAAAGCAGGGGGCCCAGGAATGGCATAAGATAGGGAAGGAGTCCATGGAACCCAGTCCAAAACGGGTTATCGGTTATTTCTTTTCGTCGTTTTTCTAGGTCTTAGCTAGCTCTCCCTTACAATCCCTAGCGAAGTGTCCCATTTTTCTGCACTTGAAGCACCCCTTGCTATTTTTATTTTTACTAGCGAGGAAGTCTTTTACGGTTTGTCCACTAAAGGCAGCAGCCATAGCCAAACCCTGTTGATATGAGGGCCCTATGTCTGAACAGAGGCGGATGTAACCTGTTAAGTCTGTTTTCTTTCTATAAGGTCTGATTGCTGCCTGACAAGCCGGGTTAGCGTTTTCGTAAGCTAGCTGTTTTACATAATCCACCCCTGCCTCGGCATTTCCAAATATTCTGCTGGCCGTGGTTAAAAGTCTATGTACAAAGTCTGCAAAAGGCTCATCAGGTCCTTGTTTGACCCCCGTGAGCGAGGCTCCTGGATCCCCCTTAACAGGAAGTTTTCTCCAGGCTTTGGTAGCCGCTGCTTGGATTTGAGAAAACAGTCCAGGATCGTACTGCATCTGAGCATCGGTTTCTGTGTAATTACCCGAGCCAGTTAGCATATCAAAATCCCAACCATTTCCAGCTTGTTGGTTTCTCTTGGCCGTATCTCTACAATTCTCATAAAATTCTGACTTCCAAATCAGATGGTCGCCTCCGGAAAGAACTGCTCTAACTAAGGTATTCCAATCTATGGGAGTGAGCCAATTTTCGGCCACAGATTCGACTATGGCCAGGGTATACGGGGCAGTAGCTCCGTATTGCGAGACAGCAGTTTTTAGTTCTTTTATTACAGTAAATTCAAACCCATTGTGGTGTCTCCAGGCTCGGCCCTGCGCATCTGTAGTTTCCGTTACTGGAAAAACATCTCGAGGAGAGGAATCCTCCCTATCCCTACTACCAAGCGACCTTCCTTTTGGGACATGCTGTCCGGGCCTCTGAGGGTGAGAGGGTTTCTCTATTCCTTTAGGGTATTGAACGCTCTCACTTCCTGTCCTTAATTTCTGCAATCTAGTGATTAAAGACTGATGTAGTTCTTCAAGCTTTATTTGCTCTTCAAGCTGTGCAATTTTTTCTCTAAGCTCCTCTTTTGGGTCTATTACTGCCATAACTGCGGGGGCAGAAGCCTTATTATAGGGAGGGGGATAAGTAAGAGTTTGTGGCCAGTCAGAATTATGATATTTTGCTGCCCCTTCCTCCAAATTATCCCAGTTTACTTCTGAAGGGTTAAGGTTGTTTTTACTTTTGCTTTCATTAGTTGTAGGTAAAACTGGGTATTTTTTGAACTTTTCCTTATTTGATGTTTCTATATTTGTCATTGAGGGGACCCCAGCCTCTTCCTCGTCGCTTTGTAGCGATATAAGGTCTATTTCTTTATTAGGTATGGGTTTTTCGAGGTCGGTTTGGGAGCTGCCTCTTAATATTTCCTCAGTCTGAGTAACCACCGCCATTACCTCAGGATCTTTTTCTTTTTCCTTTTTATCTATTATATCTCTGATTAGATTCCAATAAGAAAAAGCTGTCACCGGAACCTTTTCTGGTCCAAAAGTACTATAGTAATCTTGAAAACAGTCTCCCACTCTACGCCACCTCTTTACGTCAATGGTCACTTCTTGTGGAAACCAAGGGCAGGTTTCTTTTACAAAATCAAAAAACTTAAACAAATCATTACTTTTAACCTTTACTCCTCGTGTTTTTAAAGCCTTTTTTAATTGCCCTACATAAATTTGATGCTGGCTTAATTCTTGTCCCATAATCAGACACTATTACTCACCTCTGGTTCCAACGCGGCAGGCTCCCGCGACGTCCGGAGGAATTTCTTTCCACTTTCACTTTCGGCCGACTTTAGTGCCTTCTTCCTCACTTTTTCCCCCGTGTCCAGGTCCCTGTTCGGGCGCCAGGTGTCCCGACCTGCAGGACAGTCGAACGGGCCCTGGAAGGGGGAGTGGGAATGGAGGAGACAAGAAAACACAAGAAATGGAGACAAGACAAACAGCCTGATCAAGTCTCGTTTATTGAGTGTAGGGTCATGCCTTATATAGGCTGGCAGGGGAAGAGGTTGGGCCAGGGCGGTGATAGGGGGCCGGGTCTTCTCAAATTACAATCGCGCATGCGCCGTGGGTTTGTACTTTTCCCGGGCGCGGGATCGCGCCTGCTCCCTGGGCTGCATATCTTCCTGGGCGGGAAAATGTTTGCGCGCGCGCGGGAAAGGTTGGCGCCCGCGGGAACAGTTTTGGCGCACGCGGGAGAAACTTAGGCGCAGGCGGGAAAAGCTTTGGGCGTGCGCGGGAAGGGTTTGTAAATAAAGAACCCGGGAATGTGCCCTCTTGTCTCTGCTTTGCGGAGATCAAGCAACAGAGGTCGGCTAATTCCGGGCCTCATGGCTCCGGACAGGTTCTGAGCTTCCTTAAAGGCCAGGACTTTGCTACATCCTTCAACACAATTGGTCTCAACACATGTTCTATAAGTGCTTGAATAAAAATAATTGATAATTAAGAAATGAATACAGTATCAGAAAGAATGTTTAACAAGAGAAAAAAATGATCTCAAGCAGTTTTAAGCACCATTTACAGGAATAGAACTATAAACTGTTTTGATCAATATAGCTAAGGTAGATCTCTACACACCAATAATTTAAGAGCATTAAGGTTATGGCATTACCTGATGTGGGAGCCATTACTAATAAAGCAGTAGCTACTCTTTGGCAGTAGCTACTCATTATTTTATTTCACCACACTAGGCCTTATCTTCTAGAATAGGGTTAGCACATGTTTTCTTAAGGCCAAATAGTAAATTTCTTTCTTTTGGGGGGTGGTCGGAGACAGAGTTTTACTCTGTAACCCAAGTTGGAGTGCAGTGGCACCATTATAGCCCACTGCTGCTTCAACCTCCTGGGCTCAAGCAATCCTCCCACCTTAGCTTCCAAAGTAGCTGAGACCACAGGCATGCACCACCATGCCTAGCTAAGTTTATTATTTTTAGTAGAAAAGAGGTCTCACTATGTCGCCTAAATCTCAAGTGATTCTTCTGCCTCAGCCTCCTAAAGTGCTGAGATTATGGGTGTGAGCCAAAGCGCTCAGCCAGATAGTGAATATTTTAAGCACTCTGAACCCAGAGGCAAAATTAAGTCTATTATGTAGTTACTTACATAAAATGTAACCATTTAAAAAACGTGAAAAACATTCTTAGTTAACAGGCATTAAAAACAAAACAACAACAACAATAACAAAACAGATGGCTGGCCAGATATGGCCCACATGCCTTAGTTTGCTGACCCTATTCTAGAACAACACTCTCCAACTGAAATGTAAAGCAAGCCTCCAATATGAAACCCATATATAATTTAAAATTTTCTAGCGGTCATACATTTAAACTAGGTAAAATTAATTTTAAAAATATATTTTCTTTAACATATTTAAAATATTTTCATTATAAAGTGTAATCAATATAAAAATATAAATTTGGGGGATACTAAGTCTTTGAAATCTGGTGTGAGTTTTACACCTACAGCATGTCTCAATTCAGAAGAGCCACATTTCAAGTGTTCAGTAGATACATGTGGCTGGTGACTATCAATTTGAACGGTACAGTTCTACAATTATAAAATTTTTTAAAAGTAGGGTGAAATTATATGTAAGTTTCCTTTTGCTCAAAATAATACTCAATTGTGAAGCTAATCTAACTTTCTAATATCTCACCAACACTCATTTATTCTTTCATTTATTTGCGCAAGAGTTTGAGATTGAGTGTTTCATAAGTGTCAGGCACTGTATTAAGCTCCAAGAAAAGGCAGACAGTTTCGGAATGGTTCTGTCTCCAAGAGTTCATCACTTAACATGAGAATAACAATTTATAAGCCTGTAAGAACATAACAGAGTAAGAAAGAAAGTAACACAAAGACACATACATGTGGGATTAGGGGGCAGGGTGTATGCACCAAAAAGAAAATGGCCAGTTCCATCTAAGAGGGACAGGACAGCATCCCAGAGGTGGTGATGCATGAGTTCAGTTAGTAGAGTGGTGGCAGCTTTCAACTCCTGCAGAGGGGACAGTGTGATGAAAGGCAGGGAGGCATGACACAGCATGGTCCTACCAGGGACCTGCAGGTCATTCCAACTGACCAAACTTTAGGCTGTAAGGAAGGAAAGCCACAGCTGCAGAGCCCAGTGAGGAGACTGGGAAGGCTTTATTAGCGATAATACTAAGAAGTTCGTACTTTACCATGTAGGTTATAGAAAGGCTTACCTGGTGAGAGGCAGTGGTTGGTATGATGACCTTTGCATTTTGAAAAGATGATTTGGTTGTAGTGCGGATCCTGAGTTGAAGGGACAGACACATGGCACGAGGAGACATGCTGCGATTTCACTGCAAAATCCTAGACAAGAGATGATGAAGGACGAAACCAGGACAGAAACAAAGGAGGATACAGGCACAGAGCATGGCAAAGGCAACAGGCAGCTGTGCAGTGAATGGAGGAAAAGAGGCAGAGGCCCAGGTTTCTGACCCACATAACTGGAAAGATAACTGGGCTTCTATTGGCCATGACAGGAAAGAGAGGAGAAGGCCCTTCCAACAGAAAAAAAAAAAAAGTATCTTCTAAGAGGTTCCAGAGAGACCCATCTTTCACCAAATGCTTTTCTATAGCAAGTCTGCCCTGGGCAAGGAAAGTATAATGGAATCTGATCAGTTTGTCCTCTTAGGAAAAGCTCAGGGAAAGAAAGAAAGATTTTTTTTTTAAGGTGCTTAGTGAGTTTTGAGCCCTACATTGGAACAATCATACCAGTGTATCATCTGATGCTTGTTTTCTGACAGATCATCTTCAGTTCATGATCTAGCGTTCCTGAATTCACCACAAAGTCCCCACAGAAAACTGAATTTGCCTGAACTGCAAACTCAATGCTCTTTTTTAATGCTTTGATGATGGAAATATATCCCGTTTCTCTTTGCCTCAAGCACTCATTAGTTGTTATCTGGTCAGTCTGTCTGACCACACATTTCAGTCTCTTATCATCATAGATTTCACCATCATAATTAACTGTCTTGCTGTGCAGCTCCAATTGTTACATCCTCCCTTAACTTTGTCCAAGGCAAACTGAAAGAGACAAGATTTCTTACCTTGATGTACCCTTTTATTAGGGAGCAAAATTCTTACCAGAGAGCCTCCCCACCCAGCAGCCTTCTTCTTATGACTCACTGAATGGAACTGAGTCACATGTCCACCCTTAAACCACAAGCAAAGGGCAATAGGATTACCACGCCCTTACCTAGACCAAAAATGGCTCATTCCATGGGACAGTGTTGGGACAGATGGGGGAGGGCAGGGAAGAAGGCCGCTTTTCCTTTACATGTGTTACCAAAATAATAATAATCAGTATATTGCTGCTGTAACAAATAACCACAAATTAATGGCTTAAAACAACACACATTTATTATCTTATTTTCTGGGGGTCAGAAGTTCAAAAAGGGTTTCACGGGCTGAGATCAAGGCCTCAGCAAGGCTGCGAGGCCCTCTGGAGGCTCTAGAGAAAAATCTGTTTCCTTATTTTTTCCATCTTCTAGAGGGCACCAGCATTCCTTGGCTTGTGGTCCCATCCCCTATCTTCAAATGCAACAATCTAGCATCTTCCTCTCTCTCTTCTCTCTCTCTCTCTCTCTCACTCTCTCTCTCTCTCTCTCCTTCATCACCTCCTTACTTCATATCCCTTATAAGGACTTTCATGATTACACTGGGCTCACCCAGATAATCCAGGGTAATCTCCCCATCTCAAAATCTTTAACTTGACCACATCTACAAAAGTATCTTTTCCCATGTAACATAACATATTCGCATGTTCCAGGGATTTGGATGTGGATACCTTTGGAGGGCCATTATTCAGCCTACCAGTTAGGCTTCTATAACCCAAGAACAATAAATGATTGCCTTGATAGCAATCACTTAGGGTCTTATCATTTGTCAAGCCTTGAACTGGGGCACTTTTCATGGTTATGAAATGAAAGATTAACACTGAAATTGTGGAAGAGGTAGTCTACCCATCTTATAGGTGAGGAGAAAGGTATTCAGAGTGTCTTTGTTCATGGAGCCAGTAATCCACCTCAGTGCAAACCCAGGTCCACCTCTCTGCTTAGCCCATGCTCTCCTGTGCTCTTTTCTGCTTGGAAAAATCCACTGAAAGCCAAGGCGGGTATTCTGAATACCCAAAGTTTAGTGATTTCTTCAAGTACACACTTTATCAGTGGCCAATATGTATATCTAGACCCTATTTTTCTGAATTCCCAGTGAAATGCACAATGTTGCATTTTTTAAAGGAAAGCTAACAATTTAGTTTTAATTTACTTCTGAGGACTTACCCTACAGGAATAGTCAATCCATATCCCCTATTTCCATTTCCTGCCTATGCCTTTCAAGGTCATTAAAGCAAAGATTTTTAGAAAATGAACATCTTAACATAGTGTTAGCCATAACAAGTTGGTTTATTGCTTCATTTACCTTTTGTTTTAAAGTTTCACAACAGTCTTTAGTTGCATTTAAATAATTGTAATAGGTTATCTCTCTGGGAAGAAGTCTATCTACTCAGAGGTGGACACACAATAAAAATAAAAATAATGTCTGTGGTAAACAAAGTGTTAAAAATGAGTTTTTATATTTTTGAAATTCGGCAAGATTCACACATGGGTTTTAACACATATAATAAGTAGCTGTGTTAATATATTAGGGGGCATTCGGGCACAGTGGCTCATGCCTGTAATCCCAGCACTTTGGGAGTCTGAGGCAGGTGGATCATGAGGTCAGGAATTCAAGACCAGCCTGGCCAAGATGATGAAACCCCATTTCTACTAAAAATGAAAAAACATAGCCAGGCGGGGTGGTGGGCGCTTATAATCCCAGCTACTCGGGAGGCTGAAGCAAAGAATTGCTTGAACATGGGAGGGGAGGCTGCAGTGAGCCAAGATCGCACCACTGCACTCCAGCCTAGGTGACAGAGCAAGACTTCATCTCAAAAATAAAAAATAAAAATAAAAATAAAATATCTATATATATATATACACACACACACATATATATATATATGAGGGGGCAAGGACATGTTCCACCCTAACAACACACATTTGCTGAAAGGCAGAAGGAAGATGGGGCAGAGAGATAATCTTTGATTTTCATATGTAATAAACTCCAAAGAAGACACGCTAATACCAAACAGAAAAGTTGAACAATACCTTACATATTACAAGGGAGGTAGCTGTTCCAAGAAAGCTCAAATGTAAAGTAAAACCCCTAATTATACTTGGCCTTTTAGGCCATCTTCAAAAGCATATTCCCAACTTATTCTTCACTGTATTCCTCTTTCTTTACAATTGAGCACTACAGTCAACTCTTAGGATTGATGGGTGTCCAAATGAAGTTTTAAAATTAAACACTCCAAGGGCCTCAATCATTGTCTGAATAGTTTCGTCACTAGTATCAACACTTTGGTTTTTCTGTTTTCCATTCACATTTAAATATTAAGGATGAAATACAAAGCAATATTTATATAAATAGTTACAGAGGCAAACACTGCTATTCAGCCAACACTGAGCTGCTGGCTGACAAGCAAGAGCATTAGCCAGTGGATGTGACTCTAAATTTAGCATAAGAAAGGCAGTATGGGTGTATTACTGTATAGTATGTGAAAAACAATAATTAAATATTTGTTTGAATAAACAATTAAAATATCAAACAAAAGAGAAGGAATGCCTATACCCTGTTTTCGAATGTTAATGTCTCAACATCTCAACTGGTTCATACAATGGTTTCATGTGTGTGTGATGGGTGGGGAGGAGGGTATGTGGGATGGAGGAGGGTTTGTCTGCCTATCTTTCTGTATCCCTGGGAAGTACGTTTGGTTTTTTGTGCCAAGTTCAGACAGTTCTTCAATTAAAATGCTCCCAGCACAATGCAGGCCCAACAATCTCTCATCCTTTTTCAGTTTCTCCATCAGTCCATGTCCCTCCTTTCTCCTTCCAGAGTCAGACCTGAGGACCCAGCCAGCTTCAGGTGCAGCATATATGTGGCATCCAGCATAAGCCTTCCCTGCAGCCATCAGCGCTGCTGTTTTCCAGATGTGAACCCATTCACTGTGTGCCAATCCTGCTGCTGAAAATTTGGAAGTTTACACATGCATCATGAAGTAAAAATGACTAGGAAACTCCAGCACAAGCCATTACATAAAAGCTGAAATTTTGACTATTGACTGATTTTTCTTTCAAAAGTATTGATGAAGAAGATTCCCTTACAACCAGAGCCACATTCAATATTGGAAAGAAACTTGTGGATAATGCTCAGGCATTTGGGAAAGTCAGAAGGTTCTTATTAAAATAAACACTGAGTAATAAACTTTAATGGTCTCCAGAGGTTCGTAATGCCAAAGAATAATACATAAAAAATGCTGATTTAATAAGAGTACTTATAAACTCCTCATAAATCATTTATTGCAAAGCATAATTTTGAATTATTCAAAAGATACTAAAACCATGATGAATTACAACTCATGCTGAACTAAGCCTTATGTTTCCAGTATCAAACAAATAGATAAATTAATGTCCTTAATTAGTAGCTGATGAGGAGAAATCATGCGTAGCTTTAAAAGAATCCTATAATGTCTGTGAAATGTCCAAGTCTGCTGGCTAAAATAAGCTTTTCCCTTTCACAACTCTTTTTTTTCCGGATTTCCCCTGCAAGCTGTCAACCCCATATATTATGCAGAACTGTGTGGCTGCCCATCACAGGAAATTGCTCTCTGACAAAGGTATTTCAATCAGTAATGATTACTGTATCTGTCAAGCAGATACTTAAAGTAATATAATAAAACCAAGAAAATCTGACACTTCCCCATATGTCTGGGTAACCAGTATTCTTCCTCTCACACATGCACTAAACAGATGCACTCTATTTGTTAGCAGAATACAAAATAAAACATAACAAAGCCCATTTTCTCCAATTTGCATAAGCAGCACCCATGTGGGAGGGGGAAGTTGGAATTAAAGACTCCGGGCTTCTTTCAATTGTATCTTCTAGTTGTCAAAATCTGAAAAGGTATAATCACTCTGACAAGAAAGAGTCAACGGTTTCTATGGCAATATTGAGAAGGGAGTACCAAAGATAGGCCAAAGGAGGTAGGAAAGGGGTCAAGATTATTACTACAATTCCCTTCCTTGCTATATCTTGTTATTTTCGACAGTTGGATTGAAGAAATCCAATTTTAGCACTTTTCTTGACGTTCATGGGTGAGTGTCAAACTGCACCTTATGGAAGAGAATGTCTGAGAGGAAAGGAATAGGAAGGAAATTCTCCTCATGGAATCAGACCACTGAGACCTAAGTTGACAGGCAAGCTTCAGGACTTTCAATGACATCCCCCAAAGTAAGGCAAGCCTCACACTTGAAATCAAAGCCTTCCAGTGAAAAGGAGTGGGATGGGGTGGCAGAGCATTTTGATTCTTTTGAAATACATTTTTCAAGCGTGGGCAAGATCGAGCAGCAATCTACCAACTCCCTGAACATCAGACCTTATCCCAGATATTTCATTGTCTGCCATTTAGTTTGTTCTGGAGTTACAGCATTTGGAAACTGTGAATCTGGAAAAGTTCCCGATACGTGTGCTACCCATGGCCTAAGGCCTCTTCCTGTAAGAAATGGCTGCCAAAGACCAGCCTTTAACCTTTGTTTCCCTTTCCTTATACTCAATAATGAGTTTTAGGAATACCTATCTTTTTTTCTGACTATTGCCATTATCTCGTGGAAGAACTGGGCAGGAGTTACTGGAATAGGTCATGCTGACAGGAGCTGACCTAAAACCGAACCTGGCTGTTAAGGTGAGACAGACACCAGAAAAGCCAAAGTCTGGGCATGTTTGGGTTGAGGCGAGGCTGCCCATATGACAATACCACAGGGCACAGTCAAACAGGGTGAAGGCAAATTGAGTATTAGGATGGAACAGTGCATGGTAGCAGGGTCTTCCAACAACCACCACTGAGTATACTGGGAAACAATACAGGAATATTAGTCAACACATATTTTTTTTTTTTTTTTTTTTTTTTTTTTGAGACAGAGTCTTGCTTTGTCACCCAGGCTGGGGTGCAGTGGTGCAATCTTGGCTCACTGTGATTTCTGCCTTCCAGGTTCATGTGATCCTCCCGCGTCAGCCTCCCAAGTAGCTGAGATTACAAGCATGTGTCACTGCACTCAGCTAATTTTTGTATTTTTAGTACAGATGGGGTTTCACCATTTTGGCCAGGCTGGTCTCAAACTCCTGACAGCAAGTGATCCAACCACCTTGCCCTCCCAAAATTCTGGGATTACAGGCATGAGCCACCGTGTGCGGCCTAGTCAATACACTTTTATTAAGCACCTATTATGTGCCAGGCACTGTGCCATCCATTAGGAATCGTGAACCAACTAGAAAGTGTTTCTTCTCTAGTAGACTTCGCATCAAGTAGGGATGGAGGTTGTGATAGAGAAAGTACCATCTGTCTGAGGAGGATCTAGTAAAAGTCCCAAATCTAGGCTGGGAGAATAGGAAAGACATCCTAGAAGCAATGCCACTCCAGTCAACCTAAAGGATGAATAGCAGCCAGCCAAGTGAGGAAGGGAAGAATGGGGATCCCAGGCTGAGGGATTTTCCAAGGTCTTAAGAAAAGAGGGTCCATGGTATTTGATGAACTGAAAGAAGTCCACTGTCTTACAATTTAGAATACTTGGATTGGAGGAGATAGGGAGTGGTTGAAAAGAAATAAAAGATGAAGGCAAACTCCTGAAGGTTCCCTAAGTCAGTTAAAGACTTCGTCTAAGGGACAAGAGAAGTTATTTAGGGGTATGAGCAGAGGAAAAGCATGATCTGATTGGCACCTTTGAGCATCACTGGCTTTGGAATAGAGGATGTATTTAAGGATAACTTAACTCAAGGCTTCAGGATTCTGCTGAAGTTGTCCAGGCAAATGAAATTGGTGATGTGGACTAGGGCAGCAACAGTGGAGGCAGAGAGAATTGGAGGAGTCCAGAGCCATTTAGAAAGGCAGTTTAACACATTAGGGCAGCCGATTAGATTGGGAATGTGGGAGAGGAAAGACAGAACTAAGGATGGAGCCTAGGTTTCCTACTTCAGCTACAGGATAGGGAAGAAGCATGTCTGAATAGCTGTTAAGCAGTCTTCATTACAGGTTCACTCTGTGTGCAGGTGGGAGGACTCATTAGATTCAGAAATAAAACTTCAGATCTGGAAGGGGAATGGTAGAAGGAAGATGAGCCCCACACCACCCTCTATCCTTTCCTTTGGGTTATAACTTTCGCATTTGCTCTCCAACTGCACACCATCCTTCCCCAAACCACGAACCCGCTAATCTGTCTTGTAACCTGACACATTGGGCAGTTGAAAGTTAATCAGTTAAGGCAGAATAATATTTCACCGTGGTATATATGTATGTAGATATATGTAAAGATTCTCCTTGACTTACAGTAGGGTTATATTCTGATAACCCCATTGTAATCTGAAAATAAGTCCAAAATGCATTTAATACCCCAATAAACTCATCATAAAGTCAAAAAACATAAAAGTTAGGGTGTGTGTGTGTGTGTGTGTGTGTGTGTCTTTCACATTTTCTTTATTTATTAGTCTGTCGACAGACACATTGTTTCTGCATCTTGGCTATTGTACATAATTCTGCAATACACATAAATATGCAGATACGGATTTCAATTCCTTTGGATATATACCCAGAAGTGGGATAGCTGGATCATATAGTAGTTCTATTTTCAGTTTTTTGAGGAAGGTATATACTGTTTCTCATAATGGTTTCACCAATTTACAGTCTCACCAAAAGTATACAAGGGTTCCCTTTTCTTCACATCCTAGCCAACACTTGTTAACATTTGACTTTATGATAACAGCCATCTTAAGGTGTTACTTAAATGTTCTCACCTCAAAAAAAAAAGGTAACTCTATGAGAGAGTGGATATATTAACAGCTTGGTTGTGGTAGTCACTTCACAATGTATATGTATATCAAAGCACCATATTGTACACCTTAAGTATACACAATTTGCATTTGTCAATTATACCTCAATAAAGCTATGGAATGTGGGGGTATTGGAGTAAATCAGTTAACATTTGTGAAAAAATTTTACCTCTCTGGTGAGAGATTCTCCACTAGTTAAAATTTTTACCTTTATCTGATCCAAGAAACTCCAGCTTTTTCAATGTCATATATAATTCTGAAAAATGAAACATTTCTTGGTAGTGACTCAGAAAAGCTAGCTGAGGGTTATAGCTAAACCATGATAAAACAACTTACTGAGATGACAAACAAAAGATTAGGAAAGTTCAGCTCCTTTTAATCACTCATCCATTCATTTGTTCATTCCACTTCACATTTGTTGTCATTCAACAAATGTTTTATAAACTCCTCTGAATGTTCTAGGTTGTGTAAGACACAGTTATGAATAAGACAAGTTATCTGCCCTCACAGTGTGTACATTCTTGCGGGAAAAAAAATAAATACATAAATACTAATTCTAGGAAGTGCTACGAAGAAAATAAATGGGGTGAGGAGCAGAGTACCTGAGGAGGGCCTTTTTAGATGGAGTGGTCAAGGAAGACCTGCCTTCTATCTGAGAATGGGACAGTCATTCAATGAGCTGGAGAAAGAGCATTCCAGGCAGATGGAACAGCAAAGACAAAGGCTGGGAGTGGGGAAGGGCTTTGCCTGTGGAGGAACAGAAAGTTTGCCCACGAATGTTACAGGAAAATAGGTAAATGTTTTAGATTGAAGGTGGAGAAGTGGGCAGAAGCTCTGTGACTCAAGACCTCTTAAGCCATGATAAAATGTTGGGTTTTATGAAAACCAAAACCACAGTGAGATGTCATCTCACATCTATAAGGATGGCTACTACTTAAAAAAAAAAAAAAAAGTAACAATTATTGAAAAGGAGGTGAAATAATGGGAACCCTTGTATACTGTTGGTGGAAATATAAATAGGTACAACCACTACATGGAGGTTCTCAAAAAATTAAAAATAGAACCATCATTTCATCCAATAATGCCACCCTGGATATATATCCAAAGGAGACGAAATCAATATATGGAAGAGATATCTGCACCCCCATGCTCATTGCAGCATTACTTATAAGAGCCAAGACATGGAGGCAGCCTAAGTGTCCTTCAACAAATGAATAAAGAAAATGTAATATATACATACAATGGAATACTATCAGCCTTTAAAAAGGGAATTCTGCCATTTGCAACAACATGGAAGAAATTGGAAGACATTATATTAAGTGAAATAAGCCAGCCACTGAAGGACAAATACTACATAATGCCGCTTCTATAAGGACCCTGAAAGAGTAAAACTCACAGGAGCAGAGTAGGATGGTGGTTGCCGGGGCTGGGGGGAGAGGAAACAGGGAGGCATTAGTCAAAGGGTCTGAAGTTTTGGTCACATAAGATGAGTAAGTTCTGACGATCTACTGTAGAGCATAGTGACCACAGATAGTAATATTCTATTGTATACTGAAAATTTTGCTAAGAGGATAGATCTTATGTTGTGTTCTTATCACAAAATAATAACAGCAATGAATAATGATGGCAGTAGAAAACTTTTGGAGTAATGGACAAGTATATGGCACGGATCATGGTGATGGTTTCACGGATGTATACTTATCTCCAAAGTCATCAAGTTGTAGACAGCCTTTGGTATGCCAATAATACCTCAATAACGTGGTTTTTGTAAAAAGAATGTTGGGTTTTATTCTAAGTGCAAAGGAAATCACTGGATGTGTTAAGCAGGGAGTGATAAAATCTGGCATATTAATTATAAGAAAATCACTCTGCCCACCCTGTGGGAAACAGACTAGAGAAGAAGCAAGAAACTACAGTTGAGAAGGGACTGCAGGAGCCCTAATGAGAGGTGGAGAAAGGAGCTGTGTCTAAGTAGAGATGAAAAAAAACAACAGCTTTGAGAAAAATTGTGGGGAGAGGAAGAATTGGGCACAAAGGAGATTCTCTACTCTGTGCAAGGCACACACTTAGTCTTGTCTTTTCTATAAACACTTCCCATTGCATCTCAACAGAGGGCTTATGGAAACTATTTTTATGTGGAATCACAATTTAGCAAATACTGTTGGATTTAATTTGATTTAAGCCTATTTCTATTATTCTGGCCTGCGTGTCAGGTGTATTTCAAGTCACAAAGCAAGGGTTCTGTACCCAGCCATAACACTGGTGGGCAGGCTTTACATGGTTTGGCCCCTCTTACCTTTTCATTCCTCAACTCCACCCTCCTGGAAAGCTCTGCACTTGCAGAGCTGGAAAAGATGACTATTAGGGGCCAGAGTACCATTACTACCCAGCAGGGCAAGGAACTGCTTTAAAAACAAAGTACTGAACCATTTAGCAACCTAATAAAAAGTCCAGATGCCACCATTAGGTGTGGGCTCTGGCTGGTTTGAGAACAATCAAGAAGGGCTTTGGGACCCTTCTAATCCTTTACTTCCCCTGTTCCTCTTAATCTCTACTTCAGAGTACACTAATAAAGACAACTCATTTAGGATTGCCTCCTATATACTAACTATGAATGCCATAAAGTCATTTGTACACAAAGGTATCATCAAAAGCATTATAGGTTCACCTACATGGATACCATAGTGTCTATCTTAGCCTCTGACTAAGAAAGCCTCTGTAGGAAAAACATATTGATTGACCTCCACTTCACCTCCTTTCCCAAATAAATCTACTCATTTTTTCCCTTTAAAATTTGCACCTGTTCTTCGGATAATTGGCTAGTCATATACAGAAAAATAAAACTGGATCCCTACCCTACCCTTCATCATATAGAAAAATTAACTCAAGATGGATTAAAGACTTAATTTAAGAGTCAAACTATAAAAATCCTAGAAGAAAGCCAAGGAAATACTTTTCTGGATATTGGCCTTCGCAAAGAACTTATGATTCAGTCCTCAAAATCAATTGCAACAGAATCGAAAGTTGACAAGTGAGACCTAATTCAACTAAAGAGCTTCTGCACAGCAAAAGAAACTACCAACGGAGTAAACAGACACTCTACAGAATGGGAGAAAATATGCACAAACTATTCATCCAACATAGGTCTAATATCTAGAATCCATAAGGAACTTAAGCAATTTAACGAGCAAAAAACAAACAACCACATTAAAAAGTGAGCAAAGGACATAAAAAAAAAAATCAAAGGAAGACATACATGCAGCCAACAAACGTATGAAAAAATGTTCCACATCACTAATCATTAAAGAAGTGCAAATCAAAACCACAATGAGATCACCATCTCACACCAGTCAGAATGGCTATTATTTAAAAGTCACAAAATAGCAGATGCTGCTGAGGCTGCAGAGAAAAGGGAATGTTTATACACTGTTGTTGGAAACGTAAAATATTTCAGCCACTGTGGAAAGCAGTTTGGAGATTTCTCAAAGAACTTAGGCTATCATTCTCCCCAGCAATCCCATTACTAGGCATATGCCTAAAGGAAAATAAATCATTCTACCAAAAGACACATGCACTTGTATGTTCATCATGACACTATTAAGAATAGCAAAGACATGGAATCAACCTAGATGCCCATCAATGATGAACTGGATTAAAGAAAATGTGTTATATATGCATCAGGGAATACTACACATCCACAAAAAGGGAATAAAATCATGTCCTTTGCAGCAACATGGATGCAGCTGGAGGAGGAGGAGGCCATTATCCTAAGTGAATTAATGCAGAAACAGAAAACTAAACACCACATGTTCTTACTTACAAGTAAGAGCTAAACACTGAGTACACATGGACATAAAGATGGGAACAGTAGACACTGGGGTCTACTAGATGGGTGAGGGAGGGAGTGGGAAAAGGGTTGAAAAACTACCTATTGGGTACTGTGCTCACTACTTGGATGACAGGATCATTTATCTCCCAAACCTCAGCATTATGCCATATACTCTTGTGACAAACCTGCACACGTAACCCTGAACCTAAAATAAAAGTTGAAATTTTTAAAAAAATTTCTACCCCATGAGGGCACAAAGTCAGCTGCACGTGTTTCACACTTTTGGTGCTGCCTTCTATTAAACCACAGCTCTCACCTCTGTCCTGCAGAGAGAGCCAGGGCAGCTTAGGGCAAATAAGGGACTTACTTACTGGATGATTATTCTGTGTGTGAATTCAAGAGTAGGACTTTCTTAGCATGTCCCTAAAAAGAAAATTCATGGGCAGTAATTGGTGACAGGGAAAGAGACTCCGCAGAGCTGGCCATCTGGTGACCTGAGCCGGCTGCAGCTTTATTTCATTCAGATGCCACTGCTCTTCCTCCTTTTGTAGGATTTCAGCTGTCTCATTAGATTGCTCCTCGCCACTAAATATTCCTTCCAAATCATTTTCATTTCTAATAATAAAACTAATCTAGGATTTCAAAACTATTTTTATATTAAAACTTTTAAAATCATGTTTCTCGGTTTAAAGAGATTTCGGGGGCGGGGAGGGGAACTTCCTGATATTTCATCCCTATGTTATCCCCATAACAACTGCTATGGTGAAATTCATCTGGCATATTAACATTTATATACCAGGAAGAAAAGAAGCTTAACATATGGCTTATCTCTCTGTCAGTTCTGACCCTCTTCAAATGTTTTCAGTAGGAGATATTAAGATGGAAAAAAAATACACCAAAATCCAATTTTCTCAGACTATCCTGTTCCCTACATTGCCTTCCTAACACAAGTATTTCCTTTAAAAGTGGGGCCAGGCACAGTGGCTCATACCTGTAATCCCAGCACTTTGAGAGGTGGAGGTGGAAGGACCGCTAGAGTTTGGGATTTTGAGACCAGCCCAGGCAACCTAGCAAGACCCTGTCTCTACAAAGAATAAAAAGTAAAAAATTAGCCAGGCATGGTGGCACATACCTGTAGTCCCACCTATTCAAGGGAATGAGGTGGACGGATCACTTGAGTCCAGGAGTTTGAAGCTGCAGTAAGCAGTGATCCTGCCACTGTGCCCCAGTCTGAGAGACAGGATAACAGCCTGTCTCAAAAAATAAAAAAAAATTAAAAAAAAAATAAACACTAAAGATAAAAGGGAAGTAGTCTATTTATAAAGGGGAATTAGGTGATCTTTCTCCTGAACCACACCACTAAACTTCAGGAATCAATATGATTTTATTTTCTCACTTTGGGTTGTTTTTCTAGCAGAAGGGACAGATTTACATGAATTATTTTCCCAGTCTTTTTTTTTTCAGATTTTACATTTTTTACATACTTTAAAATTTACTCCTGTGAATGTACAGTTCTACGGGTTTTGAGAAATGTACACAGATGTACATCCACCACAATCATGGTATGGAAGTTTTATTGCCCCTCCAAAATGCCCTCATGCTGTCAACGCCCCCCTCTCCCTTACCCCCATGCTTCTCTGTTCCATCACTATTGCTTTGCCTTTTTTAGAAAGTCATAGAAATGAAATGATGCAGTACATAGGCTTTTAGGCCTTTTTCACTTAGCAAAATGCATTTGGAATTCATGCAAGTTGTTGACCGTATCAGTAGTTTATTCTTTTGTATTGCTGAGCAGTATTGCTTGGACACACCATAGTTTGTCAATCTGTTCACCCAAGGACATTTGGGTTGTTTTCAGTCTTTGGAGATTACATATAAGGCTTCTACAAACACTTGTATACAGATTTTTATGTGAACATAAGTTTCTATTTCTCTTGGACAAATAGAAATTGGTATAGTTAAATCATACAGTAAGATTAGGTTAAACTTTATAAGAAAACCTTTAAAGTTCTCAAGGGAGTTGTAATATTTTGCATTCTCACCTGCAATGCCTGAGAGTTCCTGTTGCTTCCCATCCTCAGGAGCACTTAGCATTGTCATTTTTCTTAAATCTTAGCCATTCTGATAGATGTGAGGAGGTACATCACTGTGCTTTTAAACTGTATTTTCCTAATAATGTCTCCTTCAATTCCAGCCATCATTCTTATCCTTTAGGCAGGAAAGAGGGAAAGACAATGGGCAGATGGCATATGCTAGCAGAGGCAGCACTCTTTTTAAGTAGCATTCCTGAAAACCCCTCACAACAACTTCTGATTGCTTATCATCGACCAGAACTATTATACTCATGAGGCCTCCCTACATGCAAGAAAGATTGAGAAATGGAGGTATTTTATAACTGAGTATATCAGCACCTCATTGAAATCAGGAATCTCTAAGTAAGAAAGGAGAATGGGCATGGAGTTGGCATCACGCAGACTCTCTTGTCACACTGGTGTCCCTGCTTCCCTCCCATGCCTCTGTACAATTTATTCTTCACTTGCAGCCAGAGTGATCCCTATTAAAATTCATCACATCATGTCACTTTCGTGCTCAGAATAATTCAACGCTTCCCAACTCCCCTGGAGTAAACTCAAAGTCCTTACAATTGTCAGTAAGGCCTTTCTTGATCTGTGCCCACACCCATATTTTGGAATGTACCTCCTACCAACCTTCCCCTTGATCACTAAGTTGCAGCCACACTGCTGTCCTTCTTCCATGAATAAGCCAAGCATACTCTGACTTCTGGGTTCCCCTGGGTCTCACTACTCACTTTACCTGGATAGTTCTTCCTCCAAAGAGGCTCACTGCTTTACTTTCAATTCCCACAAGGTTGCACACATATGCCCCTGCATCAGAAAGACTTTCCCTCCTCTATAAAAAGTATCTTACACAAAATAGAATTACCAACCCCTGTCATACACTGTTTATATTATTCTTAGCACTTAACATATCATATATTTTGTTTATTTGTTAATATTTTGTGCCCTTTAGAATATAAGAGAGCAAGAACTTTGTTTTGTTCACTGTTGTATATAGAATGTGGCCTGACAGTCAACAGACATTTGCCACCCGAATGAATGAAGAGAGGAGGGTCTTTACAGAGAACTCATAAAAAGAAAGAGTGCTATGATATTCCTTCTTTCCTTTCTGTAGGTTCTTTTGTCTCCATTTCCCAGCTGGGTGAGGAAGACCCCAAGAGAACCAATCATAGAGCTTTGGGTTTTGCAAAAGGAGGGTCTGACAACACATTCCTTGTTGCATGTTTGCTGAAATAGACAATTCTAAGAAGAGTTAGAATTATCTAACTAAAAGAGTCAGGTGGGGTTTCCTGAAATTGCAGGGCATGAAAATAGAGGAAAGGGGTAGGATTATGGAGGGGAAGGGAGGCAGAAGTTTCCCTGTCAGCCTAGTACACACCACGAAGGTAGCCAGGCAGGTCAGAAACACACAGGTCATGGGGAGTGAAGGGCTATGAGCCTAATTTTTGAGAGCAGTTTTGATGGTGTAGTAGGACACAAGAGCACAAGAGCTGGGGACATACTAAGAGGCCTGCAAGAGAGATCACTAACCTTAGAAAGTGGGAGGAAGGTGATGCTCTCTCTCCCAGAAAGCCATGGTCCTTCTGAGGAGTCTGGCCTAACACAGATTCCCAGCAGTCTTGTGCCACCCCATGACCTGTGCGTTTCTGACCAGCTTTGCTTCCTAGCAGCCCAGTTCACAGCAGGTCAAATCCAGAAATCAAACTTCGATCTCTCTTGTAATTCAATCTTTTCTCCTTTCCCTGGGCTCTGTGACCAGCAGTGGGAAAGGGTCCAGTGGTTTGTTCTTTTACTCTCCTTCCTCCACCTTCCTCCTACTCTCTAAGGTTAGTGGTTCAAACATGCAGAAGAAGGAGTAGAGAAGGAGTAGAAAAGAGGATCTTTTTCTTTAGCTACTCATGCTTATTATAGTTCCCTTGCCTTTAAATGCCAGGTGTCCAGCTGCAAATTTTTGCCTCCTGAGGCTCTTCCTGTGGATTCCCCCAGACCTCCCTTTGGGACCTCTGCATTGTGCCATTCCAGGCTTGGTGATCTCTCTCGCAGGCCTCTTAATATGTCCCCAGCTCTTGTGCTCTTGTGCCCTACTCAGAGGGTGGCACAAGACTGCTGGGAAGCTGTGTCAGGCCAGACTCCTCAGAAGAACCATGGCTTTCTGGGAGAGGGAGCATTGCCTGCACCATCAAAACTGCTCTCAAAAACAAGGTTCATAGCCCTTCACTACTCAATCCTTTTGCAGTGACTCTTCCAGATAAGTTCATTTCCCATAATGCACACTCACAATGCCTTTGTTCCCTGCTCTTCTCATTCTCTGCAATTCATTCTGTAACTCCACACAATTAATTCCCATGGACATACCAGCCCCAAGGCATATCCTGTTGTATGCAAGATGTTCCAGCCACCAACTTTATCACAAAAACTTGCTCACCCTTTACCCAGTCAATCAGGTTTACTCATCCTTTAAGAACCCTATAATAGGAGACCAAGTTCAGCAATTTCAAGGTGATATTCTGTCTCTACCTAGGTCTGATGTAGCTGGCAAGGTCTCTGTATCAGTTTGCTAAGGCTGCCATGACAAAGTACCACAAATGGAATCAATTAAACACCAGAAATTTATTGTCTCACAGTTCTGGAGGCTGGAAGGTGTCAGCAGTATTGGTTCCCTCTGAGGGCTGTGAGAATCTGTTCCCCTGGCTTCTGCCGGTTTGCTGGCAAGGTTTGGTGCTCTTTGGCTTGTTGAAGCATTGCCCTGACCTCTGTCTTCATTTTCATATGGTGTTTCCCTGTTTGCACATCTCTGTGTCCAAAACTCCTTTCTTTATAAGGAAACAAGTCATGTTGGCATTAGGGCCCACCCTAATGACAACTTAAATAACTGCATCTGCCAAAACACCACTTCCAAATAAAGTTGCGTTCTGAGGTATGGGGGTTTCAACTTCAACTTATGAAATTCGGGGTAGTCAGAAGGGGACACATGATTCAACCCACTACAGTCTCTCACTGCAGAAAAACATTTACTCTCCAGCAGAGCACTGCACTGGCAGGGAATCTGTGACGATTAATACTGAGTGCCAACTTGATGGAATTAAAGAATGCAAAGTATTGATCCTGGGTATGTCTGCAAGGGTGTTGCCAAAGGAGGTTAACATTTGAGTCAGTGGGCTGGGGAAGGCCGACCCACCCTTATCTAATCAGAAGCCAGTGAATATAAAGCAGGCAGAAAAATGTGAAAAGGCTAGACTGGCCTAGCCTCCTAGCCTACATCTTTTTCCCATGCTGGACGCTTCCTGCCCGCAAACATGGAACTCCAAGTTCTTCAGCTTTGGGACTTGGACTGGCTTCCTTGTTCCTCAGCTTGCAGACAGCCTATTTCAGGACCTTGTGATTGTGTGAGTTAATACTAGTTAATAAATTCCCTTATATACATATATATTATAAATATTATATTATATATAGTTATATATTATATACAATATATTATACTATATATAATTATATATTATATACAATATATTACACTATATAATTATATATTATATACAATATATTACACTATATATAATTATATATTATATACAATATATTACGCTATATATAATTATATATTATATACAATATATTATACTATATATAATTATATATATATATATATGTCCTATTAGTTCTGTCCCTCTAGAGAACCCTGACTAATACAGCATCCCACACTAACCATGGCTATAAAGAAAGAATATGTGAAGGCCTGGCAGGAAGCTTCATTCAGGCCAATAATTCACAACTTCAGCAACTAAATAATCAACTCATATAGAAAAAGACTGAACGTCAGTAACAAGATGCTCCTCTTACCCCAGTCAAATGAAGATCTAATAAAAACACCAAATGGTAAAATTAAGAGCTTATTTTAAAAAGCGAAAAGCACCATTTAATATTCATATCAACCTTGGTTAATCAAATAATGTAGTTTCCATTTGTTGAGAGAAAAACACATGTTTCGGAGTTACATTCTTCGAATGAGATGTGAAGGCTCATATTGAGACAGGAGGCTGCATATTTCATCTGTTAACTTAGCTGCTGTTGACTCATCTGCACCCAAGAGTGTACACACGGGTATTAAATGTGAGTAGAGCTTTGCTTTGACATCAAAAGTATGTCGGGGGCTTTTATTTGCTTTGTTTGGAAATATTTTTCTTGGACTTCTTATTTGATTTTCTAGTATCCAGGGAATTTAGAGAAGCCAGAAACACATCAAAAGTTTTTCAGTGCCCTCTATTATCAAATGACATTGGAGAAGGCTTAAAAGAACGGTCCCTTTATGGATATAACGCTTTTATCCAGGGAGCTCAGAGTCTTTCACAGCAGATATTACTTACTTTCATAGGGTTTCTAAGGTATTTAAAGGCTAGTCCAAAGCCTGTGAGTAGATCTGGGGGAAAAGGTCAAAGAATAAAATCTTATGGTTGGATTTTTAGCCCTTAGCCTACACTTCTTAGAAAAATGGTCCCCCTTTATAACATGGTGATCACCATCTGAAATATTTTCTGGGCATCTGCCACCTAAATAAAATATAGCCTGATCAACCAAAGGGATTATTTACTTAAACATTATTAAATCCTACTAAATGCTGCAGACTAATCCTACACAAAAGATGCAGCAATGAGCAAAGTTCTCATGAATTTATACTTTGGAGACAGAGATAGACAATAAATTAAATTAGTAAGTTAGTGTCTTAAGTTGAATAGTCCCCCCAAATTTTCACATCTACCTGGAACCAGTGAATGTGACATTATTTGGAAATACTATCTTCGCGGGTGTCACCAAGTGAAGATGAAGTCATGCTGGATGATGGTGGGCCCTCAATCCAATATGATTAGTGTTATTTTAAGAAGAAAAAATATTGGACCTAAAGATACAGAAAAACAGGAAGAAGACCACATGATGATGGAGACAGAAATTGGACTGTGCAGCTCCAAATCAAGGATCACCAATGATTGCTGCTGCCACCTGAAGCCAGGGAAGAAGCATGGAATGGGTTCTGCCTGAGAGCCTCCAGAAGGACCCAACCCTATCGTCACCTTGATTTCAGACTTCTGGCCTCTTGAACTATGAAAGAATAAATTTCTGTTATTTTAAACCACCTGGTTTAAGGTACATTGTTTATGGCAGCCTGAGGAACTAACACAATTTGTGAGTGCTGGTAAGTGCTGAAGAGAAAAAAATAAAGCAAGAAAAAACGAGTGAAGTGGGATAGAGAGACTCGGGGAGGGTTGCAGTGTTAAACTCGTCAGAAAAATTTTCCATGAGAAGATGATATGGACAAGAGACTGAGGAAGGTGAGGGAGTGACACATGATGATACCCAGAGAAAGTAAGTACTCCAGGTCAGAAGGAAGGAAGAGCTTGTGCAAAGGCCCTGAGGTGTGAGCACGCCTGAACTGTCAGAGAATGGCAAGGAGGCCAGCATTGCTGGGGTGGAGTGACACACAGGGAGGGTAGGAGAAGGTCAAGGAGGCCATGGGCAGCCAGATCACAGAAATGCCACGGGCTGTTGTAACGTCTCTTGCTGTTACTTTGAGTCAAACAGAAAGGAAGCTCTTGAAGAATTTGGAGCAGAGAAATGGAGCAGAGGACTGACAAAATCTGACCTATATCTTAATAATATCTTTGACTTGTTAGGAATACACTGAATGGAACAGGACTGGAGCAGGTAGAACAGTGAGAAAACGATTGCAATAATCCAGATGGGAAATGACAGTGACTTGGACCAGGGTGGTAGTGGTAAAGCTGCTAACACGGGGTCAGGTTCAGGATTTTCTTTTTGCATACATGGTCAACAAGACTTATTATGGATCAGATGTGGAATATGAGTAGAAGATAAGGACTAAATATAGTTTCAAGATGCTTTGTCAGAGGAATTCGAATAATGAACTGGTTATTTACTGAGAGAAAACCATGAGAAGATTAGGTATGGGGAGGGAGTTCAGGAATCATCTTAGGGCATGTGAACTTTCAGATGCTTTTTTTTTTTTTTTTTTTTTTTTTTTTGACAGAGTCTAACTCTGTTTCCCAGGTTGGAGTGCAGTCATGCAATCTCAGCTCACTGCAACCTCTACCTCCCAGGCTCAAGTGATTCTTGTGCCTCAGTCTCCCAAGAAGCTGGGATTACAGGCATGTGCCATCACACCTGGCTAATTTTTGTATTTTTGGTAGAGACAGGGTTTCACCATGTTGGCCAAGCTGGTCTTGAAGTTTTGACCTCGGGTAATCCGCCTGCCTCAGCCTCACAAAGTGCTGGAATTACAGGTATGAGCCACCACACCTGGCTCAAATGACAATTAGATATGTAAGTGAGAATATTGTGTAAGCAGTTGAGTATGCAAGATGGAGTTAATTAGGGAGAAGTCTTGGCAAGAGATTCTAAATTAGAAGTTGCTGGACTAGAGATGGTATCACATGTCTGTGTATTTATTATGCCTCTCCACAATGCTTCTTATTCCTCTGTAGAAAGACTATATAATTTGGCAATGTAAGGAGAATGACCTTGCTTCTGACTCGTGACAGTTCCACACCCTTCTTATGGAAAGAGTTATAAAAATGGCTTACCACAATCTGTTCAATGTTTCAGATAATTATATATTTATCTCTTTGTAGCCCTCCTATTTTAAAGAAAAATGTGTTCGGCAATTTACAATGTTCAACACGTAATAAGAAAATCATGATTTAAGAAGTAAAATTAGCTATTAGAAAGAGAAGTTAAATAAGTAAGCCAAGCATCTGTGAGCAGACAATTTTTTTAAGTTCTGTTTATGATGATCACCTTTAGCAAAAGAAAGAAGCAGGTATCAAGCTCAATGGGAAATTTCTAAGTAATATTTTCATTATTATCCAACTTTTGGAAAACTTTCGAATGCATTACTTTGAATCAATGAATGAAAGCTTTGTAGTGATCATGAGATCTAACCACACAATTGTTTTTGCTTCCTGGCATTAATTAAATATTGTACCCTAAGAAGATTTAATAACTAAGCCATGACTCCTTTGCAGAGATCCTTGATCAATAACACTAAAGTAAATATAGCAATAAGAAGGAAGTCCCTTTTCTGATTTAAGAACATAGAAGGAAGTGGATGAACAATAAACACAGATGGATCTGTGATGATGACCAGAACGCAGGTGAGAGCAGGAAAGAGGTTCAGAGCAGAGCATGAATTCAATGAGTACTGAACCCTCCAGGGGACTGAGACTACTGTGACTTTCTTATTCATATCCAAATGATGCTTTGAGGTCTGTCATGTCATCTATTGTTCCTGCTTTTAACAAGAAACTGAGTCATGATCCTGGAGGGTTTCCTTCCTGCCCATCTGCTACTAAACCCAAAGAAGAATCCTGAGCTCAGAATATTCTTCTTTGGATCCAAGGGCATGGAGTACGTATATTATATCACTCCCTTCTAATTTAAGAATTTAGTGTTGTTTGTTCAGTTAAATTGGGCCTCATAGGGGCATCAGTGAAAATGTTTTGATTGGTTCTTTTCCCCCTAATTATTCTAACCAATTCAAAGAAATTACCTAGAACAACTAGTAGGAGTAAGATATTATAACCAAATGCTAAATTTAACTGTGACCTTCATGGTAACTAAGTTAAAAACAATCATTGATTGATACTTCCCAAAAAAACTGGCTTTGTAAAGACCCATATATTAGCATGGTGCTATTGACTGAAAAATTGTGTCCCCTCCAACCGCAGAATTTATATGTTGAAATCCTAACTTCCAAGGTGATGCTACTAGGAGGTGTAGCCTTTAGGAGGTGATTAGGTCATGAGCATCATACCTTACAAATGGGATTAGTGCCCTTACAAAAGAGATTGAGGAGGGTTCCCTCACCTCTTCCTCAATGTGAGCTTACAACAAAGAGACAGCTATCTACGAATGAGGAGGCAGGCCCTCAGCAGACACCAAATCTGCAGATTTCTTGATCTGGAACTTCCCAGCCTCTAGAACTGTGAGAAATAAATGTTTGTGGTTGAGGCTACCTAGTTTATGATGTTTTGTTATAGCAGCCCAAACAAACTAAGACACATGGAAAAGCATATTTTTTCCAGTGTAAATCTAGAAAATATTTATTAAGCATATTTCAAATTCCAGGGACATTGGATGATAATAGAACAATGTTTAGTATTGTGCTTTTACAAATGATACACACTGCAAATGATCACTCTAGTATTATCCTTACATAAAATATGCAGCACTGCATAGAAATCAAAAGGTATCTTCAAAGAATTAGAGTTCATAAAAACTGAGTTGAGATTATATAACTTAAAAATGGAGAGGACTTAGGAAATGTAAAGGAATTAATAATACATATTTTACACATTCCCTTTAAAGCAGCATATATTTCAAAAATAAAAGGTTGGAAAGGCAACTTATCATGCCTAAAGTGTTGCTATTTTATAATATTGATTAAAGAGATAATCATAAGACTTAAGCAGGGATTCCCATTTACATTGCCTACAGAGCCCAGGCAGATAGATGTTTGACTCAGGTGGTGAATAAATAGGAAGTTAAGAGTACATAATTTGTCATATAAGAGAATCACTACCCAGCTTCAGCCCATTTTTATTTAAAAGAAACATAGACTCATTATTGTAAAATTTATCTGGATTTTCAGGGAAAACCAGAAATATGGCGTTTATGTGAAATTTTACCATCTTTGATGAAGTTGCTTTAGATCTTAGAAGGTAAAAGTTGACATGTAAAGGGGCTTCCTCTTTTTGTCAGAATGTAGAAAGTGAGAAGAGAATGACTCTCCCATCTAAGAGGCTGAACGAGCTGGATAAACACAAAAATTTTTCCCTATGTGCAAGACAGAAGCCACCAAAGGCAGGGACAGAGCAAGAGTTGAGGAAAATCTTTCCAAGGCTCACCAGGCTTTTACTGAGTATACTACCACTCTCCAAAGCCTAGGGACATCAGCAGAGCAGAGGGAGGTATCATGAGAGAAACCTGAAAGTAACTTGTAGAGCAAAGAGAATTCCTCCCCCACTCATCTACAAACCCAAAAATCTGGCAGCAAAGCTATAAAGCATTCAAGGTGGTTCATGAGTACACAGATCCCAAATCCCACTGAAGAGAGGGTTGCAAGATTCCATTCAAGTGTTGTAAGATCCTTGCTGTAAGATTTAATACTACTTCAGTGTAGAGCTAAAGTTCAAAGCTCATGTAGCAATCTCTAGAGCAATTACTAAAATACACTTTAAAAGTTAATAGAAGAAACAAAGTGGAATATTACAAAATGTTTTACTGAGCCAAGAAAAGGCAGAAACAAAGAAATAAAGGAAAAAGAGATGAGGCAAAGAGAAAATTAATACTAAGATGTTATACTTAAACCCAAGTATCAATAATTATATTAAATGTAAATGGACTACACGTCATGTAAAAAGCAGAGATTGTCCAACTAGACAAAGAAAAGCCTCAATCTTTAACTGTTTACAAGAAATACACTCAAAATAGAAATATATAACCTGATTGAAAGTAGAAGGGTGAGAAAACATATACCATGCAAGTACTAAATCATAGAAAGCTAGTATTAGTGTATTAGTATAAAACAAAGTCGTCTAAGATAAGCAGTATAATCTGAGCTAAAGACAGACATTTGATAATGATAATACGGCCAATTTATCAAGAATTCAAATCATTCATAAATAAGTATGTGCCTAATTATGCAACAAAAACTCTCAGAAGTCAGAGGAGAAACTGAAATATCTATAATCACAGCTGGAGAAGGTAATATCCCTTCCTCACTAATTGATAGAAAAGGTAAACCAAAAAATCAGTTAAAGTATAAAAGATTTAGACCACCATCATCAGCTAACATGACCTAATTTATATTCATAGAAAACACTATACCCCAAAATGAAGAATGCACATT
Organism: Rhinopithecus roxellana; assembly: GCF_007565055.1. NCBI lineage: Eukaryota > Metazoa > Chordata > Mammalia > Primates > Cercopithecidae > Rhinopithecus > Rhinopithecus roxellana. Next base: position 68,059,290 of record NC_044556.1, read on the forward strand.
CTTTTAAAGAATACGGGCTGGCCATGGTGGCTCATGCCTGTAATCCCAGCACTTTCGGAAGCCTATGCAGGTAGATCACTTGAGCTCAGGAGTTCAAAATTAGCCTGAGCAACACGGTGAAACCCTGTCTCACAAACAAAAATTAAAATTAAAAAATTAGAGAATAAATAGATAAAATAAAATTTAAAAAGAACACATGGAACACTTACCAAGAGAGACTGTATTCTGGCCCATAAAACTAGTTTCAATTTATTTATAAAAATTGAAATGATAAAGTATGTTCTCTGGTCACACTGATATTAAATTAGCACTCTAAAACAATAAGATAACTAGGAACACTCATGCCAAATATCTGGAAATTAAATGATGTGCTTCTAAATGATCCAGAGTCAGAGAGAAAATTATAAGAAAAACTGAAAATACTTCAACCTAAATGACAATGAAATCACAACATACGTAAATTTATGGGATTCAATTACTACTAAGCTGAGGAGGTAATGAGGCAAGAGAACAGGGTCTGGAGGCCAGGCTGATTTGCACTGACTTCCTAGAACTGAATCAAAAAGAAAATCCTGTCTTTCCATGCCCAAGTAACGAAAGGATCAGAGGCTTCTCCCTTTGCAAAACCCTCCACCCTTTCCACTGTGTTGCAGAAGAAAAATGTAAAGTAACTCTGATTGGCCACCTCCCACAACCAATCAGACTGGTAATGGGCCAAGTTTTTGTTTGTATAGGGTGTAACTTTATAACTTCACTTCAGCCTCTGATTGGTCACCTCCCATGACCATTCAGATGGCCCTTGGACTGTCCTTCATTTACATAGGGTGCAACCAATTAAGCAATGGGAAATCTCTAGAGGGTATTTAAACCACGAAAATTCTATAATTAGCACTCTTGAGCCGCTTGTGCTTGCTCAAGCCTATCCCACACTGTGGAGTGTACTTTTGTTTCAATAGATCTGCGCTTTCATTGTTTCATTCTTTCATTGCTTTGTGTATTTTGTCCAATTCTTTGTTCAAAATGCCAGGAAGCTGTATGACTCGTAGTCAAGACCCTTCACCAGTAACAGAAATGCTTAACGTTGAATTGTTAATATTATTAAAGAAGAAAGATAGAAAATCACTTCTACCTTAAAATTTGTAAAAGAGGCCAAGCATGATGGCTCATACCTGTAACCTGAGCACTTTTGCAGACTGATGCAGGAGGATTGCTTGAGGCTAGGAGTTCAAGACCAGCCTGGGCTGGTGAGACTCCATCTCCATTTAAAAAAAAGGAAAAAGCAAAACAAATTCCAATGGAATTTACAAAAACAAATTCTATTAGAACTGGCAAGTGAATTTAGTAAGGCTGCAGAATTTAGGTCAATATACAGAAATCAATTGTATTTCTATATGTTAACAAAAAGCAATTATAAAGTATAATTTTAAAATAATACCACATATAATAGCAACACAAAACATTGAATACATAGGAATGATTCTAGCAAAAGATGCACAAGACCTTTACACTGAAAACTACAAAAATTCTAAGAGATATTAAAGAACATCTAAATAAGTGAAAAGATACCTCATGTTCATAAATCGAAGGACTCAATACTCTTATGTCCATTTGACCCAAGTTGATCTCTTTAATACATTCTCAAACAAATCCCAGCAGACTGCTTATGAAGCAATTGACAAGCTGAGAAAGAACAAAATTAAAGGATATATACGACTTCATTCAAAACTAACCATAAAGTAATATTATGACAGGGTGCTGTTGCTACAGAGATAGACAAATCAATCAGTGTAACAGAATAGAGATTCCAGAAATATATCTGCACAATGTAGGCAGTTGGTTTTCCCCAAAAATGCCAAGGTAATGCAACGGGGGAAACAAAGTCTTTTGTACAAGTGGTAGTGAAAAAACTGGAATCCACATGGACAAAAATAAATAAACCTCAACTGCTACCTCATCGCATTCAAAAATTAATTTGAGATGGATCATAGACCTAAACTTAAAAACTAGAGCTATAACACTTACTCTACAGTAGATGAAGATTGCTTAGGTCACAAAAGTAATAGCTATAGAAGTGGAAATTGATAAATTAGATTCCATCAAAATTAAAACCTGCTGCTCATTTAAAAACCACTACTTACAAAATTCAAAGGTAAACCAGAGACTAGGAAAAATATATATTGGCCAAAAATCTGTTTTTAAAAATCTAGCATCTATTACATAGATACACAAAGAATTCCTACAAATCAACAGGGGAAAAAATGAATAACTTAATTTTTAAAATGAACAAATGACCAAGTGCGGTGGCTCACACCTGTAATTCCAGCACTTTGGGAGGCCTAGGCCGGAGGATCACGATGTCAGGAGATTGAGACCATCCTGGCTAACACGGTGAAACCCCGTCTCTATAAAAACACAAAAAATTAGCCGGGCGTGTTGGTGGGTGCCTGTAGTCCCAGCTACTCAGGAGGCTGAGGCAGGAGAATGGCATGAATCCGGGAGGTGGAGCTTGCAGTGAGCCGAGATCACGCCACTGCACTCCAGCCTGGGCAACAGAGCGAGACTCCGTTTCAAATAAAAATAAAATGAACAAATACATTGGAACAAACTTGTCTCACACACACACACACACACACACACACACAAGATTTACAAGTAACCAATACAACATAAAAAGATGTTCATTATTATTCAACGGGGAAATTCAAATTAAAACCAAAATGAGATACCATTTCATGCTCACAACAATAGCTAATATAAAAAAACTTACAATACCAAGTACTGGTGATGATATGGAACAATCAGAGCTCTCATTCACTGCTGGTGAGAATGTGCAATGGTACAACACTTTGGCGAACTGTTTGGCAGTTTCTTAGAAAATTAAGCATATAATTGGCCCAAGGCCTGCAATTACACTTCTAGTCATTTGCCCAAGGGAATTGAAAACATATGACCACAAAAAGATTTGTACAAGAATGTTCATAGCAAACTTATTCATAATCAAAATCTGGAGATGATCTAAATGTCCATCAACAGGTTGCTGCTTGTTGGGGAGAGAGTGAGGTGACTAAAAGTGGGTACAAGGAGAGTTTCTAGAGAAAATGGAAATGGTCTATATGTTTTATCTGGATGATGTTTAGCACAAATATACACAGCTCTTAAAATTCAGCAAATAAACTCTTAAAATCTGTGCATTTTATTGCATTTAAATTATATCTCAATTTCAATTCTTGAAAAACTTTATGACAGGTGTCTGTGTCATATTCTATATTTAAAAAAAAAAAAACCCCACTGGGGTAGAATGATCAAGATTTTTCTTAAAAGAAGAAAGAATACATTAAATCTGCTTAAGCACTTAAATACTTAGTTGCAACTTTGTAAGTCTATGTCATTCAACAGTAATTTTTAAATGTAGAAAAAAATGTGCAAAGGGTTTGAATAGAAATTCTTCCAAAGAAGACCTAGAAATGCCCCACAAGTATATGAAAGCATGTTCAACACTGCTAATTATCAGAGTAATTAAAAGGAAAAAGACCTAAGAGATAGAAGTCGATCATTGTGGATGGGAAGCAGGACAAGATTGCAACTCCTGACAGAGCAGTGGGTGGCGCCCATTGTGAATTTTAGCTCCAGATCCACCCCAAGAACCAACAAGCAATCCCGAGAGGATACATACACCCTCTGAAGGAACCGGACTACTCCTGCAGGACCCAGGAGACTCCCCAAAAACTGTGAGTGTCCCGACTGTGGAAGTGGGAAAGGGAGACCCTCCTCTCCTGAACACACACCCCCACTGGAAAAGCCGCAGGTCAGTTTCTGGGAGACCTTTCCAACTTTACCTGGAGCTGAAATCAATTTGGAGAGCCGACTGAAATATAGGGGTACAGGAAGCAACAGAAAGGCCCTGGAAGCTCGCTGGGTCTCCTAGCAACCATTCCTGCCTGGCACCACAGAGATCCAACAGGAGAGGAGCAGGGAGTAAAACTACACAGGAAGAAACAAATCTCTAGCCGACCTTTGTAACAATTTGAACCGGGTGAGAAGCCTCCTGACCAGAACTTGCCGGAGGGCACAAATCCAGTGTGCAGACTCCACTGGTTGGGGAAGAACCAAGCCCTTTTCTTTCACAATGGGAGGCGGATAGCCTGGGGCAGGTTTTCCAGCCTGTATTGCTCTCCACTTGTAAACAGTCTGGGGGCAGTTGCGGTGGGAGGGAGACCGGCCCTTTGGTTTGCGTCGGAGCTGAGTGAGGCCTGTGACTGCTGGCTTTCCTCCACTTCCCGAACAACCTGCATGACTCAACAGAGTCAGCCATAATCCAACTTGGTACACAACTCCAGTGACCTGGGAGTCTCACCCCCCTCCCCCACAGCAGCCACAGAAAGACCTGCCCAAGGAGAGTGTGAACTCAGACATGCCTAGCCCTGCCCCCACCTGATGGTCCTTCCCTACCCACCCTAGTAGTGGAAGACAAAGGGCATATAATCCTGGGAGTTCTAAGGCCTCGTCCACCCCGGAAAGGTTCCTTCCCATACTACCACAGCGGAAGCTCTATGGAAAGTGCCACCTCCTGGCAGGAGGCCAATCAGCACAAAAATAGAACATTAAACCACCAAAGCTAAGACCCTTCACAGAGTCCATTGCACTTGCCCCCAGCCCGTTCCCACCACCTCCACCGGAGCAGGCACTTGGTTTCCACGGCCGAGAGACCCATAGACAGTTCACATTACAGGACTCTACACAGACAACCCCCAGTACCAGCCCAGAGTGAGGTAGACTCACTGGGTGGCTAGACCTAGAAGAGAGGCAAGAATCACTGCAGTTCAGCTCACAGGAAGCCACGTCCATAGGAAAAGGAGTCTTAATAAATTTAAGAAAATTGGAATTATATGAAGCACTCTCTCAGATCACAGTGAAATAAAACTGGATATCAACTCAACTCCAAAAGGAATCTTCAAAACGATGCAAATACATGGAAATTAAATAACCTGCTCCTGAATGCACATTGGGTCAAAAACGAAATCAAGATGGAAATTTAAAAATTCTTAGAACTGAACAACAATAATGGCACAACCTATCAAAACCTCTGGGATACAGCAAAGGTGGTGCTAAGAAAGTTCATAACCCTAAATGCCCACGTCAAAAACACTGAAAGAGCACAAACTGATACTCTAAGGTCACACCTCAAGGAACTAGAGAAACAAGAACAAACCAAACCCAAATCCCACAGAAGAAATGAAATAACCAAGAAAAGAGCAGGAATAAATGAAATTGAAACAAAAAAAAAAATACAAAAGATAAATGAAACAAAAAGCTGGTTCTTTGAAAAGATACATAAAATTGATAGACCATTGGCAAGATTAACCAAGAAAAAAAGAAAATCCAAATAACTTCACTAAGAAATGCAACAGAAGATAATACAACTGACACCACTGAAATATAAAAGATCATTCAAGGCTACTGTGAATACCTCTATGCACGTAAACTAGAAAACCTAGAAGAGATGGATAAATTCCTGGAAAAATGCAACCCTCCTAGCTTAAATCAGGAAGAATTAGATACCCTGAACAGACCAATAACAAGCAGTGAGATTGAAACAGCAATTTTAAAATTAGCAACAGAAAAAAGTCCAGGACCAGAGGGTTTCACAGCAGAATTCTGCCAGGCATTCAAAGAATTGGCACCAATCCTTTTGACACTATTCCACAAGATAGAGAAAGAAGGAACCCTCTCTAATTCACCCTAATACCAAAACCAGGAAAGGACATAAACAAAAAAGAAAACTATAGACTGATATCCTTGATGACCAGAGGTGCTAAAATCCTTAACACAATACTTGCTAACCAAATTCAACAACATATCCAAAAGAGAATCCCCCATGATCAAGTGGGTTTCATCAAGGGATCAAGGGATACAGGGCTGGTTTAACATCTGCAAGTCAATAAATGTGATACACCACATAAACAGAATTGAAAACAAAAATCACACGATCATTGCAATAGATGCAGAAAAGGCATTTACAAAATCCAGCATCCCTTTATGATTAAAACTCTCAGCAAAATTGGCATACAAGGGACATACCTTAATGTAATAAAAGCCATCTATGACAAACCCACCACCAACATAATACTGAATGGGGAAAAGTTGAAAGCATTCCCTCTGAGAACTGGAACAAGACAAGGATGCCCACACTCACCACTCCTCTAGAACATAGTACTGGAAGTTCTAGCCAGAGAAATCAGACAAGAGAAAGAAATAAAGGACGTCCAAATTGGTAAACAGGAAGTCAAACTGCCACTATTTGCTGATGATATGATGGTTTACCTTGAAAACCCTAAAGCTCCTAGAACTGATAAAAATAATTCAGCAAAGTTTCCAGTACACAAATCAGTATCTCTTCTATACAAGAATAATGTACACAAATCAGTAGCTCTTCTGTACACCAATAGCAACCAAGTGCAGAATCAAATCAAGAACTCAATGCCTTTTACAATAGCTGCAAAAAAGATGAAATACTTAGAAATACACTTAACCAAGGAGTTGAAAGTCCTCTACAAGAAAAACTACAAAACACTGCTGAAAGAAATCATAGATGACACAAACAAATGGAAACACATCCCATGCTCATAGATGGGTAGAATCAATATTGTGAAAATGATCATACTGCCAAAAGCAATCTACAAATTCAATGTGATCCCTATCAAATATCAACATCATTCTTCACAAAATTAGAAAAAAAAAATTTTTTTAATTCATATGGAACCAAAAAAGACTCTGCATAGCCAAAGCAAGACTAAGCAAAAAGAACAAATCTGGAGGCATCACACTATCTGATTTCAAACTATGCTACAAGGCCATAGTCACCAAAACAGCATGGCACTGGTATAAAAATAGGCACATAGACCAATGGAACAGAATAGAGAACCCAGAAACATACCCAAATACTTACAGCCAACTAATCTTGAACAAAGTAAACAAAAACACAAAGTGGGTAAAGCACCTTTTCAATAAATGGTACTGGGATAATTAACTAGCCACATGTAGGAGAATGAAACTGGATCTGCATCTCTCACCTTACACAAAAATCAACCAAGATTAATTAAGGACTTAAACCTAACACCTGAAACTATAAAAATTCTAGAAGATAACGTTGGAGAAACCCTTCTAGACGTTGGCTTAGGCAAGGATTTCATGACCGAGAACCCAAAAGCGAATGCAATAAAAACAAAGATAAACAGTTGGGACCTAATTAAACTAAAGAGCTTTTGCATGGCAAAAGGAACAGTCAGCAGAGTAAACAGACAACCCACAGAGTGGAAGAAAAATCTCCACAATCTATATATCTGACAAAAGACTAATACCCAGAATCTACAATGAACTCAAACAAATCAGTAAGAAAAAAACAAACAATCCCATCAAAAAGTGGGCTAAGGACATGAATAGACAATTCACAAAAGAAGATATACAAATGGCCAACAAACATATGAAAAAATGGTCAACATCACAAATTATCAGGGAAATGCAAATCAAAACCACCATGCAATACCACCTTACTCCTGCAAGAATGGCCATATTCAAAAAAAAAAAAAAAAAAACTGTAGATGCTGGTATTGATGCATGAACAAGGAACACTTCTACATTGCTGGTGGGAATGTAAACCAGTACAGCCGCTATAGAAAACAGTGGGAAGATTCCTTAAAGAACTAAAAGTAGAACTACCATTTGATAAAGCAATCCCACTCCTGGGTATCTACCCAGAGGAAAAGCAGTCATTGTTCTAAAAAGATACTTGCACACACATGTTTATAGCAACACGATTCACCATATTATCACATTGTATAGACATTAGTGGAATAAATGTATATATTCACATTCGTGGAATAATATACATTTATGTATAGTATATACATATATGTGTATTATATATTATATATGTTAATATATACATAATATATACATTAGTGGAATATATATATATGATGGAATGCTACACAGCCATAAAAACGAATGAATTAACAGCATTTGCAATGACCTGGATGAGATTGGAGACTATTATTCTAAGTGAAGTAACTCAGGAATCAACAATGAAATATTGTATGTTCTCACTAATATGTGGGAGCTGAGCTATGAGGACGCAAAGACATAAGAATGATACAATGGACTTTGGGAACTTGGGGGGAAGGTTGGGAGGGAGGATGAGGGATAGAAGACTACAAATATGGTGCAGTGTATACTGCTCGGGTGATGGGTACACCAAAATCTCACAAATCATCACTAAAGAACTTACGTAACAAAATACCACCTGTACCCCAATAACTTATGGAACAAAAACACATAAGATATCACCTCACATCTGCTATTATCAAAAAAATGAAAGATAACAAGCATTGGTGAGACTATTACATAAATGGAACCACTGCCCACTGTTGGTGAGCCAAATGGTGCAGTCATGGAAGACAGTATGGCAGTTCCTCAAGAAATTAAAAATAGAACTACCACATGGTCCAGCAGTGTCATTTCTGGGTATATATCCAAGAAAATTGGAAGTAAAATCTTGAAAAGAAATCCGTACTCCCACGTTCATTGCAGCATTAACAATAGCCAAAGTATAGAGAAACCTCAAGTGTCCATTGACAGATAAATGGATAAAGAAAATGTGATACATACATTCAATGGAATATTACTCAGCCTTAAAATGGAAGGGAATCCTACCCTTTGTGACAACATGGATGGACCTGGAAGACATTAGTGGAATAAGTCAGTCACATAAGAATAAATACTGCATGATTTCTCTTATATGAGGCATCTAGAATAGTCAAAGGTATAGAAGTAAACAATAGAACAGTGGTTACAAGGAGATGGGAAGAGAGGAATATGTGAAGTTGTAGTTCAATAGGTATAAAGTTACAGCTGGATGAGTAAGTTCCAGGGACCTGCTGTACAACATGGTTAAAAATAAGATATTGTGGGCTGGGCACGGTGGCTCATGCCTGTAATTCCAGCACTTTGGGAGGCTGAGGCAAGCAGATCACCTGAGGTCAGGAGTTGGAGACCAGCCTGACCAACATACTGAAAATACAAAATTAGCCAGGCGTGGTGGCACATGCCTGTAATCCCAGCTACTCGGGAGGCTGAGGCAGGAGAATTGCTTGAACCTGGGAGGCAGAGGTTGCAGTGAGCTGAGATCACGCCATTGCACTCCAACCTGGGAAACAAGAGCAAAACTTCGTTTCAAAAAAAAAATATATATATATACACACACACACACACACACACACATATATATACACACACACGTATATATACACATATATAATATTAGATACAGTGTACCTAAAAATTCATCAAGAAGATAAATCTCATGGTAAGCGTTCTCACAGAAAAGAAAAAAAGGAGTGGAGGAATGGTTACAAGGAAACTTTTGGAGGCAAAAAATTTATTACCTGGATTATCGTAATGGTAACATGAGTGTATGCACATGTCTAAATTGTATATATTAAGTATGCACAGTTTTCAGTATACCAATTATACCTCATTAAAACTGGGGGAAAATGAACAGGAGAGTAACTTTGGGATCACATTGCTAAGTAAGCTACAGACTTCATGAAAAATTCACCAGTTTTTCACTAATGTCCTTTATCTGCTCCAGGGTCCATATTGCATTCAGGAGTGATTTCCCTTCAGTTGCTTCCAATCCTTTCATATTTTCTCAGACTTGCCTTGTCTTTCATGACCTTGATGGATGTTTATTTACATAAGTCTTATGCAAAAGAACAGTATCTGGATTAAAGAATATCACACACACACACACACACACACAAAATGCTATTAAGGAGCAGAAAACAAAATTATGTGAGAACTAGTATTTGTAAAGGAAAATAAACAAGCAGTTTCGATTGACCCTCCTGGTCTCCTAAGGTGGATAGCTCCTGCAGCTTCATTAAGAAATCCAGTTGATCTTCAGAAGAGTTCATGGATCTCTAACGAACAGCAAATAATGAACAATGTATGGGTTTAAAATTCAGGATATCTAATCTTTTGACTTCCCTGGATCACATTGGAAGAAGAATTGCTTGGGCCACACATGAAATACACTAACACTAACAATAGCTGATAAGCTTTAAAAAACTTGCAGAAAGTAATCTCATAATGTTTTAAGAAAGTTTATGAATTTGTATTGGGCTACATTCAAAGCTATCCTGGGCTGCATACGGCCCACAGGTCGCAGGGTGGACCAGCTTGATTTAAATGTTTTCAGGGAGGATGTGTTAGTTTCCCACTGAATGTGTTGCACTGCCAAATGGATTTTTTTTTCTTTTGTTATTTTGCTAAATTCTGTTAAAGGATGGCTGTAGGGGTGCATTCATTTAAATTTGGAGAAATTTGTAACCAAGAGTATAAATTTAGCTTTAGTATAGCTGATGTTAAGTCAATCTTATTGATAATAATGAACCCACAGGCTCAGATATCTTAAGACCATCCTTGGTCCATAACAATAAACAATGTCATCAACACAGAAGAGGTTACTTGAGGTATGCAAGAGAGCATGCATCCAATAATTAAATGGCCTTGTCAGATTATTTAAATTTATGCTAGTAGGAAGGGAAGCAATTTTGCAACATTTAGAAATGAAATTCCCTTTGTAAGATAATTCTAATGCCAGTAGCATTATATACCAGAAGTTTTGAAAATGTGTTACAAGCAACACTTTGAAAACGTGTTACAAATGTTAAAACATGTTCTAGTTAATATTCTTTTCTATTTCATTGACGTTTGTCAAGAAATAAAAGCAAAAATATCTATATCGTCTTTTTCCTCTATATTACTCTTCTGTGTTTTTACTTGGGTAATGAAGAAGAATATAGCAGTTATAAACAGTGAAATGGTTTTGCCTAAACATTGATCAAGGGACTGTTCCACAGTGTTCATTTTGCTTCTTTCTTTTTTAGAAAACCTGTCCAAAGTTTTGAAGGAATATACAAGATACTAGCAGGTCTGTAAATTGGGACAATAAAGAGTTTTTCTTTTATTAAAACTGAATAGACATCACTTCAAATCCACTCTGACAAACTTCTGCAAAAAATTATGTAAGGTAAAGTCTGCAAGAAAAAGCGATACTGCCTCCTGCTTCCAGCGCTGGTAGGGAAGAAGAGAAAAAACTTATTTGCTGTTATTTACAGTTTTAAATATTCACTGATACTTTAATATGGCAAATGAAACCATGGATAAATTAATAATAACAAAATTAAAAATTCTGTACAGTAAAATCCACCATAATCAAAGTCAAAATAAAAATGGAAAATCACAGGAAAAGGTATTTGAAACTCCTATCATAGACGAAAGGATAATTTCCTTTTTAATGACCTCAGAAGAATCAATAACACAGACAAACCAAGAGAAGAATGTACAAAGAACGGAACATATAAGCTACAAAAACTATAAATATCTCTTAAATGCAGGAAAAGATGCCCAATCTGAAGCAGAAAAAAAGATAAATAATATTTAAATGAAAATTAAATGCCATTCTTTATCAAATCAGCAAATACCAAAAAGTTTTCTAGTCCGCCACACTGATGAAACTGAAGGAAACAAACCACCTCATATGTTGCTGATGGGAGTATAGAGACAATGGGAGATAGTACAGACAACATGAAGATCAGCTGGAAAATGTCTATCAAATGTGCAATTGTTCAAGGATATTTGCTGCCATATTATTTGCAATAGAAAAAGTTACCCATCAATTGTTAAATAGATTATGGAAACATACACAGAGTGGAATATGATAGCGGAAATGGTAAGGAAGTTTCACATGTAATGACCCTGGGGGAAAACCTCAACCTTCAAAGGTTCTGAACCCTTGATCTCCTACCCAGGATCAGGTCTTGGAGCATGGGGAAAGATGTAAAAATTCTTCTCTTCAGATAATTCTGGCATTCGGAGAGCAAAGGAGTACTAGGTTCATTTCCAATTGGACCCTATAAAAAGAGGCAAAGTCCTCTTCTTAGCTTGAGAAAAAAAGGGGGGGAAAAGTAGAGTCTTAAAATGGTCTACTTGCTACTACTTTTTAGGGAGTGAAAAGAAGCAAGAGTGAGGGACTAGGGGAGTAAGGCAGGAAAGGAAATGGTGATGCATTGTCAAGCTGGCCACAGTAAAACATGACAAATTGCTGCATCTTTCTGAATCAGTCTCCAAGAAGTCATATAAAATGGATCTCAAGACTGCCTGTTAGAAAGAGTAGAGGGAGGAGGATGGAAAACAAATATATCCATTACCCATCAGTTTCTGTATCATATTAGTCAAAGCCTTACTGCAGGGAGCACTAACTACCCAGTTCTTCCAAGCTGTAAATTTATGGGGCCAAGTAGAATTCCACAGAATTCCACATTTTCATGTCAACAGGGAGGCCCTGGGCAGGCACAGGTGTTAGGCGAATCACCTTTGGGAACTCAGTCAGAGCCCTGCAAAGCTTGTCATTAGAGCAAAGGAGGGAACAAAAGACAGGCAAGACTGAGAGAAGCTGAAGCAATGAATGAGGAAGTCCGATATGGTCCCTGGACCTGTGGGAGTGTAGTAGAAGTGGTTGTATGAGGTATCTGGGACAGAGAAGTTCTAAGGAAGCCTTCCTGTTCTCCAGCAGCAACGTAGCATCATAGGAGAACAAATTTGGAGGGCATCTGCAAATGGCCACAGAAGAGGGCTGAGGAGATAAAGAGATACCCAGTAGATGCTGAACAAGTCTTACAGTTGTGACAGGTGGACATCTAAGTGGAAAGGGTTGGGCCGTGCCACCAGACTCCAGTGGTGACATGCCACCTCAGCAGAGAACGCAACTGTAGATTGCACTCCTCAGCAGGTGTGGTGCCCCACAGCTGTCCCCAGGCTATGCTGTCAGGCCCCACAAAACTTCTTTTTTATTGGAGGAGAAGAAAAAAGCCCCAAAATGGACTTAATCTGAAAGACTTAATCAAAACTAGAATAAAATGAGTAAATTTTCTGCCGCTGAGCAGAAATGAGGCTTAAGAGAGAGATAAAGCTGAATTATAGAAAAATAAAGTCACATTTCTAACATCCCTGAGGATGTGGTTTGAAGATATCAGTTTTGCTGCTCGTGTATTGGCTGACAGTGGAAGCAATATTGAGGCTCAGAAGATGTTCAAATTGGTCTAAAATATCTTTCTCAGGAGTGGCATTTGCGAAGAAATTCTGATCACTAATTAATCAAAAAGGCGAGTGTCTTAATGAAAGTAATATTTTCTCTAGACAAGTGCATTACTTTGCTAGGACTGCCCTTAAAAAGTACTACAGACTAGATTAAGCAACAGAAATTTATTTTCTCACCGTTCTGGAGGCTAAAAGACCAAAATCAAGGCATCAGTTGGATTGGTTCCTTCTAAGGGCCATGGGGGGGTGGATCTGTTTTTCCAGGTCTCTCTCCTTGGCTTCTAGATGGCTATCTTCTCCCTCTGTCTCCACATCATCTTCCCTTTGTTCAGGTCTATGTCTAAATTTCCTCTTCCTACAAAAATAAAAGTTACATCAGATTAGGGCCCATCCTAATGACCTCACTTTAATCATCTCTATAAAGACTGTATTTCACAAAGAGTCACATTCTGAGATGATAGGAGTTAAGACTTCAACACATGAATTTTTTTGAGGGGGAGTGTCCATTCAGCCCATAACAACAAGCTATCTTCCCTCCTGCCTCCGCCATGTGTGTGAGATGCTATGAGGCAAGCCAGAGAGAGCCAACTGAAAGGAATACCAATGGCCAATGCTGGAACAATTTGAGCTAATAATAATAATGATAATATTTAATTAGAAGTCATAAAATAAATAAGTCCCTATGGATACAAATAAACACTTGAATAAATACATAAATTGTAGATATGGGACATCTCTTCTTTACAAAAGAATTCCAATACATAAATGTAAAAGAAGAGGGGGAAATAAAAATTGCTGTTAAGCAAGCACCACAGTAATAGCTGTTACAGAGAGATCTATGAAAGGATGCTAAAATTAGTGGGCACAAGCTCAAGGGAAAATAAGGTATTCGTGTACTTTTAAAGCATCTTCTCCACTATTCATTTCATATGTAAAAATAACTTTACAGTTGAAATCCAGCAGGTAACACCCAAACCAAGTGATCTAAATTAACATCACCAGTAATAGGACATCTCACTCCCTGATATGATATGCTCAGGAGGACACAGCATCACCTATGGTATTCACACCAGCATTCCCATAAAAAATGCACGACCTCAATCTAATCATGGGAAAACACCAGACAAGCCCAAATTGAGAGATAGTCTATAAAAATAACTAAGTGGTACTCACCAAAAGTATCAAGATCATGAGACACAGAAATAATGTGGAACTATCACAGTTGGGGAAGACTAAAGAGATAAGACGAAGTTCAAGGGAAATCCTGGATAGAATCCTAGAACAGAAAAAGGCCATTAGGGGAAAAGGAAAAAAAGAAAATGAACAAGGTCTGTAGCTGAGTTAATAGAATTGTACCAATGTTAATTTCTTAGCTTTGACCATTGGTTTTGATCGCTGTCCTTTGGTTTGATAAGTTGTTAACATCAGGCGAAGCTTGGTGAAAGGCACATGTAAACTAGATACTGTTTTCACAACTTTTCTGTAAACCTAAAATTAAAAAGTTTTAAAAAGACATTGGAAATTATCTCTTATGATATCCTGCTACATTGGAAACAGGTTTTAAAGGAGAAGAATTCTGTGGTTAAAGAGATTCCAAAATACAAAGTAAAAGAAACTACAAACACGAAAAAGGAACTGCACATGGAAGACATGATTTAACTCCTGTTGCTCCTCCACAAAACCTGCATGCTTAACCCAATGGCCCCCTTGTATCCTTAAACCATGTCAGAGGACCTCTTCTGAGGAGTGATGAGAGGGAGTAGACAGGCATTGGTCTCCAGAGATCAAAGCATGTGCCGGTGATGTCTGCCCACAAGATTTTTGTGAAGATGAGGAAATATGTGAGAAAAGCCCAATTTGGTGACTGTTACATAAGGGGCTCTCAATAAAGTTTAGTTTCTGAAGGGAAGGATATGAGTTAGTGTTTAAGCTCACCCTCACGTGTTTTCAGAGGAGTCAAGAGTTTTGTTATATTTCTAGTATAGCCATGGGAATAAAACATTCAGTCTCTCTCCTCGTTTTCCATTCTTCTTTGGGAGGACAAATATCTTTTCTGAGTTTTAAAGTCACATAGTGACTAAAGAGACGGGGTCACTTAACCAGTGAGCTGCTCAACATCAAGACAGACTCCTCAGCCACTCACTCACCACAGGCTGCCTGCCTTTGACGTCTTGGAGGAACCCTGGCTTCCTCCTCCAGCGTGCAATAAAGAGGTGCCTGCTTTGCCATGCTCATCCTCCTCCAGCTTTCCATCCACAAGGGAGTGGGTACGCCAGGATTGCACGGATCCCAAGATTGAGAAATGGGCAATCCTGGAAACATATTAATAGACTACTGTCCAACCCTTTGATAACACATATATTTTTACCTCTGGTCTTGTCTTCATAGACATTCTCTTTGGACTTTAGAAGAGAAGAAGAGTAGTAAAATTTAGGCATCAAGCTTGACTCTGGACTTTCTACAGTTCTATTTTCTTACCTTTATAGAAGACTTGAATTTAGTGTAATTATGGTATGCAATCTTTGTCCAAGAGGGTTTCTAAATCCTAACCTTACCTGAATTGTCTATTTAAGATCTCTTTCATACAAGAGAACAATAAAATCCAAGGGCAGGGATTTTACTATGTCTGAAAGATCTTGCTGGAATGGCTTAAATTCTAATCAATTTTGACTACCAGAGTAGGAAAGGGGAATTTGAAAATATATTAAAAGAATCCTTTGGCAGTTCTGTTTTAGATAGAAGTAGATCAATGAAGTGATTATCATCCTAGGACAGAACCTCCACTATACTTCCTTCCCCCAAAGACTGCCCCTTATATAATATTTTAAATAGTATTGATCAGCTTGGATGTAAACAGCAGTTGGTAAATGCTGTGAGGAATATAAAAGATGCATGAATTTCCTCCGGAACTCACAATCTCATGGAGGAAATGACAGAATGACAAAATATATATTCAGATTAGCAAAAACCATCAAGAGTACTAAAGATAATTTGACAAAATGTGGCAGAACTAGTAAGTGCCATAGGAAGTTAATGGAAGAAATGATCAGCATTGCCAAGAATATTTGGGGAATGCCCCACAAGAATGTGAAAACTGAGATAGATTCTGAAGAATTTATATTTGCCACAGTCAAGACAAACACACGCCAAAACATGGTGTAGTAGGCAAAATAATGTCACCTCCTCCCTCAAAGATGTCCATATCCCAGTCCCCAGAACCCGTGACTTACATTACCTTTCATGGCAAGAGGGACTTTGCATACATGATTACTGCTTGGAGAATGGGAGATTATCCTAGAATACCCTCATAGGCCACTCTAATTACATGGTCCTTAAGAGAGAAGAAAAAGGCAAAAGGGTCAGTCAGGGAGATGGGAAGAACGAAGAAGCAGGAGAGATCTGGTGCTTGAGAGCAACTTGACCCACAGTGGCTGCCTTTAAAGATGAAGAAAAAGGCCACAAGCCAAGGAATATAGGCAGCCTCTAGACTGGGAATAACCCTCAGCTGACAAGCAGCAAGGAAACAAGTCCTCAATCCTCCAATGACAAGGAATTGAATCTGTCAATGATCCTGGAAACAGAACCTCCCCTAGAGCCTCCATAAAAGAATTCAGCCCTGCTGACAATGATATTTCTGTCCAGTTGATACTCATGGGAGGCTTCTGACCTGCAGAACTGTAAAGTAACAAAGTTATGGTCCTTTAATCCACCAAGTTCATGGTTATTTGTGACAGTAGAAATAAAAATCTATACACATGGACAGAGTTCCCATAGCACATAGAGAACCTCAGGCAAAAATAATTTCTTATTTCTTGTACAGTACTTAATCTATGCAGCCCCTTGGGAACACCATGAACTATGGCTGTAAATATACTGATCCTTCCTGAGGATTCTCAAATGGTTACCATGGCCTTAACTCACTTCTGAAAGTTTCCTGACATCTACGTCTCCACGCACTGAATGATGTAGCCCTAACACCTCGGAAGTAAATAAAGTAGGAAAGAACACCTGATGTAAGGTGATCAAAGTTGTTCACCTGAAGCTTATCTGGCAATAAGTGACCCAGTAGGATGCTATATTTTGACACAATCAAATCCTCTATTTGATATTAAAAGAGTCATCAGACAGAGGGTTGTTAGAAAGAAGAGACAGAGAAAAATGATAAAAAGGAGCCATTCAGAAGCTAACAGAAGGCATGAGTACAACCCACAAGTTAGCAAAAATGTTGCATTAAAAGGAGGAAAAAGCAAGGAAACCATAGGCAGTTATTTGATGATGGTAGGATGAAAGGAAGCAGAGTGTCCACAATTGTCCAGCAGGAGAAGGAAGCAAAAAACTCTTCTTACAGAGGGGGCATGAGAGACCAGGATTGCATGAATCATATTGTACTGGGATAAGCTTCCAGGCTCCATGAAACCTTCTGAGAAAGTTTCCCATTGTTTATTTCCTTTCTTTGTAACCTTATATCAAGGCTTTTTCTCCTTGGGAGACCTGACATCTCTCTTATTTTGCAACCTGAAAGAACTGAACTAACACACAGGTTCACAAGACTCTACTTGCTGAGGGTGACCTGCTCTGCTGAATGAAAAGACAATTCTTGCAAGAGACCCTCTTGACTTTTGGCCTCTGTGGATTTCATTTCTTGTTGTCTGTTGGGTTATTTATTGAGAAGTTGGCTATCATTCCCCAAACATTACTCTGATAACCAGCCATTTCAAACATCACAGAAATCAGCAGTTAGATTAAATAAACAGGAAATAAAAAACTAACTTTAGTTCCATACAACTATATCATTTAGCAATTAAATATGTGCATAGTCATAGCCTACTATCATTTTCAGTAGTTTCAGGGTATTAGTCCTCTTTCCTCTAATAAACTATAAATTGTTGAAGTGAGAGGATCTATATTTTGTATCTCAATAATGTAGAATACTTAACAATATACCTAATATGTATTGACCCATTACCTATTGGAACTTTTGACAAAATAATGTTGTTTCTGAGAAAAATGATCAAAATTCTCACAGCATATTCCAAGATCATCTTTCTTCCCTTTCTACCATGAAATGCTATCCCCCTTGACCCCTCTTCATGAAAGAATCTTCTTCTAAGTGTTCCAGTTACAATAATAATACCCCAGCAATAGCAGACATCAGATCTACTACTTGGAAATGTCTTTCATTGGAAAAAAAAAGGATCTAGAGTTACATTAAGGTATACGCATGGCTTCCTTACCTCTCTTTTAGATATGGATAAATATAGCTACCATTTGCTGAACAACTATTTTGTGCCAGTCATGGTGTATACATTACAACTAATCTTAACAAGAACTTTCATGAAAGGAAGGCACTGGTCACTACTTTAGAGGTGAGGAGCTAGACTTCAAAGGGATTAAATTGCTTGGCCAAAAGCATTCAGCTCTAAATGGCTGATTCTAAGTCAGTATGTTCCAAGTCCTCACGCCTTCCACTTTCTCATGCATACCTTATATTCTTTGTTTACTGATTTGAAGTGCACAAGAAAGCAGACCCTAAATATCTCAGGAAGTAAGAAGCAGGGTTATGATTCCTACTTTAATCTGTCTAATTTAATTATCAAGGGCTCAAGGAAGGTCAGTAGTCTGTGCTATAGCTTTAAAGAGAAAAAGTTTGCATTAGGACCTGGTGCCACCATGAGACTAGTGAGACTAGTGAGATAGTGAGATAGTATCCATGAGATTAGTGAGATAGTAGTCAGTTTCACCTCTACTCCCTATCCCCAAAATCAACCAACCTAGAGGTCATGCATAAATTATTTAAAAATAGAAGTTGTGTCAAAAACTTTTCTCTTAGTTCCATTCTTTCCCACCTCCAGTCTCCAAAATCTGTGCTCAGTCAGTTGCCGCCATGTAAAAATGACTCAATTTAGAAATGAATTCCAGTTCTCCGACTAACTACTATAAACTCTGGGGAGGTGATTTAGTTTCCTTGAATTTGAGTTTCTCACCTACAAAATAAAATGATACCTGCCTTCTTTCATACTGAGTTGATTGTGAGGATCATATGAGACAATATATGAGAAGGTGCAGCATAAATAAGATAGCACTTTACTGACCTCATGTTATCACCGCCCTTCATTGCCACCTATCACTACTTTTCATTTGAAGTTTGACTTCTGTGAGAGTGCTGCTCATATGCA
Organism: Rhinopithecus roxellana; assembly: GCF_007565055.1. Classification (NCBI taxonomy): domain Eukaryota; kingdom Metazoa; phylum Chordata; class Mammalia; order Primates; family Cercopithecidae; genus Rhinopithecus; species Rhinopithecus roxellana. The sequence goes on from NC_044556.1 coordinate 68,078,624, forward strand.
CATCTGTCCATCACTACTAAATCACAGATTTCCTAAATGTATTTTTGTCTGCCTGTGTCAGAGTTCATGATCTCTTCTTTTAGATTGTGAATTTCCAAGAAAATGGGCAGACCATAGCCATCTTTATGTACTCATAGTACAAACCACAAGGTTGCACATATACTAGGGGTTCAAATATATGTTTAATTTTTTCAAATATTGTTTCCTCAATGAGCATGTGGTATCCAGAGAGAATCAACTTTGAAATGATTTATTGAGAGAAAAGAGATGACTCTTAATGGAGATCCAGAGGGGTAAGGGAGGTAATGTGAGTTTCAAATTGACATGGTCATAAACTCTTCTGTGAAAGAACTGAGGATAGAAATGCTGAGCAAATGATCCTCTTACATTTGTCCATAATTTTTTATTTTTTTTAATTTTCTAGGCCGGGCGCGGTGGCTCAAGCCTGTAATCCCAGCACTTTGGGAGGCCGAGACGGGCGGATCACGAGGTCAGGAGATCAAGACCATCCTGGCTAACACGGTGAAACCCCGTCTCTACTAAAAAATACAAAAAAAAACTAGCCGGGCGAGGTGGCGGGCCCCTGTAGTCCCAGCTACTCGGGAGGCTGAGGCAGGAGAATGGCGTAAACCCGGGAGGCGGAGCTTGCAGTGAGCTGAGATCCGGCCACTTCACTCCAGCCTGGGCAACAGAGCGAGACTCCGTCTCAAAAAAAAAAAAAAAAAAAAAATTTCTGCACAAATACTATAATTACAGAGGCATTTTGGCTAAATAACTTATCCAAAAGTTACAGTGTACAGGGATGCCTCAGAGATATTGTAGGTTCAATCCCAGACCACTGCAATAAAGCAAATATTACAATAAAGTGAGTCACATGAATTTTTTGGTTTCCCAGCCCACATGAAAGTTATGTTTACATTGGCCAGGCACAGAGGCTCACGCCTGTAATCCCAGCCCTTTGGGAGGCTGAGACAGGTGTATCACCTGAGGTGGGGAGTTTGAGATCAGCCTGACCAACATGGAGAAACCCCATCTCTAGTAAAAATATAAAATTAGCTGGGCATGGTGGTGCATGCCTGCAATCCCAGCTACTCGGGAAGCTGAAGCAGGAGAATCGCTTGAACCCGGGACGTGAAGGTTGCAGTGAGCCAAGATTCCATCTCCAAAAAAAAAAAAAAATTGGGTTTACGTTATAGTGTAGTCTACTAGGTGTGCAACAGCATTATGTCTAAAAAAAGTATATACCTTAATTAAATATACTTTATTGCTAAAAAAAAAAAAAAAATGCTGAAATCACCTAAGCCTTCAGCAAGTCATAACCTGTTCGCTGGTAGAGGGTTTTACCTCAGTGTCAATGGTTGCAGACCTGGGTGGTGGCTACTGAACTTTAGGATGAATGTGTCAATTTCTTAAAATAAGACAACAACTAAGTTGGCGATGTCAATTGACTTTTCTTGTCACAAAAGATTTCACTATAGCATGTGACAATGTTTTATAGCATTTTACCCACAGAAAAATTTCTTTCAAAATTGGTGTCAGTCCTCTCAAACTCAGCCACTGCTTTATCAGCTCAGCTTAATATTCTAGATCCTTTGTTGTCATTGTTCACAGTATCTTCACCAGCAGTTGGGTCCGTCTCAAGAAACGACTTTCTTTGTTCATTCATAATAAGCAACTCCTCATCCATTCATGTGTTCTCATAAGATTGTGGCAATTCAGTCCCATCTGCAGGCTCCTTTTTAATTCTATTTCTCTTGCTATTTTCACCACATCTGTAGTTACTTTCTCCACTGAAGTCTTGAACTCCTCAAAGTCATTCTTGAAGGTTGGAATCACCTTCTTCCAAACTCTTGTCAATGTTGATATTTAGACCTCCTCCCATGAATTATGAATGTTCTTAATGGCATCTAGAATGGTGAATCCTTTCCAGAAGGTTTTCAATTTGTTTTTCCCAGATCCATCAGAGGAATCACTATCTATGGCAGCTTATGAAATGAATATCTTAAATAATAAGACTTGAAAGTCAAAATTTTTCCATGGTCCATGAGCTGCAGAATGGATGTTGTTTTAGCAGGCATGAATGCAACACTCATCTTCTTGTGCATCTCCAACAGAGCTCTTTGGTGACCAGTTGCATTATCAATGAGCAGTAATCTTTTGGAAGAAATATTTTTTTCTCAGCAGCAGAGCTCAACAGTGGGCTTAAAATATTCAGTAAACAAATCTATAAAAAGATGTGCTGTCATCCAAGCTTTGTTGTTCCATTTCCAGAGTATAGGCAGAATAGATTTACCATAATTCTGAAAGGCCCTGGAATTTTCAGAATGGTTAGTAAGTATAGGCTTCAACTTAAAGTCACCAGTTTCATTAGCCCTGAACAAAAGTCAGCCTGTTCTTTTAAGCTTTGAAGCCGGGCATTGACCTCTCCTCTCTAGCTATGAAAGTCCTAGACCCCCTTCCAATAGAAGGCTATTTTATTTACACTGAAAACTTGTTGTTTAATATAGCCACCTTCATCCATGATCTTAGCTAGATCTTCTGAATAATGCTGCAGCTTGTACATCAGCCTTGTTGCTTCACACTGCACTTTTGTGTTATGGAGATGACTTCTTTCTTTAAATCTCATGAACTAAAAACTCTGTTAGCTTCTAACTTTTCTTCTGCAGCTTTCTCACCTTTTTCAAGCTTCATAGAATTGAAGAAAGAGTCAAGACTGGACTGGGCTTTTGCTTAAGGGAATGTTGTGGTTGGTTTGATCTTCTATCCAGACCACTAAAACTTTCTTCAAATCAGCAATAAGACTGTTTTGCTTTCTTATAATTTGTGTTCACTGAAGTAGCTCTTTTAATTTTTTTCAAGACCTCTTCCTTTGCATTCACAGCATAGCTGACTGTATGGTGCAAGAGGCCTTACTACTGGCCTATCTCAGCTTGCGACAGTCCTTCCTCACTAAGCTTAAGCATTTCGAGCTTTTGATTTAAAGAAAGATATGTGACTCTTTCTCTCACTTGACACTTAGAGGCCATTGGAGAGTTATTAATTTGCCTAATGTCAATATTTTGTGTCAGAGAAAAATAGGGAGGCCCAGAGAGAGAGCGAGACAAGTGTTCAGTCAGTCAGGGGAGCAGTCAGAACACACACAACATTTATTAAGTTTACTGTCTTGTGGCAGCTCACAAAAATTACAATAGTAATATCAAAGATCACAGATACAATAATAATGAAAAACTTTGATATATTACAAGAATTATCAAAATGTGACACAGAGACATGAAGTGGGCACGTGTTGTTGGAAAAATGGCACCGATGGACTTGTTTGTTTGTCACAAACTAATTTGTAGAAAATGCCGTATCTGCAAAGCACAATAAAGTGAAATGCATAAAATGAGGTACGCTTGTGTAAGTCAACACAGAAGCAAGGGTTTCCTGACCAGTGATTTTTTCCACTAGACTGTGATATTACTTCACTGCATGGCTAGAGCTCAAGTTACTCTGATACACACAAACTCCTACTCACCCCTCAAAACCCAACTGAAATGTCACTTCTTTGGAAAGTCTTTCATGGTGCCCTCAGGTAGAGTTCACAGCATCATCCTCTTTAGTCACATGATGCACAGCAGCCCTTCTTTTCATTTTCAGGGTTTCTTTCCCACCACACACCTAAATCGTCAGTACCCTATCCCACCATTTAGCACAGTGCTTGACAAACTTAGATGATCTACAATCATGAATTCACACTGACTCAGTGCTTTCCTGAGCAACAACTGCATCTGGGAACTCACTGTTAATAGATAAAAGGCAGGATGACTTCTTTCACCTAGTTATAGCTAGGAAAGTATGAACAAAGAAACATGACGGAGAAGTATATCTCATGATTTAAAATGTTAACCAAGACTTTGAACAGCATTTAGAAATTGCCCATTTTAAAATGTTAAATATCAGTCAACAGCGAAGAACCCTGATAGCATCAGGATGTATAGCATTTTGTGGCAGGTAAAGGCTTTGGAGTCAAAGTCTTGAGTTCAAATCAAAATTTGTTTTCTCTAGACTTACACAAGTGACTTCATTTCTCAAAACCAAATCTATTGTCTTTGATCCCACTTTTTTGTATCTTTTTAACCAAATATATCCAGTCTCATTCCATCTACCTTTGTCTCTTTATAGCATATTGTCAAGACCATACTCAGTGATCCCTTAGAAATGTAAGATCGTCTGCTTCAAGGCCTTCAATTGCAATGTTCAACTTCATTTCCCCATGGGAATGAGAGTGATGGGATGCGAAGGCTGAGTGGGAACTCCCATAGATGTGACTCCAGGTGACAGCAGATCTTCATTACTCTAAAATGACAGATGTGAAAAAGACTGGATTCAAAATCTATCCATTTTCACATGAAACTTTACTACTGACTCTTTTGACAAAATAAAAGGAATTCTTCAATTTATTAAATAAAATTGAGCTGTTGCAAATGGTTATGTAAATGAATTCAAATTTTTTCACTTGCTGGATTGTAAAAAGTTTCTAATTGATGATACTATCAAGAATTTGAAGCAATTGTCATTAAAAAGTCTGGTCAGAATTGTCTTTGGTTGTTTGAGGTCTAAAATGATACAAAAATAAAATGTATGGTCACAGAAGTGAGTTCACGTCTCTTATTTAAAGTGAGACAAGATTTTATTTATAAGTTCTATAAAAAGTAAAAGTTTACTATTTTCCCTTATACTTTATTCTTAAAGTAATTACATAACATAGAGAAAATATAATAATTTGCTTTTCACCAAACCCAATATAGATTATTTCAAATCCCCTCCAGTTTTCCCAGTCTGACTACAAATAGCTTCACTTTCTTTGTGTACAATTACATGAAAAATTATTGGAAAGTACTGGAATAACGGTCAAGACAGAGATAGCAAACCAATTCAAATCCGTATTTCACTACTCACTGATGTTAAATGAAACCTTTCTGAATCTTTTTTTTATTTATGAAATGAGGATAGCCTTGTCAAGCTCTTATGAGGTGATGTCTGCAAAGCATTTGGCACAGTGCCCAGCATTTGTAATTGCTTGGTGAATAACACCTGTGTCGTGACAGTAGTGGTGATGCAAATAGTTGATGCTGATGCAAAATTTCACATTACAAAATTGATTTTACATGTCAGTTTTTTAGGTTTCTTCAGATAACCAAAGCTATGACTAACCTGTATCTGGAGACTTAATGAAAACATAGTAAGAATCGGCCAGGCGCAGTGGCTCATGCTTGTATTCCAGCACTTTGGGAGGCCAAGGCGGGTAGATCACCTAAGGTCAAGAGTTCGAGACCAGCCTGGCCAAAATGGTGAAACCCTATCTCTACTAAAAAATAGAAAAATTTAGCTGGGCATAGTGTCAGGCTCCTGTAATCCCAGCTACTTGGGAGGTTGAGGCAGGAGAATTGCTTGAACCCGGGAGGCAGAGGTTGCAGTGAGCCATGATCATGCCATTGCACTCAAGCTTGGGTGACAGAGCAAGACACAGTCTCAAAAAGAAAGAAAGAAAAGAAAAGAAAGGAGAAAAGAAAAGAAAGAAGAAAGAAAGAAAGAGAAAGTATAGTAAGAATCACACACACATTACATGAGCAAAAGTTGAGAACCTTATTTCCCACACACTATGCCGAAAATTTGCTAAAGTTTATTAAATGGGGCTTTGCATTTAAATTAAATGGTCTCAGCATGTGACACAAATTAGAGAGCACTAAATGAGAATTTCCTTAATTCAATCTTGAAACCATAAAATGTAGCCTAAAGAAGATATTTCATTGTGTTCTGTCATAGTGTTCACTTTCCTCAGTTTTAAACATAGATAAAAAATAAAAATGGCATCAATCCTCCAGGAAAGAATCTCATGCATTTTTCATACATGTGTGAAATTAATATACCTTGAGTATCCTTAGTCTGTTACTGGTTTTTTGAGTTATATTTATGACACTCTACCATCTGCAACTGAGGTTCCAACTAGAAGGAAATATTTATATACACCAGGGAGTCATACATAATTTAATGCGGGAATTGGAAAGAAGAAAGAAAATGTTTCTTTTCTTTGTGTAGTACACCATCCCTTACAAGGAGATATAGCTGAGTAGGAGTCAAAGATCAAAGATTTTTCCTTGTAAGCAGCACCAGATATTGAGAATAAGAAAAAATTTAATTTGGATTTTTTCACTGACTATCCCTTAGAAAACCAGGGCTTGCTCTGAATTAAGAGATAACACTGAAATTGTCCTTGGAATATTAAGAGATAAATATTTAATATGGCACATATATTTTTTCAGTTCTGAGAAAGCCGAATAAAACAGGTTGGTAAATGTTATCTACATAATAATGAACTAAATCATATTCTGGCAATAATCTCTTTCTAAGAATTAGCATTAGGTACATTTATTGCAACACTATATAATATATTTTCACTCAGCTCCTCATATTTATTGCTTTATTGGAAATTAATGTTATCTGAGGATTTTACAGCTTTTTAAAAATCGCAATTCTGCAATTTGTAGTACATACATCTTAACAGCATGAACATTTTACATTAAAACCTTTAGATTAAATGAAAATATATAAGGTAACAATTTAATAATGTAAATATGATGGCAGTATAAAAACACAAAAACATGTTAATTAAATAATGTTAAAATGAAGAAAATAAAACAAATGTTTCTACAAACTTGGATTAAAACTAGTAAAAAACTATGTGTATCTTATACAAATAAAGACATAATTGTTATCAAAGTTATTCAAAAATAGCCCAACTTTTTCCTTTTGGACACCTAGTAGATATATTAGCTTCTTGAGGCTGTCAATAATAAAGTACCACAAACCAAGTGACTTAATACAACAGAAATGTATTGTCTCACAGTTCTGGAGGCTAGAAGTCCAAAATCAAGGTGTCAGAGGGTTAGGTCTTTCTCAGGGCTGTGAGGGAGACTGTGTTCCAGATTTTTCTTCTAGCTGCTGATAGCTCAGGCATTCCTTGTTCCAAACCCCATTCCAAAACCCATATGATCTTCTCAATAGACACAGAAAAAGCATTCAATGAAATCCCAAATTCGGCCGGGCGCGGTGGCTCAAGCCTGTAATCCCAGCACTTTGGGAGGCCGAGACGGGCGGATCACGAGGTCAGGAGATCGAGACCATCCTGGCTAACACGGTGAAACCCCGTCTCTACTAAAAAAATAAAAAAAAAAACTAGCTGGGCGAGGTGGCGGGCGCCTGTAGTCCCAGCTACTCCGGAGGCTGAGGCAGGAGAATGGCGTAAACCTGGGAGGCGGAGCTTGCAGTGAGCTGAGATCCGGCCACTGCACTCCAGCCTGGGCGACAGAGCAAGACTCCGTCTCAAAAAAAAAAAAAAAAAAAGAAATCCCAAATTCATGAATGGCATTCTCCCTGTATTTTTACATCATCATCTCCCTTCTACGCATGCCTGTCCCTGTGTTCTGACATTCCTGTTTCATAAGGACACCAGTCGTATTTGATTAGAGACTATCCTAAGGTCCTCATTTTAACTTGATTGCCTCTGTAATAACCATTTCCAAAGAAGGTCACATTCGCAGGTGCTGGGGATTAGGACTTCAACATCTTTTGGGAGTACACAATTCAACCCATAATAGTAGGACTGCACTTTTCCTGCCCACTTTGAAATTAGGCCCAATTATATGAGTGGCTATGACCAATAAAATGTGAGCAGAACTAAAGTGTGTCATTTCAGTGCATGATCCTGCACATCTTTTTCCTGCCTGGTCAGCCATCAAAACATGTGCTCAGATGGAGCTTCCATCAGCCTGAGGCCCTGAGTCATTATAATGAGCTAAGCCTCTTTGGACGTCATGAACAAGAACTAAATTTTCCCTATCTTAGGCCATTGAGATTTTAAGGTTGTTTTTTACTGCACCATATCCAAGAATGTTCAGACAGATATAAAAATTAGTACCTAAAAATGGAGTGATACCAGAATAAAAACCTAAACTATGTCGCATGGGCTTAGTGGTCAATTGGCAGGCAGCAAGAAAACTGTTAACAGGGCTTGGAAAGGTGATGATCATGTTATACAGTGACAAAACACTTGGAAAAATTTGTCACCTGTAACAAATTGGGAACAGATTATGCACTGACTGAGCCTGTACCTCCAAGGCAAGCTGTGGGGAAACAAACTCTTAATACTGTGTGCTTGTTGCTATTGTGGCATTTGGCAAGGTTTACGGGAAGGAGATGACCTCAGAAACAAACTGGTCCTGTTTGAAAGCAAGACAGAGAGGTAACAGAGTCCATCATAATTGCATTATTAGTAGAGCTGTAGAGTGGAAAGTGGTAGCTGCTTCTCAGGTCCAAACAGAAAATATAAAATTTAGAAATGCTTAGAGGAACAAGGCTGATTAAAACCCAGCCTTGACGCAATGATCAAATCAAAAGGATCACACTCTTTTTTCAAACCTCTAAGTGGATTATAAGATTTGTGAGTAACGGTCAGCTAAGAGTGTGGTGTCCCATAAAACCTTTCAATGGGACAAAAATGACTCAAAAAGAGACAGCAGAGAGCAAGAGAGAGAGATGAAAGTTTAGGCAAAGCCCGCTGCTGAGCCACTTTGATGTAGGACAGAAACAGATGTTTGCAAATTAGCAATTTAGTCAAGAGAAAGAACCAAAGGAAGCAGAAAGCAATGAAAATATAAGGTATAACAGTGTAGAAGTCTTAGTATGGAAATATGGGTATGATTATTGATACATGAAATTGATTGAAATCAAATAGATGGGGTTTCTTTCAAGATAGTTGATTAGGGACAAGGGATGCCAATTCTCCTGAGAAAGAAGATCAAAGTTACTGGTGAATGGACATGTTCCAGATGGAAAACCGGGGGAAGAGAACCAGGACATGCTGAAGTTCCCACAGGAAGAAGCTGGGCTGCATAAAGAGAAAGCAGCGAGAGTCTGGCAGAGGCTGATCTCTGAGGAACTTGGGGCCCTATAGAAAGGGTAAGTGGGAGCACATTTTCTCCCTTCACCCCTCTGACAATCTGCTGATTGCCAATCTGTTGGGAAGCCCTTTTGCCCTTATAACCCACAGCAATGCTATCGGTGGTGATTTGAGAACTTCCTGGGATGGGGAACTGGGTGGCCAGCTCACATAGGCAATTTTGCATTCCCATCAGGTCCAAACTGAGATAGTAGGTGCCATACTGGTTGTGCACTCCATGTGGGCCAGTGCTCTGCCCAGAGATTCTCTGCCCTTGAGTTATCGCACCACCAGATACCTCATAAACATACCCTACAACCTGCTCTGATTTTGGCAAGCACAGAGAATAGGCAGGTCCTGGAGAGCTGCAGGACCCTGAAGATCTAACCCTCAGCACAGACCACCCTTAAATTAAGGAGGAGCACAGCCCCACAAAGCCCTCCTCAGACAAAGGAAATGTGAATCCAGCACTAATCGCTGAGGGGAGCAGCACTGATGCCAGGCACAGATGTGGAGAGGGTGTCATCTTCTTCCCCTTATCCCCCTCTACTACTGCAGATGCAGCACTGGTTCTTCCTGCTGGGGACCAGAACATGTGTACCTGGAGAGAACAATTGACATACTTTTTGTGGCAGCTTCGCTACCACTGAAAGTGAGACTATGCCTTTTGGGCTTTCATAAAGGGTGGGGCCCAACTCCCCATCCTTACACAGAGTGACAGCATCCTGGAAATGAAGGACAGACAAGTCATAGAGTGGTCTGGGGGATGAGGCTTTGCCCCAAGCCCATTTTGGTGATAGTCATCAAAGGGGCATATCTGCTGTCCGCAGCCACACTGCAGCCAGGAAACAAATGACAAAGTATGTGGGAACCGAAGGTCATGAGCCCTGCAACAGAGGCATGATAGGGAAGCAGATTTTGTTCCTGCTGGCTCAGGACAAGGAGCCGGTGCACCACCTTACCCCTTACCCCAGGACCCCAGTGTACCCCAACATGATCTCTTCCCACCACCCCCTTTGTCAAGGTCTTTGCTTCCACTCCACTCATCATCACTAACCTACCTGAAGGGCTGTCGGCTCTAACTCTCAAGCACCACCTACTGTACTGCAGCCTGAACTCCACCACAAGGAAAAAAACCTGTTAAGAGAAGGGCTTAGTGCTAGTCCACAAGATAAGCTTCCTAAGACACCTTTACCCTTGGTCCTACAGGAGATAGTGTGTCAGCTCATGTGTCCGATACATCACTACAACAAGCTGCATTTTAAAAACCCACTGCACAGAAGCTATCCACAACTAAGGGACAAATACAGAGCCCTGGCCCCAAGAAAGCACCCAGAAACAAAGCCAAGCAGTCATACACAACATATGCCACAGCCCTACCCTCAATGGTAAATACAATTTTAAAAAGAAGTCACTTCCAAATAGTAGCAAATTCAAAAATAGGAAGCAACAGATGGGAGGGAATCAGTGCAAGAACTCCAGCAGTACAAAAAGGCAGAGTGTCTTGACACCTCCAAAGGATCAGGCTAGCTCTCTAGCAATGGATCCTAACCAAATTGAAAAGTCTAAAATAAGAGATAAAGATAAAGAATTTAAAATATACGGCTGGGCCCGGTGGCTCACACCTGTAATCCTAGCACTTTGGGAGACCAAGGTGGGAGGATCACCTGAGGTCAGGAGTTCAAGATCAGCCTGGCCAAAATGGCGAAACTCTATCTGTACTAAAAATACAAAAAAAAAAAAAAAAAAAAATAGCTGAGTGTGGTGACGGGTGTCTGTAATCCCAGCTACTCGGGAGGCTGAGGCAGGAGAATCACTTGAACCTGGGAAGTGGAGGTTGCAGTTAGCAGAAATCACACCACTGTACTTCAGCCTAGGCAACAGAGCAAGACTCCATCAAAAAAAAAAAAAATATATATATATATATATATATATATATATATATATATGAATTGCAAAGAAACTCAATGAGATCCAAGAGAAAACTGAAATCAAAGAAGCAAAAAAAAATTCAGAATATGAATAGCTGTATTAAGAAAAACAAATAGAACTTCTAGAATTGAAATTTCACTAAAAGAACGTCAAAACACAGGTGGAAGTTTTCACAATATACTGCACCAAGCAAAAGAAAGAATTTCAGAACTTAAAGATCAATCTTTCAAATTAACTCAGACAAAAAGAAAAAAAGAAAAAATAATTTTTAAAAATGAACAGAGCCTTTAAGAAATGTGGAATACGCAATCAAATCTGTGACTTATTGGCATTTCTGAGAGAAAAGAAGGAAAAGTAAGCAACCTGGAAAATTCATTTGAGGGACTAATTCAGGAAAATTTCCCTAAGCTTGCTAAAGAAATTAACATCCAGATATAAGAAATTCAGAGAACACCTTTGAGGTACTATACAAGACAATTATCTCCAAGGGATATAGTCATCAGACTATCCAAAGTCAAAACTAAAATAAACTTAAAGGCAGCTAGAGAAAAGGGTCAAATTACCTATGAAGGAAATTTCATCAGTCTAACAGCAGACTTTTCAGCACAAGCCTTAAAAGCCAAAAGAGAATGGGGGCCTATTTTAGCCTTATTAAAGAAAAACAAAATGCCAGCCAAGAATATCATACCTTAGGCCAGGCACAGTGACTCATGCCTGTAATCCCAGCACTTTGGGAAGTCAAGATTGGGGGATCACTTGAGCCCAGGAGTTTTGAGACCAGCCTAGGCAACAAAGCAAGACCTCATCTCTATTAAAATAAATAAATAAGAACATCATACCATGCCAAACTAAATTTCATAAACAAAGGAGAAATAAAGCCTTTCCCAGACAAGCAAATGCTAAGAGAATTCATCATCATCAGACCAGACCTACAGAAAATGCTCAATGGAGTTCTAAACATGGATACTTGCTACTGTAAAAGCACATGTAAGTACAAAGTTTACGGATCCTATAAAGCAATTACACAATTGAGACTACAAAGCAGCTAGGTAACAACACTATGACAGTAACAAAGCCTCACATATTAATATTACCTGAGCATGAATGGCCTAAATGTTCCACTTAAAAGACATAAAGTGGAAAATTGGATTCAGAAAAACAAGACCCAACCTTCTTCCTTCAGGAGTCCTATCTCACATGTGACATAACTACTGATACCATAGAAATACAAAAGATCCTCAGAAACTGTTGTGAACATCTTTATGAGCAAAAAATAAAATAAAAAAATAAAAAACTAGAGAAAATTGATAAATTCCATTTATTTATTTCTTACTTTTCCTTCTTCTCTCTCAGGAATGCCAATAAGTCATGGGCATTTGCTTTACATAATTGGGATTGCTTTACATAATCCCATATTCCTTGAAGGCTCTGTTCACAAAAAAAGTCATAAAATAACAAGTCATAAAACTGAATCCATACTAAAAAATCTAACAACAAAATAATAGCCCAGGACCAGACAAATTTATAGCCAAATTCTACCAGATGTACAAGAAGGAGCTGGTACCAATCTTACTGAAACTATTCCAAACAATGGAAAAGGTAGGATTCCTCCCTAACTCATTCTACAAAACCACTAACATCCTGATACCAAAATCTGGCAAGGACATGAAAGAAGAAAGAAAGAGAGAAAGAGAGAGAGGAGAGGAAAGAAAGGAAGGAAGGAAGGAAGGAAGGAAGGAAGGAAGGAAGGAAGGAAGGAAGGAAGGAAGGAAGGAAGGAAGGAAGGAAGGAAGGAGGAAGGAAGGAAGAGGAGAGAAGAGAGAGAGGGAGGAGAGGAAGGAGAGAGAAGAGAAAGAAAAGAAAAGAGAAAAGAAAAAGAAAGGAGGGAGGGAGGGAGGGAAGGGAGGGGGGGGAAGGGGGGGAGGGAAGAAAGAGGAGAAGGAGGGAGAGAGGAGGGAAGGGAGGAGGGAGGGAAAGAGTGAGGAAGGAGGAAGGAAGGAAGGAAGGAAGGAAGGAAGGAAGGAAGGAAGGAAGGAAGGAAAGAGAGAGAAAGAGAGAGAGGGAGGGAGGAAGAGAGAAAGAGAAAGAAAAGAAAAGAGAAAAGAAAAAGAAAGGAGGGAGGGAGGGAAGGGGGGAGGGAAGGAGGGAGGGAGGGAAAAGAGTGAGGGAAGGGAGGAAGGAAGGAAGGAAGAAGGAAGGAAGGAAGGAAGGAAGGAAGGGAGGGAGGGAGGGAGGGTAAGGAGGGAGGGAGGGAAGGAAGGAAGGAAGGAAGGAAGGAAGGAAGGAAAAGGAGGGAGGGAGGGAAGAAAGGGAGGGAGGGGGGAGGGAGGGAGGGAGGAAGGAAGGAATGAAGGAAAGAAGGAAGGAAGGAAAGAAATAGGTCAAAATGCTTGAAGAATATAGACACAAAAATCCTCAACAAAATATTTGTAAACCAAATCAGCAGCAAATCAAAAAGATAATTCATCACAATCATGTGAGCTTTATTATTGGGATGCAAGGATTGTTCAACATATGCAAAACAATAAATGCAATTTAGCACACAACAGAATTAAAAACAAACATGGCAAAGGAAAAGCATTCGATAAAATCCAATGTCCCTTCATAATAAAAGCCCTCAACAAACTAGGCATTGAAGGAACATACTTCAAAATAATAAGAGTGTCTATGACAAATCCACAGCCAACATCATACAGAATGGGCAAAAGTTGAGAGCATTCCACCTAAGAACTAAAACAAGACAAGGATGACCACTCTCACCATTCCTATTTGACATAGTACTGAAAGACATAGCTAGAGCAATCAGGTAAGAGAAAGACATAAAAGGCATCCAAATAGAAAAAAAAGAAGTCAAATTATCTCTGTTACCTGATGACGTGATCCTATACCTAGACAACCCTAATGATTCCTCCAAAAGACTTCTAGACCTAATCAAAAGACTTCATTAAAGTTTAGGGATACAAAATCAGCATATGAATATCAGTAGCATTTCTATATGCCAATAACATTCAAGCTAAGACCAAATAAAGAACTCAATCCCACTTACAACACTGAAAAATAAAACAAAGTAACTGGGAATATATCTAACCAACAAGGTGAAAGATCTCTACAAGGAGAACTACAAAACACTGATGAAAGAAATCATAGATGGCATGAATAAATGGAAAAACATTCCATGCTCATGGGTTGGAAGAATCAATATTGTTAAAATTACCATAGTGCCCAAAACAATCTACATATTTAATGCAATTTCTATAAAATTGCCAATGTCATTTTTCACAGAACTCACAAAAAGAATTCTAAAAGTGATATGAAACCAAAAAAGAGCCTAAATAGCCCAAGCAAAACTAAGCACGAAGCACACCCAACTTCAAACTATACTATAAGTCTATAGTAACCAAAACATCATGGTATTGGTACAAAAATAGACACATAGATCAGTGGAACTAAATAGAGAATACAGAAATAAAGCTACATACCTACAACCAACTGATCTTTAACAAAGTCAACAAAAATAGACAATGAAGAAAGGACTCCCTATCCAATAAATTGGGCAGGGAAAACTGGGTAGCCATATATCTCACCATATACAGAAGTTAACTCTAGATAGATTAAAGACCTAAATGTAACATCTGAAACTACAGAAATCCTAGAAGAAAACCTAGGGAAAACTCTTCTGGACATCGACCTAGGCAAGTAATTTATGACTGAGACCTCAAAAGCAAATGCAACAAAACCAAAAATAGATGAATGGGACTTAATTAAATGAAAGTGCTCCTGCACAACAAAGAAACAATCAATAGAATAAATGGACAACCTACAGTATGGGAGAAAATATTTGCAAGCTATGCACTGGCAAAAGTCTAATATCTAGAATCTATAAGGAGCTAGAGTAAATCAACAAGATAAAAACAAGTAACTCCACTAAAAAGCGGGCAAAGGATATGAACAGCCACTTCTCAAAAGAAGACACACATTGCTGATTCAAGCAGTGGAGATAAAAAGGAAAGACACACCAGTGGTCAACAAATACATGAAAAACACGCTAAACGTCACTAATCATCAGAGAAATGCAAATTTAAACCACAATGAGTTACCATCTCATACCATCCAGAATGATTATTGTTAAAAAAAATAAAAAACTAACAGATGTTGGTGAGGATTTGGAGAACTGGGAATGCTTATACACTGTTAGTGACTATGTAAATTAGTTCAACCCCTGTGGAAATGATATGGAGGTTTCTCAAATAACTAAAAATAGAAGTATCATTTGACCCAGCAACCTCATGACTAGGTATCTATCCAAAGGAAAAGTAATCACTTTATCAAGAACACACCTGCAATTGTATGTTTATCACAGTGCTATTCACAATAGCAAAGTCAAAGAATCAAGTGTTGATAATGGTGGACTGAATAAAGAAAATGGGGTATATAGACACCATGGAATACTGCACAGACATAAAAAGAATGAAATCATGTCCTTTACAGCAACATGGATACAAGCGAAGGCCATTATCCTAAGCCAAGTGACTCAGAAACAGAAAATCAAATACCACAAGTTCTCACTTACAAGTGGGAGCTAAACAATGAGTACACATGGGCATAAAGACAGAAATAATAAACACTGGAGACTCCAAAAGAGGAGAGGAAGGCAGGGAGGAGCAAAGGCTAAAAAACTATCTATTGGGTACTACTTTCACTATTTGGTGATGCATTCACTAAAAACCCAAATCTCAGCATTATTCAATATACTCATGTAACAAACCTGCTCGTGTACCCCATGAATCTATTTTTAAAAAGAAATCAAATAGATGAAAAGCCTATTAAATGCCTAAGAAATTTGGGCTCCCCAAGAAGCCATAAGCCTATCCCGACTGAAAAATGAGAGAAACACAGGAGAAAATAAAAATAGCTACTCTGTCAAGGAGTTAAAATTGGAGGTGAAACATTCCTTTCACAGTGTTTTATAGTTGTTTTAATGATGTCTTCATAAAAACAAGAAAAAAATTAATATAGAAGAATTTTGAATTCAAGTGGCTAATATTGTTATTTCTTTCTTAAGTAAATAACATTCTTCCAAGTAGTATCAACCCAAGGTCATGGGTGAGAGAAATGACTTGGCATCATCAGAATCTAAGCAGGAGCCAAAAGAAGTGGAGTCTTTTGCAAATGTCCACAGATTTCCATACAAATGGGTATTTGGGCAAAACAAATTATATTTCGTAAAATATTTATAGGATGTGTTCGTGTCTGATTTTTTAATCATCTGTTATATTTTTTACTACAGAAATATGTCAGATTTATTATACTCATACAGTCCAAATTGATTTTTTATGTAAAATAAGCACCGTAATAAATGACATACAAGAGCTTCTGATTCCACTTTTAAACAAGCTCACTAAATTCCATAACGATTCAAATTTGCAGTTATATGGCTGTACGCTCAACAGCGTATAGAAAACCAAGTTCTTGTTTAAGTCTAATATACTATTATCTGTGATAAACAAATACATCAGATCTTTGGGAAGATCAGATGCTTTAACGAAAGGAAAAAACCCGAGGCTATAGAAAGCAGAAGGAAATCTTTGATCACAAGGGCTATCAGATTCAAAGCAAGGTCTCAGAGAAATTACGTGGGTCTTGATTTTGATTTAGAAAGTAAAAGACTGATGCTAACCCAGTCAAATCTAATCCCTTTGATCTAGGGAAATCTACCTTAGTCTGGAAAAGCGATTTTATGGTAATGAATCCCTTGGGAAATCAGCCCTCAACCTTTTGGCAGCATTTTCTGAATGGTCATTATTTTTTATCTCCGCAGTTTACACATCAATCTGCAAACCCAAAGTGGATATTCATATGGGGGATATATTTTTTTAAATAGCTTCCTTGCCTTGGAGAATTACCTATAAAGATGAAGGTACTTTTCATTACGTTCCATCCCTAACACACATGTGGGTACAGTCAGGCACATACGCATGGACGTGCACACACACGTGCTTGTGCACACACACAAACACACAACTCTCATTGTCACCAGTTCAATAACTACAGTCAGATTCAAACATGCCCTAAGAGGCCAACAAAAAAGCCAAACCCAAGAACAAATGATTATATACTGAAAACATTGTAGAATTTTACTGCTTACTATGTTGAGAAAACTCTATAGAATATATATAAGAATGTATTTTAAAGTATTAAAATATTGCTTTAGATCAGGCCTAAATTGCTGATTAAGGAAACTCTTAGCATAAATTCTGGATTTGATGTCCTTCTCAAATAGCTGAGAGTGCTTTTAAGAGTATCCTTGCTGGTTCACAGAAATCTTGACTCAGTGTTGGATTACACTAAGCAAAGATGAAATACCAGAAATTCTTCAGTGTAATGTAGTGAATGGATTCTGGAGACTTTGGTAGATAAGAAGACTGAAGTATGTTTATGATGTGACCATCCCCACTCACTCCGAGATTCTGTGCCCCAAAGTGCTCCAGAGGATACTCCCTGCACTACATCCTTTCAGGGTGGTACCAATATCTATAAAAAGTTCTTTAGTCACTGAGCTGCATAAGCTAGGTATTCCATTGCACAATACTGTATTGAAACGGACTTTCTGATTTCAATTGGATCTGAAGGATTCTGGCAAAGGCCTTAATCTCCAGCAGCAAAGTAGGGTTGCTTTTATAATAGCCAAGGCAAGCAATCAAAATGGTTCAGTTTTTTGGCAGCGACCAGGAAGTCTTTTAGGACAGAATATATGGGCAGCTTACTGAGACTCTATTTGACTTTTTAATGAAAAGTGTTTCAAACCAGATAGACAGACATCTGATGGGACAAACAATAAATGGAGCTCACACATGGTAACTCCAGTAAATTTCCTAACACACTCTGAGGTTGTTTCTCCCACCCATGAGCCGATAGCTGAGTGGGGTATCCCAGGAATTGGAAGGCTGGCCCTCTGCATTGGCCCACTAGCCCAAGACAGTACAAGAGAAGATGGAAGAAAAGGCCAAGTAGAAGTCTGTTCCTCCTTCTTACCTAAATTTTTGAAATTCAAAACTTTAAAAACTAAAAACCAAACACTTCTCTGGGGGAAATTGCAGAGATTAACATCATCATCAAAAATTTAAAAGATACACAGTGGTAAACCTACACATCCCCTGTTTAACTCTTTTATTTTGGCCAGTGCAGAAGATAGATAGGTCTTGGAAACAGAGTTTTTGTGGTGACAAACAAGAGCACCTGTTTTATAGGCTGCCTTTCTTACAGGAGCAAAGCCATTTAGGTCTGGCACCTGGGGTTCAGCTCTTAATCTGGGAGGTGCTTCTTTGGTATCTCAATATACAGATAATGCAAGTAAATTTCTGGCCTTTAGCAAGACAGCAGCAAACCTTAATAATCTTGCCCTAGAACTAGGTAGATCAATTCTCTGTTCTATGTCACAACTATTGACCACCTTACATTCATTGACATTGACCACCTTACATTCATACTGGTTCACTATCTCAGTGATATCATTTCATGCTGGCAGGACCTGAAAAGCAGGAAGTAGCCATACTCTAGATGCCTTAGAAAAAGAGAAATGCAAGCCAGAGAATTTGGGGTAGACCCCATGAGAATAAAGAGGCCTGGTAGCTCAGTGAAGAAGGAAAGTCACAACTCCAGTGGCTTCAGGTACATTGGATATTCCTCTGAAGTAAGGGACAAGTTTTTCCCTCCACCAATAAAATAGATACAATACATTCTCGATTTCTTTGAATGTGGAAAGCAAAATAAGTCAGGTCTGAGAGATGCTCTGGCACATTTGCCAACTGATCTGACAGCCACTGAACTTTAGTAAGCCCAACAGCAAGAAAACTTTCTCTGACTGGGCAGACAGCAGAGCCCACCAGTAGAGCCAGGAGTTCTGCCATCAACTTTATGACCCAAAGATGCAGAGAAGTCAAAGAGTCTCAAGCAGATCAGGATATTGCACGAAGACCATAACAAACCCCTCTAGATGAGGCCCATTGGGTTATAGAGGAAAGCCCTCTTTAGAAACCTATGTCTGAAGCTGGAAGCCATTATCCTCAGCAAACTAATGCAGGAACAGAAAACCCAACACCACATGTTCTCACTTATAAGTGGGAGCTAAACAACGAGAACACATGGACACAGGGAGGGGAACAACACACACCAGGGCCTGTCAGGGGGTGGGGTGGGGAAAGGGAGAGCATTAAGAAAAATACTAATGCATGCTGGGCTTCATACCGAGGTGATGGGTGGATAGGGGCAGCAAACTACCACGGCACACATTTACCTATGTAACAAATCTGCACATCCTGTACATATACCCCAGAACTAAAAATAAAATTAAAAATAATAAAAAAAAGAAACTTATGTCTTGCTATTGAGCCCAGGTTCAGAGTAAACGACTTACGATAGGATACAAGTGACCACGGGCCCTGAGCTGTATATATGGCCTGGTGGTCTCTGATCCACCCAGCCGTAAATTCTGGCTTATTTATCTTCAGATGCAAATGATGTACAGTCAACTGGATCTGAGCAAGTTCTGAAGACACAAGGAAGCTGCTTGATCAGGTTACTCATACCTCCCAGTTTGCCTAGTCCTGCTGCCCTGCCAGCTCTTTTCTAAGTATACCAACTATTTCTCCTGAATCATAATCCCATTTTATAGTAAAAGGAGTAAGGCAATAAGTTGGTGGTCAAGGGATTTACCAGTGTCATCACATTCCATCCAGATGCAGCAGATATTATATAATGATAGATTTGCCTTTTAGAGACTTGGTGACGGTACCCAACAGGACTCAACATTTGCAAAGTTGGACAGCTACTGTGCAAGGTGCTGTAAATGCTCTGACATAGAAACAAATTTGTGGAAGATAACAATGTTTACAGTGAATTGGAATCGGGCTATTTCAGGTATCTCATGCCAGTGAGTAAAAATGAAGGAAATGATGTTAGGGAGCTGGTAATTATTTCTAACCAGCAAAAAGAATAGGCTGGCAGTTACTTCTTGAGAAAGAGAGTGAGTGGAAGCCAGATTATCACTTTTAGAACTCTGCTTTTATAGGTATGTCCTGGGAAAAAAATTAATTCACTTACTCTGTGTCAGGCCCTGTAATAGGCATTTAGAATATAACAGTGAAAAAACAAATAGGATTGGAATCACTGTGATCCCCAAACACCTGAAGCAAAGGTTTATCAAAAAGATTGTGAAGGAAGCAAGTCATAAATTCTAAACAGCCTCTCGATCAGCTGCACAAACTTTCTCTTCTCTTTCTCTCTTTTTCTCCCATTATTGTACATAAGTTTTATTGGTGATGGTCAACTTTAAAAATTAGTTCAGAGATGACAGAATATCGACATGGGATGAAGACACACCCAGAAGAAAAATGAGCATTTCTCACGGATACTGACTCGCATGCAAAATCTGACAAGTCTTTGGGTTATTCCCCACTGAAGACAGAGTGAATACCTTCTTTGTTGTTTGAGCAATATTCCATATATTTTCTTTTTCAGTATAAGTGTAGAGAAGGGATGTGTCTTTTAAGCAGTCAGAGACATAGAGTCCAGGGAACAATGGCCTTTATTCTTTTTGAACTCCCAGCACCCAAGTCCTCCTTTTCATAGGGTGCTCCATGAGGAGGTACAGTGCAACACCTCCCATTCTGGAAGCCGAAATCGGGGAGCCTCTCTCTTCCAGCCCTCTGGTATCTGGGAACAAAACTCAACCAGTAGGATTCTTCTACCTGGGTCTTGGAAATTTAAGGAAAGGATATAAACATGTAGGAACAGTTTAGAAAGTATACACAACAGCAAAATCAGTATGTCAAAGTCATGTCCACTGATAAGAGCGAGCAGCAAGACTCTAACCAGACTATTCATGTAGGTTCTCCTTGGCTGTGGTACTAGCTCCCTCCCCTCCTCTGCGCTGTTTTTGCCGTACATGTTTCTCCAGTCATCCCATCAATCCTTCCAATACTTATCTTTCAGGAAAGATTAGCCAGAGATGCTCTACTGCTCACAACTAGGATCCCAAATGGATACACACCACCACCCCCATGCCCATGCCCTCTGATCAGTCTGAGTTGTGACTGTAGCCTCCGTTCTTGTCCCCCCAACACATTCAACCTCTCTCTCCTCTAAGCAATCCAAGACATTCAAACCAGTCTTCTGGCTATGTTTAGACTCTGATCATGTCATTCCACTGCTCAAAATCTTACTAACATCTCTTGTCAGTCCTCACCTCTACCACCACCACTTTCCTTACTCAATTAAGTGATATCTTCTAGTCCCAGATACATTTTTCTGACATTTTACTCACTACCTCTCCATATTTCTATAGAACTTTAGGATTTTCTGTTCTCCAAGCACATCACGTTTTTATGGTGCTGTACCTTTACTCAACCTGTTCTCTTAGCTATAGGGTTACATCTGCACCTGTCAAAATACTACTTTTCTGTTAAGGCACACCTCAAATGCCACCTCCTCTATGATGTCTCTCAGGTCTTAAAAAAAAAAAAAAAAGTATTATCTCGCTTTCCTTTAAATTTTTTAGAGTACTTCATGTTTCTTCTCTTACATCAGCCATAGCATGCTGCATTATAATTATTTGTGGATTTTTCTTCTCCTTTTATAATAAAAGCAGCTTGAATGCTTTTCTTTATAGATCCTCAAGCACCCAGTAGGTACCCCTAAGATACTATTAAATCAGATTGTTGAGTGAATACGGTACATTAGGCATCTCATCTAGCCCAAGAGATGATACACGTTCTGTGTGAAGGAAAGAAGTTAAATCACCAGTGCCCCAGTCTGGAAAAGGTGCTTTCTATTAGGCTATAAATTGGTACCTGGGGAAGAAAAAATCAGCCAGAGATTTTGGACTTCCCAGATTCAATTAGAACTAGGGCTCCTCACATGACTTGAACATCAACAAAGCAAACACAACCACATTACAGGGAAATAGACATTATCAAAGGAGATGGTAGCCTTTCCCTGGGGAAACCAGACAGAGATATGGCCTAGTTATAATAGCAATGTACCATATATTCCCAGTGCTGTTAGACACAACATGTAGGATGTACTCTGTGCCTTTAAAAAATTCCTTTTCTTTCTTCCAATTCAATTTTATAATATCTACCTTCGGTTGGTACATTGTGTTTATAGTTTTTCACTTTGTATTTCCTAGAAAAGCCAGTTATTAAAAGGAATCGTTACTTGTTTTCAAAGAATCTGAAATGCACATTTTGATTAAATTTTTGGCTTATGTATAACATGTCACATTGCAGTATCTTCCCTAGACAGTAAGATTTCAGTGAATTTTAAATCATGGGCTTCATAAGAGATTTAAAATACTCAAAGTAATTAAATTTTTATGAATTAAATTCTTTCGAAGCAATATGTACAAATTCTAGTCATTATTAAAAACTAATTAGTTTAATAACTTAACAAAATGTACCAGTTCTTTTGTTCTTTATCTTTCCTGGCCTTCACTAACAGTATTTTATGGTTTTTATTATGCTATATGCCCTTGCTTTTTAACATTTCATGGTGAATACAATAGCATAGAAAATAATCATGCCATCAAATTTACTGACATAAAATGATAATAATGTATTCATGCTTGACTAGAAAATACTGTCTGTGACCATCCTTCTAAAACAAAGGACATTAAAACTGCATTCCAGATACAGAATTTGAATCAGGCTTGAACTCATATTGCACCATAGTCTATCAACTTTCCAAAAGACACCCAAACCTTCACCATTCTGTTCTTTTAGTCTGATCATACACCATATGCACTGCTTAAGTAGCAAAATTCAATGACAGGTCAGGCTTTTCATATCAGTAAAAAGCTTTTGGGAAGTTGTTTACATAGGCTGTCACTACATGGCCTTATTCTGACAAACATATCAGGCAGACCTGCCTCCTACCTACACATCTCTCTCAAAACAGTCTGTAGTTCTTTAATGGCTCTTGCTGGGGTGCTGAATAATACTCTGAACTTACAATGCTTTTCATTCAAGATATGTGAATGCATAGTCTTTTACTCTCTTTCACTGTTATTGGTAAGACAGATACATTGTTACAATATTTTTGCAAAATAGCTGTGTAATGTATCAAGTCTTAATGTATCTATTAAAGACTTGAAAAAACTCTTCACACCTTTTCACCCAACAATGGCATTTCTAGAAATTTATCCTAAGAATAATTCAGCCCAATAGATGGCGTCAGACATGTGCATGGGAATGCTAGATGTAGTATTGTTTATAATATTAAAAAATTGGAAAGCCACCAAAACATTCAGCAATAAAAGATAAGAAAATTATGTTACATTTTTACATGATGAATACTGAACATCTATTAAACATTATGTTACAGAAAAGTATTTTCAGCACAAAAAGTTACAGTATACTGATAGATGAAATTAAAAAGTTCATTCAAATACTATTTTTTAAAATATAAGAACAGGGTGCACTTACTAAAAGCCACCACAGTTTGGATCTGGTTCCCTTCCTTACACCACTCTTTCCAAGGTGTGCCACGTCCTCTTTCAAGCAGGTGGTGAAGCCATCCTCACAGGGTTGACTAGAATTCTGGACAGAAATCTAATTATTAAACATTAATCAGGCTGCGCTTTGACCCCCTTCTTTGTAACTGAAAGTCAGTTAGCACTAGATCCTGACCATTTGATTTTCAACTGTTGCTATAGATAGGATCTCTGACAGTAGAGTCACAAGGCTTTTGTTTAAAGATCGCTGGAGATAATTTTTTGATGCAAATAACTGAGTAGAATCATTTAATTTGACATTAAATACAATTACTTAAACAGCTAACGTGACATTTACTGCCCAGTAGTTTGAGTTTAATTTTTTTTTTTTTTTTTACTTTAAGTGCGCAACGTGCAGATTTGTTAACTAGCTATACATGTGCCATTTTGGTTTGCTGCACCCGTCAGCTCATCATTTCCATTAGGTATTTCTCCTAAACTATCCCTCCTCCAGCCCCCACTCCGATAGGCCCCGGTGTGCGATGTTCCCCCCCAACGTTCAAGTGGTCTGATTGTTCAATTCCCACCTATGAGTGAGAATATGTGGTGTTTGGTTTTCTGTCCTTGTGATAGTTTGCTGAGAATGATGGTTTCCAACTTCATCCATGTCCTTGCAAAGGACATGAACTCATCGTATTTTATGGCTGCATAGTATTCCATGGTGTATATGTGCCACATTTTCTCTATCCAGTTTATCACTGATGGGCATTTGGGTTGGTTTGAAGTCTTTGCTATTGTGAATAGTGCCACAATAAATATACATGTGCATGTGTCTTTATAGTAGCATGATTTATAATCCTTTGGCTATATACCCAGTATTGGGATTGCTGGGTCAAATAGTATTTCTAGTTCTAGATCCTTATGGAATCGCCAACTTCCACAATGGCTGAAGTAATTTACACTCCCACCAACAGCGTAAAAGCATTCCTATTTCTCCACATCCTCTCCAGCATCTGTTGTTTCCTGACTTTTTAATGATTGCCATTCTAACTGGCATGAAATGGTATCTCATTGTGGTTTTGATTTGCATTTCTCTGATGGCCAGTGATGATGAGCATTTTTTCATGTGTCTGTTGGCTGTATGAATGTCTTCTTTTGAGAAGTGTCTGTTCATATCCTTTGTCCACTTATTGATGGGGTTATTTTTTTCTTGTAAATTTGTTTAAGTTCTTTGTAGATTCTGGATATTAGTCCTTTGTCACATGGGCAGATTGCAAAAATTTTCTCCTGTTCTGTAGGTTGCCTGTTCACTCTGATGGCAGTTTCTTTTGCCGTGCAGAAGCTCTTTAGTTTAATTAGATCCAGTTTGTCTATTTTGGCTTTTGTTGCCATTGTTTTTTGTGTTTTAGTCATGAAGCCCTTGCCCATACCAATGTCCTGAATGGTATTGCCTAGGTTTTCTTCTAGGGTTTCTATGGTTTTAGGTCTAACATTTAAGTCTTCGATCCATGTTGAATTAGTTTTTGTATAAGGTGTAAGGAAGGGATCCAGTTTCAACTTTCTACATATAGCTAGCCAGTTTTCTAACTACATGTAATTTAATAAATAAATTAAATAGGGAATTCTTTCCCTATTTCGTGTTTTTGTCAGGTTTGTCAAAGATCAGATGGTTGTAGATGTGTGGTGTTATATCTGAGGCCTCTGTTCTGTTCCATTGGTTTATATATCTGTTTTGGTACCAGTACCATGCTGCTTTGATTACTGTGGCCTTGTAGTATAGTTTGAAGTCACATAGCATGATGCCTCCAGCTTTGTTCTTTTTGCTTAGGATTGTCTTGGCAATGCAGGCTCTTTTTTGGTTCCATATGAACTTCAAAGTAGTTTTCTTCAATTCTGTGAAGAAAGTCATTGGTAGCTTGTTGGGAATGGCATTGAATCTATAAACTACCTTGGGCAGTATGGCCATTTTCACAATATTGATTCTTCCTATCCATGAGCATGGAATGTTCTTCCATTTGTTTGTGTCCTCTTTTATTTCGTTGAGCAGTGGTTTGTAGTTCTCCTTGAAGAGGTCCTCCACATCCCTTGTAAGTTGGATTCCTAGGTATTTTATTCTCTTTGTAGCAATTGTGAATGGGAGTTCACTCATTATTTGGCTCTCTGTTTGTTTGTTATCGGTGTATAGGAATGCTTGTGATTTTTGCACATTGATTTTGTATCCTGAGACTTTGCTGAAGTTATCAGCTTAAGGAGATTTTGGGATGAGATGATTGTGTTTTCTAAATATACAATCATGTCATCTACAAACAGGTACAATTTGACTTCCTCTTTTCCTAATTGAAAACCCTTTATTTCTTTCTCTTGCCTAAGTGCCCTGGCCAGAACTTCCAACACTATGTTGAATAAGAGTGGTGAGAGAGGGCATCCTTGTCTTGTGCCAGTTTTCAAAGCGAATGCTTCCAGTTTTTGCCCATTCAGTATGATATTGGCTGTGGGTTTGTCATAAACAGCTCTTATTATTTTGAGATACATTCCATCAATACCTAATTGATTGAGAGTTTTTAGCATGAAGGGCTGTGGAATTTTGTTGAAGGCCTTTTCTGCATCTATTGAGATAATCATGTGGTTTTTGTGGATGGTTCTGTTTATGTGATGGATTACATTTATTGATTTGTGTATGTTGAACCAGCCTTGTATTCCAGGGATGAAGCCAACTTGATCGTGGTGGATAAACTTTTTCATGTGCTGCTGAATTTGGTTTGCCAGTATTTTATGGAGGATTTTTGCTTCAATGTTCATCAGGGATATTGGTCTAAAATTCTCTTTATTTGTTGTGCCTCTGCCAGGCTTTGGTTATCAGGATGATGCTGGCCTCATAAAATGAGTTAGGGAGGATTTCCCCTTTTTCTATTGATTGAAATAGTTTCAGAAGGAATGGTACCAGCTCCTCTTTGTACCTCTGGTAGAATTTAGCTGTGAATCCGTCTGGTCCTGGACTTTTTTTGGTTGGTAGGCTATTAATTATTGCCTCAATTTCAGAGCTTGTTATTGGTCTATTCAGAGATTCTACTTCTTCCTAGTTTAGTCTTGGGAGGGTGTATGCATCCAGGAATTTATCCATTTCTTCTAGATTTTCTAGTTTATTTGTGTAGAGGTGTTTATAGTGTTCTCTGATGGTAGCTTGTATTTCTCTGGGATTGGTGGTGATATCCCCTTTATCATTTTTTACTGTGTTTATTTCATTCTTCTCTCCTTTCTTCTTTATTAGTCTTTCTAGCAGTCTATCAATTTTGTTGACCTTTTCATTGATTCACTGATTTTTTTGAGGGGGCTTTTCATGTCTATCTCCTTCAGGTCTGCCTGATCTTGGTTATTTCTTGCCTTCTGCTAGCTTTTGAATGTGTTTGCTCTTACTTCTCTAGTTCTATGAATTGTGATGTTAGGGTGTTGATTTTAGATCTTTCTTGCTTTCTCTTGTGGGCATTTAGTGCTATAAATTTCCGTCTACATGCTGCTTTAAATGTGTCCCAGAAATTCTGGTACGTTGTGTTTTTGTTCTCATTGGTTTCAAAAAACATCTTTATTTCTGCCTTCATTTCATTATTTACCCAGTAGTCATTCAGGAGCAGGTTGTTCAGCTTCCATGTAGTTGTGCAGTTTTGATTGAGTTTCTTAATCCTGAGTTCTAATTTGATTGCACTATGGTCTGAGAGACAGTTTCTGTTCTTTCACATTTGCTGAGGAGTCCTTAACTTCCAATCATGTGGTCAATTTTAGAATAAGTGCAATGTGGTGCTGAGAAGAATGTATATTCTGTTGATTTGGGATGGAAAGTTCTGTAGATGTCTATTAAGTCTGCTTGGTACAGAGCTGAGTTCAAGTCCTGGATATCACTGGAGATATTTTTCGAATCCCCAATTCCAGTGAAATGGCTGGCACAAACAGTTTGAAGACCCCCACAGAAGTACAGAATCAGCATGAAAAATCAGTTTCTTCATCAGCCAGTCCCATGACTTCTCTATGCACTCTTCAACCAATCAACCATATCTACACTTCAGCCCACTCCGAAACCCTTAGAAACTCCAGCCCCAGCCCCAAACTCTACAGGAAACTGGATTTGAGGTTCTCCCCATGTTCTCCTTTGGCAGCCATATGATTAAACCTCTTTCACTGCTGCAACCCAGAGCCTCGGCATATTGACTTGTTGTGAGCATTGAGCGACTGAGCCATTATGGTTGCAATAGGAAAAACTTCAGCTTCAGGGTGCCCCAGACTAGAATCAGCTTCTCCATTGTGGTGTCTTACTTTGGGTTCAAGAGTCTGCAGTCTGCCAGACCTACCTCCACATCTGCCAGGCCCAGCAATAACCCACCCCTGGAAAATGGTATGCAGTACTTAGACCCTATATTTGTCCCCCAAGGAGACAGATGGAAATGAGTCACTATCCAGTTTCTGGTTCAGAGGGCCACTCAATCTCCACTGCATGGCCACTGCATCCCCTCTGGACTAGACAGACTTTGTGGGAGAAGGGCATGCATCCTGGCCAGAAATGCCCAGCCTTCCCCAAATCTGTAACTGAAGAAGTTACAGATGAGGCAATACCAATAAGGTGTGTGATTCTTTTAAAAAAAAGAACTCTTCCAAACTAGCAATAATAAAAACATTAATTTTGATCACCAATGTGAGGGAGAAGACTGAATTATTCTTTCATTCTCTTTCTAGTCTCTATAGAAAATGCTATTACAAAATCATTGTCTTTCGAAGAGGTCACGAATGAGCATTCAATCTAAAATGTAGGGGTGGGAGAGGAGTGTCAAGCAATAAAAGAGTTAACATGCCAGGCGCGGTGGCTCACGCCTGTAATCCCAGCACTATGGGAGGTTGAGGCAGGCTGATCATGAGGTCAACAGATCGAGATCATCCTGGTCAACATGGTGAAACCCCATCTCTACTAAAAATACAAAAATTAGCCAGGCATGGTGGTGCGCACCTGTAGTCCCAGCTACTTGGGAAGCTGAAGCAGGAGAATCGCTTGAACCCAGGAGACGGAGGTTTCAGTGAGCAGAGATCACACCACTGCATTCCAGCCTAGTGACAGAGAGAGATTCTATCCCTAAATAAATAAATGAAAAAGAGTTAACACAATGATTGATTTTTCTGGATTGTATGATATGTGGAGTATTTTTTAACTTTATAAAATTTATCATTTTTATTATTTTCTTTCTCATTCTATATAAATATTCAAGTTCAAACTCAATTTTGCATTTATAATTTTATATTGTTTTTCTTAAAGAAAGTCCCCCAAAATGTAAAAGCTCAGTCCTCAAAGCATTCTGGATTCATTCTCAATCTAGAAAATGTACTGCAAGTGCCAAAATATCCAAGGTATTAGTGATGAAGAAACCAAGGAGATTATGGGTGGATTCTTCTTTTGTTTTGTTTGCCTTTCGGCTTTTCTAGGTGCTTCAACTTTTCTACATCAAGCATGTTCTACATTATAATTAGGGAAAAAAAACTATAATAAAAATGTTTAGAGAATTGCAATGTTCTTTAACAACCACACATTTTAGGTCTTAGCAAATCCCCTAAGCCGAATGAAAAAGTCGATAGAAAGAAATAATCACCACTACATACACTCTCTAGCCTGTGACAAAGAAGAATGGTTTACTCAGAGTAACTACTAAGTAACTGAGTTTAAAACTCTGAAATAAGACTCTTTTAAAATGTAGTCTTTTATATTTAACAGAGAGAAATTTTCTGCATGAAATCGTTTAATTTTGTAGATTTCTTAAATCGGCTAAATTAGGCTGGGAGCAGTGGCTCACATCTATAGTCCAGCACTTTAGGAGCCCAAGGTGAAAGAATCACTTGAAGTCAAGAATTAGAGGCCAGACAGGGTCTGAGCAACAACAGTGAAACCTTGTCTCAAAAAAAGAAAAAAAAAAAAATTAAAGAGGCTGGGAGCAGTGGTTCACACCTGTAATCCCAGCACTTTGAGAGGTCAAGGTGTGTAAATCACCTGAGGTCAGGAGTTCGAGACCAGTTTGGCCAACATGGTGAAACCCCGTCTTTACTGAACATACAAAAGTTAGGCAGGCATGGTGGCACGTGCCTGTGATCCCAGCTACTCGGGAGGCTGAGACAAGAGAATTGTTTGAACCCAGGAGGCAGAGGTTCCAGTGAACTGAGATCATACCACTGCACTCCAGCCCGAGTGCTGGAGTGAGACTCTGTCTCAAATACACACACACACACACACACACAAATAAGCCAGGCATGGTGGCACATGCCTTTAGTCCCAGGTACTAAGGAGGCTGAGGTGGGAGGATCTTGAGCCCAAGAGGTTGAGGCTACAGTGACCATAGTGAGCTATGGTCATGCCACTGCATTTTGGCCTGAGTGACAGAGCAGAGATTCTGTCCCTGTTTTTAAAAAATAACAAATAAATAAATTAGCCTATGAATTAAACTCCCCACAGATTAATTAAAAGCTATTCTGGAAAAATATTAAACTGCAACCAATGCCCAAGAAATTATTAACCAGACACCTGCCCTCCACTAGGTGTGAAGGAATACAAAATAATTAAACTGAGTTATACAGCTTACTCTTTAGAGGATTATAATATAATTGAGGAAATGATTTATGTGAAAAATAAGTTATACATAGAGGAAATAAGTCATGAACAAACTAATATCCATTACTTCTTATAGAAGTACACAACAGTATGTGTGTATCCACTACTACTTGCTTAAAAGTACATGACAGAGCCATGTAGAGAACATGATAGCATATATTAAGATTCTTATTGGTTAGTTCAGGCAAACTTGGAAGGATTTGGAGAAGGAAATTACCAAAACGCATAGCTATCCTAAGCAAGGCCTCAGAGGATGTGGGCAAAACTGGAGAGAGCCTTCCACATTATGTAAATGTATTTATTTTTAAAAGCCGAAAATGAGGTTGAGTGTAGTATGGCTAAGGAACAGAAAGGAGATCGACCTGATTGAACCAAATAACATTTGCTGAGGAGTAGAGGTTCATACTGACTTTTTTGATGGTAATGACTGCATAGTGATGTCTGAAAGAATACTCATCTTTGCCATTGAATTCAAAACTGGGAAAGGCAATTACATAAACATATTTTAATTGAAGGGACACACTTAACTGGAAAAACAAAAATGTATATTATTCATAATTATTCACTCAAATTCAGTTCAGTTAA
This sequence comes from Rhinopithecus roxellana, assembly GCF_007565055.1. Classification (NCBI taxonomy): domain Eukaryota; kingdom Metazoa; phylum Chordata; class Mammalia; order Primates; family Cercopithecidae; genus Rhinopithecus; species Rhinopithecus roxellana. The sequence goes on from NC_044556.1 coordinate 68,109,242, forward strand.
CCAAGATTTGTTTATATAACTAAGCACGATTCTTTCTTATTCAACCTGAAAACATGGACATATGTTTAAATTTTTTCAATTTTTATTAATTAGCAGATGTCAACTGTTGAACTGGAATAATTTCTGTGTCCTTATATAAATACAGACATATTAAGAAATCAAGTTTATAACGATCCATTTAATAGACACCTAATGTACTCTTGTCAGTTTTTGTTTCTCTCTGTAATGAAAAGAAATTATTATTCCCATGACCATCAGGAACTATATTAAATCTGTTTCAAGACATTATGACAGTTAATTCATTTCCTGGTAAAAAGAGAACATTTGCTCTTCTGGTTAAGAGTTGCAGGAGATAATATTATCATATTTATTATCATAATTCTAGAGAATTTCAACAAAGAAGGCATTTCTGGTTCAGAAACCAAATTTTTTTTCTGTTTTGAGTCTTCATTCTGGTTCCTGTTGGTAGATATAGACTTTAGCCCACTTAACTATTTGTTCATATCAAATATTATGGGTCTCATATAGGGTTTTTAACGCCCACTAGATGAGAATTTCAGATTGAAGATGTCAGCTCTTCTGTCTAGAAGCGTGTTGTGTGTGTGGGCTCCACATTTACCCAGGTGTCACCTGCAGGCTGACTGAGCCCTTATGAAATAAGTGAGTCAGAACTTGGAATCCTCATTGTTCATGGCCATCATTGCCACATCAGCAGTGGAATGAGCCTATTTGATTCTCTGTTATTTCACAGAAATGTCAAGTAAACCTGAATTATTTTTAGGTAATGCAACTAGCCCTATATGTTAACTATTGCTCTGTTTCTTTTCCCTCTAGGCCCCAGTTATCATCTGTGAAATGGAGTTAAACAGCTACCTGAAAATAAATAAATAAATATATATATATAAAGCCTGCCAGAATGGAGTATAAGACATAAGAAAATAAAAATAATATATCTTGAAAATAGAAATCAGAGTATGAAAATGAACAACAGCATCCTGTTAGATTTTCTGTTCCTAAATAAAGGAAGACCACTTTTCAGATCAAACAGTTTTATAAGCACAGCATTGGCACATTGACAGTTTAGAACCTCTTATGTTAAATTTTTTATAAATAGATTTATAAACATCAGATTGCATGACCTGAATCTCCCCAAAACATATTGGCCTAGAGGATACAAAAAAGGCCCAGTGACAGTGACTGGAAACCTAGCACCAGATCCAGATCTTCTTGATCTGGGAGTTTCTTGGGGCATCTCTAAAGGACTCAAATGACCATGACTGATACCTCTTCCCTCGCTACTCCCATTCTCAAGAGGTTGCCAGGAACCATGATAATGGCCCCTGCCTCAATCCTCTTCCATTCCCACCATCACTGGGCAAAGCTGGAGGAAACCCACTAATGTCGTATCCTATTGCCCGATCCACGTAGTCACTCATTTTCTAAGGAAATACTTAATGGGGCATATTTCATATTATTTCATTTTATTTAATTAACTTCTATTAAAGGAAAAACTTTAGACAGTACATTTAACAGAGCTTATTTGAACAAATAGCAAATTAACTGGGCTGCACTGAAAGCAGGAAGAGATTCAGAGCTTTGCTTCAGTGGCATGAGCAGTGGCCTTTTATGAACTGGACACAGAACCAAAGGGATTACTTGATAGGCTACAGCTAGGTGTTTGCCTTATATGGGTATGATTTGATAAAGGTCTCTAGTTATACAACCAATCTGCTAATTGGTTGTTTGTGATTGGCTAAAACTTGATTCAAAATTAATCAACTGTAAGGAATGCCTCTAAGTGAAGTTTTGGGTTGCTTAGGTAAGAGTTCCAGGTACAGAAGCAATCCTATGCTAATGGCCTCCTGCTGATTCTGCTTTCACACTTTGTTTTCTTTTTCAAGACAGGGTATGCTATGTCACCCAGGCTGCAGTGCAGTGGTCTGATCTTGGCTCACTGCAACCTCCACCTTCTGGGCTCAGGGGATCCTCCCACCTCAGCCTCCTGAGCAGCTGGGACTACAGGCACACGCCACTACACCCAGCTAATTTTTGTGTTTTCTATAGAGATGGGGTTTCACTGCATTGCCCAGACTAGTCTCAAACTCCTGGCTTCAAGCAATCTTCCCACCTTGACCTCCCAAAGTTCTGGTATTAGAGGCCTGAGCACCACACCTGACCAACACTTCATGTTAACAGCTCCATCCTTTAGGGCTTTGGCAAAGTTACTTGGGAGACAGAGTCAGATGTTAATCTGTATTACACCATTAACCAGGCATTTTGGGCTGGTTTGCTGGGGTCCAAAGATGATAAATACTGACAGATATTACTTCTGTGCCTCATCCTCAATTCTGTACCTTACCTTACCCTGGTATTTATTTGCAACCACTAAAAGGGGGGAAGGAGTGTTTTTACTTTACAGGCAGGGGTTGAGGATTATGGAAAGGATTAAAAAGGTGGGCAGAGAGGACATGGTGGAGGATCTCATGTGTGTGTTCCTAATAATTCTCTTAGACTGTATCGGAGCGCCTAGCACAGGCTTGCTCACCTACAAGGTGATAATAAGGAATCCAGCTCTGAGGTCACTGCCTGGGTGACATCCTGGCTCTTCTGTTTTTTCATCTGTAAAAAGGGGTTAAGATAGATATTTATTTTAAATTCAGAGATGGTAAACCCCCAATTAATGTTCCTAATGGTAGAAAAATTAGGGCTTGAGAAGAAAATTCCCTTGGTTTTGACTACTTTATAAGTAAATATGAAAATTTTTTGAAATATCTTGTAGAACCTCTACAATAGAGAATATTACCTTTCTATGGTATATATGCAATTGAAAAATATGTGTTGATAGTGTCACAGAAAGAGAAAATGTAATGAGTTCTGCCTAAAGAGGAAAAGATTCATCCCAAAGTTGAGAATTTTTTTGCTTAAAACAAGAGAATGAAAGAAAAAAAATATAAAGGAAAAGGTGATATTACTATTGGGATCACAGTTGCCACTATCTCAGACTAGTATATTGACAGTTCAACCAAAACATTTTGGGGATAACTCAACTTTTCAACATTAGCTCTTGGAAATCATTAAAAAATAAACTACAATAATAAAGTATGTTTACTTAGGGAAATATGTACCAAGCATTATCTAACGCTTCCAACAGGTATTCACAGCGATGACAGTGTGAGAATAGAAGCTGTTTCTCCGATTCATGAAGGAATCTAAAAACTTTGAAAATGGTAACCAGTCCTCAAGATGCAGCATAGCATGATCTCTAGTGAAAAGGAGTCTTGTCACTTTCTGACTCCTACAAAGAGTCACAGATAAAATACCTTAACTATGCAGTGAAGAGCAATATATTTTGATTTATTTATATTTAGCTCCACTTGAAGGCTGTTCCTTCTGCTATATTTAAATTTCTGAAATTTCTCCTCTAAGAGGAATGTGTTTAGAATGAAAACAACTTTTTCAGTTTCTCTCCTGTGTACAAATTAAAACTTTTACACTTAGTGGGAGGATGTGATTTGAGCCTTGAGGTTTGTAGGATGATTAAGGCAAGTTCAAAAACCATGGCTTTATTTCCCTTATTCTCTAAGCATCAGGTTGCTTTGTCATTCATTATTTCAGTATCTATCGTTCTCATGAAGTACTAATTTGAGAAATCTCTTTCTATTACACTTATACATAAAACTATTCTAACCCAGTCTTCTACATTCTGAAGAACACCTTGTTCACTGGAATTGGTTACTTTTACAGTAGTTTGGCACAAGACTAGAAACTAGACATTCTAGATTTTCTCAAGAATGGTCTGAGGATCTGAGAAGCACATTATCAATCCTATAGGATAGAAGAAAAAAAAGAAATGGGTGGTCAGAGTGCCAAATGTTGCAGTAATACCATAATCATGCCATATTAAAAGATATGAGAAGTACTACTTACAGAATACAGCTTTTTCATTGAGCTCTTCCACGTTTTTTCTTTACCACAAAATCTTTTTTACATGCAACAGCCATAAACATCCTAAACATTGGTTGTATTTGGCCTATTGGAAAATTCTAGATTAGAGAACATGGAGGCAGAAGTCTGTATGGAAGGCCTTGCAGAATCCTCCTAGCGTTTGGCCTAGGATGCTTTGACTGATGGTGTTCTAAGACTTCTCAAGAAGAAGCACACTTTTATGTTACTCTAAGTGAATTTTCTAGATCATAAAATAATCCTCAGAAACACTGAATTTGTATTCGGTATACCTTTCAAGCAAAACATCTGTCAAGCTCATCCTAACTGCTGAGTGTTTACAACAATCCTGTGTAGATGGTATTGTTATTGTTTCATTTTACACATGAAGAAACCAAGTTCATAGAGGTTAATTATCTTGTCTGAGATCATATTGCTATTAAGGAGCAGAACCAAGTTCTATCAAAAGCTAATGCATTGTCTAATAGTTTAGAATGCAACACTAATATTAATATTTTGAGCATCTGTTATGGGTTTATCTCCTGTGTTCAGCCCTAAGAATTCAATATTCAGCAAAAATGAACATGATTCTTGCCATCATGCAGCACAGAGGTCAAAGAATATTTATTAGGCCATTCTCGTATTACTATAAAGAAACACCTGAGACAGGGTAATTTATTTAAAAAAAAAAAAAAAGGCTTAATTGGCTCAAGGTTCTGCAGGCTGTGCAGAGAGCATAGTGGTTTCTGCTTCTGAGGAGACCTCAGGAAACTTACAATCATGGTGGATGGTAAAGGAGAAGCAGGAATGTCTTACATGGTTGGAGCAGAAGGAAGAGTGAGGCAGGGGAAGCTGCTACACATTTTTAAACAACCAGTTCTCATGATAACTCACTCACTATCTTGAGAACAGCACAGAGGGTGGTGTTAATCCATTCATGAGAACTCAGTCCCTATAATTCAATCACCTCCTGCCAGGCCCCACCTTCGGCAATAAGAATTACAATTGAACATGAGGTTTGGGTGGAGATGTAGATCCAAACCATATCAGGGTGAGACCAACCTGTGTCAAATAATCTTGAAATGAGCAAGGCACTGGGTTTGTGATTTAAGGAATTACAGAAACTGTATTCCTCAAAGACATTACCATCTGGTGGAACAAATTTTTTAAATGAGACAGTAAATGATGTGGTTTAGGTATGTGTCCCCTCAAAATCTCATGTTAAAATGTAACTCACAGTGTTGGAGGTGGGGCCTGGTGGGAGATGATTGGATCACGGAGGTGGGTCTTCTTGAAAGGTTTAGCACCATCCACTTTATAAGTGAGTTCTCACTCAGTTCACACAAGATCTGGTTATTTAAAAGTCTGGTATCTCCCCCCACATTGCTCTCTTGCTCCTGCTTTCACCATGTGATGTGTCTGCTCCCCCTTCACCTTCCACCGCAATTATAAGCTTCCTGAGGCCTAACCAGAATCAGATGTTGACACTATGCTTCCTGTACACTCTGCATCCTGCAGGCCAATTGAACCTCTTTTCTTTATAAATTACCCAGTCTCAGGCATTCCTTTATAGTAACACAAATGGACTAATACTATAAATAACAATATACTATGTAAATAATAATATAAATTAAAACACAAGTAGTATCAAAACTGTCAGAATCAAAATGGACTATATGAATAGAGCATCCAATCGTTACAGAAACTAAAAGGATATAAAGGCATTCATTCATTTATCAACAAATACATATTGAGCAACTACTACATGTCAGGCAGTATGCTGCATTTTGAATAAATTATAGAGGACTTTTTTAAAACCAAGCCCAAGAGTTTGGACAGTGAGACAAGGTCTCATATCCTGGTTCTGCCATGTAGAAGTTGCAGGAGAATGGGCAAAGGGCTCTCTAAACTTCACTTTCCTCATCCTTGAAATGAAAACAGTAGGAACATCTACCTCACTGGAAGTTTTGTGATACTTAAGCCGTGGCTTTACACGGAAATTGGGGCATAGTATATGCTCAATAATTAGCAGTGATTAGCAGTCCACAGAAGTGAAAGATCATAGGAATTTTCTGAGAATACGCAAGACATAACCAGTAAGTGACTTGAGAAGATTACTACAAAGCATCACAGTGCCTTTCTATGTTGCTATGCCAAAATAAAAACTGCCATGGATAGTCTTCAATGAAGGTTCTAAGCTACTTTTGATTTGTTTAAAATTATTGTTGTTCATTGACAATGCATCTGATCACCCAAGAGCTCTGATGCCTCTTAATGCACCATTCATTCTACAGTGTGTGAATCAAGGAGTCATTTTGATTTTTGAGTTTTATTATTTAAGAAATAAATTTCATAAGGCTTTAGCCGCCATACATAGTAATTCCTCTGATAGATCTGGGCAGTTGAAAACCATCTGAAAATAGGAGTCACCTTTCAACATGTATTAAGAATGTGATTTATGGGAAAAGGTCAACATATCAAGATTAACAGGAGTTTGGAAGAAGTTGATTCCAACCCTCGTGCATGACTTTGAGGGGTTCAGGACTTCAGTGGAGGAAGTAAGTGCAGATGTGACAGAAATAGCAAGAGAACTACAATTAGAAGTGGAGCCTGAAGGGGTGACTGAATTGCTACAATCTATGAGGAAACTTTAACAGATGAGAAGTTACCTCTTACAGATGTGCAAAGAGAGTGGTTTCTTGAGATGGAATGTACTACTGATGAAAGATGCTATGAACATTGTTGAAATGACAGCAAAGGATTTAGAATGCTACATAAACTTAATTGATAAAGCAGCAGCAGCATTTGAGAGAATTGACTCTAATTCTGAAAGACCTTCTACTGTGAGTAAAATGCTATAAAACAGCAGCACACGCCACAGAGAAATCTTTCATGAAAGAAAGTCAATTGATGTGGCCAGTTCCATTACTGCCTTATTTTGGGACACTGGCCACAGCAACCCTAGGCTTCAACAACCACCACCCGATCAGTCAGCAGCCATCAACATAAAGGCAAGACCCCACACCAGCAAAAAAAAAAAAAATGACTCCCTGCAGGCTCAGATGATCATTAGTATATTTTAGCAGTAAAATATTTTAATTAAAGTATGTACATATTTTAGACATAATATTATTACGAACCTAATAGATTATAATATATAGTATAAACATAACTTTTATATGCACTAAGAAATGAAAAAATTGTGTGTTACTCACTTTACTGTGATATTCTCTTTATTATGGTGATCTGGAATCGAACCCAGAATATCTCTGAGAGGGGTGTGTGTATGCATATACTTATTTACTTATTATGTTATATACACATTATATATGTACATTATATATACATTGTATACACATAATGTGTAGATATAAATTGTATGCATATATACACTGTATACATATATACATTATCTGTACATACACACACATTTTATATGCATTATATGTGTGTGTATATAAAATAGAATATTATTGGATCTTAGAAAAAAAGAAAATGCTGTCACTTGCAAAAACATGGATGAACCTGAAGGACATTGTGCTAAGTGAATAAACCAGACACAAAAAGACAAGTACTGCATGATTTCACATGCAGTGGAATCTAAAAGAAAAATGTCAAACCTATAGTAACAGAATAGAATGGTCATGCTGCTATAAAGCTTGGAAGAAAAGACTAATAATAATTTTCTTGTATGTCTAATTCAGAAATGAATACAACATTCCAGATATGATTTGACTAGTGCTATTACAAACACTTTCATTGTTCTGAACACCCTCCTTCCAATACAGCCTTAGCGCACCAATCTTTTCAGCAACCCCACATCATTGCTGATTCACATGAAGCTTATAGCCAAGAAAACCACCTTAAAGCCCTCAGAGGAAAACTCCCTGTATTACATAAGCCATTGGTGTAGTCCTCAACCTCACTTTGGCTGCAAAGCTAGAGTCAGAATTATCACAGTAATATTCATGCTTACCAATCCCAGAGGTTAATCTAGAAATAATATAGCCTAAACTTGAGCAAGAGACAAATATCAAGAACTGTAAAACGTCTGAGATGTTTCCCTACTTGCAAGTTAACCAGTTAACTTGCCACTTGCATGCAGAAGACATAAGTCTTCTAGGTCAGAAACACAGGACTGTATTATTTATGTCAAGAGCAGTAGCCAGAAAAGAGTATTTGTTTTCCTAAACTCTAATTCCCACAAACAAATACAAAGAGGGCCAAATGACGCTTTCACATGAGCTGGGATGATTTACAAAAGATCACATCTGATCTTAAGGAACTTGACTCTTTAGTACTGAACAATAAATGTCCCCACCCTTTGCTCCAGAGGGAGGCACTGCTTCTATTGTACAAGTTTATTCACATTACAAACATCTTTGAAAAGATAATCTGAAACAAAGATAATCTGAAATTTATCTAAGAAACAACTATATGTGTGTGTATATATATGTGTGTGTGTGTGTATATGTGTGTGTGTGCATGTGTGTGTATCTCTGAGGGGGGGGTGTGTATATACACACACACACACATATGGAGAGAGAGAAAAAAAAAATTTGTTTTACACATTTAGAAATATTAAGATTTGGAGAATCTGGGTAGATGTATAGAGAATTATTTGTCCTATACTTGCCACTTTTCAGCAAGACTGATTACTTCAAAACTAAAATTTTTTAAAATCATATACAACTAGGCTGTTGAGACAGATTTAATTAATTTCAGGATGGTAAATAATTTACTAATTAAGTAAAAGAATTTGTAATCACCTGACAGGTTCATCTTGCCCACTGCCCAGCAAAGCCAATGCACTGAGAATACCAGGTTTTTGCAGGCAAATAAAGAGTTTAATAATCTCAGGGCCAACCAAGCAAAAGGACTGGAGATAATTCTGAAATCCATCTTCCTAGCTCAGAGGCTAGGATTTTGGAGAATAATTTTACAGACTGGGGGCTAGGGAATAGGTGCTGCTGATTGGTTGAAGATGAAATCATAGGAGTGTCCAAAATGGTCTTCATGTGCTGACTCAGTTTCTCCGTTGGGGTCACAGGAGTCGTTGAGCCAGTTCCCTGGTGTTAGTCATAGATCCAGGTGGTGTCAGTGGGTCTACTCAAATGCCCAAAAATGAAAAATAACTCAAAGACAAATCTTACGTTTTGACCATAGTAATATTATGTATAGAAGCATTTGGAGAAGTTACAAATCTTGTGACCTGTGAAACAATGGCTGGTTATCATTTAATTAAACCCATATATTAGCAAAATTTAGGCCCTTTCCATAATCCTAAGTTTGTGATCTTTCGTCAATCTTATAAAAGCAGTTTCAGTACCCAAAGGAGGTTTGGGAAGGGACTATTATCATCCTTGCTTAAAGTTAAACTACAAACTAAATTCCTCCCACGGCTAGCTTGGCCTATGCCCAGGAATTAGGAAGGGCAGTAGCTTGTGAGGCTAGAAGCAAGATGGTGTCGGTTAGGTTAGATTTCCCTCAGTCTCATAATTTTTGCAAAGTCAGTTTCAAAATGAGAAATTTATCAAAAGAAAACATAAAAATCTACAAATGCTAGACATGAGAAAAAACAAAAGAAATAAAGACAAAAGAAAAATAATGCAGTTACTTGTGATAAGTATTGCAGATAAGGGATTAATATGTATTTAGTAAAAGATTTTATAGCTTAGCAACAAAAATGCAAATCCATCAATGGAAAATGATTGGTCACTGGTTAAGAAGAGAAATTTGAAAGAGCGAGCAAAAATATCTAGAGAAACAAAACAAGTTCAACTTTGGTAGGTATAAAATTATAAATTAAAACAATGCTCATCAAATCAGTAAAGACTTCAAAAAATGATGTTCAATACCTGTAAAGATATAGTGTAATACAATGTCAAACACTATTGGAATCACTTTTCTGAAAATCAATTTGACAATATACATCAAATGTTCTTAAAATATTCATATTTTGACCCAGAAATTCTACTTCTAGGAATCTAATGGGGGCTTAAATTTTCTGGACTCTTGTAGCAAATTTCCTTCCATAGCAGCTTGGTCAGTAGTTTGCTCTTCACTACAGTGACCTGCTTTTAGATGTGCCAGTAGTACCCTAAATCACTTTGTCATGGGTGCTTCTGCCTTCCTTCCTTTCCAAAGCCCACTTTCATTATTTTCTTTTTTTTTTTTTTTTTTTTTTTTTTTTTTTTGGTTAATAGGAAGTCTTTATTAAAAGAGAGAGAATATTCAGCATCTCCTCATCCCCCGTTGCTTGCATCAGAAGCCTCGAAAATGGGACCTCATAGCAAGATTTTAAACTGAATCTGGAAAGACAAAAACCTCAGAGTAAAGGAAACCTTTTTTTTTTTTTTTTAACATTAGGTATTTCTCCTAATGCTATCCCTTCCCCAGCCCCTAACCACGCAATAGGCCCCGGTGTGTGATGTTCCCCTCCCTGTGTCCATATGTTCTCATTGTTCAACTCCCACTTATGAGTGAGAACATGTGGTGTTTGGTTTTCTCTTCTTGTGTTACTTTACTGAGAACGATGGTTTCCAGTTTCATCCATGTCCCTGCAAAGGATATGAACTCATCCTTTTTTATGACTGCATAGTATTCCATGGTGCATATGTGCCACATTTTCTTTACATAGTCTGCACAGCAAAAGAAACTATCAGCAGAATGAATAGGCAACCTACAGATTGAGAGAAAATTTTTGCAATCTATCCACCTGATAAAGGGCTAATATCCAGAATCTACAAAGAACTTAAATAAATTTACAAGAAAAAGACAAACAGCCCCATCAAAAAATGGGCAAATGATATGAACAGACATTTCTCAAAAGGAGACATTTACGCAGCCAACAAACTTAAGAAAAAATGCTCAACATCACTGGTTATTAGAGAATGCCTTCCTTCCTTTCCAAAGCCTTTGATTTGCATTAGAGAAATGCAAATCAAAACCACAATGAGAAACCATCTCATGCCAGTTAGAATGGCAATCATTAAAAAGTCAGGAAACAACAGATGCTGGAAAGGATGTGGAGAAATAAGAACACTTTTACACTGTTGGTGGGAGTGTAAATTAGTTCAACCATTGTGGAAGACAGTGTGGCGATTCCTCAAGGATCTAGAACTAGAAATACCAAGGCCCACTTTCTACTCACCTCAGCCTGCACCATTCTGATCACAGTGAGGAATAATAAACCTCTCAAGCTCTGTGGGATATCTATCAGATTTATTTTTTTCTTGCCAGTCCTTACTCCATGACCACACTGTTGGACTGATGACCAGAAACAGGACTGGAATGGAGTAGGGCAGGCAAGAAATCAAACACAGTCGCCTAACTCTAGCCTTTACCCAACTCCCCTTCAATTTCTCCTGTCTCCCTTCTCCCCCTCCAACTCTCCCCTTGTTCCCTCCCAAGACAGGCACTTTCCATATTTTATATTCTGATTTTTCATTCTCTGCATGGTTTGTAGTAAATCTCTTTCATCAGACTGCTAAACTTTCCTCTTGACATGTAAAAGGAAAGTTGTTGAATTTTGAAAATTCTTTTCTCTCTTGACAAAGCCTGGCTTTTATGACTGTCTTGCCATGGACTTCAAGATCCTGTATTGAAAGTTGAAAGTATCTGTGCCTCTCTGCTAAAAGAACTGTAGGGAAGTTTAAACTTTCTCTCTGAAGTTTCAATCATTGAATCTGCTGAAATAAACTGACCAAAGACAGATTAACAGGAGAAACGCATACAAATGTATTAATATACAAGCTTATAGGATGAAGAACAAACAATAGCCTGGGATAAAGTTCCTGTGAGCTCCAAGGGAGGTGATGGCAAGTTATAGGAAAGTGAGGGGCAGAACTGCACAGTGAACAGAGGTTGTTTTATTTTGCAGATAAAGTCTCTCAGGTAATAGCTCCCAGAAGAATAGATGAAAAGTCTGTCTAGGCAGACATGGTGACCTTTAGTTTCTTCTTCAGTGGTTAATATTCCCTAGTTAGTGAAATTTCAGACAGGGGATTGAAGATCATTGTGTTTCTTGTGGAAGAACGTCCCCCAGTCAGATAAAGGAATTTCAGAGAGAGCTCCTCCCCTCTCTCTGTGGGGAGATACAAGGTAAGATCAGAGAGACCTTGATTCTGAGGCAGCTTCTAAGGCCTTCCAATTTCCTTTAATTCTAAGTGCTCAGCATGACAAAGCGACATACTTTAGGGTACCATTTTCTGAGCCTCAACAGAACCCTCATTCTCTTGTTGGCAAATAATGTGTTTGGCTGAATCTTGGGCAAATCACACTTAAGTATATGTGAAAAAGAACAGTGTATTAATATGTTTTATATTATTCCTTTTACTTTGGAAAATGATTGGAAAAAATAATACACAAAAATGGATGATACTAGTAATTATCACTGAGTGGGGGAGAGATTATTGATGAGTGTGTTTACTTTTTATAGGTTTCTGAGTTTTCAGAATATAATACAATGAGCATGTACAACTTCCAAAATCAAAGGGAAAAGGAAGGAAAGTGACCATCTAGCTACATTCATGTTTATTTTTAACAGACTAAATGAGCCTGTCAGAGGAAATGGATCTGTTTGAACATACCAACACCTATGTTCATTGGTATGTTTGAATATACCAACACCTACTATCTTCTACTTGTCATGTCTAATCTCCCTCAGTATACCATATCAAGGTTTTATCTGGAATTGTCACTAATTACAGGTTTCTAAATTATCTTTAAAGCTAAATATTTCCCTAGACCGCAATTTCTGTAACAATATGTTCTAAGAGAAAAAGAAACTAGTTCACTCCTACTCCCACACTCAACAGGGACTCAGCTCCTTTGGGAATCATCCTTCTCAAATTTCTGGGTGTAATTGAGGTCAAATCTCTAACCATACAGTATTGTTGTGTCTAAGTTGGTGTTAAATATTATCATCCCACAGGGAGGGAGGGAGGGAGGGAGGGAGGGAGGGAAGGAAGGAAGGAAGGAAGGAAGGAAGGAAGGAAGGAAGGAAGGAAGGAAGGAAGGAAGGAGGAAAGAAGGAAGGAAGGAAGGGAAGGAGGGAGGGAGGGAGGGAGGAAGGAAGGAAGGAAGGAAGGAAGGAAGGAAGGAAGGAAGGAAGGAAGGAAGGAAGAGGGAAGGGGAAGGGATTGAAACAAAGAGACCAAAACTTGCTCTTAAGGAATAAATTGATTATTAAAAATGTGTAAAACAGTGTGAATTCCTTAAACCTCCAACTAATACATTGGCTGCTGAGCCTGTCTCATGTTCCAGACAAAGCTATAACCAGCCTACAAGGACAACTGGGTAAAGTTTTATCTTGAATTGAACATATATCATTCTATCAAGTAGGAGAAAGAAAGGGAAAATGAACATTCTGATTTATTTTTATGACTTGACTTCTATACCATACTTTTTACAGCTTTTTAACTGTAAATCCCTGCAAAATTATTTACTTGTTTTTTTTCTCTTGTTCGTCTTAATTTTCTATAACATTAACTGCTTTCCTCACTTTCTCCTCAACAACCAAAATCCTAAAATGAAGATTGGAAAGAGCGTTATGGCTAGAAATAACAGAAAATGATCTTCTTAAATTTCATTCTGAACACCAATCCCCACGCTCCTTAATTCATGGGCTCCAGGGACCAAGTAATTTAACCAAAGAGAAACCTTGGTTGAATACAGAGACCCAGTGCAAATCTTTACTGAAAAATTTAGAACTGAACCCTGAACTCACAGAAGAAAACATAAAAATAAACATTTATTATCTTGGATTTGTCAATGGAATCTTAGATATGACATGAAAGCATTAGCAATGAAAGAAAAATCAGATAAACTGGGCTTCATCAAAAGTAAAAAGCATTCGGGCATCAAGGCACATTACAGATAAAGTGAGAATACAACCTACAGAATGAGAGTAAATATATTTTCTCTCATTATCTTCTCATATATATGTATATGATAAGGATCTAGTATCCAGAGTGTAAAGAACTCTTACAATTCAACCAAAAGTCAAGCAACCCAATTTAAAAATGGGCAAAAGACATGAGTAGACATTTCTCCAAAGAATATATACAATAAATGGCCAATAAACACATTAAAAGCTACTCCACATCATTAGTCATTAGTGAAATGCAAATTCCACTTCACACCTACAAGGATGAATATAATCAGAAAATAACAGGGATTGTTGAAGATATGGAGAAACTAGAATCTTTGTACATCGCTGGTGGGAGTATAATATAGTCCAGAAACTGTGAATAGCAGTTTTGTGGTTCCCCAAAAAGGTAAACATAGAATTAATATATGATCCAGCAATTCTACTCCTAGGTATATACCCCAAAGTATTAAGACAATTATTTGTACACCAATGTTCACAGCAGGGTTATTCACAAAAAGTGGAAACATTCCAAATGTCTATCAATTCACAGATGAATAAAAAAAATTGTAGTATATACTTACAATGAAATATTATTCAGCCATAAAAAGGAATAAAGTCATCATACGTGCTACAAAATGAATAAAGCTCAAAAACATTATTCTGAGTGAAAGAAGTCAGATGCAAAAGGCCACACAGAGTATCATTTCATTTATATGAAATATAGGTAAATCCACAGAGACAAAAGCATATTGGTTCTTCAGGAACTGTGAAAAGGGGAGAAATAGGAAGCGACTGCTTAATAAAAATGAAGTTCTTTGGGGAAGGGGTGATAAAAATGTTTTGAAACTAGGTCAACTTCAGAAGAAAGGCACCAAGAGTGGACAGAGGTACAAAGCAGAAGCTGGTCCAAAGCAGGAGGAAGCTAGGAAGCCTGCACAGGGCTATTGAACACTGGGACTCATTCCTGGCGCACAATGACTCCAGGGGAACAGGTGAGTTGAACTGGCAAGGAGTAACCTGTTCTCACAACAGGCCTCTGGAAACCCAGCAGGAAGAGAACCTTTGCCTGTCACCAACACTTGAACTGGCAGGAAGAGCTGCTTGGAGAAGTGATAGGGGCAACAAGCCAGCTCATGTGGGGCCCAGAGGGTTTGTTCAGGAGCATTTGTAGCAGAACATGGCCAGGGACAGCCATCCCCCAAGGCCCAACTTACTCCCATAGGAAATCTTAGCCCTAGAGGAACTGTTGGACCTGGACTCTGCAGGACAGTCTTGCCTATCGGACTGAGTCGGTCCAACCTGAGCACCCCTTGGCCTGCTGGCCTCTTCCTGGTCCATGACCTGGCTGCATCTGCTTGCAGAGCAGCCTTGGGTGCTTGGGGACCCACATCATAGCTTCTGCACTGGTAGACTGTGCCTGACTGGTGGAAAGCTCCAGTGGGGCAGCCCCCATGGCCACACATCAGCCCACCTGCTCTCTCCCCACACTGCAGCTTCCCCCAGGCCCACATAAATCCTCCACATTACTTTGTTGGCACATATGTGCCTGGGTGGGTTTTGTCTTCCTTGCCTCTCCAGTACTGTGTATACATGCACCACCCTGTCCTCCCATTGCTGTGATGGGAGTACAATCCACCTCTCCTCCCCTACCAACTGCCATTGCAGTTAGAGCCTTGGTGGACACAGAGTCAGACAGCCTCACCCCTGCCAGCACCCTACCCTTGCACCAACACTGCCATGGAAATGAAACTAGGCACAGAGAAGAGTGGACCCTTCCCTGCCCAAAGCAACCACCCTGCCTGGGGTTCACAGAGAACACACACAGACCTGTGCCTGCCAGAGCCCTGCCGCTGTGCCAACACCACCACCAGCAACACCACACACACACAGTTACCAGCAGGGGCCCCCAGCTCCCAGAGCCACATTGCTTCTGCCACTTTGGTGAATGCCCACACATAAGCAGGCACCCTCACACCCACTAGCACCCTGCCACAGCTGACCAGCATGCACCCCACCACACTGCCACTGCTGATGCCACTGGTACATGTGAACAAAGACAAATTCCACAGTCATCTCACTATAAAATACTTTGGCTGACACCACCCATCAGAGTGGACTGACCAGTAGTCCAGGAGCACATCAGCCCCTACAACACAGAGGATTTGTAACCTCAAGAAGCCATATAACAAAGTTGGGGCCTAATACAAGTTCTCCAGAGTTAGAGCACACAGTCCAAGAGTTGGGAGCTGAGCCTTATCCCCCTAACTCTTCGAGAAATAAAGCCCAACAGCTGAATCCACCTTATACCACAATCACTCAATGTCATGAAATAGGATTTTAAAAATCCAAAGGATAGCAACTTCAAAGATGAGGAAGAACCAGCACAATAACCCTAACAACTGAAAAAGCCAGAGTGTCTTTTTCCCTCCAAATGACAGCACCACCTCTCCAACAAAGGTTCTGAACCCAGCTGAGATGGCTGAAATGACAGAAACAGAATTCAGAATACAGATAGAAAGAAAGATCACTGAGATGCAAGAGTACATTGAAACCCAAATCAAAGAAGCTAAGAATCACAATAAAATGATTCCAGAGCTGACAGACAAAATAGCCAGTATAGAAAAGAACATAACCAACCTGGTGGAGCTGAAAAACACATCACAAGAATTTCATAATGCAATCACAAGCGTTAATAGCAGAATAGGCCAAGTGAAGGAAAGAATCTCAGAGCTTGAAGACTGGCCTTTTTAAAATAATGCATTCAGAAGCACAAAGAGAGAAAAGAGTAGAAAGTAAGAAACAAAACTTCTGAGAAATATGGGATTATGTAAAGAGACAAAATCTATGACTCACTGAAAGAGTCCCTGAAAGAGATGGGGAGAATGGAAGCAACTTCAAAAACATATTTTAGGATATCATTCATGAGAACTTTCCCAACCCAGCTAGAGTAGCCAACATTCATATTCAGGAGATGCAGATAACCCTAGCAATATATTTCACAAGAAATCATCCCCAAGACACATAACCATCAGATTCTCCCAGGTTGAAATGAAAGGAAAAAAAGAAAAAAACAAAACAAAACAAACATGTTAAAAGCAACTAGAGAGAAAGGTCAGGTCACCTACAAAGGGAAGCCCATCAGACTAACAGTGGACCTCTCAGCAGAAACCCCACAAGCCAAAAAAGATTGGGGGCCAATATTCATAAAGAAAAGAAATTCCAACCGAGAATTTCATATCCAGCCAAGCTATGTTTTATGAGCGAAAGAGAAATAAGACCCTCTGCAGACAAGCAAATGCTGAGGCAATCTGTTACCACCAGATCTGCCTGATAAGAGTTCCTGAAAGAAACACTAAATATGGAAAGCCACTACAAAAAAAAACACACTTAAGTACGACGACCAGTGACTGTAAAGCAAACATACAAATGAGCCTGATTAATAACTAGCTAACATCATTATGACAGGATAATAAAATCCACACATATCAATATTAACCATGAATATAAATGGGCAAAATGCCCCAATTAAAAGGCACAGAGTGGCAAGCTGGATAAAGAACCAAGACCCATTGATATGCTGTCTTTATGAGACCCATCTCACATGCAATGACATCCATAGGCTCAAAATAAAGGGTTGGAGGAAAATCTACCAAGCAAATGGAAAACATAAAAAAGCAGGAGTTGCAATCCTAGTACCTGACAAAACTTATTTTAAATCAACAAAGATTAAAAAAAAAAAAAAAAGATGAAGAAGGGCATTACATAATGGTAAAGGTTTCAATTCAAAAAGAAGATCTAAATATCCTAAATAAATATGCACCCAAAACAGGAGCACCCAGATTTATAAAGCAAGTTCTTAGAGACCTTCAAAGAGACTTAGGCTGGTAAAACAATAGTGGGAGACTCCAACACCCCACTCAAAGTATGAAACAATTCATCAAGGCAAAAAATTAACAAAGACTTTTAGGATCTGAACTCAGCACTGGATCAAATGAACTTGGTAGACATCTACAGAACTCTCCACCCAAAAACAGAATATACATTCTTGTCATCAACACATGGCACATACTCAAAAATTGATAACATAATCAGACATAAAACTGTTCTCAGCAATGCAAAAGATCTGAACTCATAACAATCACTCAGACCACAGCACAATCAAATTAGAAATCCTGACTAAGAAATTTGCTCAAAAACATCCAATCACATGGAAATTGAATAACCTGCTCCTAAATGACCTTGGGGTGAACAATAGAATTAAGGCAGAAATCATGAAGTTTTTTAAACTAATGAGATCAAAAATACAACATACCAAAATCTCTGGGACACAGCTCAGGCAGTTTTAAAAGGGAAATCTATAGCACTAAATGCCCACATCAAAAAGTTAGAAAGATCTCAATCTAACAACCTCAGATCACAACTAAAAGAAATAGAGAACCAAGAGAAAACCAACCCTGAAACTGGCAGAATACAGGCAATAACCAAAATCAGAACTGAATTGGCTAGGTGCAGTGGCTCATGACTGTAATCCCAGTACTTTGGGAAGGCAAAGAAGGTGAATCACTTGAGGCCATGAGTTCAAAACCAGGCCTGGCCAATATGGCAAAACCTCATCTCTACTAAAAGTATGAAAATTAGCTGGGTGTGGTGGCACATACCTATAGCCCCACCTACTCAGGAGGCTGGGACACAGAATTGCCTGATCCCAGGAGGCAGATGTTGCAGTCGGCTCAGATTGAACCACTGCCATCCAGCCTGAGTGACAGAGTGAGACCCTGTCTCAAAAGAAAGAACTGAACTGAACTGAACTAAAGGAGATTGAGACACACATGAAAACATTCAAAAGATCAATGAATCCACTAGTTGATTTTTAAAAAAAAATAATAAAATAGGTAGACCACCAGCTAAACCGATTAAAAAAAAAAAAAAAAAAAAGAGAAGATGCAAAAAAAAAAATTAGAAATGACAAAGGGGATATTACCACTGACCCCACAGAAATACAAATAACTATTAGAGAATATTATAAATACCTCTATGCTCATAAACTAGAAAATCTAAAAGAAAGGGATAAATTCTTGG
This sequence comes from Rhinopithecus roxellana, assembly GCF_007565055.1. NCBI lineage: Eukaryota > Metazoa > Chordata > Mammalia > Primates > Cercopithecidae > Rhinopithecus > Rhinopithecus roxellana. The sequence goes on from NC_044556.1 coordinate 68,128,137, forward strand.
ACACATACACCCTCTCAAGACTGAGCCAGGAAGAAACTGAATCCCTGAACAGACCAGTAATGAGCTCCAAAATTGAGTTAGTAATAAAGAGCCTACCAAGAAATGGTACCATTCCCACTGAAATGATTCCAAAAATTGGCCTCATTCTATGAGGCCACCATCATCCTGATACCAAAACCTGGCAGAGACACACCAAAAAAAAAGAAATTTCAGGCCAATATTCTTGATCAACATTGATGCAAAAATCCTCAATAAAATATTGGCACAGTGAATCCAGCAGCACATCAAAAACCTTATCCACTACAATCAAGTAGATTTATCCCTGGAATGCAAGGTTGGTTCAACATATGCAAATCAATAAATGTGATTTATCATGTAAACAGAACTAAAGACAAAAACCATATGATTATTTCAATTGATGCAGAAAAGGCTTTAAATAAAATTCAACACCCCTTCATGTTAAAAACTCTCAATAAACTAGGTACTGAAGGAACATACCTCAAAATAATAAGAATCATCTATGACAAATGCAGTCAATATCATACTGAATGGGCAAAAGCTGGAAACATTATCCTTGAAAACTGGCACAAAACAAGGATACCCTCTCTCACCACTCCTGTTCAACGTAGTATTGGAAGTCCAGAGCAATCAGGCAAGAAAAAGAAATAAAGGGCATCCAAATAGGAAGAGAGGAAGTCAAACTCCCTGTTTTCAAACAACATAATCCTGTATCTAGAAAACACCATCCTTTAGCTGACAAACAACTTCAGCAAAGCCTCAGAATACATAATCAGTGTATTAATATAAAAATTACTAGCATTCTTATACACCAACAACAGTCAACCTGAGTGCCAAATCAGGAATGCAGTCCCATTCACAATTGCCACAAAAAGAATAAAATACCTAGGAACAGAGTTAATCAGGGAAGTGGAAGATCTCTACAAGGAAAACTATAAAACAGTGTTTAAAGAAATCAGAGATGAATAAATAAATGGGAAAACATCACAGAAGACAGAGTGATGATTCCTCAAAGATCTAAAAACAGAACTACCATTTGACCCAGCAATCCCATTACTGGGTATATACACAAAGGAATATAAATCATTCTATCATAAAGACACATGAGTGCATTATGTTCACTGCAGCACTGTTCACAATAACAAAGCCATGGAATCAACCTAAATGCTCATCAATGGTAGACTGGATAAAGAAAATGTGGTACATATACACCACGGAATACTATGCAACCATAAAAATAATACCATATCCTTCACAGGGAAATGGATGGAGCTGCAGGCCATTATCCTTAGAAAACTAACACAGAAACAGGAAACCAAATACCGTATGTTCTAAGTTATAAATGGGAGGTAAATGATGAGAACACATGGTCACATAGAGGTGAACAAAGAGAGGATCAGGAAAAATAACTAATAGACACTAGGCTTAATACATGGGTGATAAAATAGTCTGTGCAACAAACCCCCATGGCATAAGCTTATTCATATAATAAACCTGCACAGGTACCCCTGAACTTAAAATAAAAGTTTTTTTACAAAAAATGCTAATGTATAAATTACAGTGACCTGCTTCCCTCCATCTACATTTCTTTTTAATAAATCTGTGGCTTGTTGAGATTAATTCACTGAAAATAAAAAATTAAAGAACAGAAACTAGATAAATGTGGCAGTTGCCTGACAATGTAAATGTGCTAAATGTGGCTGAATTGTGCTTTTAGATGGTTAATTTTATGTTAGGTGAATTTTACCTCAATGAAAAATTAAACAATTAAAAACCTTAGGGCCGTATTATTGTCAAAATGAGCCTGTAGTGACCATGTTACTTGGAACTGACATGCAGATATTAAAGAATATCTCTACATTTTGATAGTTTTCACATTGATTCTTCTCAATCTGAAGAATAATGTATTAGTCTGGTTTCACACTGCTATAAAGAATTGCCCAAGACTGGATAATTTATAAAGAAAAGAGATTTAATTGGCTCACAGTATCACATGGTTGGGAGGCCTCAGGAAAATTATAATCATGGCAGAAAAGGAAGCAGGCACGTCTCACATGGTGGCAGACAAGACAGCAAGAGCGAAGAGGGAAGAGCCCATTATAAACCAACAGATCTCTTTGAGAACTCATTCACTGTCACAAGAACAACGTGAGGGAAACTGCCCCCATGATCCAATCACCTCCCACCAGTTGCCTCCCTTAACACCTAGGGATTATAATGTGAGATAAGATTTGGGTGGTGACACAAAGCCAAACCATATCAAATAATCAAAAATATTTTTTAACTATGATTTTCCACAGCATTGCAATATAGATTCAGACAAGTGACATAGATTCTGCCAATAATGTGCATGCGTTCAAGACTTGGATGTGGAAGGGAGAAAAATGAAGCAGCAGTCACGTGCAAAAAACTCGGTCATCTGGCCACCATGATAACGTAAGCACTTGGTTCTTCTGAGCCAGGTGTGTTGGGTATCAGCCATCTAGTCTCTACCATGATCATTGTCATGAGATAAGCAATGATTATTGCAGAGTTTTCACCAGGATGCTCATACAACATAATTGGGATTATTCCTGGATGATGGTAGAATCCAACTCTGGTTCCTAGTTGTCCTGGAGATTCTGTGAGTTACCTACTTTTTAAAATCCCTTTCTACTTAACTAGCTAGAGTGGATTTCATTGTTTGTAACTAGGAACACTGACAAATATAGTAATTTGTTTCTGAAAAAGGATGGTAGTGTGAGTGGCATCTGTTACTATATCCCTAGTCTGTTTACCAAGTTCTGTTTCTCATGTCCATGACTCAGCTCTATTAATTTAGAGATATTGGTAGGCATGGAAAAAATAACTACATACAGCATATCAGTGATTCCATTAAACTTAATATTGACATTGACACTAGACTATATGGGGCTACTCAAACCACTAGACAAATGGGCTACAAAATGGGACTACAATGTGGAATTGGTTTTTTGGTCTTGGTTAGCACAGGAAAACAGGGTTTCTGATATCCTATTTGGGCACATGAAAGTAAAAATGGAATTCATGAGACTTCTGGGACATTTCCTTGTACCATCATGTCCAGTAGTAGAGTCTCACAGAAAACTACAACATCCTCTTGGAAGTAGTACCAACAGGGGCTCAGGTGTCCCACAAATGAAGATGTCAGTCATTCCATAAAGAAAAGAAAGCTGACCAGTTTAGATGCTGTCTGAGGGTAAACGGAACTTGAGCAACAGTTATAAATACTATGTATAGTCTTAGGACTAGTTGCAGAAAGACACCTGAAGTAGCTATCCATAAATTCATATCAATATATGTCAACTAATTTTAACATACATTTGTATGTGACAACTAATTTTCCTTTATTTCTCTCTCCCTTTTCCTGCTATTTGTATAAGATAAAGGCAGTGAACTTTGAAATTTAGTGTGAAACCATCTTTGTAAAGATTGCGATAGTGAGAGAACTCTAGCATCGCTGAATCCATCTTGCTTTTAGCCTTATAGGTTAGCTGTCCTGGCTCATTCTTAGGCATAAGCCAAGCTAACCATGGGAGGAATTTAGGTTATGGTTTAACCTTGAATCAAGGATAATAATAGTCCCTCCATAAAACTGACCCTCTCCTTTTTTGGAGACTGAAACTGCCTCTGTAAGACTAAAGAAAGCCCACAAGATTAAGATTATGGAAAGGGCCTGAATTCTGCTAAGCTATAGGCATAGCTTGACTTTCCATAATCATTTACTGCACCAAAGGTCACAAGATTAGTAACTTCCCCAACTGTTCCTATGGATAGTATCACTATTGTAGAATCTACAATTGGTCATTTGAGATGTTTTCCAGACTTTTGCATTCTGGCAACCACTGACTCCTCCTGGGCCCATGACTCATGACTCAACTGGTCCTGTGGCCCTCACCCAGAGCCTCACTCAAAGCACAAGGACCATTTTTCACACACATGATTTCATCCCCAACTAATCAGTAGCACCCATTCCTTAGTCCCCTGACCACCAAATTATCCATAAAAACCCTGGCCTCTCTGTTCTTGGGGAGGCTGATTTGAGTACTAAACTCCATCTCCTACTTGGCTACCCCTGTGTTCATTAAACTCTGTTTGCTGCCAAAAACAAACAAATTTTTAAAAAATCTGCTTTTCTCAGTGCATTGGCTTTTCTGAACAATGAGAAAGATGAACCCACTGGGATATCACAAGTGCATAGGTTACAAAATATAAAGACAGGTTTGTAGCAGAATTACAACAGAACTACATCTAGACATCTGGACTTGGAAATGGGTACAGTAGCTGAGACTTTGGGAATCATCTTCTGAGCAGAGTGAGAACTTGCTTTTATTTACACAAAGGACAGTTTCGTGGGGAAGAATGCATTAACAGCTTCTGATCAAAATTCTGTATCCATTAAGGATTGGGTTTGACAGCAAGTAATAGAAAATCTGACCAAACAGTGGCTTAAATTAATTAGACATTTCATTTTTCTTGCAAACAAAGATGAGTCCAGAGGTAGGTGTTAGCAGAATACAAAGATAAAGAGAGTTTAACATGCATGGAGAGGGACAATCAAAGTATCAGCATAGTGCCAAGTCACTAAATAAAAGATAATCATGTACCTTATGTTAAGCTCACCCATTCAAAATTCAATTTCTAAATATCCTTAATGACTACCATGTGTTAAGTATTCTGGTAGGCAATTAGCATTATATCATTAAAACGATCATAAAAGCTTACTAAGGCTGCTTTATATGTTTTATATAAAATAATCCTTATATGAAATTAATTCCTTGGGTTAATTTTTATCTTTATCTCCGTTTTTCAAGTAAGGAAACTGAGGCTCACAGAGGTTAAGCAACTTTCCCAAGATCATGTAGCAAGTGAATGGATTCAGCAGGGAACAAGACATCCATACACCTTGCTCTAGTGCATCTTAGAATCTGATATTGTCACTAAAAATTATCCTAGATTCTTTCAAAAGACAACATCAGCTCATTCACATTATGTAGTCAATGAAGCATAGTGCTTTCTGAGCTTCTCTAATTATGTTTCAAATCCAATAAGCTCAACAAGCAAATTATGTTTAACAACAATAACCAGGGTTTATTAGACAAAAATAATAATAAAGAGGAAAAACTGTGGCAGAGGGAAATATAGAAAGAGGAAAAAGTATGGAAGAGGGAAGATAGAACGTAGTGAAAGAAGCTAAAGAAAAGCACTTCCTGAAAAACAAATATTAACCTTCAAAAAGATATAAAAGACTTCCATTTGCAGCATACAGAGACGAGATATCCTGAAAGCCATTGGCCATAAAACACCTGGAAATGCCAGATAAAAATAATTGAAACACTTTTAAATGAATTGCTGAGCTTAAAAGAAAGTATGACAAATCTCCAGATTCAAAAATAAAATCATGAAATGAAAGCCCAACCCAGCAGCTGGCTATCTATTTCCAGTATACTTGAACTTTCAGTTTTAATAGGTGGCTCTTTGCATATAAATAGTAAATTAGTAAGAAAAACAGGAAGAATGCGCAAATATGGTAATAATACTACAAAACAAAACAGACCTCTCAATTATGTGCAAATAAAGATAAAAAAATGGATGAACTGCTATCTAGAAGAGTCAAAAAGCAATAAGATACTTTTTGTTAAGTCAAGGACAAGACTAGACAGTTAACTGTCACCACTATATAACTCTGTTCTCAACATACTAATCAAAGCAATTAAACAAAAGACAAAAATAAGAGATATAAACAGTAAAAACGAAGAGGTGACATTTACATTTTTTGAAGACTGGGTGTTTATAAGCCTGGAAAATCCAAAACAACCCACTCAAAATGACCACACTGCAAAAAAAAATATGAAAATTCAGAAAGGTGACCAATTTCAAAAAGTTCAAAATCAATTCAAAACACAGACAAAAACCAGTTACAAGACATGCTAGAGAAGAAAACAACACATGCTCAAAAATAGTGTCAGAAAGATAAAATATCTAGAAATAACCCTAATCTAAATGTAAAAACTCTATGAAGAAATATTTTAAACACTACTGAGAGAGACACAACATAAGGCCTTAATAACTGGGAGGATATATCCTTTTATTGGATAAGAATAGTCAGTGTTGCAAAAATGCCAATTCTCCATAAATAGTATGCTTGCTATAATTGAAGTTAAAATAAAATAAGATTTTCTTTATAAATAGGCAAGCTGAGTCCAAAATTCCCATGGAAAAAAAACAAATAGGAAAATTCTTACAAAATAAAAAGAGCAATTAAAATTGTATAATGGTACTAAAACACTCAAGAGACACCCAATGAAACAAAATAAAAAAATCAGAAACTTTACTGAAGTCATTTATCAAATCTAGGAGTCTTTAGGGTTTTCTTTATAGCATCAGATCAATAGAGATAATTTTACTTCTTTTCCAGTTCGGATAACTTTTATTTTTTCTCTTGCCTGATTGGTATAGCTAGGACTTCCAGTACTATGTTGAAGAGGAGTGGTGAAAGTGGGCATCCTTGCCTTGTTCCAGTTCTTAGGGGAAATGCTTTCAACTTTTCCCCATTCAGTAGGATATTGTCTGTGGGTTTGTTGTATATGGACTTTTATTATTTTAAGGTACTTGTTTAGCTTATTGAGAGTTTTCATTATGAAACAATGATTAATTTTATTGTATGCTTTTTCTGCATCTATTGAGATAATCACATAGTTTTTAAGTCTGCTTATGTGTTGAATCACATTTATTGATTTGATTATTGAATACTTTTGCATCCTTGTATATGTTGAATCATCCTTGCAACCCTGAATAAAACCCTTGATCATGATGTATTATCTTTTTGATGTGCTTTTGGATTCAATTGCTAGTATTATATTAAGGATTTTGCATCTGTGTTCATCAGAGTTATTGGCCTGTAGTTTTCTTTTTCTGTTATGTCTTTGCCTGGCTTTGTTATTAAGGTGATACTGGCTTTGTAGAATAAGTTGGGGAGGATTACTTTCTCCTTAATTTTTTAGAACAATTTCAGTAGGATTGGTACCAACTTTTTGTATGGCCGATAGAATTCAGCTGTGAATCTGTCTGGTCCTGGGATTTTTTATTTTTATTTTTATTTTTATTTTAATTTTTTTTGACAATTTTTTATTACTGATTCAATCCCATTACTCATTATTGGTCTGTTCAGGATTTTTATTTCTTCTGGTTCAGTCTTGGGAAGTTGTATTTTTCAGAAACTTACTCATTTCCTCTATGTTTTCTAGTTTGTGAGTGTAGATAAAACGGGAAAAGTTCCCTTGCTCCCCTCGCAGGGCGTGCAATGGGGGTGTAGCTCACTTCTTAGGTGCCCTGCTGCTCCAACACCTAGGGGAAGCATGCAGAAGGGCACGTCGTGGGGCTCCCACAGCCTCTAGGATTGCGTGTTTTGCAGCTCCCGAAGCCCCAGTGGGCTTGTGTTACAATGTGCTCTTTCAGCTTAGCCACGTGCAGGCAGCTCCTGTTAATCAGCTCAGTAACACCCTGTGCCTTATGGCAAGGACAGAGGGCTTTCTGTACTCCGGGTTCCCAGGTACTTGCCTAATTAGTGTACCGGAAAAATCGAATCACACGTGGGCTTGGAGGATGGGCGTGAGCTTTTTTATTAGGTGGTGGAAGTAGCTCTCAGCAGGTGGATGGGGAGCCAGAACGGGGATGGAGTGGGAAGGTGGTCCTCAGACGGGCTCTCCTCTGACCATCCTCGGCCAAATTCCACGTCATCCACATCGTTCTGCTGTCAATGGGTATGTTCTTCTGCCGGTGTGTTCCTGTCGACATTCAGTCGCCTGTGCCTGTGCCCGCTAGGGTCTCAGGGTTTTTATAGGCACAGCATTGGGATCATGGTAGGCCAGAGTGGTCTTAGAAAATGCAACATTTGGGCTTGAAAACAGAAGAGACTTAGATCCATGGCACAAGCCTAAGGGTGGAGCCCTCACCAGGGACCCCACCCTTCTCTACCCAGCACTTCCCAGACCCCGTCCCATATCACAGAGATGCTCATAGTAGTCTATGATGATCTTTTGCATTTCTATGTTATCAGTTGTAATGTCACCTTTGTCATTTCTAATTGTGCTTACTTGAATCTTGTCTTTTTTTCTTGGTTAATGCAGCTAATGAACAATCAATTTTGTTTATCTTTTCCAAAAATCAACATTTTGTTTCATTTATCCTTTGTATGACTGTGTGGTGTATGTGCAACTTTTTTTAAATCTCAATTTCATTTAGTTCTGCTCTGATTTTTGCTGTTTCTTGTCTTCTGCTAGCTTCGGGTTTGGTTGGTCCTTGTTTTTCCTAATGTTGTTCCTTGAGGTACACTGATTTTTAACTGATGATCTTTCTATATTTTTATGTAGGCTTTTAACACTATAAACTTTCCTCTTAGCACTGCTTTTGCTGTATCCTAGAAGCATTGGTATGTTGTGTCTCTATTTTCATTCATTTACTTTTTTTTTAATTTTCACCTTAACTTTGTCTTGAATGGAAGTGTTTGACAAAGAAGCATCTTTCTAAGCTAACTTTTAGAACATATTATTAGAACATGTTTTCTTTCTCCATTAGGCCCTAACAGGTCAAGTAGAGAAATCCAGGAAGAAAAGGCAAATGCAAGCATGCTGTCTTTAAAATGCATCACAGTTTTCTTTCAGTAAATGGAAGAGTTTGACAGAGAAACGACTTCATAAGCAGACATTAAGAGTGGTTTTTTTTTTTTAATCCAGAGTTAGGTGGAAACACTTTGAGGTCTTTGAGATGTGATTTAGGTGTCATTTCATTCCAGAAGTAAAGATGGATTGCTAGATATATTTATTATTCAATAATTAATACTGTATCAACAAGGTATCATGTGAAGAAATATTACTTTATTCCTATCTTACTCCTTATTTACAAGCAAATATCAAATACAGCAGTGATTTAAACCATTTATTTTAAGAAGTTGAAAAGAAAAAGAAATCATGAAATATTATCAAACACTAAGGAAAAACATTTCTTTTTCTTTAATCTTAGGGTGGAAAAGGCCTTTCTAAGTGTGACACAAATAAATCCATGAGCCAAAAGAAGAAAGATTAACAAACCCAAATACATGTAGAAAAAGGTACAGTTCTTGGCCAGGCATGGTGGCACACACCTACTATATATAATCCAGCACTTTGGGAGGTGAAGATGGGAGGATCACCTGAGGTCAGGAGTTCAAGACCAGCCTGGCCAACATGGTGAAACCCAGTATCTATTAAAAATACAAAAATTAGCTGGGAGTAGTGGCAGGCATCTGTAGTCTCAGCTCTTGGGAGGCTGAGGCAAGAGAGTTGCTTGAATCCAGGAGTTGGAGGTTGCAGTGAGCCGAGATCTCGCCCTTCGCGCCACTGTACTCCAACCTGGGCAAAAGACTGAGACTTCATCTCAAAAAAAAAAAACAAAGAAGAAGAAGAAGAAAAAGAAAAAGATACACTGCATCATGGTGAAAAACAAATAGAAAAAAATATTTGCAGCAGTAAGTCCTTAACCACTAATATAAAATAAATTTCTAAAGCCAATGGACCCAAAGAAATAGACAAAGAATCTTAACAGATGATTTACAATACAATATAAATGGCTCGTAACATTTATAAGATGCTGACCTTCACTCATGTTAAAAGAAATGCTTAATAAAACTACAAGATTCAATTTATTATCTTAATAGAAATGGCTCTTAAACATTTTGAATGTTTCTATTAAGATAATGTTGAACTTCATTAACAAAAGAAATTCTAAATAAAACTATAGAATACCATTTTTTATTTTATTTATTACCTCATTAAATCAGAACCCCAAACACCAAAAAGTTTGATAATTATCGGTGAGGTTAACAGAACGAGACTCCGTCTCAAAAAAAAAAAGATAAACAGGTTGTTATCCTCTTCATGGAAGTGAAACTAGCGCTACTTTTGAGATAATCTAACAATGTCTACCAAATTTTAAAAGGCACAGTTTCTTTGTCCCAACAACTCTATATCTACAAATGTATCCTTTAGAAATGCAACAATATGTGCTCAGCATTGTAAGTACAAAGCTACTCACTGGGCATGACCAAAGATTGAGCAAAAGACTGGAGGAAACCCATTGGTAGGGATGGATTAAATGCATTTTGTTACCTTTGTATAATAAATTAATAAACAGCCACTGAAATGTGTAACTCTATAGGTTCCGAAACTGAACAATTCCCAATATATGTTGCTTAGTGCAAAAAGATGGGAAACTGTATGATATGCCTTTTGTGTGAAAAATAGAACACGGATATATTTATGGCTCTGTTAAGTATAGATCATATCTGAAATGACGTAATAAACTGATTGCAGTTGACTCAGACAGAAAGTTGCACTGCTGGTAGATAATTTTCTACCAACTGGGAGACATAGATAAGTAAGAAATTTGTTTTTCATTGTATCTTTTTATGTACCATTTAAGCTGTGTACAACATACAGTTGTCTCTGAGTATCCTCAGAACTTTGGCTCTGGGATCCCAAACAAGTAACAAAAATCGTGGATTCTCTAGCCCCTTATACAAATGGTGTAGTATTTGCATGTAACCTACACATATCCTCTCCTGTATAATATTATATACTCTTCTTGAACAAAAGAAGAGATGTGTCTTTGCCAATGGGAGTTAGTTAGAAATAATATACCAATATAAGCAGAACTTGAAGAGTAAACTGCAGAAGGAAAATATATCTATTTGCTCTGTTGTTAAAGTCACATTAGTAATTTGAGTATAATTCTGCATCACTCGTTCTAATAAGCTTCTTAAGAAGAATTTAGCAAATCAAGTAAAATAACATTATTTTAATGTAGCTGCTCTTTAAAAATTATATAGTTCTTACAAAAAAACACATTAAAAAAAGAAATGTGTATTAGTTCACCTAACTTTCAGTTCAGATGCTTCACATTTACTGGAGTGCGATGCATCTATATTCATAAACAAAAAGTTCTCTAAATCTACTTTAGCCATGCCAGTGTGAACAATTTTCTGAGTTGACTAGAATCATATACATAATAATAATAATCTTATTGGCAAAAGTTTTATTTTAACTGATCTATGGTGATAATGTAATTTTAGAAAATATCATAACTACTTTTAATATGTGATAAATTTTAAAGCTTACTGTATAAGGCATAAACATGAAAAGATAATAAATTCTGTTAGGATAATATTCAGGGATCTCCTGATGGAAATATAAAATTTTTTAGGGAGGAAAACACAGCTGTGTGGCTATTCACCTAAAATTATAAAACTATCATATGGGAATATGTTATAGGAAACATTCTAAAAATAGATTTTATTATTTATGCTTCCCTGGACTTATTTCCAAGATTTCATTCTTATTTCCTACCACAGTTTTTACCATGAAAGATCTCAAAAAAATTAAAATGAGACTCTGGTGGATATGGCAGGCTTCATTTCCCCCCCAACTTCTAAACACAAACTTTACCAAACAATCCTCAAGATCAAAGTAAGCAACCCAAAAAATTCCAAAAATTCAACAATATCAGCCCCACTTTGGGAGGCCGAGACGGGCAGTTCATGAGGTCAGGAGATCGAGACCATCCTAGTTAACACAATGAAACCCCATCTCTACTAAAAACACAAAAAATTAGCCAGGTGTGGTGGCTACTCGGGAGGCTGAGGCAGGAGAATGACATGAACCCAGGAGCCAGAGCTTGCTGTGAGCCGAGATCGTGCCACTGCACTCCAGCCTGGGCAACAGAGCGAGACTCAGTATCAAAAAAAAAAAAAAAAAAAAAATCAGTCCATTGCCTTAACTGACATATGAACAATGAGCCTATAGTGTGTATTCAATATTATACCATGGCCACTGCTATCTAAAAAATTGCAACCAAGTGAGAAACACACAAATACTTACTCAAAAATGTACATAATATAAGAGAATTTATAGGTAAGAATTGAATGGATGTGGGAGTGCTATAGATTCAAAATGTTTTAGGAGTCCAAAGGAAAGGGAGACCAAAGAAGGCCACGATAACCTGCAAAGGCCTCAAGCTTTCATCATATTGTTATAAACAGGAAGGATTTTTTTTTAAAGTTTATTCTGAGTAAAACATATGAAAGTAGAAGTTTATGGAAAGTAGAAGAAATTAGATTGACACTTGTGAAATGTGTATGTTGGAAAATAACAGGAAGTAACTAAAATAAATAGGAAGAAGACAGGCCATGGGGGCTGTGGAATCTTTGGAAGTTAAAATACGATCCTACTATCGCACAACCAGACGGGGCTCAAGCCGAGAAACAGCCCACACAGAACCTGTTGCATTATTTGTTCACAAAGCCCTATCTCAAATATATTGTACAGAACTTGCATGTTAGAAAAAACTTATTTCCAGAGCAAATAGCTGTTCGGATAGGCTAATGATCCTATCATCATGCAAACATGTCTTCAACTTTATTCCTGTATTACAGAACTTCTCCAGTCAGATCTTCCTCCAGCAGGTGCCCATTCGGCAAAACTCCTCCTTTGTCACCTCTTTGTCTTTGCTTGCTGCTGCTCCATCTGGAGACAGCACACTTCTTCCTGATGGCTTAGGAAGGAATTCTATCTGCTCTTAGATCATGAACTCCCGGAACATTCTGCTATCCATCCCAGTCCTCTAAACCTACACTGGTATCTCCTTTCTTTGAATCTTTTTAGGATTTACAATTTATACCACATGATTGAGCCTATACAAGATAACCTATTTTGTATTGTTCTCTAATCTTTATGTCATTAAGTGTCTTAGTAAAAACAGATGTATACACAGGAATCACTTCATATTTTTTATTTGTCTTGCATAGCTCTAGATGTATATTATCTTTATTCTCTTCCCTTTTCTTTAGTACAGTGTTGCTCACGTAGTCCCAGGGATCAGCAATACTGATGGCTAACATAGCCAGTATCTTCAATATCCTCTCCTGGGAGAGGTGAATAGAACATGAAACTAGGAACATTTTGCAAATTTCCAAGTCACTTAACCTTTTAAAGATGATCTCACCGAACACTATAGCAGATAATACAGAGGGCTAAAATAATGAAGATGGATTTTTCCTTTGTTCTTTTTTCTGTTTTAAAAACATAGAGAAATGAATTATGGATTCTAAAGTCTGAAATGTTCAGTTCACCCACTTCAGAAAAATAAGTATATTAAAATGCAATGTTTACTTAAAAGTTTCTCCTAGTGGCATCCAAAATTTAAAATCCAGATGAGTCACAAGTTTCTCTATGTTTAATTCAGGGAGTAGAACTTAGTCCAAGGTCAGCAAAAACCAGATTGATATGTAAAATGGTGCCCCCTAGTAGTTTACAGCACTCCTTCAAGGAGTGAAATAGTCCCAGAGTTACTCAATTAGCAATGGATTAATTTGATAGTTGGGTAGTTAGTTAGAATTCAAAATATTTCATTAAGGAAAGTATTGGCTGAAGTGTTCATTCTTGCCATTCTTGCAAAACGAGGTGGCATATACCTTTGTACTTTCCTTTGTAATAACTTTGGCATGTACACATGTATGAGGCAAGATGATTTAAGAGGGGGATTTTATAATGTTATCAGGTGCTTCCTTAAAACTCTTCCACTGAAGATGGACAGTATATTCTCAGAGTGCCATAATTCTTCTCATTATTCCCAGATGACAATTTGTCATGTCAAGAGATACAGGAAGACTTTTATACATACAAATATTTCTCTCTTTTTTTTTTTTTTTTGAGACGGAGTCTCGCTCTGTCACCCAGGCTGGAGTGCAGTGGCGCGATCTCGGCTCACTGCAAGCTCCACCTCCCAAGTTCACGCCATTCTCCTCCCTCAGCCTCCCCAGGAGCTGGGACTACAGGCGCCCGCCACAACGCCTGGCTAAATTTTTGTTTCTTTACTAGAGACGGGTTTCTCCATATTAGCCAGGATGGTCTCGATCTCCTGACCTTGTGATCCACCTGCCTCAGCCTCCCAAAGTGCTGGGATTCCAGGCATGAGCCACTGCGCCTGGCCCAAACATTTCTCTTTATCATCGCTCACAGTCTCTAGCAACAATTCAACAGGTTAGTCAGTGTGTGGGGGACTCTGCAAGGCCCTAATTATAGGAATTATGAACTAAAAAGTCTAGGCCTGGAATTAGCCTAGTCATGAGTGACTCCCTTCTGGTTTGGTCGGGTGTGTTGGGGCCTAGGGTAGGAGCACAGTCCAAAACAATGGCCTCCCATAAATTGTATTGAATACTGATCAGAGCACCTCATTAAACAGGTAAATCATTAATTCTGCAGTCCCCTGAGCATGAGTTTCAGGGTCAAGGAGCAGATAAGTGGAGGTCTTGGAGGAGAGGAAGAATTCAATATAGCAAAAGAAAAAAAAAAAGAGGCCATGATTCCTTTCTTCAAAGGAGCTTACACTCTGCACAAGAAAAAACATTCAATCGTCCTTTCAGAGTAAAGTAAGAATTTATATAAAACAAAGTACTCTTTTGCTTACACAGAGCAAGGAATAGTTTATAATTTAACATATATGAGAAAGTCTATTTCTTATTATCAGCTTTCCCTTAAAATTCCACATTCCATAGGATGTAAGCTGACTTCTTAATTTGAAACAAATTATACTACCAATTCATTAAAGGTCAATCTTAGTCTTTAATGTAAGTAAAGAGCTCTAAAAATCAGTTCATTCTCCAATGAATCCCATGAGGTGACAAACTTCCTCAGAAACATGGAGCCTCTCATCCATTTAGCATCCCAGGCTTTAGTAGAAACAGCCTGGAATCACCAGGCATTTGAGGAAAGTCTCAATTGTCAAAGGCAAAGACAAAAATAAACAAGTGGGGGAAACTGCAAAAAAAAAAAAAAAAAAAAAAAAAAAAAAAAAAAAAGAAAGAAAGACTGGCCTGAAAGAAGGAAACTTAAAAAGAAAACTATCACTAAAAATCCACAGAGAAGGGCTTCTGAACCTCACCAGGATAGAGTAACGGCAACTGAATGTATTATCTTCCTGCCTTAAACACCTAGAAAACTTGATATGAAAAGATGGTTTTCAGACAATGGACAATAAGCAGGGCAGGGCAGGGCTGTGGTCTCTGAGAGAAGGGAAACCAGCCAGATGAGCCCTACAGTTGACCCAGATGGAGGCAGTCTCTGGGCTGCAAGGAAGGGAGAGGGATCTAAAGAGAGCACAGAGATGAGGAGATAGAGATGGAGTGCAGGGAGGCCTGGATGGTTGGAATTTGCAGGATCAAGTACAAGGGAGGAGGAACTGTTGGCGGGGGAGTGTGCCTAAGCTGGAGACCTGAGGATAAGGGCTGATTGGAACATGTGTGCAAGGCAGGAAAGCACTTCCAGAAAGGAATAGAACAATTCCTACAGGCCACACAGAACCAGGAATAGTTCATATTCCCACTAACCTTTGGGAGTAGGAAAACAGTAGCAAAGTGGGATGAGAGACTGTTCAAGGAACTGCCGCTTTTCCTAAGAGGCCTTGTGGAACTATTTGACTCTTGAAGCTATGCGCCTACATAGCCCTAATCAAAACAATGTTTAAAGAAACACTTATTATAGCAGCACTATTCACAATAGCCAACAAGTGGAAACAACCCAAACATCCATCAACAGATAAATGGACAAACAAACTGGTATAGCCATACAGCAGAATATTATTCTGCTATGAAAAGACAGTCCTGATATATGCTAAAATGTAATGAATCTGTATTATGCTGAATGAGAGAAACTGGACACATAATATATGATTCCACTTACATGAAGTAGCCAGAATAGACAAATCCATCCAAGCAAAGTGCAGTGATGATTGCCAGGGGCTGGGGAAGGGGAGGAATGGGCAGAAACTGCTTAATTATGCCTAGTGTTCCATTATTGGAATGCTAAGTTTGTGGGAGTTATTTACGTGCTACTGCTCAAGGTCATTGCCAAAGCTCTGATTTTTCACACAAAAAATTTGTGACCTCCGGCATAAATGGCTTAATGGGTAAGAGATTTTACTTTGCAGCGATGGATTTTTTGGAGCCAGATAGAGCTGATGGTTGCACAACATTATGATTGTACTAAATGCCACTGAATTGTTCATTTTAAAACAATTCATGTTACTGAATTTCACCTCAATAAATTATTTCTAAAAAACACTTATTAGACAAAAACAACAGATGCTATATGTATTCAAGTTTTGAATGCGAATTGCCAATTATTGAGCTCTAGTTAAGCTTTGTAGTAACTAACACAATTTATTTTCTCCAGAAAGCTTGAGGGAAAGACTTCCAAAAGATTAGATCCTCAGTAAATGGCAGTCATCATTGCTGAAATATTAACATAACAAAGTTGCTAATTTGTTTGTAATTTACCAAAGAAGTAAACAGGGCCAAGAGAGTGGGGGTGGCTGTTGATGCTAAAATCTCTACCACATTTGTAGAGGGAAGCTTTGAAGCACCTTTGTTGTTTAGCAAAATACAAATTGCTTTTTGATTCAACACTACTACCACAAGTGGAAAATTTCTCCTAATTTAAACTCAGCTGAAGAAGAGAATTAGATCTAAGTGTATAATGAATGAGAGCTATTTAGAAACATGAATATAAATGTCCCATGGTTTATGGTCATTCCTTCCATTTCAACAGCTTATGCGTTTGTCTTCTCCAGCTTGTATTTGTATTCTGATAGCAAAGATTTTTATCTGTATCTATGTTCCTCCTATTTCTATGCCTTTTGACACAGGAAAAGCTGAAAAATACAACGACTTTGGGTTCGGATTTCTTTTTATTTGAAGGAAAATTAAAGTGACAAAGAAACATCATAAGAATGTTTTTTGTGGGGGTTTGTTTTGTTTTGTTTTTTGTTTGTTTGTTCGTTTTTTACAGCCTCCCTTTTTCCTTTGTTTTAATAAGAAAAAAATTAACAAGAGTTTTTTTTTTTTCCTTTTGGATTTCAATGTAGAGGCAATATAAGGCAGGGAAAAGCAAGTGGGGTTTGAGAGTCAGGACTTCTATTTTAATCCCTGTCCCACACCTTATAAACTTACTTGCATTTCAGTACACACAGTAGATGCTCAATACATGGAACCTGTAATTATTATCATTATCCCAAAGGAACAGAGGTTTGAAAGATAAGAGAAGGGAAGAACATGAAGAAGGAAGGAAAATGGGAAAAGCAGGGAACAGAAATGGGCAAGGAAAGAGTAAGGAAAAATCTTGAGATACTCTTGTGAGTTACCTAGTGCACATGCTGAATGAAATGCAAGCATCCTGAATCTCCACTCAAATTCTGCTTTTACTATTTATCTTCCTCACTTCCTCTGCTCTTTTCTCTCTTTGAAGATGTTATTCTAAGTGTCTCATAAGTTTCCATCTCCACGTGGATAGTGCAATATGAATATACAAAATTCATTAATGGGGTAAAGGGATGGCAAACCAACAAGGTAAATAAGGTGTATCGGGTCAAACTTTAACTAGATCTGAACATAAAGGAAACTCAGCTGTTTAAGGCAAAAGGTCAGAACTTTATTTTTCCTTATGAAACTTTTCTATGACTATTAAACGTAATAAAGAGGCACACCTTGTTTTATTGTGCTCACTTTATTGCACTTCATAAATGCTGCATGTGTGTGTGTGTGTGTGTGTGTGTGTGTGTGTGTGTGTGTGTGATAGACTCTCACTCTGTTGACCAGGCTGGAGTGGGATGCAGTGGCACAATCTCGGCTTACTGCAACCTACGCCTCCCAGGTTCAAGCAATTCTCCTGCCTCAGCCTCCCAAGTAGTTGGGATTACAGGCACCCGCCACCACACCCAGCTAATTTTTATATTTTTAGTAGAGATGAGGTTTCACCATCTTGGCCAAGCTATTTCTCAAAAATTGCTGGGATTACAGGCATGAGCCACTGCACCTGGCCACAAATGCCACTTTTTTTTACAAATTGAAGGTTTGTGGCAACCCTGCATCTAGCAAGTCTATTGGTCCCAATTTTCCAACTGCATGCGCTCGCTTTGTGTTTCTCTATCACATTTTGGCAGTTCTGGAAATGTCTCAAACTTTTTCATTGCTAAGGTGATCCGTGATGGGTGATTTTTGATGTTACTATTGTCATTGTTTGGGGAGCCGCCACAGACTGTGCCCATCCAAGACAGCAAACGTAAGTAATAAATTTTGTGTGCTCTGACTGCTCCACTGACCTACCATTCCCCCATCTCTCTCCTTCTCTTCAGTCATTCCTATTCCCTGAGACACCACAACACTGAGTTAGTATCGGGGGAAACCACCCCCGATAATTCAATATGAATCCTTTTCTATTTTCCCTAAGTGTTGGCCAGTCTGAGAAATAAAGGGAAAGAGTATAAAAGAGAGAAATTTTAAAGCTGGGTGTCCAGGGGAGACATCACATGTTGGCAGGTTCTGTGATGCCCTCTGAGCCGTAAAACCAGCAAGTTTTTATTAGCAATTTTCAGAGGGGAGGAAGTGTATGAATAGGGTGTGGGTCACAGAGATCAAATGCTTTAAAGGCAACAAAAGATCACAAGGCAGAAGGTCAGGGCAAGATCACAAGGTCAGGGCAAAACTAGAATCACTAATGAACTTCCATGTCCCGCTGTGTACTCATTGTCATTGATAAGCATTTTAACAGGGTTCAAGAGCAGAGAACCAGTCTGACTAGAATTTGCCAGGCTGGAATTTCCTAATCCTAGCAAGCCTGGGGGCACTGCAGGAGACTAGGGCATGTTTTATCCCTATCTACACCTGCATAAAGGTAGATACTCCCACTGCAGCCATTTCAGAGTCCTCCCCTGGGAATACATTCTTTTCCCAGGGCTGTTAATTATTAATATTCCTTACTGGGGAAAGAATTCAGCAATACTTCTCTTACCCATTTTCAGTAATAAGAGAAATATGGCTCTGTCCTGCCCAGTCCACAGGCAGCCATACTTTAAGGTCATCTCCCTTTTTCCCTGAACATTGCTGTTATCCTGTTCTTTTTCCAAGGTGCCCAGATTTCACATTGTTTAAACACACATGCTCTACAAACAATTTGTGCAGTTAACACAATCATCACAGGGTCCTGAGGCGACATACATCCTCAGCTTATGAAGATGCTGGGATTAAGAGATTAAAGTAAAGACAGGCATAGGAAATCACAAGAGCCTTGATTGGGGAAGTGATAAACGTCCATGAAATCTTCACAATTCATGTTGAGATATTGCAGTAAAGACAGGCATAAGAAATTATAAAAGTTTTAATTTGGGGAACTAATAAATGTCCATGAAATCTTCATAGTTTATGTTCTTCTGCCATGGCTTCAGCCGGTCCCTCCATTCAGGGTCCCTGACTTCCCGCAGCAAGTTAGGCCAGTTAGTAACCCTACAATGACATCTAAGTGTTCAAGTAAAATGAAGATTCACATGTCTCTCACTTTAAATCAAAAGCTAGAAATGATTAAGCTTAATGAGGAAGGTATGTCAAAAACAAACATAGTCCAAAAGCTAGGTTTCTTCAGCCAGAACAGTTAGCCAAATTAGGCATGCAAAAGAAAATTTCCTGTAGGAAATCAAGAACTACTCCAGGGAACACAAAAATGACAAGAAAATGAAATAGCTTTGTTGCTGAAAAGTTTGAGTGGTCAGGATAGAAGATCAAACTAGACATGACGTTTCCTTAAGCCAAACTCTAATTCAGAGCAAGACTCTAATTCTCTTCAATTCTGTGAAGGCTAAGAGAGGTGAGGAAGCTGCAGAAGAAAAGTTGGAAGCTAGCAGAGATTGGTTCACAAGGTTTAAAAAGCCATCTCCATAACATAAAAGTGCAAGATTAAGCAGCAAGTGCTGATGTAGAAGCTGCACAAGTTATCCAGAAGATCTAACATCATTGATGAAGGTGGCTACACTAAACCACAAAGGAGATTAAACAGTCTTCTATTGGAAGATGTCACATCACCTAGAACTTTCATAGCTAGAGAGGAGAAGTCAATGCCCAGCTTCAAAGAGTCAAAAGACAAGCTGATTCTCTTTAGGGACTAATTCAGCTGATGACTCTCAGTTGATGCTAATTCTCAGAGACCATTCTGAAAAATCCTGGGTCTTTAAGAATTATGCTAAACCACTCTGCATTTGCTCTAGGAATGGAACAAGAAAGCCTGGATGACAGTGTATGTGTTTACAGCGTGATTTAAGCACATTGTTGATGTGTACTGCTTAAGAAAAAAAGATTCCTTTCAAAATATTACTGCTTACTGACAATGCATCTGGTCACCCAAGAGCTCTGATGGAGATGTGCAAAGAAGATGAATGTTATTTTCATGCCTTGTAACACAGCATACATTCTGCAGCCCATGGATCAAGTTATTATTTCAACTGTCAAGTCTTGTTATTTAAGAAATGCATTTCATGGCCGAGCACAGTGGTTCATGCCTATAATCCCAGCACTTGGGAGGCCAAGGTGGGTGGATCACGAGGTCAGGAGATCAAGACTATCCTGGCTAACATAGTGAAATCCCATCTCTACCAAAAATACAAAAAAAACTAGCCAGGCACGGTGGCGGGCACCTGTAGTCCCAGTTACTCCAGAGGCTGAGGCAGGAGAATGGTGTGAACCCAGGAGGCGGAGCTTGCAGTAAGCTGAGAGCACACCACTGCACTCCAGCCTGGGCAACAGAGTGAGACTCCGTCCAAAAAAAAAAGAAAGGAAAAGGAAAAAAGAAATGCATTTCATAAGGCTATGTCTGCATTGATAGTGATTCCACTGATGGATCTGGGCAAAGTGAAAACTTGCTGGAAAGAATCACCATTCTACATGCCATTAAGAATGTGATTCATGGGAGAAGGTCAACATATTGACATTAACAGGAGTTGGGAAGAAGCTGATTTCAACCTCATGCATGACTTCAAGGAATTCAAGAGTAACGGTAGATGTGGTGGAAATAGAACGAGAACTAGAATTAGAAATGGAGCCTGAAGATATGAATGAGTTGCTGCAATCTCATGATAAAATGTTAACAGGTTGAATGTGAGAACTTGCACCTGTAATCCCAACACTTTGGGAGGCCAAGGTGGGAGGATCACTTGAGGAGTTTCTAGCAAAAAACTGAAGTTTGGGACCAGCCTGGGCAACATGGTGAAACTTCATCTCTATAAAAATACAAAACAAATTAGCTGGGACCAGGCACAATGGCTCATGCCTGTAATCTCAGCACTTTGGGAGGCCAAGGCAGGCAGATCACTTGAGACCAGGAGTTTGAGACCAGCCTGGCCAACGTGGCGAAACCCCATCTCTACTAAAAATAAAAAATTTTCTGGTGTGATAGCGCATACCTGTAATCCCAACTACTTGGGAGACTGAGGCACAAGAATCACTTGAGCATGGGAAGGAGAGGTTGCAGTGAGTTGAGTTCAGGCCACTGCACTCCAGCCTGGGTGACAGAGCAGGATCCTGTCTTAAAAAAAAAAAAAAAAATCAACAGATGAGAAGTTGCTTTTTATACATGAGCAAAGAAAGTGGTGTCTTGAGATGTAATCTACTCCTGGTGAAGATGCTGTGAACATTGTTGAAATGACAACAAAGAATTTAGGATGTCACATAAAGGTATTTGATAAAACAATGGCAGTGTCTGAGAGATTGACTCCAATTTCGGAAGACATTCTACTGTATGTAAAATGCTGTCAACAGTACCACATGCTACAGAGAAATGTCCCTGAAAGGAAGAAACATTGATGAAACAAACTTCATTGTTATATTATTTTAAGAAATGGCCACAACCACTCCATCCTTCAGCAATCACCACCCTGATCAGTCAACAGCTATCAACATCAAGGCAAAATCCTCTCCTTGCAAAGAGATAACAACGTGCTGAAGGTTCAGTTAGTAATTTTTAGCAATATTTTTTAAACTATGTACTTTTTGACATCATGTCATTGCAAACTTAATAGACTACAGCACAATATAAACATAACTTTTATATGCACTGAGAAACCAAAAAATTAATGTGACTCACTTTATTGCGATATTCACTTTATTGAGGTGGTCTGGAACCGAACCTGCATTATCTCTGAGGTATGTTTGCACATGATCACCACAGGCAGTTTAGAAACACAGGAAGGTACAATAAAAAAAAAATATCACAGTAAACATTCCCACCCATAGATAACAAAGTTTTGTTTTTTTGTTTTTCCATTCAGTCTTTTATTTTTCTAGTCTTATGGTCTCAGGCTATAGTATGATATTGTCTCCTGATTTTCTAGTTTTTATTATATCATGAGCATTTTCCATATCATTAAGTATTTTTTCATAACATCATTTCTCTTGTAAAGACATATCTTAGTCCATTTACCATTAATAAAATATTAAAAATAAGGTTTCTACCCCAAACTTAGCCCCACTCCAAACACTTCTCATACCATAGTTGTAAAACAAATGGTTGATGCAAAAGGTAACATCTGCCTTAAGGTTTAAGTGTATAAGTATTGCCATATGTATCTTAGTTTTACAAGTAAAAATTAAGGGTATATCTAGAAAATTAAAGAAGTTGGAAGAGAATTAGAAATATTGCTTTCCTTTCCCAAGTATTTTTTTACTTTTCGTATTATACCTGTCATTTGTCAGTTTCCATGCTACCACAAGAACACTAGGTCATAGAAATGGCATGTATATAGAAACTGACATAGAAATGACGAGTATAATATGAAAAGTAAAAAAAAAAAATACTTGAGAAAGGAAGGCGCTATTTCTAATTCTCTTAATTTTCTCTTAGAAAAGTTCTTCTTCTCTCTCAAGTCCTTTTTCAACTTGAGTTTGTGACTTGATCTGGGGCAGGCAAGGCCATAGCCTCTAGTACACAAAGAGATCATTATTCTGCCACAGACATATGTAGTCCTTGACTTTTTCCTAGTCAAGGAGGCAATTTGCCAACAAAATAAACTAGGTCATTCATTCTCAGCTAACAACAAGTAAATGGTTTTCTTTAAAATTTGATCCAACCTATCCCAGACCAGACATAAAAATTAAAAATAAAAATAAAATCTCAGTCAGATGCCATCTTGAGCTGTTGCTATTTGTTTATTTCAAACAAGAAAAGATGAAATACACATTTTTTTAAAATCTCAGGAGACAAGAATTAGGGAAAAGCATCTTAACTATTTCAACCCCCTTAAGTACTCTTCCTTCCTAATAAAATACTTTGCACTATCTAAATGTTTATTGATGAGTGAATAAATGAAGAAAGGAATAAATCTCAGCATTTAGTGATGTGGAGAACTCAGAAACCAGAGAGCAAGAGTTGACTCACAAGCTTCGGCACTGGGCAAAGAGATGGCAATTAGAAATGCCTTTGTGCCCTGACCCCTCTGTTTACTAGTTTTGTTTTTGTGCAAGTCACTCTATGCTTTTTTTTTTCCTGCATGGAAAAAAATAAACATTAAGCCTCAGTTTCCTATCTATAAAATTACATTATAATAGTCTTCACAGGGTGATAGTTGAGATTATAATGTTTGTTTATATATGTTGTAAACCAGGGTCCCCAGGTACCAGTCCACGGTCTGTTAGAAACTGGGCTTCACAGCAAGAGGTGAGCAGTGAGTGAGTGAGCAAAACTTCATCTGTATTTACAGCCACTCCCCATCACTGGCATTACCACCTGAGCTCCACCTCCTATCAGATCAGTGGCAGCATTAGATTCTCATAGAAGCACAAACCCTATTGTGAACTGCGCGTGCAAGAGATCTAGGCTGCACTCTCCTTATGAGACTCTAATGCCTGATGATCTGTCACTGTCTCCCATTACCCCCAGATGGGACCATCTAGTTGCAGGAAAACATGCTCAGGGTTCCCACTGATTCTACATTATGGTGAGTTGTATAATTTATTTCTTTATATATTACAACGTAATAATAATAGAAATAATGTGCACAATAAATGTAATATGCTGAATTATCCCAAAACTATTCCCCCTTGAACCCCTGGTCCATGGAAAAATTGTCTCCCACAAAACTGGTCCCTGATGCCAAAAAGGTTGAGGACCGCTGTGGTAAATAGCAGGGTGAATGGATTTTGGAGACCAGTGAACTTCAGACCACATTCTAGTTCCTCGTTTTTCAATCATGTCCCCCGGTCAAGTTACTCAAACTCAATAAGCTTGTTTTCTCACCAGTGAAATGGCGATAACATTGATTTACAATACTATGGGTTTTAAATGTGACGATATATATATGACATGCTAAAAAGCAGCCTGGCTTTTTATCAGTAGAGGAAGAACCCTCTTTACCATTCTCCTTCACAACAGAAACTGATTTGGGAACTGTCACTCATGCTCATTTTGGGACACGTAGCCCAAGTCAAGAGGTATTGGAGCCCAAGGCAACCGGTATTGGAGCCCAAGGCAACCAGAACTCTACAGTCTTCTTCCATAGTTTCCAGCCTCCATCTCTTCTTCAGTGCTGATCTTTTCCAGCCATTAAATACTCATTTTCTCTGGAATTATAATTGTTTAAACCTGTTAAAACTTTTTTAGATATAGAATACATTATAATTATATTTCAAGAAGGCTTGATGTTACAAAAGCTGGAAAAAAATATTCGTATTTAATTTTGTTTTTGTTTCCTCCCTCTACTAGTTTCCCAAGAATACAATAACTTTTACTTTTCGTGGTATAGGTATCAGGCAGTAGAATTTTAGGAGACTCCTAGTATTTAAGCTGAAAGACATTTGACAGGTTTTAATAATGAAAATTTGTGTTCAAACTTTAATAATCTCATAAGAAGTTTAAAGAGTCAGCTTCAGAATTGTAGTCATGCTTCATTAATGCAATTATTACCAGCAGACACTATCTTTTCAAGCACATATTTTATTGAAAAAGCATAAATATTATAATGCTAAAGTACGATAGCAAATATATTAAGCTATGGTAGAGGGTACATTTTTTTCAAAACATCATTTATCTTGTGTAGCTGTACCTTAGTCCATTTACCATTAATAAAATATTAATAATAAGGTTTCTACCTTATTATTATAATTATACAATAATTATAATGTTGAAGTAGCTAAAGTGATTTAAGTTTTTTCAAAATATTTTTGCTTCCATTCACCCTCTGCTGCAAAGTTAATGTCTATGTTTTCCAAAATATAGAGGAATTGAGCCCCAGAAGCCACCCCCCTCCTAAGGAGATCACCCACTCAGAAATCATGTAAACAATTGCAGGAAACAGTTTAATCCAGAGTCACAAATTACGGCCTTCAAAGTCTTGTAATAGTTAATTTACAGGCCATGCAAAGAATGATCTTTGTGATAGCTTATTTCCAGAAAGCTGCCACCAGGTTTTTTTCCTCCCTATACAAGCATGCCATCCCCCATCAAAAAATGAAGTCAGTTCCCTCCCTCCTCTTGAAATTGGGCTGGATGGGAGACTTGCTTTATCAATAGAATGCAAACAAAAAAAAAAAAACTGATGCTCTGAAGCCAACATGAGCAAGGTAGAGGAATTCAAAATTCTTTTGATAATGTGTATATTCTTCACTGTGGTTTTAGAAACTAGAGAGAAGAGGATTGAAACAAAAAAAATGATCAGAAGTAACAATATAAAAATTCTGTTCTAAGGTGATTTCCCGATGAAAATAACGTACTGTATCATAAATGTATCCTCTACCATAGCTTAATGTATTCTCTATTGTACTTTAGAATTGTAATACTTATGCTTTTAAATTCTTTTTATTCAACTCTTTTAGCCCTACTTGGAGACTATAAATTAGAAATTTTAAAACCCTGACTTTTTAAACTTTTTCCAGCCTGACATGTCATTGATAAATGTAAATATTTGAAATTATATTTAAATATAAGAAAATTACAGCCAGGTGCAGTGGCTCATGCCTATAATCCCAGCACTTTGGGAGGCTGAGGAGGGCGGATCACCTGAGCTCGGGAGTTGAAGACCAGCATGACCAACACGTAGAAATCCCATCTCTACTAAAAATATAAAATTAGCCAGGCATGGTGGCACATGCCTGTAATCCTAGCTATTCAGGAAGTTGAGGCAGGAGAATTGCTTGAACCCCAGATGGAGGTTGCAGCGAGCTCAGATCGTGCCATTGCACTCCAACCTGGACAACAAGAGTGAAACTCCATCTCAAAAAAGGAAAAATTACTTTATTTAGAAAACAAGAGAACTTTCAGTGTAGTGACAATGTCTGTCTATTGTATCACAATCAATTAGCCCATCAATAGTTTTGCTTTTTTAAAAAAAGGAAACTAGACATTATGTTTTTATTTTATTTTTCAGATAATCTCTTTTTATTCTTTTATTCTATTTCAAAGGTCATTTGGCTGCATTTTAAATATATATTAAGAATAGATTAAGTCTGAGATTGATGAGATGCGTTGAAATATCTTAAATTTGGATCTTTGCAATCACCTTGCAATCATTTTCACATCTGCCAAAGCAAGTTTGCAAATTAACCAGTTTTAATCCATGGTGCTCACAGACAGTAAAAGGAATCTCCAATTTTCCCTTTTCTTTTTTTTTTAATGCACTTTCACTCTTGTTGCCCAGGCTGGAGTCCAATGGCACAGTCTCGGCTCACTGCAACCTCTGCCTCCCAGGTTCAAGTGATTCCCCTGTCTCAGCCTCCCAAGTAGCGGGGATTACAGGCATGCACCACCATGCCCAGCTAATTTTTGTATTTTTGGTAGAGACAGGGTTTCACCAGGTTGGTCAGGCTGGTCTCGAACTCCTGACCTCAGGTGATCTGCCCACCTTGGCCTCCCAAAGTGCTGGGATTATAGGCATGAGCCACCACGCCCAGTCCAATTTTCCTTTTATAACACATCTTAACTACTGCCTCCAAAATCTTAAATTAAATACCTTAACTACTGTGTTTATTGGCTTAAATTCATTAGGTTTTAGTAGAGGTGCAGGGTGCCAACACAAATTTCTTCTCTGTCATGTATGAAGCCAAGAAAGAATGGTATATAATTATTTTGTTTTGAAAATTAGTTTCGGGTTAGATCCACTTCAAAAGCTTGGAGCCCAACTTTGAAGTTTCTTCCACTTCAAAAGCTTTGTCTTGAAGTGTATTATGGAGACAAACACACGTGCACACACACACAGAGAGAGAGACGCATGCATGCATGAAGGCATCCTGCATTTTAAGGTTTATTGAGAATTACTTCCTGTGGTAAAAAATAAAAGCCATATAATGAATAGGGAAAGTCAGTCTGACAGAAAACTTGAAGAGTTACAGAAATCAAATTTTCCCTTATTTAAAAAAAAAAAAGCCACTAAATGTTTACTTTGCAAGAGTCTTAGGATGCTTTTTCTTTGTGTCTTATTCCATTAGTAACTTTCATCAAAATAATACAAGTTGTTCATCCTAAATAAGATAATATTGTAAATGGCTTGAGTATTTTTGAAAACCGTAATAAAATTTAAAATAGTATTTAAAAAGGAAGATACCACATAAATCCAAGGCTAAAAAGGGGTACTATTATTTGTCTTAGTTACCCAAAAATAATGTGAAGTATTATTTCATGAAATCAGGAACAGATAAAAGAGGCAGCATAAAAGAATATATGCTACTTGTTTTTTATTTAGAAGTTGGGTTTGTGGTAGTTCCTTAACGACGGGGTGTTTGTTTTGTTCACTTTCACGTGTCTTTCACTAGATTGGTGCCAATCACATTATAGGTACTCCAAAAGCATTTGCTAACTCAGTTAATGAATCACTAATAAACCAGAGAGGAAACAGAGAAAAGACAGCAAAGCGGATAGAATGTTACAGTTTACTACTCATAGATCAGAAAAAAAACAGTGCTGGAAGAAGCCTTCAGAAGTTGCCTAGACCTTTGCTCCTCTAAGTGTGGTCCACAGACCAGCAGCAGCTGCATCGTCTGAGAGTTTATTAGACATGCTGGGTCTCAGAGGCTACTCAGATGTAGTGAATCAGAACCTGCATTTTAACAAGAACCCGAGGTGATTCACATGCACAGTGAAGCCTGCAAAGCCCAGAGTGAGAGGAATATGGTACTCACAGTAGAGTCATATATTGGGACCCAGTGAGTGTCTGATAATTTACTGCAGGATGGGATAGAAATAAGAGAGGCCTGGCCAGGCACGGTGACTCACACCTGTAATCCCAGCACTTTGGGCGGCTGAGGCGGGCGGATCACGAGGTCAGGAGATCGAGACCATCCTGGCTAACACGGTGAAACCCTGTCTCTACTAAAAATACAAAAAATTATCAGGGGGTGGTGGGCACCTGTAGTCCCAGCTACTCGGGAGGCTGAGGCAGGAGAATGGCGTGAACCCGGGAGGCGGAGCTTGCAGTGAACCGAGATCAGGCCACAGCATTCCAGCCTGGGCGACAGAGCGAGACTCTGTCTCAAAAAAAAAAGAAAAGAAAAAACAAATAAGAGAGGCCTTGGAGAAAATGATCCCTCAGCTGATATTGGTAAAGAAGAGTCGATCTGAGGAATAGGCACAGGGCTGAAAAGAAAACAGAAGTCTCTGGTCAGAGGCTGGACAAATTGTCAACAAAATATGGTTGAAGACAAAATAGAAGTATTTGTCAATAGGTGGAGAAAACAACAGCAGTGGTGCATTAAACTGGGTGTCTTAGAAGTCCAAAAAGGTAGTAAGAACCTTTTGCTTCCTTGGATGGTCCATAAAGGTTACAGAGCTTCAGACACTGAACTGAGTATAAGAGAAGGGCTCTGAGGTTGGCATAAAAAAAGGAAGGAAGGAAGGAAAGAAGGAAGGAGAAAGGGAGAAGTGAGAGAGGGAAGGATCTAGAAAAGCACAAAAGGCCACAAAACGACCTTAGGAACAAAGAAAAATGATTAAATATTAAATATTAAAGATCCACTGTGTGACAGACACTGAGCCAGATGTTTTGCATGCAATATATGATTAAATCCCATACAATATGCGTTAATAACTGAACTTCACAGATGAAAAAATAGCTGAGGCTCAGAGAACCAAAAATAAAACACTAACAGTCATGTCACAAGAATCACACATGAGCAATAAACCTACAAAGAGCTCAGCATCAGCAGAAATCAGGGAAATGCAAACCAAGACCAAATGAAATTCCATATTATAGCTATATGATTGATAAAAATGAAAAAGACTGCAACATTAAGTGTAGTAGCAGGTGTCAATCAACAGAATCTCTTCTGCATTACTAATGAAGTATAAATTGATATAATTACTTTGGAAAAATTTTAGCATTATCTTATAAAATTAAAGATGTGCATATGCTTCAACCTAGCAATTTCATTCTTAGACATATGCTCTTAGCTAAAGACAATCTCACAAGTACGAGCAAGAAGACATCAACAAGAATGTTCATACCAACACTTTATAATAGCAGAAAACTGGAAACAACTAAAAGATGCACTGACTGAACAGGAGATAAATAAATTGCAGTATATACACACAATGGAATAATACAGTGTTGAACATGAATTAATTAGAGGCACATTTAGCAATGTGGTATTATCTGTGTAATATACAGGTATCGAGAGAAATAAGCAAGCTTAAAAGACTACATATGAGATCTTTGAAAGTTCAAAAACAAACGAAACCAGGTAAAATGTTAAAGGAAATGTAAGGGCTAAAACTAAGAAAAAAAAGTTTAGAGAATGATAAGCACAATATTCAAGATAGCGATAACAAGAAGGATAGAGGCAGATGGCAGGAAGAGAGAGAAGCAGAAATGAAGATGTAAGTTGCACCGTAGCTCTTGAATTGAATAATGAATCCAAGGGTATCAATTATATTACTAAATAAATAAACAAATCCAAAGGCAAACAATTAGACTATAGACTATATCACAAGCAAGGATTATGACTAACTCAGTATTGTACAATGGACATTCAAATTAGGAAAGAAAAAGAAAAGAAGAAAAATATTGAAAAAGCATTGAATGTTTTTGATCAAGTTGCAAAAGTCAAACTTATGAAGACTATCATAACTTACTATGATATAATGTACTTAGAAATATGTTATTGAGGCCGGGCGCGGTGGCTCAAGCCTGTAATCCCAGCACTTTGGGAGGCCGAGACGGGCGGATCACGAGGTCAGGAGATCGAGACCATCCTGGCTAACACAGTGAAACCCCGTCTCTACTAAAAATACAAAAAACTAGCCGGGCGAGGTGGCGGGCGCCTGTAGTCCCAGCTACTCCGGAGGCTGAGGCAGGAGAATGGTGTAAACCTGGGAGGCGGAGCTTGCAGTGAGCTGAGATCCGGCCACTGCACTCCAGCCTGGGAGACAGAGCCAGACTCCGTCTCAAAAAAAAAAAAAAAAAAGAAATATGTTATTGAAAGTCACTTGATTCATTTTCATTTTAAGAATTAATATATATATACACACACACACACACTTAAAACCGGAATTTTGGTAACTCTAAGATAAAACTTTAGATGAATTCTCTTGAAGATACAAAAGAAAACAGGAATGTCCTTAGCATAATGGAGAAGGCTTTGTTTGCCACAGTGACTAGAACAGTGTCCACCCATAAAACAGGTGCTCAATAAGTATTTGTAAAATAAATGACCATTAGTACTGCCAAGTCCTGGCCAGTACACAGAGACAATGGGGAAAAATTGTTCTTATAAGAAAAAATTGGGAGG
The DNA here is from genome assembly GCF_007565055.1 of Rhinopithecus roxellana. Lineage (NCBI taxonomy): Eukaryota > Metazoa > Chordata > Mammalia > Primates > Cercopithecidae > Rhinopithecus > Rhinopithecus roxellana. Next base: position 68,158,789 of record NC_044556.1, read on the forward strand.
GTAGAGGCAGTTTAGCATTATTTGCAAATGGTTTGATTATATACACAGAAAACTCAAGCAAATCAATCTAACAGATAGTTCAATAAAGTTAATAAAATTAAGCAAGATTATTAGACATGAGTTAAATCTACAAAAGTCAGTAGTGTTCCCTTATGCCAAAAAATATCCCGTTAGGAAATACAATGGAAAATCCATTACATACCAGTTTAAGCTTTTGTTCAGCTACACATACCAGAAAAGCCCCACCTATGACAATTTAAACAATTAAAAGTTGATTTTTCTCACATATCTGAAGGTGGATGCATGCTTGCATTTGTTCAGAGGAACAATAATATCAGGGATATTGTCTTTATAATACTTTTATCTTTTCTCTCATGACTGCAAGACAGCTACTCTAGCTTTAGGCATGTCCACATTTAAAGCAGAATGAAAGGGAAAAGATGGTGCCAGGCACATCTGTTTCTTTTTTCAGGAAATCAGAATTTTTCACAAGAACCCTCTTTATATCAGACTCCAGCTTATATTTCATTGGCAGAACTCTATCCCAGACTATCCTCTAGCTAGGAAATAAAACTATTCATGAGGGTGTCCTCTTTAACTACAGAAGGGGTTGGAAATAATGTTTGGGTCATCCAAGCAAAAATATATGACACAAATAATGGTCACAAATCTCAAGCACTTCATTGAGAAGTTTTGTTTTTTCAATTCTACTAGTGAAAATTTTTAAATACTACATAAAGGAAATTAAAACATGCCCACAGGTGGAATGACTTAATATTATAAGGACATCAATTCTTCTTCCAGAACTAACTTATAAAATGAATGGAATTCAAATGAAAATCTCTGCAAAATTTGAAAGGGAAACCTAACAATTCAAAATACATAATAACAAATAAAGTTTACAAAGAGCTAAGATGCTTTAGAAAAAGAAGAAGAGGTCGGGCACACTGGTACATAGCTGTAATCCCAGCACTTTGGGAGGCTGAGGCAGGTGGATCACGAGGCCAAGAGACCAAGACCATCCTGGCCAACATGGTGAAAACCCATCTCTACTAAAAATACAAAAATTAGCTGGGCACGGTGGCACGCCTGTGGTCCCAGTTACTTGGGAGGCTGAGGCAGAAGCATCACTTGAACCGTGGAGGTGGAGGTTGCAGTGAGCCAAGATCGCGCCACTGCACTCCAGCCTGGCAACAGAGTAAGACTCCAGAAGAAGACGACGAAGACGAAGAAGAGGAGGAGGAGGAGGAGGAGGAGGAAGAAGAAGGAGAAGAGGAAGAAGACGACGACGATGGCGGCGGCCAGGGGACATGAAGGAACTCTTTTTAACATATGTTAAGACAAACTACAAAGCCATAGTAATAAAAGCACAGGATTGGCACACAAGCAAACATCAAAACACCAGAGTGGAGAGCACAAAAATAGTAATTAGAAGCTTGGAATATGATTAATGTCATAAAAAAAATCTATTGATTACACGTTTATACATGTATCAAAATATCACATGTGCTTCAAAAATATGAGCCATTATATATCAATAATAAATACATAACATTTTTAAGACGTGAAAGAAATATATTTACATAACAGAAAATACAGTGCTCAAAAAAAGAAAAATGGGAAAATGTCCAAAGGTCACAGGGGCCAGCCAACCTGACAGAACTTCCATTGGCCATGGATGCAACAAGTTGAGCAATAAAATACACAATGTAGTATTGGGTTATAATACAAAATATAAAATAAATATACATGAGTTCATTGTGACATAAATAAATAACTGAATGAATAAATGGAAGAGAAGAAACAAACTTTCCTTACAGGGGAATTCAAAATAATACATGTTGACACTCTTTCCTTCAGGATGTGGAGCTTAATTTCCCTATCCTTTGAGTGTGGACTGGATTTAGTGACTTGTTTCCAAAGGACGGATAATGGAAAGGGGAAAACAGTAACATTATAATGAAGAAACCTGGCCAAATTGTATTAGTTTCCTAAAGCTGCCACAACAAATTACCACAAACTTAGCAGCTTAATAAAACAAAACTTTATTATCTAACAATGCTGAAGACTGCAAGTCCAAAATCAAGGTGTCATCAGGTTCACCTGCCTCCTGAAGGCTCTAAGGAGAATCCTTGCTTGCCTTTTCCAGCTTCTGCTATCTCCAAGTTTCCTTGGCTTGTGGCTGTATCACTCTAATATCTGCCTGTGTCTTCAGTGATCTTCTCTACTATATGTCTGTGTCCAAATCTCACTCTTCTTTCTCTTATAAAGACACCAGTGATTGGATTTAGGCCTTGCTCTAAATCCCAGATGATTTCATCTCAAGATCTTTAACTAATTACATTTGTAAAGACCCTACTGAAAAATAAGGTCATGTTCTGAGGTTCTGTGTGGACCTAAATTTTGGGGAGATACTATTCAACCTACCACACAAATAATCAAGGTGACCACCAGTGATGTCAATGAGGACATCACGTATCCTCTGATATTATGCAATGAGAAGGGCAGTTTACTTCTATGATATTCCTCCCAAACATCTATAAAGCAAAATCTAATCATGAGAAAAACATCAGACAAATGCAAATGAAAAACATGGCATAAAAAACCTCACTATACTCCTTGAAACTGTCAAGTTCATAAAGAACAAGGAAGATTGAGAAACTGTCCTAAACCAGAGGAGGCAAAGGAGACATGAAAACTAACTGCAATATAATAACCTGGACTGGATCCTGGAGGAGAAAAAGCAAATGCTTTTTAGTGGAAAATTGGTAAAATCTGAATAAAAGTCTGCAGCTTAGTTAACAGTTATTGTACCAACATTGGTCTCTTAGTTTTGGAAAATGTGCCATAGTGATACAAAATGATGACATTAAAGGAAACTGAAATGGAGTGAGGTGTACCCAAGAGCTCTCTGTACCATCTTGACAACTTTCCTGTAAAAATGATGAATTGTTTAATGAGGGGAATGAAGAAAATGACTAAGAATATGAAGAAAAAATAAGTTAGACCCATACCTCACACCATATATAAAGGTGAGTTCCTAAATGTAAAAGAGCCAAAGGAACTAAGCATAGTAAAAATATCCTCATGACTTTGTAGTGAAGAATTATCTCATACGTAAGACTTCAAAAGCAAAAGCCACAAGTTTAAATATTGAGGAATTTCAATAATTTCTATTCAACAAAAAATAATCATGGACAATACTTTCACAGGGAAGAGATGAAGAGAAAATACTTGCAATTTCCTAAACTATTAAGAGATTAATATCTAAAATATACAAAGAATTCCTTCTAATCAACAAGAAAAAGTCAAAACCCAATAGAAAAAAAAAGTGTAAAAAATATGAATAGACAATTTACAGATGGCAAATCTTAAATGAATTACAAGTACCTTATTATTTATAAAAGAATACAAAGTAAAACAAGTATATACACTCCTCAGATTGCAAAAATTTGATGTAAGATAGTATAGTACAGTATGAAAACTGGATTTTCATGCCATGCTAATGGAAGTACAAATTGGTATGGCTATTCTTGAAAACAATCTGGTAGTCTTTGAAGAAATTTATTATGCCCTATAGTCTATAATCTAGGAAGCCTAATCTTGAGTATATCCCAGAACACTTTCATATGAATATATAAGGGAGCATGTATTATGGATATTCATCCCAATATTGGTTTTGGCAACAGAGTTGGGGTCAGCCTCAATGTCCATCACTGAAGAAGTGGAAAGGTTTAAAAAATATGTAATAATACCATCCTGTAATTAACAGAACTCTTTTAAAAACACACTGAAAGAACATAAGAAGCAGAATGGGATCTGGAGCACTATAACACAGAAATTTAAAACATACATACACTATTTTTTGAAGAGATATATATCCAAAGAAAAATTTCAAAATCATTAGCATGGATGCCTTCAGAGGAAAGAGGAGTAAGAGGAAAAGAGTATGGATATAGAGTAAGATTTTTTTTAAGTAATGAAAAAGAGGACTTTCATTAACTAATCACAATCGTATATCATGATTTGGGTAGGGATAACTCTGAGCTTGGGGTTGAGAAAAAAGAACAACATTCAAAAGCCAAATATAAGTTTTTGTTAATGCATTTATTGCATACCTCCTATTTGCCCAACACTATTCTAGGCACTGGTGCTCCCAGGCTGAAAAAGACAAAATCCTTGCCCTCATTAAGTTTACCTTCTAGTGTCAATAACAAACAATAAACAAGTAAGCAAGTACGCATCCATTATAATGTCAAGTGTAATTCAGTGAAGAAAGAAAAAGCAAAAGGAGGGGTTAATTGTCATGTGGGTTATAGGAGCTATTTTAGATGGAGGAATCACTGGTCATAAAAGATTCTTCTAGGTTACTGGCAAGATGGCCGAATAGGAACAGCTCTGGTCTGCAACTCCCAGCGAGATCGACTCAGAAGGCAGGTGATTTCTGCATTTCCAACTGAGATGTCCAATTCCTCTCACTGGGACTGGTTGGACAGTGGGTGCAGCCCAAGGAGGGAGAGCTGAAGCAGAGTGGGGCGTTGCCTCACCTGGGGAACACAAGGGGTCAGGGAACTCCTTCTCCCAGCCAAGGGAAGTCATTAGGGACTGTGCCGTGCACTCTGGGCCAGATACTGCGCTTTTCCCATGGTCTTTGCAACCCACAGACCAGGAGATTCCTTCAAGTGCCCATGCCACCAGGGCCCTGGGTTTCCAGCACAAATCTGGGCAACCATTTGGGCAGACACTGAGCCGCAGAAGTTTTCTTTCATACCCCAGTGGCAACTGGAACGCCAGAGAGACAGAACCATTCACTCCCCTGGAAAGGGGGCTGAAGCCAGGGAGTCAAGCGGTCTGGCTTGTGGGTCCCACCCCCCACGGAGCCGAGCAAGCTCAGATCCACTGGCTTTAAAGTCCCACGGCCAGCACAGCAGTCTGAGCTCGACCTGGGACACTTGAGCTTGGTTAGGGGAGGTGCGTACACCATTGCTGAGGTTTGAGTAGGTGTTTCACCCTCACAGTGTAAACAAAGCCGCAGGGAAGTTCAAACTAGGTGGAGCCCACCTCAGCTCAGCAAGACCCTGCAGACAGACTGCCTCCTCTCTGGGTGGGGCATCTCTGAAAAAAGGGCAGCAGCCCCAGTCAGGGACTTATAGATGAAACCACCACCTCCCTGGGACAGAACACCTTGGGGAAGGGGCAGTTGTGGTCACAGCTTCAGAAGACTTAAACGTCCCTACCTGACAGCTCTGAAGAAAGCAGCAGATCTACCAGCACAGCATTCGAGCTCTGATAAGAGACAGACTGCCTCCTCAAGTGGGTCCCTGACCCCCATGTATCCTGACTAGGAGACACTTCCCAGTAGGGGCCGACAGATACCTCATATAGGAGAGCTCTGGCTGGCATGTGGCAGGTGCCCCTCTGGGATGAAGCTTCCAGAGGAAGGAACAGGCAGCAATCTTTGCTGGTCTGCAGCCTCTATCTGTGATACCCAGGCGAACAGGGTCTGGAGAGGACCTCCAGCAAAATCCAGCAGACCTGCAGCAGAGGGGCCTGACCATTAGAAGGAAAACTAACAAACAGAAAGAACAGTAAACATCAACAGAAAGGAAGTCCACTCAGAGACCCCATCCAAAGATCACTGACTTCAAAGACCAAAAGTAGATAAATCCACAAAGATGGGGAGAAACCAGTATAAAAATTCCAAAAACCAGAGCACCTCTTCTCCTCCAAAGATCACAACTCCTTGCCAGCAAGGGAACAAAACTGGACAGAGAATGAGTTTGATGAATTGACAGGAGTAGGCTTCAAAAGGTGGGTAATAACAAACTCCTCTGAGCTAAAGGAGCATGTTCTAACCCAATGCAAGGAAGCTAAGAACCCTGAAGAAAAGGTTAGACGACTTGCTAACTAGAATAACAAGTTTAGAGAAGAACATAAATGATCTGATGGAGCTGAAAAACACAGCACAAGAACTTCGTGAAGCATACACAAGTATGAACAGCCAAATTGATAAAGCAGAAGAAAGGATATCAGACATTGAAGATCAATTCAATGAAATTAAGTGAGAAAACAAGATTAGAGAAAAAAGAGTGAAAAGAAATGAACAAAGACTCCAAGAAGTATGGGACTATGTGAAAAGACCAAACCTACGTTTCATTAGTGTACCTGCAAGTGACGGGGAGAATGGAACCAAGCTGGAAAACACTCTTCAGGATATTACCCAGGAGAACTTCCCCAACCTAGCAAGACAGGCCAACATTCAAATTCAGGAAATACAGAGAACACCACAAAGATACTCCACAAAAAGAGCAACCCCAAGACACATAATCGTCAGATTCACCAAAATTGAAATGAAGGAAAACATGTTAAGGGCAGCCAGAGAGAAATGTCAGGTCATGCACAAAGAGAAGCCCATCAGACTAACACCAGATCTCTTAGCAGAAACCCTACAAGCCAGAAGAGAGGGGGCCAATATTCAACATTCTTAAAGAAAAGAATTTTCAACCGATAATTTAATATCCAGCCAAACTAAGCTTCATAAGTGAAGGAGAAATAAAATCCTTTACAGACAAGTAAATGATGAGAGATTTTGTCACCACCAGACCTGCCCTACAAGAGCTCATGAAGGAAGCACTAAACCTGGAAAGGAACAACTGTTACCAGCCACTGCAAAAACATACCAAATTGTAAAGACCATCGATGCTATGAAGAAACTGCATCAACTAATGGACAAAACAACCGACTAGCATCATAACAGTGGGATCAAATTCACACATAACAATATTAATCTTAAATGTAAATGGGCTAATTGCTCCAATTAAAAGACACAAACTGACAAATTGGATAAAGACAATTGGACAAACTGGAGTCAAGACCCATCAGTGTGCTATATTCAGGAGACCCAGCTCATGTGCAAAGACACATAGGCTCAAAATAAAGGGATGGAGGAAGAACTACCAAGAAATGGAAAGCAAAAAAAAGCAGGGGTTGCAATCCTAGTCTCGTTTAAAACGAACTTTAAGCCAACAAAGCTCAAAAGAGACAAACAAAGGCATTACATGATGGTAAAGGGATCAATGCAACAAGAAGAGCAAACTATCCTAAATATATATATGCACCCAATACAGGAGCATCCAGAATCATAAAGCAAGTTCTTAGAGACCTACAAAGAGACTTAGACTCCCACACAATAATAGTGGGAGACTTTAACACCCCACTTTCAATTATTAGGCAGATCAACAAGACAGAAAATTAACAAGGATATCCAGGACTTGAACTCAGTTCTGGACCAAGCAGACCTAATAGACATCTACAGAACTCTCCACCCCAAATCAATAGAATATACATTCTTCTCAGCACCACATCACACTTATTCTAAAACTGACTTCATAATTGGAAGGAAAACACTCCTCAGCAAATGTAAAAGAACAGAAATCAAAACAAACTGTCTCTCAGATCACAGTGCAATCAAATTAGAACTCAGGATTAAGAAATCCAGTCAAAACTGCACAACTACATGGAAACTGAACAACCCGCACCTGAATGACTACTGGGTAAATAAAGAAATGAAGGCAGAAATAAAGACGTTCTTTGAACCCAATGAGAACAAAGACACAAAGTACCAGAATTCCTGGGACACATTTAAAGCAGTGTGTAGAGGGAAATTTGTAGCCCACAAGAGAAAGGAGGAAAGATCTAAAATTGACACCGTGACATCACAATTAAAAGAACTAGAGAACCAAGAGCAAACAAATTCAAAAGCTAGCAGAAGACAAGAAATAACTAACATCAGAGCAGAACTGAAGGAGATAGAAACACAAAAAACCCTTCAAAAAATCAATGAATCCAGGAGCTGGTTTTGTGAAAAGATCAACAAAATAGACCACTAGCCAGACTAATAAAGAAGAAAAGAGAGAAGAATCAAATAGACACAATAAAAAATGATAAGGGGATATTACCACCAATCCCACAGAAATACAAACTATCATCAGAGAGTACTATAAACACCTCTACGCAAATAAACTAGAAAATCTAGATGAAATAGATAAATTCCTGGATGCATACACCCTCCCAAGACTAAACCAGGAAGAAGTAGAATCCCTGAATAGACCAATAACAAGTTCTGAAATTGAGGCAGTAATTAATAGCCTACCAACCAAAAAAAGTCCAGGACCAGACAAATTCACAGCTGAATTCTACCTGAGGTACAAAGAGGAGTTGGTACCATTCCTTCTGAAACTATTCCAAACAATAGAAAAAGAGGGAATCCTGCCTAACTCATTTTATGAGACCAGCATTGTCCTGATACCAAAACCTGGCAGAGATACAACAAAAAAAGAAAAATTCAGGCCAATATCACTGATGAACATTGATGGGGAAATCCTCAATAAAATATTGGCAAACCGAATCCAGCAGCACATCAAAAACTTTATCCACCACGATCAAGTCGCCTTCATCCCTGGGATGCAAGGCTGGTTCAACATACACAAATTAATAAACGTAATCCATCACATTAACAGAAACAATGACAAAAACCACATGATTATCTCAATAGATGCAGAAAACGTCTTCGACAAAATTCAACACCCCTTCATGCTAAAAACTCCCAATAAACTAGGCATTGATGGAACATAACTCAAAATAATAAAATCTATTTATGACAAACCCACAGCCAATATTACACTGAATAGGCAAAAATTGAAAGTATTCCCTTTGAAAAGCGACACAAGACAGGGATGCCCTGTCTCACCACTCCTATTCAACATGGTTTGGGAAGTTCTAGCCAGGGCAATCAGGCAAGAGAAAGAAATAAAGGGTACTCAATTAAGAAAAGAGGAAGTCAGGCCAGGCGCGGTGGCTCAAGCCTGTAATCCCAGCACTTTGGGAGGCCGAGACGGGCGGATCACGAGGTCAGGAGATCGAGACCATCCTGGCTAATACGGTGAAACCCCGTCTCTACTAAAAAATACAAAAAACTAGCCGGGCGACGAGGCGGGCGCCTGTAGTCCCAGCTACTCGGGAGGCTGAGACAGGAGAATGGCGTGAACCCGGGAGGCGGAGCTTGCAGTGAGCTGAGATCCGGCCACTGCACTCCAGCCTGGGCGGCAGAGCAAGACTCCGTCTCAAAAAAAAAAAAAAAAAAAAAAAAAAAGAAAAGAGGAAGTCAAATTGTCTCTGTTTGCAGATGACATGATTGTATATTTAGAAAACCCCATCTTCTCAGCCCAAAATCTCCTTAAGCTAATAAGCAACTTCAGCAAAGTCTTGGGATACAAAATCAATGTGCAAAACTCACAAGCATTCCTATACACTAATAACAGACAAACAGAGAGCCAAATCATGAGTGAACTCCCATTCGCAATTGCTACAAAGAGAATAAAATACAATTTACAAGGGATGTGAAGGGCCTCTTCAAGGAGAACGACAAACCACTGCTCAACGACATAAGAAAGGACACAAACAAATGGAGAAACATTCCATGCTCATGGACAGGAAGAATCAATATCATCAAAATGGTCATACTGCCCAAGGTAATCTATAGATTCAATGCTATTCCTATCAAGCTACCATTGACTTCCTTCACAGAATTGGAAAAATTGCTTTAAATTTTATATGGAACCAAAAAAAGAGCCCGAATAGCCAAGGCAATCCTAAGCAAAAAGAACAAAGCTGGAGGCATCACACTACCGACTTCAAACTATACTACAAGGCTACAGTAACCAAAACAGCATAGTACCTGTACCAAAACAGATATACAGACCAGTGGAACAGAACAGAGGCCTCAGAAATAATGCCACACAGCTACAACCATCTGATCTTTACAAACCTGGCAAAAACAAGCAAGGTGGAAAGGATTCCCTATTTTATAAAAGGTGTTGGGAAAACTGGCTGCCCATAAGCAGAAAATTGAAACTGGATCCCTTTCTTACACCTTAAAAAAAATTAACTCGAGATGGATTAAAGACTTAAATGTAAGACCTAAAACCATAAAACCCTAGAAGAAAACCTAGGCAATACCATTCAGGACATAGGCATGGGCAAGGACTTCATGACTAAAACACCAAAAGCAATGGCAACAAAAACCAAGATAGACAAATGGGATCTAATCAAGCTAAAGAGCTTCTGCACAGCAAAAGAAACTATCAGCAGAGTGAACAGGCAACCTACAGAATGGGAGAAAATTTTTGCAATCTATCCATCTGAAAAAGAGCTAATATCCAGAATCTACAAAGAACTTAAACAAATTTACAAGAAAAAAAGCAAACATCCCCATCAAAAAGTGGGCAAAAGATATGAACAAACACTTCTCAAAAGAAGACATTTATGTGGCCAACAAACACATGAAAAAAAGCTCATCATCACTGGTCATTAGAGAAATGCAAATCAAAACCACAATGAGATACCATCTCACACCAGTTAGAATGGCAATCATTAAAAAGTCAGGAAACAACAGATCCTGGAAAAGATGTGGAGAAACAGGAACGTCTTTATACTGTTGGTGGGAGTGTAAATTAGTTCAACCATTGTAGAAGACAGTGTGGCAATTCCTCAAGGATCTAGAACTAGAAATGTCATTTGACCCAGCAATCCCATTACTGAGTACACACCAAAAGGATTATAAATCATGCTACTATAAAGACACATGCACATGTATGTTTATTGTGGCACTATTCACAATAGCAAAGACTTGGAACCAACCCAAATGTCCATCAATAATAGATTGGATAAAGAAAATGTGGCACATATAGACCATGGAATACTATACAGCCACAAAAAAGGATGAGTTCATGTCCTTTGCAGGGACATGGATGAAGGTGGAAACCATCATTCTCAGCAAGCTATCACAAGAACAGAAAACCAAACCTCACATGTTCTCACTCATAAGTGGGAATTGAACAATGAGAACACACGGACACAGGGAGGTGAACATCACACACTGGGGCCTGTCGGGGGTGGCGGTCTGGGGGAGGGATAGCATTAAGAGAAATACCTAATGTAAATGATGAGTTGATGGGTGCAACAAACCAACATGTCACATGTAAACCTATGTAACAAACCTGCACATTGTGCACATGTACCCCAGAACTTAACGCATAATAAAAATTAAAAAAAAAAAAAAACAGCAAAGAAGCCTAAAAATAAATATGGTCAATTGTTAAGGGTAAAAAAAAAAAAAAAAAAAATTAGGAAACAACAGGTGCTAGAGAGGATGTGGAGAAATAGGAACCCTTTTACAGTGTTGGTGGGAGTGCAAATTAGTTCAACCATTGTGGAAGACAGTATGGCAATTCCTCAAGCATCTATAACCAGAAATACCATTTGACCTAGCAATCCCACTACTGGGTATATACCAAAGAATTATGAATCATTCTACTATAAAAACACATGCACATGTATGTTTATTGTGGCACTGTTCACAATAGGAAAGACTTGAAACCAACCCAGATGCCCATCAAAGATAGACTGGATAAAGAAAATGTGACACATATACACCATGGAATACTATGCAGCCATAGGACATTAAAGGATGAGTTCATGTCCTTTGCAGGGACATGGATGACACTGGAAACTATCATTCTCAGCAAACCAATGCAAGAACAGAAAACCAAACATCACATGTTCTCACTTTTAAGCAGGAGTTAAACAATGAGAACACATGGACACACAGAGGGGAACATCACACACTGGGGCTTGTCAGGGGGTGGGGGGCTTGGGAAGGGATAGCATTAGGAGAAATACCTAATGTAGATGACGGGTTGATGGGTGCAGCAAACCACCATGGCACGTGTATACCTATGTAACAAGCCTGCACGTTCTGCACATGTACCCCAGAACTTAAAGTATAATAATTTTTAAAAAGGTCTTCTAAAAAGAGTGACAGGTCAGTATTTGGAGGTGAAAATAAATTATGATGGGAAATAAAACTGTGTTATGAAAAAAATGTCACTGAAAACTGTCATGAGGATTATTGGATCTTGGAAAGTGATATTCCCATAGTAAAGGAATTATCTCTGGTGAAACCCTGCTGAATTTGACTGTAAAATTGTATGATGGAGTCCAAAAGGAAGGTCAACATTAGAGACCAACTGTGGCTTAGATGCAAACACCAGAGCAGGAGCAGTGAAAAAGATTGATGAAGAAACAAAGAAAAGAGACCTCTAGAGAATATCTGCCTTCAGAGGGCAGAAAGAGGAAGAGAAATCAGTGAAGGAGACAATAAAAGCAAAGCGGTAGGAAACTTAAAAGGATTCAGTATTGTGGAAGTTCAGATCGAGAGTAATGAAATACATGAAATAATGCAAAAGGGACAAGGAGATGAAGGACTGAGAAATCACCATGAGATTCAAACATTTTTGTTTTGCATTATTTTGATTATTAAAGACAACTCTAGTAGAGTGTGAAAATTAAGCAAATGCACACTTAATGAACATTTTCTATGTTCTGAGCATTTTACATATACCATCTAATTTAATTTCCCAACCTTAAACATGAGAGTAGACATTATTGTTCCTATCTTAGATATTTTTCTTAAAAGCTATCAGAAACAGAGTGAAAAAGTAAGAATTCAAATCAGGTTTATTTAACTATAAAGTTCATGCTATATCCCCCACAGTGCTCCCAAAGGTTTAAGAAGTAAATGAAATGGAAAGGAATTTTTTAAGTCTCCTTGTAAGGAAATAGTAGCTAGCACTTACTGAATGCTTACGTGCAATAGGTCCTGTTCTGAGAGCTTTGCTTATTTCATCTGAATCATCACAATAACTGTAGGGGGACTCAGTGGTGTGCTTGAGCCATCTGGCATTTGCTCTACAGAGCTAAACGTGGGCATCTCATCCCAACTCAGAGATCAGTGAAGTCATATTAGTAGCCTGAAGTCAGCCGATGTGGGAGTATTTTCACAATGGAAACTGGCACACTCGCAAATCTGGGCTTCCTATCTCACCTGCCCCTAGAATTGTTTTTAATAACACACCACAGTTATGTTTACACCCATTTTATAGTGTAGGGAGCTCTTTCACATCATACAGCTAATAAAAGCCAGAACTAAAATTGAAACCAGGCAGTCTAGCTATCCAGCCTAGATTTTTAGAACTTGAGATGGTAACAGGATCCAGGGAAAGTATGTTGTAGCAGAAAATCGATATGTTTAGAGACAGAGGAAGCAGGGCAAGTGGAGGAGGTAAAACTGAAGATGTGAAAGAGTCTGGGGGTTATACATAAAGTGCGATCAAGTAAGAGGACAGGGAAAACGGAACTACCAGCTCAGATATCAGCTTTAGACTCAGCAAAGACAAGCGACAGTTTTTACCTAGAAAAGATGGAACACGAGTCCACAGGCATTTTGGAGGTGGCAAGAAGGAAAATTAAGACATACATGTGATAGAGAGCTCAATCTTGTCAATAAAATTGAAGCCAAGGTTATTTGTCAAGAGCAACATGACAGAGATAAGTTGGAAACAGAGAGAGCTCAATCTTGTCAATAAAATTGGGGCCAAGGTTATTTGTCAAGAGCAACATGACAGAGATAAGTTTGAAATATTTAAAAAGCAACAGCCGGGCACTGTGGTTCATGCCTGTAATCCCAGTACTTTGAGAGGCCAAGGTGGGCAGATCATCTGAGGTCAGGAGTTCGAGACCAGCTTGGCCAAAATGGTGAAATCCCGTCTCTACTAAAAATACAAAAATTAGCCGGGCATGGATTGTGGGTGCCTGTAATCCCAGCTACTCGGGAGGCTGAGGCAGGAGAATCACTTGAACCCGGGAATTGGAGATTGGAGTGAGCGGAGATAGCGCCACTGCATTCCAGCCTGTGCAACAGAGAGAGACTCCATCTCAAAAAAAAAAAAACCCCAAAAATGTTTTGAAATATTATTGTCTATAATCTTTCATCAGCCCTATCTTAGATGTTTGAAAATTATATAAAAAATATATAAATATATGATACATAGAAAAATATTAAGTGAGAGGCTGGAATCCCATTGTGTGATTAATATGCTACAATTTACTACAATGAAATTGCACACAACCACTTCGTTTGCTCAACAAGCATAGGTAATGCAATCTGCATATCTGCTATCTCGCCAGTAGGGCTATCTGCCAATGTTAGGCCATGTGGAAGAAGCTGACTTTATTTTACTAGTTTGCATTTCCTAGGGAGAAGAATGATTAGTAAAATACGTTCAGTAGGATGATGATTATTTGCAGTTATTTTGACATTATGGATAAGACCACTAAGAAACAAAACCAGAAATCTGCCCTGAAGGATGTTTGCAACCAATTTGATTTCATTTAAAATAATTATAATAATATATCTGAATCTTAGTAGTGACAGCTTCCTCAAAATTTTCTAATAATATTTCTAATAATATTCATGTGATACGAGTTTAACTAATTTCTGGTAACTAAATCAGAAGCAGAGGATGTCTCTGAAATGAACTTACACAGTTTTAAAGTGATTCAAATTGTGGCAGAATCAGGTTGACTCTACTTTTTTGAAGATTTGCTAGAACTTTTTTCTGGCATTATCTTCTTATATACAGATGCTGACATCCTGATGTCAGCATCCTGATGTTTAGTTTTACATTTTTTTTTTACATGATAGATATGTGGGAGTGAAATGTGCGCAATGTATAAAAGTGAGTCATACACTACACATCAAAAGTACACCAAGTGCAAAAAAAATCTAAGATTCTTCATGAAGTCTCAATTTGTATAGAATTGATGTTTTCAGGCTTGTTAAAAATTTAACTTGACTGACAGTGCGCAGCAAATAAATTTAACAGATTCAATTTATTTTACTTTTATTCTTAAGGAAAAACAAATTGAAGTCTTTTAAAATCAGTTAATCTTTTTGACAAAAAGGAGCTTTGTAGGAAGAAATGCATGCCTATAAGGATCCAAGCTTTCTTTCCTCCTAGACTTTCTTCTGAATTGTTGTCCTCTTGAATAGCTTCTCTTCCACATGAGTATACCCATATTGGGCTGATTTTCAACTAGTTACTGCTATCCAGGTGTTCTCTTAAGACTCAGAGTCAGCCAAAGGTATAAACTCAATCAAACCTTTTCCACAGGACATTGTGATGTATTTCCTTGGGCTTTATCAATGTAAGTTAAATTTTTATTTTATTTACTAGGTGCAGTAGTTCCCTTCCATGTATTTTCCCTAGTGAAAAAGGAAAGCCCCTTGAGAATAATTCGAAAACTCTCTACAGCTTTGTATCTTTCACATTTCCTCTCTTCGACTAGAGTGAACAAACACAGAGACAGTAACTGCACATAGCAAAGGAAACGATGCCCGTGTTTTGTGCTACTTTTTCTTTTATCTCCCTATTGTGCACAGTCAGTGCTCCATATTCAAGAGCAAAATGGCATCTGTGATGTACTTCTTCTTAATATACCACAGACATCATATTTGGCCAAAAACTACTCTCAGAAATTTAGATTCTGAAGGTTGTATGATTTTTTAAACCTTACATTGGCCACTTGTGCCAACAACTAAAACAACTAGTTCTAGAAACCCAGCTACATTTCAAATAGAGAACTTTGGTTTTGTTCCTCACTGAAGTATGTTAGTTCGTAAATTCAAACTAGTTCTCAAGTGATACAACAGGTATAGCACATAAATCTGTCAGTAAGGAAAAAACATGACAGCTTTCCTAGAATTATTCTGCAAAGCACCAAATAAATATTAGGGATCCCACACCAGGATAGCAATAGATCTTAGGTATTGTTCCTTTTAATACAGGTCTGTATACATCTGTAATTTTTTCTGCATATCATGCTGTTTTAGCACCAAGCCAGTCTGCATTTTATGTTCGCTGTAGAGAAGCATCTGTCTTTCTGACCGCAATTACTCTAAGTTTAGATTTCAGAGGCACCATCAGCCATGATTTACATAGCTCACATTAGTCCTGTTTGGTTTGCACAGAGTTTACGGAGCTTACTGTGCCTTTTCACGGTGCAGCACTAGCTGCAGCTCCCTGTCATGCTAGGAGTGGCTGGTTCCTATTACTCTGGACTGATTCAGACTTTCACGCCTCGATCCACCTGTGAGTCCATCTGTGCACACAGGTGCTCATGAAGGTGGGGGTGGAGTGAAGATTCGATAATTAACCTGTTCTCCCACCGTACAAAACAACTGACTTTCTTATTTCCTGTCCCAGGTGGCCTAACATGCTATACCTTCTCTTCCCTACCTCTTTTCCACTCACCCACTGCAATGAGAGTTTTCTATGATTTTGTTATTTAAAAATATCTTGCCCATTATGTGGGGTCTGTTTAAGGAACCTGTATAGATTAATCTATATGAAGTTGTCCATATTTGACCTCCAAAAATGGCAATTCCATATGATTATAACCTTAAAGCTCTATTCAAATACTCTTCCAGTACAATAAAATATACTGCTAGTCCAAGAAATGCTGATTTTCAGGCTGCTAAATATTGCATACTGCCACATTTTTCACAATGCAATAATCAATCACATTGTTTTTTATTAAATACATACATCATGTCATGAAGACATTTAAATAGAATTTCAGATTCTATAATTTGGGAAGAAAATTTTCAGCCAACTGTGGCTAATTCACTCATCGGTTTCTCTTTGTTATTCTCCCTACACACCTTTACTATTGCATTAACAACTGTCTCAGAAAATAAGAAGATAGAGGCAAGTGTAAAGCAAACTGATTTTCCTGATGGTTTACAAGTTTGGTAAATTTTTATTAAGAATTAGACTGAAATGAGTTTCAAGATTAAGCAAATGTCTGTGTTCTCTTTCTTTGTAGAAAATTGAATGCCAATTGCAGATATAATAGGAAAATAGATACCTATGTTATCATCCATAAAATTTCCCAGAACTTCCAAAGTAATTTTCATTCAGTCAAATACAGCATTATGTGATGTGGTGCCAATAACACAAAACCAAACAATGGAATCCTCTAAAACACTTTTCTGGGGAAACTAGATAGGCTGTGAATTCTCAAGAGCATTGTATCACAAAATTAATACTACATACAAAAAGCATGTAAAAGGTAGAAGGCAACTTGGGAAACAGGACAGTAAGACATAAAAGGAAACTCATATTTATGTAATACTTTTTTCTTTATGTGGGGTCTAGTAATTAGACGCATTTAGTAAATTATGTTTCCGTTATAAACTAAAAAGATCATTTAATTCTCACAGAGTATTTATCTTACCTAGATTACCAGGAATTCTACACCTTTGAAAAGAATTGTTATCTATGTACTTCCAGTGCTTTAAATTCATAGCTCTTTTGTAGATTACACAAGAATAGCAAAAAATAAAGTAAACCAGACACTCTACATCTCTGGATTTAAAATAATTTCTAGCATCTTCATGATATTTCTTATCAATTGTTCATCTTCATTTGGTTTATATTTTGCTTTTTGTACAACTAGAGATATCACAGTAAAATGAGAGTTTTCCAAAATTGTGTATACCTTTCAAAGTGCATTATAGATACAAGAAACCTTGAATTGACTGACATTTAACTAAATATTGTCATCAAATCTTTATATTTTAAACCTTAAAATTTGTAGCACTTCTCTAATTTCATTATTTTACTTCAAACTGAATTACTGTCAAATTTTGTATACTGATTTTTAGCCAGTCATATTTCTTTCTGTTTTAATCATCTATCTTTCCTTTCCCCAGTTTTAATAATTTTTATCTTCTTAATAATTCCTACATGATAAAAGACTTCCAAAGAAAATTAAAAGACAAGTAGTAATTGGGAGAAAATATTTTCAACATATGTAACAGGAAAAGCATTAATACCAACATATTAGAAGAATTCCTAAAAATCAATGATAGAAATACTTCCACATCTGGAAAGATACAACAAATGTACTTTACCCTATTCCTCTCACCAGAAACAACTAAAAGCCCTGGACATTACACATAAAACAAACATAAGAAATCTGAAAGATGGAGAGAACAAAGCAGACTGGCTGGAGACCTGGGAACCTGAGGTACAACACAGTGGCGAGTTCCCTGGATCTTCTTTCTGCCTCATTTAGCCCAGACTTCAAGCTGAAGAAGCTGACAACCGAGAAATGCCAACGGGCACAGACAAAAGAAACCCCAATAAAAGTCACTGACTCTAAACAAAGGACCATGAGAGGGGAAGCCTAGCAAAACAGAAAAATCTTCGACAATAACCATTCTACACCACCAAACACCACAAAAAACACTGCTCCTCCCCCACCCCTACTCATGCCAGCAAAGAGAAGTAGGGAGCCCACATTTCCATTTTTGCAAGGCTGTAGCCAGGAACCCAAACACTGCCCCATTGGGATGGCATCAGAGATGGCCTAGTGGAAACTCAATTTTCACTATCACCCAGCAGTAGTAAGACCACTCCACCATGGTGACAGTGGAGACATGTTGGGAACAGGAACTTTCCCCATTGCCCAGCAGCAAAAAGGAAGCACCTCCTTCACATGTCCATGGAGGCCAAGGGGAATCTGGATTTGTATCTCTGCTTGACAGTAACAAGGCAGATCTCTCCCTTCCCTTGCCACAGCAGTGTCAGAAAAAGACAGTTCAAATGGAAAATTTAAATAAGATCTATGGTCTCGTAACACAATACAAAGGTAGGAATGAAAACCATTCTTCATACCATAAACAAGGAATATCTCAAACTGCGTAAGAAGACAGTCAACCCATATCAACACTAAGATGGTAGAGATGTTTAAAGTATCTGACAAAGACCTTACAGCAGCCATGATAAAGATGATGCAATAAACAATTATGAAAATGCTCAAAACAAATTAAAGAGTAGAAAGCCGCAGTAGAGGAATATGAAGAAGACATAAAGAAGAATCAGATGGAAATTTTAGGACTAAAAAATACAATAACAAAAATAAATAGCTCAGTAGGGGGAATGAACAGCAGAATGGAAGAGAAGAAAGACTCAGTGAATTGGAAGATAGAACTATCAAAATCACCCAATCTAAGCAACAAAGAAAAAAAACTAGACTGAAAAAGTGGACTGTGTTTCAGGGACCTGTGAGACTGTAATAAAAGATCTAATGTTCATGTCATTGTAGTCCTGGAAGGAGGGGAGAAAACATTGAGGCTGAAAGTTCTTGAAGAAATAATGATTGAAAACTTCTCAAATTTGGCAGGAGACATAAACCTACAGAATTAAGAATGTAAGCAAATCCCAAACAAGATAAACTCAAAGAAATTCACACCAAAATGCATCATAATTAAAATTCTGAGAAAGAAAAGATCTTTAAAGCAGCCAGAGAAACAACACCTTACTTATAGGAGAAAAATAATTAGAATGAGAGCAGACTTCTCATCAGAAACCATAAAAGCAAGAAGGAAGTGACACAATATTTTCAGGTACTGAAAGACAAGCACTTTCAACCCAGAATCCTGTATCCTTCAGAAATATCCACTGAAAATATCCTTCAGAAATAAAGTGGGCTAGATGTAGTATCTCACGCCTGTAAACCCAGCACTTTGGGAGGCCGAGGCAGATGGATCACTTGAGGTCAGGAATTCAAGACAGGCCTGGCCAACATGGTGAAATCCCACCTCTACTGAAACCACAAAAATTATCCAGGTGTGATGGCAGGCACCTGTAATCCCAACTACTTGGGAAGCTGAGGCCAGAGAATTGTGTGAACCTGGGAGGCAAAGGGTGCTGTCAGCTGAGATCGTGCCATTGAACTGCAGCCTAGGTGAAAAAGCGAGACTCTGTCATAAAAAATAATAATAATAAATTTTAAAAAAAGAAAAAACGTGGAGGCTGAGCATGGTGGTTCACACCTGTAATCTCAACACTTTGGGAGGCCAAGGTAAGGGGAGGATCACTTGAGGTTAGGAGTTTGAGACCAGCCTGGGCTGGTCTTAAACAAAAACTTATACAAACTTTGACACACAGTGAGACCCTGTGTCTACTAAAAATAAAAAAAATCAGCCAGGCATTCTAGCTACTCAGGAGGCTGAGGCAGAAGGATCACTTGAGCCAGGAGTTTGAGGCTGCAGTGAGCTGTCATCAAACTACTGCACTCCAGCCTGGGCAGCAGAACAAGACTCAGTCTCTAAAATATAAAGATAAACAAATAAATGATAAAGGGGAAACCAAGATATTCTCAGATAAAGAGAAGCTAAAAGAATTTGTCACCAGCAGACCTATCTTAAAAGAATGGCTAATGAGGTTGGGCATGGTGGCTCACGCCTGTAATCCCAGCACTTTGGGAGGCCGAGGAGGGTGGACCATGTGAGGTCAGTAGTTTGAGACCAGCCTGGTCAACATGGTGAAACCCCATCCCTACTAAAAATACAAAAATTAGCCAGGTGTGGTAGCACACGCCTGTAATCCCAGTTACACAGGAGGCTGAGACAGGATAATTGCTTGAATCTGGAAGGCGGAGGCTGCAGTGAGCCAAGATCATACCATTACACTCCAGCCTGGGCAACAGAGCAAGGCTTCATCTCAAAAAAAAAGAAAAAAAGAGAGAGAGAGAGAATGACTAATAATAGTCCTCTAAACAGAAAGGAAATCATTTAAAAAGGAACTTTGGAGCATCAGAAAGAAAGCACAGTAAGCAAAACTATGGACACTTACAGTAGGCTTTCCTTCTCCCCTTCAAGTTTCTAAATTATGGTTAATGACTGAAGCAAAAATTAAACTGTCTGATATGGTTCTACATACACAAGTATACAGAGGAAATATTTAAGGCAGTTATACTATAAATAAGCGAGACAAGAAGATATAAATAAAGGTAAGTTCTCTATATTTTACTCAAACTGGTAAAATGACAGCAATCAACTGAAACACCAGTCAAGGTTATATATAATGTAATACCTAGAGCAACCACTAACATACAAAGAGATACACTCAAGAAAAATTATAAATAAATCAAAACGGAGTTCTAAAATTCTAGGAAATGTTCAAGTAAATCACAGGAAGGTAGGGAAAAAAACTAAATGGAAAATGTAGAGAATAAACAAAGACAAAAAGTAAAAGTGACAGACTTCAAGCCTAAAATATCAATAAGTATACTAAATTCAAATGCTCTAAATATACCAATTAAAAGACAGCAATTCTAAATGTGTACACACCAAAAAAAAAGCAAAACTGCAAAATATGTGAAGCAAATACTTACGGAATAATTATAGTTGGAAACCTCCATGTTCTCTCAACAGTTGATAAATTAACTAGACAGAAAATCAGCTAGAAAATAAAATTCAACAACACCATCAACCCACAGCGTCTAATGACATTTTTGGAACACTATACCCAACAACAGAATTTTTTTCAAGTACTCGTGAAACATATACCAAGATAGACCATATCTTAAGCCATAAAGCAAACCTTAGCAATTTTAAAAGAATTGAAATCATACCAAGTGTGTTCTTTGAATACGACATAATCAAACTAAAAATCAATGACAGAAAAGGAACAGAAAAATCTCTAGACATCTTGAAACTAAACATAATATATAATACATGGGTTAAAAAAGAAATTATAAGGGAAATTTAAAAGTACATTGAAGTGAATTAAAACACGATGTATCTCTGGGCACGGTGGCTCACACCTGTAATCCCAGCACTTTGGGAGTGGTATCACTTGAGCCCAGGAATTCAAGACTAGCCTGTAACATGGAGAAATCCTGTCTCTACCAAAAATACAAAAAATTTCCCAGGCACGGTGGCTTGTGCCTGTCGTCCCAGCTACTCAGGAGGCTGAGATGGGAGGATCACTTGAGCCTGGGAAGTGGAGGTTGTAGTAAGCCAAGATATCACACCACTGCACTCCAATTTGGGTAATAGAATGAGACCCTGTCTCTCTCTCTCTCTTTCTCTCTCTCTCTCTCTCTATACATATATGTGTGTGTGTGTGTGTGTGTGTGTGTGTGTGTATGTGCATCACAGCTAAAGCAGTGCTCAGAGAGAAATTTATAGCACTAAATGCATACATTAGAAAAGAAGAAAAGTCTCAAATCAATCATCCAAGCCCTGTTCACAATAGCAAAGACTTGGGACCAACCCAAATGCCCATCAATGATAGACTGGATAAAGAAAATGTGGCACACATACACCATGGAATACGATGCAGCCATAGGACATCAAAGGATGAGTTCATGTCCTTTGCAGGGACATGGATGAAGCTGGAAACCATCCTTCTCAGCAAACTAACACAGGAACAAAAAAAAACAAACACTGCATGTTCTCACTCATAAGTGAGAGTTGAACAATGAGAACACATGGACACAGGGAGGGGAACATCACACACTGGGGTCTGTCGGCGGGTAGGGGGTTAGGGGAGGGATAGCATTAGGAGAAATACCTAATGTAGATGACAGGTTGATGGGTGCAGCAAACCACCATGGCACGTGTATACCTATGTAACAAACCTGCACATCCTGCACATGTATCCCATAATTTAAAGTATAATAAAAAATAAAATAAAATAAATAATAAAAAATTAAAAATCATCCAAGCCCTCACTTCAACAACTTAGAAAAAGATCAAAGGAAATCTGAAGGAAGCAGAAAAATAAGAAATTATCACTTCTATATACTAGCGAAGGGTCCAGGCACAATGAACCAGCTTGTAGCTCCTGCTCAGACAGACAAAGCAACGAGTGGAGTCTCACATCGTGAACTTTTGCTCCAAGAACTGCTGCAGGAACGTACTAGGAAAACTGAGAGAATCCACAAACCCTTTGAAGGAATGGATCGCTGTTACGGACTCCCTCAGATGCCAAAAAACTGAGTTGGCTTGCCTTCTCAGTGGGTAGGCTGGTGATCTAGGGCAAATTCTCAGCCCTGGTCACCGACTGCTTGGAAATAGACTTGGTACTGTCGAGGGGCCACAGTGGGAGTGAGACCAGCCTTTAGGACTGCAGGCTGTGTGGGAGTGGGGTGAGGCCAGTGACTGCCAGCTTTCCCCCACTTCCCTGGTGACCTGTATGACTCAGCAGAGGCAGCCATAATCCCCCTGGGAACTTATCTCCATTGGCCTGGGAACCTGTGATGAAGAAATACCGAACACTAGGTAATTCATAAAGGAAAGCGGTTTGACTCACAGTTCCGCATGGCTGGGGGAGCCTCAGGAAACTTACAATCACAAAGGAAGGGGAAGCAAAAGCAAATACATCCTTCTTCACATGGCAGCAGGAGAGAGTACTGAGCAAAGAGGGAAAAGATCCTTATAGAACTATCAGATCTCGTGAGAACTCACTCACTATCACGAGAACAGCAGCATGGGGTAAACACCCCTATTATTCAATTACCTTCCACCGGGTCACTCCCATGCTACGTGGGGATTATGGAAACTACAATTCAATATGAGATTTGGATGGTGACACAGCCAAACTATATGATGGACTAAACTCTCCAATCAAAAGACATAGAGTGGCTAAATGGATTTTTTTAAAAGACTTGATAATCTGCTGCCTACCAAAAATATACTTCATCTATAAAGACACATATAGACTGAAAACAAAGGGGTGCAAAAAGATATTTTGTGCCAACGGAAACCAAAAAAAGAGCAGGAGTCACTATATTATATCATACAAAACAGATTGCAAGACAAAAACTGTAAGATGAGACAAAGAAGGTCACAATATGATCATAAAGGAATCAATTCAGCAAGAGGATATAACAATTTTAAATGTATGTGCACCCAACACTGGAGCACCCAGATATATAAAGGAGATATCATTACAGGTAAAGAGAGAGATAGGCCTCAATACAATAATAGATGGAGACTTCAACACCCTGCTTTCAGATCTTCCAGACAGAAAAGTAACAAAGAAACATCAGATTTAATCTGCACTATAGAAGAAATGGATTTAATAGATATTTGCACAACATTTCATCTAAGAGCTGCAAAATATACATTCTTTTCCTCAGCACGTGGATCATTCTCAAGGATAGATCATGTGTTAGGTCACAAAACAAGTCTCGAAACATTCAAGAAAATTGAAATAACATCAAGAATCTTCTCTGACCACAATAGAATTAAACTAGAAATTAAAAACAAGAGGAATTTTAGAAGCTACACAAATACAAAGAAATTAAACAATATGCTCCTGAATGACCAGTGGGTCAGTGAACAAATTAAAAACTAAATTGAAAAATTTCTTGAAGCAAATAATAATGAAAATACAACATCCCAAAACCTATGGAATACAACAAAAGCATTACTAAGAGGGAAGTGTATAGCTACAAGTGCCTACATCAAAAAAAGAGGGAAAACTTTATATAAACAATCTAACAATGAATCTTAAAGAACTAGAAAAGCAGGAGCAAACCAAACCCAAAATTAGTAGAAGAAAAGAAATAATAAAGATCGGAGCAGAAATAAATGAAATTGAAATAAAAAACAGAAAAGATCAAAGAAACAAAAAGTTACTTTTTTGAAAAGTTAAACAAAATTGACAAACCTTTAGTCAGACTAAGAAGAAAGAGAGAAGATGCAAACAAATAAAATCAGAAATGAGAAGAAATTACAACTGATACTGCAGAAATTCAAAGGATCATCAGTAGCAAGTATGGAAAATGTAGATGAAATGGACAAATTCCTGGACACATACAACCTACTACAATTCAACCAGGAAGAAATTCAAAACTGAACAGACCAATAGCAAGTAACAAGGTTTAAGTCATAATAAAAAGTCTCCCAGTAAAGAAAAGCCCAGGACCTGATGGCTTCCCTGCTGAATTTTACCAAAAATTTAAAGAACTAATACAAGTCCTACTCAAACTATTCTGAAAAATAGAGGTGAAGGGAATACTTCCAAACTCATTCCACAAGACCAGTATTGTCCTGATAGCAAAACCATAAAAAGACACATCAAAAAAAGAAGACAGAAAAAAAGAAAGAAAGAGAAGAGAGAAAGAAGAAAGAAAGAGAAAAAAAGAAGAAAGAAAGAAGAAAGAAAGAAAGAAAGAAAGAAAGAAAGAAAGAAAGAAAGAAAGAAAGAAAGAAAGAAACAGAAAGAGAGAAAGAGGAAGAAAGAAAGAGAAAAAGAGAGAAAGAAAGAAAGAAAGAAAGAAAGAAAGAAAGAAAGAAAGAAAGAAGAAAGAAAGAAAGAAAGAAAGAAAGAAAGAAAGAAAGAAAGAAAGAGAGAGAGAGAGGGAGAGAGGGAGAGAGGGAGGGAGGGAGGGGGGAGGGAGGGAGGGAGGATGAAAACAAAACTACTGGCCAATATCTCTGATGAATATTGATGCCAAAATTCTCAACAAAAGACTGGCAAACTGAATTCAACAATACATTATGACCAAGTATGATGTATCCCTGGGATGCAAGGATGGTTCAACATATGCAAATCAATCAATGTGATACATCATATCAAAATAATGAAGGATAAAAACCATATGATCATTTCAACTGATGCTGAAAAAGCATTTGATAACATTCAACATCCCTTCATGATAAAAACCCCTCAAAAAATTGGGTATAGAAGAAACATACCTCAACATAATAAAAGCCATATAAGACATATCCAGAGCAAGTATCATACTGAGTAGGGAGAAATGGAAAGCCTTTCCTCTTAAGATCTAGAACATAACAAAGAAGTGAAAGATCTCTATAATGAAAACTATAAAACATCAATGAAAGAAATTGAAGAGAACATTAAAAAGTAAAAAGAATTCATGCTCATGATTTGGAAGAACCAATATTGTTAAAATGTCTGTACAACCCAAAGCAATGTACAGATTCAGTGCAATCACTATCAAAATACCAATGACATTCTTCACAGAAAAAACAATCCTAAAATTTATACAGAACCACGAAAACCCAGATGGACAAAGCTTTTCTAAGCAAAAGAAGAAAACTGGAGGAATCACATTACCTGACTTCAAATTATATAACTGAGCTATAGTAACCAAAACAGCATGGTACTGGCATAAAAACAGACACATAAACCAATGGAACAGAATTAGAAGACCCAGAAACAAATCCACACACCTACAGGGAACTTATTATCAATGAAGGTGCCAAGAACATGCAATGGGGAAAGACAGTATCTTCAATAAATGATGCTGGGGAAACTGGATATATATATGCAAAAAAATAAAGCTAGACCCCTAGCTCTCACATATGCAAAAATTTAACCAAAATGGATTAAAGACTTAAATCTAAGACCTCAAGTTCTGAAACTACTACAAGAAAACATTGGGAAAAATCTCCAGGACTACAGGACTCCAGCCACATATTGGCTAAAATTTCTTGAGCAATAACCCACAAGCACAGGCAACCAAAGCAATAACCCACAAGCACAGGCAACTTGATATGGGATCATATCAAGTTAAAAGGCTTCTGCACAGCGATGGATATGATCAACACAGTGAAGACACAACCCACAGAATGGGAGGAAATATTTGCAAATTATTCTTCTGACAAGGGATTAATAACCAGAATATATAAGGAACTCAAACAACTCTATAAGAATATTTTTCCTAATCAAAAAATGGGGAAAAGATTTGAATAGACATTTCTCAAAAGAAGACATACAAATGGCAAACAAGCATATGCAAAGGTGCTCAACATCATTGATCGTCATAGAAATGCAAATCAAAATACAGTGAGATATCATCTTGCCCCAGTTAAAATGTTTTATATCCAAAATTCAGGCAATAATAAATGCTGACAAGGATGTGGAGAAAAGGGAACACTTGTACCTTGTTGATGGGAATGCAAATTAGTACAACCACTATTTGTTGGGGACTCCTCAAAAAACTAAAAATTGAATTACCGTATTATCCAGTAATCCCACTTCTGGGTATATATTCAAAAAAGAGGAAATCAGTAAATCAAAGAGATATCTGCACTCTTGTTTGTTGCTGCACTATTTACAATAGCTGAGATTTGGAACCAACCTAAGTGTCCATCAGCAGATGAATGGATAAAGAAAATGTGGTACGTACACACAATGAAGCACTATGCCGCCATTTAAAGAATGGGATCGAGTCATTTGCAATAACATGTGTACTGGTCCATTCTCATGCTGCTATAAATTTTCCCAAGACTGAGTAATTTATAAAGGAAAGAGGTTTCATTGTCTCACAGTTCTGCAGGGCTGGGAAAGCCTCAGAAAAATTACAATCATGGTGGAAGGGGAAGCAAACACATCCTTCTTCACATGGCAGCACCAAGGAGAAGTGCAGAGAGAAGGGGTTGGGGAAGCCCCTTATAAAACCATCAGATCTCATGAGATCTGATCTTCTTGTGACTCTCTTCAGGTGGAAACTGCCACCTGATCCCTCCCATTACACATGGGGTTATGGGAACTACAATTCAAGATGAGATGTGAATGGGGACAAAACCATATCAACGTGGATGGAACTGGAGGTCATTATGTTAAGTGAAATAAGCTAGGGACAGAAAGACAAATATTGTATGTTCTCACTTATTTGTGGGATCTAAAAATCAAAACAATTGAACTCATGGACATAGAGAGTAGAATAATGGTTACCAGAGGCTAAGAAGAGTAGCAGGGATGTGGAGGAGAAGTGAGGATGGTTAACGAGCCCAAAAAAATAGAAAGACTGAACAAGACTACTATTTGATAGTACAAACAGGGTGATTACAGTCAATAATAACTGTACATTTTTAAATAATTTCAAGACTATAATTGCATTGTTCATGACTGAAAGAATAAATGTTTTATATTTATGGGGATGGATGGATAGATACCCCATTTCCAGGATATGATTATTTCACATGACACTCCTGTATCAAAACTTCTCAGGTACCTCGTAAATGTATATACCTACTATGTATTCACAAAAATTAAAAAGAAAAAAATCACCTAGTGCCACATTTCTCAGAATGTATCCCCATTGTTAAGTGATGCATGATTGTACATGAAAAGACATACAACATCATTAGCCACTAGAGAAAAGCAAATTAAAACCACAATGAGATATCACTATACATCTATCAGAATGGCTGAAGTAAAAATACAGTGGCAACACCAAATGTTGGCAAGAATGCACAAAAACTGGATCACTCATATATTGCTGGTGGGAATATAAAATATTACAGCCTTTCTGGAAAATTGTCTGGCAGTTTCTTTATTTTAAAAGAAATGAAATATGAACTACCATATGGCTCAGGAATTGCACTCCTGGGCATTTATCCTAGAGAAATGAAAACTTATGTCCAAAAATCCTGTAAACGAATCCTTACAACAGCCTTATTTATAAGAGTCAAAAACTGGAAACAGCTCAGATGTTGTTCAAGGAGTGAATGCTTAAACAAATTGTGGTACATCTATACCATGGAATACCACTCAGAACCCAAAGGAATGAGCTATCAATAGGCACAATATCCTAGGTGACTGTCCAGATAACTATGCTCAGTAAAAAAAAAAAAAAAAAAAAAATCCCAGTTACTAGGTAAGCTGAGGCAGGAAGATCACTTGAGCCTAAGAGTTCAAGTCCAGCCTGGGCAACCTAGCAATACCCTGCTTAAAAAAAAAAAAAAAAAAAAAAAAAAAAAAAAATTCCTGAAAGGTTACATACTGAATTATTCCATTTCTATATCACTGAAATTACAAAATTATACAAATGGAGAAGAGATTTATAGTTGCAAGGGGTGTTCGTTTGTTTGTTTTGAGACGGGGTCTTGCTCTGTCACCCAGGCTGGAGTGCAGTGGCGCGATCTCGGCTCACTGCAAGCTCCACCTCCCGGGTTCACGCCATTCTTCTGCCTCAGCCTCCCAAGTAGCTGGGACTACAGGCGCCTGCCACCACACCTGGCTAATTTTTTTGTATTTTTTTAGTAGAGATGAGGTTTCACCATGTTAGCCAGGATGGTCTCTATCTCCTGACCTCGTGATCTACCTGTCTCAGCCTCCCAAAGTGGTGGGATTACAGGCGTGAGAGAGTTGCAAGGGTTTAAGGAGGGAGTGTGGACAGAAGGAAAGTGGACTTGATTATAAAAAAGAAAACTGAAGATTCCTTGTGGTGGTAGAAATGTTCTGTGTCTTGACTGTATCAGTGTCAATACTTCCATTGAGATATTGTACTATAGTTTTGCAAGATGTTATCATTGGTGGAAACTGGATAGAGGGTACACTCAACCTCTCTGTATTGTTTGTTACAACTGCAAGTGAATCTACAATTATCTAAAAATAGAAAGGTCAATTAAAAGCAAAACATCAATGAGAAGTTAATTTTATAGAGTCAATTCTGCAAGTTCTTCCTTTATGATTTCTGGTGTTGTATCTGCTTAGGAAGGCTTCTCCCCTCTTCAAGATTACAAAAATACTTTTCTATATATAATTATTTTTCAGTTTTATTTCTAACATATGGAACTTTTTTCTTCATTTGAATGTTTTTAATTCAAGTAAGCACCTTATCTGCATTCTCTAAGAGATAAGGAGTGATGTTGATATTCTATATTCTCTCTTAAACCCACAAACTGTGCTTTTGACAACTTTGATGGGTTGTATACATTCTCAAAGGAAATTGCTAATAAAATAACTTCATATTTCTGATGTAATACAAGTGTTCCATAAGCAAAACCTAGAGGCTTAATTAGAACATTAGTTGCCAACACTAAAAGCAAGTCAATAAATCTGTTTCAAGTTAAATTTCTGTTGTACCATTATGCTGAATAAGGTCACCTGATGCCGTAGTGCAGGTACACACAGCTCCAAATAGCACCATTACTGTGGACTACAACCTGCACACACTTAGATGCAGCACTTTTAATTCAGCCAGGTCATCCTCGGATCCATTCCCTCTCTGCTTGTCTAAAATGTCCACGTGCATCAAACCGTGACTCTGTAACAGAAGAAGAGAAGCTTTTGGATGAAAGGAGGAAGGTTAATTACAAGGAAAGGTGATAAGAAAGGCTTGTTGGGAGGATGACTGAGTGCTAAGTCTCCTCCCAAACACCCTAACCAGGCATTTCAGTGTACTGAGAAATGCAAAGAAAAGCTTCTTTTCTCTACCACGTTCCCCATCTCCCAAGCTTTGGCTCTCTGAATCGAGAATAGGAGTGAGGAGATGAGCAAACAATAGCCTGAATCTTCAATGAAAACATGCAGAAAGTCACATAGGAAACAGTCATAGGGTGGAGACACAACCCAGGGGCTTGACCTGCCTGAGGCCACAGGGCTCCCTGACATTTGGAACAGTTTCTCTGACATTCTACAGCTGACAATTTAGAAGTGCAGCCTGGGGAGATGAAAGAAAGTATAATAACCCTGGGTTTCTGGTCAGCAACATAAACATGTGATTGTCATGAGCAAACTAGTAACCACAGATTTGGAATCTTGCTGAATGCATTACTTGAACATCGATAAACACTGACTCAAAAATAAGTCTAATATCTATCTTAATTATTTAGCTTCCTTGAGAAAACAAAAAAATGACATCACATCAAGTATACATAATTATGTTAGGCCATTCTTGCATTGCTATATATATATATATAAAAACAACTGAGACTGGGTAATTTATAAGAAAAGAGGTTTAATTGACTCACAGTTCTGCAGGCTGTACAGGAAGCATGGCAGCTGCTTCTGGGGAGGCCTCAGCCAGCTTTCAATTATGGTGGAAGGGGAAACAGGCATATCACATGGCCAGAGCAGGAGAGAGAAAGAGAGAGAAAAGAGAAGGACGGGCTTTGGGGAGGTGCCACATACTTTTAAATGATCAGATCTCACAGAACTCAGTATCATGAAGACAGCAGCAAGCCATGAGGGATCCACCCCCATGATCCTGTTGTAACCGAGTGAGTTATAGAGAAACGCCACACTCTTGAGACTAATTCAGGAGTCCTTTATTGCTGGCGACTGAGAAAACAGCTAGAGCTCAAAAATTCTCTCAGCCCGGAAGAGGAGGCTGAATTTCCTTTTATACCTTGGTCTAAAAGGGGAGGGGGAGCCTAGCTGAAGCAATTTTACAGAAGCAGAACAGGCAAAAAGTTAAAAAGATAAATGGTTACAGAAACAGTTACAGAAAAAATAAACAGTTCCAGGTGCAGGGGCTTAAACTATCACAAAGTGATAAACGCAGGGGATTCCAGCGTGCTCCCAGGAGCTGCTGGTACAGCTTGCCTCAGTATCTTACCAGTAAGTGCATTCCTGGATATGCTTGGAGTCCACTTGCAATAGTTATGTCCTTAAGGGAGGGCATATAAGGGGGGCTGCAAGTGAAGAAACCAAAATGGAGTCTGTCCGGCCTTCTCAGCTAAGAGAGTCAATCAGGTTAAAACAAGGTAGGGCACCACAATCCAAACACCTCCCACACGTCCAGCATCGGGAATTACAATTCAACATGAGATATGAGCAGGGATAAATATCCAAGCTATATCAATAATCAAAAAGAACTGCCCAAGAAATGGATCAAGCAAATGTTCTCAAAATGTTTAATCATTGAGATTGATTATAAGAAGTTGTTGATGGCAGCACCTAGGCCACGTGCTCTGAGCATATTCTGAACAGAGATGTAATCTTATAGGTAGAATGTCTTTGTAAACTGTTTTTTTCCCTCACTGCCACTTAAAATACACTGGGTATTTGTTGAATAACACAAGTTATTCAAAGAAGTAAATAGAAGAATTTCTAAATGGAAATCTAGCTTTGTCATCTGAATTATCATAGAACTCACTAGAAATTTGCATCTCTAAAGTAATTCAAACTTATGTTTCCCAGTAAATCAGACACTGAGGATTTCGTATTAAAGTTTTCCAGATTAAAAACTAAGAAATTTATTTGTGTGCAGAGAAGGCTATTCCAGTCGGTTTTGTTGAGATACCACCAGTACCTTTGACTTACACAGCACCTTCCGTGCTAGGACTATGTGCCTTCATGAGGAGGTGCTTCATGTGCCTGTAAATTCAGGGATGATTGGGATTCAAATCATTCCTCATATTTGCCATCGATTTATGTTACATACTAGAAACTAATCGTAGTAAATATTATCTGAAATAAGCAGGGATTGAAACTGAGATTCCTTTTTTGCTTGGTTTTCTTTATAATGAGGTTATACTTCTTGCATAAAACAAAAACACACTCTATATGGAATTTCTAAAAATTTACCTCCAACGTACAGAGTCGTTATCCACTATTTGTATATGCTTTTAGCTAGTGTTAGTAGTAACAATATTAATTATAGCTGTTTCCAAGAATTTAAGATGTGCGAAATACTATTGTGTATCCAAAATCACATAATCCTTACAAAACCCTGTAAGGTAGGTACTACTATGTCCCCATTTTAAATACAGGCATGCCCTGTGGATATTGTAGGTTCAGTTTCAGATCATTACAATAAAGAGAATATCACAATAAAGCAACTCACAGAATATTTTGCTTTCCCTGGGCATATAAAGTTATGTTTACTCTATACTGTCATCTCTTAAATGTGCAATAGGATTATGTCCAAAAACCGTAAATCATTTAAAAATACTTTATTACTTAAAAATGCTAACAATAATCTCAACCTCCAGTGAGTCAATCTTTTTGCTGGTGGGGGTTTTGCCTGAATGCTGATGGCTGCTGACTGCTCAGAGTGGTATTTGCTGAAGGTTGGGGTGTCTGTGGCAATTTCTTAAAATAAGACAACAATGAAGTTTGCCACATCACTTGACTCTTTTTTTTTTTTTTTTTTTTTTTTTTTTTTGAGATGGAGTCTCAATCTGCCACCCAGGCTGGAGTGCAGTGGCGTGATCTCAGCTCACTGCAGCTTCCGACTCCTGGGCTCAAGCGATTCTCCTGCCTTAGCCTCCAAGTAGCTGGGACTACAGGTGCCCATCACGCCCGGCTAATTTTTGTGTTTTTAGTAGAGACAGCATTTTGCCATGTTGGCCAGGCTGGTCTCGAACTTCTGACCTCAGGTGATCTGCCCACCTCGGCCTCCCAAAGTGCTGGGATTACAGGCGTGAGCCACCATGGCCAGCCACTTGACTCTTCCTTTCATGAAAGATTTATCTGTAGCATGTAATACTCTTTGTTAGCATTTTACCCACAGCAGAACTTCTGTCAAAACTGGAGTCAGTCCTCTCCCACCTGCCACTCCTTTATCAATTAAGTGTGTGTAATGCTGTGAATTCTTTGTTGTCTTTTCAGCAATGTTCACAGTATCTTCACTTCAGAGTAGATTATGTCTCAATAAACACTTTCTTTGCTTATCCATAAAAAACAACTCCTCATCCATTCAAGTTTTATCATAAGATTACAGCAATTCAATCACTTCTTCAGGCTAGACTTCTAATTCTCTTGTTATTTCTACCACCTTCAGTTTCTTTCTCCACTGAAGTCTTGAACCCCTCAAAATCAACCAGCAGAGTTGGAAGCAATTACTTCCAAACTCCTGTTAATGTTGATATTTTGATCTCCACCCATGCATCACAAATATTCTTAATTGCATTTCAAATGGTGAATCCTTTTCAGTGTGTTTTCAATCTGCTTTGCCCAGATCTATCAGAGGCGACACTATTTATGACAGCTGTAGCCTCACAAAAAGTTTTTCTTAAATAGCAAGACTTGAAAGTTGAAATTACTCCTTGATCCGTGGGCTATAGAATGAATGTTGTGTTTGCAGGAATGAAAACAACATTCATCTTCTTGTACATCTCCATCAGAGCTCTTGAGTGAGCAGGTGCATTGTTAATGAACAATAACATATTGAAAGTAATCATTTTGGTTGGGTGCAGTGGCTCACACCTGCAATCCCAGCACTTTGGGAGGCCAAGGCAGGCAGATCACTTAAGCTCAGAAGTTCAAGTCCAGCCTGGAAAACATGGTGAAACCCTGTCCCTACATAAAATACAAAAATTAGCCAGGCGTGGTGGTGCATGCCTATAGTCTCAGCTACTCAGGAGGCTAAGCCAGAGGGTCACTTGAGTCTGAAAGGCAGAGGTTGCAGTGAGCCAAGATCATGCCACTGCACTCCAGCTGGGCAATAGAGTAAGATGCCGTCTCAGAAAAAATTTTAAAAAGAAAAAAGAAAATTATCAATTTGCTGAGCGGTAGGTCTTAACAGTGAGCTTAAAATATTCAGTAAACCATGCTGTGAACAGATGTGCAGTTATCTAGGCTTTTTTCTATTTCTAGAGCACAAGCAGTGTAGATTTTGCATAATTCTTAAGGGCCCTAGGATTTTCACAATGGCCAAAAAGCATGGGCTTCAACTTGAAGTCATCAGCTGCACTGGCCTCTAACAAGAGAGTCAGCACCTTCTTTGAAGATTTGAATTGAGGCATTAACTTCTCTCTAGCTATGAAATTCCTAAATGGTATCTTCCTCCGATAGAAAGTTGTTTCTTCTCTACTGAAAATCTGTTGTTTAGTGTACCTACCTTCATCAATGTTCTTAGCTAGATCTCCTGGATAACTTGCTGCAGCTTCTACATCAGCACTTGCTGCTTCATCTTGCACTTTTATGACAATGGAGATGGCTTCTTTCTTTAAACTTCATGAACCCAACCTTGCTTGCTTCTAATTTTTCTTACAGTTTCCTCACCTCTCTCAGCTTTCATAGAATTGAAGAGAGTTAGGACCATGCTCTGGATTAGACTTTGGTTTAAGGAAATGTGGCTGGCTTGATCTTTCAACCAGACCACTCAAATTTTTCCCCTATCAGCGATAAGGCTATTTCACTTATCATTTGTGGATTCCCTGGAATAGCACTTTTAATTTCCTTCCAAAACCTTTCCTTTGCATTCACAATTTGGCTAACTGGTGCAAGAGGCCTAGCTTTTGGCCTGTCTCGGCTTTGATTATGCCTTTCTCACTAAGCTTAATCATTTCTAGCTTTTGATTTAAAGTGAAAGATGTGAGACTCTTCCTTTCCCTTGAACACTTAGAATCCACTCTAGGGTTACCAACTGGCCTAATTTCAATATTGTTGGATGTCAGGGAATAGAGAGGCCTCAGGAGAGGGACACAGACAGGGAAATAGCCAGTTGGTGGAGCAGTCGGAACAAACACAGCATTCATCATTTAAGTTTGCCAACTTATATAGGCATAGTTTGTGACACCCCCAAAAATGACAACAGTAATATTAAAGATAACTGATTGTATGTCACCATGACAGATACAGTAGTAATGAAGAAGTCTGAAATATTGCAAAAATTACCAAAATGTGGCACAGGGACATGAAGTGAACACATGCTGTTGGAAAAATGGTACCAATAGACTTGCTTGATGCTAGGTTGACACAAAACCTTCAATTTATAAAAACAAAGACAAAAACATAGTGTCTGCAAAACATACTAAATAAAGCAAAGCACAATAAAATGAGGTATGCCTGTGTAAATAAACTGAGCCTCAGAGATAAATTGAGTACCTCTCCAAAATTACAGAGTTTCTAAGTGAAAGAGGCAAGATATCATCGTGATCTGTCTACCTCCAGAGCCTGTGCTTGAGTCATTGAACTAGATTGCTATTCTGAATGTTCTCTCCCCAGATCTGTGTGATGTGATACAAGGGGCAGCTCTCAGCTCCAGGGTATTGGGGATGACTTCCCATTTCCTGAAACACACTACACCGGTGAGTTTTCTTCGGCTTGTGGTGAAAAGATAGTTCTTTGTTAACCGAATATTTCCTAAAAACACTTTCTCTACTACTTAGAAGACAATGCTTCACCCACGCAGTTAATAATAATAGCAAACCCTTGTAAAGCACTTACTATGTGCCATGAACTCCTTTTAAATACTTTATATTAATTTATATAACACTTAATATTTGGTACTATTGTTGTCCCAGTTTTACAACTGAGGAAATTGAAGCACAAAAAAGTAAATGGTTTTCCTGAGAGCACCTGGCTAGTAAGCAACGGATGTTCACACCCAGGCAGTGGAGCTCCAAGACGTGAGCTCTAAACTATATTACAGTGTACCCTAACATTTAATCTGAGCATGAGCCCCGCAATAAACTCTGTGCTGGGCTCCAGGGAAGCCACTAGGAACCAAGCAGATATAGCTAATAGTCTGGTGTAGCAGACAGAAATTAATCACCTAACTACATATATATATATATATATGATTACAAACTGTAATAAATATGTGAAGGAAAAGAAGAGGAGCTGAAAGAGTACAGCAGGGATCTGCTTTAGGCTGAAGGAGCAAAGCAGGCCTCTGAGGACAGCTACACCTTAGCTGAGACCTGAAATGGAGGAGGAGCCAGCCACACGAAGGCTCTGAGCCCGGAATGGGGCAGCGTATGGGAACAGGGAAGAATTAAGCGATATCCTGACAACCTCATCTCATATCTTTACATTTTAAACTTGTAAGCTGGGGGCTAAAATATGACTCGTTCTATCTCTGTTTGATCTTCCCATTGGCTGACAACAAAAAATAGGTCCCAGGCACTTCCACAAGACTTGCAAACAGGGTACTCAGCAACCCATTTGTCAATCCCCAGTTCATTACCTATCTCAGGAGTTCAACAGCATTGGAGTTGAAAAACAAGAGCAGGAATTTCTCTGGAGAAGCTGTAATTATGTTCTGCATCCGCTCTCTGGCCCTTTCTCTCCCATAAGGGGAAGAAGAGGGGTGTTTTACCCCCATACTTTCAGATCTAGTGAGAGGCTTAGGGGTCCAATCAATGGGCTGGTCTCTGATTGAGCTGAAAAGTCTAAAGGCGAGAAGCCATAGCTCAGCCAGGCTAAGGGGCAGCGTTCAGAGAAAGTGAACACCCCTGAGAGAGAGTTGTATTTTCACACAGGCGAGGATGGAGGAGAGGTTCCCACTAACCACGGGTCTTGTGGGTCTTGTGGGAGCCAGGCTGGAGCCATATTCAAAGAGACTTTGCTCAAGAGGTTTACCAGAGAGAATCTTGTGGGGTGGGAGGCCAGATGCCCACAGACTGAGAGTTTGTGTTGAGTGGCCAATCACATCCCACATCACAGGACTAGTCATTGGAGGTTCCCAATGAGGAGTTTTTTAGAAACCCGCAAAATGGATCCTAAGGGGAAGATCTGGATTTATATTTGCCAAGCCTCATGAACACTAAGAACATATCATGGAAATACCAATCTCTGAATACTGTGCATTTCCTTAATTCCTTCTTCCCAGTTCTTAAGGAGTCAGAACCCTGGGCTAGTGAGCTGGGTTAGAGGAGTAGAACTAGGTTGCAGGGGCTGTGGAGCCAAAGCCATTTGTGCTTCCTCCTCATTGCAGGATTCAAAAGCTAGGACGGGGGAAATACTTTCAATTTGACTATTATTACATGGAACTGGGCCATTTAAAGCACTGAAATAATTCTGTCCCTGTAGCAAAAACTGTCTCAAGGACTTTTTTTTATCTAACTCTAAATGGAAAAGCTAGAGCACCTGGTCAATATTTCTAAGAAGCAGGGGGAGAATGTCACCTTCACTGTACATGTTTGAAGACTCTTGGATGGGTTACAAAGAAAATATTTTAAAATCTTTCAACAAATATTCATCTACTGCCTAAAGTGTGCCATGTATAATTCCAATACTTGGAATATATCAGTGAACAGACAAAATGTCTGCCTTCATATAGCTTACATTCTGCAGGAGTGGGGGATGAGAGAGCATCAATAAACATGATAAATGGGTGAATTACATATTATGAGAAAAAGCAATTAGTACTGTGAAAAATTGATCAGGCTAATGTCATTGAGAATGCTAAGGAAATATAGCCCGTCATTCAAATCAGGTGTTTATAGTGGGCTTTACTGAGTAGGTGATTGCCTTAGTCCACTTGTATTGCTATAAGGGAACACCTGAGGCTGAGTAATTTATAAAGAAAAGGTGTTCATTTGGCTCACAGTTTATTTGGCTCACAGCAGGCTGTACAAGAAGCATACTAGCATTGGCATCTGGTGAGGGCCTCAGGAATCTTCCATTCAAGGTGGAAGGCAAAAGGGGGCAGTCATCACATGATGCGAGAGAAATCCAGAGAGAGAAGAGGAGGTACCAGGCTCTTTTCAAAAAGCAATTCTTGTGGGAACCTAGGGTGAGAATTCACTCCCACGAGAATGGCACCAAGCCATTCATGAGCGATCCATCCCCACAATCCACACACCTTCCAGCAGACCCCACCTCCAACACTGGGGATCAAAGTTTAACATGAGACTTGGTGGGACCAAACACACCATCTCCAAATCATAGCAGTGATATTTGAAAAAGGAGGTTGTCTTAAAACATAAGTCTGGGCCAGGTGTGGTGGCTCACGCCTGTAATCCCAGCACTTTGGAAGGCCAAGGCGAGTGGATCCTGAAGTCAGGAGTTCAAGACCAGCCTGACCAACATGGTGAAACCCCGTTTGTACTAAAAAATACAAAAAATTAGCCAGGTGTGGTGGTGGGCACCTGTAATCCCAGCTACACGGGATCCTGATACAGGAGAATCACTTGAACCCAAGAGGCAGAGGTTGCAGTGAGCCGAGATCGCACCATTGCACTCCAGCCTGGGCGACAAGAGCGAGACTCCATCTCAAAAAAAAAAAAAAAGTAAGTCTGATCATGTCACTCCTCTGCTAAAAACTCTGCAATGGCTCCTAAACTCTGACTGCTGGGTCAAGAAACTATAAAGAGTAAAGATGGAAACAAAGAACTGCTGAGTGGCTAGTGTAATACTAATCAAAGTGAGAGATGGTGGTGGCAAATGGTAACTGTAGGAGAGGTAAGAAGTGGACAGACTGGAGACAATTTGAAAGAATTTCCTGACTGGGTATATGTGTGATGTGAAAAACAAAAGTCAAGGTTGACTCCAAGATTTTGGGGCTAAGCAACTGGAATGCTGGAGTTACCAAAATGTGACATGGGAAGGTGTTGGTAGAACAGTTCTGGACAGAGTTCAGTCTGAGGTTGTTCATTGGGACACCAAGTGGAGTAGTTGTGTACGGGATTTAATACACGGATCTAGAGTCCAAGAAAGAGATCTGGGCTGTAGTTACAAATTTGGAAGTAGAGATTAAGAATTCTCTATAAATTACAATAAGAGCACCAATAATAAGAGAAAGACCAGCCCGTGGTAAACCAGCTTCAGTGAATAGTGAGATATCCAGAACCCAGATAGAAAAGAAACAAATTGATTTGCATAAAATCTGAACTAAGATTTCGGCCAAATCTCACTACTCGAAGAAATCCTGTACATTTATTCTTTGGTAATTTAGAAAGTTTTTTCATACTAGCTATTCTTCTAAAATGCTCAGGGTCTTTTGGCTTAGATTTTTGTTTTTTGATTTCTTAAAATGGGAAATGCCATGTATCTTCCATACTGAAGGGAAAGAAAGACTGGCTAGGATGAGAAGTGGCTAGAAAATGTAATAAAACATCTCTACCCTCTACATAGAAAATGTTCTCTTATTCAATTTCTCTCTCTTGTTTCATCTATTCCTCTTTACTCTTTTTTTTTTTTTTTTTTTTTTTGAGACGGAGTCTCGCTCTGTCACCCAGGCTAGAATGCAGTGGCGCAATCTGGGCTCACTGCAAGCTCCGCCTCCCGGGTTCACGCCATTCTCCTGCCTCAGACCCCCAGTAGCTGGGACTACAGGCGCCCACCACCATGCCTGACTAATTTGTGTGTGTGTGTGTGTGTGTGTGTGTGTGTGTGTGTGTGTGTGTTTTAGTAGAGACGGGGTTTCATTGTGTTAGCCATGATGGTCTCAATCTCCTGACCTCGTGATCCACCCGCCTTGGCCTTGCAAAGTGCTGGGATTACAGGCGTGAGCCACCGCGCCCAACCTATTCCTCTTTACTCTTAATTGATGTAACAATCTGTCAATCACATCAGTGGCCTGCTGGTCTTGGAAAGGTGAGAATCCCACTGGGTCCCACTGGCCTGTTTTTCTAGGGAATCAACAAGGCCTTCACAGAGTCCCAACTTGCTTCTCCAGGAGAATATCCTCCTCTTCATCATGCCATCCTAATAAGCTTTATCAGAGCCCAGCCAGCTCTGTATCTCTTGCAACACAGCTGACACAACGTTTTTTGGTAGAACAAAAGAAATAAACATCCAAATCACTGTTCTCAATAAAACTGAATAGGATGACTGTCCTTGCTTAGAAAATTGGGGTGAGGCCCTTCTCCAGCAATTTATTTAAAACTTGGAACACCACATTTCTCTTAAGTACAGACAGAAATTTTTTAATAGAAGAGTGTGCTAATTTCTTCAAGAAAACCAGTCAGTGAAGAGTATTTTTGGAGTTTCCTCTGTCTATGAAGTATCACTTAGTTATTTAAGAATTTAGAGCTACATTCCTGCCACTGTTCCTTGGTGAGACCTCTAACCACAATAAAAAGGGATATTTTGTCTCCCTCTGTGTAGTCCAGACAAAGAAAATTGCAGCTAGAAGTCAGAGGGGCAAACTCAATGTCACTCTGACCCAAAGATCTGGAAGAAATGTAAAAATTCCATTACGAAAAATGAGGGAGCAAGAAAAATAGTGCTAGTGATATTAAACTACTAGGTGTCCTCTGGAGCTGATTATGTTTCCATGAAGGATGGGGATCAGTACACAGCAATATATAGACAGCCTGCTCAGTTGAATTCCAGAATGGAGGCAAAGAGACAAATTATACTACCCAGTCCTCAACAGTCCTATGGCTCTGAGACAATAAGTAGTTAGGGTTATAGATTGTTATAGATAGTTTTCAGTGAAACAAACACTGAAAAAAAAAAATAGATGTGAGAATAAACATAGCCAAACAAAGAAAAACATTTGTCATATATTCAAGCTCAGAGGACTGAGCCTCGACTTTGAAGGCAATAGAACTGATTCCAAATCGGGCTGGGAGGGTTGTTTATTTTGCATCACTTGAGTCAGATCTAATGATCCTAATGACTTTAAATGTTCCTAAATTATTCCCCAGAGTGGTTAGATTTTGTATTTGGGCCATAGTTGAGACAGAAAATGCTGATTTATTTAGCATTCAATGAACCCGGCTTTCCATTTGCCAACATTCTGGCCCTCTGTCAGTACAGTGAGTATTCAAAGTCATACTCCTACCCCTAAAATATGTCAAAACTATCACATGCCTTCAGAATTATGAAAGTACAATTTCAGAGGTAACTGAATCAGCTTCTTTTTTGTTTTCATTCCTTTCTTTTTTCAAAGGATATGTGGTATTTCTCAGTTAACCAGAACAACCAACTGAATAGAATATTTCATTCTCTAGAACAGCAATGTCCAACAAAACTTTCTGCAATGATGAACATGTTCTACATCTGTGGTGTCCAATATGGTAACAAGTCATCATGACTATTGAGCACTTGATATTGGGCTAATATGTCTAAGAATTTTTAATTTGATAATTTGAATTGAAATTTCATTTTAGACACCCACATGTGGCTAATGGTGTTTTAGAGGCAGCTCTAGAATAACAGAGAAGGCATTATATTGTATCTAGACTCTGTATTGTAACATGGAAGGTGTTATTAGCCTATAGCTGAACACTGATTTTGTGTGCAAATGTGTCTGCAATGTACTCTCTAAGCAGAAGCAGCTTACTTTGTATTAGTTGGCCTGTGGTAGGCTGTAGGCAGGCCTGCTGTAGGCAGGCCTGTTGTGGCCTGTTGACAAAGTAAAGGAGGAGTATTCGTTTTCTATGACTGCCTTAGCAAAGTACCAAAACACTTGGGAACTTGAAATAATATAAATGTATTGCTTCACAGTTTTGGAGGCTAGAAGTACAAAATCAAGGTGTCGACAGGGCCATGCTCCAGAGGCAAAGAAGAAGCTTCTGGTGTTTGTCAGCAATCCTTGGCATTCTTTGATTTGTAGATGCATCACTCCATTCCCACAACCATCATCTCCCTGTGTATCTTCACATCATTTTCCCTCTCTGCGTGTCTGTCTCTGTCCAAATTTTCTCTGTTTATAAGGACAGCATTTTATTAGATTAGGACCCATCCTAATGACCTCATTTCAACTTGGTTGCTCCTATGAAGACCCTACTTCTAAGTAAGGTCACATTCTAAGGTACCAGGGTTAGGACTTCAACATATCTTTGGGGGATGGGGGGCAAAATTCAATACATAATATTTGGTATAGCAGTAATTTCTTTATATGGCAGTAGGTGAATCTCTGAAAACTGGCATGGCCACTTTCTCACTCTAATCTTTTAAAGGCAACAGGACCAGATCATAGGTCCTGGCACACCCTCATTTCCATGTGGTCATTCCATTGACCACAGAAATGTGGGAAAGAGACACTGAGGAGTGGCATCCACTCATCTAACCTTACCACGTGTCTTCTCTGCTTGACTTAGCACAGGTTTGGCAGTAAACTGAGGAAAAAGTAACTTGAATGGAATCCAAGGCATTGTTCTCTTCCACCTGTGAAACGGACCGATCTCTATGGTGTGGCCTGCACAGGGCTGCTTCAGAACTCACCACTGTTCACAGCCTCTTAGAAGTTTAGAAGAGAGAAGCCTTTCCTTTTAAAAATTATAATTAAAAGTCCATTTACCCTTCTCTGTTTTGTCTTTTTCCCCAGTTCCTTTTCCTAAGTCAATCTGGTGCTGCTTTTTGTCAAGCAGCGTCCTTCCCTTACTGGAGGTGGCATTTCACATTGCACCTAATCCTTTAGGAAATGTGTTAGCAGTATGTCCCAGCCAAGGGCAGAGGGCACGAATCTCCCCAGATGAGGTGTGATTTCAGCTATAGAGACTCATAGAAAGCCATAGGCCTTAGTGAACTGGGTTGACGAACATTTTCCTGGTGAAGTGGGAGATCTGAGGGTGCAGGAGGGCTCAGCAAGGGAAAGGGAATGTGGATTGAGCAAGCAAGTCTGAATGCCACAAAGGGAAAGGGGGAGGGTGTGGAGGGACTGGGAGATGACATGGTCCAGCAACTTCATAAGGACCATGAGACACAGAACAAGAATGAGGCCGTTGGGATGGTTAATTTTTTGTATTGCTGTTAAAACATTATTTCTGGGTGTGTCTGTGAGAAAGTTTCCAGAGGAGATCATCATTTGAATCAGTAAACTGAGTAAAAGAAGATCTTTGTTGGGCATCATCCAGTACATTGAGGGCCTGAATAGAACAAAAGGGCAGAGGAAGGATGAATTCTCACTCTCTCTCTACTTGAGCTGGGACATGCATCTGCTCCTGCCTTCAGACATCACAGTTGCTGACTCTCAAACCTTCAGCCTCAGACTGAGAATTCTACCATCAACTCTCCTGGTTCTCAGGCCTCAGTCTCAGACTCAATTATGCCACTGTCTCTTCTGGGTCTCCAGCCCACAGATGGCATATTGTGGGACTTCTTGGACTCCAGCTCCAATGCACTCCAGGAGTTCAGGCTCCAATGCACTCCAGCTCCAATGCACTCCAGCTCCAATGCACTCCAGGAGTTCAGGCTGCGCAGGCTGCTCAAGCTTACTACAGTGGGCACCATACTCTATAGTCTCCTCATAGAGCCCACTTTACCCACGTGGAAAGGCCCGATAGCTCTCTAGCACACATCTGTTTAGCCAAACAGGTTGTTAAAATATTGAAATACTTTAGATGGTTGGTAAATGTGATGGTTCATATTAAGTGTCAACTTGATTGGATTGAAGGATGCAAAGTATTGTTCCTGGACGTGTCTATGAGGGTGCTGCCAAAGGAGATTAACATTTGAGTCAGTGGACTGGCAGAGGCAGACCCACGTAATCAACTGCCGGCACAGCTAGAATAAAGCAGACAGAAGGTGAGAGAAGCCCACTTGCTGGGTCTTCCAGTCTTCATCTTTCTCCCATGCTGAATGCTTTCTGCCCTCGAACATCAGGCTCCAAGTTCTTTAGCTTTTGAACTCTTGGGCCTACACCAGTGGTTTGCAAGGGTCTCTCCGGCGTTTGGCCACAGACTGAAGGCTACATGGTCAGCTTCCTTACTTTTGAGGTTTTGGGACTCAGACTGGCTTCCTTGCTCCTCAGCTTGCAGATGGCCTATTGTGGGACTTCACCTTGTGATTGTATGAGTCAATATTCCTTAATAAATTCCCCTTCATATATATTATACATCTATCCTATTAGTTTTGTCCCTCTAGAGAAGACTACTAATACAGTAAATCAGCATTGTACTACAGTGAAATGCCGCCTCTTCCCTTTCTCTGGACTTTTTCCTACCCTGTGATTGCCGCTTTTTACTGTATTTGAATACTGATTTCTTGAGTATCTTTTGTTTACCTAAATGTATCTCTCCAACTGTAACTCTGCTTTGCCAGCTGTTCCAGACCCAACCTCTGAGCACCCTCCAGACTCCCCTAACATTCAGCAGATAAAGAAGAAATTCTAGTGGCACAGGGAACCTATTGGCCCTGTTTCTGATTGGGAAGTGTTGGTGCCTCACTGGCTGTTAGATGTTATCAATAGTATCTCTGCAGGTAGGTCACCTCTACTCCCTGCAGGTATTTAAGTTTGTCACCTTTGCTCAAACCTTAGATGCCTCTGACCCTTATCCATAGGTGCTTATCTGAAGTCCTGTGGTTCTTCTACTACCCCATAAATCTCAAAATATTTGTCTTGTTGACATTATCCTTAAGTGACCTTTAGAACACAGTTTTGTTTTAGACCTCCATCCCCTAGAGGGCCCTAAACAACTTCTACGCTCAGCGTCTCAGGACAATTGCCCTTCTAATTCACTGCATTGCTGGTTGTCAATTTTTATTTGACATCTTCCCAGAACCACCCCCCCACCTCCTCCCTTTTTCTGTACTTTTTCCTACCCCGTGGTTGCTACTTTTTACTGTATTTGAATACTGAATTCTTGGGTATCTTTTGTTTACCTAAACTGTAGGCAAAATAAAGCAGGAAGAGGGAGGTTTAATTATAGACAGAGTTCCATCAAATGAAAGGTTACTATCAGTTTTCCAATGAAACTCCAATAATCTGAAGATAGGAAGGAAAATCAAAAACACCAGTTTTCTGGCCAATTTTTTAAGTGTTTCTGCCTAAGCCAAGAAAATATCTAATGTGTTAGGAGCTTCATCTTAACAGTGGACTCCTGTGGTGGCCAGAATTTGGCTGCATTTCAAAATAATAAGCATTTGCTTCCAAAGGCGGTTTAAAGGAAATAAAAA
Source organism: Rhinopithecus roxellana (assembly GCF_007565055.1). Lineage (NCBI taxonomy): Eukaryota > Metazoa > Chordata > Mammalia > Primates > Cercopithecidae > Rhinopithecus > Rhinopithecus roxellana. The sequence goes on from NC_044556.1 coordinate 68,203,773, forward strand.
GGCAGAAAAGCTCCACCATCCAATATGGTTTGTATTAGAATAAATTGATTACCCAAAACCTAACATGATCAGAACTCTGCCAAGAGCCTGGCAAGCAACAATTGTTGGCATAGCCCGAATCCTAATCAGCTATTTGTAACAAGTGATTATTTAATAAGCATTCACATTCATCTGTGCTCCTTCAGCCAATGAAGAAGAGAGGGCGGAACCCTCAGAGGAAATCAAAAGAGCTGCAAGCCGATGTTTTTTTCTTCTTGTGAGTATTAAAAAATGTGTCCATAGGTAAAGAAAAAACTCAGTGTTCTCAGTCAGATGCTGCGCAGTTAAAAGTCTGTCACTCTTTCCATCTCTGAAACTCCTAAAGAGCAGTTGACTTACTAAACTGTTTCTAAAAGTAGAACTATTGGGTGAGGAGATTCCATGTCATGATGCTTTTCCTAAAGCACAAATTCTTTTTTTCCGCTGTTATTTATATATATATGAAACTATAGAATTACATAAGAGGCACAGAAAATATACAAGATGAGCCTGGAACAAGAAACAAGTTCTAGAAAATGAGGAAATGCTCAAAGAAAAAAAAAAGCATTTGAAAAAGGGGTTGTTAAAGAGACACAGGAACCAACTGAGAGGCTCCTAGTGTCCAAAGCTGGAATCATGTAAGCAAAAAATAAAATGGTACTGGATTAAAATCTAAAGGATGAAAGAAATACCCATTGTTCCACAACAAAATAAACAAATAATTGGATACATTAATAAATGGGAGAGAAGAGAAAAGTCTCCCATGCAGAAGAATTTCAAGTAATTTATTTAGATACACTACCCTGGAGAAGCAAGAACAAAATTCCCCGCTCCTTAAGTGTGGGCTGCACATACTGACTTCCTTCCAAAGAGTAAGCTACGGAAAGGGGCCGGAGAAGCAGCTTTACAGTGGAGAAACCTAACAAGCACTGCCTTAGCTAGGTGATCAATGACAGTATCAATAGTCACAAGTCATGTTGATAGCATGTGCCCTTGGTACCATGTGATGAAAATGTCACTTTACCTCTGTGATCCTCTTCCCAGAAATCTATAAACCCATTCTAATCATGAAAAAAAAAAAATCAGGTAAATTTCAGTAAAGAGACATCCTACAAAATACCTGACCAGCACTCCTCAAAACTGTCAAACTGTCAAAGTCATCAAAAACAAGGAAAGTATGAGAAACTGTCACTGCCAAGAGGAGCCGAAGGAGCTGTCATGACTAAATGTAACATGGCGTCCTGGATGGGATGCTGGAACAGAAAAGGGACATTAGGTAAAAATCCAAGGAAATCTGGGTAAACTATGGATTTTAGTTAATAAAAATGTAACAATAGTGGCTCATTAACTTTAACAAATGTGTCATACTAATATAAGATGTTAACAATAGGCAAATATGACTGTGGGGTAGGGTATGTAGGAATTCTCTGTTCTAGCTTCTCAATTTTTCTGTAAGTCTAAAACTGGTCCAAAAAAGTGAAATTTATCTAGAAAAATGGGTGGACCATTAGATTGTGGATCTCTAAGACAATGCCATCACGCTTCAGGGTATTCTTCAATAGCCATCGCAGTAGTATAACCAAAAACAACCATCATACCTCCTAGATAAATTAAAAACATTATTAAACCTATATAAGTACCCCCATAATTTAAAATAATAATACAACCAATTACACCACTAACAACCAATGCTAAACCCCCATAAATAGGAGAAGGCTTAGAAGAAAAACCCACAAAACCCATAATCAACAGTACACTCAGTAAAAATAAAATATATGACATTTTACAATGCCCATGTTTTTTCTTTTCTTCAGTATTCCAAATAATTTTCTGACTAGAAGAACCTCCACAAATTGTTAAAGCCAATTATTTTCCCTGTCAACATGCACAGGTATGACATAGTGGGCAGAATGTGGGATTTAAGGAAGCACAGGCCCATATTAAGGAACTTGTCTATCCTTGACTAGAGGGATGACTTTCAGTTAATTAACTCAAAGAGCTTCAGTTCCATCATCTGCAAAATAGAGATCAAACTATTACTTCGCAGAATTACTGGAAAGAAACCCCCCAGCTCTTGTATCACATAGAAGACACCTAATAAACGTTGCATTTTCTCCTTTCTGTAACTCAGCTGTGCGCTCACTTAGAAAATTCTATCAAACTTACTATGAATGAATTCATGCTTACCAGCCCACAATGGGGGGGAAAATCTGATAGAGGAGCAAAAGTAGCTATCATATGTGTAAGAGCCACGAATACCACCTCTGAGCACAGAGCTCAGATTTCTCAAGGGAGAAATTTTCTTCTGACCTCAAAATAGCCAACTTCAAGCCAAAGCTTCTATCCTTGAAATCCATTCACACTCATGCTGAGCCACATTGAAAGGAATATTTAAGTCATTTCTATTGCTCTCCCTGGGGCTACTCTTCCCACTGGCAGGACTAAGAAAGGCCCAGGGTCATCCGCTTCCTGGAGGTGATGAATCTCAGTGGCCTGTGCTACTCCCTCCTGTGATTTGGAAATGTCACAAGAGTGGGGCTGACTTGGATATTCCTGTTCCAAGTCATCCCCTCTCTCTAGGGTGTGGGGGACAGGGCAACACAGAACAATAGCAATTTTTACTTGCTGGAAATGGAAATTTTTGGATTATTTTTAAGTCTTGAAGTACAGTATTAGCATCAAGCCCGTTAAATAGATGATTATAGAGAGGGAAATAATGATTTCTACAACATGGCACTAATTCAGATATATTTGGTGGAAATTTGAAAAGGTGAAATATACGGATTAAAGGATTTATTTAAAATATTTTTAGGCCAGGCACAGTGGCTGACACCTGTAATCTCAGCAACTTGGGAGGCCTAGGCAGGAGGATCCTCTGAGCCCAGGGGTTCAAGGCCAGCCTGGGCAACATAGGGAGACTCTGTCTCTACAAAAAATAAAATAAAATGAAAATGCACAGCAAAAGAAACTACCGTCAGAGTGAACAGGCAACCTACAGAATGGGAGAAAATTTTTGCAATCTACTCATCTGACAAAGGGCTAATATCCAGAATCTACAAAGAACTCAAACAAATATACAAGAAAAAAACAAACAACCCCATCAAAAAGTGGGGAAAGGATATGAACAGACATTTCTCAAAAGAAGACATTCATACAGCCAACAGACACATGAAAAAATGCTCATCATCACTCGCCATCAGAGAAATGCAAATCAAAACCACAATGAGATACCATCTCACACCAGTTAGAATGGCAATCATTAAAAAATCAGGAAACAGCAGTTGTTGGAGAGGATGTGGAGAAAGAGGAACACTTTTACACTGTTGGTGGGATTGTAAACTAGTTCAACCATTATGGAAAACAGTATGGCAATTCCTCAAGGATCTAGAACTAGATGTACCATATGACCCAGCCATCCCACTACTGAGTATATACCCAAAGGATTATAAATTATTCTACTACAAAGACACATGCACACGTATGTTTATTGCAGCACTATTCACAATAGCAAAGACTTGGAATCAACCCAAATGACCATCTGTGACAGAGTGGATTAAGAAAATGTGGCACATATACACCATGGAATACTATGCAGCCATAAAAAAGGATGAGTTTGCGTCCTTTGTAGGGACATGGATGCAGCTGGAAACCATCATTCTTAGCAAACTATCACAAGAAGAGAAAACCAAACACCGCATGTTCTCACTCATAGGTGGGAACTGAACAATGAGATCACTTGGACTCGGGAAGGGGAACATCACACACTGGGGCCTATCATGGGGAGGGGGGAGGGGGGAGGGATTGCATTGGGGAGTTATACATGATATAAATGATGAATTGATGGGTGCTGGCGAGTTGATGGGTGCAGCACACCAACATGGCACAAATATACATATGTAACAAACCTGCACGTTATGCACATGTACCCTAGAACTTAAAGTATAATAAAAAAAAAAAAAAAAAGAAAGAAAATAGTTGGGCATAGTGGTATGTGCCTATAGTCTTAGCTACTTGCTAGGCCGAAGTGGGAGGATCACTTGAGCCTGGGAGGTCGAGGCTGCAATGAGCTGTGATTGTACCATTGCACTCTAGCCTGAGTGACAGAGTGGGACTCTGTCTCATATACTCATATATATGAGAGAAAGAAAAATATATATTAATATATATATATAAACCTTGAAATACATAAGACAACCTGTATGTTCTATATCAGTCACAGTCCAGTCAAGAGACAGAAATGCTACCAGTTATTTAAACAAAGTGAATTTAATATAAAAAATTGTTGGCCGGGTGCAGTGGCTCACGCCTGTAATCCCAGCACTATGGGAGGCCAAGGCGGGTGGATCACGAGGTCAGGAGATCGAGACCATCTTGGCTAACACAGTGAAACCCCATCTCTACCAAAAATATAAAAAATTAGCCGGGCGTAGTGGCAGGCGCCTGTAGTCCCAGCTACTTGGGAGACTGAGGCAGGAGAATGGCATGAACCTGGGAGGCAGAGCTTGCAGTGAGCAGAGATCGCGCCACTGCACTCCAGCCTGGGCAACAGAGCAAGACTCCATCTCAAAAAAAAAAAAAAAAAATGTTAACTGAATAATGAAGAATGGAAAATGCAAAAAAAAAAAAAAAAAAAAAAAAAGCCCACAGAGGATTCCCAAACTTGCAACCACGCTAAGCACCTACCACACTCTTAAGTCCAAAGGAACAAAGGGAAGGGGTAAAAATTATTAAAAAGCAAAAACTAGGCCGGGTGCTGTGCCTCACGCCTGTAATCCCAACACTTTGGGAGGCAGAAGCGGGCAGATTACTTGAGGTCAGGAGCTCGAGACCGGCCTGGCCAACATGGTGAAACCCCATTTCTACTAAAAATACAAAAAATTAACTGGGCATAATGGCACGTGCCTGTAATCACAGCTACTCAAGAGGCTGAGGCAGGAGAATCGCTTGAACCCGGGAGACAGAGGTTGCAGTGAGCCGAGATCACGCCACTGCACTCCAGCCTGGGTGACAAAGCTAGACTCCGTCTCGGGGTAAAAAAATTAAAAAAGCAAAAAATTGGAAGAAGGACCTCATTGTTGCTGGTTCTTTAAGGGAGTACAATGAGGCTGGTGATTGTTGGGATTATTGTAAACTGAATCCAGATGCTGCTACTGAAATAGACTGCAACTGCCAGAGTGAAGAAGAGAGGCTGAGGGTGATGCTGACCGACAGCAAACAAGAAGGAGCTAGTTCCTTCTTCTAACTTTCCAGAGTTCCAGCTTATTCCTGAGAAAGCCAAGAGCCAATTCACAAAACAGAAACATGGTTTCTTTCACAAAACAAGGATAGAAGGGTAGGTCTGAAGCAGAGAAAATAGGTTTTTATAAACTACCATAGATGAAAGAGGAAACCTTTTTTTTTTTTAAGACAGCGTCTCGTTCTGTCTCCCAACTGGAGTGCAAGTGGCACAATCTCAGAGCTCAGTACAGCCTGGAACTCCTCGGCTCAAGCAATCCTCCCACCTCAGCCTCCTGAGTAGCTGAGACCACAGGTGCATACCACCAGGCCCAGTTAAATTTTTTTAGAGGTAGGGGTCTCACTATGTTTCCCAGGATGGTCTCGAAGTTCTGGCCTCAAGCAATTCTCCCATCTTGGCCTCCCAGAGTCCTCAATTACAGGCACGAGCCACCATGCCTAGCTGAGGGAAAAAAATTAAAGCAAAGATGGAATCTTAAAAACTAAAAATAAACTTTAAAAGTTAATGTGATAAGCATTCCTCTTGATCTTATTTATCATTTTTAATCATTTGGAAAACATGTTCTTCCCAAATAACGCAAAGACAGATGGTAATCTGTCTAGAGTGTATCACACATTTTCACAAATCCAACATTTATGAGGAATGGATATCTTAGGTCCTATTGTACTTGCAAAGTCATTTAAGGTAATCTTATTAAAAGGGAAAAGATGAAATACATGCAACTCACCGGGCATCAATTTCTTGACCTTTCCATGATTAGATCCTTGAACTATATACCATTTGAACTTATCTGAAAGAAAAGGTGAGAATTAGTTGTTCTGAATGGCAAGTAAACAAGTTGTTTATTTATTTGTAAATAAGTAAATGGCAAGTAAACAACGGCTAACCAACAAGTGGAAGGAAAGTGCTTATCTGTGTACCTTTCTCTCTATCCAAGAGATAATGAGAATAGCTCTGTGGCTTCTGGGACAAGATTAATCACATGAGCATTTTCTGTGAGATGTTCGCCCAATCCATCAATTGAAGCAGCTATGGAAAAAGATGTGGTTGTTTAAAGTGTATTTAGTCTGGCTTTAACAAAAACAAATCCTGTAAGGGCTAAGTGATCTCATCATTTATCATTAAGAAATGGCCTCAGTTTTCCTCCACTCTTCACCCTCCTCCTCCAGTTGACTAAATGGCCCTTCCATGCACTCTGTGTCTTAAGCTAGGAATCTAGAAGGGCTAAGGCTGGGAAGTCAGTACATCTTTGTCAGTTTCTCATGCTTCTTGTGTCCAGGTAAAAGAGAGAAGGCAACTGTCATCCAGGTAATAATCATCAGTAAATATTTATAGACTGGTCCCCACATTTGAACTGGGAGTATAAAAACATGTAGGACACTCTACTGTCCCCAAAGAAATGATGAGGAGGTAGAAATATACAGAGAAATACAGCATCTGTTAAACTGTTGTGCTTAAACTGAAAACCAAATGGGAGGCTACCATATCATCCCAGGAGGAAGTGATAAACAAGGAGGTGGTTGGAGAAGGCTATACCAAAAAAGCAAGCCTTACATTGGGTGTTAGGGGATTAGGTAGGACTTGGAATCAGGAAGAGTCCAAGGAATGTTAGAAATAGTTTGAACGCAGGAATAGAAATGAGTAGATTAGGGAAGTATAAACCATCTAATTAGGTTAGAGTAAATGTTTGTTCTAAGGTTTAAGTAAAATACAGTGTTTTGAGAGGTGATCATGGTTACTGCTGCTTTAAAAATAAAACCTATGTAACTCTGGAGTTTTCTTCTTTTTATAAAAATCTGAAAGACCACAATTACATTCTTGATTTTTCCAATTGGAAAAAAATCTATATCCAGACTTTGAGCAATTATGGTTCAGTTTTTCAAAATTAATTGTTCAGCTATAGAGTGATCAATACCTTTTTATTAAAGCTTTCTCCATGCAGGGCATTGTGCTAGGGATTACCAAATCTACAAAAAATTTTAGAGAATGTTCTATTTAGCGACAATGGACGTGACAGGATAAGCAATACAAATTTAAGCCAATGCATGGTAAATAGAGAATGAGTAATACAAATAGTATGCTTGCCATGTTTTATAGACTGAATGTAGGTGGCAGGTCTGAAACTTAAGTAACTGCCACCAGGTGTACATTGGTCTTGGACTAAGTATAATCCAGTATTGAGCCAGAAAAGATGAGAAAGAAGAAGAAGAACAAGAAGGAGAAGGAGAAAAAGAAAGGCTGGGCGTGGTGGCTGACACCTATAATCTCAGCACTTTGGGAGGCTGAGGCAGGTGGATCACCTGAGATCAGGAGTTCGAGACCAGCCTGGGCAACATAGTGAAACCCAGTCTCTACTAAAAATACAAAAATTGGCCGGGCGCCGTGACTCAAGCCTGTAATCCCAGCACTTTGGGAGGCTGAGACGGGCGGATCATGAGGTCAGGAGATCGAGACCACCCTGGCTAACACGGTGAAACCTCGTCTCTACTAAAAATACAAAAAAACTAGCCGGGGGAGGTGGCGGGCGCCTGTAGTCCCAGCTACTCTGGAGGCTGAGGCAGGAGAATGGCGTGAACCCAGGAGGCGAAGCTTGCAGTGACCTGAGATCCGGCCACTGCACTCCAGCTCAGGCGACAGAGCGAGACTCCGTCTTAAAAATATATATATATATATACAAAAATTAGCTGGGTGTGGTGGCACATGCCTGTAATCCCAGCCACTTGGGGGGCTGAGGCAGGAGAATCGCTTGAACCCAGGAGGCGGAGATTGCAGGGAGCTGAGATAGCATCACGTCACTACAGACTGGGTTACACAGCGAGACTCTGTCTCCAAAAAAAAAAAAAAAATGGATGGAGTTGGTTAGGTGGGGGAGAGAGGGCGTGCAAGATGACAGCAAGCCACGGGATACAGGCAGACCCGTTAAAAAGCTGATGTGGTGAACAATTCAGTTGGCTTGGAATAGGGTGGTGTCAATGGTCATGAAAAGAAGTAAGTGGAATAAAGAGATTTTTAGAGAATAGAATCAACAATCTTTAGTGATTGCTTATATATGGGATATAAGGCAGAAAAGCAACCAGTGATGTCTTCAAGGTTCCTAGCTTAAGACACAGAGTGGACGGAAGGGCCATCTAGTCAACTGGAGGAGGAGGGTGAAGAGTGGAGGGAAAATGAGGCCATCTCTTAATGATAAATGATAAAATGTTTATTTTTCTGTATTTCCCAAATTTTCCCTTTTAAATACTAATTACTTGCACGATAAAAAATTAACAGGAGAATTCATATTTAAAAATCAATATATAGAATAAAGAGATTAAACAGGTGTTTGAGTCATGACTAAATGTTGAAGTAATGGGTGAATTATTTTATTCCCACATTTTTAAAAATATTTTTAATTTGCCTACAATGAATATGTATGTGAAGAAGTTTTGTTTTTAGTTAGCTTGCTTTGTTTGGTAGAAAGTCAAAGCCATACTTGGGTTCAACAACAAATAAGTCAGCCTGGTCAGGAACAGATGAGTCATAGGTCCAGGCCAAGGGAAAGAGAAAATAAAAGGGAGCAGGACAGCAGCAGAGAACCAGCATCCAAATGTCACATTCGGATGGCCTTCATAGCTGAGCCACCACCCTGTTGACATAAGAGCCAGTTCCTGAACGACTGTAGCGCTCCAGCCTGAAGAGAATAAACTGAGAGGAGTTTCTCAGAGAAGGGAAAATGGGGCACACAGAAAGTTAACATGTTCTAGAGTCCAACTTTTATATGAAATTTGGCTTCCCTGCCTCTAGCTTTATTTTCTAATGAATGTTTGATTCCCATGGAGTAGATCTCATAGGTAACTGCTGCAATCACATGAAGATTTTAGTTTTCAGCATCACTTAAGGAATTATGAATCTTTGTATTAGTGAGGACTACTTTTGGCTTCTGAAAAGAAAACAAAATAATCTTCAAACAAGAAAGAAGTTTAGTCCATAGTTAGGAGGTCCAGGGCTCCACAAATCCACCTGGGATCCACCCTCCTTCCATTTCTCTATTCTTCCACATACAGAGTGTAGCTCTCTTTCTCCTGGCCTAAGTTGGAGTTGCAGTCACCATATCCATATATTAGAAGCACAACGGATGACAAATGGAAGAAAGCCATGTCCCCTCTTTAAGATTTCCCAGGAGTCCCAAAAAACAATTTTGCTTATATATTATTGGTCAGAACTTAATCATATGAGCTTACCTATCTGCAAAGGAAGCTGAGAAAAATTTTTAATAAAGGCAGTAATATGCTCAGACAAAACGTGGAGTCCTGCTGATGAAGGAGGAGGAGGAAGAAGAAGAAGGAGGAGGAGGAGGGAAGTAGGAGGAGGGAGAGGAGGAGGGAGGGGGAGGAGGAGGGAGGAGAGGAGGGAGAGGGAGGAGGAGGGAGGGGGAGGGAGGGAGGGGAGGGGGAGGGAGGGAGGGGAGGGGGAGGAGGGAGGAGGGGGAAGGAGGGAGGAAGGGGAAGGAGGAGGGAGGAGGGAGGGGAAGGGAGGAGGAGAAAGAATCACTGTTGGGAACAACTAGCAGTTACTTACATAAGCTTTGATACAAAATATCTTTTTGAACATTTAAATAAGGAATAATGTATTTGTAAAGCAGGTTGTGGAGATAGAAGAGTGAAATCAAAGGTAATTCAGAATTCTGCCCAGAAAAGTAGCAGAGAAGGGATATGGAAATAGGAAAATTAGATAAGGAAGACTTTGAAGGTTAAAGAGAGAAATAATACTTTCTATTTTAAGGTGACTACAGGTCATTTTTCTTGGTCCTTTAGGGATTATCTGCATCTTTTGACTTTCCTCCTAGTTGTTTCCTAGCCTATGGAAAATTGAATAGAATAAAGACAGAATGAAGAACGTAATAGAGAAACTTCTTTTAGAAAATTAAGTAGTACTAGGGTGGAAGAATCCAAACAAGGTCCAAGGCAATACTGGAGAACATCGCTGGTCAAAAATGTGGTGGCAGAAGCTAAAACTATTAGGTTAGAGTTTGGGTTGAATTAATCTGATTTTCAGTTCAAAGCTAACCTCTTTAAATAAGCTGAGGGGTTTTTTTCTGTGCCCAGAAAATAGGTGAGAGTAGAAAGAAATCCAAGGAGAATGATGTAGTGGCCTCCATGTGTCCGTAGTGGTAAAATAAGGCCCTTAACAGGAAATAGCTGTTAGATTGAGGTCCAACGTCTTCCCTTCCCAGTCTGCAATTCGCAGTTCTCCGCAAGACAATCAAACTTCCAGTTCTTGAGCTGAAACTGGAACAGAGCAAATGCTTCTTTATTTGGGACAGGCATATCTCACCCCAACCTTGCTTTCCTTTCTTACCCACACCGTGCCTCCTCTTCCCATCTGCTCAGTGCTCCTCCTTCCCGCCTTGTTTTGTGCTTTCTTTCTTTCCTCATTGATCATCTCTCAGTTCTGCCTCACCCATCACCATTCATAGATTATCATTCATAGATTATGACCATTCCAAGACTATCACCACCTTTCATTAATTAGCAATTACTTGTGAAATGGATGTGGTATCAAAGCAGATCAATCTTTAAAACAGAAAAAAAATCCTGGCTTATTTACCTTAATCAGTTTTATTTTATTTAGGAGACTAGAAACCAGTTAAAGTGAGAATTTAATACAGAAAACTGGAAGGCAAAGACTTCTTTAAAATGTTCATCTTTTTCAGACATTAAAAAGGTAACAATAAGCAAAGCTCAGAGGAAACCCTGGTAAACAGCTATCTCAACAGACCATGTGGTAAAGATCTTGAAGTTAGTTTTGTTTTCTTTGTTTGTTTGTTTTTTGAGATGGAGTCTCGCTCTGTTGCCCAGGCTGGAGTACAGTGGCGTGATCTCAGCTCACTACAACCTCTGCCTCTCAGGTTCAAGAGATTCTCCTGCCTCAGCCTCCCAAATAGCTGGGATTACAGGTGTGCGCCACCATGCCCGGCTAATTTTTGTATTTTTAGTAGAGACGGGGTTTTACCATGTTGGTTAGGCTGGTCTCAAACTCCTGACCTCAAGTGATCCACCCGCCTCGGCCTCCCAAAGTGCTGAGATTACAGGCATGAACCACCACACCCAGCCTGGAAGTTAGTTTTTATATATTGATATATCCACCAACATTGCCAAGCCCTTACTTATTCTAGAAATTTGAAGGTAAATCCTTTTGGATTTTCTATGCAAATAATTCTATCAACAGTGATTTATGAAGGCTTTTTTTTAACCCCTATATCTGATTTTTTAAAAAATGCTTTTGATGTATTTTATGATTGTTATAGAGTTCTGATTTCTTTATGAGGTTAATAAATTTCCTTTCTATTCCTAGTTTGCTAGAAGTTTTTACCACAAGTGAGCACTGAAACTTATCAAATCCTTTTTTGGTACCTGCTAAGATGATCATATGGGGTTTCTTTTATAATTTATTAGGTGAATTGTCTCAGTAGATTTTTTGTTTTGTTGGTTTGTGATAACCCAAGCTTGTATTTCTGGGATAAATCCAATTTGATCAGGAAAAAAAATAAAATAAAATAAAGACCATACAGTAAAGACCTTTCTCTATGGATGTGTCATGAAAAGTTACACTAGAAGACCCTGTTCTCACTATTGATATTACGGATAAAAATAATATTTTTTTGATTTGGGGTGGGTTGATAACAATATTTTTTTCTATTTTCTGAGTTCTCTGTTACTATTATATTGACCAAAATGATACTTTGCTTTTCCAATGAACACTGCAGAGACTCTTCATTTGTATTTCTATTTGATCTTCAGTGGGGTGCAACCCTTTAATACCTTACTGTTAAATTTCTCTCCAAAGCCCAATCTTTCTGTCAAGTGGTTAGTTATTTCTAAAATAATATGGTAGGGCCCATCCACTGTTATTTAAAGGGCATACTAAGCAACCAAATGGAAAGGTCAATATTCATCCTCTGATTTTCCCCTGGTTTTCATAAATTGAATCTAATTCAAGTAAGTTCTATGCATAAAGGAAAGGAGTCTGGAAGAAGAAAAGAGGAGGTCTTATGGAATCAACTTACATGCCCGTGAATGGTGGACTGGATAAAGAAAATGTGGTACATATACAGCATGGAATACTACATAGTCATAAAAACAAACTAAATCATGTTCTTCACATCAGCATGGATAGAGCTGGAAGCCATTCTTTTAAGCCAACTAATATAGGAACAGAAAACCAAATAGCACATGTTCTGACTTATAAGTGGGAACTAAACATTGATTACACATGGACACAAAGAAGGGAACAACAGACATCAGGGCTTACTTGAGGATGGAGGGTGGGAAGTGAATGAGGATCAAAAAATTGCCTATGCTTATTACCTGGGTAACAAAATAATCCGTACACCAAATCCCATCCCCGCACCATGCAATTTACCTGCATAACAAACCTGCACACGTACCCTTGAACTAAAACAAAAGTAAAAAAAAAAAAAAAAAAAGAAAGAAAGAAAGAAAGAAAAGAGGAGGTCTTAAAATTCTAACAGGCTTTATTCAAAGATATGCTTTAAAAACTTAAAGCCCAAATTGTGTAAAAGGCATACACTGCTGTGTTTGAAAACTACTAAAAAGAAGCCCTGGGATGCATGAAGAAGCCGGCTTTTAGCATGGGCTTTGGTTTGGGGAGAAGCCTGGCGAGGGAAGGAAAGGTTCTGTGATGCTGCCATTATAAACACTGGGCATTCGTACTTCATGTGTCAGTCTTCATGACTATCCCATTAACATGTGCACACATATATCTCTCCGAGCTGGCAATCTGATCATGGTTTCCCTACTAGTAGGGACTAGTATATCCCCTGGTCTTGAAGGCAGGGTAGAGAGCTATTCCACCTGCAGGGAACTCAAGATCTAATTTTCTTAATGTCATCAAAACTTAGTACTCCTTCCAATGCCACAAATGATCATTTCTAGAAAAGAAAATGTGGAAATAAGTATTCACATTGACTGGCCATATGTTCTATTTCTTAAAAAACACCATTCTGGGCAGCTGGCATATAGGTTTTAGGACATGGTATGGGGTGTAGAAAAAATCTATTTCCCAGTTAAGATCTCAATTTCTTCATCTTCAAAGTGATAAGAAAAACCTAGTTAATTAAACCATATTGTTATAATAGAAGTATGAACGCTCCAAAAGTCATTTGATTTTGGATTTTTGGTGATTATAATTTAAATTATGTGATGTTTAGGAAAATCACAATAGGCAGAATAATGAATTGCCTAGTTTGAATCAAGTTTGAATCAAGAGGCTTTGAAAAATTGTATACTGTCTTCATCTATTGCCCTGTGTAACTCAGTCCATTTCAGAGGGTAAAATTTAGGTTTCAGACAGGTGCCTTGTACCAATCTAAGTAGAATTGCTTTTCAGGAAAGACTTGGAGAAATTAAGATCATTAAGCAACTAGGTTTTCAAGGGCTCTCTTGTTCAGTAGCAGGCCAAACCCAAAGAAAAGGTAAAGAGAGTAGATGTTGACTAACAAAAAATCTGAAAACAGGATTTGCAATTGGATCAGGAAGTTTGTGAGTGAAGTAACAGGATTTCCTACTGGAAGTTGCTTTAGAAAATAGTTTTTCATTTTCTGACATGACAAGTCCAAGGTTGGTTCAGAAGCTTAGCAAAGTTATCAAGGATCCAGTTACTTCCCATCTTTCTGACCTAGCATCCTCAGTGTCTTGGAAATGCCTCATTTCTAGTCTAAAATTAGTCAGTGTAGGGTGGTTATCATAACCAATCACTGGCAAAAAACAATGGGATTACCATAATTGGCTTGTGCTAATTATCCTTTCCTGGGAAGGGGTCCATATTCCCTGAGCAAACTGCTGCCCAATCTGATAGTGGGGTAAAGCAGAAGTGACCGTTGGATAGGCAATCACCATCTCTGCCACAGCAACAAAAAAATTTCTGTCTGGGGACAATTAAAAAATAGTTGAACTTGGTTTAAAAAACATCTCTTCATTGACTGCAATCTACACCAGATTTGGGAAATCAGTATGAGATGCTTCCAAACCAACATATTCTCTTCTTAAATGAGTTTATGACAATCTCAAGGGGGAAATAATCTAATTTTGCTACACATGTAGGAACAAGATTTAGGATGTAACTTGGGCTTCTGGTTTTCATATGAACAGATTGGTAGGCAGAATTTGCAGTAAATCTCAATAAGAACTTGTTTTAAATTCTAGGAATAATGGGTATCCTCCATCTATTTGTCCTGCCATTAAAATAGGCTATATGCAAGTCCACGAACATCTGCTGTTTCTATATGGATTGAGCCTCTGATGGTCTCATAGGTTGAATGTCCAGCCTCTGAAAAAACTAGTTGGGGAAAGCCAAGATGTAGCTCAAGGATATGGTCAAGCCTTGGCTTTTCTGGAAGGAAAATCATCTCCACACTCACCACACCTGTTTACAAACCAGAGCACTGGCACTTCTTTCCTTCCCCACCTGTTTATGGTTCCAAGGAAAGTGACCGCCATGCCTCTGTGTAGGCATACAATGTAGGCTGTGCATAAATAGCACAGAGGGAACAAAGCATTGTGGGTGAACACAGGGCACCCTCATGACCCTTTGCTGGTCTAAATCCAAGAAGATGATCGTTAAAACAACAAACAGATGGTATCCAGGACAAATAGCACCCTCATGTGAACTGCCCAAGGAGTCAGGGTCTAGCAGGAGGGAGTGGGCACCCGGCCAGCAAATGCTCTGTTAGATAACACAGCTGTGATTTCAACACCAAGAGGATCTGTTCACATTTAAAACTCAGAAATATCCCAATGTTTCACTAGAAAGTCTGTAACTGTATAAAGCTGCTCAATTTTCCATACTCTTGCAAAAGCAGTGTTGGAGAAAACAAAAGTAGGAGAAGCAAAATTTCTTATTATTACAACAGTGTAATTTTTGCTAGGAACCTGGATGCCAAATCAAAAGGTTAAATGAAGCAAATTTTCCTTAGGTGTGGAGTGGACCTAAGCCCTAATAGGAGGAAACTTCCCCTATTGAGCTCAGAATTAGGTTTTGAAAAGAACCTGCCAGGCTGGTAGTTTTCTTCCTAGATCAAATCCCTTTACTCTCTACTGGGAAAGTGTACAGTCATATATGAAGAACTTTGTGCTGCGGTCCAAGACTAGAGCCCTCAGTTTTGTTTTGACACAAACTTAACCTCATTGGGTCCCTTCTTAAATTAGGACCCACTTGACAGGATTATTAAATATCAAATGAGATAAAGCATTTGAAATGTCAAGCATTTGGTTTGGCAAATAGGGTATTTTTATACATTATTCTCTGCTCATCCTCAAGACATCCTAGAAAAGGAGGAATAACAAAGTATAGTAATCTTATTCATCTGCCACCATCTTTGAACTGAGGAGACAGAGGCTGGTGGAAATTTTGGGGGCTGGAAGTCAACTTGCAAGTCAACAAAAGTGTACGAAGCTTGGCGATGTGTATTTCCTTGTGATTTTCTAAAACATCAAAATGTTATGTAGTTTAACAAACCACTTAAATTTACACACACAAATACACCAACATTACATAAAACTGGCATTTCCTGCAGCATTAGAATCAATATAAAAACTATCACTTTCCCTTTCAGACTGGGAGCAGCTGCTGGTCTAGAAATGTGGTGGACAGGACTCTACATCTCGATTTCTCCATCCTGAGACTGCTAAACCATTCCTGTCCAGTACCACAAAATGGAAAGGAAAGAGTGGGATACATCGGGAAGACAGGTGAGGGGTACAAAATTGAGTTTATGGCAACTTTATTCTTAAAACTACACTTTTCCAAAGAAACAATGTTATCAGTGAAGGTTCCATATGGTTGAAATAAACTTAATTGTCATTTTAACATAGTAAGAGCTAACTTGGCTTCCTGGGCTTAAACTTAGGCACAACTTACAATGTTGTTTCTACAAGGAAATGTATTCTGAGTTCCAAACAACAAATTTATATTTGTACTTCAGGAGCACAACCCATTTGTAAATAAAATTGTAGTGACTGTTTTCTTTAGA
Source organism: Rhinopithecus roxellana (assembly GCF_007565055.1). Taxonomy (NCBI): domain Eukaryota; kingdom Metazoa; phylum Chordata; class Mammalia; order Primates; family Cercopithecidae; genus Rhinopithecus; species Rhinopithecus roxellana. Next base: position 68,220,056 of record NC_044556.1, read on the forward strand.
TATTTTAAATGACCCAAGCAAACAAAAGCTAAAAACCTGTGAATGGTTCATTTGCAAGATCATTAATTGAATGATATGTGCAAATCTATAGTGATTAAACTCATTTGCAAAGTAAGCATTATGGTATTGACATTAGTGAAGATTTCAGATCAGAACTTGACCTGAAAGAAATTATGTGTAATTATCTCTGTACAGAATAACCAACATTCTTTTGAGTGTAAAATCATAAGTGTAAAGTATTAACAAATTAATCATCATGACAACTCCAAGAGGTATTATTATTTATATCTAATTTTAACAATAAAGAAACTGAGGTCAGGCATGGTGGCTCATGCCTGTAATCCCAGTAGTTTGGTAAGACAAGGCAGGTGGATCAACCGAGGCCAGGAGTTCAAGACCAGCCTGGCCAACATGGTGAAACCCCATCTCTACTAAAAATACAAAAATTAGCCTGGCATGGTGGTGCACTCCTGTAGTCCCAGCTACTAGGGAGGCTGAGGCAGGAGAATTGCTTGAACCCAGGAGGTGGAGGTTGCAGTGAGCCAAGATTATAGTAGTGCACTCCAGCCTGGGCAACAGAGCAAGACTCTGGCAAAAAAAAAGAAGAAAGAAAGAAAGAAAAGAAGGAAAGAAGGAAAGAAGGAAGGAAGGAAGGAAGGAAGGAAGGAAGGAAGGAAGGAAGGAAGGGAGAGAGGGAGGGAGGGAGGGAGGGAGGGAGGGAAGGAAGGAAAATAAAGAGAAGAAAGAAAGAAAGGAAGGGAAGGGAAGGGAGGGGAAGGGAGGGGAAGGGAGGGGAAGGAGGGAAGGGGGGAAGGGGAGAAGGGGGGAAGGGGGAAGGGGAGAAGGGGGGAAGGGGGGAAGGGAGGGGAAGGGGTGAAGGGAGGGGAAGGGAGGGGAAGGGAGGGGAGGGGAGGGGAGGGAAAGGAGGAAGGAAGGAAGGAAGGAAGGAAGGAAGGAAGGAAGGAAGGAAGGAAGGAAGGAAGGAAGGGAGGAAGGAAGGAAGGAAGGAAGGAAGAAACTGAGCTACAGAGAATTAAGTAATTTGTCCAAGGTCAAATGGGACCCCGAGGCATTTTGACACCTTTCACTTTTAATGTCTACATTATATTAAACATTTGTATTTGAAATATTTTGTACTTGGTTTTCCAAACCAAACTTCTTTAAATATACAATTTCCACTTTTTAGATACAGGCAGTACATGTGCAGGTTTGTTACATGGGTATATCTCATAATGCTGAGGTTTGGGGTATGACCGATCCCATCATCAAAGTAGTGAGCATAGCACCCAATAGTTTTTCAGCTCTTGGTCCCCCCTTTTTCCTTCCCCCATCTAGTAGTCCTCAGTGTCTATTGTTCCCATCTTTATGTCCATGTGTACCCAATATTTAGCTCCCATGTAAAAGTGAGAACCTGTGGCATTTGGTTTCCTGAGTTAATTTGCTTAGGATAATGACCTCCAGTTGTATCCATGTTGCTGCAAAGTACATGATTTAATTTTTATTTATGGCATCATAGTATTCCATGGGGTATATGTAGCACATTTTCTTTATCCAGTCCAGTATTGATGGGCACCTAGGTTGATTCCATGTCTTTGCTATTGTGAAGAGTGCTGTAATGAATATAGGAGTGCATTTGTCTTTTTGGCAGAATGATTTATCTGCCTTTGGCTATATACCCAGTAATGGGATTGCTGGGTAGAATGGTAGTTCTATTTTAAGTTCTTTGAGAAATCTCCAAACCACTTTCCAGAGTGGCTGAATTAATTTGCATTCCCACCATCACTGTATAGGCATTCCCTTTTCACCACAACCTTGCCAGCATGTTAATTTTTGATGTTTTAATAATACCCATTCTGACTGGTGTGAGATGGTGTCTTACTGTGGTTTTGATTTGTATTTCTCTGATTAGTGATGTTGAGCATTTTTTCATCTTTGTTGGTCACCTGTATGTCTCCTTTTGAGAAGTGTCTGTTCATGCCCACTTTCTAATGGGGTTTCTTTGTTGAATTGCCAAAAAAAAGACTCTTTGAAAGGATTTACCTCTACATAAATAATGCTTATGTATTCAGTTAGTAGACAACTTTTAGTTAGTAGACAACTTTTAGTAGTTAAAATGTATAGCTAGTCCCATTTTACATTTTTGAAATTAAATGTAAGGTAACCCAAATCAGATGCAGACAGCCTAGATATCTTCATTGCCATTGCACACAGAAAGTGGAAAAGCTACTTAATATCCTCTGAAAATCTATCTATACTATCAGAATTATCCTGGAAAAGCCTGCTTCCAGAGAAGCGGCAGGATAAACAAGAAAGAGAATGGGCTTTGTATTTGCAAAGCTGAGGTTGAAACTCAACTCTGCTACTTCCTGGGCCAAATACTCTAAGCCTATTTTATCTTCTGTTTGATGAGGATAATCTTCATTTTGCAAGGCTGCACGGAGACACACAATTATCATTAAGCAAGATCTCCCCAGGCCTATGAGTGAGAAGTTTGACCTCTGTCTCTTACCTCACAAAGGTGAAAGCTTCAGCACACATGAAAATACCTTGTAAAATTTAAGACTTTCCATCCAGTATTTTAAGTAGTTGAGCCAAAGCTAAAGTGAGTAGTAGCATTAGATACATAGCTGGGGCATGCGGGTAGGATGGCAGCTTCAAGTCCTCAGACTTTTCAAATGAGAATAGCCAGGCTCTTCTGAAGCACTCAAGGCTCTCTTCTCTCCTCAGTGAATTAGCATACAACCCCTTCCCCTTCAAAGAGAAGACCGCTTATGTGAACAGAAGCGGGAGAGCACATACTCAACTACCAAGTGGTAGTTAACAATTTTAGGTACTTACTGTCCTCTTCAAAAATAATTGTATCCCCCTCCTTAACTACAGAAGAGAAATATGAAAAACATGCTAATGATCAGTGCAACTTCTGACTGTGGTGCAATAAACCTATGGCTTACAAGAACTCATCAGTTTATTTACTATTTAAATTTCTTTCATGACATATTGCCCACAGCCTGAAGGATTCTGGAAGAACCTGGAAATTCTAAAATAACAATTGGTGCTGAGTCATGCTAAAAGAAGTTAGAAACGTTTGCAGACTCAAACCAGTTGGAAGGTGGAAGAGGTCTCCCCTCCTTGAGTTAGGGGGTCCCCAGGAAGAAGTGCCCCAACTTCTTCCCAGGTGCAAACAAATCTGCGAAAATTTAGTAGGCCCAACAAAATAAATAAACTGGGATCAAATGAGAAAAATCACAAATAAATCTCAAAGAAGGCAAGTGAGAGGGTGAGGGGAGGTGTGTCTCAAGAAATAGAAATCAGGCTACATTTAAAGTTTGGTTTCTATTTCTTTCTTATTGAAGATGCAGTCCCCTTAGACTGCCAGCAACTCCCAGTAACACAAAGGTCCATTTCAGCTCTTATACAACATTTATGGTAAAAGAATCATCTCAACCAAGCTCCTCATTGTACAGATGAGAATCTGATTCCCAGATCTCTGAACTTGATTCATTTTCCCATATGATTTGTCAGCAGGGATCTCACTCATGACTCAACTGGTTTATAAGGTACTTCAAATTTGGAACAGTAGCATGTCTACTTTTCATCCCATATGCAGCTCAGCTCATAGCAGAACATACAGTATTGTTATCTTGAGGAAAAGAATAATGTCATGGCTCTCCACTTACAAGATTTTGAACAATTCTCTACAATTATAAAAATGGTCGAGACCAGCCTGGCCAGCATGATGAAACTCCATCTCTACTAAAAATACAAAAAAATTAGCCAGGCGTGGTGGCACATGCCTGTAGTCCCAGCTACCTGGGAGGCTGAGGCAGGAGAATGGCATGAACCTGGGAGGCGGAGTTTGCAGTGAGCCGAGATCATGCCACTGCACTCCAGCCTAGCAATAGAGCAAGACTCCGTATCAAAAAAAAAAAAAAAAAAAAAAAAAAAAGGCTAGTATCCAAGTAATAAGAGCAGCAGCTATGGCACACCTAGGAACAAACGAAGAGATGCTTTCAAGGACCCATGACGCTACCCAACAAAGCCTACTCAGTGGAATCTTCCAGTCGCTGGAGACAGCCAATAAAGCTGATGGCTTAATCCCAACAATGTCTGCTTGGGGTCATGCCCTTGAGCACATGGTGGCCCTGGGATGATTTATGGTGAGGATATTGCACCAGACCTCAACTCCAAGCAACTGAAGAAACAAGAGGAAAGTCAGGATATCACTTTCAGCTGATGAATACTAAGTAGCTTAATATTATTGAAGCATTATCCAACAACAGAGGCCACCTTGCAAAGGACAACTTTTAAATATAAATGATGGTGCTTATCGAGGTTTGTGCATCAATCTGGACTGAAAGCCAAGAACAAATGATCTTTTACTAGCGCATGTCCTCGGAAACTTTTTTACCCTGATTCAAAGATGCAAGAACTTGTTCAAGTGTTTTTGGATCTGACATGGCTCATAATGCCTGCATGCTTTCAAAACTCTGTTATCATCAATAAGTAAGCTAGGAAACACGACATACCTGTATCCTTGATGATGTGGTTTAATGGGGACACAGAATGTAGGAGGCACTGGGCTGGACGTCTTATATTCCCACATACTCCTTATGACCCATATTCCAAATTGTGTCTTTTAATACAACTAAATATGCTAGGATCGTTTGTTTAAAGATCTGTATCATTCGTTCAAACATTTTTACTTGTATAAGAGGCTGTTGTAGTTAGCAAGAAATAGTACCAATATTCGTAATACCTTTACACTTAGGAATCACTCTTACAGAAAACAAAGGTGACTATTTTATTAGAAAACAAAGGCTACATGTTAATACATCACCAGATACGAGAATGCATACCAAAGAGCTGTAAAAAATTGGTCTAAAAACAGAAAAAAGCACAATGACAGACACATGGTATAGCACACCTCTAGGAACGCTGCAGCCCTAATTGGAAATAAATACATACCCACACACACATATGTACAGGTTACATAAGCAAAGATGTCTAAAACAGATTGCAAGAGAAAGATAAACACTCCTACATGTATATGTGTGCATGTTTTCCTTAAAAACATGTAACACGCTTTTCCTTCATTTTACTCAGCTCTGAGAAATTCCTGATCCAAAACTATTCCATGCCTAATACTACAGATACAATATCATAAAGCAAAAGTCTACATTTTCCTAGGAGCTGTTAATTGGAAGTATAAAATGTGTTCTGCATTTTTTTAGTGTAAAATCCACATACAAAGACATTGTTATATAGTGCTTGTCATTTTAATTGTAACATATTACCAAAAAGCTTTATACACATAGCTTTATACTATTTACACTACAGTAGAGGAATGTCAATGCTAATAGGTGATCAGTGCTTCCAAACTTTTTCAATACTTACACATGGGAGATCTAAACAGTACAATATATTCAAGACTTCTAAGGAATTGTTTTCTCCTCACTGATAAAGCTCTCCCTGGCTAAAGAAAAGTCCTGTAGGCACAGCCTTATCTATTCAATGACTGGCGCCTCCCAGGGGTACCGACACACAAAGTGTCTTCACTGGACCTTACAGTTCTCACTGCCCTTGGGCTCCAGTCCAGCTTTGGGGTTGGGGGCGAGTCGGCCTCGCTTGACCCTCAGGCCCTCTCTGGGGCTGTCAGTCGGACTTCTCGCAGGAAGATTATTGACCGGGAGAGATTTCGTGGTGGGTTCTCGGAGGATGGTGTCTGAATCCACTGGGCTCTGCTGAGCAACCTTGACCTGCAATACAAACATCTCTGTTAGAGGTTCAATCACACTCACATTTCCACAACATGAAAAATAAAGCACTATGTCACTAAGTTTTAAATTAAGTTCTTCTTCTCTAGGAGTTATATATAATTGTAGTATTTCCTCTTCCCTGAGAACAGGCCCCACCTAAAAGACAAGTCAGGAGGATATCAGGGACAATCTCTAACTAAAGTCATCAGACTTCCCATGGCACCTCTAATGGCAAAGACTATGCCCTATTTACCTACGTATCTCTAGTGCCCACAACATGCTTGACCACATGGTACACGTCTAATGAATTCCTAAGTGAAAAACCTGCCTCCGTTGTCCTAACTAGCCATTCCTGTGGTTTAAAACAAGTATAACCCAAATGAGTAATACTACCTCCACAGGGTGGAAAATTTTAAAATGACTGAGGACCTGTTCAGGGTATTTTAATCATTCTCCCTTTGTGGCTGGTTGTTTCCATATTGAATTTGGACTAGAGTAGAAAGACAGCTATCTCACAATAAAGTCCAGAAGAATAAATCCCCTCTCAAACATCCTGCCTTTTAAGAGAAAAAGATATCTCAGAAAATTTGAGACTTTAAGTAGATGAGAGGGTGAGGTAACTGGTGAGCTGGTGAGTGAAGACTTTTTGAAATTGGGTCAGGCTTAGTGGCTCACATCTATAATCCCAGCTACTCAGGAGGCTGAGGAAGGAGGATCGCTTGAGCCCAGGAGTTTGAGGCTACAGTGAGCTGCAATAGTGACACTGCACTCCAGCCTGGGGGACACAGCAAGATTTAAAAAAACAAACAAAACAAAAAAATGAAATTTATATAGTAGTGAAAAAAGATACAGGGTCAAAAAAGAGAAAAAAGAGCAAGAAAAATGAAGTATAGGAAAGTTTCACCTAACCAAAGTTAAAGGCAAGAGTGGAAGATTCAAATAGGAAGATTTTTCAAAGAGAAAGGAGAAGGGCCTCTTGCATAATGGACACAAGGATCTGTGTCCAGCACAGACGCTGAGAAGTAACTACGTGACAGACACTCCCTCAGCAACTGACTTCCAGGGATCTCCTTCTGATGCAAGAAGAAAAGGGAATGAAAATTATTTTCCCATTTATATTCTTTCCATAGGAAGCATGTGGTTTGAAAAAAGGAGTTAAATACTTTTCATTACATGAAACATAGTAAATCCGGCCAACAGATCAAATCCCAGGAAAGCTCACTTCTCCCTCAGAGTGTGTCCAGGACACTGAAAAGACACAGCCTTGGAAGGTCAGGACTTCATGGAAAATTACCATCCATGGAAAGTTGAAGGAAAAAAATAAAACAGAGTTTTGCTGGTACTTTTTTTTTTTTTTTTAAAGAGAAATAGTGATTCCAAAGACAAGGTTTCCCTGGAACCCACCAGATGTACAAGAAACAAATCTGTAGGTTTGCCATTTAAAAAGAGAAAAAGAGACAGATACCCCATAGGAAATAGAAAGTTTGGGCCTGTAAGACTCTTTATCCCAATCAAATGGCTAATGTCCACTCTTTTTGGCTTCTCCCCTCTAGACTCAATTTCTGATACTAAATTGAAGACACTGTAGTTGTGATCAGAATTTAAACTGTGGATTTGACTCTCCTGTTGGTTAGTTAACTTCAGAATGGTCTCTAACCAGACAAAGTTAAATTCACCAAGTATTTAATTTATTAAGATAGTACATCCTCCTAGAATAACACAAAAGAGGAAAAAAAATAGTGCATGCATGCATACTCTAATTGTCTTATAAATGATTCTGCAATTGTAATAGGGAGAGGGCAAATATGCAGATAGTTCAGTGAAAATGACCCTCACAAGTAGGAAAAAAATGCAAGACCCCCACAAAACTAACATCCACCATCCATGATGGGCTCTACAGCTTACTAGCCGGTCCTCCGGAACTGATCGCAAAGCCCAGGTTCAGGAGATCAGGTCTACAATTGCTGTCTCCCTTGTTCCCAACAAACGGGGGGTTCCTGAGCTTATCCATCCCAGTGACATAATAGAGAATGATCCTTACCTAATGTGCATTTTGCCCATTTTTTCCCCTTTGAACTTGTCAGATGTCACTAAAGGTCTTGCTAAATGACCTAGGAAACTGTCTCTCATCACCCAGCCAGTTACCTCAAAGGAGAACTCACAACCCTGAGTTTCTAAGCAACTGCTTTGGGAAATAATACCTTGTTCTAGATTTTTCAAACTAAGTGATGAAATACGTTTAAAAGATGAGGCAGCAAGCATTTTACAGGGCGACTCAGAGAAGGCTGAATTAAATTAAAAATTACTGGGCTAGGTTTTGAAGAGTTTGAATCTAATCATGAAGTCTCTTACAACTGCTCTCAAAAGGCCCCCCTCCACTTTTGCAAGTGCACAACATTGCTTAGCAATTCATAACTGCTGGTGCCTACTGAACAGCATGTAGCTAATGCACTGAACAAAATCTACAGAAACCATGGTTACTACTCCCTACTCAGCAAATTCAACAGGAGTGAGGAGAGCAGGCCCCCTAGCGTGCAAAGCTCTTTTTCCTAGATAGTAAGTCTGAAGGCCACATGCAAACTGCTTTCATCCTCAGTTCTTCACAAAAGAAAAAAAAATGACTCGTGATGATTTCATAAGACCATTTCCTAGCATGCCTTTATAAACATCTATTAATGCAATCACTTCAGGACATTCACAGTTCCATTCATTCATTCATTGAGTATTTGTTGAATCTCAGACACTGCATTAGACATAAACTATAGATGTAATCAGTAACCTCACAGAACTCAGATTGTAAATCAGAACACAGATACTTAAACAAGAGATTACAATAAAGTGAGTTACCTAAAAAGAGTGGAGGCACAGAGTACCAGCTGTATGTCATGGTTTTCTGTTCCAAGAGAGTAGGACAAATACTTCATTTGATCTCCATAAGTGTGAGACAACAGGAATGGATGTTACTTTTTACTGAGGTTTGGGAAAGGGTGGCTCCCAGTTACCCTTCTAAGAAAATGGTATGGCCCATATCAGGACCCTAAACCTGACTCCTCCTGTATCCAGTATCCAGTAGATATCTTGTAGTTGGCAGCTTTGGACAAGTTTGGTAGCTCCACTGTTTAGAGACACTAGTTGCTTAAAGGAGAAGCTGTTCTCATGTTCATTGGAAAGTCAGTACATTCAGTATATTAAATATATATTCTCCAGTATATACTTCAGTATTTTGTTGTTGGCAGCATGCAAAAATTAAATCCAAACGTGAGTGAGAGAGAGAATTTGGTAGGGGAGGGGAGAAAAAATTGCAGAAAATGGTAGAATATTTCTAATAAGAGTAACAAATGGGTCCACTTCAGTGAAAGAAAATCTCAGATCATTCTTCTTCATACTTGAATAAAAACTTTATTATAATGTATATTATGAACAAATTCATTACTAAGTATAACTCCTTAATGCTTATAGCTCTTATACATCAACAAAAATAAATTTGCAAATCTGTTGTTGTGATGTTCAGATTAAGAAATCTAAATATATTATACTCTTTAGATCGCCCACATGTAACCACCAATGTGTTCATATTTGGTATCCCAAATCCTAAGAACATGTTTGCTCACTTAGGAATTATCACATTACACAAATAGGGGTTATTACACTTTCAAAGCTTTGTTTTCTGGCTCAAGGTTATCAGATCGCATACTTGATCAAACTCTGACAAGTGAGCAATCAAGGTAAAATCACAGACTGTTCAAACTCTTTGAAGCTATTCCAGCAACTTGCAAAAATATTCCTAGTCCCCAGTCTGACAAACACTGGTATCGTAGAAAGATCAAGACTGTGGAGTTGAGAGGAAGCAGGGGTTCACACTGGGAGGTTAAATCTTTATGAGCCTCACGATCTTCACTCTTTTATAATACCACTTACTGTGAGAGTTCAATAAAATGAGAAAGATAAATACAATGCATATACTATGCATACTTAAATGGTAGCTGCTGGTATGGATCATAGTAACAGGAATAAAGATCTGTTAAGCAAATATTCTCTATGCTCTACATAACATCTTCTGGGACGTTGTAGGGTGCACAGAGGTCACTAAGATCCTGTTGTATCCTCAACAATCAAAATAGAGAAAGAAATCCATAAACAGAGTTCCTTTCGTTAGATATCTATTGAAATATGTGCTTCCTTTTTTAAAATAAAGGATTAATAAAAACAATAAAAAAATTCACAGCTGGGGGCAGATAAGTGAGAGTAAAGTTTGAAACTAATACCAGTGGCAAAAAGGAAAATTACCTCTTCAAATCCTTCATCAGTAACACCTGAAACTTTCTTAGAAATCCAGTGAGTTTTTAATGTAACAATGCCATTTTCCATCAAACTACGTATAAATGGCCTGTTGACTCAAGGATGAGATCATGTACCCTGATACTGTAATGCTCACCCGGTCACTTGCTCACTACTGACTGACTTACACCACACCAAGAAGGTCAGACTTTTTGAAAGGGCTCCTGAATCAGGGAGTACAGTGTCCAATCCTCACCCAGGTAATCACTGCAATTTTCTGGATCTCAAACAGTAGAGGGATGTTGATGGTAGTTTACCTTTTGTGATCTGCTGCCACCAGCTGTTGGTTTGGAGGACTCTGCAAGATTTTCTTTGCCGAGACTCAGTGGGGATAGCGCTAACTTCTGTGCAGCCAGGCGGGGGCTGGTCCGGGTTGCCATGGTTGTTCTCCGCAGGATATATGGGCTAGTCTTTCCTGTCGGGATGTCAGCAAACCCTAAGGGCAAAAAAGCTAACTGTCAGCGCTGCTAGGTCCAATTCTATCTACAATGGAAAAGATATTCATTAGGTGGTTTTAACAAGGATAGTGTAAACTCCAAAAAATACTTTGTCCTAGCCACTTTGGTCAATGGACTACACTTCACAGTTGCTCTGGGAGTCACCAAATTGAATCAAGTAACTAACAGGTTTTCTCTTATTAGAAACATAGAAAATAACAATGGGAGAAGAAGGGGAAAATAATACTACACAGAAAAAGTTTTTTCTGCTTCTATCTTCTACATGGATGTTTTACTTTACATTTTTCTAAGATCTAAAGAATGCCAGCAGGCCTTATTGTAAAATTGGGTTGGGGGAAAAAGGGCAGTACAATGGAAAAATAAAATATATATATAAAAGAAAGGCAAGTGCTTGTTTAAAGGGGGAAAGTGTAAAATGGTAACAGCTACTTCAGGCGAGCACTCTCATGTAGGTGGGAGGAGAGAAACCTTCCTAAAGGTGATTTCACAGTCACTCACGTGGTCTCTTTCCATAGAAGGAAGTGACGTGACTTTTGATGACCCAGGAAAGAAAGTCAATCCCAGGGATACTAAGAGTTAATGTATCAACACACACTCCAGAACTGCATTCAGGGCTAACTAAAGCAGCATTTGATTTTGTTTTTCACACTTTAACTACATATAAAAATTACCAGTGAGAGATAGATAACTATTTTGGGGCTAGAGTTACTCAGAACAATGCTTTTCAAACCATCTCTGGCAAAGAATCAGTTTAGATATTTGGGGGCGGAGGGGGGTGAAAGAATTTCCAATCTGCTGTGGAATAGTATTTTTGTATAATATAATGAGAACAAATCAATAGAAAAAATGATCTGTGCTTGGATGTTACAAAAATATCAAGTTGCTATAAAAATTTCTAAAGTCCTACTTAATTACAATACATTGTTTCAGTCAGGAACCAATAACAAACAGTTCCTAGACTGGCACCAGTCCTTGGGCCAGACTTGGGAGAAAACCAAGTTTAAAAAAACAAAACAAAGTGTAGTCAGTGGCTCCAGCCAGGCGGCCAGCATCACAGGGTGGACCCTCCAGCTCACCTGCTAGCTAGGTCAGACATGACCAAAGGGTAGGAAACCCTGAAGGGCGTCCTTGATTTAATGATTTTTTTCAGCATTCAAATAACAAATTCTAAACAGATTTTAGACAGTCATTTTACCAATCTACCAGCTCTTTTGTTAATACGACACAAATAATGAGATCCCAGAGGAAAATATATGCCTCATCCATTTAAAAGCAGACTATTGTTTATGAACATCAATGAGATTATTGCACAATAATGTAAAAAAGCAAATACTTTTGTCTTTTTATATGTGAACCATTATACGGAATTTCAAAAGAACACAAATAATTTTGTTTTAAAATTAGGCATACCTTTCTTTACAACTTCTGGAAGTCCCTCTGGCTCAAACTCAGTACCTTCTGTGTCTTCTGCAGGGTGAATACCACTCATGACTGCTTTCTTGCTTTTTTTAGAAAAGGTCTCTGAGGTAGAAGGTGTTGGTCCTCTACCATTCTCCCACATCCCACTGGACCTTTGCCTCTTGCCTGAAGCTTTTTTCTGGCCAGATGATAACCTCTTTTCAGCAGCAGAAAGGATTGGAGATGGTCCTGGAACAACTGGGTCTAGCAGAGGAGACCCTCGGGAATCTGGTTTAGATTGCTGTGAACAGAGATGGGCCACTTGTGTCTCTAACATCTCTTTAGCTTTCTCTAACTTTTCATGGCTTATAAGCAAGGAACAGTACTTATCCAAGTATTCGTCTGCCTCCTTGGTTTTTTCTTCAAGAGCCTCTTTCAGTTCTTTGATCTCAGTTGTTAATTCATCGACCTTGGTACCCACAACAGTACCTGTCCAAAGTAAAGCAACACATCATGTGTGACTTGACGCTTCTCTAGTTAACAATGGGCATCGTGAAGCAGACAATCTTAGACGTGTTCTTTCTTTGATTTTTTTTGAAGGGGTAGGGGAGATATAACAGTATATGTTCTTATAGTTCAAACAACTTTTGTTTGGGAGGTATCATATCACATCAAGGTAGATATTCTAGTCCTGTGACATTCCTTGGGACAGCTTAAATAAAACCCACCAAAATCTCAAACTCGTATTTCAGTAAACTCACTAAACCTTCTTGTAGCGCCAGTTATGTGCAATTAAATAAATCCATTTTTTACATCCTTATTTTCCCCAGTCCATTCTGTCTACCATAAGTGGGTGAACAGAAATCAGTAAAGATTATGAAGCTTCTGTTGTATGGCTTTGGGAGACAAGATTCTAACAAATGATCAGGCAAATTCCAAAAAACCTCTGAAAGTATTTGAAGACAAGGCAGGGTCTGACGAACAAGGGTTTAGGGGAACACTATAAAGGTGGGAATCTTGGTCAACTTGTAGCTGCCATGGGTGTTATTAAATCCATTAGAAAAATCCCCTGAAGCCCCAATCTACCCTGAGCACTGTTTCCAACAGGGAAGACTGTTGACCCACACCCTGCCACGCTACAGACCAGGGAAGCCAGTCAGATTATGCTTGTCATCATCTATCCATACAGTAAGCACATGGCAATCCAGGGGCATAAGTGGATAAAAGTGACAATGAGAGTTATCATTTCTTTCCTTTTCTATTTTCCCACACAACTAAAAATATGCCTCCCACCCTCACCCGTTCCCTTTAGTTGACCCATACAACAGACTGAGGATAACCAGAATCAGCTATTTATAAATTACCAAAGCCAACTCTGATGCCAATCTATTGACAAAGAAACCACGCAACTGAACATCAACATGAAAAACTCTTCTTAGAATGGCTCATGAGCAAAAGGTACCACCATGTTTTTTTTGCATGTTTTATAGAACAGAAGATTCGATAATTCTATTTCAAAATGGCTTCATTCGGGTCAGGCATGGTGGCTCCTGCCTGTAATCCCAGCACTTTGGGAGGCCGAGGTGGGCAGATTGCTTGAGCCTAGAAATTCAAGACCAGCCTGGGCAACATGAAAAAACCTTGTCTCTACAAAAAATAAAAAAATTAGTCGGGCGTGGTGGCGCCTGCCTACATAGCTCCAGCTACTCGGGAGGCTGAGGTGAGAGGATCCCTTGGAGGTTGAGGCTGCAATGAGCCATAATGGCACCACTGTACTCCCGTCTGGGTGACACAGCAAGACCCTGTCTTAAAACCAAAACAAAAAAAGGCTTCATTCTGAGTTCTATAATGATCCCAAGATAAGCACAAAATTCAGAAATTGGAAAATGGATTAATGGTAAAAAATCAGCACTCAGTAATAGAGCACAGCACTAAAAATAGTTCCTAAGCACGCACACCATGTGTTATTCCACTATTGGAAAAGAGTGCTGGCTAGCTGATGTGCCCCAGTTAACACCCACCTATTTTCTGCTTCTCCTGTGCAGCTTGAAGTTTAGACAGTTCTTTCTGCAATATCTCCTTTTCCTCTTCCAGTTGTTTACAGGATTTGATCAACAACTTTATTTTCCCCTGGGCACGTTCATTTTCCTTCTTCAACTGATTTACATATTTTAGATTGTCCATCTACAAAATGAAAGTAATTCCATTTAAAAACTTGAATTTCTTTTTATAAGTATATGGAAAAATAATTATGAGATATAAGATTCATATACTGTAAATTTAAGAATTATTAGATTCAATACAAAACATCTAAAGATGCACAAAACCATTCACCTTCTCTACTCAGTTTCCTAAGTCTCCCCAGTTGAGAATGTGGTTTTGTCATTCTCTTTCTTAGTATCACAAGTATAAACTATGGTTCCTGAGATGTCTATACTAAGTGCCCACTATGTCTGTATTTATCCAGTGGGAATCACACTGGATTACTGGGCAGGCAGACAAGGAACACTTTCTTGGTGAGTCCAAAATTCTCAATGAGAGAATTGTGTTCCCATTTCTAATTGCACTGTTACAGTTTCAACACCTGCCTTGGTATTTGTTTTAGCTATACCACGTGAAGGCCAAATGATATTAGAGCTCACTATACAAATTTAAATTGTATTATGGCTCAAGTAGAAAGACAATGGAATGATGGGAGAATTGTGTCCTCATATACTTCTCAGTGGTACAAGTTCATATTCTTATTCACAATTCCCAAATCAAAAAAAGAGCTATGAAAATGATTTAGAGGCAAAACCCAACCTGAACAGATATAAAGGTGTTTACAGTCTTTATTAATTCATTTATTTATTTTTAAGACAAGATCTCCCTCTGTCACCCAGACTGGAGTGCAGTGGCACCATCATGGCTCACTGCATGACCTCCTGGGCTCAAGCAATCCTCCCACTTCAGTCTCCCACGTATCTGGGACTATAGGTACGTGCTATCACCACCACTTTTTTTTTTTCTTTTAGAGATGGGGTCTCACTATGTTGCCCAGGCTGGTCTCAAATTCCTGGCCTCAAGTGATCCTCCTGCCCTGGCCCCACAGAGTGCTGGGATTCTAGGCATGAGTCATCACACCTGGCCCAGTATGTATAGCCTCTATTTATCCTGCCTCATGAGACTATCCACACATTTTGCTGCAGAAATATGAATTTGATTATGCAATATTATAGCAGATCCCACTGGGATATTATATATGGCATATGCATTATATTATGTAATATATTTTAAAATGCAGAATTCTAAAACCATCTGATATGGCATCATGAATTTCCAAAGGACGACCAAACAGCAGCTGGAGGAGGAAGGGGAATGGGGATGGGGGATGGAGAAGAACCCAGTATCATATTCGTATGCAAGTAGTTGTTAGAGCTTGGATCTCATCTTTGTATACTTCATCTTGAAATTATTTATTAGTAATGATGCAGTAAACCTTACCCTTTCAGAACTCGCTACTTCTGATTCCAATCACAAATGAATTAAGACCCATTTAATTCTATTTCAACAGTGCTACTTATTTCCTTTATTAAGCCCAGCATCTCATTTTGTACCAGAAGAACATCATTAATTATTAACGTGATTTTGAATTTTACTACTTTGTATTTAATTGGTAAATTTCCTTTACCTTGATAGTTGTATGAGAGCCATAAACATAATAAATTTATACCTAGTTTTCTGTTTGTATATATTCAATTAATGTCAAAATTTAAAAAATATAATCGTCTTCTAAGTAAAACCTTTGCTGGAAGATATTTATTACCCAGGTTCACTATTACACACTGTGGGTATTCATCTTACAAAAAATATCTATAGGAATCAAAACACCTCCTTTTCCAGGTAGAATTATAGTGGTACCATCTTGAGACTAGCAATCCCGAGATTAGGGTTCACCTTCACTCTTCCTTAAAAAAAAAAAAAACTCTATGATCCTTGCATGAAGAGGAAGAGAAAAATATCCACACATGTCTGCCTGACCAAGGTGCTCTGTCACACTTTGATCTCCCCATAAGCCACAGGAGGGTGAGTATTGTGACAGTGAAGTTGGAAGACAGCTCGTTCAAGACTTTGGAATTGCCCATCAGACTGTTTTCTATAGCTTAAGAGGCCTGCCCTCATCTGCTGTGTGGCTGGATCTTCAAATTTATCTCAAGAAGTCTTTAACATCCTCTAGTTTGAGAGGATGCATGAGGCAATGGATAGCTTATTCAAGCTATGAGACTGTAGATCACCCACTGATTTTTTTTAAGATAACTCAGCAGGGAACTGATGAATGACATCATTTTTGACTACCAAAAACTTTCATAAAATAAAAATGAAAACATTTAATGCAATACCATTAAAATCACTACCACCTGTATAAACCATTCGAAATCATGAAGCAAAGGAAAGTGAACACACCTTGGTTTTCTTCAATTCCTCCAAAACCTGAGTAGTAGCTTTCAATGAATTATTGAGCTCTTCTTTACTAGACTTTAAAAGGTCCATCTCCAACTTCTGTGAACTGAGACATTCTTCTTTAGAAGTCAATTTCTCTCGATATGTATGGATTTCTATTTCATACTAGAGCAAAACAAACGAACAAAAAAAAAAAACAAAACGTTACTTTAGCCAGGAGGCACAGCCAAAAAAAAAAAAATGGTAAGAAAAACAAAAAACGGCCGGGCGCAGTGGCTCACGCCTGTAATCCTAGCGCT
Source organism: Rhinopithecus roxellana (assembly GCF_007565055.1). Taxonomy (NCBI): domain Eukaryota; kingdom Metazoa; phylum Chordata; class Mammalia; order Primates; family Cercopithecidae; genus Rhinopithecus; species Rhinopithecus roxellana. The sequence goes on from NC_044556.1 coordinate 68,236,745, forward strand.
TTGGGAGGCCGAGGCGGGCAAATCACGAGGTCAGGAGTTCAAGACTAGCCTGGCCAACACGGTGAAACCCCATCTCTACTAAAAATACAGAAATTAGCTGGGCGTGGTGGCGGGCGCCTGTAATCCCAGCTACTCGGGAGGCTAAGACAGGAGAATTGCTTGAACCCAGGAGGCGGAGGCTACAGTGGGCCAAGATTGTGCCATTGCACTGTAGCCTGGGCGACAGAGGGAGACTCAGTCTCAAAAAAAAAAAAAAAAGAAAAACAAAAAGAAAAACAACAAAAAAACCCTGCCTTTCCAAGGACTATTTCGACTTTGCAACTCTATTATTCTACTCCAAAATGGAAATAATACCTTTTTAAAAAATCAACTGGGCCGGGCACTATGGCTCAAGCCTGTAATCCCAGCACTTTGGGAGGCCGAGGCAGGCGGATCACGAGGTCAGGAGATCGAGACCATCCTGGCTAACATGGTGAAACCCCATCTTTACTAAAAATACAAAAAATTAGCCGGGCGTGGTGGCAGGCGCCTGTAGTCCCACCTACTCGGGAGGCTGAGGCAGGAGAATGGTGTGAACCCGGGAGGCAGTTTGCAGTGAGTCGAGATCATGCCACTGCACTCCATCCTGGGCAATAGAGCGAGACTCCATCTCAAAAAAAAAAAAAAAAAAAAAAATCAACTGATAAACTAAAAGAGAGACCCGGGGAAAAGATTGTGAAGTTAATATGAGACCTTTTATAAGATTATATGGCACAGTAATAACCCAGAATATTGACTTTTTTTTGGGGGGGGGGAAGCCTTACCATGATCAATACACTCTCCAGCTCCCCCAGTAACCAAACCCCACATTTCACCTGTTTGTTTGTTTCCAAAAGCAAAGCCTGATGTTTCTTTTCAGTTTCATGAAGCCGTAGCTGGTATTCAGCTATTTCCTCTCTCACTTTCCCTTCCTTTTCCACCTGGTCCTTGTGCATGCAATCCAGGCTCTTCTTCAATTCACTATTTTCTAGTGTGAGCTCCTTCAATTGATCCTACCCAGAAAAATAATAATGAAATCATAATAGCACTTCCTCACAATTAAGAACCTGGAAATATTTTTAGGAAATAATGAGCACTGTGTGGAAAAAAAATTGTTTATGGGCAAGATAAAATCTGTACAGAATAGTGTTATAATTCTTAGCAATGTATTCACTTTTAATTGTGACTTCACCTCCAATGACACTTTCCTCTGCTCCAGCCCAACCACCTCGCTAGGTCATATCCAGAGACCACAGAAACCCTGAAACCTTGAATTCAAATAAACCACTCTGGGACCACACCTTCCAATGCTTCCAGCCTTGTTTATTAAAGTACTTCCATTGCAATAATTCTTGACCTCATCAACAGAACCACTACCATCTTCATAGCAAATCCCCTCTGGCCTTGCATTTTCTTCCTTGACCAACTTAGACCCCAGTTCTGTCACTAAAAGAATTTCTTTCCAAATATCTCCAATCTTCTGTCCCATCCCTTCACTGTGAAGAACTGGCCAGACTCCAACCCTGGAAGCATTTGTCTTCTCCATGCCTGACCCCAAGTAGCTGTCTCTGTATGTTTCTGTATGTGTGGTGTCTACTTCCTCATCTTCAATTATTCAACCTGCTCCAATCGATTCGTCCCAGCTTTTCCTAAAAAAGCTTTTCATGGCATCATCAACCTCCATGCTGCAAATTAAAGGCACACTCTTCTGAGCTCATCTCAATCAACCTCTAAGTAGTATCTGGGGCTGCTGACCACTCCTTCCTTTTTTTGTTGTTGTTGTTATTGTTGCCGTTGCTGTTGTTGTTGTTTGGTTGGTTAGTTTGGCTTAGTTTTCTTGAGACAGGGTCTCACTCTGTTGCCCAAGCTGGAGTGCAGTGGCACAATCATGGCTCGCTGCAGCCTCACTCTCCAGGGCTCAGGTGATCCCCCACCTCAGCCTCCCAAGAATGCACCACCACGTCTGGCTAATTTTTTTGTATTTTTTGTATAGACAGAGTTTTGCCATGTTGCCCAGACTGGTCTTGAACTTCTGGACTCAAGCTATTAGCCCACCTCAGCCTCCCAAAATGCTGGGATTACAGGCGTGAACCACTATACCCAGACACTCCCTCCCTCGAGACACTCCTTCCTCTTGATTTCCAGAACATGACACCTCCCTGGTTTGCCTCATCAAGCCTTCCCTCTGTTTTCTTTGCTGGCTCTTCTTCCTCCATCTCACCTTGTGTGCTAGAGTTCCTTCAGGCTAAGCCCTAAGCCACCTTCTCTTCTCCATCATTTTCTACCATTCCCATAATTTCTAAACACTCCCTATATGTTGAACTAGCCAAGTAAATATTCCCACCCCAAATCTTTCCTACCCTCTCCATACCCTTCCTACCCCTCCAATCTTTGTGCATGTCATTTTCCATCTGGCTCCAGCCACAATGGTTTACTTTCAATTTCTAAAAAAAATAAAAAGATCATTCTAGTCTCAGAGCTTTGACCACACTGCTCTCTAGACCTAGAAGGCTCCCCACTCTGCCTGTTCGTTGCCTAGCTGACTCGTCATCTTGCAGGTGACATCTGCTGACCACCCTATCTAAATCTGCTAACCACCCTATCTAAATTAGGTTGTTTCCTACCCTGATCCCCACATCCCAATTATTCCACAGCAAAGAATCTTATTTGTTTCATTTATAGTATTTATCTGCTTATGATTGTTACATGTTGCCTATTTCATGATTTAATATGTGTCTAGACTGTAAGCTGTACCAGTGCAGGAAATACAGGACAGTTACGGTTCAGCAGTCTATCCCCTGACCTTACTAGCACTTATTATTTACAGAATGAATAAATGAATGAATAAAGCCAATGCAAACTAACACACTCATATGTATGGGCCTGAGGCCAAACTACTCCTCTCAGTAGTGCTTATACATGAAATACAATAATGACGCACTTGGGAGACTCCCAAGCTACTCAACACCAAAAGAGATTTCAGCAGACGCAATACACAAATAGCATTCAGAGGAACTCCTTCCAGGCAGTATGGCCAGAATATTCTCTAAGTCCATTCCTGAGATTCAATGCCAAAACCTTTCCATTTTCATAAATACTATATTTAAAGAAAACAACAAATTTCTCCAACTCTTTATACAGAATATTACATATATCATTTCAAATTTCTGTCATTATTCAGGGTCGCAATCATGACTATCTTATTTTGCTGTTCTTTACTACTCAGGAATGAAGTTGCATGAGGACTAAACAGCTATAGGGAAGTTTATAATTTAATCAGGTATGACAAACAGGTTTCATTTCATCTGCCAGCTCTCCCTGCATGGTAGCAGCTACCCAGGACACAGTGTTAGGAGACTCAGAAGAAAGGGAGGGTATGAATTAGCAGTATCGGCTATGGAAATGGCATTGGGCAGTGGCAGCCCAAGTGCTATAGATGTGCCACATTAACCCTGCCTAAAACTGTGACTTTAGTTCTGTTACTCTGCTAGTTCTTAGCAGATCAATGAATGTGTTTCTAGCAACATTCTAGCCTGTAATCTCTGGCAAGCTAGGAAAGCAGATAAACTTGTTGAAAGCAGCATGAGATCTACTTCTGATGTGCATTAATGTGGTACAAGGGTCCTCTTCTATGAAAACGTATTTGGGCTCTGAGACAGATATTTTCATGTGTTCAGAGGCTTCTCACGACTCCTTGTGGGCTCATGATAGTGCTGGATGGTAGAGATTACTACAAATCTGATTGTGACATAAGCACAGGGTTATTTTTTTCAAGAGCTAAAAATAGGTAAACTACAGAAGGTCTTACAGAAACCAACAAGGAGAGTGCGCACAATGAATTAACACATCATAACATTTGTCACAAAAAACTTACTTTGCTGCTCTTTATTTCTTCCAACAGTAACTGTAACTCTCCAGTTAGCCTATTTTTCTCTCCACTGAGTTCTTCTTGCAGCTCTGCTGTTTTCTGTGCTATCTCATGCATTTCCCTCTGCAGCTCAGTTTCCTTTGCAGTCATTGTGTTTACCTGAAATTTCATCTTTCATTAGAATCTGCTTTTTGGTGGTGTGTTTTGATCAGATTAATCACTCTGATACAACATATCTGTGCCATTTATTAGCCTTCAATCATAAAATGGAAGCTGGCTAATGCCCCCTTTACTAATCCACTCAACTCAACATGCTCAAAACCTACTGGTAAGCTTACCTTTTCTTCCCAGAAAAGATTTAATAGAAGAATAGCAATAAGGGAAGGAATGACAAGGAAAGATAATGTTGCTAAGTCTTAAAATCTTTCACAAAGGTATTAATTTGAATCAAAGTTAAACATCAGAGATTATCATACCAGGCAGTATCTTAGTTTATCAGTTCTTAGATCTCTACTGATCCCCCAGTGCCATACTAATCTGCGAGAAACATGCTTATGATTAGTGAAAAACAGTTAAAAAGCTATTGTTTGCATTTGCCCCTTGAAGTGAAACAGCATGGTATGGTTTGTCTCATCATGTCTATACTAATTGCCATCTCTTGCAAGGTATACAAAACCCCGAAATTCTCAGAAAATACAGGGTGGAGATGAATTGCGTTTTCTAGATACTCCTTTTTTTCCTTTAATATTTGTTCAGCAAAAATTAAATGTGACAAAATCACTTTCCTAGATCACTAGGTAAGCTCACCGGGCCAAAACTTAATTTTTCTTTAATAATTGAGCCTCTTGATGGCAGATCTTCCCTTTAATCATCAACTAACACAGTAGAAGGCTGCACAAAGAAAAGGTATAAAAGAGGGACTGAAAGCACGAAATCCCCAAGACGCACCCCAGAAGCCATGAGTGCTCTGTTGGTTATAAATCTATCAGTATCTTTAAAAGTGCTTTGTCCCAAAGGCAAAAAAGACACAGTAAGGCAGGCAGATCCTTTCTGATCCTAGATAATGTCTGTTACACTCTCTATAGCAGTGTCTCAAGTGGGTATGGGGAGGCCAGTATTCTGATGTACTCTAAGAAAGGGAAATATAATTAGACCAAGGAACTGTGCATAAACCAAAGCTTTGCCCATATGTAGGTGCCACATTAAAAACCTGGTCCAATCCATGAACATGTCCCAAAGAATCAGCCAGAATAGTCACTACTGCCAGAGCCCACTCAATGTTTCTGCAATTCAAGACCCAGTAAACATAAAGCCTTTACAAAGTTTGGCCCAATATAGCAGACACTGTCTAGAAGTAAATATAATTCACAGTGTCTAGAAGTGAATATGGTTTCCTCCCTCATGACTACATATTTAAACATAAACAGATAGAGCCACTTACTTTTTCAACAAAGGACATTTTGTCCATTTTTGTCAATTCAAGCTCATTCTCTAGATTCTTGTAAGAACTCTGCAGCACTTCTAATGTGTCCTGCAAAGAGACATTTTTGGATTGTAGCACTTGGATCTTCTGCTCCAATTCCACTGTCAGATTTCCCAGTTCTAAGTTTTGCTTCTTCCAAAGTTGGTGCTCTCCTTCCACCTGGGATAGTCTAAAGACGAGCTGCTCCTGGTCTTGAATTTGATTTTTAAGTCTACTGATTTCTTCATCCTTCTTCTCTAGTTTCTGCTTGCCATCTTCTACTTCTTGAATGAGGCCATTCACTGAAGACTGCAAAACAATATTATTATTTTTGGCCTCATCAAGACCTTGTAGCAACTGAGCCTTCTCAAGTTCAAGACAATCTACTTGACTACTAAGATTCTGCTCTTTGGCCTTACAGGCCTCTTGGTCATTATGCAGGGCTGTCACTCTCTCATTGAGCTCTTTTAATTGTGTTTGAAGCATCTCCATGGCAGTGTTTGATTTTTCTTTCATCTGTACTTTCTCTTGCTCTTTTTCTCGCAAAATATTTTCAAATGACGAATTTATTATTTCTAATTCAGATATTCGTTCTTGTTCTTTTTGTAATTTGTTTGTCAGATTTTCTTTTTCTGACCTTATGGTAGCAAGATCTAATTCCAGCTCTCTCAGACTTCGGGTCATCCCTTCTATTTTTGCTTTTAGGGTCTCTACCTCTCCTTTGGAACTCTCTGCCTCAAGAGCTGCATGCTCTTGGTTTTTCCCGGCTATCTCTAGCTCTCTTTCAAGATTCTCCACTCTACTCTTGAGTAAATCTGCATGATGCTCACTTTCCTTCAGTTGTTCTAAGACACAGAGCTGCTTCTTTTCATCAGTTTCTAGGCGGGCTCTCAGCTTTTCAATGCTATTTCTCAGCTGATGTGCTTCCTCTACTGGTGGGTCTAGACTCTGTTCTGTGGCCTTCATAGTTTCTTGGTCACCACACAAGGCTGCTACTGCCTCATTTAACTCTTTTAACTGATTCTGAAGCATCTCCACTGCAGTTTTAGATTCTTCTTTGATCTGTATCTCCGCTTGCTCCTTTTCTTCTAATAGACTTTTAAATGAAGAGAGTAACTTGTCTAGTTCTGACGCTTGACCTTGTTTTTCTTGTATTTGTTTTGTCAGATTTTCTTTTTCAGACCTTAATGTGACAAGGTCTAATTCGAAAACTTTCAGGTTTCTGGCCATCTCTTCTATTTGTGTTTTTAGAGTCTCTACTTCTGCTTTGGAATTCTCGGCATCAAGAATCACTAGCTCCTGGTTTTCTTCTGACATCTGCAATTCCCTTTCAAGGTTCTCAACTTTATCCTTAAGTGAATCATTCTCCCGCTCGCGTTCTTTCAGTTTTTCTGCGACGTGCAGCTGCTTCCTTTCATCGGCCTCAATGCGAACTCTCAGTTTCTCGATGCCTCTTCTCAGCTGATGCACTTCCTCCTGTGTTGAGCTCAGCCTCAACGCGAACTCACCTTTCTCCACCAGCGCGGCCTCCAAGGCCTTGGAGATGTTCAGCTTTTCATAATCTGATTCATTCAGTCTGGTCTGCAGGCTTTCAGATTCCTTGACAAGCAATTCTTTCTCTTTATTCAGTTGTGCGATTTGGTTTTCCAGCTCACATTTTGTCAAAGACAGTGCCTGTGAGTCCTTTTCCAAACTCTGCAGCTTTTCCTGGAGATGAGTTTTATCTTTTAACAGCTCACTCACATCAGAGGACAAAGTCTGAAGGAGTTCTGTCTTTTCCTTCACCTCTGCCTCTGCCACCTGAATGCAATGGAGATACTCACTTCGATGAGACTCAAGCTCTTGTGTTTTCTCCTTCATTTTTTCAGACAACTGATCCAGTTCCATGGTTTTTTTTGACATAGTATCTAATTCTCCACGAAGCTGGTTTCTCTCACTTGTGACCACTGAGAGTTCTTCTTCAAGGCAGACAATAACCTTCTGCTTATTTTCATTATCTTTTTCTAAACATAGCTTCTCTGTTTGAACTATCTCTAAGTCAGCCTCCAGGGAGAGGGCTTGATGCTCAATGTTAGCTTTCACAGATCTGATCCTACTCAGCTCATTTTCTACATCAAGAAATCTCTCTTTCCAGCTGTCATTCACCTTGGCTACGTTATCGTCGATATCTTCATGTGATGATTTATCTGCACGCATTTCTAAGTTAGAATTGAGGCCTTCAGAACTTTCTACTCTCTGGAGTAACTCCTGGTTATCACAAGAAAAATATTCCAATTTTTCACTTAAATCTGAGTTTTCTTTCTTAAGCTCCCCAACTATTTTTTCTAATTCTATGCATGCTTCAATTTTGGTCATTAGTTGTACCTCCTGTAAATGGAGCTTTGAGTCTAATTCTTTCATTTCATTTAGCAAACTTTCAACTTTTCTGTCACGTTCCTCTATCACATGAAGTAATCTCAAATTTTCATTTGATGTCTCTTTTACCCGCAGTTGAAGATTTTGGATATTTTCCTGATTCCCCAGGAAATCCATAGGTACCGAAGCGTTAGCACCAGAAAATGACAATTCAGACATGCATTCTGAAGAGCCCTGGGTTTTGTCTTCTCCTGGAGTCTCATAACTGGTGTCTGGGTACTGTTCCCCAGAGCACTGTCCTGTGAGTTTCACTGCACCAGTCTCAGTTATTTTCTCAATGTCTAGATGGAGGTCCTGTTGAACACCTTTATCACAAATCTGATGAACATCATGCTTTGGTGTTCTGTCTGTAGTTTCTGAAGTATGTTCTTTTGATATGTCACAGCTCTCATTTCGGCCCTGAATAGCCTGTAATTATAATACAGAACAAGCATGCATTTTATTTTTCAAAAAGAATCAAAGTACAATAGACTTAGTTATTACTTTTTAGAAACTGCTGCATGGCCTCTGCTAAACACATCTCTTCAAGTGGTGTATTTCCCACTACATCTTCCTCTCTTCATTCAAATGTTCAACATAAATAAACATTCAGTAGGTGGCCCCTACGGGCAAGACACTGGGGTTAGGCATTTATCTTGAAGACAAACCGTTCAGCTCAATTACAATTTGTAATGTATTTAAATTTCATATTTTCTTCCTTGCTAAGAATATTCAAGTAGCCTGAATATGAAATCTCTTATTAAATAAGAGGCTAACAAAATGCTCGGTTTCCACCTTCAGTATTTATGATATTCTGTAATAAGGCAGTCAAGTTTCATAATCAGATTCCTAGTCCAAGGACTTAATCCCCAACCCTGCACTTACTATATATTATTGGACAAATTACATATTTGAGCCTCACTTTCCTCTCACCTGTAAACTGGGGATCTGCTGTTGTGCCTACTCCCTACTCCTGCCATCACCTCACCATGACCTGCCTTCTCTACCTCACAGAGATAGACAGAGGGAATCAAGTGCCATGCATACACTACAAAGCATTACTAATCCAGCTAGCAGGCTAGAAAGCACAAAGTTACAAGCAATTAAACAAACACGTATTCAATTTTTTAAAAGTCCTTTTAAATGACTTATACCAAATCATATTTTTGTACCATACTAAATTGTTAGAGAGAAAACTGTTGAGTAATACATAAAGAATCTCCTGTATTTAGTTCCATGACGATAACGCTGTAACATCAAAAATATTCTGAAAAGTGCTAGAGATTAAAAATTTACATCATATTACCATTCGTAAGTTCTTAAGTAAGTATACTTTATTAATGCACAAAGGGTGGAAACACACATTCTAAAGACTTTCTGACCCCATCATTTTCTCCAGACTTTAAAAACATCTTTAGTAATATTCTATATATCGCTAAGTAAATCTAATCACTATAGAAATTTATTCCTCAAATAAAGTTTACTCATTTTCCTCAAGTTCTGCTTTGTTTTGAAAACATTTTGGTGTATTTTATTTCCTTGAGCCCTAAAAATATTTGAACTTACGTTTAACGTACATTTCAATCAGACAAACATTTACTGAGTATCTACTAGTCATGTAAACCAAGAAACGGCATTTAAATCCCAGGTACTTACATCTTCTGTGTCGATGCCAAGCAAAGACCGAGAACTTAAGTCCAGACCTTGTAGCTGGAGTCGTGCTACTTCCAGCTCAAGTGACAGTTGTTCCGTCTGTTTCTTTTCTGCCGCCAACTTGGACTCCATCTCCAGAGTCACGCTTGTCAGCTTCTGTTGCCACTGTTCATTTTCTGACAAATACTGCTTCCTAAGGCAGTCAAGCTCTTGCCTTTCAGAACTTAATAACTGTTCGAGCTCTTGGATTTCCTTATTTTTCATAATCCCTTGACTTTCCATTTTCTCTTCTAGCTTCTTGAGGGACTGCCGGTATGCCTCGCAGAGGGACTCAAGCTCTTCCACACCCTTCACTGGGGCCGAAGGTGTTTCTTTCTTGGTCAGATTCTCTTCCTCCAGACTGCTGCAGAATACTTCATCTACACTGCACTGGTTTGCTGAAACAGTCCCTTCTAAATTATTCAAAAGAGACATTTCTCCTGTCTGCTCTAAAAGAGCTTTGTAAAAGGAGGAATCTCCCAAACTGCTAAGACTAGGGCTGTCAGGCACACAAGAGGATGACAGGGATGGAACGAGCCCCTCCTCCAAGCCCGGCTGCATCTCCTTCACCAGGTCACCTTGAAAGTTTCTCAGATTCGTTGACAAGACCAAATTTTCGGCCTTTAATGAGTCAATATAGGTCTGTAGCTCTGACATTTTAGAGCTCATTTGACAGTGCTGATCGTATAAAATTTTGTGTTCACTTTGTAAAGATGAGAATTTCTCTTGCAATTCGGCAAAGTGTATTTGAACTTCTTTGTTTGACAATGTCAAGTGCTCGTAGGAATTACTCTCATCCAACGGAGCCAAACACATGGGGTGCTGTTCATTTGGTTGTTCACCAAATTCACCTCCTGGTACGTCTTCCACTAACTCACCATGGAGAAGACCACTGTCCTCATTTAATATTTTCACTTCATTTACTAGTTTCCCTACCTCTTCTGCCATTTTCCTGGTTGCTGTGATACATTCTGACCTTGAATCATTCGGCTCAGTTACTAGTTCGCACTTCTCGGCCTGCAGTATTTCACATATTTTCTCTAGCTCATTCAGCTTGTTCATTGCTGTTTGCAGAGAGCACTCAAGGTGTGCATTGTCGTTTTGACTTGTTGACAACTCATGAAGCACTGAAATATACCTTTCTTCTGCATCTACTTCACAGTCTTTAAGGCCACTAATTTCTTGTGACTGCATGTCTTGCAAATTTCTGGTTTCAAGATCTCCTCTAATTATCTGTAATTCATGCTGCAGGCACTCCTTCTCCTTCTCACTTTCCTGAAGTTTTAATTCCATATTTCTTAGCATAGCTTCTAATTGCACCAACTGCGCATTATAACTATCTAGAGAAATTTCTTTAACTTCAAGATCCATCTGAGGTTTAAAATTACATTGATTTCTCTCACTCTCTCTTTCTTTCACAGAGTTCCTAATTGGTTCCGATTCTAGATTTTGACATTCATGTTTAGTCTTCATTACCTTCATCAGCTGTTCATTCTCTTGTAATACGTCATTAACTTCCTTTTGCATCTTGTTTTGTTCTTCCTTTAAAGTCATGATTTCTTGCTTTAAACCATCAGTCCCGCTCTTAGAATTGTTTTGGGTATCTGTCATCTCAGATCTCAGATCTTGCTGCACTGTCTCCAACTCTAGCATCAGATTCTGATTTCTTTCTTCAGCAAATGCTAATTTTGTTAAGAATTCTTGGTGTTCTTTTGCAAATGCTTCCTTTAGCTGTTCCAACTCATTTTTTCTATTTTCACAAAGACTAGTGCATTCATTTAGCAAGCATTCTAATTTAGAGTTCTTTTCTTGTGCTGCTTTGTATTTTTGACTAAGATCCTCATATGCATTTCCGGTTTCTTCACATCTTTGTAGTAAAATAAGTTTTTCTTGCTTGTACTGATCAGATAACTCTGAAATGCTTTTCTCTCTTTCATCTATATAGTTTGCAAAACTCTCACTTTTCTGGATTAAGTTCATCTTCTCTTGATTTAAAGATGCATTTATTTCCTTGAGAGTCTCATTCTCTTGGGTCAGCTGTTCAATTTCTCTTTTATTTAGAGAAATGATGGAACTCATTTCTTTCTTCTCCAAGCTTAGGGTTTCAGATAAAAGTTGTAGCTCCTTTAGAGAGTCTTCAAGTAGATGGTTGCTCTGTTTTAATTCTTGAATCTCTGCCTGCTCAGTTTCTAACTTATCATTTAAAAGTTGCAACTCTTTTTCCTTGTTCTCAAGGGCACTTAAGGTTTCAGCAACAACATTCTGGTGAGCAGAAGTGTCTTCCTGTAACTTACTAATGCGCTGACTTGTTTCAGCCACAAAACTTTGATGCATCTGTTCTGCTTTCCTAAGATTTTCTTCTATTTCTCCTTTGATCTGCACTAACTCTTCACACTGCTTTTGCAGGTCTGAGTTCATCTGTTTTTGAGATTCTAACGAAAATTCAAGTGAATCAACTCTATTTTGTAGGATGGCAGAATTTTTTGGACTTTGGTCTGCTTCTAAACGACATTCACTCCTCTCTGAAGGCATGCTTCCTTGTTCTTCAATTATATTTGCAAAGGAATTGTGCATGGCAGGCTGCTCATCAAAAGCCAAAAGACTTCTCTGATGATCTTCATTTGTCGCCAGAGAAGCATCTCTAGATTTTAGCAGATCCCTGAGGCTCTCGTATTCAGCATGCAAGTCTTGGTAACACCGGTCTTTGTCCATTATTTCATTTGACAGCAACTGAAGCTTGTGTTCTAGATCTTCAACTTGCCCAGTAAGCTGAGAAGTCTTCAAACACATATTTTCTATTTCCTTCTGATGTTTCTGATCTGAGAACTCAGCTTTCTGCTGTAGCTCTACATAAGCTAGTTTCTGGGTCTCTACCTCCACAGACTTGCTATCTATCACGTTGTGAAGGTTTCTGATCTCGACACTTAGGTTTTCTCTGTCCATCTCCAGCGTTCTTACTCTCTCGTTGTATTCATGACTTTTTATTTGTTGTGTCTTGAGACAAGTTTCCAAGTGATTAATTTTACTCTGCAAGTTTTCCTTTTCTGATTCCATCTGAGTTAAAAGTTTTTCGTTTTCACTTTTCCAACAAGAAAACAGAGTTTTCTCTTCTTTCAATTCTTCATATTCTTTCTTTTTTAACTCCAAAGCACTCAGCAAAGCTTTGGACTCTTTCTCTGTCTTGCTTAACTTATCATTCAGTTGTTCAATGTGATGTTCCCTTTTCTTCAAAAGGTCTTGAGAACAATCTCGCTGCTTTTCCAGCTCAGCCACAGCAAGCTTCAGTTTCTCTAAAGTCAGGGAGTTTTCTTGCTGATTTATTTTTTCATGAAGATCTCTTAACATGGTTTCCTGAGAGGTATTCTTCACTATTTAAAAATAAATAAATAAAAGTTGTCAATGTTTGTAATAAATATTTATTCTACAGAAACGCAAACCCCTCCCCCCACCCTCCCCACCCCCTAAAAAATCCAAACAAACTAACAATTACTCGAACCCTGGAAAAACTGGCATTATTGCCTGGGTACTTTCTAGAAAGTGGACCACTTGGTAATTATCTTATTTAAAAAAATGGGAAAAATGGTCATCTTAAGGAGAGTAACATGTTTGTTCATCTTTCTAACAGCTTAAGGAAGTGTTATTGAATAAAATACCAAGGGATGATTTTCCTAAGCACTGTTTCTTTTCTTTGTATGTGTTTATATATGTGGGTATTTTTACCATCTTTTCAAATATTTATTCCAAGAGAGAAAACTGGGACAAGAACAGCACTGAAATGGGAACATCCCACTTTATTGTAGAGTAATTCTGATGTCCCAGAAAAGTAAATTAAGTACTCCACCATTTTAGCCAAAACATCCATAGGATTAGACTTAAGTAGAAAAGAGTAAATGATGCCATATATCAGTAATTCTCAAGGCCTATATGTGAATATTCTTGAGGAACATTATCACCCCCATTCCAACCCCTCATAGTAAGGGTGGCAGTGATTATGAATGTGACATATTATGAAGAATCTGGAAGCTTCTTCGAACTCCGTTACCACCCTGTTTTCTGCCCAATGACTCATCTATACATACTGGCCACTCCTGGTTGGGAATAACCACAATGTTTTCATTAAATAGTGATGAGAAGGCTTCATGTTGCTCAAGTATGTTGGGGGAGATTGAAAGCTGAGAACCTCCACAGTAGACGATAAAGGTAACATGTATTACAATCTCAGACATCATATCAAGTGGAAAGCAGGAAGTACTTCTAACCTGCCAATCTCAGTCTACCTACTGACAGTTGAGGGCTTCGGTAGACAGCACCACAAGGGCTGCAACCCACTTTGCTGTCAGCATCTCAAACAATCACCTGGGTGATCAACATTGAAAAATGCCCCAACTGTTCCTTTTCTTACAGTTTCCTTTCAAGAAAGCTGAAGACTGACATTTCTACCTGCTGCTGTGGAAAAACTGAAAGCTGTCTTGGGGAGAAATGGGGTTTTAAAAAGAAAACAGTCACAGAGAAGTGTGACACACATTCCACAGGACAGAGTTCAAAGAAATCCTAGACGTGCAAACACCCCAGGTGAGAAAATAAGGGTATGGAGAAGACATCCGGCACAAACATACAAATATGAAACCAAGAGTGGATTCATTTCATGTGTAGAGCAGAATTCTTTGGCTTTAAAATAAGAAAATAAAATCATTCCGTCAACTAAGTCATCAAAAAACAATGGTCATTAGGAGTTTGGAAAACATCGTTTCATATAGGGTTTTTCCATTATAAGGGAAATGTTAATGAGTCAGGAGATGAGCTGTCTGGATATAACTAACAAGCACACTTGAGACACAGAGAATAGCACTCGGGGGTGAAAGACAGCACTGAAAGTTTAGCTTTGTGTGGAAAATATTTACCCTTCTGGTTTCAAAGTGCTGAGCATCAGGCATTTGGGACTCAATATGTTCCAATTAAAAAAAGTCCCCCTCGGCCGGGCGCGGTGGCTCAAGCCTGTAATCCCAGCACTTTGGGAGGCCGAGACGGGCGGATCACGAGGTCAGGAGATCGAGACCATCCTGGCTAACATGGTGAAACCCCGTCTCTACTAAAAAATACAAAAAAAAAAAACTAGCCGGGCGAGGTGGCGGGCGCCTGTAGTCCCAGCCACTCAGGAGGCTGAGGCAGGAGAATGGCATGAACCTGGGAGGCAGAGCTTGCAGTGAGCTGAGATCCAGCCACTGCACTCCAGCCTGGGCAACAGAGCGAGACTCTGTCTCAAAAAAATTAAAAAATAAAAGTCCCCCTCTCACTCTGGAAACTAAAAAATGGAAGAGGGAAAACTCTTCCACATCAACTGCACACATCTTTTTAAGGGAATATATGGAAAAAAATCCAAAGAGTTTCTCTAATGTGTCAATGCCATCCATCTTGTCTTGCGGGAATAATAGCTTAGAAAGTTAACTCTAAAACACTAAGTTTACTTACCTTTCATTTCTTCTGCAAAATTCTGGCTCTGATTTAAACACTGTTTGACGTTCTTGAGTTCTGCCTCCAGGTGGCAGACTTCTCTGGTCTTTTGCTCAGACTGACTCTTAAGGAGGTTGTTTTCCTTCTTCATTTCCTAAAACACACATTTAATTGGTTATAGCCAAAACGAATGCTCAAGTAAGTTTTGACTTCTGCCTTAATAAAGGTCCCTAGCAGAACTGTTTGTGTATCTCACTAGGGAAAGAAGCACATTTTCCCCGTTTGAGTACCTAATGAAGTCAGACATTCCTACTTAAATAATGTCATGAAAAGAAGACAACAGCGTCAAACCCAAATCTGAAGATAATTATTTCTTTCAAGAAGTTTCATTGAACTTTCTCATTGTTCATATGCTCATTAAAGAGTAAGCTCAAAGGGAAAATCCTATCTATAAGATCCTCAAGACAAAACCTCCAAGTTCCTATCACACCTGAATGGCCAAATATACTTTGCAAACATTTAACTTGTTAATAAACCAAAAAAAAAAAAAAAAATCAAAGCACAAATGTTTACTTTTCATTGCAAAACCAACTTAAGGTTTGCTGTTACAGGAATAATTTTGTGAGAACAATTACCTTCAATAAATGCTTACCAAGAAAACCGACAATGTTCAAGATGCTGGAATGTGCATCATGAAAAATGCAAATATAAATAAGACAGAGTCTCTGCCCTTGGGGCAGATATCCTCCAGTGGGGGAAGATGTGATACTAATCAGTTAATACACAATAGGATGCGCTAAATACTAAAGAGACATTGAATGTGCTCTGGAAAATCAGAGGGCTGGAACACAGAGGAAGAATTAATTCTAGCTTCTGATCTTTCACAGTGAAAACAGGCTCTTTGGGCAACTGATTGAAGAGCTATCCATGCAACAACATGCAATGAAGTAGTATAGGTACATATGTAGTTCCATTCTACTATCTATTAGGCCTACATGTTCTGAATCTTAAAAGCAAGCAATGTTTATGTGCCAAAGAAAAACTCTATCGCTTATTAACCGCATAAGACTCACATAACAAACAAGTATCTCAACCTATACTGTATGCCATCCTTTGAACCACAGGGAATTGGCATACATCATTACAAACTGAGAGAACCAAGCACGTCACAGCCTTAAGGGGGGAAAAAAATCCCATAAAGCTAACTTTTTTCTAAACTGCATTTCAAAACTACCAAAATTACCCCTTTATGAAGTAGAGGAAAAATTCTGAATCTTAAAGAAACAATTAAGACCCATCTTCCAAAACCCTACTGCACTGTTAGAAAACAGATGGCCGTGGCAATACTGTGTTGGAAGGCTGCCTTCAATTATCAGTCTGGTTACTACCAGCAGATGGGTACCGATGTAGCGAAGCCAAATTCAAGAAGAGGGAGAATCTGGCTAGTAGAAAGTACTTGAAAACTTGCTGGCAGCTGCTCTGTTCATGTATATGCGTTCATTTCATCATTAAAATAAGACGGAACCTGTTGTAGTTATTATACTCCCATCTACCGTGTCCTGATCCTGCTTCCGTGCCGCTAAACTGACACTCTATCGAATTAAGATATCAATCAGAACTAAAGGGCAGCTCCAACCGAGCTCAAGATTGATAGGTTAACATTCACACTAGTCAGTGTTAAATTTTGCAAAGCACGATCATTAAGGTGAAACAATGTTATTGATTTAAATTAGCATCATTAAACTATGGAACCCATAATGACTGGTTTGTTCTTCAGACTCAGAATAATCACCCCTCAAATGAGATCACAGGTGGGAAAGGACAAACAGCTTAAAGCACTTCGACAGGGGCAATGTAGCATTATTAGTAGTATTTCTTCCCAAAATGTAACAGTAGCCAGATTTCTGATCAGCTGAATGAGGTCAACATAGAAGAGGAACTAGAATGTAACTACCTGGGTTGACTCAGCATTTTTAGTTTGCAAATGAAAAAATATTTTCTTACTCTAAAAAAAAAAAAAAAAAAAAATTAAATCAAATGACACCTGCATCTGGAGGCTTGACAAGAGAGCTGGAAAGCCACTGTGCAAAACAGGGTGCATCCCAATAGGAAGGAAGGAAAAAAAAAGAGAGAGAGGGCACCAGGGAAACGGGGAATTTTATGTTTATGTGTTTGTTGGTCTCGATCCATGTCTGTCCATAACTGGAGACATTTAAATGAATAGTAAGCTCAATGGAAAGATTAACATGACTTTCTCTATTCTGGCATTAGCTCCGTAAATATTTGTTTCTAACGAAGAAATGTTCAGCCAATCCTGGGACCCAGCAGGCTTATAATGCTATGGCTATGACTAACCTAAGAATTTTAAAAGGCCAGAATTTAGAAAATGAACATCTGAAAATGGATGTGCAAGCTGCCATCCATCAACAATTAGTTTTCCACGGGGCTACAGCCACTTAAGACTTGATTGGGTATCTCATTATCAACAATGAGTTAAGCATACAAAGATACATTTTCCTAGGCATCTCTTGCATTCTCACATGATTTGCAAAATTGGGTACTATGCTGGAAAAAACACAACAAAAATCCCTATAACCACAAGCCAGCATTAGAGCTTAGCAAGCAATTCCACCCAGATCAACTTCGCTTTAGCAGCAGCAAGGGAAGCATCATTTCCTAGGGCCAGACAAAACAAATTTCAGCTACTGTGTGGCATTTCATGATCCCATCCATGAATACAGCTTAATATGTCCCCTGCTGGGTGAAGCCTATATACTTGGATAAGGGATGGATGCAAAGAACGTGTTTTTCCCTTTCCTTCTCATCTCTCTTGCTTGCCAGAGCCAGCTCCTTAGAGGACCTAGTGTAATACAGATCCCTATGCTTGGAAAGGTCCCTAGGCAAGTGTTCCCTCATCTTGACTGTCAAACGATGGTATTTTATTGCCTAACCCCAATGCTATGGGGCTGGCACTGGATACTGGATGAGCAGCTTATCTAAACCCTCCATTCACTTTGATGCTAAATGTTAACTTTACCCTTGACTGGGCCATTAAATCACATTTCCAGTACTGATAATTTCTCATTGTGAGCAGCATGTTTACTAAACATGGACAAGGAAAATTTCAGTACAACTGTCACATTATTTCGTCATCCAAAACCTATAAGCGTCCTAAATTTGTTAGTGCTTACTTATAATTAGACACAGAAAGATACCCAGAGTGACACAATAATAAACAGGCAAAATTTTAATATGAGAAAAATCAAGTACACTGTCCCCTGATCACACTTTCTGTGCCTGTAGGTGACAGCAAACAATGCTAACGTCAAAAGTTCATGGCAGTGGTGAAGACCAAAGCAATGAGCAGGTGGTGGACTGCAATAACTGACCAAGCACTTATGTGCTGGGCACTGGGCTAAGCACTTTACATACAACATTTAACTTAACCAAGAATACAGCCTTGAAAAGGGAGGAGAATGATTTGTCCCTATGTGCAGATGAGGAAAGTCAGACTGAGAAAGGGTAAGCCACTGTCTCAAGGTCACATAGCGGTAGGTGGCAGAAAAGCAATGCAATTTCAGATCTCACTCACTCTAAAGCCACAACCATTTTCCCACTAAGTTACACCACCACTCTAACCGGCTTCATCACTTATCTGGTCCCAATCCCAATGCAAAACACAAGAGCCAGCCAAACTCTTTGAAATCTTGCTATCAACTTCAAAAGATGACACAGACATAAACATAACCATAAATGAAGACAAATACTAACTTCATCCCCAGGCCCTGTGCTAGGCACTTTCACATCGATGTCCTCATTTGACACAGACATCAATGAAATGCCAGTGAAACATGATGCAGGCACCTCAGTACACGCTAGGGTTAACTGAGGACAGTGCTATAGCTCACAGACCAGACCTTGTGGGGATGAATGAGTCTTCAGAAACACCTGCAAGACAATGTCCAGCCCACTACTGCGACTTGGCCAAGCAAGCAGTTTTAAAAGTGTTTGGACTCTCTTAACCAGATGATTGCTTTTACAAAATGTTTCCACCAGGCAGCCAGTGGAGTCGCGGGAGAGTTCCTGGCTGAAAGGGAAGCTCACAGAGGGAAGAGTTCGATGCCAGTCTGCCTGTGGAAATGTTAGCAGAAGCATCTGTTGGTTGGTCCCCACTGGCCAAAAGGCAAACATTTGTTTTGCTGAAACAAACACTTCCATTTGAAAACGTTTGCTGATGAAACCATCATCTGATTCGAAGTTTTCTTCCACTTTGGTGGCTGGAGCAATGGCCCCCTGTCTCCAGCAGCATTGCCCCTTTGGGGTTAGCTGATTTAATAATCGCCTGTCTGCTACCGACAGATGTTCTGATTTTACCATCGTGATACACTCTGCAAAGCAGTGGGGATAAATACAGTTAGACTTTCCTCAACTGAACAAATAACTGTTCTTTACAGAGAAAGTTTTTTTAATCTTTACAGCCTAAAAAGTGATCATAGAACATTTAAAGAATAAACAGAAAAACATTCTTTCTTGTAGGGTTTGACGGAGAAGAAATTTCTACAATTCTTTTGTTGTTCCTCTTCTTAAAATTACAATGTTGATTTACGGCTCTTTTCAAATTGTTTCAGTCTATTAACTGTCACTGAATGGTTCTTAATTAAGCCCTTTAAAATAAACTCCAGGCCACTAAATAAATTCAGAGAGAAGCCAAATTGAAGTATGTATGCATAAAATCACATCAGGATATCCATGCCATTCCGGAACCCTCATCCACCACTTTGTGGACGAAACAAAGTCTCCAAAGACACCGTCAACCAGGGCGTGCACCGGCTGAACATTAAGGTCAGTATCCACTTTTGAAGCCAGAGTCATATAATTGACAATTACTTGATGTTTTTGTAAGAATTTTTAATCTAGAAACTCTTTATCTGTCACTACTTTTGTTTATTTAAATCTATGACTTTCCACGTGTTTTTAATATTGAAAGACACAAATGCCAACACTTAGAAAAGGGATTTAGATGATACATCCCATCCACAACTTTGTTTCTTTCCATTTAAAAAATCCCTTCCTTCCTTCCATCTTTCCACCTCCTGGGGGTCTAAAACAATCTTTAAGGAAGGAGTACATATTCTTAATACAAGTCATGTTGTAGATGCATATTGCTAGATATGCTATAACTGCTAGATTCCTATTAGTAATTATATATAGAATAGAGAGTAGAAAAATAAGCATTCATAGTCTGTCATGGGTTACATACAGAACATTCTGTAATACTTACTTCCAGCAAATAGAAAAGAAAAAGGCACATAGTCATGATAAGCTACTGACAAATGGAATAGGAATTTTCTTTTCCCCTTGTACTTGGTCCTATAAATAAGTGGAGAAAACTCAGCATCTTCCTCCCTTACCTCCACGCTTCTCCTCAGCTCATCCTCCTTGATCTGACTCGCCTGGGATGCCTGTTCAGCTCTGCACAACTTCTGCTTAAACTCTTCCAAATTTTTTTCTAGCTGTTGCTTTACTGCTGTGACCTACAAAAAGAAAAAGAGGACAAGTTTCATTTTTATGTTCTTTACTTTTTCATTAATCTTGTGTTCTTAAACAATAAAACGGTCATGGAATATAAAAACGGATGCTCTCTATTTTGGTTGAGATACAATATACGTCACAGCTAAATATATCTTAAAATACCATAGTGTGAACCTGCAACGTCACTCAGTGGCAGCATAGAAGAGATGAAAGAGGCTGGGTGTGGCAAGGAGACCACAAAGGAAAAAGATTTAACCACAAAAAAATAAAACAGCTAGGTGGTAATAAATAACCAAAAGGAAAAAAAGTTGAGATAAGAAACAGGCTAAGAGAACACACTTTCAATATATATAACAGAATAAAAGATACATCTGTAATACAACATACAAAGCGCCCCTATGATTGAACAAAAGGGCAATGGGTAGAAACAGAAAACTATACAAAAAATACAAATGGCTACTGAAAGAGATAGCTTCGATGGTAATCAAGGAAGTGTAAATTTAAAAAATGATACAACAGTATTTTTCACTCCTCAGTTGGCAAAAATTTTAAAAACCAAGACTATCTCCAATCAGCAAGGATGAGAGGAAACAGGTCCTCTTTTGTACCTGGTAGGAGAGTAACTGCTACAGCTTTTATGGTGGGCAATTTGGCGGTAACTATCAAATGTTAGGATGCTGGCCAGGCAGGGCAGCTCACGCCTATAACTCCAGCGCTTTAGGAGGTTGAGGTGGGCAGATCACCTGAAGTTAGAAGTTTGAGACCAGCCTGGCCAACCTGCTGAAACCTCGTCTCTACTAAAAATACAAAAATCAGCCAGGCATGGTGGCAGGCGCCTGTAATCCCAGCCACTCGGGAGGCTGAGGCAGGAGAATCACTCAAACCAGGGAGGATGAGGTTGCAGTGAGCCGAGATCACGCCACTACACTCCAGCCTGGGTGACAGAGGGAGATTCTGTCTCAAAAAAACAAAACAAACAAATGACAAAACAACCACACACAAATATTGGGATGCATATGTTCTTTAGGCTATCGATTTCACATGCAGAAATCTGCTCTACAGAAACATCAGCACACATACACAAAGATACCTGCCCCGTGATATTACAAACAGTGCCACAGGGAACAAGAAAATGTTGATAATGTAAGTATCCATCAGTAGAGTCAGCAGTTTCAGGTGTAAGAGAAAAAGAAGAATAGAAGGTGACATGGAGGTTTTGTCCCATGACTGGGACATTTGGTCCCAGCAATGTGGAGAATGGAAGTGCAAGTTAGCAGGGTGAGGAAGACTAAGGGAGGAGCAGTTTTAGAAAAGAAAATACCTAGAGTTCAATTCTTAGCATGTTGCTGTGAAGTGCCTTTAGACATGTGAGTGGACTGTTAAGCACACACCCACACATCTGAAGTCCAGAATAGACATCCAGGCTGGGCAGAGTCATCATCACATAGATGATATATAAAGTCACAAAACTGGATGAGACCATTTTGAGAGTGAGTCTTAAATAAGTAAAGTGATTATAATTTTCAGTGCTTTAACTACTTGGGGGCATAAATTACTTGGCATAGCTCCCACCTGGTCACAGATCCAAGAACCAACAGAATATCAGAAACCTCCACAGACTTCTGGATCTGAAATCCTAACTCACCCCCACTGTTTCTCTAGATGAGGAAACCTAGAGCCAGAATTGTTCTGTACATTCTCCACTTTGATAGGGAGAGTGAAGGAGGAGCGCTTTTTCTTTGAAAGTATCATACGTCAGTTATGGTAGAGAAGTAACAGGTACAAGGAACAAGAAGAGGGGAAGACTGAAAAGAGAGAGAGACACAGTTCCTACTTTATCTAGTTCAGCCTGCAGGACGTTGTGCATATTCTTGGCTTGCTGTAACTCCTGGGTGAGTCTGGCCTTCACCTGGATGCACTCTTGGTCCAGTGTTTGGAAAGAACGCTGCTGACGGGAGAGCTCCTGAAAAAAAAGGGCAGGTGCATCAGCCCAATGATGGTTCGGTAGGGAGACTCCAGGGTGAGGCATGAGCATCCTAATGGGCAACTGCACAGAGAGCACAGAAGACAGCAGGGAGCTGAGCGAACTGTCCGCTTAACAATGAATATAATCAGCCTCAGTGCTCCATGCTGGGCCCAGGCATCCAGTCCAGGTCTCTGAGGGAAAGGGGAAGAACTCTATCAGTTGACCACGTGGAAACTAGCCTGTTTGCACCTCATCTTAAATTAATTACCTCTACTTGGTAATTAATTAATTCAGTCTTAAATTAATTACCTCTACTTTGAAGGATCAGGGGCAAGAGAGCAGAACTGAGCTACAACAGTCAAAGCTCAACTAAGAAACCAAACATACTCAAAAACGGCGTTTAAAACACGAAAAACTGTATACCACTTTAAATGGGCTCAAATTTAGAAGGACAGGAAGTATATGCTACCTATTAACTTTAGTAACCACAGAAGGATACTAGCTAACATTTCCAGGCACTCTTATTTAAAATCTATAGACTCTTAATCCATATGGCACTTTCAGGCTAAATCACCTGAAAGAACCAAACTGGCAGATACTTACGGAAGGGCACCTTCCACCCTCACTCCTGCCAACCGCTTTCCCCACCACATCAAATACCCTCCTAATTTATTTGCCAACCCACAGGTTTAAAAACAACTAGAGCTGCCCGGGCGCGGTGGCTCACACCTGTAATCCCAACACTTTGGGAGGCCGAGGTGGGTGGATCACCTGAGGTCAATAGTTTGAGACCAGCCTGGCCAACATGGTGAAACCCCGTCTCTACTAAAAATACAAAAATTAGCCAGGTGTGGTGGTACGTGCCTGTACTCCCAGCTCCTCAGGAGGCTGAGGCAGGAAAATTGCTGGAACCCGGGAGGCAGAGGTTGCAGGGAGCCAAGATTGTGCTGCTGCACTCCAGCCTGGGTAACAGAGCGAGACTCCATCTCACAAAAAAAAAAAAAAAAAAACTGGAGTTACAAAGGAAATAGAGTGAAAGAAAAGAAAAAAAATTTTTTTAACCTACTGGAAAACGTAATACAATTTCCTTCAACCTACTGGAAAATGTAATACAATTTCCTTCACAGCAGAGAAAATGTCCAAAAGAAGAAATGTGATCCTTTCCTACTGAATATCAAATCTCAAACAAATCAGAAAACAGGATGAATTCTGAATACTAATTCCCTTCTCTAATCAAAAACTGAAAGATTAAAAAAAAAAAGCACAAAAATGAAGATGTGAAGGAAAACAAGGTGACCTTTAGCTCACAAAGCATTTCCCCTCTAATAGAATTTCCAAAATTGTGATAACAACTCCCCTTTCCAAGTGATCAAACTATGAAAAGTCCATAAAAAGCCTTTCAGACAAACACCTCATGAATCCATTGACCTTACCTCTTGAAACTCCTTTTCTTTTTCCTTAATTTTCTGTTCCAGAGAACATCTGGCACTTTCTGCATTTTGTCGCTGACAACTCAAATCTTCCGTCAATTTTTTCAGTTTCTGTTCCAATGCAGTACACTAATAACGAGTAAAAATGTTCAAGACAAAATAAATATTACTCAGGTAAACAAACAAATATTTTGTGTTTTAGCAAACAATTTATGTTTAGGAACTATTAGCAAGGATGTAAAGCATTATCCCACTTAAATACTTCCTAATTTGTGCCGTGAAAAAAAGATCAGTATGTCTAACAATTCTAACATTTTGTTGCAGGGAAATGAGAGGTTAAAATGCAATGGTGTTAGCCTATGTAATTTAAAAGCTGTAAAATCATCAGAGGGTGCCCATTACCCTCATATGATAGTCTCTTTCAAGCATAATGGATTTTGTGGTAAATTTTAAATATTAAAACGTTCTTTCCACCATGTTCCCAATATGCCACTTTAAATTTCAGGAGGTTCACAGGACTCCAGAGAGTATCACAACTGGTTTTTAATCATGCTGCCATAAGCAACACAAAGAACATTCCATTGCCTTTTCACAAAGCCAGATATACCTAAAATAATTTTTAAGACATGAATTACATGAAAATTCAGGATGCTCTTCTAAAATTAGATTGGAACAAAATGGTTTTAACTCTTCAAGTGTTGAAAGCCATTCTTCTCTACATTCCCCATGGGCTCAAATCCTTAAACTGCCCTACAAAACAACTCTATAAAGACCAGGGAATAAAAAGACAACTTCATCTTGGTGGGGTAGAATTCTCCACTACAAAAGAAATGTGCTCCAAGTTGGCAGATCTCTCTAGTAATGTAGATTCTCCAAAGTCTGATTTAAAATTATGAAAAATATTAGAAATGTAACTAAGAATTCAGAGGAAAAGAAAACACTGTAATACTCAATCGCTACAAAGAATTCACTCAAAAATCCTGGTGACCAGTCAATCACCAACTATTAACTAACCAAAGAAGAAAGGGGCCAAGCTGGTCATTCCTGACTAAATGACTTTGCAAATATCAGAACTTTAAAAATAAGAAACTCAAAAGGTTAAAATTTTGAGGCAGATGTTCAATGACACTCTTGTCATTATCTTTATCGCCCTTAAATTTTCAAAGGCCCAAAGAAAAGCATTATGGAGATTATTTATAACAAAAATAAATATGAATTTACAAATATTGATTAAGAGCCCACTACACCTGTCACGTACTGTTCTGGGCATTAGGGATACAAGAGCAAACAACTCAGACAAAAGTCACCGCTCAGGCCAGGCGTGGTAGCTCACCCCTGTAATCCCAGCACTGTGCGAGGCCGACGTGGACAGATCACTTGAGGTCAGGAGTTCGAGACCAGCCTAGGCAACATGGTGAAACCACGTCTCTACTAAAATTACAAAAATTAGCTGGGCATGGTGGTGCCCACCTGTAATCCCAGTTACTCGGGAGGCTGAGGCAGGAGAATTGCTTGAACCCAGGAGGCGGCAGTTGTGGTGAGCCAAGATTGTGCCACTGCACTCCAGCCTGGGCAATTAGAGTGAGATTCGGTCTCAAAACAAACAAAAAAGTCACTGCTCAAATGATGGTTCAAAATTTTGATGGTTGACAAATCTCAGGGAAAAAAATAAAGAAAAACACCTTTGCACCACAGAGTAAATGAATGAACCCGTGGCGCCCTCTACCGGCACGCCTTCAAACTGCAATACATTCCACTAAAGGGTCCTGCAATCAAGAATCCTTTCCTACTAAACACAGCAGGTTAAAAGAGTCTTTAGAAGGTACTTGTATTTTATTTAAAATTTTTTAAACAACATTCTATTATCAATGATACCTAATTCATATAAGAGTATCTGACCACTAGGTGTCATGAATGCTCCATAATACTCTAAAATAGTGCCCAGAGCTCAAGTCCTTGAAAATACGTAGCACATGACCCTGGGCACTTACTCCGGACCTTTTTATCTATAAACTGTGGGTGCTGAACTCCAGGTCTGCTGCCAGCTCAACACTCTGTTTCTCCATGCATTCAAGCCTTGTATCTCACAATTTGTAAATACTTGGAAAAGGCACACTACAAACAGCATATGTTCACTTAAGAACACGATATTGACTTTTGTTACAGTAATTCCATTTTATTTAATAGTTAAGTCTAATGTTAGATCTGGAAACAGCATAAACATAGCATAATTTTATTTTATTTCAGTTACACATATGACAAGGTCATATTATCCTCAGGACAA